>NC_090446.1:714340248-715540248 GCF_031143425.1 Pleurodeles waltl
ATGGTTTTGCTTGACAGCGCACCTATCACCAGACAATTGTGTGAGAATCCACAGGAGAGGCGCTTTGGTTCCACCCACAGTTTGGGAGCTTGGAGCACATGTTTTGATTGGGCAGAAGTTGTGTGCTTCCACAAAAAAAACTGCTTGCACTCGACACAGCTATGATCATTCTGTTAATTTATTCAGCTACCTGGGCTTGAACTTTAAGGGGTGCACACATGACATTGTAGTGACATTAAAGTACCTGAGATAACTAAATAATTGATAGCGTTTTTCTTTGTCAGTAGCACAGATGGAAGGCGAACAGTCATTAACCTACGTGGATATTTAGATCTGGCTTGACAGTGCAACTATTGGCTGACCTTTTAACCTAAACCAATATTACTCTTCAGTTCTTTGCATCCACCCAAACATATATCCACTGGCATGCTATTTACTTAGGATGCTTCACATTACGATGCAACAGTCCTTTAAAGCCAGACCTTTTTGCATTGCCAATGCATGTTTACATTTTTCAAATGCAAACCTCTAGGCAAGGGGTTGTTTTGAAAAACGTAAAAAAACATTGTCCCTGGTGTTCTGGCAGTTTTCTTCCAGAATATTGTGGACAGTGAGGTGACTTTGTTTAGACGTTGAGTACATGAAAAAAACTAATTTGGAGACCCCTAAGTAGGGAGCCTTCTGACTCCATCTCTTTTCGGGATGGCAGGGATGTTCCACCATGAAGGTGTTCCTTCTGAGGCTCTGCGCTCGGGTGAACTGCTGTTGCCTGACCTTTAAATGAGGTGGGAATGTGAGAGATTAGCTAACAGGACATCCACCATTTTTTGCCAGATGGAAAGTTAATGCCAGTTTCTAAATGAGGCCCTGTGCGTAAAAAAGCAACATAAAAAGTCTCAGATACTGCCAAAAAAACGTCCCTTCTATTGCTGAATATAATGAAACTATTATTCCGAAGCTATTTCTAGTAAGCTTGGGGGCAAATGCTAGACGGTGATGCCATTGTAACTTTTCTTCCTCATTTACACTGCTGTCGTAGTGGAAAATGTGTATCAGCAATTTTAATGCATATTTTGCCCTGCCATTGTGACATCAATGGGAAAAATAACACACTTTCACATGTAAATACTGTGAATGTTTTTCACAAGCTTAGGGCTAGTGAAAACCAAGGGGTAACACAGGGGCAAAAAAATAGCAGAGATATTGTTACTCCACTAAATGCAGGTTATTCCCTGGGTATTTGCACAAATGTCTGAATCTGCAGGTAGTACCTAGTGGTAATGTTATTTCTGCTTTACGATATTATATCCAGATTCTGCATGTTCTCTGAATGGTGTTTATAATCTTAGTATCTGTATTCTACACTTTCCAGTCTTTATTTTAGCAGTCAGAATGAGTGCAGCTTATAACACTACTCAAATATTGACTACTGCAGACCCAAATATAACCCAACAACACCTGATTTGCAAAAATAGCCAGTTGATGCGAAACCATACACTAATGTTTCATAAAAACAAGAAGCAGACCACACCGGCCCTTTGAAAGCAGAAACATGATCTGAGGTGCTATTAATACATTCACTTTCCCTTGATTCTGTTTGCTTCACTGTTAATAAGCTGTAACCATTGCAGTGTAACAGTTGTATCTGGGCTTTGCATTGCATGACCCGGTGTTTGTGTTTTTTCATTAACAGCTGAACTAGCCTCCGAGTAAACAGGTGTTCAGGTTGGTACTCCGGAGCTCAGAATGCTGTGCTCTCGCGCGACCCCTCGCATTCATTGTGCTGTCCTGGCCATTCATTGTCACCCCACACAGCCTCATGACCCACTCGCTGATCAATTAGTATTGATTTGCCGGAAAACCAATTATACACCCTTAAATGTTTAACTGTTTAAAATAATACACAATAATGTGAACAAACTATTCAGATGTTATTGGTAAATGATGTAGAGGGACACATAAGAGGCTCAGCCTTCTTTTTCATAGATTGCCAGCATGTACTGTAAGAGCATCATTTCCATTGTTTTATTGATGTGCCACTAACATACTGAAAAAATATAGACATCACCCTTATTTTAATCCAGGCTGTTTGCTTTGTTTGATTGCGTTTGCAGACTTTGCTACCATTTTACTGTGCATGTGCTTTATGTGCATTGTCGCCCGTTGTGCTGTCTTGCCATACTCTGTGTCAGTTCTGACGTGTAGTGCACTCACAGTCCAGGCATTTCAAAAAAAGGTAAGATACGCTGCTGCCTCCTGTTATGTGACTTTTCGTATGCTCCATCAGTATCCTATGTCGCTATGCGATGTTATTTCTTGTGCAGGGGGCTTTTAATGTTGCACACAGTTGTGTCACAGAGAAGAGGTTCATGCTGTTGGCAAGTTTAGTGCAGAGAGTCTTTGTCATGAACGTTGGTTCAGCCAAATATCAGGGGTATGAGGGATGAAATCATGCGCACTTTGACCCTCTGATGACGTCTTAGAGTTGGCCCCTTGTCACACTGCTAACCTCTTAGCTTCTAGGACAGTGGTTCCCAAACTGTGGTCCAGGGACCTCTAGGGGTCCGCAAACCCTCCTCAGGGGGTCCGCGACTGCATAGAAAATTAAATATTAGTAACGGATTAGGTCCTCAGCTTTCAGTATTGACTCAGTGGGGGGGGGCCCAGATTCCAAAAATGATTCAGTGGGGGGTCCCCGGGCTCCAATAACGACAAAGAGGGGGTCCACATAAATCAAAAGGTTGGGAACCACTGTTCTAGGAGGTTGGGCGCAGGGTGAGGAGTAGAAACTACACAAAGGAATCCTCCCTTTAAGACCACCTTACTATCAGTTCCCGCTACTGCGATTGTTGCTCTTCGGGGCAGTACAAGGAACTCTAACGAGTAGGTCAGATGTAGCCAGGGTTTGCAGCTGCTTCAGAC
This sequence comes from Pleurodeles waltl, assembly GCF_031143425.1. NCBI lineage: Eukaryota > Metazoa > Chordata > Amphibia > Caudata > Salamandridae > Pleurodeles > Pleurodeles waltl. The sequence goes on from NC_090446.1 coordinate 714,343,171, forward strand.
TAATTGAGGTCCATGGTCTTGGATGGTATGAGCATGCAGAAGCGATTCTGAGATGAAAGGTCTTGATGCGAGTATTTCAAGCTCGGGTATGGCAAGAGGAGGAATAAAGCAGTGTGGTGTTTGGCACCCTCTTTAAATATATTTGGGCTTTCTATTTTTGAAGTATTTATTTTTCTGTCTGCTATTTTGTAAAAAGATCATGAATTGGTCTGGAATAAGACTGACAGATGTCTAGCATAGTGGTTTTTCGAGTTTAACACTAAACTACAATGTGTGGTGCAAAATCAGGGTTTGGAAGCCGAGTATCAAATATTCATCAATAGTTTGGATCAAAAGGTAGAAATACAATTTTTGACCAGTGGGAAGGTGATCTGTCCATTTTGATATGCAAAGGCAGAAAGGGAGGGAATGAGTTGTCAACCACTTACTTGCAGTCCAACCCAATGAAGTTTTCTGTCTGAAAGGGGTCACGTAAGCACAAGGAAAGACGATGCTTCAAACACTGAAGAAGGTCAGTGACACCCGACTCACCCACCCGTAGCTTTTAAGTAAAACGTGCAATCATTTTGTAATCATCCACAGTGTTGAAGGTGCAGCACATATTTCCTATTTACTTCCAGGTTGTTACTTGAAGTCAAGAAGCTGGTGAAACAGCTTCAGAACCTTTTGATATCAGTGTTGCTTGATAGCCTCTTGGTCTCTGTGGAACAAAAACAATAAGCTAAGGGTCCAGTAGCCCTCGGTGGGTGGGTACTTTTTCAGCTGTGAATATATTTCCAGTCCATGCTGCCCTCCTGCCCACTGCCAACTGCACACCTTTGGTCACTTATCGTTTGGTAACTTCCAAATGAGATATAGAACAGTAAATATCGTTCCTTTCTTCTTCGTATGGAATTAATCAAGGTATTGAAAATCATAAACTGTATGAGACTGACTTGCCCGAATATCGGCAATTATTACTTCTAGGTTGAAGTGATTTATGACTTCAGTCCGCGTATGCGTGAAAAAAGCAGTATGGGGGCCACGTTTGGAACCAAATCTGTGTGGGATCCTTTGAATGAGTTCATCTTAAGCTGGGATGTGCAGCATGTTCATATTGCAAAATCAGTGCCTTTTTTATGCAGCTTGGTCGATGATTTGACACATATGGGTTAGTGATTTTTCAGTTTTCAGTACAGTGTTTAAGTCAGTTCTGCAGACTTTGTCGGTGATATTCCCATACATTAAGGTGGTGCTTGTCTGTATTCCTGGAGAATATTATAACTGTTTCTTTCCTTTGCATGTTTTGTAATTGACAAGGGGTAAGGATAATCTTCCTCTTCCTGGGAGTTCTGTGATCTAGACATTGATAAGAAGGAGCTGTTCGTGGACTCCATAGGCTGAAAGTGTTCAGTGGGTGGTGAAGCCTCCGACAGAGAAATATGGGCCAATCCCAGCACCATCAGGGAGCATGACAACATGATGACCCACACCAGAGCAACTGCGAGGAACACCTTCAGCCAAGGTGTCGTTTACAAAGCAAAGACTGCAAAGCGAAAGCCTCAAATGTGTAGGGGAAAATTAAAGACCACATTTCCACCGACCAAATTTCTACTTGTTAAAAATTCACAAGTGCAGCCAAACACATTTCCGACCTTGTGAATGAATAGCATGGCTTGTTTAAATTCCCACTGTAACTCCAATTCTAACATGTCGATTCAAGAGCTCAACGGCGGATGAGGTGCACTACAATAATTTAGTAACTAAATATTTGAAAGATCCTTATTTGGACATTAGTCATTTTGCAGCCTTTATCTGTAGTTTGTATTATAAGACTTCATGTTTGCAGTCTGCATTTCTGCTGCCTTCTTCGTAGGCTGCAGCAGAAGCCCCAAGAGAGGCGGCAAACTCCCTGCTGCTTTTTTTCTAGCTCCAGGCTGCCCTGAAGGAAGCCCAGACTCCAGAAATATTTGCATCATTTGATAGAATATAACGCACACATCTGCCCCCCCTGTATTGTAAGGTCATCTCGAGCTCCCCTCACGTCGTGATGTCACTACAGGCCAGCGCTTAATTTATGCTTGTTTTTTCCGGTGCCGAGCACCGGCACTTATTTTTGAGCATTTGCTGCGAACATGAGACACTTTTGGGAAAGACGGAGGAAGCGAAAAACGAAAAAGCGTCAAAATGGGAGAAAGCACAAAACTGTGCTGAAGGGGCAGGGAGTGGCTTTAAAGAGACTATAGAGTCCCGAGGTGGCTTTAGGATTACGCTGCCTCAGTATTCCGTGTTCGCACATTTAATTGCAGCAGCCACGTGTTTAAGAGGAGAGCTTTGGGCACGGCACGGCACCTTTTTATTTACAAATTAAGCACTGCTATAGGCCTCTCCCGCGGCTGTACTCATGTTTCTGATAGAATGTCATCTGTAGATCTACAAACATCCTTTGCAGTCACAGCACGTTATTAGTCTCTGTACCTTTTAGTTTCAAACACAATCAATGGACGTATGACTCAGATGTTCTTCAAATAATAACCCGCAGAGCTTCGGTTTTGTTGCTGGAACCTTGAAATAAACGACTGACTGACAGGTTAACAGCTTGCTATTATGGAGCCGGGAAAACGCGGGCATATCTGCAATCGCTAGTGTGCAACTCCGTTCAATATGGTTCTTACAATTTTCCTATATACGGATGTTTTTTCTTTGATACGGCTGCAAAGGGAACATTGAATGACGAAGAAACTTCCCTTCAGCAAAGTTAAGCTCGGGTGAATCTTTATTTCCTGTTAAGGCTGGACTTGAGCGCTTTGGTGAGATCTGGTCAAGCACCCTTCAGCCATTGCTTGGAGAGAGCGTCAATCACATCGCGGGTCAGGCCGGAGGCGAATCTCTCTCTCACTTCCTCTCTGAGGTTGGTTTTTGGGTGTATAGCTCTGCTTCCTAGGGAGTGCTCCGATTTTCAGAAGTATCAGCTTCATGGTGAATGCAGAAGACATTCTGAAAAGACTTCTCACAACACGTTGATGTGAATAACTTTTTAAATGCACCATATTTGTCAAACACGATTTTACAAGTATTCACAGATATATTCACAACATACTTCAAGTTAGCTTTTTGTTCCCTGTGTGGCTTTTTGTTGGGTTTCTTGGGAAACAGCACCTTTCTAAAAATACGCTCCTGCTCAATTTAACATATCTTTCCTTATTCAGCTTTTTGATGATTTTCTTTGGGAAAGACAACTTTCTAAGTGGACTTCCCTAATCCATGACATTTTTCTGTTTCCTATACTTACGTCGTTTTTGCACAACGCAACGTCTGTCTTTCTTTTATCTCCAATTTTAAGTTTAAAGAACGTCTATTCATTTCCACTTTTGCTTATTTTTCAAGTGATGAGAGAGGTCGCCATGTTGCAGTAGTGCGGATTTTTATTAATTGCAGCATCTGGAAATGGTGAAAGATTCAAAAAGCACACAATGGTTATATAGTTATTAAGAGTCCTTCTATTAGTTGATGCACAATTATACCACAGTGCACTTTAGTGCATCGGTTGTGGCATACCTGCTGTTCCACTATTCTCCCATCAGCTGGTGTGAGCAGCCCGGAAGCAGATGATTACAGACTGGCTTGAGCCACCCTTCACTTCCAGGTCATCACAAGTTGAAGCATGCAGTGTTGGTGTCTCAGCATACTGGGGCAGCGGTGAGGTGTATAGAGATCCGACAAGTACCAAGATTGTAGGTGGGTCATGCTGGGATGCTATGAGCAATATACATGGCCTGTGCTACACCTCTGGTGCGGCTGTGTACCGCGCTAAATGGCTCGTGCTGAGACTAGTGGTGTGCCGTGTGCATCTTACTGTGCAGTTGGTTATGCACCAAGGATGTATGCTGAGATCTGCCAGGGGTGAAAGTCCAGTACTGCTGCTAGCCGGGCTTCATTAAAAACAGTCTGGCCCCACCTGCCAAGCCAGGTCCTCTTAGAACTGGATCACCAGCAACCCAAGACCTGTTTTGGCCTAGTTGGGTCTCTTCGGTTGTGGGCAGGTTCATTTGAGTGGCATAATGAGCAGGGGATCCATATCTGGGCTTACAACATTCAATGAGGAAGCATATTCATTTTTTAAATGAGTGCGGGCAATGCTTGTTAGATAATTATAGCAGAGTTCAAACTGAACGAAAACTTAGGTTCTGGTTTTGTGTCTCTAGTCTATCAAATATGAATCAGAATCAGCACAATCTCCACCATAACCCCTGCACCAAAATCAAAATACCTTACAGAGTGCCAAGTATTGGGGCCGCTTTACCTCCTTATCTGGGACTGCCTCTTAATTGTGACATCCGTAACAAATGTCAGTTATCAACATCAATAACATGTTGAATCTCTCTCAACATCGACAACACGCTATCATTAATCCTCAGAGACGTGATAACCCCTCCCCCAAATTGAATCAAATATGCGGTTTATGAGTGACCTAAAACTTTAAAGTTAAAGTGATCACCAGCTTAAGAAACTACTAAAACTGATTATCCGATATTGCTTTTTACTTTATTACTGTATTATATTCTTGTGACAGGTCCTCTGTGTCCCTGCACTGTTTTCAGTGGGCCCTATTAACATGTTATATTTTAGACAGGTATGAATTACAGATGATAAAAGAGTAATCTGTGCATATGCTCAGTTGATGAAGACTAGTCTTTTGCAGCATTTTTTGTTAACACTTGTAATTGTCATTGTGTTTATATAGCGCTTACTACCCCTGATGAGGCACTGAAGCACTTTTCTGTGAGTAGCACGCTACTCCACAACCGAAAGTGGATTAGTGCTGGATTAGCATTAGGAAATCTAAGATGTTTATTTGAGCAGTGGGCATGTGAGTCTGTTAGTTGGAATGAATACGATAAAGGAGGGATAGATGAAAGAAGTCTAGAAAGTGTTATTTCGGAGATCATAGATTTGATTCAAAACCTAATATGCCTATTAATGTGTTCTTTTAAATTTGCCATGTTCTGAAATCTGTATAGCTTCTTTAGTACAAAAGTTCAAGGAACTAATAAATTTGACTTGCCACTATCTAAATAAATCCATTTATTCAGCATAGTAGACCGCCCACAAGCCTCAAACGGCTGCCTAAACAGCACAAGGGGAAGTCACCATCAGCTAAACCTGTAGCTTAGACTAGCAAAAGCATTCCTCACAGAGTCCCAGAGTATCGATACTTCACTGAAGTTTGTAGCACACTTTGACAGCTGCCAAAGAAACTGAGTCTATGAACTGAGATGTTTAACCATCACAAGGAAAGCCTACGGAGCTTCGCTATGTGCTCCAATGGAAAACAGCAATCTCGTACCTCGCCTTTGCTAGTCTTTTTCCAAAACCCACAGAGGCTCCAGTATAACTTCTGTAGCTCCCGCCACCTAAAATCCTGTCTCTTCCTGCGACCCGTCTCCTGTCCAGCTACACTGCTGCGAGGATACATCTTTCCCATAGCCTCTACCATTGCCCTGCCTCGACATATCACAGTTGCAGTATAACTGGCACGCAGATGTTATTACGCAGTTTAATTATATGTTTTGTACTGAAGTAGAAGCTGGGACGTGTGCACCAAATATGTGCGCAATTGGTATTTAATCACAGTACCCTGCTTCCTTCAAGACATGCATAGAACCAGGATTGATGTAAAGACATGTACCAGCAAGGGCTCATGCATGAATGACATTTCTCAATTGGCATGTACCAGTGGTGTTGAAACAACTTAAGAGTGGGGATGCTGCCTTTAATGTTACATCATTGACATAATAGGGATTGTGAAAAATCCATGTGTCGCACAAACAACAACTATTGCAAAAGTATTCATCAGGAGAGTGGTAAGAGTATCGATTAGATGGTGGTCCATTTCAGAGCACAGTGTTGCGAATGTATTACTAAAGCAAGGTGTGATAGCCACTGTTATTTACAGACAATATATTTTCCACTTAAATGACCACTGAATTTTCACTAACGCACAGTTTTAGTGATAAAACTATGCAGCATGCAAACAATAATCTGTGGAAATCCGGTTTCTGCTAATGCTTCCTTTGTGCTTCGCCAAGTGTATTGATCTGTTTTGTTCCTGCTCAATTTTTAGTTTCCTCCACATTTCAGAATTTAAAAAAGTGCTTAATTTATGCTTTTTTCTACTGCTAATATGTTCTGAAATATTTGTACAGTTCATATACAGGTATTTAAATGTTGTGTGCTAGAAAAAAATTACAACCTGCAGCCTTTCTTTTCATGCTCCCTGTACCCAGCAAGGTTCTTGCAATGTTTACTCCACAGAATCCTCTTGTTTTGAATTCAGAAAAATAAGAGTAAACACCAACCCCCCCATCCCCCTTTTAAAGACTAAACAGCAATTTGCCAGAAGACATGTTCTGGCATTTGACTAATGTCTTTGAATGCACAGCAAATGTGACCAGATAAAAGCAATATTTAAATGGCTCTTTATTTCTCATTTGCCTTGTAAACTCCAGCATGGTTACAGGCATGCATGACTGATGAAATTCATAATGCCAGACATAAGTTGGGTCAGTCTTGAATAGGAAACATTTTCAAGTAAATGCAATATGTGAACTAGCATAAACGGGAAACAGCTTTAGGAGTGCCTCACAAGAAAAGAAAACAGAGTTCCTGAAAAGCGAACACTCATTGAAGAATACAAGGAGCCGGTCAGAGAAGCTGGAAAGAGTCCATGCTCCATATGAGGGGATAAGACAAGCTGGATGCATGAATGTCAATTCACCGAAAGGCCTGGGGTAGCAGACCTGACATCACACCATATGACCTTTGGATTCACTCTCATACATACACAATCATGTACACACAGGCTCTCTCACACAAATGTGGTCTCAACTGCACACATGCACATGGCATACATTTACAAGCATTTGTTACTTACCTCAGCTGCCAGGGAGGGTCTCATTTCAGCTACTTGGACTCCATTTTTTATTATTATCACAGTGAATATGAATAATAGTAAATATTATTATTCACTATGAATGTAATAAAAACATTGAAAAAAAGCCCAACCTATGTCCATAAGGACAACTGTCCCTGTGTTCCTGGCACTGATTCTGCCACCTCTGAGGCCACGGGTCGCAAATGCAGTGCCAGGGATTGCAGGTGTGACCCTTGGTGACCCCTAAATGACCCCTAAATGACACCTGTCCTAAGACAAATAAAACAAGTGAATCCAATAAAAGCAAATGTGGGCTAGGCAAACGAAGGTAAGCACTGGGAGGAATGCATTCCTAGGTAACCTTTCAACATGCCCCCAATATGTCTTTGCAACCAGACAGCTTCGCTCTCTGGTAGTCTTTGACCTAATGATCATTTCTAGAAAAATAGCCATAGACTATAATGAAAAACTCACTTATGCTTGTGATTCTAGAGGTCTCAGGCCCCAGTGATGGCACTGTCCGAGGCACTGAACGCCTTTAATAACAAATGGAATAAAACAACATAAATAGTTACAACATAAATAGCCTGTCCTTTGTGCTTTTCTTAATACCTTACATAGGTGTTAGGTATTAAGACAAGCAGAGGGGACAGGATAGCAACAGAACTGACAGTATCCAGAGCAGATATCCTTAGTTTAGCACTGTGAAAACTCTCAACAGAGTGCTCGCATCAAAATCAACTGATTAGTTTTGACTATTACCTAAATACGGCATCACTCCTAAGAGTATAAATCCTAAACCAGCATGCATGCAAAAGTAAACACCTTGGAGACTTTAGCCTTGCAAGGAACATTCACTCGAAACCTAACAATCAAAGGTACCACCGCTCTCCCTGCACCTTCAAATCCAGATGATTGCTTCCTCATCATCATCATGACAAGATTGTTACATTCTCAATTACTAATCCTTCTTCTTGGGATGAAGCAGTCAGACGGGTACCCTGCAAGCTGCTGGTGGCGTGCTGGTCGATGCCTGGCTTCTGGTGCTGCTGCCTCTCTCATTGATATTCACCATGATCCGTGATCAGCCTGAGGTCCTCAGTGTCACCAATGGCGCTGTCGCACCTTTCTAGGGCATTGGTAGCGTGGCACCGGACGGATTACCTCCTTTCCGAAACCCATTTACAGCTGGTCAAGACTAAGGCTTCTACATGTTGCATTTTTTAGTTTATTTGATGAAAAAGTGCAGATTTTTCTTCTCCTGGTAGGACTTTCTGGAAACTAGCTAAAGTTCAGGTTTGTCCTAACATGTGAGACCATAACATCTCAAGAGGGTGTACTTTCTTTTTTCACATAATTGTATAAAGTGCTACACTTTGTTCTGCAAAAGAAGTTGCACCTTCAGTTATTCCTCGGGTTTATTGTGCTCTGTTTTGAACAATGGCAGAAGGATATAGAGTGTGTCTTATGATTCACTGCAATCCAGTACCCACGCCTAGGCAGCTGTGTGTAGTGGGGTCTCTAGTCCGAAGCACAGTGGTGATGCACAAATTTCAGCTGGCTGTGTGACGCCGCGCACTACAGCGGTGTCTCTCCATCAGACCCCAGTCGGGCCGGCAGTCCGCATTTCGGGACGCGGGCACTGCCGCAGCCCGTTTTTCTGTCTTCATTTTGCTGCGAAGCGCCGAGGAGGCGCATTTAGTGCTTTGGGTCGCGCCGCAGCCCCTGCCATCCTCTCTGAATTTTCCCTCCACTCACCTCCTTGGGTTTTTCCACTTCTTTCCACTTCTTTCCTCCTTTTTCTTTTTCTTATTCTTCTGTCTTCGTTTCTTCTTTTTCTTGGTCTCCATATTGTCTTCTTCCCTGGTGTTCTTCCCAGCATGCCTTTTTCCTTTCCTACGTGGTCTTTTTTTTCCTATTCATTTCTATATGGTCTTTCCCAATCCTAGATGGTGTTGTACTTTCTTCCTGTTGTGTCAATTCCTGTTTTCTGGTATATAAACACTGCAGTTTCTTGCTTCCTTGCGTTGCAAACTCTTCTGCTTTGGTGGTGATTCCCGCTCCTGTTTTCCATTTTTTTCCGTGTTCCTGCTTCTTCCTGCAAGATCATATTCTATTTTGTTTTTTCCTTTTTTTGTTGTTTTTTCCTCTGTTTCCGGAGTTCCTGTGGTAGAGGTTTTTTCACAATTTGGGGTTTTTTTTCCTCTGGGACTCCTGGAGAGTGCGGTCTGCCTTGGCGTCTTTTCCAGTCAGCAGCACCGTGGCTACTAGAAAGGGTCACCCCTATCTTGGCCAGTCCAGAACCAGTAAAAGACTGGGTGTTCCTTCAAGCTCTTCAGCCTACAGTGGTAAGAGATGTGCAGACTGTGACAGGCTGACCCTCTTGAGTTATTTTAAACGTTGTTTTCTAGCCTATCTGATCTTGTAGTCCAGGCCCTCTTTCCACTTAAATATTGCAACATGGAGGGCACAGAGAATTTTCAATCAAGCCTGGCCGACTTTTCCATTATCCCCACCATGCTGAAGGGTTTTCCATTATTCGGGTAATCAGTGAAACAAAGAAATGCGTGTGCGTATCACTGGTGTGGCATTCCCAGGAACAGTTCTTTTCCAGGAACAGAGGCGTCAACCTGTCTTTCCTCCGAGAACTAAGCTGCTTACATAAAACTCTTGAAGCAGAGTATATTCTGTGTAGGAGTCGGTACGTGGAGCTATGAATAATAGCTGAACTTACCATTGTTTTCATATATACCACATACTCTATGAACTTATATGCAGCAAGAACCAGAATCGTTAAGATCAACCAACTTCTGAAGTAACAGTAAAGCCAGATTTCCAGGAAGAGATTGTACCCTTCGAAGATGTAATGGGAGGTGAGCAGGGCTGGACAGTCTAGTCTGCCACTCTGTCTCGGAGTAGGACGGGCTACAAAGGTGGAACCATGTTCCACACATCTATTCTGATCTTGGTTTACGAGCTGGCACTGGGGACGGTTCCAAAGCAATGGTCTTTGCGCTGAGAACCTTCTGCCTCCACGCGACTTACAAGTAGACCAAGCCACTGTTAGTAGGGCATGTGAATTGCTTTAACTCCAACAGAGGGCATCAGAACACTGAGCTCGAATGATGTAGAAGAGAAGTTGTGTAAAAAGCACGTGAAACTAGAACAAAAAAAGTATATGATGCCAATGGTAACCCCTTCAGTGGTGAACAACCCCTTTTTTTACATCTACCTTCAGTTCTATATGATAGTACAGTGAACACGGTACACAGACAGTAGACATCAGAGGGAAAGCGTGACCGAAAGATTTTGTGTGTGTACTAAAAATGGAAATGTATTTTAATAGTTCACCTAAACATGGAAATACTTTTGCACACTGAAGTCTCTCACAGCCTCTCGTAGCCTGGAAAGGAGAGGAGGTTGTTTTCGTTTGAGATCTTGGCTGTTTTCATTTGCAGTTCTGCACATTGCTGCTTGTGCAGGTGTATTCACCGCTGCTCGGTCGTATGAGATAGGGTCTTCCTGTCAGAACACAGTGAACCAGGCCTGCGGCGTCGCAGCAGAATGCTGGTGGAGTGTTTAGAATATTTTGCCAGTAGGTGGCAGTCTTCCCGTGTTAAAGGATGCAGGGTTATGCTTTAGGAAAACTCACGGAGAGTAAACACGCTTCCCGTGGTGTGAGACGTTTACTAATTAACGACAAGTGCTCGCAGACGGAGCCGGGATGGGGAGGGCTTTACAAGATGGAGTCACTGAGAGTCAGAAGCCAGGCGTTCCGATAGGATGGGTTGATAAACGCTACTCATGTTTGTTCCACCGGATGCCTGACATATAGTGAGCTTCTTTCATGCCATCGCGTTCGTTTCTTTATGTTCATTTAACATCTTGACATTAAAACATGCAACGCAAATTATCCTCACATATAGGTAATTCTTAACATAATGTCTTAATTAAGGAAATATCACCGCCTCCACTTACCTGGCCACTCCCTAAAACCGTGTTCATAAAACACACACAGCCTCTCTCTCAACAGTCTCTCTCGCCCCCGTTCTCTCACAGAAAGAGATCACTCCTGTAGATCCTCTTCCTGTGATTCGCTGCAGGGCCAGGGGTTTTAGTTTTTCAGGTAATTTCCCTTTATTATTCCATCCCTGTTGTTCACCGTCTCCTCTGACTGTTCTTCTATTTGTATCCTTTGGTCCAAGGACATTCTTCCACTCTAGAGACTCACTACTAGTTCTTTATCCTCTAACTCTTCAAGTGGCGATAGAGTTTTTTAAGTTCTGTCTTGACAGTGCAACTGTGTGCATTACTTATTGTAACCAAGTTATAAAAATATACATAAAGTAGGCTTGGACTCCACCCAGAGGAGTAAGACTCTGTCACCTAATTCTATTGGCTTTTTGGTGTATCAGCCCCCCTCCTATTGCAATGCAGGAGGTTTATTTTACATCACAAATGTACACTGAAGACTCACGCATTACATTATTTTTCTCAAAGGGCATTGTATACAGAGAGCATTTTTTACGTGCAGCAGAATTTAAAAAAATACTTTTGTAAGGACTCAACACACAAGCAAGGTCTATCTGCTTTGCCAGTGTTTGCTATAGAGTTGGAAGTGCAATCATTTAAAGGCAAATCCCACCCAAGACTTTTTTTTAGAATATAATGGTCCACTAAATTTCATCTGCATCTTTTCACAGCTGAAGGTTATACGTAGCTGCCGATTTTCTCTGCCCTTGCTATTCTCTGGAGAAAGAAAAGCTTAAATAACTTTGTTACTTTAAATGGATGCATTGGTATGACAGGTATACTCCTCGTAAAGAAACAAAGTAACCTACCGCTTTTTCACTTGAAACTTGCCAGATAAGAGCAAGGAGGAAGAAAGATAGCTGTTTGGTTATGTTGAATACCTTGTATGTTCTGTTTGTTGCTTCCAAAATTCAGTATATGAGGCTTTTAATGTCCTGCGGACTGCCTCGTGGGCATACCCTCTTTGTTGCCTTCTGATCTGGACTGTTTTCCTGCTGGTCCCTTTAAACATATGCAGTTGTATTGAACACTTTGAAAGTCATTCATTTGTGCAAGACAATCGATTCCATATGAAGCTGTGTGATGGTTACATTTAGGTATTAGAATGACTGAGAGTCTCTTCACATACATATCTGATGCGCCAAACCAATTGGTTCTGACAGCTGCAACCACAAAGTTAAGGCAGTTGTTTTTGAGGTATGTAATTATGGTTGTATTTCATGGAAAATATCTGTCAGAAGCACTAATAAATATAGGAAGCTGGAGAGTGAACTATCTTATTCACTGACTGCATACTTTCAAGGCCACATAGAGGTTCCACATCTGAAAACATTTTGGGACATTGTTAGAGCTGGCAGCTCTAGGTGTGGTTTCCTTGTACTTTTTGCTTCTGACTTCCTGTTTTTGAACCCTGTGCTGTAATTCGATTTTGCTGGTTTTGATATTCTGGGCACTTTACCACTGCTAGTAAAGTGCACTATAGGTGCCCAGGGCCTGTAAATCAAATGCTACTAGTGGGCCTTCAGCATTGATTGTGCCGTCCACATGAGTAGCCCTGTAAACATGTCTCAGACCTGTCACTGCAGTGTCTGTGTGTGCTGTTTTGCACTGCCAAGTCGACCTGGTAAGTGTACCCACTTGCCAGACCCAAGCCTTCCCTTTTACTAGACATAAGTCACCCCTAAGGTAGACCCTAGGTAGCACCATGGGCAGGGTGCAGTGCATTTAAAAGGTAGGACATGTACTGGTGTGTTTTACATGTCCTGATAGTGAAATACTGTCAAATTAGTTTTTCACTATTGTAGGGCCTATCTCTCCCATAGGTTAACATGGGGACTGGACTGCCTTTAAATGTCTTTTAAGTGCACTTTCCCTTTGGGAGCAGATGGAGTTTGGAGGTCTCTGAACTCACAATTTAAAAATATATCTTTTGGTAGAGTTGTTTTCTTTGCTTAACCGTACTGTGACCCTGCCTGCCTCTGGAATTCACCTCTATGGCAGACTGACAGTTGGACTGTTTGTGAATTTGCTCTAGACAGTGACACAAAGGGAGCTGAGGTGTGTCCTGCATATCCTGATGAGTCACCCTGGGCTAGAGTGGAGAGAGAGGAGCTGAAACCTGCAACTGAAAGGGCTGTGCCTGTCCTCACACAATGCAGCCTCCAGCCTCCTGGAGTGTGTCCGGAGCAAGGCCTGGGCAAGGCAGGATCTTCTGAACAACAGAGACTTTCCTTTGAAGTTTTCCGACTTCAAAGGCAGAAATGAGTATAAGTAGTGGATCCAAAAATGTAGATTACTTCTGGATCAAGAGGAACCTCTGCCAAGGAGAAGAGCTTGATGCTTGAGGAGGACCTGCCTCTCTGCCAGTTGCTTTGCTGTGCCGACCTACTGTTGCTACTTCTGCCTTAAGAGAGAAAGGACTGGACTTTGCTTTCTGAAATCCTGCTTGTGAAGTTTCTCTAAGGGCATGGACTGAGCTTGCCTCCTGTAAAGAAGTCTCAGGGACATCAAAGATTTCACCTGCCAGCACCTGTGTACTCCTGCACAGACCCTGACTTGCCAAGTGGTGCCAATCCAGGCCCTGGGCCCTTGGAAGTGAGTTCTGATGAGAAACAAGAAGATCCAGGCACACCGATTTCAGACGACTCCAGAACCGGAGGCACTGCACACCTCCACGCTGCTGCATGCAACACAAAGTCGTGGTCCCTGCTGGAGTGGGATGACCCCGACTGACATCGCAGGCACAACGCCGCTGCAACCACACTGATGTCCTGCAACTGTGTGAGTCCAGAGTGCTGTCTCACCAACATCTATTACACCTGAATCTGTCATCGCTCCTGTAGCCCGTGGCATGACCGTGACCCCATGAGGTTGCCCAACACGTCTTGTGGGCTGTATGGGTGTGTGAGTGGCTGTGTGGGTGTATAAGACGGTGAGTGAGTGGGTGTTTGAGTGGCTGTGTAGGTCTGAGTGGATGTGGGAGTGGTTTTGTGGGTCTGTGAGTGGGTATTTTAGTTGCTGTTGGGTGTGTGAGTGGGTGTGTGAGTAGTTGTGGGAGGGTGTGAGTGGGTGACTGGGTGTGTGAGTGGGTGTGTGAGTGAGTGACTGGGTGTGTGAGTGGGTATAGGAATGCCTGTATGGATCTGTAGGTGGGTGTGTGAGTGGTTTTGTGGATCTGTGAGTGGCTGTATGGGTGTGTGAGTGATTGTGTGGGTGTGTTAGTGGATATATGAGTGGATGTGTAGGTCTGTGAGTGGGTGTGTGAGTGGTTTTGTGGGTCTGCGAGTAGGTGTGTGAGCAGCTATATGGGTGTGTAAGTGGGTCTATGAGTGGGTGTGTGAGGGACTGTGGGTCTGTGACTGGGTGTGGTAGTGGTTTTGTGGGTCTGTGAGTGTGTGACTGGGTGTGTGAATGGGTGTACAGGTGGCTGTGTGGGTCTGTGAGTGGTTTTGTAGGGCTGTAAGTGGATGTGTGTGTGGCTGTATGGGTGTATGAGTGTTTGTGTGGGTATGTTTGATGACCTGTGAGTGGGTGTGTGCGTCTCTGACTGGGTGTGGTAGTGGTTTTGTGGGTCTGTGAGTGGGTGTGCATGTGTAAATAGGTGTATGAGTCATTGTGTGAGTTGGTGTATTTTTATTATTTTTATTGGGGTCTGGATCCAGTGATCCATCAATCGCAGGTTCACTCGGTGCCACGTTGAGCACTGCAGAAGATTTGCAGATCTTTGCACACCCCAAAAAACAATTTTTTGGGCAATTTGCCCATGAGGTGTCCCTCAGGGACCCTTCCATCAGCCACATGGGGTCAGGCTACCTCTATCCTGACCCATTATATCCTATTTTATCTTTATTTCCCCCAAGGAACTGTGTCCCGATTGACAAAATGGCCACCACAACTTTTCTGTCGGGTTGCAGCCATCCAATCACGGCATTGCTGCTGCCGGCGCTTGGATCCGCGGATCCATCATGGTGGATCCACGTCTTTAGATATGCACAAATCTTCTTCCATAATAACTTCAAAACTACAGAACAGATTTACACCAAAATACTAATATAGATCTTTCTGCACCAAGATCCAACTTTCTGCCAAATTTAATGTAATTCTGTCTAGCGGTTTGGGATGCAGTTGTGTCTAAAATCCCTATGGGAAATTACATGGGGAAAACATGTTTTGTCCCTTTCCTTCTTTTTCTCAGCTCTGGCTTGATGAATCACCCTGAAACTTTCCACACAGCAGGTCAAGTGAGTGGCAAACTGCTCTTGAAACCTTTGTGAATATTTGTCAAACAGCATTAAAGTTATTAGGAAAACAATAAATGCTTTTCCTATGGAAACTAGGGGCCAGATGTATCAAGATTCCAGTTAGCGATTCTCAAATTGCGATTTTTAAGAAATCGCAATTTAAGAAATGCAAAAAGCGATGTATCAAAATAGAAAATGGCTAATAGCGATTTCTTAAAATTCTCAAACGCAATTTGCGAGATGCAAATACCGAATCGCAAAACAATTTGCGATTCGGTAATTGACAATCGCAAATAGCGAAAACGGCAAACTGGAACAGCCTGATGACTTCACAACCAGGAAGTGAGTCAGCCCATGCTGTTTCCAGGAGCCACACCCACAGGAACAGGGAGAGAGACGCAGCCCAGCACCAGGGAGTCAGCATTGTGAGTAAGCCAGGACCAAACAGCAACATGGCCAATGCTGGAAATGGGAAGGAGAAGGGAGACAGGAAGCTCAAATTCAGTGAGGCAGAATTGGAGGTGCTCATTGAGGAGGTTTTTAGGAACTATGATAGACTATTTGGCAAAAACTCACTCCAAGTACCTGAGAGCGAGAAGCGGTAACTCTGGTCTGACATCCAGACAAAAAAATATGCGCAGTGGGTGTTGCGCAGCGCTCTGTGGAGGAGATACGCAAGCGATGGTACGACTTGCGGTCCCGTGGCAAAGAGAGGGGGGCCAGCTGGCTAAGGGAGGCAAGGATCACCCGAAGCGGGCCATCCACCCAGACACTGTCCACCCCTATGGAAGGCCTGGTGGAGTCCACATTGCTTCCAGAAGCTGTCAGTGGTGTTACTGACATTGACACCTCAGGGACACCCAGCACCAGCAAAGGTAAGGCCAGTAATTATGTGAATCCCCACATGTGCATGTACAAATGCCCCTTAGAAAATAGATAATAGCTTGATGCACAGTGAAAAGTAGTCCATGTCACATCTTACATACAATACAACTGTGCCTTATGGGAGTGGTAGTACACAACCCTAAGGTGAATACACTATATAAATATCAAGATAGTGGTCAGCCACATAGAGAAACACCACAAACGACTTATGGTGACAGAATTTAATTGTACATTTAAAGCAACACTGCGGAAATCTGTGAAAAATGCTAGAACTGACATGCTGCACATTGTCCTTACAGATGACCCGGTCCCTGCTGCTGCAGGATCTGAAAAAGTGGGGGAAGCAGAAACACAGCCACAGTCTGACTCAAATACCAGTGAGTCCTACAGTATTGTTCGACTAGATGCAGGGCAAGGGTGTTACCACTGCCAGAGTATAACCTGGACTCAGATGAGATGCCAGAACACGAACCCACACCACCACCAGAGGCTAGTCCCACAGAAAGACAGCAGGCCCAGCGCCAGCGCCAGTGACAGTCAACTCCCCTCAGGAGGCGCCACGATGCAGGCAGACAGTGCACAGATGAAGTAGTGGGCCCATCAATCTTTGACGGCCTTGAAGCTTCCATGCTGAAGGTGCAGCACCTGCAATGCAAACAATGGAAGTCATTGCAGACAGTTTGTGTCTCACAATTGCAATATGGGCTTACTACACAAGCAGTTGGAGACTCTGATTGAGGGACAGCAAACAGCAGCTGAAAACACCAAGGAGTTGACACAGGCTATTGGTGAACTCTGCACTGAGATACGGCAGGAGCACGTCATCCAGCGCAGGCGCCATCACCAATATTTGGGAAGGTTTGATAGCTTCTGTCGATCCGTCAATCGGCTTGCAATTTCAACAGCCCTGATATCACGGCATGCTGTTGCCACACAGGTGGAGATGGCACATTGCAGTCGTGACATTGCGCAGGGATTGGTGCAAATAACCAATGTACTGGATGCAATGCAAACAGCACGCAGTGCCACAACCAGCGAACTGGGTGGTGGGGACAGTGAGGAGTCCTCTAGCGCCAGCAGTCTGACAGTCCCTGTGATTAATCCGAAGGGTCGCAGTGCCAGACACAGTACTGCATGTGAACCTGCTACAATAGGTGCCATGAGGGCACTGAGCACTCAAGTGGAGTGCGTGGATGTAAGAAGTGATGTTGAGGGCTGCAGGGGACTACCTAAACATCTAGCAATACAGGTATGCTCTGATGCTAATAGTGTGACACTGTTAATTGTTCATGTCTGTCTATTGGGAATAGCTATGTCCTATGGACACATTGGTTACCTGAAGTCAAGGTAATAAAGATGCTAACTACAGAAATACATTTAATTTAAGTGGAGTAGTCATTACTTACATCAAAAATGTTGCGGTTGATGTCAGCACGTCTTTGCCTGCCTTCTGCTGCACTGGTCCTGTCTGCTGGTAGAAGGGGTGGTATGGGATCATCATCATCATCTGAGTCCGGCTCCGTGAGTTCCAATGGTATGCCCCTGGTGGTTGCTATGTTGTGCAAGATAGCACATGTGGCCACAATTTTGCATGTGGTCTCTGGGCTGTACTGTAGTGCACCCCCACTCTTATGGATGCACCTGAAGCGACTCTTCAGCAGCCCAAAAGTGCGCTCCACCACATTGCGGGTTGCCCTATGTGCAGCACTGTACCTCCTCTCTGCTGGAGTTGCAGGGCTCAGGTAGGGCATAAGCATATAGGTGCGCACAGCGTAGGCACTGTCTCCTGAATGCACAGAGATTAAAATGAGTACATGTGATGTCTGACGTCACGCTTACATCAATGCATTATTCTAAACTATCAAATTGCCCAGTAGATATCCTTCACCAAACTACCCAGCTAGTAGTCTTGTGGTTATCCCGCTGTGGAGAAAGATGTAGGAGTCATGTGTGTTCCCTGGGTATCTGGCCACGAGATCGGTAATGATGTAGGAGGCATTGCATATCACCTGTATGTTCATAGGATGATTGTTTTTACGGTTGTGATACACATACTCAGTGGCCGATGGGGGACAGATTGCTACATGTGTCCCATCGATGGCACCTAGGACATGTGGGAACTGTGCTAGCTGGTAAAAATTAATTTTAGTTTGTTGTAATGCCTGTGGGGGTGTTGGGAATCTTATGTACATTTGTATTCTGCTCAGCATGGCATTGAGAAATGTGTTGAAAAATCTAGAGAGGGCACTATGTGATACCACTGATATGACCCCTTGATAGCTCCCAGAGGCTAGTAGGTGCAGGGAGCATAATACCTGCACATGGGTGGGTATGATATTGGTCCTGTGTGTTGTGCGCTGCAACATGGGTTGTAGCTCAGCTATCAGGTCAAGTGTCATGTCTGAGCTTAACCTGTACTTCTCATAAATTTCATCCTCAGTCTGGTCAAAAATCTGCACTCTAAAAATGCGCTCCTGTCTTCTCCTCCCTCTCCTCAAACCTTCCAAGATCCTCATTCTCCTCGCCATGACGTAGAGTGCAGCCATTGTGGAAGAGGAGCTGAGGCATTCTGGGGCTCTTTATATAGGTTGCACCTGGTTACCACCTGGTTTCAGTTTGTGGTAAATTGCATGTGCAAACGGCCATTCTGTGAATAATCGCAAATTGCAATTTTTTGATGCATCGCATTGCGAATCCGTTTTTGTGTGTCGCAATCTGCGTATCGCATATAGCGTCAAGATTTAGCAGGTCGCTATCTGCGATTCGCTAATCGATGTCGCAATTGCCATTTCGCAAATAGCGATTCTGTAATTCATATCGCTATTTGCGATACGCTGTTTGCGACACGCTAATTCATGTCTCATTTGCAAAATATCACTATTTTTGCGATTTCTTATTTTCGCACTGCAAATGCCTTTCGTACATCAGAAAAGGCATTTTTGCATTCGCAAATGGCCATTCGCACCGTTTGCGAATGCAAAAACGCTTGATACATCTGGCCCTTGGTGCTAACTATAACTACCCCCTCTTCTTTTTAATTATTTTAAATTTAATTTTTTTCTTTATTAGAGCAGACCCCTCAAACCTCCCCTTTATTAAAAAAAAAATGTATTCCCTTCTTTTTTAACCGTGCCACTCTATATCGTTAACCACCCCTAAAACCTTAAAACACCCAGTTCCCCAGTTAACTTGAAACTCAAACAATGCATCACATTCTTAGTAATATCACAAATAGGCAGCTGTTTGGATCTGCCATTGCTCTGCTGGAATGTTATCCACACTTTAGCTCAGCACCCTGTACAGCATACACAGTTGGGAGACAGTCAGCCCACCTCAACCACTGGCTTGTAGGCAATGTCATCCACGGTTTGTATTAGCACATAGGAAATCTTCCTGATGTCTGACTTACCAGGCAGTGTGACGGCATTTTGCATGCTTACTGTCTGCTTGTGCATCCAGAAGGAGAGCCACTGACAGGTAAATGAGTTTGTATCATTCTGTGGACTTCTGCTCTGCCTTGTCCTCTTATTGTGGCTTATGTTGAGTCATTGCTTCACTGTGCTCATCTCACTCTGTCACATGCTTGTTTGTTTTCAATGGAGAGTCCAGCGGGCTTCTCTAACATGCTTGGTTGACCATTCACTTGGTATGCAGCATACGGAGTTCTCGCATTCAACTGTGCCTGGCACGTCTCCGGCAGCTCCTCTAAGATACTTTCTGGGCTGCACATTCCTTTTCGGGGGTGAGCACCCAGCAGCCTCTTTGATGCACTTGTCAGGCCACTCGGTTGGTACGCTAAGGGCTTGGCAGCTAGCCTGCAAGACAGTGCTTGTCAAAAGGTTTTTTCAATGCCAATGCATAACTCTGTGAGATCTTGAGGATGTAGAGCCTCACTTCCACCCCTTTACCCCCAGCACCATTCCCACCATCACTGTCATTACCATCACAACCATTATTACCACCATTATCATAACCACAGTCTTCAGTATCTCTAACCAGCACCTCTGTAAACCATCACCACTACTACACTGTTACTATAACCACTGTCACCACCACTGCTAAGTTGTCACAGTGTGCATTGTGCATGTGTGTGTTCTCACTAATAAAAAAAAAAAGGCCCAGACCAGTAGGCTTTTCCAATACTTGATCAATCTGATCTCAGAGCGAACCTGATGCAGAAAAAAATGCTCAAATTTGCTTATAAGGCAAGCCAGAGAAACAGGTGGGTTTCTGACATTTTGTTCGGTTCATGCAGTTTGTGGTCAGAGAGAACCACAGAAACTACCCGAACTGCCCATGAACTGAACACATTATGATTTGTTGCAGAATTACCTCCTGCCTTCCTTCTTGTTTTCCATCATGTCAGGTGGAAGTCGAGCAGCAAAATTTTGCAATGTTCCATCGTTCCTGTAGAAGTGTGTGATTACGTTTTAGATAGTAAGACCTGCTGAAATTAAATATGTGACTTTTTTAAATGAAAAAGTGGTAGGCAGTAGGTAAGCATGCATGAAGGGGAAGTCTTCAGACAAAATAGATTATAGTTTAGAAACGTCATCATGACAGGAGTGAACAAATTAGTTTCAGATAGAATTGTGGGTATTATTTTAAATGCAATGGTCTGTGCTATAGGTGCAAGATGCAGTGGCCCAACTCCCAACAGGGGTTACACTCCTATCCTGCCCATGGGTCTCCGACAGTTATCTGAGGAGCTACTGAAAGCTCACCAATACGTCTCTAAGTAGCTCTCCATAGTGGTTCTGAGCCCAGAACATCATTCAGGGTGTTTATGCACACGAAAGACACCATTGTTCATCTGAGGAAACTCAGAGTGGCAGCCAGCCAAACCAAGGAAAGAGTCTCATGCGAAGACACAGGCCCACACTGCAGGGCCTTCAGCATGGCCATATGTAACCACTGTCAATCTACTAAAGTCACAAGGAGATTGAAAATGTTGTAGGCCCCACTCTGTCATTCCCAGTGTGTCACTAGGAAAGATGAGTGCTGGCAGTAGCCAAAGCAGGAATGTGGGCTGGTGGGAGCAAGAAAGAAAGTGTGTGAGTTAGGTCCACGATCATCCTAGGAGCTGATGTGAGCAGGGGCTGCATCCAGAGCAGAGATCCACTTCCAAGCCTTTCTAGGCATGCATCTTTGTGTGCATGCGTGTGTGCTCACATTTATGTGTGTGCCTGTTTGCATTCATGTTTGGCATTGTGTTTCTCCTTGATATAAAGTGCCACTCCCTGGTAGCCATGCCTGGTGTAAAGGGCACCAAAAGAATATGTTACTTCTCACCATACAAGGTTCACCTCTGGCAAAATTGTGTCCATTCCTGGCATCATAGTGCCCCTAACATAATAGTTTTCACCGTTGACATATTCTGATCATCCTTGGTCTTGTTGTGGGTACTTGCAGCCATTCCTGATGGGTGGCCTAAGATTAGCCCCCGCATCCCCCGTGGTGCGGGGGGGCTGAATTTCAGGGTGCCCCTCAGGACAATACCCTGGCCTGAGACCTCCAGTCTGAGTCTGGGGGCCCCCTCCAGGTACTTTGAGGGAGGGCCTCCATAGATTGTGTTACCCCACCGTTCCTGTCATATTGTGAGTATGCCTCACAAATTTGGGTATCCCGTACATGTTGGTAGCCACCCTTGCATAATTATAGGCAGACCTTAGGTGTTGTGAGCATCGTGTCCGTTACAATGTAAGTGTTGGCACAGTGGTGCCTCTGATAAGTTGGAGAGCATTTGTGGCTTATTATTGGCATCCTTGGCATTATAGTGATTGTAAAGCCTGGATATTTGAAGCATTTTTAGATGTGAGTATTGATGAAACTGACAAGCTGATACATAGTGACCCAATATTCACACAAAAAACATAAAACTGGTATTTTGAAAGGAGAAATTATGTTTGTTTCAGAAAATAATGTTGGAAAATGTAGTTTGTTTTCCCAAAATGGAAGAGGTATTTGAGTGGTTCTGTTCTTTGTGCCAGAGGGCACTTGCTGCTTCAGCCCTTATTGTTTTTAGACAAGTAAGACATTGTGTGTACATTGATAAGGCTTTACTAACATTTCTGCTGGTAACCCCACCAGAAGCATTTGGGTGGGTACTACTACATTGTTAACGGACATAGTCATTATTGTACAATGATGGCATGTATTAGCTTGTGAGGACTTTCCTTGAGCAGAAGTAGCACTCATTATTATTGAAAAGCATGAAGACCGCTGACCTACCCTGTCAGAATCCATGAGTCAGGGATGGTGATGCCCGTCGCACCCATTGCCCGAGCTCGTAGCCAAGCACTTTTTCGAATTCCAGAGATCATCTCTCATGTGACTGAATAAACTGTAATGTTCCACGACAAACACACTCATTCACCACACTCATTCACGTGGGATCACACATTCAGAAGACAAAAGCACGGTATTTTGTCATTCATGGGCATCTTACCTCATCAGTTCCTGCGTCATCTTTCCTTATACGAGATGCCTTGTTAACCTCTTCTCAGGTCGTGAACACGTCGCTTCAAAGCGCACAGCAGAGCAGAAAAGACACTGCTACACTCCCGTACCACTCACATGCACAATCACACATATCTGGAGATAAGACGGCCCTAAATTCACCCTAGAAGGCACTGCACTTAGTCTCACATATAAACTAGGAGAAAGTGCCATAATTGAATCGAGGCTACGCATTTTGCGATCCCTGGATTAGCCATTTGTGGCATTGCATACTTTTGGGGCCTTAGCGAGGAGGCAGTTCACTTTAATTACACGAGCCAAGTAAAAATAACGCCAACGTTATTCTTTAGTAATAAAAACATAGACCCCTGCTATATATGCGTCGCAAGGTGGCCGCCCTCTAAGAAACAAGTAAACTGTAAAATGCCCTTGGGAAAGAATGGCGCTTTGATGTTGTCCGGGCCGAGCATGCTTGCTGACTTAAAGTACCCTCTCGGGCTGAACTCTAAAGCCGCCTAGTCTGAAAGGATGTTTTGTTTCCCCCTGTGAAGCGCCTTTGTGCCTTGAGAACTATGCCATGCTGGCTGGACCCCTTCGGCCGAGCCGTCTAATACCAGCGGCGTCCTGCGAGGGGACAGGCTGCTCGGGGTGGTGTGACGCCGCCGCCAGCCAATAACAGCGCAGTGCCCGCCTCCTGGCGGAGCCGGATTTGCATACTCTGTGGGCACCATCTGAGGGAGATCGGGTGTAAGGAAACGTCCTCAGACACGGGGAAGTGAGAACGCTTAGCTCTGCGGTTTAACTCTTTGCATGGCCCTCGCTTTTCAGATAAGCAGGAAGGAAGCTCTCAGCCAAGTACAACTGCCCATCTCAGACTCCAACACGTCCTTATTCCAAGGTGAAGAGGGGGCATGATACATACCATCAGAGTATTCTAAGTGTTACCGGTTAGCTTGTTTTGAATATGTTAGCAGTTATTTGTTACACCAGAAATGTAACGTTTTTAAAAGTTTTTTTTCCACCTCTGTTTATGAAACATAACTTAAAAATAATATAAAGCACTTCTGCTTATGTCTATAGGTTTATGTTATAGATAATGCTGGCAGGTTATATACCACTTAATCAGTCACAACTCTCCAGCGTACAATCGACAATAATTTAGATTTTTTTTTTAATAAATGATGCATGAGCGCTAGAGGACTAACCGTGATCAGTAGTGTGACAGAAAGGAAAGTCAGAGTCCATTGAGAAGGGCAGATACCATGTTCGATGTTCATAAAAAGCGACCCAGATGTGTTAAAATAAACTAAGAAAGCACCTCTTCAAGAGTTCAGGCTTCAGGAGTTTCCTGATCACACCTGAAGGAGGGACCAATACCTCTGCAGTCTGGGGTCCTGCACTCCCAGGGCTCGGCCTCTAGGTGTCATACTCTGGAAGATACCGTGGGGCATAAGGTGAGCTGTGGGGACTCGTGGCTCCTAGCTGGAGAGTGATGAGCCGGTTTCTGCAGTTATCGAGAGCTTTTGCTCCACCTAGCACACATTGGCACTCATACGGCGCTGTACTGTACACTCGTACAGGCCTCTGGCTGTCGCCAAATGGCTGAATACCCTTTAACATGTTTGAGTTTTTGCATTTAGATTAGGATTTATGTTGTTTTTATCGGATATATATTTTTTTACTTCAAAAATGGCGTGGCTTTAGTGGAACGGCAATCATGGCCACTTCACCATAGGGTGACCACCTGGCATGGGTGTAATTTCAGGACAGTGAGTATAAAAATTCAGGACAAAGGGTCAAAATTCAGGACAAAAATTCAGGACGGGAGGTCAAAATTCAGGACAAAAATTCGGAACAAAAGGTAAGTTTTACTGACCTTCAGAGGAGGTCACGCAATAATATACAAGTAAGTAAATAGATAACCAACATAAGTACAAGTCAAGATATGTTTATTAAAGGTTAAAAAGCAGTAAAACACACCAAACAAAATTGACCACCAATGTACCAGACATTTATCACGGACCGTAGCACTATACGTTTTAGTGCTTGTTTTTGAAACTGTACTTTTTATCGGAACTAGCAGAAGTCTGAAGTTCTTTGTTCCTCAGAGAAAACTGATAAAAATCTGCACATGAATGTTTCATGTTCACCTGGACCTGCAATTCTGCCTTAACAAGCTCAACGTCACACCTATTACGTGTGTCAGTCCAGGTGAACTTCAATTGTGAAAAAATCCTCTCAGTTGGTGCGTTGCTGCCCGGCAAGCTAAGTATAAATGACATCAGTTTTTTTATATTGGGGACATCACATGGCAACTTTGAGAAAGCACTCAACCACTTCTGTGCACATGGCAAGTTAGAGCCTACCACAGCCCGCAAAGCAGGAGCAATTAAACTGTATTTCATTAGAAGGCTTGTACTGAGGCAGAGTGAGCAGAATGAATCTGTGACCTCCAGAGATACAGCAGTGTTTACCTTTCTGTTTTCACTCGCAGTCTCTGCTCCCTCTTTGCTTCTCTGTGCTGGTTTCATAAAGCTACCTATTCTTGATCTCCTAGGAGCTTAAGATCTTTTTAACCCGATTCACGAAAAAAGCGTTGTCTGTGTAACTACCAACCCATCTTTATACAGTAGATTTTTACAAATGTTTACCTAAATCATAGAAACAACAAGCTCCACAGAGGCGTTTGTGATGATTTACGGACTTTTTCCAGAGCCAAGCTCGCTTCCCTCTTCAGCTGAGTAGTAAAACTATTAAAAAACTAATAATAAAGGTAACACAGTTGAAAATATTTGCCATCCAAGCCCTCCAGCTAGCTAGTGAAAACTAGCTTCCTATCAGGGTTTGTCTAATTTCCAGGCTGCTGGAACGGAAGAAAAATCCAGCTCGTTTTTGCAACTTACCTTTTAAGAACGTGATCGCAGGGTGTAATGGAGACTGGCAGTTGGCTTCGTGTTCCCACCGGCTCTTCTGGGACTAGGAAAGTCATGACGTCGCTCTTCCGAAGGGGCAAACAGGAAAAACAAAGTAGGTAACTACTGGTAACGTGCTCTGCACGTCCTCATAAAGCAAGGCTGGGCTGCCTAAAACTATTCTCATTGGCCCTGATGCCCTGAAGCATCACAGCCAATGAGAGAAGTCCTCCAGTGGAGCAGCGAGCACTAGGATTGGCTGATGGATATCAAGCCAATCCTAGGTGCTTTTTAGGGACTTCACACAAAGTCCTGCATAATTATAGGAGGGTGAGACAAGCCACATCATTGGCTGTCACCCAAAACCATTGAAATTACGGACAAATGGCGTCCGTGAAAGAAGTCTTCACGGACAACGGACAAATGGGTGAAATTACAGACTGTCCGTGAAATTTACGGACGGGTGGTCACCCTACTTCACCAGCACATAGGCCTTTTTCCCAAGAGGCCTTAGTTCACTGAGGTTAACTGACCATGACCTGACATGATGTTTTTCATGTTTTTTTATTGCTCATCTTTGTTACAGATGTGATTAACACAGACCTAAAACGGATAGACGCAACCTGGGGAACGGCTAAGTGTGGCTCATCTTGTGGTGTGTGCCCCCTCCCCCAACTATTCACCCCCCCTCACCCTCTGAAGTGCAGATTCCGAAGCGAAAAAGACAATCGGAGTCCTGTGCTGAATGCAGACTACGCATGCTGTACCCTTTCCTCATCAGTAAGGCCCTCATGTTAGGGTGCTCCATACTCGAGTGAGGAGGCCGAGGCCATCCCGGAGCAAACAGACAGAAGTAGGGAAGGTGAAGCGCCGGGGTCAGGAAGTAGCTCAGCTTCCAAGGATAAGCTAAGTAGTGTGTCCTCACATCTCTGGAAGCAGGACACATCCTTAGAACTTAAACACGATAACAGGTTTAGATAAGTGATTTTACAGCTTTCTTTAGAGCGGAGGGGCCACGCATGAAGAGTGTCTGTCAGGCTGAGCAAAAGTCAGCCTGACAGACACACTTCATTTTCAGCTCAGACAGCCAGGAGTGAGACATGCATGATTTGGGCAGACTCCTGGCTGCCTGAGCTGAACTTTGCTGGGCTCAGCAAAGGTGCCTCGAGGCCCTTCCCTGGGTGACGAGGTAAACGTCACCCATTGACTTCGACCTTGGCACTTCAGGTTTAAGCCCTGAAGCGCCCAGGGCGAGTGTCAATCAGTGACACTTCGTCACAGAGTGTGGTGGGGTCAGCAGTCTCACTGACCCCATCCCACTCTGTGACGAGGCTGGGACTGCTGACCTAAGGTCAGCCAATGAGGGAAGGCAGCAGTCCCAACACTCCTGGGACCTCGAGGCAGAAGGTAAGTGTGTGTGTGTGTGTGTGTGTGTGATGTTTCAAAATGAATGTTTGGTGCATGCATGTTTGAGTGTTATGAGTATTGTTAATGGATGTGCGTGTGAAAGAATGAGTCTGTGTGATCTTTTAAAATGAATGTTTGGTGCTTGCGTGCATGTTTGAATGTTTTGAGTGTTGTTAATGAATGTGCGTGCATGTCTGTGTGTGAAAGAATGAGTGTGTGTGTGTGCTTCCCGCCCACCCCCTCCCTCCTAAAGCTGCCGGCCGCCACTGCTGCCGGAATTGCATGCAAAAACAAATTATAAATGGAAATAATGTCCACTGTAACCATGAATTGTTTTCCTTATTTAAATGGTAATAAAGTAAAAGCCACCTTTAAAGCTAACCGCTTGTCTTCGCATATCCGTGTTTCACCACAATTGAATTATTCGCCTCTGAGGAACACCTACGAGCTGAGTAGGGAAGTACAAGGATCATGTTACACTTAATTTGGCTGCTGAAATATGGATAAGGATTTGGACAAGTATTGAACATGTACAGTTCTGGAAGGTCCATGTGTTTTTCAAGATTTGGACATTAACAGTGTTTGTTTAACTGTTAGAGAGTAGCAGACTCATCGTTTCTAACAGCAGACATTTTTGTGCATTTCAAAATGTTTCTAACTTGTCAATTGAATGTTAAAGGGTCTGTGTTTGCACAAGGGATTTCCTGCACGTTCTACTTAGTGTTACTTGAGAGGAGTTTTAATTTAGATCAAAGGTTCTTGACTTCAACTTTTTTGGAGAACGTCAGAATTACTGCTGAAGCCAGGGACCCACCTCTAAGCAATTCCAGCACCTACGAATGTGCACTATCTGCAGAGCAGACACTGCGCATTCCGAGGGTGCTGGGCGGGGGGGTGGGCTTGCACTGCCCATGCTATAGGGCAAACCAAGACCGCTGTCACCCCATCAGGATCTAGGTTCCTGGAGGAGATGGCAGTCAGATTGCGCTCTGACCGACCAACTTTTAATGTGTCTGTCGCACCGCCCGCCAGAGCCGCAGCGGTCCGACCGCCACCGCGAGGCTGGCGGTCTTGTGTCTGCCAGCCTCATAATGAGGCCCAAAGTGTTTTGTCAAAGACTGGTTGTCATCTTGCCATCTCTACAGGCTCTAAGGAATGTTGATATGCAGTCAAAACATTCAGGGCTTGGAATCATGATCCATCACATAGAAGAGAATTAGTGCTGAGGTAAATTTGCATTCTTGGTAGGGTATGGTGGCCTTCAGATGCTACATTAGGTAGGATAATGGTGAGAGTCAATAGACTTGATGGGCTTTAATATCTGCTCTATCTGTATTGTCTTCTTTTTGCTTAACTTTTTTAAGAAATGCACCTTTCAAATGAGTGGTAAATTGTTGGAGGGAGACTGGTGATGGCAGCCAGAAATGAAGTCATGCAGATCCTGCAGGATTGAATCTTGGGATGGAAATTGGTGGTTGTCATGCTTGACTACAAACATTTTCTATAGTAAAGCAAGAAACAGTAATGTTCCAAGGACATATTAATTTGGGCAAGTAGGGGCACATGATCAGGTTTGCAGTGTCTATTTGTGGAGCAGAGGAACAAGAACAATGATGGCTTGTATCCTCTTCACCTCTATCAAAACCAGTTACTTGAAAAATTCACAACTTTCCTTTCAAGTAATAATTTTTGTTGGGGGGGGGGTGTACACCAAATCTGGACAGATTGAAAATGCATCTTTTTCCCATGCTGGTCACAGTGTTCCTGTAAAGGCATCTACCTGGGAGTGCGGATGAAGCAGAATAGTTCTCGCCTGACTCCAGGACCTCCTGCCACCCAAGGGCATGCCATACATGTATTCCTACACTAACCTTTGTTTCAGAATTGATCCTGATATTTTACCCTTGCTCATTTTACGGTTGAGACTTTTCGTAATTGTTGTTCCTGACCTGTTACTGTTCATGCATCTCTCTCCCCTGAAATCACCTATTTGAAGATTTATCTCTTCAATACATCCTCTCTCTGGTTGCTTCAGTCAATAGGTCTCGACAAAACACTCATCTACACCTCTTGAGCACCAAAAAAACATTGATGCAGGAACTCCGGTGATACTCTAAATAAATATTCTGCAGAGCCTCAGAATAGTCCCTTTTCAGCTAGTCCTCCTTTCCTTCGACTGCACAGTCTGAAACAAGGTTGAACCATATAAATTCATGGATAACCATGTTGGCCCAGAATGGAGTCTGCCTCCTGTCAGCATTCAGGGGTATTGGCCTGCCTAGATATCAATCAGAAGATTTTCCAAAGATCTGTCCACCGCTGAGTCAATATGAGAAGTCCCGAAAGAATGCTGTTGAGAATGAGGCAAGTCTTTTAACTAATTTTCATCCCAATCAATTCTTTGTGAACTCATCCCACTTTATTGTGGTCCTTTATACTATTTCACTTAAAACACAGGAAGTTTACCCTTTGCTTGGTCGCTGGTCCTTTATTGGTTTGCCTTAAGCACTAGCATTGTGTATGCTCTAATCTCCTAAATGACATAATTTATCTTTGCTGATGTTTGCTGTGTGAGTCAGAACACCTAGCTCTTTAATCCGCAGTGTAATGGATGACTCAAACTAGGTTCATCTTCAGGCAATTTCAGTAAAATCCATATCTCTTTTCTACATTAGGGCGTGAGAGTGTCGACCACCCCGTTCTGTTGCCGACTGGCCCCCATATTTATTTTTCCCCCCTCAGAGGTGCTTTTTTACAGCCACAGGCCGGGTCTTAGTTCCTCCTACTTGATTGACAGCGAGGGGTATGGCACCATATAGGGGAACTGACAGCACAGCAAGTAGGCTCGTGGGCGGCTGTGGCTCTGACAGTGCACATGTCAGGTTGGACAGGTGCATTTCTGTATCTAACCTGACGTGCACCTGAGGCCTCTCCCTACCTGCGCAAAGTGAATGAGACAGGGAATTATAACGTCAGTTTCCCGGTGCATGAAGGAGCGATGGATTCACCTTTCCAATCCAATCCTGGTGCTGCTTTAATGCTGTTTGGTAACAAACAGCAAGCGAACAGTGTCTGGATTGGCTTAGCAGCCTCTAGTGCTGCAGAGGCAGCTCGGGATCGGGGGCTGGCTCAGGTTCACAGGACATAGCTGATCAATGCATGGCTTTATTATGAAGCCATGGAGTGATTGGTCATTTTCTGTCCCTTGCTGTCCTCCCTTTATGTGCCCTGCACCTCTAACAGTGCACGAGGGGGTAGAAAAGAAAGTTGACTTGCACGCATACACAGTCCTGCAGTTGATGGAGATGGCTACCAGGTTAAATGTAATGTCCTGATTTCTGAAAGGAATACTTGGAGTCAAAATAAAACGAGGTACAAAAAAAATGAGTTCCTGCTCCGGAGATTAGATTTCGAAAATTATAGTGTGTCTCAAAATGTCACTGTACACATTTTTGGCAAGTTGTGAACTGTGTGATGTTGTGCTGTCCAATTGTAATTGTTGTTTTGCCGGGATTTGCTTTTTATCTGAAAATCTCCTCACCCACGCTCACAAAGCACTGCACAACACCGGACCAGAATACCTCATCAGATGACTCTCCGTCTACACCCCGACCCGGCATCTCCGCTCCACTGACCTCACCCTCGCAACCGTCCCATGCGTCCGCAGAACTACAACCGGCGGTAGATCATTTTCACACCTCGCTGCCAAAACGTGGAACACTCTTCCCACCCACCAGTGCCAGACCAAAGACCTCCTTACCTTCAGGAAACTTCTTAAGACCTGGCTGTTCGAGCAGTAGCCGCACCTCCCCCGCCACCCCCAACCTTCTGCCCCTCCCCTCCTTAGCGCCTTGAGACCCTCATGGGTGAGTTGTGCGCTTTACAAATCCCTGATTGATTGAAGATTTCATGTCAATGTTAAATTGACCCTGCGCTGTCGGCCGTGGCTGATGCTTGGGTCTGTTTCATGAATTTTATTTTAGATCACCTCGCACGCTTTGTTATCACCAGGGCAGTATGATGTCAGCTGCAAGAAAAACGAAGATTTCATATATCAACACAGAATCTACCCAGCGCTGGCAGGCTTGTGAGTATGTGGCTGAGTCGATCACCTATGCAAGGCTATTCACAAGCAAATCTTTAAAGGGAGAGTGTCCTAAGACACCGTGGACAAATCCACTTCATCAGTCTGTGCTGCGCGGATGCCTAGATCTCCCAGCCCATCAGGAAAAGGTCTTACTTCCTTCAGTCAGTGGAATGTCTTATAGAAAGGATATCTCGGCTAGAGGTTCTCTGATTGGCCATATGGTCAACAGCTCATCCTTTTGAATTTAGGACTGCTTTATGCAGCAGGATGTCTGAAGAATGCATGACTACCTTATAGCCAATCAGAGAGTTGGAGAGTTGTTAAATCTCACTGCATGTACAAATTCCGGATCGCGTTGCCTTGGAGCAGGCCACAAATCCGAAAACTGTGGCTCCACATTCACAGATAATTCAAAATTATCCTCGGGCTGGGACTTGCCTCTGCCATTGACCCTGGGACCCCTGGGAATGCTTAAAGAGCCCCTGTTGCATTAGAACTCTGTAACAGCATTAAATGTGAAATGTGACTTCAATTGACAGAACTATCACTCAAGTTAAACAGACCTTTTTACCTATCAGTCACATGCATTTCATTACTCTGTGCTGTTTTACTAATTTTACTTTGTAAAACAAAAGTTTACGAAAAAGAGAAATGACTAGTGTGAATAATCTGGGTGAGTATGGAAGTAGACCATCATTGGATGTAGACACTAAACCAACACGTACACAGGTGTTTTTAGGACTGCATTTTCCATTAAAGGTGTACATTTATCGTAGAGGATGGCCCGGCTGTCACAGAAGACACATATACCGTATGTAATCCCACGCCATATTCAAAGTTTAGTGATCAGTATCCCTCTATCTGCAAAATCATTTTAAATTGTACTTTATCTGAATGAAAGGGAAAGGGCTGACCTTTGCACCTCTAACTAATCTTGTGTCCGTGAGATGGATATGTTTTGTCTACAGATATTCCCTATTGGGCTTTTCAGCCGTTTGCAACTACACTATAAAAGATTTTCTAATCTATACATAAACGTAGGAGTACAGTTGTAATTTTGTAGTCTTGCGTACGACGAGTCATGTGGGAAATCATACAAGTGATATTATCCGTTGCTCTTCACAACCTGAGCCTAAGATTTCTGAGAGAAGCCCCCCAACCAAAGCAGATGCATTTTATTCAGAACCATACTTCAGAGTATTTATTATGCAACAACTTGATTAAGACATTGATACCTATCCATCAGGACTATGTGGAAGCTCATTACAAATTATGCAGCAGATTAGGGTTCTTATAAATAAGTTACTCTCCCATCACAATGTTCCAAACATATGCATGCAAAAGAGCAGCATCATTGGAAGGACCAATCAAAGCCTCATGCCTTGAAAAAAAATGTTCCCAAAAGCCACACTGCAATTTGAATTCAGAGGTATGCAACTTATAAAAAAGCATTTGTAATGGAATGGGTATCGCATTAGCTTGAGTTAGAGCTATTGGTGTTGTAAATTCATAACATTCTTGCCACATAAATTGGTCAACCCTGCCTCATACTTTGGTCTTTTCCTGCCACATAATTCCAGTGGCCTTGTATATAACTAAAGCACTTCCATTTACCTTCTTCCTCTATCTGCAGCAAAAAATGAAAATGTTGCCATTTAGCATTCTAATTTAAATCTGCCATGCTAATTCAAACAGAATACCACTTTCACCATCCCACCATCAGAGTTGCTGGCTGGCTAACACAATTCCCCCCCAAAAGGCACAAGACACCCACGGCGTACCAAGACAAATAAACTGGAAGGGTCACTCAAATATATCAAGAGAGTTCAAACAGTCATAGTGTAATAAGGATATTAAATTGTCCTGAATCATGATCATAATTGCAGTAAAGAGAGATTAATAAACCATATACAATTATCATATAAACCCAATAAAAACCTTTATCAGAAATAAACGTTTGGCATAAGACTGTAATGCTCAGAACAGCCTCTAGAGAACACCACAATGAAATAAGCATTTGTAGAAACATGGTCATGTAACCATATGGGTAACCCCTGAAGGGTATAACCACATGAAATGAAAATGACCAAAAGTAATGCAGTGGAAGCATATATTTAGCCCCTAGAGGGCATAGTGTAATACACATTTTTAGGGCTAGCAGGCCTACTGCAATGATATTACAAACAAGACCGTTAAAACGCAAATTATTATCACCTGTAAAACAAAAGTTCCAGCCATGAAAAAGGTTAAAAAGGCACTAAATGGTGGGAGAGGTTATTAATTAGTGATCCCCACTAACCTACTGTGGAGATCCATGTGTGGCTTAGACAGAAAGAGTGGGATGTGGTGAACGTTTTTAAGGTGGTCCCATTGTCCTAGGTTCACCACAGGCTGAGTTATGAGCAAAAATGTTTTGTAAAATAATTCACTGCAAAGCATTGTGGGACCATCACAGTGAATATTTTGGCATGTTGACACTAATGCTCAGAACAGCCTCTAGAGCTCACCACAATAAAAATATCATTTTAAGAAACATGGCCATGTAACCCTATACTTATCCCCTAGAGGGCATACCCACATAAAAACAGAATAGCAGAAAGTAATGCACTTCAGCCATATATTTAGTCCCTAGAGGGCGTCGTACATTACATAGTTTCAGGGCTAGCAGGCCTTCTGCAATACTAAGCCCCTTAGAACACAAACTGCTCCTAGCTGTATAACAAAAGATCAAGCCATAAGAGAATTTAAAAAGGGACTGAATTGTGGAAGAGGTTATTATTTTAAGATCCCCACTAAGCTAGTGTGGGGACCCAGAGATGACCTAAACAGAAAAAGTGTGCCGCACTGAACGTTTTGGTGGTGGTCCTATTGTCCTAGGCCCAACACAGGCTGAGTTATGGGCAAAAATGTTGTGAAAAAGAATGCTTGCAAACCATTATGGGTCAAGTTTTCACAAGTGCAGTGAATATTGTAGTATTGGCTTTCCCGCTGTGCCGGGAGAGCCACTTTGTGGATTTCTGTTTTTTTTTTTAGTAAAGCTATGGGAAAGCTATGGAGCACGAAGGGGAGAGCAAAATGAAATGACGCTGAGTAGGTAACAGTGTGTACAATGTGACCAGTGCTTCAATACCACCTATGGAGTACGCGCTGTTGGTGCTGTGAGGGCCATGGCTGCCATGGAGCACGAGGGAAGAGTCAAAAGAAAAAATACCAATGCCACACTGAAGTATATCGGCAAACGTGCATTATCCATGTAATCGGAGCAGTCTGCAAGGCGGCAACAAAACTGCCCCAAGAAGGGACAAACATAAAGCATTTATCCATGATATCACTGGATTTTGGAAAGGCAAGCCCATGAACTAGTGAAAGTGATGGGCGTTAGATAAGTGTTGTTAAGAGCACACAAATAGATAACAACAGATCCTACCTAAAAAGCAGAAACCACCTTATTGGAAGGGTAAGGTTGCAGACTTTCAAGACTACTTGTTCACAATTACTTCATAAACCGTCTTGCTTCCTCAAATTTGTTTTAAAATACACCATTTGCCACCTTCTATTTCAGACTTTTCCCAGGAGAATCCACCTCCCCAAAGCCCCCTTATGACAGTGGGACTCACTCACTTTGCCCTCTTTTTTTACATCCTACCACCTTCAGATGTCACAAGCTGCCACTGATTTCCCCGTTCCTTCAGATAATTCCTCTTACAGGCTTGGAGTCTCACATCAGGAGTACAACATTCATAACTGTAGAATGCTGACTCCTGTCTTATGATATTAATGCTTTTGGTAGTTTTTACTGCTGGTATCTCCTGTTGCTGTTCTTAAAATTACCTTAAAATCACCACAGACTCACTGAAGGAATTTTATAACGCACACTACTTGAGTGTCTTTTGTCACTGATCTTTGAAGCTCTACTTAGGCAAGCAAACTAGTCGTCAGCTTTTTCATGAAATTAGTGAAAGTGATAATCTAATGTCCTATGGCAAAGCATCACATACCAAAGGCGTTTGCGCCTTGTAGGAGTGTGTACCCCCTGGGGAGAAATGGAACTTGAGAACTATAACAAGAGTTTTATTTTCGCTCTTGGGTTTCCTGGAAGGGATATAACTAAATTCTGAGTCTAGAAGATAGGTAACGTGAAGCATGGTAGACAAGGAGTTAGAAAATACAACTACACGTGGGTTCCTTTGTTACACACTCTCCTTTAATGATAGGACATGTTGTCTCTGATAAGTTGATGCAATTTCTTTGGCACAGCCTAAGTACACTGCAGTGGTGAACTCCCCATCACAAAGTTTGTATCAATAACTGTCACTTGACTCACACCAAGTGTACTATTATTCACGCTGTTATCCTGTGCATTGCAGTGTACGCTACCGGTACAGTCACTGGTACTACCTATAGTTGGTATTGATTAATAGCAACTAGTAGCAGTCTTTATTTTTCAAATGAATTAGGTGTGTTACCCTCCCCCCACCATAAGAGCCCCAATCTTCATGGCGACTCCATTCAGCCATAGGTCTATGACAAGTATGTTTCATTACATGTGATTAATAAAAAACATTACAGTATATTAAAAAGTTCTTAATAACATTTAAAACAAAAGAAGACAACAATTTTAGAAAGTCATCTTAATTTGCAAGAACGTAGGTGAGATAATAAGGGACTAGGTTCCTAAACAGAAGCTTGTTACAGATTGTCCATTGCAGTGCTGTGCTATATATTTGGAGTAGCAGCATGTCATGGATATAACTAATTCATCTTTATATATTGGTTTGACAGCAGCATATTATAAATTGACCAATAAAGTGCTAACATCTTTGGAATATTTAAATCAAAGGAAAAATTTTTATCTTAAAAGTGTTGTAATTTTAAAAAAATGTATGTGAGGCAGTAACAAACTATGGGTCTGATTTAGATATTGGCGGATGGAATACTCCGTCACAAATATCATGGATATCCCATCCGCCGTATTACTATCTCCATAGGATATAATGGGATTGTAATACGGTGGACGCGATATTTGTCACGTTTGTGATGGAGTATTCCACTCCCCCAAGATCTAAATCAGGCCCTAAGTGTTCAAATAGCAGCTTTCTAAAATTGTCTTTCAAGGTATTATAACATTTGGCAGCATGTTATAGAGTTAAGTAACTCATAGTGTATCCTATTCATGTATTTACAAAGTACTAGGTTGGCCAAATAGCACCATAAAACAAATTGTCTAATAAAGTGCTAAGTGGCGGAACATTGCAGGTTGTCAAGTTTATCTTGGACCCTGTTCGTGTGTTTAACAAATTTGTTGATTAGTATTTCTTCAGTGTTGTCAGAAAAACGTAACACTCCCTCATTACATGTTCTTATTTCTAATGCCTTGAAAATTGAAATAAAAAAAGATCTCCAAGCCCAAGAAAACTTTGGACAGCAGCAGACTACATGCACAAAACTTCCTCTGTGGTGGTTGCCAAATCTGCAGGCACAATGAGGTCTTCTACATATTCATACTTGTTTGATTTCCCCATCATCAAAAGGACTTAAGCGTCACTCCCCCCAGTGATGTGGGTGGTGTTGTGTTGGTGACAGGGGGTGTTAGCAAAAATGGGAAGGAAATGGCGCCTTATGGCACACACCCACTGTGGGTGGGTGCTTCACTCCCTCAGGTGGCAGCAGCACCAGAGGGCATCTCTTAATTGGATACTAAAGGTAATTTGACTTTGAGGGGTATCATGGAGGGTGTCACGCTGAAATCATATGCCACCCTCCAGAGTGAATTTCATTGACTTCACAATCAATTCTGCCGCTATCTCTAGCTATGCCATGCCTTGACACCTCACATTCGCAGGCTGGAGACCCTCCTAGACTATAATCCTCTCTTGGTCAATCTACTCCTCTTGGCATTTGCTACGCATAAAATCAGCTAGATTTATCAGCCCCTGGTTCACCATATGCCTGATTCATTTGCTGTATTGCACACAGCCTGGGAAAAGGACATTGAGAATTTGGCAGATAAAGATTGGGAAGAGGCTAGGGCGGCCTTGCGAAGCTCAGCCATTGCGCCCTCACTGTGGCTCATACAGCTGAAATACCATCACCACACATATTTCACAGGCTCTGGGTGATGGGCACGGTAGCCTCCCCCGTCTTCACTGCACTGAATCAGAAGATGTCTCCATGCACATTGTGTGGGGCTGTGCAGCCATACAATTATAGTGAACTCTGATTCTGGACTGTTTGGGCCAGGTGCTGGGACGTCCCATTCCACAACATCCTAGGCTGATCCTTCTTTATATATTGAGGGATTTTGAGGTGTACTGGTAGACGACCACCTTCCAGTGACTCAGCCTTATGTTGGCGAAAAGAGATACAGCTCACCGCTGGAAGCACACGCACCACCCCGATCGCAGAATGAAAACAGGGCCTGGACTGGTACCTTGACAGGGGAAAAACAGTATACGAAGCCCAGGGGTGCCCCCAAAAACACTTAAAAATTTGCCAGAGCTGGGCTGACTATAGATGCTCGTGGATCTAGCCTGGGTGCAGAGATTCAACTTATGGGTGTCCGAACCACTGACGTGGCCTTTCATGTTACTTTGAGGCACACCTCCTTCTTTACTCTGAAGCCCTTTGAGCAATATGTGGGTTGGTGAAGTTTGTTATTGTTATATGTTTGTCACGTTGTGTAGTACTGCTATGTTTCATCGTGTCTTCAGATGGAAAAACTTAATAAAATGTGGTTAAAAAAAAGACCAAAGTGTAAGCACAAACATTTTATTCTTAAGGCTCAAGGAACCAAAAGAGGAGAAGTGGTTACTGGTGTAGCGGTCTTTGAACAGAAAACAGGTATCAAAGAGTTCATTTTCTGTAAGTCGTTTGCATGAGAGAGAAGAAGAATGTGTTTCTTGAGGACCGCAGTGAATAAGGATTTAGGAATAGGCTGACACCATGGGCCCTATTTAATTAATTTAGAAGCTTAGCTAGCTTAGTCTAGTCAATTTCTCTGGCAACAGCAAAGTAGGCTGCAGTGGCAAACCCACCAGATCAAAGTATGTATCAATAAGTGTCGTTCGAATCACAGCAAGACTTCTCTGCCTTACACTGCGCACAGCGGTGTGCGCCACCCGCGTACTCTTTGCTACTTGTTAGAGCTGATATTCATAAACAACTACTAATAGTTGTCTTTTCTGTCTAAACAAATTGTGATATTGCTCAGGGGCGTAATGCAGCCACCGCAGTGTGGGGCCTCACTCTTCATCCCACCCCCCATTCAGCCTAAGGCCTATGAATGTCTGTGGGATATGACAGTCTCAGGAACCCCCCACCAATCATCACTGCATTCTGCAGGAAGAACCCATTACTTTCTGATATGTCACTGGGAAGAATACGCGGCGTGCATAGAACTGAAAATAATGAAATATCTGTTAGTGCTACTGTATTGCACACCTCAAGAGAAAATAAAATGTCATGCTAAGTTGACTTTGAAAAGCACACACTGCTATTTGTTTTTTATGACTGTCCACTCTATGCACCAACAAATGTATGGTCAACGTACACCACTGTTCATAGTGTAAAACAGAGCAGGTACGCGTGCTGTGAATCTAGTGACTGGACGGTATTTAGAAGCCAGGCAGGCTACCTTAAATGCAATTCGATCAGCCACTGGCAACCAGTGCAGTGTCGGGCCTGTGATGGCTCTAAGGGCGGCATTCTGGCTTCTCTGTAGTTGATCTTCCCGGAAGGCTGGAAGTACTGCATACAAGAAATTACAATACTTCAGCCCAGGGTTGTTTATGACACTGACCACAGTGTCTAATTTGTAATATAAAGGTTGCCGGTGTCCAAAGCACTGCTCAAAAGTCAGCGGCTGGTGCTATTAAATGTCCTTGCACCAAATATCAGGGTTGCGTAGACCTGAATTCACCTCATGCTTCTTTAATCCACCGCCAGACACTCCCTGCCCCTTTATCTCACTCGTGCAGGCCCCTGCTTTACTCCTTGTTGATGGTATTTCTGTCTTCTCTTTCTTCTTCTTTTCCATTTGTGTGTTTTCCCCTCTCTTGCTCTTGGGGAATGTCTGATGAGGAAAAGTAAGTGGTGGTGGGACCTACCGGCAACCATCAGCTCAAACTAAGCACTGACTGACCACCACAGTAATCCACCCGTGAGTTGTATATGACAGTGAGTGCTACAATATTCCAGCAGATAGCTGTGTAAGGCACCGACCACCACAGTAATCCACCCGTGAGTTGTATAAAGCACTGGCCACAACAGAAACCAGAAGTGTGTTGTTTAAGGCTAATTCGCAGCCT
Source organism: Pleurodeles waltl (assembly GCF_031143425.1). Lineage (NCBI taxonomy): Eukaryota > Metazoa > Chordata > Amphibia > Caudata > Salamandridae > Pleurodeles > Pleurodeles waltl. Next base: position 714,382,413 of record NC_090446.1, read on the forward strand.
GTGATCCAGGGACCCCTGGGGTTACACAAAGCCTACTCAGGATGTCACGATTACTTAGAAAATTAAATTTTATTAACTGATTAATAAAGTGTATATAAATAAACAAGCTAAATGTACAAATTCAAAGTTTAAAATGTTCTGTAAACGTGAGGAAATTTGAAATTGGAGGCTAAAAATTAAGTAAGCATCCTCAGATTGAATTGTGGGGGCATTCTACAGAACAGAGTATGAACGATGAGTGGCCTCATTTGAATTTAGAAACGCTCCAACCCTCCTACTATAATTACAATTTTGATATATGTTATATTTGCTTGTGAATTGAATCAATTATTTCATTTCATTGTTTGTGTATTTTTTTGATGAAGAATGCTTGTCTCTGTATTTTTTGTGTATCGCTTAGCTGTTGAAATCATTGAAAATGCTTAGGCCAGGTTCCCCGTTTTCCAGTAATAACTCAGTGGTAATCCCCAGATCCCATTAATAATTAAGTGGGGGTCCTCAGAGGTCAAAAGGTTAAGAACCACTGGTTTAAACCACAGACCACCAGTTTTTGATTATTCTTTGAAAGCAGAGGCATATGAGCCTCGTTTTGGTGTTTCATGCACATCACCCAAGTACCTAACAATCACGCTAAGAGCACAGATATCATGGTGCCAATGCCTTGAAACACATAGAACTTGTGACTTCCATGTGATTTGTGCTTCCTACATTTATTGGCCTCGTACTGTTGGTGACTGAAAGGACTTAAAAAGCATGGATCTCTAAGTGAGGTCTGGAATTCATGAAAATCATCAACCTTAAGGGGTCCCAGCCTGTGGTTGCATGAGCTCGTCCGTGCCCCAGCCTCCTTTTTTAGGCTTATGCTGCTTGCAAATTAATTGGGAGGCACAGTTCTTCTCCTCTGCTTCTATGGATCTATGCCTCTTTGTGATTAATGAATCTAGAGCCCAGGGGAGGGTCCATTGATTCCTTTAGAATGCTTCGTCCCTGTCACACGGACACTTTTTCACACGCATTAGGCAAATCGTATGGGAATGATAAATTGTGGGGCAAAAATAGTTTTTGCGTCCTTTTTTCATCAAGGTCTTTAGACACTGAAGGTAGCCAACAAACAATGGGTAAGCTGGCTCTCCTCAAACTCACAAACATCAAATCTCAATTCATCGCCTCATAGTAATCAGAGAAGCTCAAAGCTCTGCCCGCCTTGTCTGCCAAGCTGGCAATCCCTGGCATGAAAGTAAATCACCAAATCACTGCACATAGATCACACCACTGCCATTCACTTTGGATTACAACCCATGGAGGCTGACCCTAACTTCTGCCACAACCTATAAGAATTCGTTCGGCACGAATACTGTTTCTAAGGGCCGTAAAAGATACATTCTATAATCACCTAAATCAGTGGTACTCAAGCTACTTACTTCTGAGTCAGACTTGTCAGTGCTTCAGACTCGTCACTCAGCACTCACTAATCTATCTCTGCCTGCCAGTCTGCATACGTGCCATGCTGTATGCTGCAACCAATATGCGTGTGTGTGTGTGTGTGTTGCATGACATTGGTATGTTTATCATTGTGAGTGTCTAATGCATGATGTTCGTGTGTGTGTGTGTGCATGCGCAAATGGAGACTGTGTGAATATATATGATACTATAGCATTGTGAACACTGTGCACATATGTGCACTGCTGCACCATTGTGAATAAGCAACAAACATATGCATGGCTGCGGTATGGAGGAAACAAGACAAATATGTGCATTAGTGCAATATTGTGGAAACCTGGCAAATATGTGAATTACGAGTGCAATATAATGAGTAGACTGTCCTGGCATGGGGGTTTTAGATTGTATCCTTGTGGCTGGGATGTATAATGAGTTAGTTCTAGCTGGTCCTGTTAATATACACTAACTGCCTGATAGAAATCATGTTGTGACACCTATTTCTGTTAAATATGCTGCTGCTGCCGATGATGCAGTATTTTCTGCCACCTGGTGCATGGGAGCTATGGAAGTGATTGAGCACTGTGTACTTTTATGAGACCCTGTCAATCACTGAAGGCATTTGACAGTGATTTTTAGGTCCATGGCAGACTGGCATGGAACAATCTGTATTAAGTACTGTGAGGCCTCTTTCCTTAGTCCTGAGGCAGCCAGTGACTCCCATGCCCATGGTGGGTACTGTTATTTACAGTTGGTGGCCACTGCCTCCCATTGTCCTGCCCTCTGGCAGAATACCAAAATACCCCTTGTACTCCCGCCGCTCCAGTGGTCGATCGGTGGAGTAGGAGGAGGTGGTAGGTATGAAATTCAGATACAGTATGACACAGCAGTCATACACAATAACATACATGTCGTGTTAGTCTTATAACTCGTGCCTTTATGTGCTGAAAAATTATTTTCACTGGAGAAAAGCAGATGGCCCTTGTACCCCAGCATATGATTCCGCATTGTAACCATGAGCACCAGAAATTACAGAAAAGCCTAAATTACATAATCAACTGATCATAGTCACTAAGTGCTCGGCCCTTGGGTAAACCGGAAACAACAACATATCTGTCATTTATAGCCTCGGTGGACTGAAAAAGTGAATCTAAGCTTTCAATGAAAAGTCCGCCCTTTGTCTTAATGTTCCTTCAGGTCAGAGGTCAAGGGTGATGAACTGGTGCCATTGCTCCTTTGGTTGTCCCCAAACTCAGTAGCATAACACCTAGACAACCCAGAAGTGAACTGGATCACTACCTGGAAAGTGAGTGCTGGTAGTTTGTAAAGCAAAACACTGACTATAGTGTCATATTTTGTGCAGTCTGGTGTCCCAGGGTTTGCGAAATCTCACAGTTGACACCCAAGAGGGGGCACAGATGTAGGGCCCTCTATCTATGTGTGGAGAAGGTATTTCAAGGGAATACCACCAGTTATAAATGATGTGCATAATATAACACCAATGACAGACGGTTAGGCGTCCAAGACAAATGTGTGCTAATAATGTCACACAAATTATGCAAAATTGCCAGTTGACCAGAGGCAGTGCTGACATATACCAAAGTATTGCTAAATAACACTGTGTTAGGTGTGACCACTGGTGCTCAGCAAGGCCATTGCTGCTCATGTCACAGCAGAGAGTGTGTTGTGCCATTGACCCGCTCTGGGTCCAGGGCTGCTGCTCGGAGTGCTGAGACTGGTGCAGATTAATGTTCCGAGTGATGGGCCACTCCTGAAATGTTCCACTCCTCCCTTATCTGCATCTGCACTCCTCTTACCCGCAGCTTTGCCGCTTCTCTTGCTGTCCTAACCCTCCCTGTAAGCTTCATGTGAGCACCTTTCTCCTCCCCTGAGAAAACCATTCCTAGTAACCCAGTATGTGAAGCACCAATGCAGGGCAGGCACATGCCACTGCTTTTAACTGATAAACTGAGAGGGTTCAAACACAGCTTTGGGGTCATATGAGTCTCTATACATTGTGGCCCTTTCCTGTTAAAGAAAACCTTCATTATTCGAATTTAATAATCGCTACAGAAGGTGAAAAGCAGTTAGTTACAAAATTCAAATTAGCATCAGTAATGCATCAAATAATAGCAATTGCAAGAGGTAAGAACATAAGGGTGACCTCCAAAGCAACACAATAACGAGAACCAAAATATAGTTCAGAGGAGGACTAGCATATATCTGCTCAGTTCAAAAGGTGTGGAACCTCTATAAATCAGTACACAGACCAGCATAGAGACCTCCTGGTTGGAAAGGTAAAAATAGATCTAAGAACAACTCAAATATGCTAATGTGAAGTCCTCTGAGAAAGTAAGCAAAATGTATAATCATTGGGCAGACTACTGCAGAGTTTACAGAATTCCAAAGGCAAGAAAAGTTTGACACATCTCCCAAAAAGGACACTTTTTATGGATTTCAGACATTGAAAGACACAGTCTTGACATACCGAGATCTGACATCATAGAGCTGTGCTAATAATGTTTCATTCACACAAACCAATAGTATAACAAGACAATATGATACATCTAATCAAAAAACAAATAGGAACACCTATTTTCATGCACAATTATAATGGAGCCATCTTGGAACATGAAAAAATAAAACATGACATGTATGCAACAATTGAAACAATACACAATGCAACTGCTTAGAGCAGACCCAGAAGAAGGGCCTTGAATTTGGATCATTTGCAGGAACATTCAGCTCATGGCTTCTTTCTTGAGGAGCACAAATTTAATACATTTCAGCTCAGCAAAATAAACACCACCACAACATGAATTCTATTTTGCTTGTTTTCTGGAAAGGAAAAACACAGGAGAGAAACCTGCACGCACAGAACGTGTTTATGTAATTTTAAAGGTCACATTTTCACTGTTACTTCAAAAGGATTGTCAATGAAGGCTTACTTTGGTCTAGTCATGTTCACTAAAGCCTGGTAAGGCTAACTAAAACACATTTAACTAAAACATTATGTTATATTTATTAAAAATGTTCTGACACAGACATTTCACTGATTGGGTTGCACCATATGCATGCCAGAATCCATTTATTTAGGTGTATATAGTGCCATTGTGATGACAGAAACCACATTTTTATCCTATTGTACTTCTGTCTAGAGGGTGCCTGCAGCTTTGATCACCAGCATATGAAATTATATAAGCACCTGTGCATCTGCATGTGCCATGGCAGTTTGGCACATCCCTAGCTCAAAAAAAGAAGCTACCTGCAGTGATGGGCCTTGGAGTCAAGGCTACAGTTGGGTGTGGGCACTGGCAAATGATTGAGGGGATGAAGTTAACAAAAGTCTGCAAAAATGAAAGTCCATGTGCATTTCTGAAAAATGTTCATGAATGACTGTACTCTTCAAATTTCTGGAAGGAGAAATAATAACCAAATTCCTATATTGAAAAGCTAGTGCTTCCTAAATTGGTGATGTGAATGGAGAACAGTAGTAAGCAACTCTTGTTTTATGATCTCAGCACCTGAGTCCCCACCAGTACCAAAATGATCTATGTAGTGTAAAGTGTGCAGAACTAAAAACATATATATGAAAGAAGCAGGTAACCGATAACAGCTAGTTCTTCTTACATCTTGTAGCTGACAGGGGCCTTTATGTTGACTTAGAGAAATGGATGTGCAATCTATGACAGCCAATGTCGCTGATTAATGTTCTCAACTACTCCAGTGATGGACAATATGGCGTATTTTGAGTTCTTTATCACAGCAGCACTTGAGCTCTGAACGGTCTTGTGGATGTTGGAATTTCTGTCATCAGTGTCAGCACTGGAGATGTGCCTTAGAGTAAGATATACATTGATAGATGCCAGTACGACTGTTCTGCCTACCATGCTGGGGTGGGTGACTCATGTTGTTGCAGTCGCGTTCCTGCCATCATTTAATATCACATGGCTTCTTGCTCACAGCTGAACAGTTTAGGCCCACTAAGGAGTGGTGTAAGTTCCCTCTAACCATCTAATTATGACTTATCAGAAGTTGACTCACAGAAAGGATCTATTGACTTTGTCAATGGTTATTTGGGGGTTCTGTTGTACCATGTCAAACTGTGTATATCTGTACTGTTGTTAGTTAAATAGTAATAAAGGCATCTCTAGACAGGAGGCCGGTACGTCCGTCTGTAAAGGTGTGAACCCCTTGAGAGACAGGGAAGGAGTAAAACAGGGCGTGGCCTAAAGGTGTTTCCTCGCAAGATGCCATGAATGATGCTAGACAGAAAGGCCCATCGCTCTCAATGCTTACTACTGATACAAGAATACTTGTAATGTCGGCCACTTACATAGCACATTGCAAACTGAACTGTCACTATCATAGGTGCTACTTTCACCCAACCCAGTGGCCCTCAATATATCAGTCATTAAATGCCGACAAGCTGAATCCCCTCGCCCTGATTATAATTATTAACTGTAAAATAACGGAGTCGTCAGTAAGCGCGCGACTCCATGGGGCTAGCTTACCGGCTTCAGCACAGGGGGTATTAATGCCCTTCAATTTAGCAGCTATAAAACTAAACTCTCGTTTTTTTTTTTTAGTTTTTTTTTTTTAGAGTGTGTTAAAGTAAATATTCTTCTTTAACTATTTCAGTTCGCTTTCCATGGTAAAGTTATCACACGGTGAGTTCACGAAGCGCTGAAAATGCTGTCTCTCCATTGGCCTGTGCATGAAATGGTCTGAAAACAGGTGATGCACTGTCACGTGACTTATTAAACCAATTACACTATTCAATTTAATAGGCGTAGTAAATGATGAATGGTCAGTTTGTAGTTAGAGGAATGTAGCGCCTTCAGACGTACTGAAGGAACACTTTGTTGTTCACGCTTGTCTTAATGCCTTGGCTCCCTTGACCCCAGCCGCCCACTTTCGTGTGAGCTCATCGGCATAAAGCACACTGACGAGCCCTCCAGCACAATCGGATGAGACGAACCCCAAACTGTATTTCAGGACCTGTGCTCACTCGCTCATGCAGTCTTCTTTCTACTCTGTTTTTACATCACGCCTTCCTCGACTTTCTCACCCAAGAAGGGTTCCTCCTCTCACTCTTGCACATCCGTCTCGCGCACTTCTACAAGGTGCAGAGCACCGCGGCGCTTCCGGTGTGTGGGGGCCATTTACGAACCTGAGGTTCTCGTTGTCTCTCCCTGTTCCCACCCAGCGCCCCCTGAGTTGCACCAGTGGTCTGTACAAGAAACACGGTGAATAGTTACATAAGATGCTGCGAGGAGCCATTGAAACACGAATTCGCTGTCCACGATTAGGTGCTGAACAGAGACAGTGGGCTCCGTCGTGAGCAATGCCTACAACACGGAGGCGTTTTCAGAACGACGAAAGCGCCACTAGGCATGTTTCAAGATGACCTTCAGTACACAGAGTACAGTGCATCTGAAAAAAAAAACACAATCAGGCTGTCTAAATCCAGCTGCGCCGTCACCTGGCAACGAAAAGGCGTCGTTTCTCTGGCTTATCCGCGTGCGTCCAAGGAGCCCTTGAAGAAACCTATGGAGCGCACTCAAAAACAAATGACGAGGATGGGGAAAATGGCACAGCTGTTTAAGAGGCTGCGACATGCATGTGTGAGTGATCTGTAGATAAAATAAATCAATCCTGGTGGGACTGACGTAGCCTTTTTACCTCCAAATCGTCGATGGAAGGACAATTTGAGTTGGCTGTTGCATGCGCCCATTATAACCCTCTCGGACAGTGGGCTTTACTTTTTCATTCTGGCCCACTTCCAATAGTGCAACAAAAATCAACAAGCCCCTCCAAATTTTTCACAATTATTCTATTAGATGGGCAATGTTTAAATATAAGACGTATTTAAACTTTGCAGTGAAGTTCTGATACTGTTTAAAAAATGCAATCAAATACATGATGCCATACATACTATTCTAGTCAGGTGGTCTTACTAACTGTAAACGTATCCCCAGTGTTATTATTAGAAGTGAGGGTGGGGTTTTTGAAGAGTATTTGGAGCCCTGTCCCTTTTCACACATACCCCCAGCTTTGATATAAACGACAAAACATGTTAGTGATCACCCATTACAGAGCAGTTTACTGCTGCTCATATTTTTTCAGCTTAAAACAAAGCCCTGTTATCAGCATAATTAATGCTTCTCTCCCGTGCCTGCCACCCATCACTTGAGGCCCCCCTTACAGGGACCCACCCTCCAGTCTGAAGGCCTCTGCTCTAGCAAATGCTGAAACTGATTTAGGCAATCACTGGTGTTATTACGTGTTCATTAACTTCTGTTGTTTCTAAGCATTGGTGCACTAGATGGAATGCTCAGGCCCGGTCAGCCAATCATATTGATTAACTGGCTTGTGTAGCACTTATATTGGAATGAAGAAAGGGTTGGGGATGTTGAAAAGGGAGCAGGCCACAGATGGGTAACTAGGAGTCCTTTCCAAGAGGAGTCCTATTTATTTAAGGATGTGGCCTAACAGGTGACCCAGAATCCTCTGCTTCACACTGTGTGACACCTGATCAATTTTTGGAGGCTTCTCTTTGAATTTTATGTTAATGCATCCAGGTATATCACACAATGAAACACATACACTTATCTACCCATGTCATGTCTCTATCAATCTATCCTCCATTCCCACTCTGACTCATCCCAAATCCATTCTACTACTTTCATCTCCTAAATAACTCTGCCTAAGCTCTTTCCTCCTCTTCCACATCTAACTCACCAAAACCTCACTTTACTACCATGATCTCCCAAACAACCCTACTATAGTCTCCCTAATTTATCTCACCCTGCTACTATGATCTCCCTAACCCTTTCCGCAGACTCTTCCCTCCTTCATCCCCCCCTTTAGTCATCCCAAGCCTAAATCCTATTACCATAAACTCCCAATTAGCACTTCTGGATTCTTCCCTCCTCCACCCCTCCATTACTCCAGTCAATCCAACTAACAAACTCACATATTCCTGGCTCAAATTAACTCATAATAATACTAAAACTGTACTCGTATTTCCCTATACTAATCCACCACTAATTCCTTTTGGGTTCCGGAGTAGCGTGCTACTCGCCAAAAAGCGCTTCAACGCCTCGTCAGGGGTAGTAAGCGCTATATAAATACTATTACAATTACAATTACACCGAAAACAAGCCCAACATATCAGCTTTGCTAGTGGTTGTTAGCAGTGTCAGATAAATGAGTAAAAACAATGTAATTGTGGAAACTTTGGACTGAAAATATCTTATTTTTGAAATTATGAGACTTTGAATTAAACATAAGGAAGGTCGTTGAAAGGGCAAGTGGTCTTTCATGTGTTTCTTTCACTCCTCATTTACCCCTCACTCTACTTTATTCTGCAATCTCTCTCTCTGCCAGACACACCCTTCTTCTCTCCACTTCTTTTTCACATCTTTCATCTACATGCCTCACACATACTCTTACACATGCATATTCACACTCACTCTGTCTAATGGAATATCGTGGACAAAAGTATTGGCAACAAAAATATCACCCAAAAAGTATCGAGGACATAAATGTCAACTGTTAGAAATGGGGTCTTTGTTTTGCAGTCAGTTTGCCCCCGGTCCAAGCACGGACCGTCACTCGAGTCAGGGTAAAGGAGAATCACACTCAGTTAACCCCAGCTCACCACCTTGGGAGCTTGGCATGAGCAGGGAGGCTTAACTTCAGAGACCAGGTGTAAAGTATTTGTACCAACACACAGTAATATTGTAAAAACAACACAAAATGATTCAACACAGGTTTAGAAAAATAGCCAATATTTATCTAAACAAAACAGGAAACAAACGACAAAAATCCAAAATACACAAGTCAAGTTATGAATTTTTAAAGATTAAACTAAAAAATAGCACTTAGAAACACAAAATACTTCGATGAGATGATAACATGGCATTGTGACGGAGTCGTTCCCAACAATCCAACACCAATGGCACTGGGTACGTAGTCACGCAGACCCCCATGTACAGTACGTTAGTAAAATGCGAAAACAAGTCGGTGCACAAAGTCAGGGATTCCAGCGTCGCTAAATCCGAAGTGGCTGCAGTTCTGTTGCTGTAGGGCAAAGGAGTGGAGGCGTCACGATGAGGCGAGGCGGCGTTGGTGCGGTTGCAGGTGGGGTCACAAGATTCGGCAGCGGCGTCAGTCCAGGGACTTACTAATAAATAAGATATGCCAATCATGGAAGGTCAATTTCACATACATTTGACATAGGAGCACTTGCACTTTAGCACTGGATAGCAGTGGTAAAGTGCCCAGAGTAACAGAAACAGCAAAAACAGAGTCCAGCATATATCAACAACCTGGGAAAAAGAGGCAAAAAGTTAGGGGAGACCACGCTTAGGATGCCAAGTCTAACATCAACTGTATATACTTTGTATGTAGAGTCAAACATTGAGAACAAAACTTTTGAAGACCACAATATCATCTTATACTTTAAAATAATTGTAAAAAAATGAACTTTGATTAAAAATATATATTATGTAAGTATAAATAAGAAACAATATTAATGAAATTAATTATATTAAAAAACACTAGATATTTAAAAAATAAAAAAGGATACACTATTAAATAACTTTATAAAAATACTAAAAGGTATTAAATAAGGAAAAATACTATAAACTAACTTTTAAAATGAAAAAACAATTAAAACAACTTAAAAACTCAAATAATAAAATACACAAAAAGGGGTAAAATTCAATACTTCCAGTCCAAACTGAGCAAAAGTAGGGAAAGTGTTGGACCTTGACAGGGTTCTATTCACTATTCCCACTGCAGCGTAAGCAACAGTAGAGAAAGTGTGGTATCTTTGAGGGATTAGATTTACTATACTCACAGCAATATAAGCAACAGTACGGAAAGTATTGGACTTTGGAGGGGGTATGTTTATTATTCCAACTTCAGGCACTTAATTTTTACTCTGTAGCAACATATCGTTCTAAAATTAGAAAAATCATAGGAGGAGTCTATTCATGAAAAAGAGATAGCACCAATAACTAAACAAGGCAATTTTGGAGCCACATTGCTAAATGTACAGTCCTCCCTTGTTCAATATTCAGATTGTATTCCAAAATTTTATAGTATCAGAAAGTAGGTCTGGTTTTTGTTACAGATAACTGATAGCCTCGGCACTAAACATATTTTGGCTGTTCCACCCCTATACAAAATAATTCATGTTGATCGAGAAAGCCAAGCATGGAGGAGGATTGGCTAGTGTACATACAGAACATTTGAAAGTTAACATGATGGCCTTAAAGGCCTTTCCTGAGGCAGAGATTCTTGCCTTTACACTGTCTCCTTCTCCAGAAACAACTATATCTGGGGTCTTAATGTATCACTCCCTGGGAAATTCAAGAACTCTGAAGATTCTTTTGCCTCATTTCAGTCCTGTTTGGCCGTGGGTGTTTCAAACCTCTTCGCATTGCATGATTTTAACATTTGGGTGGGTACTCCCTTCATCAAAATGCCAGAAAATGTTCTTGCTTGCCTTAATTTCCTGGGTTTAAAGCAATTAATTACCAAACACATTCAATGGATCATATTTTGGATCTCAAGAAATCTAGAATTTCTGCTCAATGTCAAGTGTTGGACAACTCAACCTGTATTATCAAGGAGAATGTGAAGGAGAACAATGCTGAGCTAAACTCATGGATCATGTCAGCCTTAGATAAGGTCGCTTCATTAGCTAGGGTCAGGTCATTCTGCATGCAGACCACTGGTCCTTGGCATACACTGGAGCAGGTCATTCTGCAAACTGCCCACTGCTCTTTGGTGTACACGAGAGCTTGCTAAAATCAAACACCTGTGCAAACTGTTAAAACGCAGTTGGCATAAAGGCTATCGGGGGAAGCAAAAATCAAATGTAAAGAAGGACTGAAGTGTTACAGACTGATGCTGAATATATCCCATACAAATTGCAACAAAAATTGTAGCAAAGCTAGTAAAAACGCACTGTGATAATTGTTCAAGATTGTTTTAACCTTTCTAGTGCACAAATGAATATTAAAACCACTTACAGCCTTAGAAATGTGTGAATCTTTATTGGCAAGATAAAATTATTACTCAATTAACAACTCTACAGCTAAATCCCCCGTGTCCCTCTGAAGGAAACAGTTCCACCAGTGTGCATACTAAATTTTGGAGTCATAATATTGAGGGTACTTAATATTGAGGACAAAAGATAGAAAAAAAATATTGACAGGTGGGTCTAGACTTTCTAAACCTAACTCCACATATACGTACATATGCAATACAGAGGTCTTCAAGCTACATAGATGAGAAGTTAGGAATAGTAAATTTGTACTTTCTTATATACACTTTTCAATATTTTGTCCATCAATACTCTCTCCTTGATGTTTGTATGTTGATATTCGTCATGTCAATATTCAGTAGCACAGTTGTCCACTACACTCTATATAAGTTTGCTTTAAGGCCTCTCATGAAGGTTTGGAATGCAATGCAGCTTGGCAAGTCAGGTTTGTCTTATGTTCCTTGTTCAGCTACTGTTTTTCATAAGATTACCTGATCAGTCAATACAAGTATTATCAGTCTGATTAACTATACATTTACTTAGGGAGTACTTTCAGCAGAAGAGATACAAGCTTGTGTCAGACTAGTGTTAAAAATAGTTTCATTAGGCCCAGCCATTCCAGGAAATGTCCACTCTATTTTTTGTTACAAATCTGCTCAAAAGTAGCTGGAACAGTAGTATACAAGCAGGTATCTGAACAAGTTAACTATAACTCCTTTTTCAACCCTGCACAATCCGAATGTAAGCATTTTATGGAATGGAAGTGGATGTTCAAAATGAACAAGGGATTATTGTGAATGAGGGTGGAGTGGCAGCCTACTACTGCTCGACCTCTCCATGGCATTTGATACGGTTTGTCACAGGATTTTGGAGGTCAGACTGGCCTAGGCAGGTAGTAGAGGCTATGCACTGAAATGCCTCCTACCATTCCTTTCAGATCGGAGACAGTCAGTCTTCTTGCCACCTTACAGTTTGACTATGAAAATATTAAAGTGAGGCATTCCACAGGGTTCTAAAGTCCCATTGTTTTTTAAGTCGAGCCTAGGCAGCACACATGTGTTGGCTGCTAGACTCACTGTATTCACAGTATTCACCAGCATGCTGGGTTTTTAATTGGTAACTAGGATTGTCCACTAGAAAGGCTTGCTTTTTGGTGGCTAATCGTTCTTTTTTGTCCCTCCTTTTAGTTGGTTGTTAATGCCCAGAAAGCAGGAATAACTCATGTATGGTTTCACCTGGTGTGTTTTTAAGTGTTTGTCAGGCACTATTTTTCTTGCAGCTCCCATTTTAGTTGTATGTGAACAACTTGTTTGCAGCTCTACCATTTTTTTCACGGCGCTCGCAGCCAAAATAGAGCAGACTGCCTAAAATGGCTTCCACCTGCTGCCGGCAATAGGACAAGAGCTTTCACTCTGAAGAATTTTTTTTTGCACGACGCCCACAGCCAAATTTGAGCAGGCTGCCTAAAATGGGTTCTGCCCACTGCCAGCCACTGAATAAGAGCTTTCACTTTTAATTTTACAGCCACGTTGCATGGGGGCCACTGCGTACACACTTTATTTATTTTTCTGATGGATACATCTACCTGTGAATTCCTCAACTTTTGAATATGCCCAGTGCGCCAGCATTTATTTACGAAAATCTTTTCTTTCTAGCTATCCACGTCAACGAAGACGTCACAATGAAACGGCTCCGCACACAGCTCCCTCTAGCGTTGTTGGAGCCATAAGCAGTCCTTGCTGGCATGCTCACGTCAGTTACTTTTTTCCACGCCTTCGACGCTTACGGTTTTTCTACCTCTCCAGGTGTTACACTGTGTCGAGGGAGCTTCTTTGTCGAGTTTTCTTCGTGTTACAATGTCTCCACCAAAGAAGTCGGTCTTCAAGCCCTGTAGAGTGTGTGGAGGGCATATGTCAGTTACTGTCCTGCACGAAAACTACCTCTGGTGCCTGAGTTCAAATCACGACGTCGGGGATGCTCTTCTTGCTAGAGTATGAACGAAAGAGAAGCAAAACTGTTCCTAGCAAAGGCCAAAAATGAGAAGCGGGCCGTCGGGGATCCTGGCATCAAGAGAAGTTGTCTTCCCATAGGTCTTTGAGATCACATAAGAAGGGACGTCACCACAGTTCTCAATGGTGCTCTTCCCGAGATGCTAGCCTGAGGTTTTTGTCACAGCCTCCAAGTCTCTGTGCCGCTCGACTTGGGAGGTGAGCCCCAACCTGTCTCCTCCGCATCCGAAGTCACCAGTGATTCACCAGCGCTGTCTTTGGTTGAGATCTCGGTGGCATCCTCATGTCCTGCAGCGCAGTTCTCTCCTGTTAAACCACAGGAGATTGAGGAGCAAGAGTCAAGTGAGGTCCAGCCTCAACAAGAATATCCGGCATTCCCAACGCCTGGGGCAGATCCATCTGCCTTTTTAAATGCTATGTTAAGAATATTTAACAGGACTATGACACCCGTTGGTGCGCCTTGGGGCCCTATGGGTCCTTTAGTCTTTAACCCCTTCGCTGTCAGGCCTTTTCCCCCTCAGGTGCCAGGCCTTTTTTTTGGCTATTTGGGGCAGTTCGCGCTTAGGCCCTCATAACTTTTTGTCCACATAAGCTACCCACGCCAAATTTGTGTCCTTTTTTTCCAACATCCTAGGGATTCTAGAGGTACCCAGAGTTTGTCAGTTCCCCTGAAGGAGACCAAGAAATTAGCCAAAACACAGCAAAAATGTTGTGTTTTTTTTAAAAAAAGGGAAAAAAAGAGCTGCAGAAGAAGGCTTGCGGTTTTTCCCCCTAAATTCACCATCTTTCCAGCTTTCAGGAGCAGGCAGAGTTGAATCGGAAAACACAATTTGTCAACACAATTATGGCATTTTACTGGGACATATCCCATTTTTACTATTTTTTGTGCTTTCAGCCTCCTTCCAGTTAGTGACAAAAATGTGTGAGAAGCCAATGCTGGATCCCGGAAAGCTAAACATTTCTGAAAAGTAGTTCAAATTCTGAATTCAGCTAGGGGTAATTTGTGTAGCTCCTACAAGGGTTTCCTACAGAAAATAACAGCTGAAATGAAAAAATATTGAAACTGAGGTAAAGAAAACAGCCATTTTTCTCCACGTTTCACTCTTTTTCCTGCGATGTCAGATTTTTTAAAGCAATATAGTGTTACTTCTGCTGGACTCTTCTGGTTGTGGGGATATATAGGGCTTATAGGTTCATCAAGAACCCTAGGTACCCAGAGCCAATAATTGAGCTGCACCTTGCAATGGGTTTTCATTCTATACCGGGTATACAGCAATTCATTTGCTGAAATATAAAGAGTGAAAAATAGGTATCAAGAAAACCTTTGTATTACCAAAATGGGCACAAGATGAGGGAGAAGATAGGAGCAGTGGTTATTTGCACATCTCTGAATTCCGGGGTGCCCATACTAGCATGTGAATTACAGGGCATGTTTCAAATAGATGTCTTTTTTACACACTGTCTTACATTTCGAAGGAAATATGTCGAGACAGACAAGGAGCAATAACACTTGTTTTGCTATTCTGAGTTCCCCCAAGTCTCCCGATAAAAATGGTACCTCACTTTGGGGTAGGCCTAATGCTCGCGAAGGAAACGCAATTTTACATTGAAATCTGGTTTGTTTTTTGCAAAGTGCCTAGCTGTAGATTTTCGCCTCAAGCTCAGCTGGCACCTCGGAAAACCTCCGAAACCTGAGCATTTTTTAAAACTAGACACCTGGGGGAATCCAAGATGGGGTGACTTATGGGGCTCTCACCAGGTTCTGTTACCCAGAATTATTTGCAAACCTCAAAATGTGGCCAAAAAAACACTTTTTCCTCACTTTTCGGTGACAGAAAGTTCTGGAATCTGAGAAGAGCCACAAATTTCCTTCCACCCAGTGTTCCTCTAAGTCTCCCAATAAAAATGGTACCTCACTTGTGTGGGTAGGCCTAGCGCCAATGACAAGAAATGCCCCAAAACACAACGTGGACACATCACATTTTCCCAAAGAAAATAGCTGTTTTTTGCAAAGAGCCTAGCTGTGAATTTTGGCCTCTAGCTCAGCTGGCACCAAGGGAAACCTGCACATTTTTGAAAACTAGACACCTAGTGGAATCCAAGATGGGGTGACTTGTGGGGCTCTCACCAGGTTCTGTTACCCAGAATCCTTTGCAAACTTAAAAATTTGGCCCAAAAAAATACTTATTCCTCACATTTTGGTGACAGAAAGTTCTGAAATCTGAGAGGAGCCACGAATTTCCTTCCACCCAGCGTTCCCCCAAGTCTCCTGATGAAAATGGTACCTCAATTGTGTGGGTAGGCCTAGTGCTCGTGACAGGAAATACCCATAAACGCTAACTGGACACATCAAAATTATCAAATACAAAACTACCTGTTTTTGTGGGGGGCACCTGCGTTTTTGATCCTGGGCTCAGCATCCATCTAGGGAAACCTACCAAACCCAGACATGTCTGAAAACTAGACACCTGATGGAGCCCAGGGAGGTGTGACTTGCGTGGATCCCCCAATCTTTTCTTACCCTGAATCCTCAGCAAACCTCAAATTTAGCTGCAAAAAAATCACGTTTTTCCCACCTTTGTGCGTGGGATCACTGCACCGGGACACATTTCCTACCACCCACTGTTCCCCTCAGTCTCTGTAAAAATGATACCTCACTTGTGTAGGTGGGCCAAGTGCCTGTGACAGGGAAAAGCCAGAAACGTGTCAAAATTGAGGGGGAACCAAAGTGGGTCCAAAAGGGCAGTTTGCAAAAAAACAATTTTTAGGTTGACCAGTGCAGCAGAATTTTTATCGGTATAGATGAGACAATGTTGGGTGGTAGGAATTTTGTGGATTCCGGAAGGTTCCATCACAAAAATGTGGGGAAAATGTGTGATTTCCAGCAAAGTTGGAGGTTTGTAGGGCATTGTGGGAAAGAAAATGGTGCGGGTGCATGTGAAGCACACCACCCTGGAATCAACAAGATGTTTAGTTTTCAGATGTGTCTAGGACTTGTGGATTTTTCTACATGGCAGCGTCCCGAAGTAAAAAAAAAGTGCAGCCCTCACCATTCCAAGTGGGACGATATTGAGAGTTACCAAGCTCTCATGGCCCAAATGTAAAACTAAAACACAAATTAATCGAATGTCCTTTTGCTTGCCGTGGGATAAGATGTTTTAGTGTGCGGGGGAGAGCTGAAAGACTGTTACCCCCTTCAGTTGGGGTAGGGGCATAACCAGGCCCATACTGGTTGTTAGACACTACCCCACAATTCTTTGTTTTTTCAATTCCTTGGCAACAAATAGACTTTCTGCTCCTCACCCCAGCCCCCCCCCCCAGGATGTGGATCGGGGGTAATTGCCCAATGTGCCCAATGGTGGGCAGAACAGCTTTGGCCCCATTTATTTGGGGTGGTGGTATGGCCATACCTGCACCCTCTTATTTTGAAAAACAAATCTTCCCTGGTCTCTGGTGGGCTTTCTGCCCCCCTGGGGGGCAGATGGGCCTTCCAAAAATAGGCTGATCTGCTCCCAAGCAGATATGGCCAACAGTAATGTGCCCCCATGGGGAACGACCCTTGCCCAAGGGGCTGCTCCCCCCAAACAAAACACACATACACACACCAATCCCTGGCCTCTAGTGGTTTCTGCCCCCAAGGTGGGCAGAAATGGCCTTAATACAATTTGCCCCGTGGGGAGCGACCTTTGCCTAAGGGGTCGCTCCCCATACATAAAAACATAAAGTAAATAAAATATATATATATATCCCTGGTGTCTAGGGGCTTCTGTCCCCCCCGGGGGGGGGCAGAAATTGCCTAAAAATAATTCCCCCCCCCCCCCGGGGAGCGACCTTTGCCTAAGGGGTCGCTCCCCACATATTAAAAAAAAAAATGTATCCCTGGTGTCTAGGGGTTTTCTGCCCCCCCCCCCCCCCTCACCTCCCCTCCGGGGGCAGGTCGGCATAATTATATTAGGCCAATCTGCACCCAGGGGGGACAGAAATGGCCTCAAAATAATTTGGCCCCCCGGGGAGCGGCCCTTGCCCAAGGGGCCGCTCCCCTTATGCGTAAGTATAAAAACAATAAAAATTCCTTGGTGTCTAGTGGTTTCTGCCCCCTCTTGGGGCAGAAGTGCCCTAAAAATAATTTGCCCACCCGGGGAGTGACCCTTGCCTAAGGGGTCGCTCCCCACAAACAAACAAAAAAAAATGTATCCCTGGTGTCTAAGGTTTCTCTGCCCCAAGGGGGGCAGAAAGGCCTAAAAATAATATGGCCCCCTAGGGAGTGACCCTTGCCCAAGGGGCCGCTCCCTTTATTGAAAATATTTTTTTTAATCCCTGGTGTCTAGTGGACATTTCTGTTGCCCGATCGCATCATAATCGGGCAGCAGAAATGCTTCAAGAGAGATGAAAGGAAAGGAAAGGTCTTTTCTTTCATGTCCCTCCCGCCCCACCTCTCGGTCAGAAGTGAAATGATTTTGCACGTCTCTTCCGGGATCGTGCTGGAAGCATGCTTTCAGCGTGATCCAAGGTGACCTCTGATGAGGTTTGATGTCATCAGACATCACTGGGGGGATGAGGAGGGTCGGGTGGAAGGGGATGTGATTCCCCTTCCATCCCCGACTTGGGGGTGAGGGAGGGATGCCCAATGTGAGAGTGCAAGTGCTCCCCCCACGGGCCGGGTGCAGGACGAGCTGGCCTCATCCCAGGCATTCGGGAATCGTGTGCCAGGACGAGACCAGCTCGCCCGCGGCACCGAGTGGGTTAATCTGGATTCACTGTGCCGTATAAACAGGCTCCCATTATGCCTTTTTTACCCACAGCTCTATCATGTTGAGGCATGATGGCGCAGCCGGCTCCGATACGGACGTCAGATACTACTTGTCTGGCATCCATTCATTCAGCTCCTTCCGGGAGTAAAATCCTGGCACCAGCTTTGCCGGCGACGCAACAAGCATCCACGATGTTGGTGCACTCTTTATCAATGCCACAATTGCAGTCTAGAATAAGATCTAGAAGAGAGGGCTTGAGGTCATGGGGGGCAACAAGATTAAGAGGAAGGAGGAATCCCTTTATTTTCTCATGGCCTTGGGTGTATTGAGGTGGCAAGCGGATTGGACACTTCTCCTGAGTGGGAGTTATTGTCACCTGAGGGTATTCCACCTCTGGAAGTTGCTACTTATGGTGTGATCAGGAGGGCTGTCGACCTTTTGGAATTGCCATTACCCACATCGGAATTGAAGTCCAATATCCTGACCGAGGGTTCCACTCCTCGTCTGCTACATCGTAACGTTTGCTGCCATTTAACAAGGCTTTGTCGAAGCCAGTTCTGGATCCATGACGGAAACCTGAATTTATTCCAGCTGTTTCCAAAGTAATTGCCAGAAGGTATAGAGCTGCGCCAGGTGGTCCGAAATACCTTAGTCAGCAACTGACACCTTACAGTCTGGTAGTCCAGGCTTCTTGTTCTTCAAAAGCAGCTCCTGATTCCTTCCCTACGACTCCTGCATATAGGGAATCGAAACAAATGGAACAGTCTGCTAAAAAAGTAATTTCATCATGTAGCATGGCTTTGAAATCGGTTCATGCTACATGTGTATAGGGGAGATATATCCATGCACTGGGCTCAGCTAAGGAGGTGATTCCCAAACTGCAAAAAGATGTGCAGGAACATTTTAAGGAGCTGCTGCAGGATAGTCAGGCATTGGCTAAGCAGGTCAGCCGCTCAGGTCTGGACACTGCAGACTCTGTTGCCAGAGCCATGGGTACATCAGTGGCTAGGAGAAGACATGCATGGCATGTATTGGAGTTCTTCCCTGATGTACAGTCCACCTTGATGGATCTCCTGGTTGACAGGTCCAGATTGTTATGTGAGAAGGCTGACTCAGTGCTCTAAAGGTTCAAGGAGAGCAAGGACACAGCTAAGTCTTTAGGTCTTCAGCCACTCTCCTTGACCTAGAGATCTTTCCGTAGTTTTAAGGGGTTTGGCCACAGCTCCTCCTTTTGTGGGAGGCAGCAGTTCCAGGGTCAGCAGTCTGCCACCCCCCTCGATAGGTCATAAAGAGGTTGGGGGAGAGTTAGGCAAGGTGCTGTCGCTCAGCAGCCTTCCTCCTCCTCTTCATCCTCTGCTGGGAACCTTTCAGGAAAGCAGCCCTAGTTATCTTCCCTTTCAGCAGCATGTGTTGCCTGTGGGGGGAGGTTACTTCATTTTCTCCAAGAGTGGAAATCAATAATATCAGACTCTTGGGTGTTAAGCATTGTAGGAAATGGGTATGCAATTCTGTTTGGGAATTTCCCCCACTCCTTTTTCTCCCCAGCATTCTTTTTGTTCAGAAGATCATTTGCTGTTGCTTCAACTGGAGATACAAAATATGCTTTTAAAGGGTGCAGTGGAGTTTGTTCTGAACCAGGAAAAGGGTCAGAAATGTTATTAAAGATATTAGCTGATCCCCAAGAAGGATGGTCGTCTGCAACCCATCCTGGACCTGAGGATTTTGATTTGGTTCCTCAAACAGGGAAAATTCAAGATGCTAACCCTAGCTCAGGTGCTTCTTGCGCTGGACAAGGAAGACTGGTTGGTGTCTATCGACTTGCAGGATGCATATGTTCACAATCTTATTCGACAGTTACATAGGAAGGATTAATGGTAGGAACACAGCACTACCAGTTTGCTATCCTTTATTTTGGTCTTATTTCCACACCTCAAATCTTCACAAAGATTATGGCAGTTATTGCAGTGCAGCTCAGAAGGAGAGGAATATTGGTATTTCCTTACCTGTATGATTAGTTGATCAAAGCCAAGTCTCCAGAGTTGGTGCTGCATCATTTGCAGGTAACAACCCAGTTGTTGTTCAACCTGGACTTTTCGTTAAACGTGCCCAGATCTCACATGTAGCCTTCTCAGCACCTCCTGTTCATAGGGGGAAGTCCTGGATCAACATTGAATTATGCCTACCCTCATCCTCAGAGGATTCAGGACATTCAGGCTATGATTCCAATGTTTCAGAATGGAGCAGTAATTACAGTACTAAAGGTCCTATGCCTGCTCGATCTGTTCACTTCCTGTATTCTGTTGGTCACCCACACACCTTAGCACTTGAGGGCTCTCCAGTGGTGCCTCCCCAAACGGTGGTTTCAACACAACCGAGATCTCAAGGAGTCAATAAGACTCTCCGAGGACACTTTAGTGGTTCTTCAGTGGTGGAGTTTGGACCCCAGTCTTTCATAAGGGAAGCTGTTTTGACCACCATCTCCGGTGATCACAGTAATAACAGATGCTTCTACTGCACATCTGGATGTTCTGGAGATCAAGAGACTTTGGTCTCCAGAAGAATATATGTTTCACATCAATCTGTTGGAGTTACAGGCAATATGTCTGGATCTCAAGGCCTTCCTCCCTTCCATTCATGGTCAGTCGGTTCAAGTCCTGACAGACAACACTACTGCAATGTGGTACATGAATAAACAGAGGTGTAGGGTCATATCTTCTCTGCAGATAGGCTGTGCAACATCTGATTTGCATTGTAGCAAACCATTTGGCCGGAGTTCTCAACGTACATGTGGACAGTCTCAGCTGGCACTTTTCAGACGATCACAAGTGGTGACTCGATGACTTCCAGTTCTGAGGGACGCCTCAGATGGACATGTTTGCCACTCGCAAGAATGTGCACTGCCCGTCTTTCAGCCGCCTCCACTTTCCGATGCAGGAAGCACTGGGTGACGCATTTCAGTTGAGCTGGAACAATGGTTGCTTTATGCGTTTCCTCCCATACCCTTGATACCTCGAGTTCTGAGGAAGATAAGCCAAGACCGGGTCCCAGTCATATTAATAACCCCACATTGGCCAAGAAGGGTGTGGTACACATACCTCCCTCCTTTGCCTTTCCCTGCGCCCTCTGCTCCATCTCCCTCACAGGGCAGACCTCCTCTCGTAGTCAAAGGGGCAGGTTCTACACCCCCACCTCCAGAGTCTGTACCTACATGCCTGGAGATTTAAAGGGGCTATCTGAATTACTTTTCTCTTTCCCCAGAATTGGTAGATGTTATATTATCGGCCAGGGACACTGCACCAAAACTGTCTATGCTGGTAGATGGGCCAAGTTTGTTAAATGGTGTGAGGAAAGGCATGTTGATCCCTTAAAGGCCCATTTGTCCAATGTTTTACAGTTTTCTTTTTCCTTGGCACAACAAGGTTGTGCAGTTGAGACAGTGAAGGGCTATCTGTCTGCATTTATTTGTTTACCTGACCAACCCTCTTTAGTTTTAAGGTTTCTTAAGGGTTTGACTAATAGGGTTCCGACTCCGTTCATAGTGCCTCAGTGGGATTTGAATTTAGTTTTGTTGTACCTGACGGGTACACCGTTTGAACCATTGCATAGTTGCCCATCGAGGCTTCTTACATTTAAAACTGTTTTTCTCATAGCAATCATGTTGGTTAGGCGCGTTAGTGAGCTGCAAGCTCTAAGTGTAAAACCCCTGTTTACCAGTTTCCATGCTAACAAGGTGGTTTTGAGAACAGGGTGGTTTTCCTACCATAGATAGTGACTCCTTTTCATTTAGGGCAATCCGTCACCCTTCTATCCTTTTACCCTCCTCCCCATCCCTCTAAGGAGGAGGAAAGGCTGCACCTCCTGGATCCAAAGAGAGTGTTGAGCTTCTACATGGACAGGACAGGAGAGTTTCGGACAGATGATCAGTTCTTCGCTGGCTACGTGGGCAAGAGGAAGTGCAAAGCTGTCCACAAAAGAACACTATCAAGGTGGGTCATTCTTTGCATTAAGATATGTTATGCACTGGCAAAGAAGGACCACCCCAAGGGCATTAGAGCTCATTCTACCAGTGCTAAGTCTACTTCTTTGGCTTTGGCTAGAGGTGTACTTGTTGTAGATATTTGCACAGCAGCAGCGTGGGCTTCCCTGCACACGTTCACGAAGCATTACTGCTTGGACTCAGAAGTGAGGAGGGTTGGCCATTTTGCCTGCTCAGTGCTGCAGGATTTCTTGGTACAGCCAGACAGGCCCCCCCACCTCCAAATGCAGAACTGCTTTGGGACACTATTCAAAAAGTGAGGAATCCACAGGTAGATATATCCATCAGAAGAACACGTTACTTACCTTCAGTAGCACTTTTTCTAGTGGATACACCATCTACCTGTGGATTTATCACTGTCCCACCCACCTCCACGTTGCCTGTCTGGTTATGCCAATAATGAAATTGTTTTTTATATATTGTATATATATATTTTTCTGGCCAGTTCTATATACAGAATGTATGTTTATATATATATAAATTCTTGCATTGAGTTAGCACATGTTGTGCTTGTGATGTTGGTGTTCACCCATTTGCCTCGAAGGCACAGTAAAAAAGGGGGTGAAATTTACGTCAGCATGCCGGCAAGGGCTCCTTATGGCTCCAATGATGTCAGAGTCACATGCAGAGCCATTTCATTGTGACGTCCTTGTCGAAGTGGAGGGCTAGAAAGAAAAAAATTCCATCTAACGCTGGCGCATTGGGAGTATTCAAAAGGTGAGGAATCCACAGGTAGATACTGTATCCACCAGAAAAAAATGTTACCAAAGATAAGTAACTTGTTCTTCTTTTTTGTGACACACTTGACAGGCTTCAATTTGGCATTATAATTTTATGGTCAAGTTTTACAAAATACGCTCTTTACATCTGTACCTTCATGCCTAGCAGCTCCCTGTAAAATTCTGGGTTCTGTCTTCCACTTTGAATACATAGTGCAAAGCCCTCATGTATGCCATGATACAATATGGATTCTCATAAGCGTCCTGAAACCAACTATGTAGTATGAATTGCACAGGTGATGCTTTAGTGCACTATGCATATCAGTCCTCCCAGCTGGCTGGGTTGTCCTGATTGGCAGTCATGATAGAGACAAGCAGTACGTCTGTCCATACATTAATCTTCTGTGCTTTTATTGGAAGTGGTCGTTGTGAGCACACTACAATTATTTATTTATTTTTAATTACTGTTATGAATGCATCCATCTGTACAAGAATTTAACTTTAACATTGATTGCTAACCAACTTCAACATGCTTTAAAAAGCAAATGAGTACTGATAGACCTGGTTTAAAACTGATTGACAGGATAAAATCTTCATATAAAGGTTTTTGCCTGCTTCCTTTCCC
The DNA here is from genome assembly GCF_031143425.1 of Pleurodeles waltl. Taxonomy (NCBI): domain Eukaryota; kingdom Metazoa; phylum Chordata; class Amphibia; order Caudata; family Salamandridae; genus Pleurodeles; species Pleurodeles waltl. The sequence goes on from NC_090446.1 coordinate 714,406,053, forward strand.
CTTGAGGTTATTGGTTAAGATTACAAAAAATGCCCCACCCGCCTCAAAATTGCCAGGCAGCTGCACCAGAAGAGACATCACCATTGCTCTGGAAGGCATCCACCCAGCCGCACACGGACCAGGGCCCAGAGTTCAAGGCTGCGTGCGTTTACCAAGTTCTTTGCAGCAGCAGAGCCAAAGCCCGCTCCTTCAACAGTTTGAACTGCAGGGAGAGTGGAAAGCCTGTGGCTGGAAAGCGGGACAAACTCTTGGAGGTGTATGAGGACTAAAATTTTAAAAAAAAAACAGTTTGAACTGCCCCGCAATTCCATGCCTCCGTGGAAGCATAGGGGCTACAACAAACAGAGTCCCCGGCAGATGGGCTGAACTACCAGCGTGGTGTGCATCCCGGGATGCCGAATGGATGAGCAGCAAAAATGCCAAGGTGTGTGATCCCTAAGGAAAACAGGACACATTATTCCACAGCACATGGAAACTGTGTACATAAAAGAGGACAAAGGAGGTGAAGGAGAGTTGCCCTATTTTTATATGATTAAAGCTATGTCATTTGTGATGCTGAAGCTGCACATTTACAGTGATTTAGTCCGTTTTAAAGAAATGTTGCGATCATTGTAAATAACACAAATAAGTGCATGCGTCTATCTGCAGTCGTCAAGTTAACTGGTGTTTACACACTTTCCCTCCCGTTCACATTTTTTTTTTTTGCAGTTTTATATAGTGTGAACTTGTAACAGTACACAAGTTATTGCGAGGTGAAGGCAGATATGTTTATAGGATTTAGAGGTGCAATTGACATTTAGTCCTCTTTTTATTTCCAGTAAGATCCTGTGCCTGCTCAAATCCCAGTTACAGCAGTTAGCTAGGTGTAATGAACATGCGTGATCTTTCCGCACCAAATTCGACTTTTCTCTTTTTTTTTATACAGTGTAACGTTTAGTGAAACCTTGCATAAACATTTTAAAGTGTTCCTTCGAATGTGCTGTTTAAAAAAAAAAACAACTTTGAATCTGCATTTAGCCATTTTGTGTCTTTATCGTGGAGAGTCCATTCTGCCGCCCTTATAAGTTTGTAACAGGAAAGAGTTCATATGGACGAAAGCGTAGGTTTTATCTCACTGTGGCACAAGTCTGTCTAACTCTGCCTGGCTCCAGCGCCCTGTCCCCCTCCGTTTCACCATTGTGTGGTGCTGCCTGGTTCTGAATTAAGTATAATGCAGCAGAAACGTTTACGTTTTCCCCACTGACTGCACTGGGCCCATTTGTTAAGAAACGTATTTTTCCATTCACTCCACCTCAGAGGCGATGGTCCTTTGATGGATCTTTCTTCATCATAGTGAGGGGTGAAAGCAATCAGGATGATCCAGTATCAGCTACCCAACTTGAAACTCTTCTCTACCTGGCATTTAAATCAAACAAATTGCATGGACAGTTGTAAAAAGAACATCGAGACACAATAACTGTCTCAAGCAAATTTTGATTATTTAGTTATTGTATTAAAGATCCCAAATCAATGCAGCTCTCACCCCTATTTATTCACCATGCCACAAAAATTCCACTACACAAATACACTACACACCACACAATTCCATTCCTCACAATTCTACAACTAACTATTCCAATTCAACCCACATAATTCCATTCTAAACCACATACATCCACTCCAAACCAAAACACATGGGTGAAAGACATTGTCATTTACAGCGTCAATAGCCCTGATATTGTATTGCAAATGCTTGTAATCTGTATGTGACTCCCATGGCATATCCAATTCAGTAGTATCTTTTTAACAATTAATTCTGCAACTTGATGGAGCTGTTGAGGAAATAATAATTAACTTTCTCCAAATGTTGAATACAGTAGGAGTTCACCTTTTCAGAGAGCTTAAGAGAGTACATCACATTTCTTTCTCTGTTGATCTAGGCTGTCTGATTCCTAACATCTATGTGCAGGCTGCACACATAGGTCTGGACAAATAGAACAGATGTGCCTTCAAGTCTAGTTACTGCAGAGACGGCTGGGGGCCCTCTTTTGTTTTCACTGCTTATTCCATTGTGCCCTGTTCTGCCAGGGCTTCTATCTGCAGGGACCCACACCATCAGTTGGGCTGTCTTTCCTGTGTATACTTTCTCCTGCAGCTCACATAACCAGCAGGATTTTGGGTGGACTGCAAGGTTGTGGCCTAACACCCTAGGTTGAAATGTACGGATTGACAATGCTTGTTCCTTTTTACATGGTGCACTTGTCTCTTTCTACCTGCAGCTGCCATTATTGCACACATACTGGCAGGGACTTATGCCATTCCCCTCGTTATATGCCATTCAATCAACAGCCCTTCTGTCTAACCAAGGGTGGACCAGACCGGAATATTGTTGGCAGAATATCATCTGACATTAATCTTGTGTTGAGTGTACTTGTATAGGGCACAACTCATCCCAGAGGGTGTCCTGGCGCCTGATGTCCTAAAGATCGTTTACAAAAATATCGCCCCAACAGAGTTACTAACCGGACATCTACACCCAATGGGACGATATTTTTGCAGACCATATTTAGGACATGGTACTTATGTCAGGCGATATTTTATAGACCATGTTCTGACGTATAGTCAAATAGTCGACATCATCACCATCTTGCGTGTCACTGGTTTAATTCGTACAATATATCGAATCCAAGTCGCCATAGTGTGAGAATCATTTGCTGTTGGTCAGAAAAGCACCCTTTTCTCAAAAGGAATGTGTGACTCAACGTAATCCTGCCCGGGGTAGTCGAGGCGCTTAGTCCGTGTCTCATGGAGTGAACGGTCCCGTGACTCTCCCAGCTCCGTGAAGGTGTAGTGGCTGCCTTGCGTCAGGGGGTCAGTGCACCAGCTGCAATTGCAGGTCTGTAGCATCTGAAACCAGTAACACCGTGATAGACGCCTTGTTTTTAACACTATGAGGCAGATTTAGCTTCCATTGACACTTTTCTGGTTGGGGAGGAGGGGGTGGGCGTCTGAGGCGAGCTTTCTCCTCTTGTGCCCACCTCCTGGCAGACTTTGTGTGAACCGGCCTATGAGCTCTGGACTCCAGACAAAAAGGCCCGGCGCGAGGCAGGGAGACCCCGGGCATGCGCTCAGGTGGGGAGGGGGGGGGGGGTGCGCGCGGCGCCGCCTGAGCTCCCCCCGTTGCCCACGAGCTGCGAGCTCAGTCGTCGGATGTTCCAGGAGTAGTAACCGAGATCCACGCGCTCTGCTGCTGGAATTAGAAATGGAGTTGAGCCTCTAGCTGGCGACACCCTCGCAGCGCTACAGGGAGCCCGCCCCCTCAGCAGCAGGTATGGAAGCCCCTCCGCCCGCACCTGCTCCAGGCAGAAGACCCGCCTCTTGCACAGTACAATTCAGCATCGCGCGGAGTACGGTCCTGGCTAGGTGGTTTCAAACTTATTCGCAGTTTATTTCTACTGCGTATTTTACGCTGTGTGGGTGGGCTGGGAACATGGCAGTTTATGCTTCTTTTGTTTCTTGTAGAAGTGGAAAACGATTACTGAAGAAAGTGAAAAGTCTAAAATACTGGGGAGGCGTACGTAGAAAATATGTTATGCCACGTTATTATTATTGCGTGTGGGGTTACATTACGCCATGCAACGATACTTTATGTTACATTGTGCTGTTCCGACGGCAGCAGCATCACGGGCAGTATCTATACCTCACTATCACAGGACACTACCGCTACCTCTCAGAAGTACTGTAATACTCACGCTGGAACAGTGTGAGCTCTTCTCAGCAGGACTGACCCACTCTCATTGGGACAGTGTGAGCACTTCTAAGCAGGTCCGACCAACTCACTGAGGCACTATGAACACTTCTCAGCAGGACTGCCCCACTCTCACTGCGGCAGTGTGAGCACTGCTCTGCAGGACTGACCCACTCTCATTGAGGCACTATGAACACTTCTCAGCAGGACTGACCCGCTCTCATTGGGACAGTGTGAGCACTTCTCAGCATGACTGACCCACTCTCATTGGGACAGTGTCAGCACTTTTAAGCAGGACTGACCCACTCTCATTGGGACAGTGTGAGCACTGCTCTGCAGGACTGACCCACTCTCACTGAGGCACTATGAACACTTCTCTGCAGGACTGGCCCACTCTTATTGGGACAGTGTGAGCACTGCTCTGCAGGACTGACCCACTCTCATTGGGACAGTGTGAGCACTTCTCTGCAGGACTGACCCACTCTCACTGAGGTAGTGTGAGCACTTCTCAGCAGGACTGAGACCGTCTCCCTGAGACAGCGCTGGCTTTTCCTGTCACACTGCACTGCTGTTCCCGGGTTGGCCCTGCGTCCTTGGCGCGGGGACGCCGCCACCACATCTCAGCAACGCAGTACTGCCCGGACCGGCACAGCACTTGCAGGAACTCGTCTTACCGTTGCAGGGACGGCGCGGACACCTCTCGGCAGGGCCGTACTTCAGCCACTGGGCGGGGCAGGCACTGCTCTGCAGGACCGTCTTCCTTCTAGGCAGTTATGGCTCTTTGATCAAACTCCACCAACATTACCGCGGATAGCACTGATGCACCCGAGCAGGACTGATGACTCGTAGGTTGACAGTACTGGCTCTTCTACCAGGACTGCGATAATCTCACTGGGACAGTGCCGTCGCTTCCCAGAAACAGGACATTGTCCTTGCTGGGACAGTGACGCCTCAGAGAAAGGATATTATTGTTGGGACAGAGCCGCCACGTCTTAGAAAGTGGATATTATCATTGCTGGGCAGTGCTGAAACTTTTCAGAAAGATGGCGTTATCATTGCTGGGACAGTGTCATAACTCCTCAGAAAGAGGATATTATTGCTGGGACAGTGTGTCATGTCTCAGAAAGAGATATGCGGGGACATTGCCACCACGCCTCAGAGAAAGGATATTATTGCTGGGACAGTTCCGCCACCTCACAGAAAGGACATTGTTGTTGGGACAGAGCCACCACGTCTCAGATGATATTATAATTGCTGGGACAGTGCTGCCACACCTCAGAGAAAGGACATTATTGCTGGGACAGTTCCGACACCTCACAGAAAGGACATTGTTGTTGGGACAGTGCCACCACGTCTCAGATGATATTATCATTGCTGGGACAGTGCTGCCACACCTCAGAGAAAGGACATTATTGCTGGGACAGTGCTGATATTTTTCAGAAAGATGACATAATTACTGCGACAGTGTCGATACTTCTCAGCAGGATACTTCATCTGCTACCCCGAGAGTACTGGCAATTCCGAGCGGGCTACCGGAATAGGACTGCTCTTCTCAGGAGAACAGTAGTGTTATGGGACGATCCTATGTTACACTGAATTGAAAGTGAACTTGCTTTTACATAGCGCTTACTACCCCTGTCAAGGCTTTCAAACACTATACGGCGAGTTAGAGGGCTACCTAGGAGCGCAAAGGTAGTGGCCAAGTCCATTGGTTTTATTGGTATTTGTTTGCATGCTAAAGGAAGCAATTCCCTGAATTTTCCATGCATTTATTCTACTTTCTTTGTTGTGCATTAATTACTTAGATGTCATGATTAGAGGGGCTATTTGAGAAGCAAATACTTGTTGGAATAAATAGATATGATTTTTCATTTAAAAATAGCTTTAAAATAGGCAGGCATGAGATGTAGAGTAGCTTATATACAGAAGAGGAATGCAGAAGGTAGAAGTCAAGCAGAGGTGCATTCAAAGTAAATAAAACAGGGAAAAATAAAAGTTTAATTCTAGGTCAATTTTTCATTAAGTATTTTCAGGAATAGAAAAGGTGGAGATTTTTTGCAGTAGCATGACATCTATGGATGCAAACATATGAAAGGAAACATTTACAACTTCTGCTCTAAAGAACTGTGTCTTTTAACAGTTTTTCAAGAGACACTTCTAAATATGTGGCAGATACTTGCATCACAGCACTAAGCAAGCTCAGTGCTAGCAGAGACCCATTTACAAGCGACTATCAAGCAGTGCAATATTTCAGCACATCCTAGGACCCATAATTACACGACAACGAGCCACTGTACCTACTAGAGCAGTATATTTGATACTATTAAACTTGCTACAGTTTATGTAAATTATTTCCACTAAGCATAAACTACACATATAATATAAATGTAAATAATACATAACATAAATATATCTTATATAAACACCCACTAGCACCCAACAACTTAATATATAACAAGGTAGTTAATAAACACATTGCAGTAATCATCATTAATAAATTCAGTGCATGCGTAAGTGACCCATTCACTACCTGGTTCAGAAGGCCCTGTACCACGTGTCCACCTGAAGAGCACCAGGCACCACAGAACTGCCCGCAGATTAGATGTGTCTGAGGTCACCCTGACCTCCAACCATCCACCTTGCCTCATTCATGTCACTGCACAGCCTGCTTCATCGGTGATGCAGGAGTGGGATATGAGTGCGGAATGTGGTCTGTGAGAGTCTGTTGAATCGGGCGGGTGAGCCAGTAGGTCCTTGTACCGGGTGGAGGGCCCTGCCTACATCAACTTCTCTCCCGTGCAACATTTGTGCGACCTGACATCATAATGATGTATCTTTCATGAACAGGGGAGTTATTCCTCGTGAGTGCCTCAGAAGGAGCATAACAGCAAATCACTGCTACTTCTCTGCAGGACTGTGGTATTTTTGTGAATGCCAGTGCTTGCTCCTCTTGGTATGTCTTCCTGTTATTAGTGCAACAGTTGAAGTTCTGCCCACCTGGGCAACACCTTTCCACAGCTAATGGGATACTTGCACCTCTCAACAGGACAGTGATCCTGTTATTGGGACAGCACTGGCCCTTCACAAGAGAAAACTCACTAAGATAGCGCTGGCACATCGGAGAAGGACTAGTGCCACCTCCAAGCGTGTCTGTACTGCTGTTGCTGAATAGAACCAGCACTCAAGCCTGTCCTGTTGGCACTGGGATAATGTTACAGCATCCACACTTCTATGCAAACTCTCGTGTTGCTTCTGGGGCGGGGCCCCCACGCCGCAGCAGCGCTGCACTTACTCGGACGATTTCAGCAGTTCTCAAAGAAGCGGGCACTTCGTCGCTGTCCAAGCATTGCAAATGTTGATACAGCAATTCAGACGAGTTGATGGGCTCCCGGGAAACACTTTGATCCTTAAGAGGCCACCCGTTCTTCTGGACGATACCACCTACTGAGGGAAAGGGCTGTCCCCGGATAGCTGGGTATAGGCCCATTGTGAACAAAAGACCGTAGTTCTAATTACGGCGCCCTGGCTTTACCAACTCGTGTGATCCCGGGGAATAAGTTATTTCCCACGAGCCCCAGAGTCCTAATTAGACTCAGCTGCGAGTGCTGCCTAAAAATAAAATATCTGCATGTCGAAACATGATCTTTTGAAACAAAGGTGTATACGCTTTACTAGGAGATGCTGCGAATTTTGGACAGATCAGAAACAATTATTTTAGTCACCCATCAGGTTCGCTCTTTTGTTTTTTTTTCTTCTTAAAAGCTTGTGACTGAATAAAAGATTAGACAATGTTTTGCTTGGGTGGTGCGCCGTTTGAGTTTCGTTCATTTTCGTCCTGTCAGCAACGCCATTGATATATTGGCCCCATAGAGCGTTAAAAAAGCGCGTGAAGGGCCCAGCGTTATCCGCCCAAGTCACAGGGTCAGGATTCCCAAGCCCCTGCTTGCCAGAACGAACCTCACACCCCCACCTAGCTGTCTCTGCTTTTAATGCATTTAGAAATGACACAATGGCCTGTGGGAATGCGTCTATGTTGGGCCGTCCCTGGTGGGCGCCATCTTCTTTCGGCCACGCCGGGTTGATGCTCGCAGGGCTGCTCTTCCTTTCGTGACACAGCCAATTACTGACGTGACTGCTTGATTCCCTGGGGGGCCCCTCTCTATCTTGTTCCTGCTGATGCAGCTTCTATTTTTCACTACAACGCAGAGCAGTATGAATAATGTATTCAGGCTCCGCTTCAGCATTTCCCGCGCTCTGGCTTGCAAATTTCTGCAGAGCTGCAACGGATCCACGTGGTCGATTCTGCGGGGTGAACCACGGATATACATTAATGTTGCATGGAGTCCAGCGAGAGCACAGGCGGGGACCCGTTTCACGTGGGAGACAGCTAGGGTGACCACCTGGCATTGAGGCAAATTCTGGACAGGACTGTAAAAAATTCAGGACAAAGGGTCAAAATTCAGGACAAAAATTCAGGACAAAGGGTCAAAATTCAGGACAAAAATTCAAGAACAAACGTCAGTTTTAGAGACACACACAAGAGAGGCCATGCCTCACTATGTTGTCAGTGCATTTATGTACTCTTTTTTAACATAGCACTATTTATTCACTGTGGACCTTTTGTGGTTGCCTCCTCGTGTGCTACATTCAGGTGTCACATTACGTCCTTGTTCAGTAGTAAATTAATGCCCTTCACGGCAAGGCCATCCCCCCTACCCAAATCTACCCTATCTTTCCTGAAGAGAAAGTAACAGCAACATTTTGATTATGTTTCTGAACATTTCAAAACCCCTGGCAAACAGTTTGGGAAACATTAAGGTAATTAACCTTATGCTAGTTTAAACAAATTGAACAAAAACATCTGGCTTACCCCAACCGCCCATGGACTTTCAACCTAATTTTCTTTTAAAGAGACAGGGCAGATGGTGTGGGTGACAGTCTCACACCTAATGACAGGATGTGATGTACCCATAACTTGTCTGTAGTCTCACTGCACTAGAGTGAATGTTTGGGACTCTACATTTATCTCAGAAATGTGAACCCGGACTACCAATCAAAGATAATAAAAGAGTAGGATGAAATCGAGATCAAATGGGAGATCCACGGCAAGTAATTCAAAGGGTTGTTGCTAACAACTGGATAAATAAAGAAGAGAAGAACAAGGTGGGACAATTCCTAAAATCAGACAAGATGGGTCCACCAAGACTATTTAAAGGTATTGGGTACCTGGGGAGTTGTCTGCACACAGGAGTGAAACAGAAGGGGCACTGTCAAGTGGTTGAACAATCAACACCCATCCACCTTGGCAAACTCTTCTGGTGCAATGGTTTGCTGTTAGTGCTTGTGAAGGGTGAGCTGGGGCCAGACCCCTTGCAAGGTTGTGCAAGGCAATTGCCCGCTTAGTCCATGTCTTTATATGGTTTTGAAATTGAGCAAAAGCCAAACTAGAGATCTGGGTTATCCCTAAGTGTCAAGTACACATAGAATCTTCAAAATATTTGGGATGTAAATTGCACTTCAAAATTTACAAATTTTAAAATTTAATTAGTGTTTCTTTAAGATATGGCACTGTTTTCGCCTTCATACACAATTAGATCTCAGATTGAACTGTGAACCAGGTACCTTTTGATACCTAGTGATTAATATCTACCATTCTTACACTGATTTCCAGGATGAAAATCTCGGCAGAGCGAACGGTCCCTCCAAGCCCAGTTTAATTTTTGGTCTTCTCTTCTGCTTTCTGTAGAGGCCATGTGGCACTAGCGAAGATGGTGTGCTACCCCAATGGTAGTATTATTTTGCAAACCTTCCCCTGCTCGTCCTTCATTCCTTCTTCAGACAGGCCACACATCTGATTTGGTCACTGCGGCGCCATCGGGAGCTCTTTCCACTCTAAAGCTAACTGTGACTGCGGGTGGATTAGATCTTCTGGACTTAGAATGCTTTTATTCAGCTGCAGATGTCCAATGGGTGGCTCACTGGCTTTCTGCCCACCTCCCTGCATGAGATGGGGTTTACCAGAAAAGACTTTTAAGGAAGGCTTAATGCACTGCTCATCGTTTCCTACTGACCATTCTATGGATCACCATCCGGGGTTATCATGCATGGCTTTCTCTTGCCTTGCCAGAACCTGTAAACTCACTGACACGAAGAAACCCTACGCTCCTGCACTACCTTTGCTAAGCCTTCCCACTCGCACAGGATGGCTGTGCTCAAAGCAACTCCATCAGTGGCATGTTGCAGGTGTCTTAAAATTGGGGACTTTGTTTCTGAACAGTGAGCTACTAAATTTCCAAACCCTTGTGGCAGACTACCATCTTCACACCGTCAACTCCTTACTTACAACCACCTTAAATAATCATTAAATGCCCTATTTCATGTCTGCTACCTAGCACTAACCCTACAAGAGGTGTGCCAGAAGCTCCGTACCATAGGAAATGGTGGCAAACTGATAGAATGGGTGTACAGACCTATCCTGCAACATGGAAACCACTCCAGGTCTTCTTGTCATACTAACTGGGTGATTGATGTAGCCAAACCTCTGCAAGATATGGACTAAAATACTGGACTTTCCCCACAAAGTATCCCACAGCTGTCACTTTAAGTAAATTCATAGTGCTTCCTTGTGAATGCATTCTGCCCGTTGCTTGCCATTGGCCTTGTGGTTTGTAACTCACAATTTGTTGCTTTCAATTTGCTGGCTTTATTTGTTTTAGGTTATGCAGCTTGAATTCGTCCCTTCCCTTGCCAAAACCTTATTTACAGTATCCTGCAGAGTGCTCCCTTTCTGTAAACAGGCCTGTAAATCTTGTTCTTATCTTATCATATTTGCTGTGCATTCAAAGAACAAAGTCAAATGTCAGGCTCTGTCTTCGGTGGGAACTTAGGGCCTGATTCTAACTTTGGAGGACGGTGTTAAACCGTCCCAAAAGTGGCGGATATACCACCTACCGTATTACGAGTTCCATAGGATATAATGGACTCATAATACGGTAGGTGGTATATCCGCCACTTTTGGGACGGTTTAACACCGTCCTCCAAAGTTAGAATCAGGCCCTTAGTGTTTACTTTCCTTTCTCTGACTTCAAAGTGAGAGGATTTATGCAACAATCTTGCTGGATACTGGGGTTAGGAAAGAGTTTTTTCTATCACATGACAACATTTAAATAGACTTCAGAATATATCAGAATTAGAAGTACAAATCAAGCACATTTTTGTTCATTCTGAACTGTGCTGGAAACAAATACCTTTACATGATTAAAACCAATCATTGCATTAGGTGATGCAATTTCCACACATCATCGTCTGTGCACAATATAGTTTGATTTGAAAAACTGTATATCTGTGCAAATGTAATGGTCATTTCAATCAAAAATGTGTTGTCTGTAATGGCCACACCATGCATGCTCCACTCCACTCTGCTCTGCACCACTCCACACCACTGCATCCTACTCTGTATCACTCCACTTTACGCCACTCCATGCCACTGTTCTCTTCTCCATTCGGAACCACTCCACATTATGCCACTGCTCTCTATGCTACTTCACACTATGCCTCTCTACTCTACTCTGTACTACTCAAATCTAAGCCACCGCACTTTGCGCCTCTCTACACCACTGCGCTCTGCTCGTCTGCACGCCATACCACTCCAGTCTAGGCAACACCAATCTAATCCGCACAACTCCACTCTCTGCCACTCTGCAACGCTGCACTGTACACCACTGCTCTCTAAGCTAATACACTCTATGCTAATGCACTTTACTCTGTAACACTCAACTCTATGCCCCTGCACTTTACATCAATACACTGTACATCATTCTAATCTACTCTGCACCTCTGCACTCTATGCCACGGCACTCTACACTACTTTACTCTATGCCATCACACTCTATGCCACTTTATGCAACTCCACTCTAACCTGCACTTCTCCACTCTAAGCCACCTCACTCTACTGTGAAATAATCTACTTTATGCCACTGCACTCTGTGCCACTGCATTGTATGCCACTGCACTCTACCCTGCACCTCTCCACTCTATGCAACTGCACTCTACTCTGAAACAATCTATTCTACGCCACTGTACTCCCTACCACTCTGACCACTGCACTCTAATTCAATGCACTCTACACCACTGCAAGCTGACACCCTGCAACACTGCTCTGGCCGCCACTATACTCTACACCACTCTGCTCTGTACTACTGCATTTTGCACCAATATACTCTATTCCACTGCATTCTATGCCACTCTACTCTGCCCAATGCCACTCTATGCAACTGCACTCTACACCAGTGTACTCTAAACTGCACTGCCCTTTACTCTGCACCACTGTTCTCTGTACCACTCTACACCACTGCACTGACACTCTACTCTGCAACTCTGCACTCTACACCACTCTACTCTATGCCACTGCACTCTAGGCACTATACTCTACTCTACACCACTCTACAATACTCCACTCTGCACCACTCTACACCACTACACTCTATTCCACATGAGTCTACTCTGCACTCTGACACTGCACCACTCTGCATTACTGCACTCTCTGCTACTCTATTGTATGCCACTCTACTCCACTGCACTCTATGTAACTCTACCCCATGCCACTCTATGCCACTGCACTCTGCGCCAATGCACTCTAAACAACTGCACTGTACGCCACTGCCCTCTACTCTGTACCACTGTACTCTACGCCACTGCTCTGTGCCACTCTACTCCACTCTACATCACTGCACTGACACTCTACTCTGCAGTGTTGCACTCTCCACCGTCGTACTATACACCAATGTACTATGTACTACTGCATTCTATGCCACTGCACTCTATGCCCCTCTACTCTGCATCACTCCACTCTACAGCACTTTGCCCTACTCTGCACCACTCTACACTACACCACTGCACTCCCTGCAACGTGAGTCTACTCTGCAATCTATGCCACTGCACCACTCTACACTACTGCTCTCTCTGCTACTCTATTGTATGCCACTCTACTCCACTGCACTCTATGCCACTCTACTCTGTCCCATGCCACCCCATGCCACCGCACTCTAAACCACTGCACTCTACGCTAACACACTCTAAACAACTGCACTGTACCCCACTGCACTGTACTTTGCACCACTGGGCTCTACGCCACTGCTCCTATGCTACTCTACTCCACTCCACACCACTATGCCACTAGCTTTAAGCCATGCTGAACAGCAGCTCTCTGGTGTATAACATGGCTATAGCTAAAACACATTAGCAAAGCCAATAACTCTTTCGTAGATGAGACCTATTGGCTTTGCCAATGTTTGTTAGTACTATGAGGTACCTGAAAGAACTGTGGAAAATACAATTACATCATAATAAAGGCTGCTAGAAAATGCGCAAATACATTTCGGTTAAATAAAAAAAAAGTGCTTCTCAAATACAGATTTGAATAATATACAGTTTATACCTAGTGATAAAAAAATGTATAACACTCCATTAAAACCACACACTGCCAAGCTCACCTTGGAACACCATTACAATACCTCTCTGAAAGAAATATCTTTGCCACCAGAAAACTTCAAGTGACTCCTTTTAGTAAAGTCAATGCAGGTTTTCAAGCCCCTTTGTATTTGCAGATTTACCAGTTGCCCACATTTGCATGTCTTTAGGGAAGGAGACCCCCTGGCAAGAAGGCCTTTTCTTATCTGTCTGCCCCTCCCTCCCTCAGAGCACAGGAGACCCCGTGCCTTCCAGCCTTCCAGCCCAGCTGGGGAAACTCCTCTGCCGCTAATTTCGCCCTGCCTCCAGGTGAAAGGCTAAAATTACGGACAAATGCAGTCCGTTAAAGCTTTCATCACGGACAACGGACAGCAGGGCGAAATTACGGACAGTCCGTGAAATTTACGGACGGGTGGTCACCCTAGAGACAGCTGTACTCGAAGTCTACCCACGCTGCCTGTCCAGAGGTGTGTAAAAGCTATACATATCTGCCCCCCCCCCCCCCCCCGGGATGTCAGGAGAACTCCCAACTGAATAGTGGCGCAGAAAATCCGGTTACACTGAGGCCAGTCATTCACACCAGACCAGTGCTTAATTAGTAAATTAAGAGGTGCCGGTGCTCAAAGCCCTTCTCTTAAACACGAGGCTGCTGTAATTAAATCCGCCAGCACTGAATACTGAGGCAGCGTAATCCTGAAGCCATCTCGGGCCTCTTCAATCCATTTACGGCCACCCCTGCACCTTCAGCTCATCCTGCAACTTTCTACTTTCTCCCTTTATGACCCTTTTTAGTTTTTCCTTCTTCCGTCTTTCACATATGTGTCTTTTGCTCGCAGCAAATGCTTGAGGCATAAGAATAAGCCCCGGCCCTCACAAATAAGTGCCGGTGCTCAGCACCGGAATCAGCAAGCACAAATTAAGCACTGCCAGGACCTCTATTGCACATGAACGTCGAAACACCAAAATGCCGGGAGTAGTGTGACTGTCATCATGCACCCTTTAAACACCAAGGGTCTGATTCACATAGGTAAGCTTACTCTTTTGTGTAAGTTTACAGTTGTTTGCTATTCACAAAGGAATTTACCAGTAGTATTTTCAGTACCTATCGTTTTATGTGCTGAGACTCCGCACTCGTAAAGATACTACTCGTAAATCCCTTTGTGAATAGCAAACAGTCGTAAAATTACACAAAAATGAAAGTTTACCTTTGTGATTCAGGCCCCAAATGTCAACACCGTTTTGATCCATTGGCACGTCCTTAGCCACCAGCCTGTTATTTGGCGCCATGGTGTGAGTGGATCATGGGCAGGGAGTGAAAAGTACAGAAAGTGAATAAGAGTTCTCTCGTCCTGGTTAATTTCTGTTCCTGCTGAGGCAGTCATGACCGCTGAGGCTACCTGATGTAAGAGCAGTGCCGGGTACCCCAAAGAGCAAGCTAAAGAAGATCGTCAAATAAATCTCACTGCACCAGAATTAATCCGAATAGCCTTTCTGAACCCCGGGCATGGCCCAGAGTCTCTCCAGTTCCACATAGCCTGCGTCAGGGAGCTGAGTGCCTTAGATGCTGCAATTGCTAAAGAAACAGAACATGTTACTGACCAGCACTGATCGTTCTCCCCTAGATGGGTATTCTTTCTGGATCTGATCCAAGACCACCCTCTCTAGCTGCAGGCTGAACTTGCCACACTTCGCTGGGCAGAAAAGCCAAAGACTGAGGGCACAGTAGCCAGGGCATGGCATAGATACCCCAGGCTATGCAGGCTGCGGAGAGGCACAGTACCACATGTTTGATTATAATGTTATTTCCAGAGGATTCTGATATCATTTGAACTCCACATGGCTCACCCAAGAAAACATATCCACAGATAACGTTATATTGGTAGAGAATATACCACCTTGTGGACCAGTAGAGTACGAATGAAGCAGCAAATTATGAACTTGTAATAGAAATTAAGTATATTAGGGGGAAATTACCAACTTCAAAATTCAGTGGTCCAATCATTACTCTGAAAATCTGCATTTACAGTTTACGTTGGATTTTATTTTCTTATTTGTGATCTCCTGCTGAAACTTTCCAACTTTAACTATTTATTGCTTAGAAGACATAGCAAGACAGTGCACTTTCAAAAATGTCCTAAGTTTGTTCTGAAAACGTTTTCGAGGCAGTTCTCCAGAAGAGCCCATAACTTCTAAAATGTACTTCATAATATAACAGCACCAATTAATAATGTGACCAATATCTTTATTATCCAAAGGGAGACCTGTACTTGTCAGAATATTGACCTTTTTTTGTCCTAAACCAGACATTTTTTGCCTCCAGTTTAAAAATTGGCTGTATGTCAGAGACACTGTTTTGTTAAACAATGAAAAACAGGAGTCACCAATGTATCAGCTCAGACGAAGTCCTGTGGTAAGAATTGCTGTGGTCAGGAGAAGTGAATCAAAGGGACATTGTAACATTAGAATTGTGGTGTCAGAAAAAGTGTGCCAGGTTAAATGTGCCTCATAATTCTATGGCAGGGTAAATATGACAGCAACAATCTGTGCCATGCTAAATGTATTGACATGGGTATATGAATGGACAGCAATCATGATATCAGGAGACAATGGCAGTATAAACTATCTCCAAGTCTAGGACGCAGAGACAGAAGTGCAACAGAAAAAAACGAGAGGAACCATGACCGCATGGTTGAGTGTTGGCCAGCTGGAGGACAGCCAGGCTGTGGATTAGGCTATGTTTTTCATTTTGTATTCTTTAGGCAGACTCTTTAGGCAGACCACATTCTTTTTAGCTGTTGCACAGTTCATCAGGAGACGAGTAATATATAACATCCAAGAGAGCATGAAGGAAAATTGCAAAATAAAAAGAGGAATGCTTCTGCAAAAATAAAAGTACTGGAACTGTGAAAATGCTTATATAATGTATCAGATCTATTTAACTGTAAAAATAAAGATAGATAAACTCATTTCCCCTGACTTCCTGCTCTTTTCGACTTATGTTGACATGCCAATCGACTGCCCCATTTATCAAGGCATCCCAGCAAAAGATGTCTTCTGTATACCAATGTAGCACTGAGGAAACCCTCAAGGGGACGCCCAACTGCCCAGAAGAAAAGCCATGCAGTAGGGCAGGAAAAGTAACTGGTGGTCAAGCTAGGTCTTTACCCATGCCACCTGCCTCCATTGTGTATTGTCTGCGGAGTGGAAGGGTATAGTGAGCATGCTTGACGTCACAGCCGTGCCACCATCTTTGATAAGTCATAAAATGTCGCCTTTCTGCATTGGTGAGAATCTTTCTGCTAACATATAGAATTTAGCGAGGACTGGGTGATGCCTATATTAATACAGCATTTAGTTGAAGACCCGCTGCGGGTCAAGACTCGGGGTAGAGGGCACCATCAGATATCATGTGACACGTTTCTCCTGCTTGAGGGGCATTCTGCTGGGGCTGTAGACAAGAACTGCGACGAGAGAGAGAGACTGAGTAGGCTCGAGGGCGGGACAGGAAGCTTAGGGGGTTATTCTAACTTTGGAGGAGTGTTAATCCGTCCCAAAAGTGACGGTAAAGTGACGGATATACCACCAGCCGTATTACGAGTTCCATAGGATATAATGGACTCGTAATACGGCTGGTGGTAAATCCGTCACTTTTCCGTCACTTTTGGGACGGATTAACACCTCCTCCAAAGTTAGAATAACCCCCTTAGTGTCTGGTTCAATATAAAAGGAATTCAAGGAATAACAGGATGTAGAGTCTGCAACGCAAGACTATTGGAACCACTTGATAAAGGGATAATTGCCACTGTAAAGTATAGGTTACTGTCATTTTTGTGATTTCTTGTTTATTTCTCTTTAATAAAAAAATGTTTCATACCTTTAGATGGATTATTTAAAAGTGATGTGCTAAGATTACAACGCAGATGCTTTGAGTGCAACAGATTCCTTCATCAGATAGTAGCGAGGATCTTTAAAGCTTACGAATATAGCATATTGCCAGATAACTTTCAGGGAGTCAAATACATGGTATTAAAATTCAACATGTACAAAATTTACTAAGGTGGATTTTGCCAGCTTTGAGGGATTTTTTTTTTTACATTTCACAAATTTCATCAGGTTTTCCAAATCTAAAATATAATGACTTGGCTAATAATGGGAACAAAATCCTACAAAATGTAGGTTTGTGAGAGAACTAACTGGCAAATCATACTTTTGCAGAAGGATTTTCCCACAGTCCTTGTGGAAAAAAAACCTCAAAACGTTTTTTTTTTAGGAAACTTCACCTGAAGTGAAGATTTGCAAAGGTGAAAAACTTAACAATTTCACAGTAGCAAAACTTTGCCAGCGAAATTATAATTTCACATATGACTCATTAAAAGTTGAAGGGCTTGATTTTCATACTGGTCTAGCACAGTTTCAAAACCTTTTGCGTACCCTTTCTTTGGACATTGTATAACCACTACTCAGAAACATTTAATTTGGACCCGCAATTAGGATTCTACAAAACTAAAAAGAACATAAGTCCATAAACACAGGAGTACATGATGCTGCAATCTTACCTCCCACTCAGAGATGCACATAAAATCTGCTGCAGATCCTCCGCCATTAAACCAAGTTGGTAGAGAGCAGTGACTGACATGAATTCAGTGCCTGATTCAGCTGTAGAGAACCGACCCCTTAAATTTGTTGTAGCGGAAGTTCAAGAATGGAATAATGCATTTACTTTCAAGTCCATGAAGTGAGTGGTCAAAGACTGATCTCTCTGTACTTTACAGTCTTGACATGGAGTGCTTAATATGAGCCACTGGTTGCAGGTGGTGGGCACCAGCACTTTGTTTGTGGGCTGAAACTTACCAGAAGAAGAGAGAGAAAGGCAGAAAAAAGGGAGGAGGAAGAGAAAGATGGAAAAACAGTGACAAATGGAGAGTGCAGACATGAAAAAAAAACTACAAAAGTCAGATTAACAAAATCAAGAAGTGTAGGGCAGTGGATGACCATGTCATGGGGTGGAATTAATACTAAGATGCCTCATTTTTGGCAACCCCAGCTTTCGGCATTGTTAGTGGTTGGATCATAAAAAACACTTTGTGCTTCTGCTTTTATTAATCTTTTTACCAAAGTACGCACTGCTATGGCCACAACAGGCAAACACTGCAGCTGTCAGTGGTTACACGTGCATTTGGGATGACTGCACTCCTGAATCGGTTGGTATTCATGTTTTTCACCTTAAAAAATGCTTTCATCAGGCCTTTAAATCCAATTCGCTGCATATACCATATTCAGCAGAGAGCCCTCCTTACTGAAATATTAAGAGATCTGAAAACATCATTTCATTTGTCGGTGTAATTGAGCGTACTTGCTTACCGTGGCAAAAAAAGGATTTGATAAATAAAATCATAGTCATTTTGGAAAGCAAGCACAGCAAGCAGGTTTATATACTGTACTCCCTCCTCGATTAGCTGTCCTGACCTCAGTAGAGTTAATCGTGCTCAACTGAGGACAGCTCGTCCACCTCCCCCACAACTGGACCTTCATTCCATAGGACAAGAAGGGGACTCCTTGCTGTCTTCTATACCCTGGAAGCTCCCAATAGCTGGTATGACTGCTCATTAAAGCGCCTAGATACGGCCATGCTCAGCGCAGAGCAGGCTGAACTGCACTGTGGAGGAGAGAGGCTTAGCTCGCCTTGCATGTATGCAGTGGGCAGGAACGCAGTATCATGTATGTGTTCCAATGAATAACTGTGTCCTCCCTGAATCATATCTCTCCTAATGCCCTTGCATCCGTATGACATCTGCATGCTTTTGGTAGCTACTGCTGCTCTCTCCAGACATCTTCTGACTGAAATCCATCCTGCCAGGAGAGTTTTTGAAAGGAAGCAACCTTACTGACACAGAGAGTGACGTAAACCAGACCCCAGCAGCACACATCCCTGTAAAGGAAGAACGTATATTTATATGTACAGTACTGAAACGTAAAAAATAAAAAAATATGTAAATACAAGCCAAGAATGCTACAAACTATGTGCTCCTGTTCGACCTATAACCTATTTCTAAATTAAACTTTTTCAACCTATGCAGATTTGGCTCACAACTAACAAACTCCTTACAGTACATCGGAAAACAATCCCACCATCTCTTAGTAAACATCCCACCCATATTCAAGAGACGTATTTAACTTATAACCACAGATTTGCCACTATTTCCACCGTCTTCTTAAGTAGTGGGAGTTATAAAAACAAGATTAGCCTACTCTCTGTATTTCCTTCCTGAAAAAAGTAGTCTTGTTGTCCGGGTTTGTGCACACATTCGAGTTTGGTTTCAGGTGATGATCCTCTCACTAAACATGCACGAGATCAGGTCTTATTTTTGAAAGGTGAACACTTCGAAGCACATTACAACTCCTAATACGGAGAGTATGAGCTGCCTTTTGATCTGACCTTCAAGTCAATGGACAACCTTTCTTGTGCCATCAGTACATCCTAAGACCCCGCACTCAGATGTGCAATGTTTGTGTCAGAGTGTACTCATTTGGTATCTTAAAAAAGCATCCAAGAAAATGTTGGCAGTGCTTGTGGTCCACCCTTGTGATAAAGACTACCTGTGGAAGAAGAATTTATTTCTCTAAACTAGTTGTTCCCAAGCTTTTGACTTGTGTGGACTCCAGTTCATCATTACTGTAGCCCGGGGACCCCCACTGAATCGTTATTGGAATCTGGGGAACCCCCGTTGAGTCATTACTGAAATGTGGAGACCTAATCTTTTAATGTTATTTCAATTGCTAAGCAGTCGTGGAGCCCCAGAGGAGGCTTTGCGGGCCCCAGGGGTCCCCAGACCGCAGGATGGGAAACACTGCTTTAAACTATGCCTCATGCCAGCCCCACCCATCTTCAAAAAACAGCACACTCCTTTACAAAGCCATCACAATGACCCCCACTTCCTGACAAGCTCGCCATCTCTGGGAGTTTGTGGAACAGCCACAGCCTGGACACCATTAGACTACAGACTACAAACTGGTTTGTGTCGCTCTTACGCCATGCAGCGTGGTGCAAGAGTGACACAAACTAGTTTTTTAAACACACTTTATTGAGTTTTATTGAATTTGAAGAGAAAGTAAAAAAAAAAAAGGAAAGATAAAGAAAAATAGAGAAAACTATGAAGTACAGCCAGAAGTGGCTTCAACAATATGCAGGGTAGATATGTTTAAGTAAGACAATAGAATTGGCATTTCAAGTGAATTATACACCTTGTCATTATTATAAATAAAGTTGTGATTTTCGTTAATTGGCTTCAGAGAAATCAGTGAGGAACAAAGTTCACGGGGAAATGCATTGTTGGCATGCAACAATAGCGCACCAGCCACCCTAACCCAACTAGTCTTCTGTCAAGTGTTATGTGGTAGTGGGTGGGGTTGTGGGAGGAGTCCGGGGGAATAAAGGGTGGCAGGCGAGCCATGTTTTTTCAAACTAACTTAGGGTGTCTGTCCCCAAGAATACTGGATTCCTGTCCAATTTCTTGGAGAGTTGATTTAGCGGGATTTCAGGGGGGTATATGGGGTTCACATCAAGGGGGGTCTTGACCTAGGTCACCTGGTCTGCAGTGGTCTGGATGGGATCTGGATGATTCCTGAAGGGCATCCCATGTCAGGGTAATGGATCTCTTCCGAAGCCCACAATGCTCTTCCCTACGCATTGCGAGGCTCTCAGCTGATTCCCAGCATGTAACGTCCTTCTGCCAGCCCTCCACTGATGTAGCCCTGGGTGATTTCCAGCACCTAGTTATTTGTCTCTTGGATAGAAGAAGGGCTATGTCACAAAGGGAGAGAATGCTTAGGGTACGGATATAGACCCAGTAAATACTGATCTACTGTATTCCAGTGAGGGACTCCCGACAGGGCTAGGTGAATTTTGGTGAAATAAGCCTTCAGGGATGGGTTTGACCATAGCATATGAAGGAAATTTGATGGGCTGGTCTGGCATGTGGGGCACTCAGGGGAGAACTGTGGGAAATATCTTATGCAGTTTCTGTGGTGTGAAATAAGTTCTGTGAAGTAAGGAGAAATTAACTGTTTTGAATCAGGAGTTATGAGACATCTTGGTAGGGTATTCAAGTAGAAAACACCATTCTTTATCATGCAGTCAATGGCCAAAATCTTCCTCCCACCTGTTCCTGGGGGGGAGGGGGGGGCATTGTATGCCTGCAGCCTCACAGAATTGTTAGCTAAGAGATATGAGCAGGCCTACCTTTGTCAGTATCCCTCTCACAGGGGTATGTTAGGTGCATAATGTAGAGGTATCATTGCGTATTTTGGTCTCTGCCTCCAATATGTGAGTGTGTTATTTAAGAGTAACGGTAGGTGGGAAGGGTGTGGTATACCATGTAGTAGCAAAGTGTGCAGTGTACTGAGTCACAGCTTTCGTGAGGTATAGTTTATTTCTATCAGATGAAAGCCAGCTAACCAATATAACAGCCATTGTAGTTGACCTGCATAACACTAGGCTCTAAAGTCTGGGGCGCCCATCCCGGCCTCATCTGGTGGGAGTTGTAGTTTAGTCAGGCTAACCCTGCGTCTGCCGGTGCCCCAGATCAGGTCTATAGGCAGGGTATTGAGTTGTCAAAAATAAGCCATGGGAGCCACTACTGGTAAGTTAACGAAGAAGTATAAAAGTCAGGGGAGCATGACCATCTAAGAGCGTGCCAGTAGTCCTGCCACTGAAAGAGGTAAAGTGATCCAAAACTGGATCTGTGAGTGGAGGGAGGTGAGTGCTTTCAGCAAATTACAATCCAGCAGATCAAAGGTGGATCTATAGATTTGTATACCCAGGTAGCAAAATGTGTGTGGGGCTGTTGGGAGGGTGTTTGTACCAAACTGTTTCTTGTCTTCTCGCATGCAGTTGTGGAATGAGAATGCTTGATATTTATTATAATTGACTAGCAGGCCAGAAAGGGCCTGCAGCATGGCAAGTGGTGTCAAATCCATGGTAAGGTCTGGTATGTATATGAGGTTATCCACATATAAAGAGACTGTATGTTGATGTTGTCCTTGTAGTATACACCAATTGTCCGCTCTCTGTCTAATACTCTGCACTAGCGGTTCTATTGCCAGCACAAAGAGGAGTGGGGATAGGGGGCATCCTTGCCTGGTGCCACGAAAAATTGGGTAAGTAGATGATATATGAGAGCCTGTCCGTGCACGGGCTGTGTGGTTAGTGTGTAAGAATTTAATCCACTTGAAAAAAGCGGGGGATGCAAAATTTAGTCAGAGTAGCAAACATATAGGCCCAGTCTGAAGTGTCAAAGCCCCGTTGAATGTCAAGGGAGAGGCACCCAGCAGCTGGATACTCTGCCCTAGCAACCGCCATCACCTTGAAGAGTCAGCTAATGTTTAATGAGGTACTGCAGCATGGGCCAAAATCCAGTTTGATCCATGTGGATTAAGTAGGGAGAAGCCTTTTTGCTAGGACATTACTCAGTATTTTGTACTTTGGTGAGAGCAGTGACAAGGGCCTGTATGTGGACATATCATTTGGGTCGCTGCCAGATTTGAGTAGGGACGTAACTAGTTCCTGGCAAGTAGTGGGTGTAAGGGAGCTGGTTTCCAATTAGTTTTTATACAATGTGTCCAGATAAGGGAGCAGGCGGGTAGCGAAGGTGGCATAAAACTCAACGTGCAAAGCTACTGAGTCCGGGTGTCTTATTATGAGGGAGCTCATTAACTGCACTACAGATTTCTTCCTGTGTCAGTGGGGCTTCTAGTTCTGCATGGTGAGATCCTGGCTCTATGAGAAAGGGCCTCTTTTTACATGGTTAGCCCCCCCTACATTTTGCCTGGTATTTGATGTGGTTTCAAAGTTGTTAGTGCCCAGGGGCCCTGCTAACCAGTTTCCTTTGCCAGGTCTCTTTCCCAAAACTGTTGTGATGGATTGGCACAATTGGCAACACCTTTAGCTACCACTATACTTCCCTAGTAAATGGTACTTAGGTACCCAGGGCATGGGGTACTAAAAGTAGACCCCTGAGGCAGCATCACAGATTGTGCCACCCTCAGGGTACATGCATCCAAGTGCACCCAGCTCTGCAAAAGTGTCCTGGTGCAATCCTAAAGTGCAAAACTGACATGACACGCAGCCTGTGTGTCCTGTCCACTACAGACTACATGCAATATAGGTAAGTGATCCCTCTGGCAGGCCTTCCAGCCCTAAGGCACTGCACACTATACTGCATTTGTGGGCATAGATGCATGAGTACTATGTTCCTACTGTGTCCCTACCAAACCTGGGACATAGTAATTGAATATAGTGGCCATTTTACATGCATATGCTGGACACCGGTCAGTATGAGTTTCACAGCTACATGATGACCACTCTGCACCCTGGGTTGTTTGGTATCAAACAACTCCGAATGATAAAATCCAAAATGGTACCAGTATTGGATTTATTACAAAATTTACCCAGGGGCTACCTTAGAGGCGCCCCCTGCAAAAGCTAACTCCCCTGGCATGGTTGCTGGCTGGTCTCAGCCATCCTGCCACCACCAGAAAAGATTCTGGAACCATGGGGTGAGAGCCTGTGCTCCCTGGGTCCAGAGAACAAAGCCCTTCCTGGGCAGAGGTGTTACACCTCCCCCCCCAGGAATGTGCACAGCCCTGCCTATCTGCTTCAGAGGGCTTAACACCTTTGAAAGTCAACCCAGAACCCTGCTGCTAGCAGCACATGGCCACCCCCATTGCAAACCCCCACTTTTGGCGGGAGCAATGGCGGGAAAATGCACAAAGGACAGGAGTGGTCACACCCAGCTTACACCACCCCTAAGGTGTTGCATGTGAGGTGACCCTTCTATTTCATTTTTCTCCATCTTGCATGGTAGGGAAATAGCCTATCAGGGATAGGGAAGTGACATCTGCCCACATAGTGGGTGAAGCCACCCTGAGGTAGATGACCCATTGGTCATTACTAGGTACTCCGCTAAACGCCCACTAAATGCAATATTTTGTGGGCACCCCTAGACCTGTAGATCAGATTTCCAAGGACACAAGAAGGCCTGCAACAAAGATGCCCAAGGTTCGAGAACTGCATTCCTGCTGCAGAGAGAAAAGGTGCCAAACCCTGCCTGCTGCACCCAATGCTCAACCATCCCTGCTGAGGGGTTATACGGACATTGGACAGACTCTACAAAACCCCACAGGACCTCAACCTTTCCGAAAAATACCAAAGATCTCCATCCAGGGTTGAGGCATCATTCCCTGCAACAAAAGACCCAAAGACCAGTGAAGGTCAGTTCACTGACTGTCTGCTGACCAAGTAGCCAGATGCCACAGCCAGACCAAATTTCACTCAACAGATTCCAAGGACAAATCCTGCAAGTGTGCCAAGTTTGGTGGCACTGCGACCGCCAGTGGCTTAAAAATGCAATAACTTAGGGTACTGGTCACCCACCGTCAGACATCAAGAAGAAAAGTCCACTCCGGACTCTAAAAAGACCAGGAGCAAGTCCCAGTTAAGGGGCTTAAGAACACATAAGAACCACCCCACAGAATGGCCCTGCTGACCTACAATCTACCCTCAAAGTAATCTTCCTCCTGCTTCCAAGGGCACTTTTGTGCACAGCTCCTGGTTCACCTAACTGCTGTTCACCCAGCCTCCTTGGCCCTGCACCGAAGAACCAGCTGTGCTCTAAGGGGTACCCCACCACTTGTGACCTCTACACTCCAAGGGGACCCACCGGACACACCTTGAGTCCGCCTGTGCATTGCTTTACCAAGTGGTCCCCTGCAGTGGTCCTACACCAGCTTCAAGGACTTTTCAGCAGCTCTTCCCTCCAAAACTAGGAACTGCCCTAACTCATCCACCTGGCCCACAGGACTTCTCGACGACCTCGACCTAAACCAAAAGGACACACTGGTAAACGCATTGCCTGATTTTATATGCATTTTTAAAGTTTTCACCCATTGATTCTTATGGTGCTTCATTACACACAAAAAGACTAGTTTTGCTCAGCTTTGAAAAATCATAACTTAAAATACTCTCCCAATTTTAATGATCTTGGTCTTAAAAAATGTATACAAATCTAAAGTATTTAGGTAAATTGGTCTTGAGTTATTCCTTTCAGTGTGTGTCTTCATTTAATGATACTGTGAGTACAAAAAATGTTTTGCACTTAGCCAAGATTGACCTAATTGTTCGACCAAGCTAGCGTAAAAATTAGAGCATTAGGTGGTCTAGTTTTTACCCCTGTAAACCAACATGTGGTTGCCCGGACTCTCTGCACGGTGTGCCTGGTTTTGCATACTATGTAGAGAGCCAGTCTTCTGCAGGCACCTGTGGCAGGTGCATGTCAGCCAGAAAGGCTTTAAAAGCGGCAGGTGACGGCGACTAGAGGGGCCTTTATAGATGTGTGTAGTAGTCTCTGAATGCTGTATTAATGGCCTCCTGTGTCCTGCACGTTGGGCCCTCAGGAGTGCATATTTCTAGGATAAGGATTGGGGACAGATTTTGGCAAATCATATGGGCAAGTAGGGCTTCAGATTTGTCGCCTTCGCATTAATTTGTGAGTAAAAGCACCATAGTCTAATAACTGCAGGCGTTCAAGAAGTTCCGCATAATGAGTGCAGCATTCTTGCAATTCGGCATTATGAGTGGGTATCCTCGTGGGCTGCTTTGCATTCTAGTACTCCCAGTCATGCCTCTGCTTGAGTTATATCCCATAAAAATGTTTGTCACACCACAGCTGATGCTGATATAAATGTCCCTCTTTTGACCATCTTGAATGCCTCCCCTTCCATCAGAGGTGATGAAGCAGAACCCGTGTTGCTGGTGGAATAATGTGTGATAGCAGTGGCTTGGGTATCTTTAAAGGCTTTTGTCTTCCAGTTGGCGTGGCTGTAATTGCCAAGCGGGTACTGGGTTAGGAGTTCAGCCCCAGGACGTAGTAAGCTTGAGTGAATTAAGGTGGGACAGAGTTTTACCCAGGTATGTGGAGTGTAGGATTTATTCACTATAAAGTTTAAGGGGCAGAAAATACAGTCCAGTAGGGAGTGTGGTGTGTGTAGTTCAATAGAATAGAATGAGAATTCCCTCATTTCAACATTTAGTTCCCTCCAAGCATCCACTAGCGGCCAGTCTAACACCCAGTCTTGTAACACCTTTGTTTGTCTGAGCAACAGAGTGCTGGGGAGGGGGTGAGATCATCTATATGGTTATCCAGAACTGCTTTATAACACTTATTAAGAATGGTAAATGGGACAAGTCTGCTAGTACAGAGGAGAGGTGTATTAGCAAAAGGTCCTGTTCTCTATTTGGGGCATATACACTTTCCAGTACCAATGGTCTGCCTTACAGGTTCCCTTGTACAAACAAATACATCCATGTATGTTTATTTTAGTGCCTATCGCCTTCAATGGCGTTCCGCCCCTTTACCAAATGGTCGTGCCCCATACAAAGGCTGAGAAAACTGTTGCAAACAGCTGCCCTCTCTACTTTCAATGGAGTTTAAGAGCCTCTGCTGAGGAGAGGTGAGTCTCTTGCAAATAAACAATGTGGGGCCTATGGTGCCTGAGTTGGGCATATATTCGGTATAGTTTGTGAGCCGTGCCCAGTCCCCTGACATTCCATGTCAGTATGTTATAAGAGTTTGTATTTGTCAGCATGGGTAAGACAAATATGAAGTCTGTGGCATGTAGCCTGCCCTTGTACCTCCCAATCCTCTGGAGTCCTATATACTTTTGTGGCTGAAGACAAAAGAGAAACCCCAAAACAATGAAACTTCAGTACAAGGTCCAGCGAGGAATATTCATTTGACCAGAATATCAAATGTATCACAACGGAATGGGGGATATCTCACATCATATCATATCATCATGGCATGGCAGCACTCTCTATTACCAGGACAGTGTGCGGGTCCTTTAAAGGTGAGCTGTCCAAGATGCGGAGTATCGAAGTTTCTTGTTGGCACTGTTTAGTTAAAAAAAAAAGGAGAGGCTCAGGCCAAAATTGTTCATGGAAGCATCACCCCAGGCAGTTATAGGCACTGAATTTAATTTGAGGAGTAAGGTAAGCAAGTAGTCCAAGAATTGGGGCAAATTTTAATTGTGATTGCCCAATGTTATCCACAGGCAGCAAAGGTCATCCACGGCCGGGAGTAGCGACATCAATGCCACTGAGCAGGGCTACTCACCTTGTTGAGGGTATGCACATTGAGTGTTTTGTCTGACTTGATTGTTCACCTTCCTCTTAGCCTCAGTATGTCTTAAAAAAAACTAGGAGCAGGGGGCCCAGACAGTGCTTGAGTCCACTACTGCAGGGCTGTGTGTTTGGGTCAATTTATTGTGGGTCAGAGGGCTATAGTATGTCTCTGCAGTCATATCTTTGCTGGCAAGTGCTAGTTCCTGTCTATGTAGTGGTGGACCCCTGCATGGGAGCAGTCGTAGGGATCAGCAATGTGCAGCAGCAGCTCCAACAAGTCAAGGATGTTGTCATCCAAGCATCCAGGGCCAACCACAGTGCCACACGTAAGAGAAATCCCCAGGGGCCTGGCCTCTAGAGGGGAGCCCCACTAACTATGCCTCGAGGAACATTGATAGGCCGCGGTGCATACTGTTTGTTATGCAGCAATCTATGTAAATTGGTCGTTCTGCACTATCCTCCAGTCACGGCTCCTCTACAAGGGGGTCACTTCCTCAAGCGTCGCATCTCTCCCCCGGCTCCGGCACCGCGATCAGCCTAGGACGTGTCCATATCTGCAGAGGAACAAAGGTAGGGCCGCAGCGGCAATTGGCCATGGCAATGCGCTCATCGTGAAGGAAGATTGTTGCACTTCCCCTAAGGCAGTGGTCTCCAAACTTTTTAATGCCACGCCCCCCCAGTTGAAAAATAAAAATTACTGGGTACTCCCTTCAGAATTTTTCACAATTATTTTATAAAGATAGAAATGTTTAAATATGTCTAGACTTATTTAAACATTGCATTTAAGTACGGTTACCTTTTTCAAAATGCAATAACATGCTTCTGCTTAAAACAAAGGCCTGTTATCTGTGTAATGCTTCTTTTAGCCAGAGTTTGGCGCCCCCCCAGGGATTACTTGAGGCCCCCCAGTTTGAAGACCTCTGCCCTAAGGGCTGACCAGAGGGTGTGCAGTGCTGGGTCCTCTAGTTCCGTCCTCGGAGCTGCATGCTCTCACTACACGGCTCGCTATGCACGGGATCACCAGCACCTCCCCGACCCAGGGCACTGCAAGGTGGGCTGGCCCCGACACCCCAGAGAACCAAGAAAGTGGAATGGGCACTCCAGACTCTTGGAGGGTGCTGCCAGATCTCCGTCTATTGCAGTGTTGCAGCCACTTGGTCGCTGCCATCATTAGTGTCCCCTATCCAAATCTGCAATCTGCAGGACAAAAGGCGGCGGCCATGATGGTGCTGCTGGTCTTAAAACATCCAATAAGTACACAATGGTGGCGGATTTTGAAGTTTCTTGGGCGCACCTCCGGAGCTTCACAAAAGTATGTCCCCCATCTTAGGCTGCTAACCACACCACCCTAGAGTGACGCAAACCTTAATTCAGATTTATGAAGCCACGTAAGGGCACTTTGCGTGGCCTGAGTGACTCCATAAATCTAGAGTAAAGAAGCGTAGCACAAATCATTGAATTGCCTTACTCTGCCCTAGCAAGGCATTGCATGCGTGTTGCGTGGTTGTGCCCACGCAACTCCCATTGTTTTTTTTACACATTCCCAGATTTACCAGAACTGGTAAACCTGGGAATGCGCTAAAAAGATACGCCTTCCCAGGAGAGCTGTAATAAGGAGAAATATCATTATTTCTCCTTTCTATGTGTACTGCATTCTGCAGCACCCATAGAAAGAAGAATATCCCTCTCAGGATTGTTTTTGTGCACAAAAACAGTCCTGCATGCAACGCAGACACCCGTGCGTCATAGTGCAAGGATGCTTGCATTCACACTAGGCAGCCAAAAGAGCACCAGTGCAGAGGAAAGAGCAGAAATGCGCCATATTGCCTTAAATACAGCACATTCCTGCACATTCCCTGTGAAGCAGCGCAGAGAGGTAACTTGCTGCATTACATGACGTTTTCATAAATGGGCCACTAAGAGTGGAAAAGAGAAAAAGCAAGACCGCAGGCCTTTTCCATCGATGCACCCAGGATCTGGAACAACATCTCCATATCCATCAATACCTCCCCAGCGCCGCTTCAGTTTGGGAAATAGTTGAAGACTCATCTCCTTGAAGAAAAGTGTGTCCCAATACATTAACAGTCACCAAACCACCCACCTCTCCTATCACTTATTGACTTTATGCTCACCCTAGACCGTGCCTAGCACTCTGCTGCCTTTTGGCTAGATTTGCTCTATAGAAATACCATATACATACATAAATACCTCCATACATACATACAGCAAAGTAATTTGGCATCGTGGGCACTGACCGAAATAAATAAATGTCTGCCATACTTTGCAACAAGCCAGTGACACTGAGCTTGCTTAACTTGTTACTTTTTGTACAACTTTTGGTAGGCAATAAAGGCACATTGTAATCCATGTTTGAATGAAATCTGTTTTCTCTGCTCGACTCCCAGCGTTACTGAAGTTATTCGAGATTTCAGACTGCCTTTTGTAAAGCGCGCTCCAGAACAATACCTACTCAGAAGCCCAGTTTACGAGTTCGGCTATGGTGGCGTGTGCTCGTGCAGCAGTTAAAAGGGCAATGTGTGAGACTGTGATACTGTACACGCAGGGTGGCTGTCGGCGCTGGCCCACGGCTGTCGTGTAGCGCAGAGAGCGGGTGGTAGCCCGAGGTGGCCCGAGAGCTAGTGAAGGAGTGCAGGAGCAGAAACCGCAACTGCTTTGTCCAAAACTATGTTCGAGGATGACATAAACCATCCGCCACTGAGTTTAATATACTTACGTACAGTCACACACATACACTACTGACTCAAGCGCGGGTTCGGCTAAGATAGGTTCCCTTTGGTGTGTTGCTTTATGTACTTTGCTCTTGGTGCCTCTTGCAGAAACCCGCTGTGCAGGATTAATGATTGCTTACTGTTACACTAGCGCTGAAGAGCGCCTTCTCAATAGGATGGTTGAATGCATGTATAACTGCTCTGAGCATCTCTGGGATTTTATTGCATTTTTTATTTAATTCAATTATTTTTACTATGTGCTGATAATTTGATTTCATCTAAAGAGTCCCTTAATTTATTCTTGATGCCGAACGGTCTCCCGTTCACCAGAGCGAGGTTCAGTGAGTCTCTGCTATTGTTTACATATTCCATTACAGAAATGTATTGCTTGGGATGTTTTGCCCGAGACTGTCTCAGAAGCTTTTCATACGAGCTTTGTAAATGAAAATACATGAAAACTTAGGTAAGACACTGTTTTGTAAAGACACCAGGAGGATGAAAAGCATAAAAAGCCTTTACGGCCTCACAATGTAAGCATGTAAAATTGGCACAAGGGGGAAAAGATTTTTACTGTCATCCCTCCACCCGCATATGTAGCTGTGGCCGCACCGGCCAGGGGCCTGGGTCTCGCTGTACCCCCCCCTGTGTTCCCGTCTGCACATCACTAGATGCCTCCATAATGCACACAGCCAGTGCCCTTCACCTCTACATCACTCTGTATTGCTCTGCTGGTGCACGCGTCTGGGGCTTTCTTCATGCACACCAAAGTCGCCCTTGATGCACAGCTCCCAGTGCTCCATTGAGCCTCATCGTGTAGTGCTTCGCGAGACAGATTTCAATGCACCAGCAACCATAGAGATGGTAGAAATGGACTCTATGGAGGCCTCAGTTGTTCAGTGTGCCCTCCGATGCACACCTCCCAGTACTTCACTGAGGTGCACCACGTGCGCTTCCCTTGTGCACAGTACCTTGTGCTCTTGGTGCAAGTCATCCAAAGATCCACTGATGCACTTAACCGTGCCCCCCTTGCTGCATCTGGTCTTGTATGACTGGTGGTCTGCGAGTGTTGATCCTTGCGTGTTTTTTACTCTTTGTGCTTCAGTGCTTGTTTGTTAGACTTTGTGAAAATAGGTTTCTGTAGATGTGCTGTTATGTGCAGGGTGTGGTACAAGAATATCGTTGCGAGCATATTATCTAACACAAATAGTGTTCTAAATATAATTTCCAAATGTATTGTCCCATTGTAGATAGTAAAAAATCTACAGCAAATGAGACAATATTTTCATAAAGGATATTTATGTCAAATGAGATTTTAGCATACACTGCCCTGACCTATGACCTTGTATGCACATGCTCGCGTTCTAAGCGGGCAATGTGTTCTTATCTGTTCTTTTTATCTGTGTGTCCTTCAACGAGGAGAATGAAAAATTTCCTAGCTATCGTAACGGAAAGTTTCAATTCTATTAAGGACTCGGAGGCGAGGATTATGCCTTGCTTTCTCCACTTTATTAAATGAGCAGCCAAGTAATTAACACAAACTCCAAGTCCCATGAACCATTGGGAAAAATGAGTACAGTGATAACCAATAAACAGTAAGAATTTTTGTCCAATTAAAAGAAAAGGCAGTCCATAACGTAGTCCCTTGTTTGTGTTGAGTCCTCCTCTTTTGAAGCGCGAGCCAGTCAAGAACGATTATGAAGCCTCTTGTTTTGTGGAATCAGATCCTATGAAAAATAAAACAGATTAAGGAAAAGAAACTCTCATTCAGAAAAACAAATCAGATTGTTGCTTTAGTTGAATCAATACATTTTTATTATATTATTTATTCATTCATTTTAAATGCAGTCTAAGAATGAGAGAAAAAGTATGAAATATATAAGATAGAATTTACTTACTAAATACAGGGTGGGTTCACCTAAACTTTGTAGTATTATAAAGGTGATCAGGGTGGGATAATCCTCGCCTCCGAGTCCTTAATAGAATTGAAACTTTCCGTTACGATAGCCAGGAAATTTTTCATTCTATGTCAGGACCGGAGGCGAGGATTATGCTGGTTTAAAGCTTGTTGACAACCAATTGTGCTATGCTCAGAACTGGTTTGAAGTAAAACCTTTTGAAGGTAGAATCCGACGACCAGTCTGCTGCATTAATGATATCTTCTAGACGAGCACCTAAATGGAAGGCTTTAGAGGCCATAGCCCCACGAGCAGAATGTGCACCAAAAAGGGAAAGATCAATGCCCGCTTCATACATGACCCAACGAACCCAGCGAGCAATAGTAGGAGAAGAAACAGCTCTATGAGGTTTACGTAAAGAGATAAGGAGCTGATCTTCCCCCGGAGGACGGAGTTCGGAAGACATGTCCTCGTATGCTTTAAGGCATTGAACCACACATAATTTTGGAGTATCAGGAAAAACCGGATAAGATATAACCCTGGTATTAGTTTTTGTACGTCTACCCACTGTAAACGAGACTCCTGAAGGAGAAAAAGATCTATGGGAAATGTCGAGAGCTCGAACATCAGAGACCCTTCTACAAGAAACGAGACAAAGTAACATGGCTAGTTTAGCCGACAGTTCTTTCCTGGAAAGGTAGTGATTATGTTGCCAAGATAAGAAAAGATTCAGAACTTGATTAACGTCCCAAAGGAAAGAATACCGAGGTTCAGGAGGCAAAGAAAGTCCTATACCCCGAAGAAGGCGACAAACCAGTTTGTGTTCGCCGACAGGGAAACCATCCAGTACTATGTGTCCGGCTGAAATCGCGGATCGATAGGTATTAATAGAACGATAAGCTAAACCTTTGGAAGCGAGTTCAGCAAGGAAGTTCAGGATATGAACTATGTCTGTCTCCACGGGATTAAAACCCCTTCGCAAACACCAACGGGACCATCTTCCCCACGCAGATCCGTAGCGTTTACAAGTGCTGGGGGCCCATGCCTTGGATAACAATTCCTCAGCCTGTTGCGAAAGTCCCGACACCGACCAGCGACCCCGGAAACCCGCCACGCCATCAAGGCTAGAGAACCCTCGAGGACCATCTGATGAGGGGTACAATTCGGACTGAGAAGAAGCGAGGGAAACAGGGGGAGTCGGATTGGAAAATCCCAAGAAAGTTCCAGAAGAACCGGAAACCACACTTGAGATCTCCAGATTGGAGTTATGATCACAATGGATGCCGATTGACGACGCACCTGTGCAGATGTTCGAGTAATCATCGCAAATGGAGGGAAAGCATAGGGTTTCTCCTGACTCCAATCCTGAAGAAATGCGTCCGTAGCTGTTGCCAGAGGATCCGGCCTCCAGCTGAAGAATCTGGGAATCTGGTGATCCAATCTGGAGGCAAAGAGGTCGACTGAGAACGGTCCCCAAAGTTGGGACAGAGAGGAAAAAACTTCTGGATGAAGCTTCCACAGGCTGGAGTCCTTGAAATGTCGTGAATGAAAATCCGCAATCTGATTCAGGTTTCCCGGAAGATACTGTGCTGTCACAGAAACCTGATGGTCTAGGCAGTATTGCCAAAAACTGGAGGCCAGATTGGAAAGAGTTTCGGAACGAGAGCCACCTAGATGGTTGACATAACGGACCGCCGAAATATTGTCCATTTTCAAGAGGACGTTGGATTTGATAGAATCCTTGGTCCAGCATTTGACTGCAAATGAGCCGGCTAGTAACTCGAGACAGTTTATATGTAAGTTCTGTTCCTGCAGAGACCACGTCCCCCCGGTAGAGAAATTGCCACATCGAGCACCCCAGCCTACTCTGCTGGCGTCGGACTCTATAACCAAATCTGGAGCCGAGCCGAAAATAGCTCTGCCGTTCCAGGCTTCCATATGTGAAAGCCACCAACGAATTTCTTCTATCGCTTCTTGTGAAAGAATCACTTTTTGAGAATACGATAGACGTTTGCGCAGATGGGTTGCTTTGAGGCGCTGAAGAGCTCGGTAATGCAGAGGGCCCGGGAAAATTGCCTGAATAGAGGAAGAGAGAAGTCCTATGAGGCGGGCAATTTGACGTAGCGAGACCTTGTGTTTGACCAAAGTACGACGAAGTTCGTGACGAATTTTCGTCATCTTGCGGGAGGGAAGGCTTAGAGTCGCGGACACCGAATCGATAGTGAAACCTAGAAAAACCAGCTTTTGAGAAGGAATTAAAAGTGACTTGGCCTCGTTTATGATAAACCCTAAGTTTTGGAGCAAATTGACGGTTGTCTGCAGGTGTGATGAAAGTTGTTTGGGACATTGGGCTAGAAGTAAAATGTCGTCGAGGTAAACAATTAATCGAATTCCCTGAGCCCTGAGGTGTTCCACCACCGGTTTGAGAACCTTGGTGAAGCACCACGGGGCTGAGGAAAGACCGAATGGAAGGGTAGTGAATTCGAAAGTTTGATCGCCCCAGAAAAACTGAAGAAAACGTCTGTGGGGTGGATAGACAGGGATAGTAAGGTAGGCGTCTTTTAAGTCGAGGCGAGCCATCCAATCTAAGGGGCGCAAAATATCTCGAAGAAGGTGGATTCCTTCCATTTTGAAGTGGCGATACACAAGCCACTCGTTGAACTCTTTTAGATTGATGACTGGCCGACGACCGCCATCCGTTTTGTCCACTAAAAAGATGTTGCTTATGAAACCCCTCGGATGTGGGGTTGTTGGACAAATGGCTTGTTTTTGTAATAAATCTGTCATTTCGGAATCTACTAAAAGGGAATCTTGTGAAGAAAACACTAGGGGTTTTGGAAGCGAAATTTGTGTGGGAGTTCCCACAAACTCTATATGGAAACCTTGAACTGTTTGTAAGACCCATGCATCTTGTGTAATTTGATTCCATTTGTGGATGAAACTCGCCAAACGACCCCCTACTTTTAGAAGGGAAGAAGGGAGAACACTTACCGTAAGAGGCTGATGTTGACGATCCTCTGCCACCACGATGTCTGAAACGCCTGGCCCTTGTCGGGTAGAAGTTGGCAAAACGGTTGTTATCCTGGAACTGAGTTTGCTTGGAGCCTTGCCCCCTGAAGGAGTTGGTTGAATATGGGCGGCCGGACGAGCGGCCCCTTCCTCGACCGGCCCCATGGAAAATCCGAGTGGGAAAAACTTTCTTCATTGAAAAATGCGCCTTGTCCAGGGACGTGAAAGTATTAACAAATTTCCCTAACTCTTTTATGAAAGGTTCGCCAAACAAACCTCCTTGCGCTATCGGACCTGCTTCAGAATCAGCTAGGTCCCCCAGTTTGGGATCCACTTTAATTAATAAAGAACGTCTGCGTTCAGTGGAAAGGGCGCAGTTAGCATTTCCCAAAAAAATTATAGCGCGTTGTGCCCAACCTGAGAGAACCTCAGGAGAAATTATAGCGTCAGAAGATTTAGCATTTTCTGCCATGTCCAAAATTTTTGTCAATGGTCCCAAGACATCAAGTAGCTTATCTTGACATGCTCTCCAGGACCTATCAATCCCTTTCTTAGGATCCTTTATAAACTTCTGCAGGAAGGTAGACATCTTGGGGTCTAAATCCGGGGTAATGGCCACTTTGTCTGCCAAAGATGGTCGTGGACACTCAGCTCGAAGGCAGTTACGAGAATCTTTCTCCAGCGGTTTCCTTATACGTGACGCAACATAAAATGCCACCTTGTCAGATGGCGCCCATTCAGACGATCTCGGATGGATAATATCGTCAGGATCCAACATGTCTGAAATTTGAGCAGATTGTGAACCAGAAGGAAGCCCAGATTTGGATGGACTGGCATCCGCTTCCTGCTCCCCTGACGAATCACTGTGAAGGAGAGCTGGAGACAAAGGCCTTGAAGGAAAAGAAGAATCCGAAGGAGAGTTCAGAGAATTCCTGACTCTATCAAAAAGGTCCGCATCAAAGCCCGATTCACGAGGACGTTTATTTGGAGGGGCGTCCGCAAAAACATCATTGGATGCAGGTGGAGCAGAAGGAATAACAGGAGGGGATGAAAGTTTTGCGCATTCGCGCGCTATCTGTTGTGACAGTCTGTCCTCAAGAGGACCAATTGCTTCCGAGACGGCTCTATAAATGGACGCGTCCACCGCATCAAAAAATTCCTCCTCCTCATTAGGATCCATATCCATTATTTTTTTTTTTTTTAGTATATATATATATATATATAGATATACTTATATTTGTATATAACTGGGCGTCAGTTGACAGAAAAAAGAGTGTCTAAGCACTCAAGAGTAAGAGGCTAAAGCCAGGGACAATTACACCCCAGTGCACTGAAATAATCGAAAAAGGGGTTGTTTGCCTGGGAGAATGTCCCAAAAAAGGCTGTGTAATAATAATAAAGTAATAAACCCCAAAGGGTTAAGTATTAAGGACAAAATATATATACAAATAATGTCAATACCGACCCCTGTAGGGGCGTCAAAGCCTTTTTTCTTCTCTTTCCTTTGAAATTAGTTACGGACCCAGCAGGGCGTCGCTCTCCAGGCAAAGAAAACTATGTAAACAAACGAGCGCGCGTCGAGAAGAACACTCTCGCTGCGCTCTGAGGAGAAAATACGTGCGCTGCACTCAGCGCGTCTCCTCGTCCGTTGTTACGGTTGCCTTGGTTACCTTCCCGACAAGCGCCCTCTGACGGTTGTCGGGAAGGAAAAAGTGCACCACAATGATAAAAACGGTCGCGAAGGAGCGAAAAAAATGCTCCTGCGAACCCGATAACCCGAAAGGAGTAACAATAATTAAAAGGTACAATAAAATGAGCCTAAACCAATAAATTACTGTTAGAAAGTACAGAGCTGGAAAAAATCGACTTATCTCGGCTGCGAGCAGCGAAGAAAGAGGAGGACTCAACACAAACAAGGGACTACGTTATGGACTGCCTTTTCTTTTAATTGGACAAAAATTCTTACTGTTTATTGGTTATCACTGTACTCATTTTTCCCAATGGTTCATGGGACTTGGAGTTTGTGTTAATTACTTGGCTGCTCATTTAATAAAGTGGAGAAAGCAAGGCATAATCTTCGCCTCCGGTCCTGACATAGAATCTAAATTATGAGTGTCAAAGGCTAAACCCTTCCCAAAAGGGTGACAGAGTGGTTATAAATACACACTTCAGATTTCACATTCTGACTTCTTGAGTTATCTTTCACTCTTTTCTGTTAAATCGTTATCCGTTTTGATCTGTCTTTAACATGGTTGCTTTGCCGGGCAGTAAGCTCGCGCCTAACAGTCACGACTGTTAGCTCGCCAGATGCAAGCTTAAACAACTGGGAAACCCAGAAATGATACACAAATAACTACAAGTGGGTCTGTTGGCATGCAGATGACTAGAGTGAGCACGAGTTATTGGCATGCTGCTTTTAATGATGTGGCGTGACGTGAGGTACTTGCAGTGGGATCGAGTCACATTCCCTTAAGTGCTTCCCAACGTCCGCTCTCTCCAGCTGTATTTTAATTACCTAGATTTGCTTATGTTTATTACACCTCATGTTAACCTCCTGGGGCAGAGGGCAGCGTGCAGAAAGGCAGATTCAGTGGAGGGGCTTGCCTGGGGTGTACCTTCTTTGGCAGGCCTCTACTGTTCCTCACCCACATTGGCTCTTCCAGATCAAGCAGAGCGTTCTCCTGCAATACACCCCTTATGTCCCAGAAGCCCTGGCATGCCTGTGTGTCCAGCAAACATGAAGGCAATGAAAACCGGTGCAAAGAACAAGTGAGAGACAACCATGCTGTACCATGATTACTCTGTAATTCAATGCCTATGCTGCATGACGTGCTGACACATTTGACATTATAAGAAACATCTTTACGCCCTTTTCCTGGATCGAGTTTCCCCTCCAACAGTTGGGACTGGCAATGAAATAGAGCTGCCAACACACCATAATTGATCCTTCAACTGCATTAACAGAAGTCTAAAATAAAAAGTCTTCAATATGATTTAGAAATTGGAGATCTGAGAAGCCTAGACCCAGCAAAAGGAACACATGTAAGAATCTATCTGTAACTTACCGTGGAACTTTGCTTAAATGGTGACAGTAGTTGCATCAACAGGAAAAAAAACAATTCTGGCTAGAAAGACATGTGCCTCCCCTCAGGAATTTAGAGCCTGATGTACCATGCATTTTATCATTTGCAAACGGCCCACAGGTCCGTTTGTGAGTGGTATAATGCTGTTTGCCGTGTACCAACCCTATTGTGCGAGCTGGTAACCTATTACAGACTCACAAAATAAGGGTTTGCAAGTCGCTATTAGGAAGGGGCGTGTTAAGGGCCTCCCTTCCTAATAGTGAGTTGCAGCGTCTTGTACAAATGTTTTTAGACCAGAATGCAGTTGCAAAAAATTCATACTTTACTGACTCCGTGAAGGAGGTAGTAACTCATTCGCAAGCAGGAAGGGGTCCCAAAGGGACCCCCTTCCCTTTGTGAATGGGGGCACCAACATTTTGTAAGAGCAGGCAGTGGTCCTCCAGTCCACCGCCCACTCTTAAAAAAAATGAAAAGAAGACATAATTTTTATTTTTGAAATGCATCCTGTTTTCCTTTAAGGAAAATGGACTGAAATATAAAAAAAATTGCTTTATTTAAAAAGCAGTCACAGACATGGCAGTCTCCTGACCCCTGCAAGCCACCATCCCTGTGAGTGCTGGCCATTCCCAGTGAGTCGCAAATTGCAACATGCCTCATGAATATTAATGAGGAAGGTCCCTTGTGACCCATTTGAGAAAAGTAAACAGTGTCTGAGAAGCTGTTGTACATCACCTTTTGCGACTCGCAAATTGTGAGAGGCTAAAAATTGCAATTTGCGAGTTGCAAAAGCCGATGGTCATACTTGTGGTCTATGGAGCCCTTCTTTTACCACATGCAGCTGAACTACAGTGAGCTGTGCCCCCCTATCAGGTCCAAGATCAGTCATCCACAAAACTCAAGCTCTTAGTGCATAACTCATCTTCACCCACCCCAATAAACGGTACATGTAACCAATGTTCTTTAGCTATAAAGCTAGAAAGTGAAAACCTAACAACAGCAAGCATTGATGCAGTGAAGCAAAGGATATGAACTCATCTCGTCAAGTATGACTCCTTCCAAGCAGCCCAGAATCTAATCCTTCCTAGAGACTTCAGTTGAATCAATAAAGCAAGATAGAAGAATAAGATAGTTGAATGGGCAAGGGGGAAATAGAGACTATAAATAGACTAAGGGTGTTTTTCTCCACGCAAAATTCCAGCCATGGCCCACATCTGGTTTGAACCCAAAAAAACAAGCTGTATAACCCAACAGTGAGCCTACCTCATCAGATCATTCCCTGATCATTCTTCACATACCAACCCTGGCCACTATACCAACAACCAGAAAAAAAACATTTTTTTCACCGAAGCATAATATGCATGTTGTGTTTCAAAATACTTGTAATGCCAGCCCGCACAAATTTCCACGAAACAACATCTACCTTCCTACCCAAGATCTTCAGAAACCAAATCTCTTATCAATTGGTTTAACTAAGTTCTGACACATACTAAAAGCACGCTCTGAAACCTGGAGCTTAGCTATATTAGTCAGTTAAAAAAAATACAATAAGAATACAAAATCTTACCGCTGATGTGCACTTGAGTCTACAGTACGAGTTAGGAGTAAATAAGTTTGGAAATTGTGGATGGCCCAGATGCCATTTTCCAACTAGTATCTCTGCACACATTCACTCTTTTTATTAGTTAAACCCAACATATTGGGGAATAAATGTGATGATCTGGTTCTTCCTTCCATAAATTCAGCACTGAATGCATTTACCATCTCCTATAAGCAGCGTGGAGGGAGGGTCGGAGAGTAATAGGGAGGATGTTGCTTTGCATGAGGGAGCATTACATGCTCCACCATGTCTTGGTCAGGTAAGGGCTAGGGAACTGGACGAAGCTGCACTACAGCGGTTTCCCAGGGTGATTTTACCAGACAGAGTTTCCAATCAATGAAATCAGATCCATTGTTTCTGCAACCAAGAAATCCAGATGCGAGAGCAGTCCACTCATGATTGAGTGGAGCAGAATTCTACACTTGATTTCCATTCATCTCAACTTGTATTCAGGGTCGCAGTAGGCTTCTGGTTTTCTGTCACCACCAAGAGTGGGTAAAAAATGTATGTGGATACACTTCAGTTCGTCTTTCAGTCTGTTCACTGACAGATCTAAAACCCTTATTGACAGATGAGGTATTTTGGTAATGCTACTGATGGGTCTAGCAGTTCAGGAAGGTGCAGGTTGTCCCAGCTATTCTGAGTGGCTGCCATTCCTACTGTTCCAAACACACAGATCAATTGTAATTGCTTGGTTGGCTGCAGATCAACTGGCTGAAACATCAGGCTATTTCTGCTATTGCAACCTCGTCTCTGTTTGCAGACCATTCTGATTGGCTATGGTGCCTGATTCAGAATTGCTGAGTCAACCCACACATTCCCTTACCACTTTGGAGTCCAATGCAAGGTAGCTGGAACATAAAAACATCAGAATTCTCACAGCTGCCTGTGTTTCTCTACAGAAATTCAGTCTGTTCTTTGCCACCATTTATTTGTCAATGTTTGCGGAACTGGATCTAAGAAATGACTGATCATTTTTGGTGTTTGCTTCCAAGATCCAGGGTAAATCTACATTTCTCTTTGAACAAGCGATGTAGAAGTAGAGGGTTCTATATCTCTGGGTCAAAGCACTATAGCACCCAGACCCACAGGCACATTGTTATTTGTTCTATGCATCCCACCTGGTCTTTGTTCTGGAGTCAAAGATCCAGATCCCATAATGCAGTCATTAGGGCCCTCATTACAACTGCCGCCCGCCAAGTTGTAACCGCTGCGCGGCCGCCAATGCGGCCGCACTTCCGCGGTGGCCATTACAACATCCCCGCTGGGCCACAACACTGGAGCCGGCTCCAAATGGAGCCGGCGGTGTTGCGGTGGTGCGACGGGTGCACTTGCACCTGTCGTGTTTTTCACTGTCTGCTATGCAGACCTTGAAAAGCTCCATGGGGCTGTGCCTGGGGGCCCCGCGACTCCCCTTTCTGCCAGCCTTTTCATGGCGGTCCCTACCGCCAAGAAAAGGCTGGCGGGAGGGGGACTCGTAATCCCCTGGGAAGCGCTGCAAGCAGCGCTGCCCTGGAGGATTAAATCCACCGGGACCACTCTAGCAGAAAACCGCCAGTCCCAGCGGTGCGACCGCGGCGCTTCCGCCGTGGTCGTAATACCCAAGATTGCACCGCCAGCCTGTTGGCGGTGCAATCGTCAAAACAGCCCTGGCGGTCTATGACCGCCAGGGTTGTAATGAGGGCCTAAGTCTTTTCCTTAGCAGGCACTTTTACTAACAGCGATCAGCCTTAAAAGTGTGTTGTCTGTTGAAAAATCGGAACTATTCTGTTCACACCCACATGCTTCTTGTCTACTACCCAAATATAAGTTCCCTAGGATCCAACAAGGGACATTCCATCTTACAGCATGTCCTCCACAAGACAGTCCCTCTATACCAATAAAGAGGCAAAATCCGGCTAGCTCTGCTCCTTCTTCTGATGTGCCTGCATCTGGATGACCCCTAACCTACAACCCTGGGTACCTAGAGTGCCTGCCATAAAAATCTCTTTTCTCTCTCCGAGGACAAACGTTCCAAGTGGACCATGTGCCAACATGAGAGCAACACAGAAACAATACAGAGCAAATAAATACCAGGAAGATAAAAGTGTGTGTTAGCATCCTTTCCCTAGAAGACACACAACTGCAAGGCTACTGAATGCTTAATGCAGAAGGGACACTACAGTCATTCAACATAGAAGCAAACACGTCTTGTGCGGTGCACACTTCTCAACAATAGTGGGTATGTTTAGGCCTTGCCTGTACAAAGCTCTACATATCCTTTTTGCAGCTCAAGAGCCTTATTTAGCACGATAACAACCAAGTCGGTAGCGGAGAGATGAGAGGATTCTGGCACATTAGATTGTACTTGAAAGCACGTGAAGGAGCCTGTGCTGTCTCCGCCTGCCTTAGCAGTATTTGATTTCTTAATGATACCTTTGACTGTGGTTAACTCAGATGAAGTCCTCAATATTCTGCCTGGATCAAACTAAAGATGAAGAAAGGTCTGTTTGGTATCTTCATACACCCGCCTTTCATGAGGAAGTGGCGTGGTGGAACAATGGTGCATCGTGTAACAGTTGTCTGCACGGCATGTCAGGCACCGTGGAGAATCGTGGGTGTTCCTTGTGAATTCTTCAGTAAAAGTGCTTTGAGTATGCAGAGAAGTTGGGAAGGTGCTGATCGTGGGTATCCTGCATGCGAAGTTCCCATGACCCGGTTGGTCAGCGGGTGTCAAAATCTGATCTCAGTTGTTTCTGTCCTCCCAGGAGCATATGCAGTGTTTGCTACACTTGCGTGTATGCTATTGTTTTAGCACATTATTACGTTTTAGGTAGTGAAGCTGCTTTTATTGGCAAAATATGTCAGATTCTGCCCTAACACAGTTAAATTATAATAGATTTTGATTTATAAAATATCACAAGGGACTGATAACTTCCCATGAAAATATTGCCATTAATACTTTGTTGTTTTCTACTTAGCTCACAGTCTTGGAATGAAGGTTGCACCTGTTTTGTACATTGAGTAATAATTACTCAACAAGTCATACAGAGCAGAAACATATATTCCATTGATTAATATATGTTTTGTCAAGCTTTACGCCACGTCAGGCTGCCTAATATGAAGAGTGGAATTGCAGAAGATCCGCAAAGTTGAAGACTGCCAAGAGGACACATTTATCCCCCCATATATTTAATCCTTGGTAGATTGTCTCTGATGCCAGAATGGGTCTTCACTATAGGAACCTTTTGGTGGATCACCTGCTATTCTCAAGGTGTGGTTGAACTGATAGGGTGACACATTTTTCTAACAGCTTTGCAATGTAAGGTATGTTCAGGCCCTGATTATGTTCGTCTCTGGCCCTGTTCAGATTTTTTGACTGAGCAACAATACTGACTTATTTCTAGTATATGTTCACTTGATATATATACTTTTCAGGTATGCCAAACATGAGACTGAATTTTACTATTCTGTGGATCTGGGTGTACAGCCTTAGTGTGAATATGGTTCTGTTCCCTTTCCATGCACACGCAGTGTTAACATTTTCTTCTACAGTGAGGAAATAAGGGGATTTGGGCTGGCAAGGTCCCATAGTAATATATCTTTACCATAGTTTACACAACAGAAATTACTTCCGAGGTGCTCCTGTGTGCTGTTACGCTAAAATGGAAGTCCTGTGATATGGCTACTTTGGTGCATCCGCGCACTGTAAGTCTTGCATTAGCTGATACCTCACATTGAATTTGCTGAGAGCAGTGCTTTAAAAACAAATATAGAAGTGCAGGTACCTTGGAAGTGCTGGTACTTTCCTATTTAAGGCTTTTTCATGTTTTGCAGGAGTTCTGAGAAGTGCAGGTACTCTGGCTCTCAAAATGAAGAAGTGCAGGCACTCAGTACCGGACAGTGCCTTCCCATTTAAAGCATTGACTCAGAGGGTGGGGGATAAAGACGCAGGCCTTCTATATACCCTGAACATCTTGCGCATTATTGATATATTCTTTAACGCCCAGAATAACTGTCCCAATGGTTTGGGTTATTTTTATAACACAAATCTGACGCAAAGAATTATGGTGGGATTTACTATCAAATGCAAATCAGGGTTCGCATTGGATAATATCCCAAAGAA
This sequence comes from Pleurodeles waltl, assembly GCF_031143425.1. Taxonomy (NCBI): domain Eukaryota; kingdom Metazoa; phylum Chordata; class Amphibia; order Caudata; family Salamandridae; genus Pleurodeles; species Pleurodeles waltl. The sequence continues at coordinate 714,449,842 of NC_090446.1, forward strand.
AACAGAGTTTTGCTACGTTCTCTGCATAGCTTTATATCAAGTGAGTGTTCTATGGGTGTTCCCGTACAACCACCCAAGGGTTTTGACTCAATATGGGTTGTTGCAACAAAATCATACGTCCTCCTCGAGGCAAGCACGAGTAGAAATGTTTGAATTTCTCCTCATTTTTCCAACTGTGCATGTGCGCTGCACTGTACAGCACCCATACAAAGTGGCAAAAGTCTTAAAGCATAGTTTTTGAACTGAAAAGTGACCCTTGCACAAGTCCTATACGTTAGAGAGTACACACACCCTGGCGATAGGGCGCAAGGGTGTGTGCTTTTTCACGTGACGGCCAAGAGTACACCCGCACAGGGAGAGAGGGGAACAGCGCCATATCTTAGTGACTATGCTACTCACCCGCCACGCAGCGCAGTGACATTTCTTTATGTGTGATGCTGTGTTGCGTTACCCTTTAGTCATTCTGGGCCTAAGTATTTAAAAACCCCACCCTACCCCGTTCTTCCCGTTTAACCACAGTATGCGGCAAGCAGGGGAAAGGCCTTGAAGTACGGGGCGCAAGTAATTCAGCAACGAGGAGTTATATTACCTTCCAGGGCTGGTGCCAGTTCAACAGATCGGGAGGATCTTCTTCCTACATATCTTTTCTGTGTGAACTGAGTCAGGCTGCACTAATTAATAATTAAAAAAACACAATTACTCTGCTGTTTCTCGCCCAAAGGAGTATGACCTAGTTTCCCGCCCCAGCCCACTTAAACCTTTGCCTCTATGTTTTTCGGCCATTTGTCCTTCTTTCACCAAATGTGTGTTTTTGACTGTCTTCCTAAAATGGGCGCAGAGCCCGGCAGCCCCGTGCCCTCATTAAATCACACGTGAACGGACTGGAAATCTGGGATTAACAATTGTTCTGGCAAAAACAAGATCACAAGTTTTCCATCCTGCCTCCTGCGGTGATTTTTCAACTTCTGTTTTTAACCCCACTGTTCCTGGGAACAGATTGCTTTCCAATACCATCAACAAAGCTTTTACCTAATGGCTCTCTTTAGCGATTCCACCCTGCTCCCAGGCAGACGTATCTCATGGCACTCAGTGACGACCGTCCCCAGGAGGATTCATCCTCTGCGCCGGGCTGAGCTCCCCTTCGTCAGCAGGAATGCAGCATAAGAAGAGCAGATCATCGATGGCAACACCCTCCCTCTCTGGCAGCGTTACTACATGCTTGAAATGTTTCCCTACCCTGCCAAAAAGCTGTTTAAGATTTGGCTGTATGTGTGGGTGTCACATTAACTGACATAGTGAAAACCATTTTTTAGGTCTCGCCTGAGGCAGCATGCATGAGCTGTCTCTTTGAGATCTATTGTTTCTCTAACAAACCTAAAAAGGACTTAAAGCCCATCCATGCACATGCAGACAGCAGCTTCCCGCTAGCACATAGCACCCGAATCACTCCACTGCACTCCACACAATGACACTCAATGCCACTTCACTCAAAGGCACTCTACTTCACTGTAGGCCACTCCACTCTACGACATTCTACTCCCCACTGCGCTACTCCACTCTATGCCACTCTACTCCACTCAACAATGCTCCACTCTGACACTCAACTCCACTGTACTGTATAACACTGCACGCCGCTTTACTCCATTCTACGCCACTCCACGTCATTCTACTCCACTCTACTCCTATCCCCCCTACAACACTCTACTCTACTTTACAACAGTCTGCCTCACTCTTCAACACTCTGATGCATGCCTCTCCACTCTATGGCACTCCACTGTACTCTACTCCACTCCGTGACACTCCACTCCATGACACTCCAATCTAAGACATTCTACTCCACTCTTCACTACTCCACTCTAATCCACTCCATGACGCTCTACTCCACTCTAAGACTCTACTCCACTCTAAGCCACCTCACTCTACTCACCCCTATGACAATCTCCTACACTCTACGCCATTCTGCTCTACAACACTCTGCCCCACACCGCGCTACTCCACGCCACTTCACTCTATGCCACTCCACTCTACAACACTGTACTCCACTCCACTCTGACACTTCACTCTACAGTACTCCACTCCACAAAACTCTACTTCATGCTGTGACACTATTCCACTTATCACCACCTCACTTTACTCAACTCTACGACATTCTCCTCCACACTATGCCACTCTGCTCTATGCCACCCTACTACACTCTATGCCACTCCACTTTACACCACTCTACGCCACTTCATTCTATGACACTCTATGCTACTTCACTCCACACCACTCCACTCTGCTGCACTCTACTTTACCACACTCCACTCCACGCCACTCTCCTTTACACCACTAACTTTTAGCAACGCTGAACAGCAGCCTCGCTGTTGTGGGACATGGCTAAAATACATTGGAAAGCCAATGCTTTTTAGGTATGGCATAGAAACAGCTTCTGCGGTCTTGGCAGCTTGATGCATTCCAGAAACAATAATAAAAATGCATACATACAGGGACTTCGGTCATCTCCCCTCATCTATTGATTTGTTCAACTTTCATTAATGTTTTATTATCACCCTCTTCAACATACAGCATAGTGTAGCGGATCAGCCCAATTTAGCCATTGGCTTTCATGTTCTGTGGGTGGCTGCATTTTACCCAAATGTGCACATTGGCCTGAAAAAGTGTACTTCAATGACCGAACTGCTGTTTCTGGGCCACTCATTTATTTCTATATTTTTGCCAATTTTTTTCATGTTGGATACTTTTGCAAAAAAAGTCCCTGCATTCTAAAGTCAGAACGTTTAGTTTTGCCAATGCAATGCTTTTTTCTGTTCATTTTTTAGATTGAGTCTAAATCTCATACATTCATCTATAGTAATCCATAGTATTGATGTTCTGGCAGTCATCCAATAAGGCTGTAGACAGTGATTTGAAAGCCAATACTACATTGAAACTGTTTAATTAATGAACACATGTAGTAAGTTTCTCAGACATAGGGACAAGTGGATTGTGTTGGAGACAATCATCAGCATTGTTTCATCAACTTCATAGGTTGGTTTTTCATGGTCAGGATTGAGCCGCAGCGTTAGTACTACAGCAGGCCATGGGCCGGATTTGTGGTCCTGACTATGATATACAGAATTACATACTATGTCTCACGGAAAATTGACTTGCTCAGAACCCCGGAGCAGTCATTTCTCCAGCCCTTCTTCCTGAGCACCCACCCAAGTACTCCTTTGCAAATCAACTGCATTCTTGAATCGGAGTGAGGGTGACCACCTCAGTGCAGGTCATTGGGGACACCCTCTACAGGGCTGAAGATTTCCCCAACAGATCATTGATTTCTGATGTGTTAGTGTAATTAGTAGCTACACAACAAGACTACAACACCCAGGCTGCATTAGACTATCACACAGAATCCCAGGACTGGAAACAGGATCCATAAGGACCTGTGGGAAGGAGGTCTCCCTAAGCAAAGACTACAAAGTAGCTATTGTATTTAGTTGGATATTCACCTAAAGCTGCTTCAAATCTTATGTTTGCCTTTTCAAGTTCCTTTTGGCACCTAACTCCACCATTATGTTGGTGGTGATATATCACCGCTGGTTTTCACAGCTAATTTGTTCATGCACCGATTATTTAGCCCCATCTGGCCTACAGGCCTCTGGGCCAGTCTTGTGGGTTTAAATGTCTGGGTTGAACAGGGCATGGGATGCAGCTTGCAAACCCCAATTGATTCCCTTTCCCGACTGCAGCTACCTCAATTAGTTTTAGACCTGGCACACAAATGGCTGTATGCCAGAATATCAGCCACAAAAAATTGTGCTCCACAAATATTGTAGGGAGAATTTACATGTTAGAGACTAATGAAGTAGCATACTTGAGGCCTATGTGACAATACAAAAGCAGCCAAGGTAGTGGTTGCTGAGGTAGTGTCTTAGTGTCATCTTAACGTCACCATTCATCATCTGTGTCCTTATGCATTGCCAGGGTATAAGGTCAGCATTTCTTATCAAGGCGTGTTGCTGCTATTAGAAAAAGCAAATACACACTTTTTGTGAAGTTCTTTAGAAATAGTAAATGCACAAAGGAATAATTGCAAATGTCAGGGTGGCAGCATGCAAACGACTTCACTCATGTTTCAAAGTGTGCGCCTCCAGTGTTCGAGGCAGGCGTGGTCTTTTGATGGCATTACTAGTCGCTTGGCATTCACATACATGCCAATATTTTATAAGAGCAAAGTGGGAGATTTTTAAAATGTATTACTAGTCGCTTGGCATTCACATACATACCAATATTTTATAAGAGCAAAGTGGGCGATTAAAAAAATATAATCGGGAGAATTAATTTGTCCCGTTGACTTCTATTGAAGCAAAGGCAATTTCAGGCCGGGAGTCAACCAAAATTAAGTCGGTTTTTGCTTCAGAAATCTGAATCGGGTCTTTTGGCATGTATGCATTCCTGTGCATGTAGGTTCTTTGTTTACACGTTTCATAAGCATTTACTGAGCTTCCAGGATTAGGACGCATTTTACAGGACCTTCAAAACCACAGTCTCTTTTTCTCACATTTGAAGGGGTCAACTGAATGTTAATGCCTGATTAGAGATAAAAGGAGAGCAAGCAAGAGACAGAGACACTAAACATAGGCAAAGCTAAAAACAGGCTCAATAGAGAGGATGCGAGCAAAAGCGAGAGTGAGGCATGCAGAGACAAACCCAAGATGAGGTGCGAAGACGCAGTAAGAGGAGACAAGAGAAACACGGGTACCCAGAGAGCTGGGCTTTAAGGGGTTCTCACACCCTGCAATAATTAAAAACTGACACTGAATGGGTCTATATTCATGTCTTGAACTTTACAGCAAAACCTATATATTGAATTCTGAACAAGGACTGTAAAAACTGTTAAGGTATTCCATGTCAGAGATGTAGTTTCGGTTTACTTTTCACTTGTTTTGCTTAATCTTGCATTCCATAAGAGTGTTCGATTTTTCCAGGATATTATGTTCTTTAGCTTTTTAATGCATCATATTAATTTTGTATAGTGCATACTACGAACTGAGTCATCCCTTGGTGCCTGAGTGAGTTGAGGTTGTGGGTGGGTGTTTCTGATGGGCTGCGATAGAGAGCTCTGGATCTGGGTTGACTGCAGTGTGAGGTTCTCATAGAGCCTGTCAGTGGGTCATAAAAGTGTTCAGAATACATGCTCACTCAGTTCTTGCCCTTCCTGCAGATGGCACGGTGCAATGTTCACGTGTGCCAGTCGTAATTGTGATTCTGTGTGATGTGTGTGCAGGAGGTACACAAGCAATAGGGTTGACTTGTTGTTGGTGCATGTCAGATAGTGTTTGACGTGTCTGGATGCAATAAAATGGGCAGCAAAACACTGATTAGATGGTATTCCATGGGAAGCAGAAGATTTTAGTTTACATATTTTAACCCATGCCCTGAACCATGTTATATGTGGGATTAAGTACCCCCTGCAATACATTAAAGGGATTTTGTAAGTTACCCAGGAGGTCCATGAATATATAGAGGACAAAGACCAAGTTCTGTTATAAGGTTAGGGATCTCTGAGGTGACTTGCAATATCCTTATCATGTACGACAAGGGGTAATTTAGAATAGATAGTCACACCATCACCTTTCTCACGTACGCAGAATAAAAAAAGACTCTCTAGTGTAAAAGCAAACACATCAAAATGGTAGATATTTGTTGCAATATGATATTAGAATCAGTTTAATACAAGTCATATATATACCGTGATGGAGAAAGAAAGAGACAAGGGTAGGGATTTACAAAGAGAGTGAGAGCGAGAAAATGGATCGTGCTGCTGAGAGAGTGCGATAAAGACAACAAGAGACTGGCTAAAAAAGAGAACGAGTAATGAGAGGTTCTGCAGGTTAGGTTGGGGGAATCAGAGCAAGCCAAAGGGAGCAATAAATAAAGAAAGACTCATAGGGAGAGCAAAAAGAGGAAATAAGACCTAACATCAAAAGACATAGCATCATAGATAGGAGAATAAATACCAAGCGCTGAAAAAAGAAGAGAAGCCTTATATAGGAGCAACAATGCTACAGGGAAACAATACATAGTCAAGGGTGTCTCAAATCCCTACTCTGACCCATAGTTACCTTCAAAAGGCTTGAGTTATCTGTCATCTATTGCCATTAAGAAAGTGTCCTGGAGTAACCGAGGAGGGAGCTCAAGGATAATTAAAGGGGATGAGAGAAAGCACACAAGTAGCTGTACTCATTGTGGAAAATGCTGAAACCACTACTAGTTCAGGCCAAAGGGGAAAGAAGCTCTTACAAAACTGACGGATACTCAAGTATATATAATTAGCATCTCATAGCTAAAGGGAGGAGTGTCCCTTAAGAGGAGTGACATACGATTTAGTGGTTCACCCCGCCCGGCAGCTCTCCTGGTGCATATTAATTAAAAAGCAAAATGTCAATGCCTTGGTGGACTGACCTGCTTCTGCTCATTAATAGGCTCACTCTGCAGGGTATTTAGGCAGTGAGAAAGAGACATGTAGAGCACTGCGCATGGTGCTCACAATTCACTGACCTATGCCTTGCTTGCATTATTCAGCAGCAGTGTGCGGTGGGGACTCAGGGCCTGATTTAGAGTTCGGACGGATAGCTGTCCTCTGCATTACAAGTGCCAATGACGCACTTGTAACTTGGCGGATGGGATATCCATCACATTTGTGACTGAGTAACTGATCCACAAACTTTAAATCAGACCCTCAGTCTGAACATCACATTCTGAGAACTCATTTGCTCTTATGCTCATGGCTACTGGAATTATGCACTTGTGTGGTCGCTGCATAGTTGTGCATAATCATCGATTGGCCACTTAATCCATTATGTGCTGCATAATCTGCAGATTTTAAGAAAAATATTTAGAATTGAGATTAAATGTTTTTTAAGGTACTAAAAATGCAGCGACCTGTGTTGCCACACAGAGTTTAACTGATCACCTTTCTCTTGCTCACTGTTGTATTTGATTTTTAAACCAATACCAATGAGGTGCAGTCTATGCCTAGACAGTGTTAACAAGTGTAACAAGCATTTGCAATGCAATGGGTCTCGCATTTGCTCGAGTTAGAGATATTAGCATTCTAAACTCCTAACCGGACTTTTCTTGCCACATAAATTGAAAATGAAAAGTAAAACAGTTTCACATAACTAACCGAACTTTTCTTGCCATATAAAATGAAAAGTAAAAGTATCACATAAGCGAGCAGACGGCCGCCATCAGCGCAAAGCAGACACACAAAAAGAAATAAAAGTTCCCTCGCAGTGAAACTTATCGGCAAAAGTGCAATTATCCATGTAATCGGCAAAAGTGCAATTATCTATATAATTTTTACACAATGTGAGGCGCCCTCCTTTTTCTTATACCCTTTTCTTCCTTATTGTTATTTCTCAAAGTTTACCTATTTTAAATTCAATGAGTCAAATCTCAAGTAAGTGAAATTCAAAGTCAAAGTAATCTTGAATACATCGCTAATCTTAGCGAGTGAACTTATATCATTCCATATTAGGGAACCCAACAATAAGTGACATAATGGGAGGTTTTCTCCCTTATTTGTTCAAAAAAGTTATATGAATAAGTCAAATCACAAGTGAGTAAATTTCAAATGAACGCAATCTCAAATATCACGCCAGTCTTTAAAAGTCCAATCATATCCAAGGTTTATTGGATCCGATCTTCAGATTATCAGCATGCTTCATGAAGATAAACATTGAGCCAACACGTGTTTCGTCAGGGGAAAGTCCTATGTTCCCCAACGACTTCTTCAGGGCTATTCTCATATAATGTTAGAGTTACTTCAAACTTAAACTGAAGGAATTGTAAAAGCTGTTTAACATTTTAAAAGTATAAAATGGGGGAGAAACAATGAAAACGGAACAAGACCAGTTACAATAAGAAAGATACATCGGATGTTAAAAAGCTAAATAAAAGAGAAGATCTGCTTTTGAAAGCCACAATAAGGTGTGTGACGCCTTCTGACGATTTCAGAAAATGTAATGTCTTTGGGGCATGTTCTTGCTGGGCTTTGTGCTGCTGTGAAAGTCCAAGTTGCACGTTTTGGGTACACGCAAAGTTGCGTAACCTTTCACGCATTTTAGTTAAAGTTGACTATACTTCGAACTATGAAGATTTAAACATCACATTTATCTTAGGTCTGTAGTATGAATGCCCTCTTAACACATACTCCTGTTGGCAAAGTTTCCTCAACAGCCCAAAAACGCTTCCTCCTGCATTTTACACAGTGCAAACACCGCTTTTCCACCTGCTCTGCCTTGCACAGTGATTGACCCACCTATATTTGATGATGCTTGAATTCCAACATCAAACGTCTGCAAATATATTCATTTTTTGTGTTCAAATACGCATAAGGCACTCTTCTGGTTTGCAAACTAGACATTTTTTCATTTACTTTTATATCTCAGTGTTGCTGTGCAGATTAAAACGGTAAATCAGTTTTGGCCACAGGGAATACATTTGAGTGGATTGACAACGATAATATGAGGCTGTTAAACAGTTTTTGAGTTATCCAGAAATATATTACTCCAGCCCTTAGAAAGATTATCTTAGACTGGTGCGATGTTGGTTGCACTTTGAGAATCGGTAGGAGATTCAGTGAAAACTTTTTTTAAATGTTATTAACATTATTATGGCACTTTAATGCAAAGTGCTGAGCAAGCCTGGAGCCTGGTACAGTAGAGTTGAAGCAAATAATAAAATCATCGTAGAATCAAATGATTATTGTTGGTTAGGTAATATGGCTAGATGTTGTTTCAACATTTAATTGACACAGGTATGGGGGCAGACTTAAACGCTGGTGACGTCTGGTGCAATAGACATGTTTAGTGGTCCCCCATTACCTCCTTCTCAGTGAATTCCCTCACTCCAACAGTGCCCCTAATCTCTCCACAGTCCTTTTCTGGCATGCATTTCATTTAAAAAAAATCACTACTCATAGTTCACTCACACTCCGTTTTGTGATCTGCATGGTACACGATCTTTGCAACAGGCACATTATCCCTCTGTGCTACCTTATGATAAGTTAAAATTGCCACAAGGCAAAATTCCTATCTCTCACCAGCAGTAACATTAATCACCAGAGTTATCGTGAAATTTTTATTGTTGCCTGAAACTGCTGGACGCACAAGGAAGTTCACTTGCTTTTAAACCCATAAGTTATATTTAAGCACAGTGCCCACCTCCCCCCACCATCAAAGGCAGCGCCAGGTGCAACTGCACTGGTCGCACCGCCCTAAATCGTGATGGTCATCCTAAATATTAAGAGCCAGAATACAAAAACATAAGAAAAACATGATGAGGCACAGGGAGGCTTCAGGCAGGCAAGAGAAGCAGGGAAGCATAGCCAACTGCCCATGAAAGAAACCAAAGCGCATAGAGAAGGAGTAGAATTCAGAGAGTTAGGGAAGCCAGTGCAGCTGAGTGAGGCTGGGCCTCCGAGACTGTGATAAAAGAGAAGAGGAGACGAGCACACGAGTTTAGGATGGGTTCAAGTGGAGCAGTTTTACATTTCTGAAGGTCACCATAAAGAGAGGGCCAGTAGCTGGATAATAGACGAGAAAGGACTAAAGCCTCTTTTCTAACAAAAAAAAAAAATGCAGGCGCGATCATGGCGACCTCCAACAGTATGCGCCCTTCGAAAAATATATAATAAAGTAATTCACATATTCCCCCGGTGGTTTAAACTTCAAACATTTGTTATTAATCCTTGAACATTTTCTTGTTGCACATTCAGCACTAGATAAGGAAATAAAACCTAACCAATCAAAGCATTAGATGAAGTCTGAACATTTTTACATTTTTTATTGTTAATGTTCTATTGCTGTTTTCTTTATATGAGGGCAGTGAGCATTAAAACCGTGTCCTGTTTCTGGAAAGGATGCTCCATTGATGGAGATTTCTGGGGTACGCTAGGGATAGTCAGTCGTGGTTTATTCGGGTTTCAACCACAAAGTTTATTTTCCTTTTCCTAAGTACCATCAATATTGTGGCTCGTGCATATGGTGATTCGTAGTAATGAGGCATTTTATTTTCACTGGCATGTTACTTGGACCTGGGACCGAAGTGTGATTCTCCCTTCCGAAGGAACAGTCTCTGTGGCTCTTAAACTTTGCTTCAGTTTATTTCTAATTAACATGAGTTTGGCCTTTTTTGGGGCACTTGAGACGGAAAAAGTAATGCATCAGTCATCGTTTTTATTTTTTCGACACTCCCAAATAAGAAAATAAATAAACCTGATGTTTAGGTCGCATTTAGAATGTCCAAACACTTTGAAGGGCTGATTGTAAAATGTCAATTTTATTCTGGCTGTTATGTTGAATTGAATATTTCCTCATACGTTTCTGATTCCTCTTTTGGGCGTGTGCATAATAGTGATTCTTCTTTTTATAGTTTGCCATTTTTGAATTGTTTTTGTTTTGAGTTACCCTGTAGAGTGCTACACTACACTGGTAGGTCCGGTAAGCACTATACAAACTCACAAATAAACAAATTAGAGTACAAGTGGTGATATTCAGTGGTGCTAGGTTACACGTCATAACAATGGGCAATGGTTAATTTGAGCTGGGGGTTTCAGGTGCTCAGAAGTGGCACTTAATTGTTACGCTGGTGCTTATGACATTCAGACACATGGCAGCGCTGTTTGCTCAAGTGTAGAGATGAGCAAAACAACAGTTGTTTATTAATTCAATACACATTAAAATGACTATTCCTGCTGCCCAAGCCATTCGTATAGCTTTGGAGGCCTGGAAACTTGTAGGAGTGTGATATTAGTAGTTGTGTTGGTAATGTAATTGGCACCATTGGTACAGGAAATTTGTAGTAGACGCTCCAGTGGCTGCCTGACGAGAGCCTTGGCACTTTTTTTTAGCACTGACTTTGGGTGAGTATATTGGCTTCTACCCTTGGAACAGGCATGGAAATAGCCAAAAATATAACCCGCCCTCCACCAGTTTCCATCATATGTCAAATGATAATGAGTGAGTCCATGAGGCGAGCAAGCACAACACTTATTCCACTGCTCCCCTGTGGAAATTCTGAAAACAATGGTCCCAAATGGTGTCTTTTATCCCTAAATCCGTCGTTCTCCATCCTTTCTTTTCTATGGCCATCCTTTCATCTTTTCATCCACCCATCCATCTCATTATTCTTTCAATCCATACATCCTTCTCTACAACCATCAGTTCTCTCCATCCATCTGTCTATAACCCTCTCTCAGTCATCGATCTCTCACCCTACCTTTTATTCATCCATGCTTCTATCCAAACTGCCTGGCATCCATCTTTCTCTTCATCCATCTTCTCCATCCATGCTTCTCTGTACCCTTCTATCCATGTAGCTATCATCTATGCATCCACCTCTCCATCTATCTATCCATCTTTTCATTCTATTCTCCATCTTTCTCTTCCTTCCTTTCATGTACTCTTATTGCACTTGTTCCACCACTCAACAGCCCCATCGTGCTATTTTAATATTATTTATGAGCTATTGTTTGGAGACTAGTGCTCCGATCTAAGTCACAAGAGCCATAAACAACATTTAAAGGATTGTATGTTGCACAAGTAACCCAGTGGTGCCAACAGTTTTCTGTGGTAGTCTGTAGTGGCGTTCAAAAGTGTTTTTTGTGAATATCCTTGTGAAAATATTTCAATGGATCTTTCTTTCATAACCAAATGGCAATCCTTATCATGGAAACATACCGAAGTATTTTTTGTGTATACCCTACAAAGGCCTCTTAATGCCTGCCCATTGACATTTCTGCTCATTGTGGTGGCACACGAGTGCCCACTGTAGGTCCTAAAAGGAGCAGTAAGAACTCTCCCTCTCTCTTGATATTGAAGTTGCTTTGCATGGGGGTATACTAAAACAGCTTTATGAAATATTCTGCTTTTGACTTTTTGTTTTTTGAGAATTACATTTGTGCCTCTATTTTAATCCTTAGTAGTCAGACTCATCCATTTATTCAGCCAAGCCTTTTCTCATCAACAAAGCAGACAGAAGGCTGTGGGTCATCAGTAGGTACTGAGAAGAGATAAGACCATCAGACTTGTGCTGCGATGTGTAATCTGAAACTGTTGGGATCTTAATTTAAAGCCAGAATATGCGTTTCACACCGAAAGTAGGAAAAAGCTTGACAAAAATACTTAGACTCACTTGGGTTCTGATAAAATGATTTCCTTGAGAATCGTTACTCAGTGACTGAGGCCAATTGGGTGTGAACCTTCAAAGGTACATGGGAACATGTATGGAAGGAAAAAACTTTGTAGGATGAGGTTTACTGCACTCACAGCTCTTTCTTACTGTAACCTCCAGCCGGCCTCAATGCCACCCTCGTTCTATGAATATTGGAGACGGTCGCACTAATATTAGTATTGGTTGCAGGACTGTTCTTCAGCATAGGTGCTGTATTCTTATTTTCAAAGGGAGGTCCTTAGTGTCCTCATGGAAGATGCTTGTGGTCAGAACAAGTGATTATAAAACTGTTTGTGAGTCCAGATATTTAGTTCCTGAGCTTTATGAACTTCCATTCCAGGATTCCCCTGGTGAGTAGGTCCCGGAGAGCATGCAGGAGGGTCCTGGGATGAATATCCTGACAGCGACTTGTTCAAAGGCCCCTCCAGCAGATGGGAAACAGGTTGCAAGTAGAGTCTGGACTACCGGCTCTTTCTGTGCTCTTTCCTGGGGTGATTTTTGAATGATCTCTAGTCTGTGCCATTCTGCAGTTGTCTGCCCCTCCTGAAGCCATATCTGTGTCCATTATGACTAAAGGTCAGATCAGTCACCACGGTTCATATTATAATCTCGTAAATGTTGAATGACAGACCATAAATTCCTCTGAATTCTAATTGGTGAATTATTCTTCAGGACTTGGTATTAAATTACCTTCTCACATAAATTAGGATGTGTCCCTTGAAAATCATGACAACAGCAACCAATCTGAAGATCATTTTCTTGTTTCTCCTCCCAACTTATGCTACGTATAACTAACCTTATTGTTGCTATCTGTTGGGCCTGTAGTTCACAATCTAGATTCCCTGCAGGAACAACTGAGACTTTCATCCGTTCAAGGTGATAAAATCAGTACAATTAAATTGGCAAGAGTAAACCCGTTATTAACAGTGCTTAGAAACAGTGACGTTGTGGTATAAAGCTCTTTAATACTCGTAGCGGTAGTGGTAGTAGTATACTGTTGGTACTTGCAACAGCTTGCGGCTGCAAGACCGTCAAGAACTATATTGCTACATATCATAAAATCAATACTGTAATTAATGCTGATGAGGTGACGTCTTTAAACGAGTGCCTCTGTGACCCTTGCCACTTTCTAACTTTCAGCGTATCCCACCACTTACGAATCAAGCAGTAGCCGTCCCGTGGTAAGGGGGCATGGGGCAGGAGGAGTTTTTTTTTTCATTCTTCCAGTTGGACACAACCATTCTTTCTTCTCCATGGAATATGGAATGCGCAAGTCACCAGATTTGGCTTGGGTCTCTCTCCTGAGTATTTCTTATGCCTTCAGCTAAAGGCCCTCCAAGCCCACCCTGGCCTGTGTAAAGACCGACCATGCAAAACAGAGGAGTAATTCTTACCCAGGCCTCACATTTTTTGAGGTACCCTTCCCTCATGGTGCAACATATTTAATTCTAGATTGTTAAAAACAAAGCAGACCTCTTTTGATGAGGGAGCTAACGAATATTTCCACAATATGGTGCAAGATGCTGCTCGGTCGTGTTTTCTGTTTGACTACAGGACATTATTGTAAACTTTGAAACACTTTCTCCTCCTGTGAAGGGCCCCGCTTCAAGCTGATGACCTGGGCCTACAAGAACTTCTGACATTGCAGTGTAAAGAGAAGATCTCCCAGAAATCCAACTTAAAGCCCTTGTACGACCTTGTGCGGACTGGGTGCATCCTACTGATGGCATGTAGCAGAAGTGTGAGAGGGTTGGAGAGTGCAGATGGTTCCCAGGGGAACAGAGCAAAGGATTGAAAGGAGTTCAGTACCCAACGTACCACACCCTTCTAGCGGTATTCTGCAACTGTCAGAGGTGGGCATCATCAGGACACTTGGCTTCGAACCCCCATAGGTGGATGTCTGTCTCTGAAGCGTGGGTGAGGGGGTTTCAGTTCTCATCCCACCCCGCTCATCACACATATCCATCAGTCACTGTGTGACTCAGAATATGGGTGTTATGGAAAAGGAACTGCAATCTGACTGTGTGGAGAAGTCTTGGGGCGCTGCTTTCTGCTCCAGGAGCATATGAAAGAGGCATTTTTCTGTGAGGTCAAGTGTACGAGAAATTATTGTCAGTGTTTTCTCATTTTGAATCTTTCCGTATTCAGAGTGCTGAATAATGTATAATTTATGCACATTCTACGAACCGATGCGCTTTTGAGAGGAGGGTTTACAGTGTACCCTTGCATAATCCAACATGTTCTTGAATAGGTCTTAGGGCAGGATAGAAACATTTCATTGCTCATGAAACCTGAATTGTTTCCTTGTTCAAGGTTGACTTTGGTAAGTACTGGAAATGGCCAGCATGCTCCTTTGGGCTCCATCGAGAAGGTGTTTTGTGTGTTGTTAATGGCGATCTTCTCAGTATCCACCTTATAACCCAGACAAGCTTATTATAGTGTTAACAATGAGTCACAAATGTATTTGGTTCCTGCATCAGATTTTGACTTCTGACTTTGGTAGGGCAGCAGAAGGGTGGAACAGAATTCCCTCTAAGTTCCATGAATTCCCCTTTCAGGCATTTCTTCATCACGTTTTCTAATTACAGATATTACCACCAGCAACCATTTCTGTCTATGGAAATTCGTTTTTAGGTCGAGCTTAGGCAGCGCATATGCTGCCTGCAAGACCTGCTGTATTCAGTAAAAGGACTTTGATCCCGCCTGCTGCTTACCATAGGTTGATTCCAGTGTTGCTCTTCTTTACTGACCCCTAACTGGTTCGTGCAGCTGATACATCACTTCTGTCCTTAGCTGAGGAGCACTGGCCAAGTACTATATTCTTACACTTTGAGGGAGGAGCTTGGATGCACCTGAGATTTGTATGTCCTTAGAGCTAAATGGGCATGAGTGGGGACAATGAAGTGAGAGGCCTTATGCTCCCCCATTGCATTGGAAAAAATAAAAAATGTGATAGATTAGGAGTAATGGTTGGGCCTTGAGCAGCAGTGCACTCCAGTGGTGTTTTATAAGGAGTTTGTGGAAAAGCTTGCTACATTCATATTAGAAATGTGCTAGGAGGTGCATTCATGTGTCATAGGGGAGAGGTAAACCCCTTAGATATAAGGACTGCCTCAAGGACCTGGCCACGTGGGTGGTGTTTTCTCTTCTTCTGCAGCTCTCACCTCTAGCTATTCACCATGCCATATAATTCCACTACAGCTAACAATTCCAAACCAACCAACATAATTCCACCTCACACCACATACATTCACAACACTCCAAACAAAAACACATGGGTAAAAGGCATGACCTTTGTTTGAGTTCGTCCATGTCCTCCTAAGACCTTGTGTTCTGGTCTATTTTTAACAAACGTCAAAGGCACATCAGTTTCCTGGTAGCTATAGCTGTCTAGCTGTGAATTGGGAATCGCAGGGCAAGACTGAATAGCCAGTGTATATATATATATACTTTCTCACTTTAACTAAAAGGATCAAGCTACGAACACTCCACTCCCTTAGACTGACAGTACCAACAATGGAGGGTTTTCATCAGAAGCTTTACTGGGGGTTTCTAGATTACAAACACTTTTGCCACCTCAAAATATGTACGCTAAATGGTCAGTTAATTACATTAATGTATCTGAATACCATTAAAGGGCCCATCAATACCTGCTCAACCTATAGATGAATTTGATTAGCAGGGAAGCCTTAGATAAAATGATTGCATTTCCCAAATTTCATTGTAGTACCAGTTGTTTTCTTTTGGGTGGCAAACGCAATAACATGGACACTATTATGGGCTGAGGTGGATGGTTGCGGGAGCACCACAACTTAGCATTGCACACCCTGTCTAGGACCCCTTACAAGGGTGGAATTGCTTTGCCTGACCTCTAGTTGTATTGCTAGGCATCACAACTAATTGTGGTGAACGACTGATAGCAGTGGGAACATGGGCACGACTCACAGAACTTTCTCTTATGCAGGCTGGCTCGATTGACACTCTGATATAACACAGGGCTTGGAGAGTGTTTGTCGAGCTGCCAGGACCTGGACATGCGCTTGAGGTGCTGGGGGCCTAATCCTGGGATGGCTCGCCCATGTTATCACACTTCTGAGAGGAGGCTTTAAAACTTCTCCTGGAAGTGTTTAGAATGCCACATATTCTAACTTGGTAAATGCTGCCTGTGCCACGAACCCCGAAATTGTCATCCAACTCAGAAATACTGTGTCAGACCGGTGGCCTGGTGCACCCAAAGACAACTAAACCCCCACCCCAGAAGTCCATATTGGCCATGCTCTCAGCCAATCCACCCTTCATTGATCTAATGCATCAACTGGAGAACACTCTAGAGAAACATACAGCAATGTTCGATAAGGTGCTTCAGGCCATACAGGACTCCAAGACTGCAATGGCAAAGCAGTTGGGCGCGATCCCAATTGAAACTGGACTGCTGCGTGCTGATCACACCAAGATTGCAGAACAAGTGGATGGCACTGAATTCACGTTATCAGTGACTGGTCCCTCAGTAAAGACCCTGCAGGATCAAGTCTCAACTCCAGGGAAGGAAGTGAGGGCACTCACTGCGAGAGAGGAGGACGCAGAAGGCCGCTGTCGGCGGATTGATATCCATTTTCTGGGTTTCCCTGAAGGGGTCAAGAACCCAAACATTGAGCTGTTCTTTGAAGGGTGACTAACAATGCATGTTCTTACAACTAAGGTCCTGAACCTTTTCTCCATAGAGAGGGCACACAGGATTCCGGGGCACCCACCCTTCCCTGTATCCCCTCCACGACCCATCATAGCGCGCCTTCGCAGTTAACAAGACCGAGGCCTGATATTGCAGTTACTCATGGTGAAGGGCCCGTGTTCCTACAACAGAGTTACAGTCACAACATATCCATTCTTCATGGCGGCGGTGCAGAAGTGATGCAGCACCTTTATAGAGGTTAAGGCGCAGCTCCGCACCTTAGGTCTTTCATCTGCATTACTTCTTCCTGCCAAGCTAAAAGTGATTGACTATTTCCACACAATTTTTTGCTACCCGTGAAAGGCCTAGCGCTGGCCTAGTTCCAAAGGTCTACAGCTTCTCACTGATGCTTCTCAAAGCGAGCCAGGTGGCTGGTCAGATGGGAGGCCAAAGCGTCACCGGTGTCCACAAAAAACTTGCTCCCGCCCTACGGATGAAAAGGCAGCCCAGGAAAGGGTGCGAGCAGTTGCCAAAGTCTCAACTTGAAGCTCCAACCGCTATCTGCCCACAGCCACAGACACTGATGCTGACTCAGAAATAGAAGCTCCTGGATCTATCACTTCCGGAGTGGAATCTCTGATCACTCCAATGTGCTCTCCCAGGAGGGAGGTCCCGGACCCTTGATAGCCAGGGCCCTTCCTGATGGACACACTTTTAGGTACAGTGATGTATTTTTCAGGAGCATGATTCGTCTGTGGGAGTCGGTGCCTACTACCTGAATTACACTGGTTGGGCTCAGGAGTCTTAACAAAGATGTTGGCTGACTTTTTGCGTTCTGAGTTTGGTCCGCCCCTCACCTTTGGTGCATTTCTGAATGGACCTTTTGCTTCATATTGTTATACACCATGAATGTTCTTAGTGTTTGGGTCTTACTGCCACGATGCCCATTGATGTCTAAGCCTCGGGATGGGTGTTTACTTGTATTATGGTTAATGTGGGGTTTTTCCGATCTGACTAAACAGATAATCAGAGGTTTCATTACAATGGGCTTTTCCTTTGATAGTCACATCCTTTTTAACATAGAAACTTTCGCTGTCATGGTAGAGAACTCAAAATATGGTGGATTTACCTTGGCAGAGGAGTTGCCACAACGATGGACTAGAATCCCACCAATCAAACCCTGAATCAGGCTTTGTATCTCTCTAGACCTGTAGCAACTTAGTTTCACAACAAATTCCAATATCCATTATACCAGGAATATGGACACAATTTTGTTTTCATTTATTAAAGCACTGCAAATAAATTCATTGGAAAACGTGCGTTTTCAATGTGGTTCTACCCCTAACCTCTTAGTGTGGCGTTTTCATTGTGAATTAATAAAGTGTAGTCTCGGTAGGATGGTGGAACTAGAAAAATGGCGGGTTACCTTGGTTGGAAGTTGGCCTCGATGTTATGATGTTATCCATTTTCTCTTCGTGTTCTACCGCAAGCCTCCGTGGAAGAACATTCCGACCCTAGTGCAAGACCAAAGGTTACCCCAAGTAGACAAGGTGTCCCCATGATGAGAACAAATCAATACGTGGAGCAGACGGCCCGACAGTGCCGCTCTTACTGCAGTGAATCGAAGAGCATTCAGAATCCTCGGCCAGCTCAAAAATCTCTTTAGCCTGTAATGTCCCGTTCCCAGCCTGGCCCAAGCACACTCATAACTGATGAGTGCTGACAGGGCAGGACCAAGTAAACAGCACACAAAGTGAACACCTTTTCTATGACTTTACTTGCATAAGATGAGGTGCTTTTCCTGAATTTGCAAATGCATTACGAAAAGGCGTGTCAGCTGTGCTCTGTTCCCAGTGATAACTTACAAGCATCCTTCGATGTCTGTTACTGCGGTCATTTCATGTGTACCGTCTTGGATACAGTCTCTGAGGGACCATGGAGAAACGTGCAGATGTACGCGTATCGTGTTGCCTTTCCGAACAAATGTCTGTGTGTATTGTACATTTCTACGCGGGGCAGCATGATGTTTAAGCATCCTCGGGCAAACTGCACTGAGATTCACGCTCTCTGAGGTGCTGTCCTACTTCTCAATTCTTTTTCTCATATTATTCGAAAATCAGAAATAAGGAACTTTCCTGTATTTCTACCCCAGGTGTCAGACTTTGGTACTTTCATCTCTGTCAATAAGGATCTGCATCAGTTTGATACCGGCTCATTGTCCAGGTATAAAGTTTTGGAGTGTGGAGCACTGGCTGTGAAACTTCTTCAGTAGCAAGTTCTCTAAATGAGCGGGCCTTTTACAGAACTAGGGGCCAGATGCATGACCCAGAGTTTTGCGACTCATTTGCGAGTCACAAATTGCAAGTCGCAAAACCATATGTACAACAATTCCTAATGGGGTCGCAAATGACCTACCTCATTAGTACTCATGAGGTAGGTTGCAATTTGTGACCCCATTAGTAATGGCTGTACTCAAAGGGATGGTGGCCTGCTGGGCACAGCAGACCACCATCACTGTGACTGTTTTTAAATGTAGCAGTTTTGTTTTTTGAAATGCATCCCGTTTTCCTTAGAGGAAAACAGGATGCATTTCAAAAACAAAAATTAGAAGTTTTCTTTTGATTTTTTCAGAGCAGGCAGTGGTCTGTTTGGCCACTGCCTGCTCCGAAAATATATTTCCTCTGTCATTCAAAAAGGGCAAGGGGTCCCACGGGTACCCCTTCCCGTTTGCAAATGGGTTAGCAATAATTTGAAATTGATGCTAAATAAGATTGTTTTCTGACCGCATTCATGGTCACAAAACAATAATACATCGCACTGCGACTCGCAATTAGGACTAATTGCGACTCACAAACCTATTTTGTGATTCAGTAAATAGATTACCGAATCGCAAAACAGGGTTTGTACATACCAAAATGCTTTTTTCTTCTCGCATACGGCCCGATTCTGTGAATTGGGCATTTGCGACAAGAAAAAAAGCTACGTACAAGTGATGGGATGCTAACTGCAACAGGAACACTTAGAGTGAGTCAAGGGGTTCCGGGTGAGAGACTGATCTCACTACAAAACGAAATCAGTGCTCTTATGTTGCTACACCGTCTAACTCAAGCATCCTCACCTCTTCACATTCTTCTGCTCCTGATTTCCAGTTCCTTGCACATGGCAAGTTCTGGTTCACACTAACAGTATTGTTGACAGTGGAGAACTTAACTCAGAAAGTCAACGTGTTGCTTGATCAGCATGATCAGTGGTTGTTTTAAGGGCTGCTATTTGTTCTTGGACTACTGATGTCCAGAGTTCTTCTGGAGTACTGCAGGCTGTGACCATAGGCACCTCCTCTCTGACAACTGTGTATCAGTGCTCTATAAAATGTAAACCCTACATGTCTGATTGGCTGAGTGTGAACTGTTGGCCCTTCGGTCGTGCATGGTTTGTATATTTTTCCCCAGTGAGTGTGAAGCGGGTGAAGCTCTCGACAACTTCAGACACTCAGAGTAACTGAGGCAAAATATGAGGGCCGCTGCTCGAACGCCCTAATGGTTTAGCCGCCCCTACGTATTACCACTATCAAGACCATCTTTTCAAGGTTTAAGAAGAGGGGACAAAGCCTTCTCTTTTTTGACTCTTTGGCCTGGAACAGCTTCACAGCAAAAACTCTTACATTTCACAAAAAATAACATTGTATGCTTTTTGTCATTTCACTGACTAAAGCAGATTATCTTTAACATGAGAGTAACGATTATTCAGGCGGCTCTAACTGACCAACTGACTAACCAACTGCAGCCCCTGAGCAGTGTGTTTTTGCCAGAGGTGTGCCGTCAATCCCTCTAATTTGTGGCCCTTTAACAAGTTCTACAGAGGTTGTGAGGCCCACATTATGTACCTGGAAAGCATAACTATTTGGTTATAGTACTTATCTGGTAATTCAGACTTTTCCATAAAGCAAATTATATCGGAACAAGAACCCTGCCCGAACCTCAGTTTACTACTATGATCTCCCAAACAACCAAAGGCAGCTCAGTTTACCCCTTTCCCTCACATATCTCACCTTTGACTCATCCAAAACCCCATATACTACTATAATCTCCCCAACCCCTTTCCACAGACTCTTCCCTCCTCCATCTCACCTTTACCTACTAACAAACTCACATATCCTCTGTTCAAATCAACTCATACTAATATTGTACTGATATTTCCCTATACTAATCCACCACTAATCCTTCTGGGTTCCGCAGTAGCGTGCTACTCGCCGAAAAGCACTTCGACGCCTTATCCGGGGTAGTAAGCGCTATATAAATACAATTACAATTCTAAAACAAAAGTAGAGCCCACAAATGTAATAGGTTATAGAAAAAGGTGGATGAAAACCATACTGTATTGTAGTTTTAACTGGGTTACCCAAATTCTGGCATTGTCAGCTGCTTCCTGGGTGCTCCCTCTCTTGGCATAATTGGACTCTGGGCACATTGATCTCAGAGGACATATTCGCTCCAGCTAATGCTCACAGAGAGTGGTGCAGACCCCAAGTTACGCCCTTAAGCTACATTCTTCTCAAACTTGCACTTTAAACCAGGTCTTTCGAAGACGGGTCCATAAAACAGGGGTAACCAAAGGGTTGTCAGAGAATTACTACAAAAGTGCAGTGTGAATGCAGTTTTAGCAATTGGGTACCTTTTCTGCATCCCAAATCGAGATTTCGCTAATACACACGAACTCCTCACTTGTTCGTTGCAACTCATTTGATTAGTGTTGGGGTTTCTTTAAATAGGAGCAGGGAGAGGGTACCTGCTTTGGCAGCTCAGGCTGGACTTTTCCTACCAGGGCAAGGCCAAAGCTGATTTGCATTTAGCTGGACTTTGTCAGATGGGGACAATGGGTGAAAAACGATGGAATGTTGCCCGAATTATTGCGGTGGCTGAGACGTTTCCAAGAATTCCGCCCATCATCGTTGTGTTTTTACTTTTCTGTTTCTTGCCACTGCAGAAAAATCAATGGTTATATTTGAATAGATCTTTCTCGTAAGATCCAAATGGAAGCAGTCTCTACTACTGTCCAGACGTGTGCCATGAATTATTCATGTTGACATGGGACTCCCACTAGAATTAGTTACACATGTCCTGTCTTGGCCCTCTATTTAATGAATGAAACAGGATGAACCTTGTCTGGTGAATTTGCTGAGCTGGCCGATTCTATCCCGGGGAGGGCTCTGAGAACAGAATGGTTATTATTATGGTTCAGACTTTAATTTGGACGAGAGCAGCAGGAAACAGACACATTTATGATAGACTGTTCCAAACGTTTATTTCCTGTTCTATTATGGGAAGCCTCGACCCAGGGATGTTTAATACAAATGTACATCTTAAACAAAAATACATATGACAATAAATGTATCTTCCACTTGACTTTGCCATGCAATGTGCAAAAAAGTGTTTTGTCTGCTAATATGCTATGCCTTTTTCTGGTTATGTGCTACCTAGAGAGTAATCACTACGGACAACAAATTATTAACTGTTCATGTGGTTGGAAGCAATGGCAGCACATGTACAAGGGTTGCCTTTAGAGATTATACACCCGTAGCACTAACAATTCCCTTTCAGATGTAAGCAACGTCCATTATTGGGCTGAACTGACCTGGCTGTGCAGGGTAGCTCAGTGAGCTGAGCACTTGCCATTAAAGCATGGTGCTCTGCAGACCACAAGTCCCCGTCCCTGCATAACTGGCTTACCGTTCCATCTTTCCAAGCTTGGTAAACCATTACATTGGGTTATTGACGATGCTTAGAAGTGACATAAATGTGGCATGAATCACTATATAAATAAACATTGGCAAAGGCAATAAGGCTGTCTGTAATGTAGGAACGCATACAAAAGATGCATGGTGCAGAGACTCGTCCAGGCCCATTCATTATATTTCTGTAGTCAAACTGTGAGCATTGGGTAAGCACTCGTATGCTACTTAAAACAAATAAGGGATTCTGACTTATAGAAAGATCAGTGCATGTAGGGTTCTGACTGGCAAAAATGTAAAACTAAATCCTGAAAAAAAAAGAATCGGGAAATGCTTCAGAAATAAATGTCAAGAGAAAGTTCCTTTAGTTTCTGTATGTCATATAGGTTTCCATTTGTGTACATATCACTCCGTTCTGTGTCTTGGACCTTTTTATATATTTGGAGGTACTGTCCCGCTGCCATTTTACTCTGACTGGACATTTCTCATAATTGCTGTTCTGGGGCCATAACACATAAAGGTGCAGATGTACGAAGAATTTTTGAAATCGCAAATGGCCCAGTTCGTAGAATCGAGCCGTGTGTGGGCTCAAAATGCTTTTTTATGCGATTCTACAGAATAGCAGTTTGGGTTTACGATTCGGTATTTGGATGGGGCGGGTTCAGGGCATCCCTTCCAAATACCAAATTGCAGAGATATGTATTAATGTTTTGCGGCTGAATGTAGTTGCAAAACATTAACATTATACCGCCAACTCAAACGAGGTGGTAAGCCATTCGTACATGGGAAAGGGGCTCCCAAGAGACCATTTCTTCTTTGAGAATGTTAAAAATATATATTTTTAAGAATGGGCAGTGATCAGAGTCCCATGTAAAAAAAAACATTTAATGTGTGCCATTTTCCTTTAAGGAAAATGGGTTAGATTTAAAAAAAAAAAAGAAAAAAAATGATTGCTTTATTTTAAAGCAATCACAGACATGGTGGTCTGCTGACCTCGGCAGGCCAGCATCCTTGTGTTGGTTGTCATTCCTAATAGGTCGCATATTGTGAGTTAGAACTCTTTGAGGCCCGCTAGGAATCGCTAATTAAAAAATAAAACTTTCATACATTAAGATTAACGATTACTAAATAGTGATTGGTAAAAGTCTGCATTTTGAAATCGCTATTCTTTATATTCATACAGATAGCTCTAAGAGAGAACTGCTAGTGCTAATTTAAGGCACCATCTTTGCCAACGTTTTGGTCTCATCATGTCTACAATATTTGAAGATCTGGAGTAGCAATATTTACCACCTTAAACGGTGTAGTAAATAGTTGCTTATCAGAGGAACTTTAAAAGCATGTGCAATGTGTATTGGGAAATGTAGCAGCATTTGCTGACATATCAAAAATAAACAATAATGTACACAAAGTAACATAACAAGACGATTGAAACATACCAAGGCACAACAAAACAACAACAGTTGAAACCAACCACAACTGTACATCTTAGCAACATCACGTTGCAATAAGGCCTTCTGGCCTAAGTATCTAAAGAGTACACAATCTTCAAACACATCACTGAAGTGGAAAGTGCTCCTTTGCCACTGGTGATATTTAGTAGTGTTATTTGTAGATGTAATTCTTCTGATGCATCTTTAGCACAGCAAACCCCAGTATTTTTTTTAACATGATATCAAGTCAAAGATATCTCTTTACTGCCGTACCGATTTTGGGATTTCTATCACTTTATAGGTCAAAAGATAACTTATTTAATAAAGGTGTGATCTCTATCTCACACACCCCTCATAATATTGCTATATGCCCAACTACTACTCAAAATCTAAAATAATACTATTTATTGGAATTGTCTTAAAATCTCCTATTTACGTTATCAGGAGTCCCTGAATACCAGCTGAGCTGCTGATACTCAATCCACCTTGTTTATTAACTGAAAGCAGGTGACATATTTACAAAGTAATTAGGCAAACTACTTCCAGTAATTTACCTTTCTTTCAACTCAGGGGTAGAAAGAAATGTGCAATTGTGGTCTAAACCGAACCACCATGATCCCATGTGTACCGTAGTAAAGTAATAATTACGCAGTAGGATGCCTTGCTGGAGTAGGTAGCTGGGAGGACTGTGGCCAGCATACCGCTAAGGGTGACCCAGGCTCGTTCAATTGCTTTCACTATCTAAGCATTTCCAAGGGAACATGTTGTGATTTTAATCTTTGTGTAGGGAACATTGTGGTATTACATTGCATGATTATTTACTTTCATGTTGGCCGTGGCTGTGCATTGGGGGACGGCCATCATGAATCAAAGTGCAGTGTCCCGGCAGACAGAGCTGCATGGATCAGCATGGAAAATCAGACACCAGCAGCACTGGTGGGACATCACCAGGAAAAGGAAGAACAACAAAAATAAACCCAAAAGGCTGATGCACAACGCTAGACCTATTGACTTTGAAACAATTCTTGTTTGCCTGAGCTGCACCCTCACAGAAGCATTTCCTGTAAAGTTACAGTTTACACTCATTTTTTAAAGTACTTGGGTAAATTAAGACTTTCCCCAAAATATACAAGGACTTGAGTTAGAATAGAAAATATGCCTTCCCTGCATCCACAAACCATCCTGCTGCCTTAAGGATGCTATTGCAGGCAAGAAACTCAAACGACAATAAACAGAAAGCACATACGCCCAAATCCAGCCAACTGTTCTGGGATCATACTTTA
Source organism: Pleurodeles waltl (assembly GCF_031143425.1). Lineage (NCBI taxonomy): Eukaryota > Metazoa > Chordata > Amphibia > Caudata > Salamandridae > Pleurodeles > Pleurodeles waltl. The sequence goes on from NC_090446.1 coordinate 714,475,177, forward strand.
AAACCCATATGAGGGAATAAAGCACTATATAAACAACACAATAAAATACAAATTTGACGAATGCTTTCATCAATTTTAACCCTATCATTACTGCATTTCACCATACCTGAAATATTCAGACTCCACTGGGTCGCAGTTTAGCAAGCTTAATGAATAACTCTCACTTACAAGTTTGTCCCCGATAATGAGTACTATCCAGCGTTGCCCCCCTGCCTGCAGGAGCCACTGCAAACCTTTAACTAAGCAATAATAAACATGTAGTTTATTATCGTTTCGTTGTTAAAGATTTGCAGCGATCCAGTGGAGTCTGATTATTTCAGGTATGATGAACATTGAATCAAACACTGGGCCACTTGTAATGAGGACCTTAGAGGGACGTATTATCTTGGCCATAAAGAACTAAAAGGAATATTCCAAACTATGTTTATTATCGTTTAGTTATTAAAGGGGCGAGGCATTGGGAATGACGAGGATGAGGGGGAGTGCACAGTACTCCCCCTCAGTGCACATGTATGTTTGGCCGGCCATCTCAGGCCGGCCAAACACACATGTGCACTTTGCTCTCTCCAGCCCGGTACTGGGTTGCTGGGCTGAAGAGAGTAGGCACAGGCTCCCAGTATGCCTTTGAGTGCCCAGCCAGGGTGCTCCAGCCAATCCTAATGCTGCTTTCGTGCAGCATTATGATTGGCCGCAGGGCAGACTGGGAACCTGTGCATCCTGTGACCAGGAAGAAGGAACGGTGGCGAGGAAGCGAGACAGGTAAGTTTTTTTTTTTTTTTTTAATTTAATGTTTATTACCCCTCCCTCATTTTTCTTCCCAGTGAATTTTAGCAATTTTTACTAAATTAATCAGCGAGAAACTGTGGGAGTGCAGACTTGGCTGCCAAGCTCCTAATATGTGCAGAAACAGCAGTTAGTGTACTATCACTATAACTCGACTCCTTGCTAGGAAAATCGGAACGAACAAAGCTCATGTCAAATCAAGTGTTTACTCTGCAAACATCCGCAACTGCTGCGATTCTGTCCTAAATGTCTGTTATTGCAGTATTTAATTTTGCAAAACAGTGCAGTAAACAGGATAAAATGTGGATCAGGAACCTGACCAAAGAATCGATCTTGAAACCTTGCTGGGGTGGAGGATAGGGAGGAACATTGAGGAGTGAGTGACCGCTGAGTTCCTCAGCCAATCCTGCCAGTGCTAATTATAGAAGCACACTGTTTTCTCATAGCACCTGCAATTGGTTAGTGTAAATAAAGAAAATTCCTGGATTCTCTGACAGATTTTGAAGTATTGGGATAGTCCAAGAACTTCTTTTCCTAGCTGCCTGTAAGGTCTTGGGCGTGTCCCAGCTCTCGCCTGGGTGGGTTGGACACCCTTATTATTCTCGGTTTGTGCAAAATGAGACATGTAATAGAAAATCACTCAGTGCTAGCTGCCATGGTAGCTCAGTAAGATGAACATTAGTGCCTGAAACAAGCAGTGATCTGCAAGTGAAAACAAGAACATCTTAAGGATTTTGGGGACCCTGGCCTAAAAGTATTTTTAGGGGTCCCTGTTCGAAACAGCTTTGAATTTGTGACCTAAATTCAGCACGTACAGTGCACAGACACACTCCGCCAAGTTGTAAATATTTTTACATCTAATATTCAGGGATAGTGAGGTGTGTTTTCAATGTTGTAACAGCAGCAGCTCACCAGTATTACTGCAAATAATCTCTGAGACAACCTCTCATTTCTCATAGGTGAGGTCCTGTTTTAATCTGAAAGAAACATTTTAGGGTCTAGCCTGCGAGTGCATGTGCTAGCCCATGAGTCTTGCTTGTGAGACTGTTGTGTACAGTATTGGGCTTAGAGCCTGAGTGTCGCTTACCATTTGTTGACTTGCATGGCCCTCTGCTTTACTGCCTTGTAATTCGTCACTGCAGCCCTGGTATTATTTCCATTCTTCTGTGTGGAGCACAGACCAAGCATTGATTGATTCAACATAATCAGTGCCTGTGCGCTGCTCCCAACTTGACTGAGGTACTATTTTGCTCTTTTTAATTTTCAGTGCCCTGAAAACAGATGGCACGTGATGGTAAAAAAACGTGCCCAGCAGGACAAAAAAAATTGTTAGCTATAAAAATATGTTTTAGAGCTAACTTTGTTTTATTTTGCCAAGCCTTCTTTTCTTACTTTGCACTCATGTTTTCTTTTGTTTTTGCTCATGGGCACTGTTCTCAAAATATGACAATTATCTTGTTCTAAATATTGCAAAACAATATTGTTTTTTATTATGTATAATTTCTGAAATGATGCTTTTACACATGGTCGTGCAGTACACCCCAATCCACCCCACTCCAATCTGCCCCACTACAATTCACACCAATACACAGCACTCCACCCCACACCAATCCACCCCACCCCAATCCAATCCACTCCAATCCACCCCAATGTAATCTGCCGCACTGCAGTTCACCCCACCCCAATCCAAAGCAATCTACACCACTCCAAAACAATCTGCCCACTACAATCCAAAACAATCTGCCCCACGCCAATCTGCCCTACTCTAATCCAAAACAATATGCCCCATTCCAAAACAATATGCCTCACTCATATCTACCCCTTCCAATCTGCCCCATTACAATTCAAAACAATCTGCCCCACTCCAATCCAAAACAATCTGCACCACTCCAATCTGCCGAGTCCAGAACAAAAAGCGCCACTGCAATCTGCTGCACTCTCAGTCCAAAACAATCTGTCCCACTCCAGTTTGCCCCACTGTAATCCAAAACAATCTGCCCCACTCCAATCCGTCTCACTCAAGTCTGCCACACTTTAATCCAAAACAATCTGCCCACCTGCTATCTGCCCCATCCCAATCCGAAACAATCTGTCTCACTTTTATCCGCCCCACTCCAATCTGCCCCACTCCAATCCAAAACAATTGTCCCACTCCAATCTGCCCCACTCCAATCCAAAGCAATCTGTCCCACTCCAATCCGCCCCACTCCAATATCCCCCACTCCAACCCAAAACAATCTACACTGCTCCAATCTGTCCCACTTAAATCTGCCCCACTCCAATCCAAAACATTCTGTCCCACTCAACTCTGCCCCACTCCAATCTGTACCACTCCAATTATAAACAATACGCTTCACTCCAATCCAATCCACCTCACCCCAATAATCCACCTCACGTCAATTCAAGCCACCCCACTCCATCCACATTCACTCCACTCCATTCCACAGCCACTCCCATCCAATCCACTCCCATCTAATCCACCCCAAACTTACCCAATCCCCACTCCAATTCAATCCACCCCACTCCAATCCACCCTAATACAATCTGCCCCAGTCCAATTTGCCCCACTCCAATCCATTCTACCCCAATCCATCCCAATTCACCCCATTCCAATCCACCCTAATACAATCTGCCCCAGTCCAATGTGCCCCACTCCAATCCATTCCATCCCACTCCATCCCAATTCACCCCACTCCAATCCACCACAATCCACCCCACTTCAATCCAATCCACCCCACACTAATACAATCTACCCTAATCCAGCCCAGTCCATTCTACCCCACTCTGATCCATTCCAACCCATCCCAATCCAACCCAGCCAACCCAAATCCAATCCATTCCACCCCACCCCAAGCTACTCCACTCCAGTCCGATCCACCCCAGTCCACTCCAATCCAACCCACTACACTCCAATCCATTTTAACCCACTCCAGTCCAACACACCCTACTCCAATACACAACACTCCAATCCAATCCAACCAATCTACCCACTCCAGTCCACCCCACTGCAGTCAAGCCCACTGTTAACCAATCCACCTCAGTCCAATCCTATCCACCCACACCACCCTAATACATCCTACTGTAATCCACCCTTCAGTCTATAATAACGTACCCTACTCTAGTCCAATCCACCTTAATCTACCCCACACCAATCCAGTCCACGCCACTTCAATCCAGTGTACCCCAATCCACTCCAGTCCAATTCACCCCACCCAACTCAGTTCACCCAATTCCAATCCACCCCACCCAATTCAGTCCACCACACCCCAATCCAATCCACCCCACCCCTTTTCCAATCCACCCCACCCCTATCCAAAACACCCCAATCCAACCATCACACTCAATACAATCCTTCCCACTCTAATCCACCCCACATTCCAATCCACCCCCTCTAAATCCATTCCACCTCACTCAATCCAATCCACCTCACTCCAGTTCACCCACCCCAATCTAATTCACCCCAATCAGATCCACCCCACTCCAGTCCCTCACTCCATCTCACCCCAATCTAGTCAAATTCACACAACCCCAATCCAACCACTCCAATCAAATCCTCCCGCTCCAGTGTACCCAACCCCGTTTCATTCCACTCTTCCCTACTCCAATCTACCCCACCCCAATCCAGTCGACCCCACACTAATCCAGTCCACCCCACCCCACTCCAATCCAATCCATCTACTCCACCTCAATGCAACACACCTCACTCCAATCCATCCCACTCAAATGCACCCCACTCCAATCCAATCTACCCAACACTACTGTAATCCAGTGTATCCCACTGCTGCCCACCACACCCCAATCCACCCCACCCCATTTCATTCCAATCTATCCCACTACAGTCCATCACACACCAATTCACCTCACCCCATTTCAATCCACCCCACTCCAATCCAATCCATCCCACCCCACTCCAACCCACTCCACTCACTCCTGTCAACCCTACTCACTCTAATCCACTACACTCTACTGGAACCCACCCCATTCTATCCCAATCCAGTCCAGTGCACCCTGTCCCAGCTCAATCTACCCCAATCCAATTCAGTCCATCAGGCCACTCCAATCCAATCCACTAGCCCACTCCAATCCACCACACTCCAGTGCAATCCAGTCCACCCCACTCCAGTCAATTTTACCCCGCTCCAGTGAATCCAATTGGCCCCACTCCAATCCAATCCAGCCCAGCCTAATCCACCCTACTTCAATCCAATCCACCCCAGCCCTATCTCTCCAATCCAAAGCACCCTATCCAATCTAATCCACCGCACTCGAGTTTCCCCCAAATCCGATCCACCTCACCCCATTTCAATCCACCCCACTCCAATCCATCCCACACCAATCCACCCCACTCCACTCAATCCACCTCACTCTACCGCAATCCAATCCACCCCACTTTACTCCAATCCAGTCAGCCCCAGTACCTCAATCCACTCCACCATATTCCACCCCACTCCACAACACTTTCTGTCACTGAATCACTGAACTCTACTCCCCTCAACTCTACTTCTCCTACTCCACTCTAGAACACTCCAACAAATGCACTCAGTGACATTCTACTCCTCCCCTCCACTCTGACACTCCACACTACTAACTTGTAGCCATGCTGAACAGCAGGCACACTGGTGTACAACATGGCAAAATACATTTCCAAATCAAATAGCTGTAGTATAGGCAAGACCTATTGGCTTTGCCAAGCTGTTTATGGATGTTGCATGAACATAAACACATTGGGCCTCATTACAACCCTGGCGGTCAAAGACCGCCAGGGCTGTTTTGGCGACTGTACCGCCAACAGTCTGGCGGTACGATCTTGCTAATTACGACCATGGCGGAAGCGCCGCGGTCGCACCGCCGGGACCGGCGGTGCGACCGCCATGGTTGTCCCGACGGTTTTTATCCTCCAGGGCAGCGCTGCCCAGTGGATTGCGAGTCCCTGGCGGGAAGGGGAGTCGCGGGGCCCCTGGGGACCCATGCACTTGGCATGGGCAGTGCATGGGCCCCCAGGCACAGCCCCACCCTGCTTTTCACTGTGTGCACAGCAGACAGTGAAAAGCGCGATGGGTGCAGCTGCACCTGTCGCACGGCCGCAACACCACCGGCTCCATTAGGAGCCGGCTCCCATGTTGCGGCCGACATCCCCGCTGGGCCGGCGGGCGGAAACTCTGTTTCCGAGTGCCGGCCCAGCGGGGATGTCAAAATGGGGCCGGCGGGAGTGCGGCCGCATTGGCGGCCGCTCAGCGGTACAACCTTGGCGGGCGGCCTCTGCCACCCGCCAAGGTTGTAATGAGGGCCATAATTTCTCTGCAAAATGTTTGTAATAGAGCTTGACACATCACCCACATTAAAATAATAGATTAAATGAAATACGATATTTAAGACAGGCTGTTTAAGAATGATTCAAGGTCATCAGGTCAAGACTCTCTGAAGAGCAGAACTGGCTCTATCATGGGACCCCGTGAAAGGGTGGTGCCCAGGGCCAGAGCCCACTTTGGCCAGACTTTAAAAAGTGTTTGGGTCAGGAGTTTAAATCCGCCAAGGCGACTCAGCTTTCCATCTCTCTGAAAGTCATCAAAATGTGTATATCTGTTATTTACAGTGCTTAGAAATGGCAGCCTGAAGCGCTGTATATTTTATTATTAATATTATTGCTCCCTATTGCCCTCGATACAGCCCTATGTCCAAGGCCAGTTTTGACTGCTGCTATACAGTGGACGCTGAAGGATCTTCAGGACCTCCGCTCTCCTCACTGCCACCACTAAGATTTTGCAAATTATTAGCAAACTCAAGGTATTGTGATGGAAGTCAAGAGGGATCCATCCTTATCCAATACGACGTGAAACACCTTAATAAACACCAATGCATTCAAGTACAGATGTGGATTAGTCGAAGGAGGGTCCGGGGCAACGTGGTGACATAATATAGAGGGTGGTAAATGAATTGAACCTCTTTTGTACAGCGAGTGAGAAGTGAAATCAGTAAATTAGTACAAGAAGTTCAGGGAGAGATCATTGGGAGTGAAAAAGCAAAGATATAACTGGGGAGCCGCTTCATGTGCACTATGATGCTAAAGGCAAACGGGACGAAGGATAGTTGTGCCTGTTTTATCACTAACTGTCTCTATTACCACCTGCCCTCAGAAAGGATGCTAAAAGTATTTGGTGTGTTACTCCCATTGTTTTAGCCACAAATACTCACAGGGCAGTTGGTGTAAACGCGGCTTGCGTTAGGAGTTGTTGCATCCACAGTTCCCTGCATACTCTAGATGAGGGAGTAAGTAGAGTCAGCCTTGCTGATGCAGGACTAGACCTTGAAAAGCTAGATGAATCCTATCAGCACTTGGGCGTCTTCGGTATGAATGGCCTTAAAGTAGTAAGTATGCCAGAAAACAGATCACTTGTGAAAATTCACTGATCGTTTTGGAGTTCAAGGTTTCTAACACTGCATCGTTTAGAAAAAGACAGCGCTATTCTGAAATATTCAAGGACATAAAAAGGTAAACCAATGATTGACAATTTCTAGTGTTCCTGTTCTGGTTACACATGCACCTTGTTTCTACTGGTCCAGCATTATGTTCAGTACAAGCTGCCTTTTCGCACCAGCTCTGCTTGAGTAGAAACTAGAGAGTGATTTTAATTGTCATGTATGAATAATTACTGTATTGCAATAGATACAAATCCCACTATGTTTGGCCTGCTGAATGCTGCCTCTTTCATCAACCTCCTTCTCCTCAATCCTGCAGAGTTTGTCATCTCCATCTTTGAAAAGATGCAAGCCCAGGAAATCCTGCGGAGTCTGCGGCTGCCTGAGTTTGATGACTTCAGCCAGTTCTTCCGCAGTTTGCCCGCCACAGCCTTAGTGGGATTCGGCGCATTCGCAGCAGTCATCGCATACTGGTTGGCCAACCGACCCAAAGCGCTCAAGCCTCCATGCAATCTCCACATGCAGTCAGTCGAAATTGAGGTAAGAGGGGCTCATCATGGGCAAAATGCAACTTTAACATAGTTGGATCCATGTTATAAGATTTTACGCGGGACACCATAGGTAAGATGGCTTTTTTTCACTTTGTAGTGCTGCAAATTATTACAATTAGGAGTTCTGTATATTAACTTTCTTCAGATCCTCTTCGGAAGCACATTAGTATCTCGGCCCATCAGCAGTGTGGCTTTTGTTGAAAGGGAAAGAAACGCTTTGCTACCTACAGGTTTCCAATGTTTTGTTGCTCCACTCGTAAAATGACCATCATAACTGTAGTGTGACAGTATAACCCCAAGTTCCATTACACTTACATTGGGTGCGTTTTTACAGAAGAAGAAAAAAATGCTACTACTCCCAGAGTGTACTGATTTGTTAAATGAACACTCAGAAGTACTCAAGAGGTGTCCCGTCATAAAGTTTTAGGCACCATTATTGACAGGACGAGGAGAGAAGAAGAATTTAATCAGCATTGCTTCATAGTCCTTCACATTAAAGGTGATGTTCCTTAGGGGTCAGTGTTCTAAAATATTCTCTCCCTCTGCTGTGAACAAGTGCTATGTAATGAATGGGTAATGTGCATTTGAATTTAAGATCTCAAAGGGCTTCAGAATGCCTCGATTATGTACTAGCCATCTTATTCCAGTGACTCCTCACCCTTCTCCTTACATCATAGATGAGCTTCCTTTCAAACCAGCCCCCCTGCTGTGTAAAACTACAAAACTCAAGCATTGGTTGCCATAAATAGCGTTCTCCCCATCAACCCTCGTGTGTTACTGTCAAAGTCTCAAACAACAAACCAACAACACTTCTGTAAGGGCTGGAACATGAAAGAAGTACTTGGATAAATAACGTTCTCAGTTGTAATTAAGGAATCACCTCCTATCATTTTCTTCATCTCAGTTTGTACATCTTACGTGAGATCCATACAGCTTACATAGGCCTCCTAATCTGTCTATGCTTCTTCCTCAGGATGAAGCTCAAATGAGATTTGATCATGCCCCCGACAGTGTTCACATACAACAAGAATCTCGAACCTAACTTCAAAGCATTGGCCTCATCCACTTATAGGCAATCTCCCCACTCTTCTGCCCAAGACCTTGCCATGTGCTTCGTGAAACACCCAATCATCATTGACACTCCCCTATGTCACATGCATTTAATGTAATCACCTGCTCAATGTGGCGAATGAAACCATAAAGCACAATACCCATAGCAACATTTACAAATAAACAAACAGCGGTGGAATTCATGTATTGTGTACGAGGCCAGGGCTGGAAACAATTTCCATTTAGCTTTAGAATGAAAAAATACCTTACAGAACCAAGATCATGCTCTAGGACCTGTCTAGGAAGGTTTTTTAGCAGAAAGGCCCATAAATCAAACATTCCAACACCCCTTTGTAGTGGCCATCAAAAAGCAGGTTTTCACAGACAACAGCATCAATTTCCTCAATTGTCAAAGTCCCATGCAAAACAGGTAGCACATCAGGGCAATAAAAAAACCTGCAAGACGACAAGAATGGTAGTCCACAATGCAATCTTCCTCGTGGGTCCTAAATGTCCTGATGTGTGCTCACTGAACTTGTAGTGGGAGTGAAACAGCTATAACTCAAGGCACTCCTGAAGGAACTGAAGCACCTCTGCCAGATCAGAATCTCAAGGGCATAGTTCAATAGCACCGCGCCAAACTTGGGAAGAGCTCAATCATGGTCATTGCCCTAAGAGTGGTAACCCAGCTAAAACCGTGAACTTCTATTGAATGATAGAAACCTGCTGATGCCTTTTCATTTGAAAGACAAAATATTTAGTGTCTATCAGGACATCATTGGAAGAAACAGGGAACTTATGGGATGAAGTGTCATTGCAAAGACCCGCTCCCATCCACGTCCAACTACTGTACGAGGGAACAAACCGATTCACCCCCAACTACAGACTTTCACAGTCATCCAAGCCTTCTTCCTTTTTATCTGTGCCAGCTCTCTGGGAGTTAGAAACAAAGGGCTACACTAGATTACGTGGCCAGTGGCAAGATAACACATTCTGGACCCCCTGTACTCCTTTTTTTCCATAACTAGGAACAGATGGGCGTGGGAGAGAAACGCTTTCTCCCAGGGACTCCACATGAGTTAGCAACTTGCAATGAGTATTCGCAGGTGCTTTACATTTATGTGCGTATTTATTTGGTCTTTGTAAAGTGTAACCTGCTGCTACAGCACTTTTGTGGTGTGGTACAAAGATGGTGACTGTGATCTCAGTTTTTTTAATTCTCTGGGCCACGCATATTAGTTGTACACACTGAAATATTAAGATTCCATCTAAATCATATACCCAGGATGAAAAATCTTGCTGGGAAGGATGCCCCTTTATCTGATAGTCTGCTAAAAGTGATAGGTGGTAGGGCAAGTATTAGAGACATGAATGGAATAAAAAAATATATTAGTAATATGTACCAGGAAATGTGTGAGGGCCACAGTGCTGATTTTGGGAGAAAGCTCAAGATTTTTTGTTAAAGCCTTAGGTCTCCACACTCATTTACAATCCTAGAGTCACATGGACCCTTGTTGCACATTGTGGGATTTAGACTCAATATTGGGAGACCTAACACATTGACATATCTTGAGAGGCAAAACATTTCTGTGCTGAGTGATTGTTTCCCTCAATATTTATATCAGTCATTTTTTTGTTATTGATATCCTGACATACAACTGCCACGTCGAGTGTCAGTATTGGTTGTAAGGCTGTTAATTAGAGTATACTCTTACAGTTTTGGTTCATCCAGGTGTTTTACATTTCAGTATCAAATGACATTATTTTTGCTTTCTTTCCTTCTTACATCTGCTCAGACAAAAATGTATAGCTTCATGCTCAAAACATTCCATATCCTATGTTGCCTGATCCATAACTTCAATCGAGAGGCCTATTAACTAGGCAAAACCATTGCCTATACATGTTTTGGGCAAATGAAATTCTGCCAAAAACAGAGTTTTAAAGCATAGATGATTTATTTATTTTCATTTCAGATCAGCTGCATTCCCAAACCGAAGGATGACATTTTATAGCAGTAACATCTGGGTGTTTAGTAGCTAGATTCCTTTAATCGCCGTCCTTTCCTGACTCTTCCTCCATAAATATGAAGTCCCAATATATGGTACGTCCATCTTTCTAGTGGGATTGCTGCTGCCCCTTATCTCCAAACTACAGCACTAGCCCCACAACAGACATGTCCACTCTGTCACCGGAAAGATGCTGCATGTTTCTGTATCCTGCTCTCTCTCAACATATGTGCAAACTCGTGACTTTGCAGATCGCACTTTGCATCTACATCAAGTCAACAAAAAAGCTCATATTGATGCTGTTGTTACCGGTCCTCCTCTGGTCAATTGCAGGTTCGCTCCAATAGGCGGCCAATGGCAATTGTGCACTCTTCAAATATTCAAATAGTTGACATATCTTTAGCTTTTGCTGATGGAATTCCCTATCTGGGAAAACGTGTGTGTTCTGTTTAACCTGCAAAAAAGTTTGAGAGTGTTTCAATCGTATCTGCATAATCCTACTTATTTCTATGCACAGGAACGCGCACCTCAGACTGCTCATCTTTCATCTGTGCACAGGCTCATGTGTCTGGACATAATTACTATAGGACACAAAGTTATACAATGATTTGCTATCATTTATAAATAAAAAAATTAGGGCATAATTTAGACATAGGTAGACAATGCCACCACAATACTGATATGTCAGAGGCAGTTCCTCAGTCACGCTAGCTGCAGCCGGACTGCCGCTTTACAGATGTCGGTCTTGTTTCAGTCATTTCCTCCTTCCTCCCAAAAAGCTTTTGCGAACATGGTAGAATATGCTTTTCAGATAAAATGACCAGTGACGGCAGGTCCGCCACCCAAGTATGGCCAATTTGTTGTCACTGGTGAAATTGCTGAAGACAGGCCCCAGGACCGCTTTGGTTTACATTACAAGGTTGCTCCAGACAGACAGAACGGTCTGCAGATGGCCATTTTCAAAAGCAGTCAGTTTTCCCTGCTTCCTGAATAAGGCTAGAGAATGAAAAAGAGGGCGTACAGGACATACACTCTTTTTGTCAGATGCCCCGTTACTGTCCTTCTCTAAATGAACAAATAGTATTGAATTAGTTAAAAAGAAAGTACAGACATACCCTAATTGTAATCAATAAATCAGCAGAAAGTTTTTTTTGATTTCATATTAAAATCCCATAGGCACAGACCAATACAAATTCATCATACTCCAAAATATATACATCAGTGCAAAAGAAAATAAAAACATGATACATCTTAAAAACTCAGTGAGTTCCTAAGCTTAAGCACCGCCCACAAAAACTTCGCTATACGATATCAAATATGCGTATCAGATAAAAACTCTAAGAATAAATAGGCAGGTTGATACTGTTTAAAACAATAAAACTTAAAAATTGGTAGAATCCAAAGCCTCCTTAGATCCATATAAAATGTCTAAAATAATACACAGTGACTAGTACTCTTATCTGACATATGATCACAGGGGCATTTATTTAAATTTCTACACCAATCATTAATTAACTGAAGACTAACTAGGCAATAAAATGTATCTAGCCTGATGCAGGTTAAGATAAATCTATGCTGGTCATTAGATACATATTGTAAATAAGGTTGTAGACCAAACGTGATCAAAGTCGTTACGTGCCTGTGGACAGTGGGCCTCATCAGCTCACAAACCAACTTTTGATCTTCACACAAGGCCAAGTAATCTGCTCTAAGATGATTCCTGTTGAGGACATTAGGAGTTCCGGTTGATCAAAATATTCCCGATGTCTCAGATCATACAGGAAGTTTTTAACATACATTAGCAAAGAAAGCTGGAAGGCCGCTTCTAGCTTGAAGCAGTCTGTAACTATGCCACGGTTAAAGGCGGCTTACTCAGGGGTCTAGATCTTGTGCCACAGTAGCATGGGTTGAAGTTTTACTAGATCACTAAGAAATGGAAGCCTCAATTCAGCATGGTATGCATAGATAGAGCAACTGTCAGGCACTGCAAGAACAAATTGTAAGAACACGTTCTCTACCACTTGTAACTGTGGACCGTCAAAGTGCCCCCTACGCCAGCACCATAGATAGCTGTGGACACACACTTTATGTTCTAAATAGATAACTCCTTCACAGGTTTCCTCCCAAGTTTTCTAGAAAAAAATACATAATGCTGTAATGGATTTTCTGTAATGAAGCTTCCTGGTATTAAAAGCCAGCCTCCAACTACCCTTCTGGTCAAACATTATACATAGGTATGCGAAGGAATTTGTACACTCAATATGTGTACCTTCAATAAACAGATTACTACATTTCAATGGCCTTCTGTCGCACTTCATAACAAAGGTTTTCCCCTTGTTAATGGAAAGCCTCAGATTGTGCATTAAATGTTCACCATGCGTTGTAAGCCAATGGGAGTTTGAGCCATTAGTACGGCGTCATCCTCCCAGAGAAGAGCCGGGATGGGGCAACACCCAACATGAGGGAGATCAATACAATGCTCAGTTAAAACCTGCCCTTAATTGTTATTAGAACATTGGAATGCTGGGGGCTCCATTGAAAACAATGGAGTGCTGCGGGCTTTTACTGGCCGGTAAAAGCCCGCAGCGCCAACATTCCAATGTTGCTTTGTTCACAGCAGCAGCTGTGAACAAAGCCTCACGGAGCCCGAGGGGATTTTAATCCCCTCGGGCTCCGTGATTTTTTTTTTTTTTAATAGAACATTCTGCCCTGAGTGACAGAATGTTCTAATAGCCTTAGAACCCGCCGTAGCGGACTCTACCGGCTATTAAAGTCCCTCTCCCTTGTTAAATGCCCTCGCCTTCGGCTCGGGCATTTAACGCGGGGAGCGTTCCTTTAATAGCCGGTAGAGCCCGCTACGGCGGATTCTAAGGCTATAATATATAATGTGAATAAAAAGGGTGCTAATACACAGCCTTGCCTGACTCCTTTCTCTATGCAGAACTTACATGTACACTCACACTTAATCCAGTATCTAACCTTGGCTGTACTATCCGCTTACATCAAAAAATCACATATTTTCATATAATTTATCATCTAGGACGAATCTCTTAATCTCAATAAAAAAATCTACTTTAAGCAATGTTGAGGAAATTTCACTGCTTTTCAGGAATCAGTTATGTAATTGTACTGATTTATAAGAGAAATTACAATAAAAATCTTGTCATTGAGATTGTCAGAGAAATGCTTTCACTGGCTGATATATATATATATATATATATGTTTTGCATTTTCAGGATGGCGATGGAGCACGACAATCAGTGTTAACTGGCAGCAAAAGTCTACTAACACACTATTACGATGATGCCAAAACAATGTATGAGGTGTTTGTTCGAGGACGGCGCATATCAGGTAGGCATCTGTAATGTTTATGTTAAAGAGAATTATGAAATGCCTTTGCATACAACCTTCAAAGTGAACAGTTGTTTGATAAGCTCTATAAACCTATTACCAAGTGAACATCCTGGACTGTTATGTAATATGAATGGAAATATATGACTAGTAACCTGTAACAAGACAAGTCTTGCGCCCTTGCTTAACTAACAAGAGGTCTGAGTTTTAACCCCTTAGCTGCTGGGATGACCCCCCCACTCCCAAAGTGCTGAACACTTTTTTGGCTACTTGGGGCAGTATACGCTTCAGGCTCCATAACTTGTTTTCCACATAAGGTATCCTCGCCAAATTAGTGTCCTTTTTTTTTTTTTTTACATCCTGGGGACTGTAAAGGTACGTAGGGTTTGTGTTTTCCCCAGGAGGGGACTGAGAGAACTTTTGAGTTTTTTTATTTGTGATATACCATTACATCTGCTAGGCCTTTCTGGTTGCGTTAATACATAGGGTTTGTAGGTTCTCCTAGAACCCACGAACCAAGAGCCAACACCTGAGGTGCGCCGTACAATGGTTTTTCATTGTGTACAGAGTATAACTAAACCCTATAGCGAAATAGACAGAGTGAAAAATGGGTATCAAGGAAACTCATGTATTTCTGAAATGGGGACAAGATATAGAGTTTAGGATCAGTCTCTCTACGTCTCTGAATTTGTGGGTACCAGTGCTAGCGTATGATTTGGAGGGTATTTTTCAAAATGTCATCTTTCTTATACAGTGGCTTACATTTCAAAGGCACAAATGCAGTGACATCTATTAGGTAATAAACAATAGGTTCTACTATACTATTCCCCCACATATCTCACAATATAAATGGTACCTTACTTGTGAGGGTAGACTTAGTGCCTGCAACAGGAAAAAGCCCAAAAACAAAACATGGACCCAGCTTACTTTTTTCCACCAAAAGCTGGCCTTTTTTAAAAAATGTGAGTAGCTTGAGATTTTAGACCCCGTCTCAGCTGGAACCTAGGGAAACCTATCCATCCTTTACATTTTTTTAAAACTAGACACCTAGGGGTATCCAAGGTGGGATGACTTGTGTGGCTCGCCCTTTTTTTCCAATGTTGGTAGCTCGATAATTTGGACCCTAACTCAGCTGGCACCTATGGAAACCTAGCCAACATGTACATTTTTGAAAACTAAACACATGGGGTATTCAAAGTGGGCTGACTTCCATGGCTCACACCATGTTTTGTGACCCTGAAGTCCTTGCAAACCTCAAACTTTGACTAAAAAACACATTTTCCTCACATTTCTGTGATACAAAGTTCTTTAATCTGCAGGCAGTCATGAAATTTTCTACCAGCCAGCGTTCCCCTAACTCTCTAGAGAAAAATGGTACCTCACATGTGTGGGTTGGCAAAGTGCTCGTGACAGGGAAGGGCCCAAAAAGTTTTTTGGTGATAATGATAACTAAGGTGGGTGTACTAATCAGTCCTGGAACTGGGAACTGTGTTGGTAAACCTATCAAACCCAGACATTTCTGAAAAGTAGACACAAAGGGGAGTCCAGGGATGTATCTCTTGTGTGAATCTCACCCAGAATACCCTGCAAAGGTAAAACATTGAATACAAATACTATTTTTCCTTGCATTTCTGTGACATAAACTACAGGAATATGCAGGGATCCACAAACTTCTTACCAGATGGCGTTCTCCAATTTGTCCTTGTTACAAATGGGGTCTTTGGTTGGCAGTCAGGTTACCCCCTGTCGTAGCAAGAACCCTCACTTTAGTCAGGGTAAGTCACACACAATCCAAATTATCCTGTGCCCACCCTGTGGTAGCTTGGCATTGACCAGTCAGGCTTAACTGAGAAGGCATTGTGTAAAGTATTTGTGCACTAAATCATGCAATAACACAGTATAGCACCACAAAAACACACCACACATTGTTTAGAAAAATATATCAAATTTATCTGGTTAAATGCAGGTCAAAACGATCAAGACTCAATAAGTAAACTTTGAGATTTCACTTAGAAAATAAGAAAAGAAGTCTTCAGTCTTTAAAAAGCAACAAATGTCTCTTGCAAGCACAAAGTACCTGGTTTGCATTCAAATTCTTTGCAAGGGACCGCAGAGGAGGAGATGCGTGGAAAACGGGGAGGTGTGTGTCAATTTTTGTGGCGCACACAAACGATGTGTCGTTGAGTTTTCACGCAGGGCAGGCTTTGCATCTATTTCAGGCACGTAGACAGGGATCCTCTTAGGTTTTTGGGGCTTTCAGATGCCCCGGGGCCGATGCATTGAAATCCTGGGCATGCAGGACGAAGTCACAGGGCTGGGTCGATCCAGTGGGCGATGCGTGGAAATTTCTGCTGCACAGCAGGTGCTCCGTCAATTCCTCTCAGGAAGTCAGGCTGCGTTGTTCCGGCTTGGCTTTGCGTCGATTCGGTGGGCAGTGCGCCGGAGTTCTGGTTGCATCGCTGGTGCTGCATCGATCTCCATTCCACTTCGGGGAGCCAGGCTGCATCATTCCGGTTCAGCATGCAGTGATTTTCTCACCGCGATGCAGGCTGTGCCTTGAATTTATGCCGCACCAGGAGTTCTTTTGCAGGATGAAGTCTTTTTGGTCCTGAGACTTCAAAGAACAGGAGGCAAGCTCTATCCAAGCCCTTGGAGACCACTTCTCAGAAGAGACAGAGGGCAGCAAGGAAGCAGGGCAACAGCAGGGCAGCAGTCCTTTGCAGAAAAGCAGTCAGGTGTGTCCTTTGGGCAGCCAGGCAGTTCCTCTTGGCAGGTTGCAGATTCTGGTTTGGGGATTCTTCTCCAGTGGTATCTTGTCTAGAAGTGTCTGAATTGGAAGGATGAGAGACCCTGCTTAAATACTCAAATGTGCCTTTGAAGTGGGGGATAATTCAAAGAGTGGCTTAGAAGTGCACAAGGTCCCCTTTCAGTTCCATCCTGTCTGCCAGGGTCCCAGTAGGGGGTGTGGCAGTTTTTTGTGTGAGAGCAGGCCACTGTCCTTTGACATGTAAGTGTCAGGCCCTCCACCCTCCCAGCCCAGGAAGACCCATTCAAAATGCAGATGTGTGCAAGTGTGACTGAGCATCCTGTGTTTGGGGTTGTCTGAGTAAATGCACGAGGGAGCTGTCAACTAAACCGAGCCAGGCGTGGATTGTATGGCACAGAAGGATTTAAGTGCAGAGAAATGCTCACTTTCTAAAAGTGGCATTTCTAAAATAGTAATATTAAATCCAACTTCGCCAGTCAGCAGGATTTTTTATTACCAATCTGGCCATACTAAATATGTCCTTGTTACTCCTTTCAGATCCGAATCTACCACTCAGACAGTATATGAGGGTAGCCCTAATGTTAGCCTATGAAAGGAGCATACCTTACAGTAGTGTAAAAACGAATTTAGGAGTTTTACACTACCAGGACACATAAACTGCACAGGTACATGTCCTGCCTTTTATCTACATAGCACCCTGCCCTATGGGGTATCTAGGGCCTACCTTAGGGGTGACTTATATGTAGAAAAAGGGGAGTTTAAGGCTTGGAAAGTACTTTTAAGTGCCAAGTCGAAGTGGCAATGAGACTTGCACACACAGGCTTTGCAAAGGCAGGCCTGAGGCATGGTTAAGAGGCTACTTATGTGGGTGGCGCAATCAGTGCTGCAGGCCCACTAGTAGCATTTAATCTACAGGCCCTGGGCACATGTAGTGCACTTTAATGGGGTCTTACAAGTAGATTAAATAAGCCAATTGGGTATAAACCAATGGCAACATGTTTAAAGGGAGAGAGCATATGCACAGTAGCACTGGTTAGCAGTGGTAAAGTGTGCAGAGTCCTAAAACGCTACCCCACTGGTGTGCCTGGGCCTAACGCCTGTGACATGAATGGATCCCACAAGGGTCAACTGTAGTCCTTGCATGAGGAGCTCTTGGAAAGGGCCATCTTACCCCATCGGATTTAAATCTGGTACTAATTTGTTAAAGTTAATCCACCACACACACTGGTTGGTTTTAGTACCTCCAGAAATTCTGGTTTCAAAGCATAAATACTTATCAAAGTATCTGAATATTGAAACCAAGCCTTCTGAAGGTGAGCCATAAAGCCTTTTCACAGCTCATTCACATGCCTTTCATGCACCACACATAAGACTTTCCTACCGCCGGCCACAGGCCCAATCCAACCAATCAGTGCACTCATATCAACATACTGCCACCAGACAAGGGCCCATCATATTCATATGCCACAGGACAGAATAGGTTTGCCTACATTTTACCACTTGTCAAGTAACGGCCTCCTTCTTCCTGAACAGTAACAAAAACATGCCTAGTGAGTTTTTACTAATGGCTTCCATGACAGCCACATGAGCTCAGGAAGGCATGTCTTTCGTGCGCCTTTAGCTCAGTCACTATGCTAAGTCCAACTCTGTCTATGTTGTGGATGCATTTGGGGGTGTCAGAGGATGCCTTACGAGGCCAATTCCTTAAATGGAGTGAGCATATCTACAGTTGAAACAAAGGCAGACACGCTGGGGAATTGTCACAAAGCTCCCTAAAGAGAACATCAAAAATTATGAAGAACAATAGTTTTTGACTCACAGGGTAGTACGTGAGAACATAGCTTATGTCCCATC
The DNA here is from genome assembly GCF_031143425.1 of Pleurodeles waltl. NCBI lineage: Eukaryota > Metazoa > Chordata > Amphibia > Caudata > Salamandridae > Pleurodeles > Pleurodeles waltl. The sequence continues at coordinate 714,493,956 of NC_090446.1, forward strand.
CTCCATTATGTGCAGTGCTGTGACTATAATGCACTTATCATATAGCAAACTGAACATCTACTAAGTTCTGATGGAGAATGAGCATGGCAAGCAGGTCAAACAGTGACCCATAGATGTCATAGTAATTGAGTGTGAGTGCAGCATCAATGGGTTTGAATCCATAGGTGAAGATGAAGTCATGGCATGTGTATCTGTACTGCTTTTACTATCTGCCATCTACCTATGCAATATCCCTGGGAAAGTACACCTCCCATAAGCTTTTGCTTTTTCTACCCGTTCATGTCCCTGTCCTCATCAGAGTCCTGCCTAATACTGTATAATTGCCAAGTGAACATATACTAATGCCTTCTGTCCCGAGCTTCTTGAAGCTCAAGAAAATGAGTCTTTCATGCCCCATCAGTGCATTTACTGTGCTAAATCCAACTCCTTCCAGTTTGTAGATGCCAGCTGGGGGTGTTCGAGTATGCCTTGCGGGGCTACTATTCCTCGAACTGAGCAACCATATCTACAGTTGAAACTGAGGCAGACATGCTGGGGAATACAGCCTAAGTTCTCTAAAGTTAAAAGCCAAACAACTGTCTTGTGGGACTCATCCACCGACACTTCTACTTTTGCTTTGAAAGTGTGAAAACTCAATCACTAACTTGTATCATTCCCAATGTTATTGTAAAATGGTGCAGGACACAATGGGGGTCATTCTAAGTCTGGCGGGCGGCAGAGGCCGCCCGCCAGACTTCCCCCCTCCAAAATACCGCTCCGCGGTCGCAAGACCGCTGAGGGTATTTTGGCTTTTGCACTGGGCTGGCGGGCGACCGCCAAAAGGCCGCCCGCCAGCCCAGTGCAAAAACCCTTCCCACGAGGACGCCGGCTCAGAATTGAGCCGGCGGAGTGGGAAGGTGCGACGGGTGCAGTTGCACCCGTCGCGAATTTCACTGTCTGCAATGCAGACAGTGAAATTCAAAATGGGGCCCGCTTACGGGGGCCCCTGCAGTGCCCATGCCATTGGCATGGGCACTGCAGGGGCCCCCAGGGGCCCCACGACACCCCATACCGCCATCCTGTTCAGGATGGCAGTATGGGGTATCTGAATCCCCATGGCGGCGCAGCGAGCTGCGCCGCCATGGAGGATTCAGAAGGGCAGCGGAAAACCGGCGGGAGACCGCCGGTTTTCCTCTTCTGACCGCGGCTGAACCGCCGCGGTCAGAATGCCCTGCGGGGCACCGCCAGCCTGTTGGCGGTGCTCCCGCCGACCCTGGCCCCGGCGGTCTAGTACCGCCGGGGTCAGAATCACCCCCAATATCTTGTATGATGATCTTATACTAAGGATGTGAAAATCATCATACAAGAAATTATGTACTGTGCTCTTTTTTCAATAACACACTTTCAAAGCAAAGAAATGTTTCTGAATAAGTTCCATTGGATATTTGTTTGACTTATTACAGTGTGGGGACTACAATGCACTTGTCAGTCTGCAAAGAGAACACCTCCCACGTTCTGACGGTGGATGAAGGTGTTGAGCAGTCCATAAGGAAGTCTGTGATTTTCAGAATTTTCAGGCTGCTTGCCTAATGAAGTAATGGCCCATGGACATTAGTTTTGTATGCACAGCCTTTGAAAGGTTTACCTAACGGCAGCTCCACCTCAGTCACCCCAGAAGTTCGCCTTAGTATGATACAACATAAAGTAAGTAGGAAACACAGGCCTGACTGAGGTGGGCACTCGGGATAGTAAACATGACTCTCCTGCCTTTTTTCCTACTTCAAGCACACTTTACAATGACAACATGGTCGATCCTTGTTGGGTGTCTTAGGAATGCGACAAGCAAAGTGTCGCTCCTGCAGCCCTGAGATATCCTCCAAAAAATATGAAGCAGAGGCTTCTGCTTCTGTAGCAGCAGTGAGACTTTCAATCAGAGACAACTGAAAGTCAAGGAAACACATGAGTCTTCCTGTGGTTGTTTGACGATAGACAACATACCCATTGAATGTTGCCATCTGGATCAGGTAGGTAAACAGTTTTTTGTACCAAGTGTGAGTTTTACGACTTGCATTGTATAGCTGAAGAACCTGGTCATCCTTGTCCACTTCGCCCATGTACTTGGTGTTATCAAGTGTACAGATGGGCTTGTGGACTTTGGCCATCTGACTCCAAACCATGACGGGGAAGTGCTCTCATCATGAATTTAGTGAGCACCTACATATCACGCATATCCGAGAACTTGACTGTAAGCAGTTCATTGGAACTCAACACAGTGCTCCGGGATTTCTGGAGCTTCGTGCAAATAAGCTCCTGTGGGAATCCTTTGCTATTTACAATGAACTGTATTGTAGGCCACAGTGCCAGTTTTGTAGAGCTCACTGAACAGCTCTTCCCCTGTACAGAATTTATCAACATAAACTTTATAACCTTTGTGAAGGAGTGGCTGGACAAGCTCCCACACAATCTTTCCTGTGACCCCTAGCGTGGGTGGGCAACCTACAGGGTTTAGAGTGGAGTCCTTCCCTGTATACACTCTCAAGCTGTACACACAGCCAGTAGAGCTCTCATACAGCATGTACAGCTTGATGCCATAGTGAGCTCTTGCTTGCAATGTGCCACTTGAACAGCAGCTGCCCTTTGTACAGGATCAAGGACTCCTCAACTGATATATTCTTTCCAGCAGTATAAATCTCTGGAAACCTGACAGACAAATGTTCCACAATAGGCTGAATTTGAACAACCTGTCATGGTCTGGATGGACCTGGGGCAATGCAGCAGAATTGTCATTGAAATGCAGCATGCAATAGCATAAACAGTCTCTGCTCCTATACAGTGCAAAGATGTGGGTTACCCAAACAATGCGAGTCAACCAATAGGACTGCAACGTTGGTTTCTTCACTAACCACATTTTGAGCGTAAGTCCCAAAAATATCTTCGTGGCTCGCTGACACTACAGATGGGTGGGAGGAGGGGCAGGGAGGGACGAGGAAGCGATTCTGCGTCTCCCCCAAAGGAGAAAAAAAGAATTCTCAGTGTTTTGCACTGGATAATTAGTTTAAGCCCTCCCTAGTGACAGCCAATGGCCATCCGTAGGACCAGGGAGGGCGTGCATGTGACTGCCATTGGCTGTCACACACATTGAAGGGGTTAAGAGCGAGTAGAAAAATATGATATATTCAGTACGTTCAACACAGCTGCACAAGGTATCCACAGTTATTTGTAAATCTTAATTAAAATTTTAAACGGACCATCAGAGTGAAGCAAAAACACAGTGCTTTCTTCCCAGTTCTCCATTATTAGCCATCACCAACCATAGGCTCTAGAATGTCTGTTTGTTTGATTTTGTCAGATTAGGGTTTGAGATATACTGTGACATCATTCCCCAGATGGCCCCTTTAAGATGAAGGACACGAAGACCCAAAAATGCTCTTATCTGCTTTTGAGGAGCTCTTAAACTATTGGTGAGTAATGCATTAGCAGCTATGTAATCTATCTGGTGTATTGCTGGGGTGCTTGCACTTCTGTCTTCTTATGAACAGTTGGGCAGCAGAGCTCCACAGCACAAATAACTCAGGTAATACATCATTCAGGCGCGTTTAATGGGCCTTCTGTCAATGACAAAAATGTAGCATTCAGGAGCATCTAATGGGCTTTCTGTCAGTGACAAAAACTTCTGTCTTCATACTAATTTGGCCGAGTGTGTTCCTTGCTCCATACATTTCAACAAAGACAGGGGGGTCTACATAATGTATGCAGGTCATTGCCTTTTGAGAACTCTGCCCCTAGCTGGCGACATGAGGCAGAAATAAATACTTTGATAGGCACTACTCAAAGTTAGGCAATCCTAGATGTTTCTAATTGCACCATCTAATAACATCCACAGGCCATTCTATGGTACTGACCATGGCAGTGCCGTCCCTCTTTCGGACATGGGCAGTAAATGAAGCAGAAGTGGTCGAAATAAGTGTAAAAAACTTCTAAGGATGTATTGCTCATTTTGAATAAAAATACATCTGAAAATGGGAATTTTCTGTGCTTTCCTCAGAGGTCTTGTTGGCGAATGTCTGGATAGCTTTTCATTTAGAATTATATCTGACGATTGTCTCATGGCTCAGTTAGAGAACTGTGCACTGCTTTGATTGAGAGTCAGGAAAAGGTTTTATGAGTAGCAAGTAGCAGTGATTGTGCTTGCTCTATGGGCAGAGAAGAGTCTTAACTGGTACAAGCTCATCACTGTGAACCCCAGGGATTGCTGACAGTGAAGAAACAGAATTTATAGGACATCCAGGCTGTTCCCACCTTAATATCAACGTCAGAATATTGTGCTACCAAACCATCCAGGAGGTCAGTGCATATTGGTGATTGCAGGTTTTCTTTATATGTGACATGGCACATATGTGTGTCTGTGTTTATATATAAATATGTATATATATACTTGGGTGTGTGTGTTTGTATAAATATATTTTTACTGAAAAAAACAAAGGTTACAGGGGCATTATATTTATGTTCAGATTTTGCAAACACACACAACCATAGAAATTCAGCAGTTATAGTTATGTTTGTGCCCTAAGGTAACTATAACACGCGGCCCCACCAAGCACAGTTTTCTTATCATTAATTTTATTGCGAATGTTGCAGTAATATTATCAATGATGTCATAGTAGATGTCATGACTGATGTGGGATAATTAGCAGTGCATGGGAAGGGCGCGAGTCATGGAAAAACTGCTATGTCTCAGGATGGGCACCCTAGGACATAGCAGGAGTTAACCCTGGGGAATGTGGTCCCCAGGACCATTATTGTCTTTAGGAGAAGGCTGCGCAGACCCCTCACCGTTTCTAAAAGTGGCCAGGACCCGGGGGATGGGGCTTCAGGGCCAAAATTGGCAGAGGCGGCTGCCATGCTGCCCCCACCCTTCCTGTATTTTACTCCAGCCAAGCCCTGGGCATGGAGTCCCCAGGACAAGAATCGGCCTGGGGAGGAAGAGCCACATGCACCCCCTCCTCCCCAATTTATGTACTAATAAATTCCTTCTGGGACCAGGCCCAACAGGAAGGCATGCAAAAACCAGTGCATTTTTTTCCTACAGATCCTCTGCAGATTCACAGGAACGTTTTTTTTTCAAAATGTTTTAGACCCCACCATAAGGCCTAGAGAGTCAGGGTATTCCTACCCTGCCCCTTGTCTATTTTGTAATGTGTTTTCTTGGGACACACCTGAGTCAGAGGCCCAAGATGACTGCCACCACCTCCTGGTTGAAGTGGTGGCAGCCAATCAGATCTCATTTTGAGATCTATCGGATTTGTGGACCATCTGCATTTCTAGATATGCATAAATATGTGTTCTTTAATAACTCCAAAACTATTGAACGGATTATCACCAAATCACAAAAAGATATTTAATGTAAATATACTATCTTCAAGGTAAGTAGATGTGTGTGGAGGTAAGACCAGCAAATCTATACTTTCCTTTATACACTTGTTTTGTGGATATTGTGGGTTCTATGGGCCAGATGTAGGTAAGTGAAAAATTGCGACTTGCAATTTGCGAGTCATAGCGACTTGCAAATTGCAACTCGCAATACGAGATGCAGAAAGGTGATTCAGATACCTTCTGCGACTCGCTATGGGGGCGCAAAGACCCACCTCATGAATATTTATGTGGTTGGTCGCAGTTTGCGACCCCATAGCGAGTTTAGGCACTCACAGGGATGGTGGCCTGATAGAGACAGCAGACCACCATGTCTGTGACTGCTTTTAAATAAAGCAGTTTTTTTCTTTTCTTTTTGCAGCCCGTTTTCCTTAAAGGAAAACGAGCTGCAAAAAGAAAAAATACCGAAACCATTTAGTTTCGTTTTTTTCAGAGCAGGCAGTGGTCCATAGGACCACTGCCTGCTCTGAAAAAAAAAAAATTTGTGGCATTCACAAAGGGGAAGGGGTCCCATGGGGACCCCTTCCCTTTTGCAAATGAGTAGATGGTAAATGCGAGTTGGTTTGCGACCGCTTTCGCGGTCGCAAAGCAACTCAACATCGCGATGCGGTCGCAAATAGGAAGGGAATACCCCTTCCTATTTGCGAGTCGGAATCACATTTTGCGAGCCGGTACCGACTCGCAAAATGTGACTCTGCATCGAGTAAGGCCTTTTGCGCCTCGCAAACTGCGTTTTTCGACGTTTGCGAGGCGCAAAAGGCTTCCTACATCTGGCCCTTAATTTTGATAGATTGTTGTTTCTGTAGTATATATTTTTCATACAGCCCTTTTCATGAACCTTTTATAGGGGTATGCTATCAGCATTTGTTTAGCACCCATATAACATTTGTATGATCTGTAGCGCTTTCTCAATGTAGGCACCCTAAGCAGTTCTGCCGTTCTCATTGATCAGAGTCACGGTGATCTGGTGGTGGTCTGTTTGGCTAGAAATAATTTGCAGTGCACAATAAGACAAATGGGGTGTGTCTGATCCTGTCGGAAGTTTGTCACATTTTGTTTATGAACAACTATGCTGCAATTACTTGCTGGTCCACTAGGGTACACCGTTGTCCTTTGCTTGAATTACATCTCAGCCAATCTGAAGTAGCATCCAATAATAAGGAATTATTTCAGTGCCGTTAGAGTGATCATCCGGAATCCTTAATTACTAACTTACATTTTCAACGTGTTCTTCATGTGTTAAACCTTTCCACCGTGAGGCTGCCTCAAACTCTTCCTGGCAGAGGAGGATGTAAGGAATGACGACCACAGAGTGTAGAGATTATTTGGAAAGTCTGTGAGATGATCCGTCATGCGGACCCGTTCTATTAAGTCTTCTGTGTATGTCACTTCACAGTGTGTAAAATGTAAGGAAAGAGGAGGAAGGTCATTGTTTCTAGCAAGACAAGACGCTTTGTTGCCTGCAGGGGTAAAAGTAGTGCCTTAGAGTGATAGGAACCTTGTGCAACTAGTGTCCTCTTTTCAAAACGTTTGCATTTAACAGAATGATGGCACAATGTATTCATAAAGCCAACCTTAAGCTTCTTTCAGTTTAGTAAAATGAGAGCAATCTACTGAGTTATCCAGAGCCACAGCATTGTAGATCTTTCAGCAGTAGGCACCGATGTAGGCCATTCCTTAGATGTTAGCCAGTGCAAGGCAATCATGGATAAAGCATTGTGGGACATTTCTTCACGACAAAGATGAGACAGCCACCATGGTTATGTGTAGTTTGCTGTTTAGTCGTGACCTTTCCTGCAAATCACTCGTAGGCAGGTTGGATTTGACCAAGTGAAGACTATCCAGATCCTCTATCTTAGTAGTATTTATCCTGACACTTTGGTCTGATTTGAGGTGAATCGGTGTTTCATCTGCAAACAGTTGCCTGTGTGCAGGATGTTTCAAGTTAGTTTAAGTAGCTATTAGGAAGGATCGTGGGCACTGCTGAACTTGGGACACTCTGCAAGAGGTATAATGATCGCTAAGAGAAAGATGAGTTTGACCTGGTGTGTGCAACCAGAGAGAAAATACTTGCCTCAAACTCTTCTTTGGTTCCAAGTGATGTAGGAGTGAGTTGTCCTTTGTGGTGTCAGGGAATGCCAATGTCTCGAGTAGGATCCGGGTCCCTCTTGATCTGCCTTTGCAGTAGTGAGTTGCTTTTCTCTGATATTCACTGTAGACAAACTTTGTGATGTGTACCACAGAACACAAACAAATTTGTTGAAGGCAGCAGGGTTTGATGTCTTTGCACAAGAGAGTAGCAGGAATAACAACAAGACTGAGACATAGATGATGGCACAAAGTGTGACAATGTTATCGAAGGCTGTCCGTGTGTCATCAGAGAGGTCAACGATTGGGACTGCTGGATGGCTACCCGGGGAGGACTAACCTCTTCTCCATGGGAAAAGGTGGCTTATTTTCCCAAGCCATGGTTTTCTTCTGCCAGCTGTGCTGTATGCATCAAGTCACATGTGAGACAATCACATGGACTTACTCAGGTATAATAATGCGTGTGAAGTGTAAGGATATCGTATAGTCAGACGTGGGTAAATCTAATACATGCAGTGGTTTACAACACCTCATATATAACACATCCTTCAGTCAGTCAAAGCAGGCTTTATTGGGCCTTTGTATCTAACATGCACACAGCAATTGGGCCAGCGACGTTTTGAGGCATGGGCAAAGTATTGCCCAGGGTCCCCACCTTCCAAGGGGACCCCTGGAAGGTCAGCTTTGTGACTATCTCACTCCTATTTCCTTATCTCAACCCCTATCCCTTTTTTGCCTACCTCTGCCTCTCACTCCATCTCTATTTAATGTCAGTGTATGATTTTTTGGGGCTGCTTGAAAAACATGCTTTAGCTGTTTTTGTAAGATCAAGTCAGTAAGTTTAAAGTATAATTTAATATTGTGTGGCACGATATGCCTTAAAGGAGCAGAAAATGGATAATACAATTAAAAGTTGCTCCTAACAGGGGAACTATGTCTTACCTGGGCCTCAGATATCCTAAAAAATTATGCTGAATTGAGAAATTACTTCATTTTGATGATAGCACAGTTATCAATTTTAAACGATCGCAAAATAATGAACACTTTGGCTGTTTCTGTGAGGAGCAAGACTTTGAAATCCATCTCTAACCGGCATATCATGACCCTGTGCATAAACACAGTGCTAGCTGTGCACTCCGTCCTCCACTCCACCCCAGAGTCTCAAATAAAATCAGAAGAGGAGTTTATTCTTACATGCAAGGATAGTTACAACAATATTTCCCAATGGAGTTTAGTATCTACTGTGGTTGGCAATTCTATCCTTTGGCTTAATTCTTCTGCTAAATAACGCCCCCAAAAGGTCTCCTCCAAGCTGGCTGAGACACTCAATTAACTATTAGATATTGTATCCCTGGTACTCTAAACTCAAACCAGTAAAGTGGGTTCTCTTCCAAGCGGTGGTTTGACGTGGTGGAGCAGCACGTAAAAACAAGTACTGGCAAAGCTAGTACGTCTCTGACATGAAACCTATTAAACTTTTTCCTCAAAAGTAGCCACCGCAAATATTTGTGAATGCATGAGCTCTCAATGCATCCATCTCTAAAATCATTTTCTTAAATTTTAAGAAACCCTGTTCAAACTTGGCTACCCAGGATGCATGAACATCCTCCATGACCATCTGTGAATTCATATAATATACGTTTAAGAAACTACATTAAAAGATGGCTGAGGTGGATGAGTGTGAATCAACAGTGGACATCTTTGAATCCATTTTATCATATTTTAAGATACCCCATCTAACGGTGGCCTCAACAAATGCAGACATATCACCCAGCGGCCATCTTTGAAAAGATATCAATATAAGAAAACTATCTTTAAAATGGCTACCATGGATGCCTGGACAGCCCCAGCGGTCATCTTTGACTGTCTTTTGTTACATTTTAAGAAAACTCTGTCAAAGATTGCTATTTTTTTAATGGGATATTTTCAGATATAACAATTTTTTTTTGAAAGGTGCTTGCTGCGCTTCAGTGCACATGTTCAACTACAAGTGGCCATCTGTAAATGGTTAAAACATTCATTCATTTATGATGGCTGCCTGCTGATAGTGTGATGTGCGACTCTCAAAGCTCAAGGGGCCACTGCAGGCAAGCAACCATTGGGTGGGAAGGAAGGGGCTAAATTGGCTAATAATAAAGAGGAGGATGGAGAAAGTAGGAGGAGGATGGGGAGTGAAAGGGGAGAAGGATGTATGATTTGTAATGCACAGTCTGACATCAGCAGTGAAACAATCTATCGTCCAATCACAACAGTGTGAGACAGAAATGCCCTTGGGCAGGACAACCAGAAGACTATGGAGGGAATACATTGGATTAAGAAGATAAAACAACAATGCCATCCAGTCACAAGAGAGGGACTAAACCTATACCCACTCTGAGTGCATGCCACGAATTGGAAACAAGAGGTCCCCAACAGACCACTAAAGCTGCCTATAGCGGAGACCTAAAATGGATTTCCAGACCTTTCCTGTCAATATGAATAGGAAGTAGTGCCCACCAGCAGAAGTGTCCATAAATGCTTTCCATCTCATACATTAAACAGCAATATTTACTGACAATGGCTCTTCGTGGAGCCCTGATTCAATAAGTGCTGTATTATATATGCAAGTCATTCATTGCCTGATTGCTGAGCTGGATACAAATACGGTGCTTAGAATCCTCTGGGAAACCTTATTCTTTGTCGTTTTTTAAAACTAGGCAGTATACGTCCTTGTGCAGAGGGCGCATGGGCTATCTCAACCTCCTCTTGGCATGGGAATATGCAGTCGTGGCTCGCAGGTGTTAAAGGGGGCGGGGTGGCACGTGCTGGAGGTGGGAGGAGGGGGGTGGCAGGGTGGGGCATATTAATAAAAAAAATTAAAAAATATTAATAAACTTACCTGAACGATGTGGTCCACCCCCTCCTCCGTCTCCTCAACATGCTGCTGGCACAGGCTCCCTGCGGCCAATCCTGCTGCTGCTTAGAGCAGCATCAGGATTGGCTGGGAGCGCCAAGCCAGACTGGGAGCCTATGCAGGCTCTCTCCAGCCCAGCAACTATGTTGGAGAGAGCCTACTGGGCATGTGTTTGTCCGTCCCGAGACTGCCGGCCAAACAGACATGGGCTCTGAGGGGGAGTGCTGTGCACTTGTCACCCCCGGGGCCTCATCCCTGTACAAGGAAACGATAATAAACACTGTTTATTATCGTTTCCTTGTAAAGGTTTTGCAGCTGCCGCTGCTGCCCGAGGAACAACGCTCCTCCGCCCTAATGGAGGAGCCCCCCCCCCCCTTGAGTTTGTGGTGACTTGTATAGGCAGAGGAATCCTCAAACATATTTATTTAAGTATGTTTTTATTTGAGACATTATTTATGAGATTTATGCCGTGGTATGTTCGGTGCTTATGTTTTTTACTGGTGGTGCACATTTTTGGGAACCAGGAGCATCATCGGATTTTGACCCAGAGTAAGACAGAGAAAGTCAGAAAAAAACAAGGGGGTGGGGAAGGACGGTAAAACAAAGCCTAGAGGAGGAAGCAGAGATTAAAAAGAATGTGTATGAGTGAGAGAGACGAGAAGTGTAGAATCGTGTAAGAAAGAGAAAAAGGTAGAATCAAAGCTAGGGCGGCTTGGCATTAAGCAGCGTTTTCATTCGGTGCCACCAGGGCGGGCTACTGAGAAAAAGGTTTGGGCCCCTGCTCTTTGATTATTTCTTTTTTTTACTAATTAATCACTGTCCGCATTTAATCTTTCGATTATTTCGCGGCACTAGAGTACCTCCCCTTCTCACGCTACTGTGCTAAGTTCAGCCCTGTACTCTAAGGTTCATTTGCGACCATTTCGCTGTATTCAAATCAAGTAGCGTCCTCTACACACCACCTCGCGAGGTCTGACAGGGCTGCGCATCTGAAAGCTCTGGCCTACTTGCCATTTGCATACATCAGAAGGTCTCGTGCACAGATGGTGCTCTTCCGTTGACCTAGATTCCAAAGGCTGGGCCTGAGATGTTGTTTTTGCAGGGGTTAGTTGCCACAAGGGGCGCAGTGAGGGCAGAAGAGAGTTGGTTATTTGCATCTGCCAGAAATGTTTATGTGACATAATTGTATAACCCCAGCGTGGGCGTGGCATTGCTTTTCTTCTTATTTTCTGTAAACAGAGCTGCACTCTTTTTGCAAACCTAAAATTGCATTTAAGGGTTAAGGTGAATAAGAGCAGCATACGTAAAGAACATCTTGTCCTGAAACAAAATTGTAGCAATGGAAGACATTTACATTTCTGCCTGAACGAACGTGAGTAAGTTATTGAACAAAGAAGCCAAGCTGTTTTCTGCCATGCAGGATAATGGTGAGTTTAGGGATAAATAGGATTTTTAACTCAGCATTTTATAACTTGCCTGCTCACCCGCATTACCTGAAACGTCCGTGGCCACAGGAGAAAACAAAAAAAAAGAGACATTTTATGAGGTATTGTTTCGGGCTAATTCCACTAGGAGGCCTTTGGTACTGCAGGATAAAAGGCGATGTGGCCACATCACGTTGCCTGGTGGGTTCAGGAATCTAGTTCATGTTGTCTGTATCTACCTCAACTTAAACGAGCTGTGGAACTGCTTTGATTAATTAGCAATACATTTTCATTTGTTCATTGTGCCTTAATGTAGATTTACTATTTTCCCAATTCACAAAACTTCTCATTAGTATGCATTTGAAGTTGCACCAGGCGCAGGTTTACAGGTGTACTTTCTGGGAATGTCATGTGACAGCTTTTGAGTGAATATCTACGTATTATACTCTTAAGCAGAGTGGGATCGGAGCCCGCTCTACAAATGCACAATGTTTTCTCACAATTTAAAAATACATCTTTTATAAAAGTTGATTTTAATATTGTGTGTTTGAAAATGCCACTTTTAGAAAGTGAGCATTTTCTTGCTTAAACCATTTCTGTGACTCTGCCTTTTGTGGATTCCCTGTCTGGGTCAGTTTGACAGTTGGGCTGGTTGTCCCTCACACTAGACAGTGACACATAGGGAGCTGGGGTGTAGCCTGCATATCCTGATGAGCCATCTTTGCTAAGAGGGAGGGGAGGAGTGTCACTTACACCTGGAAGGGCTGTGCCTGACCTCACACAGTGCAGTCTCCAACCCCCTGGTGAGTGTCTGGGGCCTGGCCTGGGCAAAGCAGGATTTCACATTCAAAACAAACTTTACTTTGAAGTAGGCCTACTTCAAAGGAGAAATTGGATATAAGAAGGGCACCCAAAACCAAAGACCTTTGAACACTTCTGGAATCAAGAGGAACCTCTGCCTGGAGAAGAGCTGAGGAAGAAGAGCTGCCCTGCCTGTGACTGTGCTTTGTGGAGCTATCCTGCAGTTGCTGCTTCTGCCAGAGTAAGAGGGCAAAGACTGGACTTTGTGTGCCTTCCATCTTGTGAAGAAATCTCCAAGGGCTTGATTTAGAGCTTGCCTCCTGTTGTATGACGTCTCAGGGACTGCAAAGACTTCTCTCTACCAGCACCTGGAGTCTCTGGAGAGACTCCTGCTCTGACAAGTGGTGCCCTATCCAGCCCCTGGGCCCTTGAAAGGAAAGCTGGTGAAAATTCAAGGAAATAAACTTCGGACGACTCCGGACCGACGCCGCTGCTGAATCTGGTGACGTCGCCTGCAACCGACTCCGTCATCTTCGCTGGAACGCGACGACCTTCGCAGGCCCGACATCGATGCAGCCCCGCCAAAGTCCGTGACTCCGTGGAAGTCGCTGCATCTCGTTGTGACCAATGCCGCTCGAAGTGTGCGGATTCAACGTTTCGCACAGACGCCGCGATCCTCGACTTTGCTCATCGGCTCATTTTAATTTCTTCATCAAGGTACCGTACCTGGAGGTCTACGCGACTCCGTGTCCAGCGCCGCTGGTGTCAGATTATTGGGAACAACTCCGTTACAATGCCGTGTCGACACCTCATCGAAGCATTTTGTTTCTAAGCGTTATTTTTTTGTTTAATCTTTAAAAAATTAATAACCTGAATTGTGTATGTCGGATTTTTGTTGTTTTGGTCTTGTTTTGTTTAGATAAATATTTGCTATTTTTCTAAACTGGTGTTGTGTCATTTTGTAGTGTTTTCATTAAGTTACTGTGTGTGTTGGTACAAATACTTTACACCTAGCACTCTGAAGTTAAGCCTACTGCTCTGCCAGGCTACCAAGGGGCTAAGCAGGGGTTAGCTGAGGGTGATTCTCTTTTACCCTGACTAGAGTGAGGGTCCTTGCTTGAACAGGGCAGTAACCTGACTGTCAACCAAAGAACCCATTTCTAACACCCTCCTTCTGGCTTAATGAGATGAGTCCACCTCCATCTCTGAAGAAGGCGGTAATAAGTCTTGGCTTTATCATTAATGAGGAACTTTCTCTTAAACAGCAGGTAGACTCAGTGACATATTTCTGCTTTTTCCAGCTACGCAGAATAGGAGATAAAGAAATTCCTCACTTCTGAGGCCTTGATTCAAGTTGTTATCGCCTTTGTTATATCAAGGATCAACTATGCTAAATTCCTCTATCTGAATCTCCCTAAGCACCTTTTGCGCAGGCTTGAGCTGGTTCAACATCAGGCTGCTAGGTTGATTTATCAACTTCCTAAATACTGCCATATCTCCTTTGTGACAAAATAACTTCACTAGCTACCTCTTGCACAGAAACCCATGTACAAGGTTTGTTGCACTATTTTTAAGGCCTTGCACACTAACAGTCCAGATTTTATAAAACATCGGATCCACAGGTACACCCCTACTAGGTGCCTCAGATCCAACCTTCTACATTACCTAGTCTTTCGTCAATTCAGGAGGCGTAGGACTGGTGGAACCCAGTTTTCAGTCACTGCTGCCCGTGCCTGGAACCTCTTCAAATCAGGAAACCTTGAACTATGGGAAGTTCAGACAGATGCTCAAGACTTGGCTCTTTAAGCAAGCTTGTCAATTAGTATTTTGAGCTGTGTGGAGACGGTCACCTAGCACTAAGAAACCATCTGGTGGATGTGCGGTATACAAATTAGAGTAACAGAACATAACAGTATTTAGGGATCTTACAGCAAAGCTGTCCTATTTATTAATGGTGCACAGCCTAACATGCTAACACCACTACATGTCTCGACTTGCTGGATCGTCCATGTGTTTCATTTCCTAAAGTATAAGGATATCAGCATCCAATTTGTTTGCATTTTGAAAAAAAATTATATAAATCAAGCACAATACTTAATAAGTGTATCAGTATGAACAACAAATAATGTAAAGGATAAGGCCAGGAAATCTTACTGTAAGAATTTTTTTCTTTGTTTATACTATAGAAGTTTTGCAGCATCTTTCAAAAAAGCAAATGCATATATATACATATGTGTCTGATGTGCTCTGTGCAAAATGTGAACACACAGTGCTGAAAACAATCATGTGAACGATTTAACAAAGTGATCACTAAAGGAAAGAGCTGCGATGAGAGCGAAACAGACTGTAGAATCAAGAATAAATGTTCCAAGAATATCAAAAAAGTTCATTAACATTTGAGACCGATGTTGATTTTCTTCTGCTGCTGATTTATACATTGTTTGTTTTTTCAGCCCATATCACTTTTTAGTGGCTTGGTGGTATTCCCCGCTCCCTTAGTTGTCGAAGGTAGTTCTCTTATTTGATATATTATTCTAGGAACAGTCTGAAGAAAATCTAAACCATTATCCGCTTTGCCTGGTAATTCGTAATTTCAGGACATACTTTCGCCTGGAGATTTTGCTTGGAATATTTCCAGGCCTGGAGAGTTAGAGTGAATCTCACACGTCCTGATGAAGCTGGTCATCTATTCCATCCGTATTACTGAGAATAGAGTAATGTGCCCCCTTTTCTCATGTGCCGAATCTGTCACAGTGACCATTTAGATTCACAGTTACTGATCCTTGCATATGAAGACCTGGAACCTAATTATATAAAATCATAACAACTAAAAAGGCACACTGGCAAAAGATCCTGAGGGAAGACTTCAGGTATGCACCACCAAGGAGATGGCACACAGTCAGTGTACCTTAGAGGAAGCTCTTTGAGAGAGGTCAAGAAGGTCTTCGGGAATCTCCTCTTCCAACAAGAAAACAAGAATAATGTTTACCAGGTGCTCCTGCAGAAAAACACCTACCATTCATTTCTTGTGTCGCAGCGTGTACTTAGGCAACCTCTCTTGGCCGTACTCCTTGTGGTAAGGTTTAATATTTGGTGCGCCATCTCAGGTAGCTGCAGACTGAGGTTATGATTGTTCTCGGGTAGTGCGGACACAGCTCAGCATAGAAGAGAATGTGTGAGGTTCACGAAGATCCCTGCGCTGCTGTAGGAATACCAAGAGGAGGCAGTTGGAAGCTTCCCTAGTGAAGCAAGAACAAGTTCCAATTAACCAAATCAGTCATCTGATAAAAACAGCAAAGATCAGCGGTGGCACAACTACCATGGACCCCCCAAAACTATAAAACAATGTTCTAGTGACGGTTAGAAAAGGGACTTTGAGTGACAATATTCTTGGTACATATTGACAGCTGGTGACCAACGAAAGCACCAGTTTTATATTTCATCACCAAAAATATCTTCCAATGCACTTTACGATTTAAAAAATATTTCGGTTGGTCTGCTGGAGTCTTTGGCAACTCATGAAGCTTTGAGGCTGCAGACATATTTAGTTCCTTATTGGCTTGTTGTGTATACACTGCTACCGCTCCGTTAGTCTCAGTTGATATGGTGTGTCAGTGTTACTGAGGCAGGAGGCTGATGGACGGTAGCTGCCATTTGCCACACAGAACGTAGACCTCCTATGTAAGCGCACACACATTCACTGTGCAGGAAATCCAGGTGCGGGTTTCTGAGGCATACATGGTCAAGTCAGGATAGGATTGGGATCATAATTAGGCCCCGGCAGTCCCTAAAAAGTGGCCCACATTCCTTGGCAGTGCCCTTTTATGAAATACTATTTGCTTAGTCTCACTGGACTATATTTTTAGAGAAATGTGACTGGGAGAATGTCTGGTGAACCATAAACCTGCTATGGCTCCAGCAACAGGAAGTTGGGGGCCAGAGGCCCCAAAACGGCCTGGTCCCTGAGTCACCTTCTTCCAGATCACCATAGCCTGATGGAGATCTCCTGGAAGGGGAAGGGTTAATAAAAACACATTGCTGCTTCTCTATGGGGCTGAGGTGAAGATGACCCAATGGTAACAAAATCACCTGCCCGCCCCTTATCCCCCAGCAAGGTCCTGCATACAACCATGCTCAAATGTAATGGCATAGCGGGGAGAGGGGTTTGCTTCTGGGCCCACGCTCTGGTTCTGGGTCTGCTTCTGGGCAGGGCCGGTGCCAGAGGAGGCCGAGGTGATAATGGCCCAAGGGCCAGCGCTATGCCTGCCCCCCACCAAGGCCGCATCTCAGACTCAACCGCTCCCTTGCCCAATCATATGCTGAAGACGATGGCCTGGCAGGGGAGGAATAAAGCAGATGGCCGATTGACAGAGGCCCTAAAAAAAAACGTCCCACAAGTCATCTTCAGGCACCGGCCCATCGCCCAATGCCTGGCACCCGCCTTAACAATCCGGCCCTGACTCAAGGGTTTGAAGTGTCTCTTCTCATTTAAAAATGGAAAAAGAGGCGAGTGGTTGCTGATGAATGGATGGGGGTTGGACTAAACGTGTAGTCGGATGTAACTTTATCCCATAATGATATTTCTATTTTTTTTATACACTTCCGTGAAACCAGTCCTTTTGCAACTGTTGGAGGGCTGGAGGGCTGAAGACCTTTGACTCAGCCGATGGAAGGGTCAAAGGATTCACTCAAGCAACCATAAAGAGCTAGGGCCGAAATTAAAATTCATTTTTTTTATATAAAGGCTTCTATCTCAAATCTCACAATGGCATGTCTTGTCAGATCAATTGCAAAGAAAGCCCACACGGGTGTGTGTAGAGATAACGTCGTAAAAGCTGGTTGTTATGGCTGTTCTGAGATCCGCTGTTGCAATAGTTCCGCCTGTAAACAGCCTGTTTACCTTTACAAGTTACTGAATGTTATCACTTGTTTTTTATATGCTGTGCCCTTTTCTTTTCTGTGAAGAGATGAATATTCTATTGTTGCCCTGCAAGCCATATAATCAGGCATCCTGGCAGCCATTCTTGGACACCAATATTTAATTTACGACCCAACAGTGACACCCTGTAATGTATAGATGGCATGTCAGTCCATTGTTTTGAAGTTTAGACAGATCATGTTTTCATGTAAATCAACTTGAAACCGCCTGATCTTTTTTTTTTTATGAGTCAAGCATGCTTGGAATTGATGTATGTTTTTTATATGCAGAAAATGGCCCTTGTTTAGGCTCCAGAAAACCCAAGCAGCCGTATGAGTGGTTGACGTACAAAGAGGTGAGAGCATTTTTATACCGTCATTAGGTCTGTTATCGAACATCACAAAGTCAGCACGGGCTTAAGTCATCTTTTGCGCATGTTTTTTTTAAATCTTACATCACTGTTTTAATAGGTAAGATGCATCAGTTTGTTAAGGCATGTGCTGCACAGATCTGTGTGCAATTTGAAGTTCTCAGGTTTGAAACCTGATTGGAAGGCAGGTAAGTTTAATTGATCTATGTGTTTCCATGGACGCCAGCAGCACCACATTGTTGGTGGGGACCATGTTGAGCCACGCGAGGTGCATCAATGCCAAATGTGTTTCCCCGCCCAGGGTATCGTATCATTGCACCCCCTTTCCAAGAGAAAAGACCGGTATTAATCACACTCTGCCAGTCCTTTGAACTATTCATGCGACATGAGCTAACAAATGTAATTAAACAATGTGCAGTAATGTTACTTTGTCACAGGAAGTGATGTCACAATCCTTTCTACACTTAACTTGCATGGCAATAGGTCTGTATTCTAGTCAAGGCTTAGGTACAACAATTGCTAATTGTATTGTATAAATAAATGTACGTTTCTTATATTATTATTATTAACGTCCATTTATTAACAACACATTCGTGGCTATCAGCATTTTGTGACACACTGTAAAGCAGCAGAACGTTTGAGGCAAATCATAAACCTACATTTAAAAAAGTGTGTTTTTAAAAGTAATCAATTATAGCTGACATACAATGAAACAGGACGTTTTAAATGCAAATATTGCTTTAACAAGCACTCTTGTGCTATCATCAAATGAATATGACCTATCATGTCTAATATTTGTATTCGGTAATCATGGGAGTGCAGTATGGGGCAGACTGCACTTTCCATCCAGCGATTTCAAAGACTTGTGATCATGTTCTGTTGTTGTTAATGCTCTGAACTAAGCTTCTAATTGTTTGCGTACTATACAAAAGCATCAAATAACTTGGATATAATACCTCATAGAAATATGAAACTTTAAAAAGCATAGTCATTTCATGTACTTTTTCGTATACTAACGATTAATTCAGCTTTTATACGGCCCAAAGTGAAAACATTGTAAAACGTAGATGCCATACTCTTGGTTGATATTTTTAAAAAGTGCTGTACTCTATAAGTTATATATACTTTTAACATTTTTATTTGAAGTAATTCTGCTACTGCTTTGATAAATCCTGGAGATGGTTTTCAATTGTATTTATAATATACATATCTCCTCTGCACCCTATAGTCATGCTAATTCACCTAAACCTTTTCAGGATCTCTCAAGAAAGCAAGCAGGGGCTGGGGATAAGAAGCAGAGCTCTGGATGAAAGGGCTTCCTTGTCTCTTCCTGAGCTGTCCATCCCCAAGTTTTCTCCTTTTCAGCTAACACTGTAGATAGCCACGGCCACCTTCCCTACCAGACTCCTGCAAGTCAGGATAGATTTAATGAGAACCATACATGTGAATTCTGGGGTCAGGGCAACAATAACTTGACGCACACAGTATCAGTAACAGCTTTTATGAAGCATGCCTTCTACAAATAGGTGTAGTTATATGCTACCGTATGCCTGTGAGGTGCTACTCATTAGGTCATCTGGCATCCATGAAAGGGTTTCATTCAAGAAAAAAATGGTGGTAACCCACCGATAAATTTGAACCAATACACAAAATAGTAACTTTCTGTAGTTCCACTCTGTTTGTCTATTTTACATTGGTTACATATTTAGAACTCATTTTTGTCTTTCAGTAAGTTTTGACTGTTGTTTGCAGGTTTCAGAAAGAGCAGAGTGTTTGGGATCCGGACTTTTGCATCAAGGATGTGTTCCGATGCCATCTCAGTTCATTGGCGTTTTTGCACAGAACCGCCCCGAGGTATGTAGCATGGCTGAGGACAGTGGAGACGTGTGAGAAGTACCACAGATACCAGGAACAGGGCATGTGTTGGTTCTGGGACTGATGGGGCGCTTCTAACAGCACTTGAGCAGAGCAGGTTTCTAAATACAAGGATGGATTTTAGAGACACTGTGGCTACCGATTTAATGGTTTGAAGTCACTTGAAGAGCAAAAGGAGTCTTGGACGGCTTCAGATCAAGAGGATCTGTGGGCACCTTGTCTTTGGGGGTCTGAAGTGATTCACTGGAACGTATTATATATTAGACACTGTAGCCAACGGGGTTTAAAGGTCCTAGGAAGGCAAGGGTGGGTTTTAATGCACCATAAACAGAAGGGTTCATCATAAAGAATGTGGGTTGTGGATATATTCAAAAGGGGCTCCTTATCTAGAGATACTAGTAAGATGGCAGTGATGGGAGTGAGCCATCGAAGAGAAAGAGTTCAAGAGCGAGTCTGCAGTCCAACAATGAAATGGAAAGGGGGGGCTAACATATAGGTAAGCAAGAGTGGGACACATACAAATCAGCATTAACTTACATTTTGCAAAGTTTCCATGCTTGTGTAATATTGAAGGAAATATCCCAGAGTCTCTCAAGAATAACTTTTTGAAGTAAATCAGAAAAGTAAATTAACAGATTAGAACTGAATCTACTGAGAAAGAAGCTCATCAAAGACCCAAGAATAGAAGAAATTAAGCCCTTCCCTCACACGCTCCTGCAGGAAGACATTCACACACTCTCGCATGTATCACAATGTTCCACAATATTTTTAAAATAAAATCTTCATTGTTTCAGGTGGCCTGAGTGCTTTCACAAATAGACCTTGTTCTCTTCTTGCTAAGTGACCATTTATCTTCAAAGTCTACAAACCCCTTTGAGGTGGGCTAATTGTAGGGGAGGAAAAAATCAGTTTTTCCCTTGAGTTAGTTTTGAAGTACAAACTTATTTTTAATCACATTCAGGAATTCCCACAGCGACAAATGAGGCAAGCTTTTACTCGTATTTCTGTTTACTGGAGATACTTTCCGCACGTTCTGCCAATTATATACCAAGTGTTAGCCCAGTATGCTCGCCCAGAAAGTATTTCCGTTGTAATATAAACAATACGTTTATTTCCTGTCCCTTTTATATCATATAAGGGAAACATCAGAAATACTTTGTTTTATTTTCATTACATTCTTCCGTTCACTGCCTCACTTTTGTTGTAGTGGGATAGAAAATCGAAGTAAAATAAAAAATTACCAGCATAAATTCCAGCGCAGAGTACAGTGCTGTTATTTTTCCAATTTAAAAAACAAGTGTAATTGGCTTTCTCGCTTGTACTAAAACCACCAGAGGTAACGCAACGCAGCAGAGCAGGCCTGGAAGTGGGAGGCGAAAATCACA
Source organism: Pleurodeles waltl (assembly GCF_031143425.1). Taxonomy (NCBI): domain Eukaryota; kingdom Metazoa; phylum Chordata; class Amphibia; order Caudata; family Salamandridae; genus Pleurodeles; species Pleurodeles waltl. The sequence goes on from NC_090446.1 coordinate 714,515,119, forward strand.
AATATACCCTTCTTTCTTGTCACATTTGACCAGTGTTGCCAGTGTGCCCTAATTTCCTGTGTTTCTCCGTTTGCAGTGGATTATCTCGGAGTTGGCCTGCTACACCTACTCTATGGTGGTTGTTCCTCTCTATGATACCTTGGGACAGGGAGCCATTCGGTACATCATTAATACAGGTAAATATAGACCTTGAATTGACATTTAATGCATTAAGAATAGCTCCTGCTGCTCACAAAAGATAGAAGTAGTAGGGTGAAGAAAGCAATTCTCTTGTGACAAAGTGTCACAGAGTGTTACAGAGTTTTGTTTTCTTCTAAAAGCCTGGATGTGGAAAATCTCATAGCTTTTACACATATACTTATGAAATGTGCATAGCACAGAGTTGACCATTGGGGAAAACAGAGGCTACGAGATGCTTGTCAAATGTAATACACAACAGAGCAACAGAGATGTGAAACAAACGAAGGAATAACAGCAGTCAAAAAAGGATATCAAATGAAGGGAGGTGCCGAAGTTTGATTTGAGGAGGATATTTTCCAAATTCTTTCTGAAGAGGTTGAATACCAGGTTAAATACCAGCCGAATGTCGGAAGGCTTCCTAATTTAGGGGACCGATTTCGAGCCATTCTTTTTTCAACAAGAGCATGGGTAGATTTAGAAAAGACACATTTGTGAATGGCAGCTGCCACAAAATGAATATGCCAGTAGGGAAATCGATCTTTGTGAGCGTAACCTCAGCCATGCCTTGTGCAAGCAGTTTGCCCTGGGACACTGTTTCAGTGATAACATGGTTTTTCAATGTATTTCCTCCTAGAATAAACACTCATTCTGAAGGTTTGCAAAGCCCATTTTAACTTATAATCTTTCTATTCACAAAATGCAAGCAAAAAGCTCAGAATAACATCGTATTTCAAAGATAGTGGCAGTCGAACTCATATTCTTTTCAAAGATGTTCAATAATCATAGCCATGAACGTTACACAGTTACTTCATCATTGATATCACTGAAGTGTGACAGGTTCAATCTTGTGAGAGGTTCAAACTTGAAACCACCACATTATCTTTAACTGTCAACGCTGCACACATACAACACATGCACAGTCCAACAGATCACATTCTTAATTATTATTAACTCCCTTTACCCTTACAACAAGAGTTGCCACTCCACTTTGAAGAAGCCTGCATCAGGTGTAGTTATTCCAACCTACACCGAGATAAATGTGTATACTGCTCGAGAAGTCACTCAAAGCAGAATCAAACGTAAACATTCCTCAGTCAAAATTCTCGTGATATGTGAATGACCACACAAAGAATTTAGCCACATAATCTAGTCAACGTTACATTTAAAGCGGTGTTGCTACCTTTACTTGTAAAATTAGGTATTCTGAACATGATGCGGGCCACTGCTAAGTCCTAATTAGAGGAACATGCGGGTGGCCATAGAACACCTTTGACCGGTCGTTTTCTTTGACTGGAAGCTGCTAGGATAGCACTGACATAACATGTGAAGTTCTTCTGGACTTTGGGTGAAGCTACCAGTGGCAAAAGATTCTTTGGCATAAAATGTCTGAAACTCAACTGACGTTTGTCACTATCAAAGCCTGGCCCTGCGTACCAGTGGAGTAAAGAAACTGGAGGGTGCGCCCCTGCAAAGAACACGAAGGGGGACCCATAGAGATCAGGGCCCCCGCACCTCAGGGGCTGTGGGGGCCTTTGTTATGCCATTGCTGCGTACCAAGCTTCTCTATGGCTGGCAAATGTGTAGTAGCCTGTGGTTCTGGTAGGCACAGAGCACTGGAAGTGGAGGACTGCTTTTTGGACCAAATGCATGAAAGAATACAAAATTGAATGTTACAAAAAATTGTGACTGGTGTACCTGTTAAAAGGAAAATAGACCCTCATGCATTACAATGGAACTTTTTCCTAAGAAGCAAAATGATACACCAAGAATGAGGTGAGAGATATAGACAAACAGGGATAGTTCAGGATGTAATCGTCACTGTCTCAAAGCAGTGGCTTAGAGGGTTGACACTAAGCAAGCCAATGGCTGAAGGTGGGCGCCCGACAGCTCACTCTACGTATATAGAAAATAATACGTCTCAGGGCTTAATTTGAGGAGGTGATTGCAGGTGGGGCACACCGGCACTCATTTTTGGGGACTGAAACATATTTTTCATTATCAATCTCTTACTCAGAACAAAAGATGGAAAGGCAGAAATGGGAGAAAGAAGAAGGCCAAAAAAAGGAAAAACTGGCACAAAGGGAGAAAGATGGATGGAAAAGAGCCTGCAAGAATTAGATAAAAGACAGGGGGTGTTTGCAGGTGGATGAAAGAGGCTAGAGGTGGAGCAAGACTAGGCAGCCTTGGTATTCGCCCCCTCCATCATTCAGCAGTGCAGGCAGTGGGCTAATTTGAAAAGCGCTAGGCCCTTGTAAAAGAGCACCAACACATCCACCCCTAACGCAAGTCCAATGGGTCCCTCTTTATGAGTGTGCACCTGACTTTGTGCCTCTGGTCTGTCTTGAAAATATAGTATAATATCTTAAAGGGAGTTAAATGTTATTTTCAGCTGCTAACATCACTTTGCTTACTTGGCGTACTAATAAAATGATCTGGTAAAACATTAACTGAAACACAAAATCATATTTCTATTTTGTGTGTGCTTTTGTAGTGTCATGTACAGAAAAACGTTAATATCATCCAGTTCTTGAAGAAACACTTGAGTTCAGTTTTTGAAAGAGATTACTCCAAACAGTACATGTATAATCAGAGTTTACAATACGTTTCTGTCATGTTCGTTGGTTCTTTTCTAGCTGACATTTCAACAGTGATTTGTGACAAATGTGAAAAGGCTAGGCTACTCCTGGACCATGTGGAGAAAGGGGAAACACCAGGCCTGAACTCTATCATCCTGATGGACCACCTGGAGGAGGACCTAAAAGAGAGAGGAACCAAGTGTGCAGTGAAGGTGCAGTCCATGCAGGAAATAGAGGTGAGTGATGTGCTTCAGAGTACTGCCTTAGTTTGTTCATCTAACCAACGGTTAAGGCAATATGTTAAATATTTTAAAAAAAACACCTCAATTAAAACGAATACCTCTTTTCTCTTCATTCATAAAATGAAACAAGCATTGACAAAGACTATACATCAGGCTTAAATGTGCTAATGTATTCAACTAGCATTTGTGCATGCCTGTTTTTCCATGCTTTGGTATATTAAAACTAGACCACCTGGTATCTAAAGAAGTAGCCCATGTCGAGCTAAAGTAAGTTTTATGTTCTGTCAATCTCTGTATTTCCTTTGATCTCAGAAATATATTTCTTCTCACCAAGGGCTAGCAGTCATAAGTCTCGGGTGGTGTCATGCTTTGTATGACACCTTCAACCAGCAGTCAATGTTTAGCCAATGGCATTTTCCAAACTGCAACTTACACTCCTGTGCTTCTTGTGAAAACTCCTAAACTACAAGTGTCAGAATGCAAAGCAGTACGCCTGAAAAGCCAATATTGGCTAAAGGTTTCAGGAATGACATTGGGCCAAATGCCCACTCAGTCTACTGCTAAAATCAGTAGCATCCGAAAAGCATTATTCGTTTTGCTGCTATCACAAAGGAGAGGCTATGCAATAAACTTTTCTGTAGGTGGTGCTAATGTAGAGACATCACTTAATGTATTGCAGCTCACACAAACAGTGGAATAATGCTGAAGCACACCAAAGATGAATTGCGCAACCTGCAGTGTGGCACACACTCTAGCCTTTTTTTCTACAATAAACACACAGGAGGTGATGGGCAGAATGCTTTCAATTTGTCTAACTACTGGAAGTCGCTCAGGGTAGAATTCCAACCCATCCCTCACTACGCCATGTATTTCTGTTCAAAAGAAATGCAGTCACTGCTAATCTGTTGTTTGCAGATGATTGGAATGTGCTGTCTTTTACTATTCATAACTACTCTTCACAGTAGCACATTAGAACTGTTTAGGTATACATTTAAAAAATATACCTCATTTCCCTGTCTCCTTTATTTCTATGTCATAAAAACAAATTCACTACTGCAGTGAAGGCTTCCTTGCCATCCAACCTTCAGGTTAGATGGCAAGGGAGCCTTCATTATAGTCCTGCTTTTCCTTGTATAGAACAGAAAGAATGGCAGGACTACAATAAGGAGTTTTTGCAATCCAGTCTTCATTTCACATAGAAGGAAAGGCAGGACTAGCACAAAGGCACTCCTCCTATGCCGCCAAAGGAAGTTTGGATAGCAAGGGGGCTTCATTATATCCCTGCTTTTGTTTCTGTGTGATATCAAGGTTGGAGAACACGAGAGGTTTCATTACAATCCTTTTTAGGGTCGAGCCTGCGCGCAGCGAGACTCTTTTGTATTTAGAAAAGGGCTCGGAGCCCTGTCAACTTCACGTCAGTGTTTTTTATTGGTTCGTGGGCTTCCCTGATAAAATCTGCTATCTTTCATTAGTTGAAGGCACGCATACGTCATGCCTTTTCCTGTGGCTAGCCCTCCTCGAGCGCAGCGACCAAGTACAGAAAACATGCGAGGCTCGCTGTTTTCCATCGGGCTCGTGGACTTTTTTTTCTCTAATTTACGAGTGCGATCTCGCTTGGCAGAAGTCGAGCGCTTTACATACTTGACTTCACTTTTTTGGGTTATGTACATAAATGCACTTTTGCCCGATAGGTGAAATGTCGGGTTAAGAGTTTACAACGTGATCAGCTCTAACATGAGACCCGATGCATTGTAAATGCTTGTTTCTTTTCCTATGACATAGAGACAGGTTGACTATAATAAAGGATCCTTGTCATGTACATTAAACAAGATAAACAAATACTCAACTGTTTGGGTAGTGCAGGTAAGCCACTGTGAGCCCCAAAGCGTGGCCGCTGTGGAAGTGAACAAAAGCTGCAGAGAGCTTGAAAGAGAACAGATATATTCATCCCAGTAGCATTGAGGAGAAGCCCCTGGGAACTCCAAAAAAGCAAGTCTTTCATGTCTTAAGGATAGCCATCTTGGGCTTTGGCAGCACTGGAAGCAATTACGAGGTCATATTGGGGTCAGGCTCACACTCGAGCTCAACAAATACATCTTAAAAATTCATTTTACTTCTGCGATGTAAACAGACCTTGATGTATTGGAATAGAAGTACTCCCTACGGTGGAATGATGATACACAAAACAGTCAGTAGCATGTGGTGGGAGATTAAAGCTTCTCTGGAGCTCACAGTACATATATTGTTTAGAAGAGCTGTGACAAAAGCCTTGGCACGCAGCTGCGCTGTCAAATCAGATGTACAATGCCTTCTGGCTGCTTCTTAGTGTGAAAGCACAAGTTAGAGGCCATGAAACGTGCAGTCACTGTGCGAGTTATGTCAGTTAAAATTCAGACTTGAACTAGTGTGTAAGAAGTTCCAAGTTAGGGTGAGGAAGTGTCAATGGGTTTTTATACATGCATTTGTTGAGCATCCAGCGGCGCTTGCCATAAGACTCAGTTGAGGTAACTCACAGATCTCCCTAAAACATAATTGGGTCATCTATTTAGTAGTGCAGGACAGTGTAAAACCTTGTTCTTAAAAAAAGTGTCAGTGTCATTCAGTCGCAGCTTGTGGGGGTTAAAAGTGGCAGGTGAGGGTGGGGATAATAATAAAAAAAAATGTTTTATAAAAACTTACCTGCCGCGCTGCTGCCGCACCACAGCTCCTTCTTTCTGGTCACAGGATGCACTGACTCCCAGCCTGCCCTGCAGCCAATCCTAACACTGCATGAAAGCAATGTTAGGATTGGCTGGAGCGCCCAGCCAGGTCGCTCCCAGGCAGACTGGGAGCCTGTGCCCAAGACAGCCTGCCAAACACACATGCGCACTGAGAGGAGGGCACAGTGCACTGCCCTCGTCCCCATCATCCCCCCGGCCCCACCCCCTTAACACCCTCCTTGTTAAAGGTTTGCAGCGACTGCTACCGGGGGTGGGGGGAATTACATTGCTCTGCCAAAGCGGAAGAGCTGCCGCTGGTGTCATTTTGAGTCTTCTTAGTGACATTGGTGCAAAAGTTAGATTGACTTCGAAGTACACCTAGTATGAAAGGGATGAAGATTAACATGATTATGAAATTGTACTCAGTGCATGCTAGAAAGAAGCACTTCATAAGCTTAATGGAGAATTTACAGTTACATTTGGTGTCACAGTGAAATTTTGGACAGTAACAGTGAGCTATAGATAAGTATTCAGGACCCAAGTGTGAGGAGTCAGCGGACTCCAAATCATAATCGTTTTTTCGAGTAAAACCAGCACGACATCAGGGGCTTCAGTGTGAATGGTGGTGTGGCTGCACCACATGATGAAAACTATGAACCTAAACAGAAATAAATGCAAGTAAATGCAAAAGTATCATAATTGGGTATCATATATTCCAATCCAATGTTTGCAATCAATACCACAAAAAAGAAAGAAGTTATAAACGTTTACTATTTGCAGTTAATGCTTAATAGTCAGAACAGTCGATCATTACATACAGGCAAAAAGCTATTGTGCGCTAAGTAATAGCACGCATACATTATCCATCTGTATTTTCAAATCAGGGGTTAGTCTTTATCTGCTCTCCTGATCATTTACCATGTAAAATTTCACTCTAAAAACGTATTCTATGCACATTTATTAGCACGAAAGAATCCCAATTTACAGATGAAACCGCAGAATGATTTCTTGAAAAACATCAGTGGACTAGATCTCCCCACCCCCCCCTTTATAGTTTTGAAGAAAGAATTGGCGATGTGAAGTAAAGCGTAGCCATCAAACTACCTCGTTTCAGGGTGAAACTCTGGTGCAACCATGGAGCAAAATTTGTCCTATAAGTGTTATATTACATGAACTGTGAGTAGACATTACCATATATTTGGAGACCACTGTGAAGTTTTGAAAACAATGCACCCTGGACAAAATCTATCAGACATGTAAAAGACCTACTTTAAAGAACACTTTGAAGTGAAGGAATTTAAAAATATGATAATTTAGCTCTAAACTATTATCTATCGCATGCTGGGAAGCCTGTGTCTAATCCACCATGAATGCATTAGTTGTACTCTACTTTCAGGCTGCATTTTCTCCATTTACAAAATGTTATTTCAAGGTGAGTCACGGTCACTCATACTGTTGCCTGTATAGCAGCTTTGACAATGAGATACATTTCCTCTTTCCATGTCATTTACATATAGAGCTTAGGTTGAGAAGTTTATTACCAATGTTAGGAGCCAATGAAATAAAAACTAGGGCCAATGATCAAAATTTGTGTGAAGGTGCAAGTAATATTCTAGTTCACTACTGTGTGGTTAATTTTATCTGGAGAACCTGGATACAGAGAAAGGGAAGATTGCAGATTGCATATTAAAATATGGATCTTAAGACTGTTTAGTTGCTTGTTTTGGAGGCATTTGGGCTGTTTAGGGACCCAATGTAAATTTTGGGTTTGGTCTATTATAAAGACGTCCTTGAAACTGAGTATTCATCTCTAAGCGACACTGAAGTACTCATGTGTTTGCTCACCAATTTAACTCCTCCACTAATCTCAGCAGCGTCAAGCATACTTACAGTTTATTGAATGCGCTGGGCTACGGTTGCCTCAAAATTACTTTGTTGTCCTTACATTTTGGATGACAGAGTCATGAATCAATTACTCTACACATTGCTCCAAATACAGGTATGTTGTGAGCATCACAAAACAGCCTACCGGAAATAAAGCACCAAAATAACTTTGTGTCTTTATAGACATCCATGTAAACATATTGTTTTGTACTTTATTGTACTGTAATGTATTCATTGCAGCATTTTAAAAGCCCACACTATCCCTGTGCCTTTATGGACAGCACACAGCCCCATGTAGTGTGTGTGATTGTGATGGTGTTGCCTTTGTTTTTGATCCTATGTGGGACGTGTTTCCAAGTTGTGTGTGATGGCCACTGAGTTGCATTTATTGTATTATGGGAAGCAGCACTTAGTAGTGTGGTGGATGAAGAGGTGGGAAATAAAAGATCCATTGTTTATGGTTTACAGTAAGCTGGTGGCTTTCAGCAGTTCTGCAGGTCCTTTATGGTATTTCCTATGCTCATAGTCTGCTTAGCTGGTTACTGCACTGGGTTGTCCAACCTGATATTTTGTTTACATTTTTTGGGAGTGAGTTTATGATGTTCATGCTTTGGGCCAATCCGTAATGTCACCACTCTGTCTTTGGAAGCATTTACACACCAGATTCTCCCATATTCCTGCACTTACAGGTTTAACTTCTCATTTTTTTAAATGTATTTCAGACATAATTTCCATTTCTGAAATGTCTCAGGAAAACCCACAACATGTATCCAGTCCGTTAAAATTCAAGCAGTTGGGTCTGATTTTGTTAACGTTTATGGAGGTCTATTACAGCCCAACCATTCAACCATTCCCTTGATCTCAAGATTCTTTTTCCGAAGACTAATTTATCATATTTTAACCGTATTCAAAACTAGACAGTGACATCCAGATTTAGCTGGATAACAAGTCTATCACATATTTCCACATAAATACATATTTTCTCTGAACTCGCCTGAAAAGTCACTTTTGACAATCATGTAAACCTGGGAATCTTTTCACATGTTTATTTTTCCATATCATTTATTTCCAACTGAGGGCTTTCTGCAAACCCTAAACATAAAAAGGCATGTCAGTTATTATATGAAGAGAGCTAAGGTGATTACATGTACCAAACAGTTTTCTGTTAAATAGTAACAATTTATAAATCACAGGATGGATACAGATTCAATGAACTATAATGTGCTGCATTGTTCTAGAAAACTTTGGCTGAAGACAACATAGCCGTTAAATCAGTCTACATATTGCTGAGGAAATGTTTTCTTTCTCAGTTGAATGTTTTTTTTCTGCTCTGGATACCTGACATGGCCTTGTAGTGGAACTGACACCTTTTCTTCAATCTTCCATTTCTTAATTGTACTAATTTCATCAAAAGCGCTTAGACTCCTCTGCAAGTTGAATTTTATTTTTCTTGCTTCATTTTCCAGGAATGCGGTGAGATGCATAGGCATGTTCCAGTGGTGAGTACACAGACTTTTGCTCACATAAATGTCTGTCAACTGAAAAGGATACAATTTTCTGTTTGTCCAGTTTTCAATACTAGAGAGTTATCTCTGCAGACAGTGGCATGTGATTTCCACATCAAAAACCTCTAGAAGTAAATCTGCTAACGCAACTAAGTAAACCTGAAGTTAGCATGACCACATTTAATCAACATAATTTGAGACATATTTAGAAATGTATTTCATTCAAGTTTCACATCTGTTTTGAGTGGGGTAGTACAATTAGGTAAACAAGTAGCATGCACGTGGAATATATAGCACTTGATCCTCAGACTCAGTGAATTTTTGGTATTTCATACCATCAAATATCACGCATGGCGTGACATAACGCATTTTAACCTAAATATCGCTTTCACAAATATTACCCCATTGGACTTAATATTAGAAAAACTAAAAGCGATAGGTTGAACATTTGTAAATGATATATATGACATAATACTTATGTCAGGCAATATTTCTGACTACTATATTCTGACCTATAACCCTATGTACGCACAATAATATTTCGGTACAGATAGGATGTGGTAAATAGAATGCAGATAGATGAAATGCTTTTACACTTCGAGATCGCACACTATAAAGCAAATATGTCATAGTGTTTTGGGTACTAATCAGGCGTGTGCCCACTGGAGCTATAGTTGTTAATAATGAAGATATTTGCTCAGAGACTAGGACCACAGTTGAACCTGAAGTCATAGACTTCGAACTGTTGGCTGGGTGCCCCTGCTGAAGGACTGCTAGAAAGGTTTCTGAGTCCGAAAGTAAAGGGCTTCATCAAGACCGACGCTGAGCAGCAACCCTTCTACATCAAGGCTATCCTGGACTCATACTTAAAATTTTGCCCGCTCTGAGCTTTCCTCTTTCTTGAGCAGCCTCCCGGGTCCCTGTTCTTCAGCAAATCACCATTATTAAGCGCTGCTTTGGATCCAGCTTGTCCCGTTGACAGCTACCTTTTCTCCATAAAAGTTTCTAAGTCAGGAGGTTAACTTTCCCCTGGCATGGACCTGGTTCCTGTTTCCGACCCACGCTCCATCGCAGTCAGCCTTAACTTTTGACATTGACCCGGTCTGATGCCACCAGATAACCAGTTAGCATTTTATACTCTTTTAGAACTCTTTTTAAATTTGAACTTTTAAAATTGATATCTCCAGTTCTATTTATTTGATTTTTGTTGTGTTGGTGTCATATGATTTATCAAACTGTATTCTATTTTTCTAAACGTATTTTTTCTTGTGTTGTGTTTTCACTTTATTACTGTTTGAGGGCTGCATCAACACTTTACACATTGTCTCTAAGTTAAGCCTGACTGCTTTGCGCCAAGCTACCAGAGGGTTAAGCCCAGGTTTATTTAGTGATTTTTGTGGTTACGCCGACAAGGATTGTTATTATTACTAGGGGTGGTTTTGCACCCGGTCAAATAATATTCCAATTCCTTAAGTCAGTTATTCAGTTGGTGGTGCTCAGTTTGTCAATGAAGGCAGTTGTTCAAAAAGAAGTTGATGAACAAATGGAAGCCCTTCCTGATCCCAGAGGTCTCCAGCAACTTAATGGTGGCTTCAACAGAGTCTGGGAATGAAGAGAGGTATCAATCCATAAGTGAAATGTTTCATTAGAAGGCTTGGCCTTTTGAAGCTTCCTTTCTGAGCATCTTCACTATTTAGATTGGGAGTGGATGAATGTTGGTATTCAGTGATGCAATGTTCTGGTAGATTACCTTTCTGATCAGTAGAAGCAGATGGCACACCTGACCCAAAATGTAGTGTTTCCTTTTTAATAAAACACTGATCTGTTACAGAGGACATGGGGGCAGAGAAGATATGTACCATACACGACTACAAGAGAATTACGCAGTCACAGACAAAACACTGATTATCCCTTAATGTAGCCTCTTAAATCCCATTTCCTGCTGGCTCACACATTTTCTCTTGTATGTTAATCTGCAGCGTTCCTTCAAGCAGGCACCATCTGGTCTTTCACCTGCAAACACCATGCATAAAACACATAACTAGACACCTGTTATTTGGTGATCCAAGTCTCAGTGCATTTTTATGCAGGACAAAGGCATCCTTGTGCTGGGCCTATTTCAGAAGATAGTTAACTGATGGATTGGGGGATGCACAGAAACATAATATCACAAATAGGAGATATCTTTATAATAATTTCTCATGTGTACCTTCTTGTCATTCTAAAAAAATTAAATTAGGCATTCAAGACACAATGCCTGTCCCATTGTGCAGAAATAGCTGTTTTCGCTGTAATGTCAATGCTTTCCCTAAACTTGTTTTCATTTTAATTGTCCCATCCAGCTGTTGAAAGTGTGTTTGATTATCCAAACTTATCCAGACTTTGAATCTCAGGACTACAATCTCTATAACGTATCACTGGCTTCCTGTGGCTTTATACAGATTGTCCACTGACACCAAGATTCATAAAATATAGGCAGTTGCAGTGACAATAAGCCTAAAGGTGGGAGCCTAGCTTCAAGGTCAGGTGACTTGCGAACGGTTATAGGTGGCAATGGTGTAAAAAGAGTAGCAGGCCCATCTCGTCCACGTTTCCCTGTAGAATACAGTGTATAGGGACTCAACTTTGCCTCCTGCTTCCGCCTGGCTGACCCTGATGTCCCACACTTCCAAGCATTGGAAACTCTCTTGTTTAACTTTTACCTTCTGCTATTTGGCAAAAGGAGGAACATTTCAAGGTAATGTTCACTGAGTCCTCTTATCATATCTCGCATACTCCCTAACGCTTACAAGTGAATATTCATCAAGCTTTAGACTTCAGCTAGGTCCATGCTCAACAACTCTTCTTCCACAACTGCTTACAGACATCTTTTGGCCATGTCCAGTATATTGTCGGCAAAGGTCTTGGCTTTGTTAGACTGTGAGGTCTGGCTGAGTCCCCGTTATTGATGTTACTGGTGATTTATCGTATAATCTTTGACATTATGTTTGAGGTCATGATTAGTGGTGGAGATGGTTGTGTTGCTCATCATATATAGCAGTTGAAGTTTGTATTGTGAGTTTTAACATAGCTGTAACATTGATCCTGAACTGATTTCTTTAGAAGAATTTCAATGGTTTTGTAAATACAAATATTACTCCTCTTCTGAGTATAGGACTACAGCTTCCCTTTAAAAAGCCTTAATACGTGATTTTTGAGAGGTTTAAATGAATTACCTTGACTCCTGGCCAAGGTGATCTGCGCGTAGGTTCTCCTGTGCACATCCACTGTGCCTGTGATCTGAAGCTGCTGCACATAGCCTTTGGCCATGTGCTTCGAACTCAGGGTACCGGGTGTGGAATCCATCAAAGCTGTGCACCCACCCCCTTGCCAAAGGCCCTGTAGATCCCCCGTGCCTCTATACTGTGATGCACACACGTTTCAGTTGTCCCTAGTAAACTCCTGGAACGGGGAATGGTTTCCAGGCACATTCTGCATTCAGACCCTGTTACCCTGGAGCCCACTGTGCATTATCATGGCCCAGTCATTGACGGTTACCGTTTCACACAGGGCATAGTCTTGAAGGAATAGATTTTAGTCATGACTCTTAGAGAGACTTTGTGTTCCAAGAACATGCTGCATAGGACCAGCATCCATATGCACTGTGCTCTGAGTCTGGTGTAAGGACTTCAGCACCGAGGCCGCAGGGCCCATTCTGCAAGTCATTCGACTGTGACTCCTGCCTGGCATTTTAAGTGCTTTGTTTTTAAGTGTGAAGGCAGGGACATTCACATAAAGAGAGGCAAGAGGGAAAGTAGTTTTATATATATATTCTTAAATTATTTTTAAAGGAAAAATGAAAACTTTCAGCTTCTAATCCAAAATGGAGTTTCATACCTGGAATAAAATAATTTTTACAGGACAAAAAACAGTTGGACCATTTTTTACTGTGAGGTTTGATGGCTAAGACTAGTTTCACGGACAGTCTCCCTATATCTGAAGATGCCTCCAGGCATTCCTGCTCATGCAGTACCTTTTCAAGGTGCCGTTGCCTGTATTTTTTACCATGGCACTGAGAGCTGGTGATATTCTGTAGCCCATTTTGCCATTAGCAGGTCTGGAGTTCGAGTGTTTTTCCACCTGTAGTTGAAGATACTGTGTATCCGGCCTATTATAGGGAGGTCTCAAAATGGAGTATAAAGTTATTTGTATGTCTACCACGTCAATATGTGTCCATGGTACATTATGCAGATTACACTCTCCCTATTTAATTTCCTGGTTCCTGTGTACAATGCAAACTATTCCCACGCTCAGAATATTTGTTGACAGGGTGAATCAACTTCAATAAATTGAATGCCATTGTTGTCATCCAAGTACAGTCTCCATACAATATATATATATATAATATAATAATGAGATCCTAATACACCAGACGGGATATCCGTAAAGTTTGTGACAGAGTATTCCCCTCCGCCAAGATCTAAATCAGGGCCTAAGTCAGGTGTAAATCACATGTAAATAATATAAGCAGTGGTTCAGTGGGTTACAGATTACCATATTAGGCGCAAATAAGTGAGGATGCCGCAGCGTCATCAGGGAATTCATCATTCCTCAAGCCCGTTCTTTCTCATGTATTTATAGATTTTAAAGCAATCTCGTTCTCTTTATTAATGACGAGGCATCTAGCATGTCTAATACCGGTAGATCGTGTTAGAGGCTTTGAGTTTGCTGACCAAGGCTCCATAAAAATGTTTTGCTATACCTGCAAAACAGGTTATTTGCAAAAAGAAAGGAAACCCCATTTACCTGTCATCCATAAGCGCTGATTAGCAGTTGACAAAGGGAGCAGCTGCTACCTTTCACTTACCCTTTGGTAACCCAGGCACTCCCCCTGCAACTCTTAACCAGCTGAAATAATGCATTACTTCAAATCCAGACTGGAATCCAAAATCAACCCAGGGAAAAATATTCGCATCAGCCTCACAGTACACGAGCCCATGGCTAGGATGGGGCCTTAGGGTCATGGGGAAGCCAATGGAGCACATCCTGCGCTGAACAAAGTCCCCTTACCAGCAGCCCACCTGGAAAATGCTAGAATGGTGACGCCAGCCTCCTCCTGCATTGTATGTGTTGTTCGAGAAAACATCACATTGCAAAAGGTATTTGTTATGCGTGTTGGAGAAAACAAATCGGCACACACGCTGTTGGTAGCTGTGATCCATTTTTCATTCTTCAGCAAATATGGAAAAGTTAATTTCTATCTTACGCATCTTAACAATAAACCAACATGTAGTTTTGCTTCGGTGACAGTGCAGTGCTGCTTACATTCACGTTAGGTGCACTAAAGCTGAAGACAGGTGTACATGATATTAGAAAGCCTCATTTTGTTTATGCGATTAGAGTAAAACAACAGATTTATCGCATAATGTGCCTATTCGTCTACTAAGTAAGGTAGTAGGCATATATGTCTGTTTTTATACTGATCAGGAACGCACCGTCTGTTTTTCTAAACAAAGTAGGGTCTTCCTATGCATATGCACCGAATTCTGATACTTTCAAGAATATGGCTGTATTTTGTTTTTTTAAAGAAGGGTCTAGGCTTCTGCATATTTGCACCCACATCTGAGAAATATGAGAACTCCTATTTTACTGTTCTCAAAGAATGTATTCTTTCACATTGTCTTGGGTGTCTACTTCTTAAGTACTGTTGTAATAGAAGTGTTGTTGTATGGATTATATATATGCAGCAAAAGCAAATGATCATAATTCAAATATGACCTCTAAAAATCCCTACTAGCTCTTCAATGCCCTCTTTAGTAACCTGCATGAAAAATGCCTGCACTGAATAACCCCATGAGCTCCTTCTTTATAGGTCACTGGATGACCTGTAATGTAATTACATTGAAAAAAGGTGCATGACTGTAAATGTATCAAAGATCTCATACTTTTTCAAAACTACAAATATTTGTTCACTGTCAGCCGCACAGTGGGGTCTGGCATGGAACCTGAATTTTGACTATGAGCTGCTTCCAGTTTCCATGGCCAGAGAGACTTCTCCACAAGACATGGTCGGGCTTCCCTGGATCCAGGCACAGGATGTGTTCTTCGGCCACGTTCCTTGCCTCTTCCATATAACTCCAGACCTTGCAGCACAGATCCATCAAGTCACTCTTCGTGCCCCAGATTCTGTAGCAGATGAGTTTTGGCTGCGAGCAGCAGGACTCCCCAATCCCTCTCCTAGTGGTCCTAAATCCTACAGTACAGAACATTCAACTGTGAGCAGCAGGCTCTGGATGTTTTCTTGTTGCTGAAATTTAGTAATGTGTGAAATCAGCACAATTTCCATGATTCAAGGGTTTTCCAACCATTGGCTGGCATGAACAAAACATCTCACAAAGAGTTATATGCTCAGCAAATCAAGGGAAAAGAATGTTTCAACATATTGTGCAAGCAAATATTGTCAGTCAACAATTACAATGAGTATTTGCAATGCTGTTTCAAAGGGAAGGCTTGAGTTGTGATTGCCAACAGATGAGCATCAGTTACAGACGCCCCTAGGAACAATGTCACATTGACTGTTTTTGTTCTTTATTTCTAGCCTCCCCAACCAGAAGATCTTTCGATTGTGTGTTTCACAAGTGGCACCACAGGTAGGAGATTGTGCTTTGTTGGATCCTCAGGGGCATAGTAGCTCAATGGGGATTGTGTGGGGTGTTAATCTAGTTTGTAATAAATAGTTGGGTACAAGTGCTTTCTGTCAGGTAATGTGGAGCATCTTTCGGATTTCACCTTGGATTTTGACGTCGCCACAATGAAAGAAACACACACACTCTTTATCATCTAGGCTTTGAAGGCTTTAAAATGTTTATTAATTTGAAAAATATTGTGTTTTAAGTGCTTCTATCCATCCGCACTCCTTTCTCTTTCCACAACCCATTAAGCCCCCCTCATGTCTCAGCGTGATTGTTGGGAAATCTGAAGCTCACACCCCTCAGTCATACTGACCAAGCAACCCCCCTGTGCATCCTATCTGATTTTGCTTGGGTCTTATCAAACGTTGCAGAAATTTAAAAAGGCTGAACCATTTCCGATGCAGACAGGGGTGTTGGGGGGCATGATTGTGTCATATAGACAACTGTAAGTATATGGTGACTGAAAGTATTTAATTCTCTATACCTATCTTTAACTTTAGGTTTTGTGTTTTCTGTTATTTTACTTAAATTGGTAACACACAACCTTTCTGTGAGTGCACCTTGGTCGCAGTATTGCTTATCAGGAATTCTGCATGGTTAGAATGGATTAGACTATGTTTATTTATTAATTCAGATGTATATAGCACAAACATGGCCCATATTCTTTAAGACACTTTACAATGAAAAATGCAAAGGTTAAAAGTGCGATATTAAATTTCAGAGATAAAGAAGTTAAAAGACAATCACATGCATACAGCAAATGATAAATATGTGAGCACTTTTATACATTATGAGTATGGACTGAATCCAGCTGAATTACATAAAAGGTGGAAGCAAGCTGAAAAGATGGTCCAAAGAAGGTATGAAAGGATCAGAGGAAGAAGCAGGGATGGAAGAGAGTGTAAGTAGAGGTGGGGGTAGGCAAATTAAAAAAAGGCTGTGTGAGATGCAGATCATCAGGTTCATTTTAAAGGTAAGCAGTTTCAGCTCCTCCCTGAATGTGCAGATTAAAATCCTAATACTGGATCTCAGGAATGGCACTAGCTGGAAAATTAATTGAGCAACTATTATGAATAGTTAATTAATAATCAATTCAATGAAGTCAGATTCTTAATAAATATTAGGAAAAGTAACTTTTAGAAAGTTACCTTTTCCCTGCCTGAAGTTCATTTGCTCTCTCACTTTCGCCAGCCAGTAATTTGAAGAAGTGTGAAAACTGCTCCCAGAGCAGATGACAAAGGCCTGGGTGTGGGTATGTGTTATTGGCACTTTGATGGGATGAAAAGTGGAGTTGGATCCACAAACTGTATTAACTTCAAAGAGGCCTCCCCTGTCTCAGACAAATCAAAGTGGGCCTCGTTTTGACATGACTGTGTCAAGTCCTGCTTGACAGACTTACTAGGGTTCACATGTAACACTAGGAGTGTACTTGAAAGTCGGAGAAAAAGGATGCTAAAATAATTTTGTGTATCCACTGTCTGGTTGGTGGAAAATCCTGCTCTGTTCTACCAGATGTCTGTCTCTGGATTTATTGGGGGGTATATTGACTGCCTCAAATTGGATTTTTGTGCAGATGTGTGAGGATACCAGGATTATCATAACACACTCCCCAAACATTCCACCAGCCCTCTGACTGCATGTTAAGTGTGGCTGAAGACTTCTGCCATATCAAACATGTCCAAAGTGGATCACTATTGAGACCATCTCCACCTCAGACTGGACCGACCACCGCTGCATACACTTCACAATCACCGCACCCAGCAGGCACACCTGCACCTCCAGGACCCCCCACAGGAAATGGAGCAAAATCACCAACGAACAACTGACTTCATCGCTCGCCAAATTCCTCCCTCCCCAACTTTAGCCCCCTCCACTGATATCGGCCAAACACTTACCTAAGTAGGCCAGCTGGTTCACCACCGAACTCCAAGAATCAAAGCGTACCCACAGAGGTTTAGTGAAAAAATGGAGGAATAGCCAATCCAGCGAAGACCTCGCCTCATTCAGAGCCGCAACCACCGCACACCGATGAAAAATCAAGAACGCAAGGAAGGACGCAGTCCAGGAGCGCATTAACTCCTACGCACACAACTTGAAGGAACTCTTCTCAGTCATCAATGAGTTCACAGATCCCTCCTCCGAATCCACCAGGATCCCACCTCACAGGACCTCTACGACAAACTCGCCTCCTTTTTCCACCACAAGATCCAGGACCTCTACGACAGCTTCCTATCACCTAGCACCGGAACCTGCGACTGACCCACCACCCCAGAACCCGCCCAGACTGCCCACAACTGGTCCACGCTCACCACAGAGAAAACATTCAACATCATGAACAGCACCCACTCTGGAGACCCCTCGTATCCCTGCCCGCACCACATTTACACCAGAGCCAGTGCATCCATCGCCCCGAGCTGTGTAACACAATCAACTGCTCCATCAGCACTGGCACCTTCCCTGAGGACTAGAAACATGCCGAAATACGCCCTCTCCTGGAGAAACCTTCGGCCGAACCATTAGAACTAAAAGAATTCCGGCCCATCTTGCTGCTACCCTACCCCGCCAAAGTACTAGAGAAAGCAATCAACACACAACTGCGGAATTTCATCGAGGCCAACAACTCCCTGGACAGCTCCCACTCGGCTTCCGCAGCAATCACAGCACAGATACAGCACTCCTGGCAGCCTCCGAAGACATCCGATTACTCCTAGACCACGGCCACACCGCAGCACTCATAGTACCCGACCGCTCAGCAGCTTTCGACTCGGTCTCCCACAGCACTCTGCGCACTAGTCTCCACGACATAGGAATCCGGGGAAGAACCCTGGAATGAATCCACTCCTTCCACTCTGGGAGGACGCATAGGGTCAGACTCCTGCCCTACACCTCCAGACCCACAGGAGTCAACTGCGGAGTCCCCCAAGGATCCTCACTGAGTCCCACGCTGTTCAACGTATACATGGCCCCTCTTGCTGCCATCGTCAGAAGCCACGTTAAGAAAGTCGTATCATATGCCAACGACACACAACTCATCATTTCCCTCACCGTCGCCACCTGGATGAGCGAAAGCTGCGTCAAGCTCAACTCTGACAAGACAGGGCTCATCTTCGGAAATGCCACCTAAGCTTGGGACGACTCCTGGTGGCCCACATCTCTCAGCACCCCATGCACTGACCGAGCACAACCGCAACCTAGGTATCACCCCGACTCCTCCATGACCCGCCAGATAAACTCTGTTGCCTCCTCCTGCTGGCACACACTCTGCAAACTCCGGAAGATCATCAAATGGATCCCAACAGACTGTTGCAGGACAGTCACCCACGCCTTAGTCAAGAGCGAGCTCGACTACGGCAACGCCGGCCCTCAACTAGGAACATCAAAAAACTTCAACTTATCCAGAACGCCGCTGCCAGACTCATTCTGGACCTCCCTTGCCGAGAACATATCTCCCAGCACCTGAGGACCCTCCACTGGCTACCAGTCGAGAAGCGAATCACCTTCAAGCTTCTCACCCACACGTACATGGCCATACACAATGCAGGACCAGCCTACCTGAACCACTGCGTCTCCTTCCACACCCCCGCCAGATCCCTCTGCTCCACCAAGATGGCTCTGGTCACCGTCCCTTGCATCTGCAAAACCACCGCCGGAGGACGATATTTTACCTACACTGCAGCAAAGAGCTGGAACAACCTCCCCCTGCACCTCAGACAAAGCCCGTCGCTCACCATCTTCAGGAAGAACCTCAAGACGTGGCTCTTCGGATGAGGCCCCTCCCCTCCAGCACCTTGGGACCCTCACATGTGAGTAGCCGTGCTTTACAAATACTGATTGATTGACTGATTGATATTTTGAATATAGGTGTAGCTGAATTCAGCCAATTGGTGCTATCAGCAATGTTTGATTAGTGCCCATTGAGTAGCCACTCGTATGCCTAGGAATCCTATACCATCGCCTTCTCTACTCTCACACTATATTTTCTCTGCTCTCTTTCAGTCCTTTATTTTTCTCAGGCTTATGTATTCTTAGAGTCCTAATGATGATCCTTCTATCTGTCTAAAAATATTGAAACGTTTACTAATTCTACCGACCTAATTTGAATGTACTTTAGAATAAAATGGGTTGTGCTGTTCTTACTTGAAACACACTCTTTTGGGAATCAACAGTTCTGTTGGCAGAGCTACTGATTTTTTTCCCAATATAATGTAATATGTCTATTTGCAGATTCAAGTAGGCGACTCTAGCTGTGCTCTACTCCTGTGGCCTTGCCCCCATACATGACAAGTTTTCATGTTCAACAGTACAACAGTCAGGTCTCTTGGTATAAGATCACCCTGGATGAATGAATGAAGAAATTAATTCATGCACTTCTATAGCGCACAGCTACTCAAGAGGTTATAGCGCTAAACACAGCAAATTCGGTAGATAGGTGCCTTAATCGCTGAATAAATGGGTTTTTAAAAATTTCCTCAACGAAACTCATGCATTTGGTCTATATGGCTTAGTATTCCTTTCCAGAAACAGCTGGAGAGTGATGCACTCCCACCAGATATGAGGAGATGTGCCTCACTCTGACTAACACCGCTAGCACCAGTCCGAGGTGGAGGGGTGTGTGAATATGGGGTGTACCATATGATATGGCTGGGTAGCCCCCCCATGCAGTACACTCACAAATGATGTCTTTGGTTCAGTCAGGTACATTTACTCAACCTTAAGCTCAACCATGGATAGCTGTGGCTTCGAGCAGTGAGGCTTAGCAGAGGAGCAATGTGTGAAGCATATAACAACACCAAACAACAGAATAAGAAAGTCTTGCAACACCAAAGAAACAGGACTCTAAGTTAGAAAAATAGATTTGATATATTTTTAAATCTTTAGAGACCTTGATCATCAAAATTTACTAGAGGGTTCCAGAAATATAGATTTTTACAGGAATAAATAACTAAAGCATCAACCACAAGCATTGGTTAACAAAAACGTTTGGAACCTCTGAAAAGTTTTGAAAAGTTAGTTGGCAAATCTTGCCCCAGTTGGGTGACCATGTCTGGCAGGTCAGAGGTCCAGAGGGCCAGACAGGATACATAGGACAGTTACCTGACCACCAGAGCATTTTAGAGCAAGATCCAATATTTAGAAGATTACTGTCATAGACGATAATGGAGTGGTCCTGATGTTGAGTAATGCACGCTCAAAGATGTTCCTGATGCTGGACGGTCCATGGGGGGTGAAGTCCGTTCGAGTCCTCAGTCCACAGGTAAGTGGGGCGACTCTATCCATGGACTTCAGGGTCCCACAAAGTCCTCATTGCCGATGCAGACCTTCTTCATTTGCAACTCAGCAGTCACAGTGCAAATCTTTGGTGGGGGCTGGTGTCCCTCTTGGGTAGTGAATCCCACGACAACCAACACTCACAAGTCCAGCAGACATGGGTGCACCTTTCTGCTTTCTCCGAATTGTCCTTAGGAGGGCCCGGTGCCTGGTAGCTGCAAGACGTCTGCGGTTGCTACCAGAAGTGCGACTTAGGTTCCTTCAGCTTTTATGTCCCCAGTGCCGTTCTGGTGGCCAGCCAACTGACCCTTCAAGTCCTGCTTCGGACAGGGGCAGGAATCAACTTTCCCCCAAGCCAGGCACGCTGGACCAGTCCAAACTTCATAAGCCCAAATTGTAGCAAGTGCAGTGGCTCTGGCCTTGCCGCCTCTCTTTGTGCACTTCCAGCAGGTGTAGAGTGGTCTTTTTCTCGTCTTTTTTCAAAGTCCAGCGAGTACTGAGGGTAAACATGCCAGGGGTGTCATACTTTCCCCAGGAAAGTGCCCTGATGGGACCACATGGTCACTAGCCAATGGGCTATTGGGTCCAGTCCTATCTAGTGACAAATTCCCTGCGATGTGTGGCATCTGGCTAGCCCAGAATGCCACCTTCTTGCCCTCTTCAAGATGGCATGACCATTCCTCAGTCGTGAGGAGCAAGGTCGCCCAACCTAGAGGCATGGCTACCTGGGGACTACACACCCTTGATAAAACCAGTTTGGGGTGATTTTTCCCTCTCTGGCCCTGTCTCCACACTGTCTACAGGGACAAAAGAAATCCTGCTCAGGGATGTTGGGCCAGGCGGCCCACCAAAGGCTGCTTCCCCATTCATGCTGGCCTTCGGGCTAATCCGCTAGTGGCCATCTTGGCAGAGGAGGTGACACCTCGCTGCTGCGGTACTGCATTTGTCCCTGGGCCTGGGAGTCATTCACATGTCTCCCCAGGTGGTCAGAAAGCTGTCTGTGTGTGTGTGCCTTTGTGAGGCCGCTGGGCAAGTGGAGCACAGAGAAGCCACTTTTCTAAAAGTGGCCAGCCAATAATAGTGACATTAATTTTGACATGAGCGTCAGATTGCATTTAATGCCACAATTAATTTGATACCTCACATGACCCAGTTTGGTAGTCTCATTCAAAAGTTAGCCAATGGTAACCCTGTGTTAGCCAGTGGGGCAACCAACTTTACCCACAGCAAAATGACAATTTGATACTGTTGCTTTCGAGACATATCGAAATACATATGTTTCACTTAACAAAATACAGCTCCCTGCTATAGGACTTCATAGGCCTTCCTTAGGAGAGACGTATGTATAATGTTAAAGGGGCAGTGTGACTTTGCCATTGGGTTGAATAGCAAAGTCGAACTGACAGTGAAAACATCATCCTTCCAGGCTGCAGTGGCAGGCTGGGAGCCATTTTATACTTTGTCACACAAAGGGTGGCAGAAAAACAGTGCTGCAGCCCTTAGTGGACACTCTGTTTTACATGCCCTAGGTACCCTGGGCACCATATACTAGTTACTTAAAAGTAATTCAGGCCTTGCCAACTGGGGATATCCAATTCTACATATCCGTTGCATGGGGTCAGAACTGGCCCTGAGGTCTGGTTAGCAGGCTTCAGTGCACTCTCAGAGTTGAAAAACCAGCAGCATCAGTCCAAAAATGTGGGAGTGAACATGCAAAAAGAGGCATTTCCTTACAAAAGGGTGTACAGTCTTAAGTCTGCTGCATGTCAGATACCACCTCATAAACAATTTGTATTCTGCCTTTCTATGCTGAAGACTTTTGAAATTCTTATGAATGTTGTGCCAGTGAGAAGAGCAATCCTTAGCACTGTAAGTCCTCCCTAAATCTATTTCCAGGCTTTTTGATAGGCCCGCTTGGTCCCATACGATCTCACTGGCAGGGTTCGATATAGTGTTGAAATCAAAACTTTCATGGTGTCATACATGTCCAGCAATTTTTTGATTACAGTTAGGGGTCTAGTTGTGGCTTTTTTAAGCTCCGAGTGCATGACCAAGTGACTTATTTGTGTGCATTGCATTCTATCCAACTCATTCAGCTTGAATTATTTTCTGCAGTCGTAGAAGGACTTGATTGTTCATTTTTTGAACATGTATCAGATCATAATACAACACTCCCTTTTTCCATGTCTCAGACCTCACTGTATCCAGTCCCAGTATAAAGTCAGGCTTTGAGTGAATTTGTGTGTATGAGGCCATAGGTGTGGCTAGGCTCTGTGTAGTAGCTGTGCGATCCAAAATCGTCACTTCAGATACCTATAACGATTTGTGCCTCCAGGTTCTAAGTGTCTTCCTGGTACCGCTCTATGCATGACGAGCCACCCCTTTTCTGAATCTCTCACTGACCACTCTACCAGTATTCGGAAATGGGCAGCTTAGTAGCATTTGATCACATTCTGGAGTCTAAGCCTTCTCACGCTAAGGGGCCATCAATCATGTTTTTGCTGACTTTCACCTTTTCTGCTTCCCAAACATATTTGATTATATTTTGCTGTAGTGATTGCAGTTGCGTGTATGGTACAGTTTTATTTATTGCTTGATACAGGTAAAGCACACATGGTAGTATCAGGGTCAGAAGAAAATCGTCAGCAAATAGGCTGATCTTAATGCTCTTGTCCACCATAGGTCACTCGCTTTATCTCAGGTAGGGATTGTATTTCTGTGGTAAGACATTCAATTGTTAGGAGAAAACGCACAGGTGACAGAGGCCATCTCTGGCAGGTAACCCTCTATTGTGTAAACTTGCTGTAGGCATCCAATGAACCTGTGTTCTGGCTTCAGACGGAACATAGTTGGCCAGTATTCAGGATTTGAAATGTGGGCCTAAACCTATTTTGTGCAGAATGGCTCTCAGGAACTCCGAACTCACCCCGTCAAAGGCTTTCTCTGTGTCAAATGACACCAGGAGAGCCAGGATCTGTTTCTTCGTGCATTTCCCCATATGGGCCACTTTTCTTTCATTGTCTGCGCCTTGCCATTCACTAACAAAGTCTACCTGAGCCGGTTTAACAAGAGTTGGGAGGAGTTTACTGAGGTGTTCAGCCAGTACTTTAGTAAAAATCTTGACATCTATATTTAAGAGCGCTACGGACCAGTACAATTTTGCATTTGTCACTGTTTTTTTGTCTCAGGTATCACAATCATGTCAGCCAGCCTAATGGTGGGGGTAACAATCCCAGTTTCTTTGAATTAATTGAATGGATCTGTTAGGGGTTGCAGTAGTAGTGCTGAGAATCCTTTATAAAAAGCACCTTTAAGGCCATCCAGGCCTGGTGCTTTGTGTGGTTTAAGGAAATTAATTGTGTGTAGGGCCTTCTGTGCCGAGATGGTTTCATCCAGTTGGGTTCTCCATTCTAGAGGCACTATGGGTAGTGAAAGCTTATCCATATACTATAGTATAGCTGCAGGAACCTCCTGGCCCGAGGAGTAGAGCTCTATATAGAGCTTAAGGAAAAGATCTTGCTTCCCCCTTTCATCCTTGACCACCCTGCCCTTCGATGTGTGTAGAACAGGGGTGTGGTCACTCGTTTTCTGTGACCCTAATTTGCTGGCAAATATCCTACCAGTCTTGTTGCACTTCATAAAACTGTTGTTTCAGCCTGAGTAGCATTGTCGCTGCATTGTGGGTTCTAAGAAACTTTAGCTGCCCCATAGCATTATTCCTTTCCTTTTCTGTTCATTTTGATGGCTGGTACTTGTGTGCAGTTTCTGTTTTTTCCAGCGCCTGTAAAAATGTGCTGCTCTATACATCTTGCCTCCCTTTTCATCATAGACATCTTCGAAAGGTTGTTTTTGACCCATCCCAACGATTGTTATAAGTGGAGTCTTTGGGGTTGTTTTATATGGATAATAAATAATTGTGTGTGGATTGGACTAGTTCCTCCCTAAGCACCCTGGCCCATATTTATACTTTTTCGCGCCGCATTTGTGTCATTTTTTGACGCAAAAGCGGCACAAACTTGCAAAATACAATTGTATTTTGTAAGTTTGCGCCGTTTTTGTGTCAAAAAGGGGCGCAAATGCGGCGCTAAAAAAGTATAAATATGGGCCCCTGTGTCTAGTTTGATGAGGTTGAAATTTCCACATTCTTCCTCTCTTTTCTGTGGTGGTGTCCTGTATGATTAAGTCAACCTGGCTATGGTTCAAAATAGTGCCCCTTATATCTGGGCATGTACAACATTCCCCATCATGTCTCTGGATATAAAAAGCATGTTGATGTGTGTATATGAATAATGTTAATGTACCTGCGAGTAGAATGAGTAGTCCTTGCTCCTTGGGTGTAGGAATCTCCAGCTATCTACCATGCCCATCTCAGGGAAGTGTGACTTCAGCTTTTATGAGCCGCTCTCATTGCATATGCTGTCTCATTCAGCATCCCAAATCACAATGAAGTCCTATCCCAGGATAACTTCGCCATCTTTGGGGTAAACTCCGGTAGCAAGGATATGCAAAAGAGAGTGATCCTGTTAGTTGTTGCGAGCATGGATATTGATTAGTGTGAAGGGAGGGCTGAGATCAACATATGTAGCATACGACATATTCCCTCTTTGTCCTTCTTAATATGTTGAACCTGTATCAGGAAGCCTTTTTTAACCAGAATGGCCACACCGGCCATCTTGCTTCCATCCAAGGCCCAGTACAGATTTTAATAACCCATGCATCTCACTCTAAATTGGTCTTGTTTCAGGAGATGTGTCTCTTGCAAGAATATGATGTCTGTCTGCTGTTGCCTTTTATTCCCCCAGACCACGCATTGCTTACTCAGCAAGTTAAGGCACCTCACATTTAATGTATGAAGTTTGAAGTTAATATGTGATTTTTACAGCTTCTTGGGACAAAAGACTCGTGCTACCGTCCTGATGAGTGTTGTGTGATAAATTGTGTTCATAAAACAGAACTAAAACAACCACAACAAAGTCAGTTTCCGCCAAGACACTAGCTTTCACACAAGACCCCATGCGACAGAGATCCCAAGCCCAATCTCCTTGACCTCTTCTGCAACAATTAAGATCGGCATGCATGGAGTTTATGGAAAGAACTTGTAAGGTCAGTGTAGTGTCATCCATCCATCCATCCCCCTTTCAACACCTTGCAGTCAAAAATGCGAGACAACAGGAAAGTCTCCAATATTCCTGTTATGTGTCATTCCAGCTCTCCTCCTCGCAGTCCATGCGGTAGTGATCCAGGGCCATCTTCCTCCTAGAGCCCCTCCTCATCTCCCACTATAACTGGTACCTCGTGTACAAATGATCTGCCGTCGAGCTTGACTCAAAGGTTTGCGGAGTCTCCCCAAGCCAGTCAAAGAAGCAGGGAGTGGACATATATTTGCTTTCCTCATTCGACTAATGCAGATCAGAAGTGGGTTACATTCATTTCTCCAACATGGATTTATGTTGTACTGCTTGTCTCATTTTTTTCTGTGTCATAGTTTTACCAAGGGGTCACGAGCTGATATGGCTTTGAACCACATCATGATCACTTTCTCTATCCTCTCTGGGACCGAGTACAAGTGGTACACATGCAGACACAACCATATCACCCACTCCAGCTCCCTCTGCCTCGACCAGCCAATCAAATCACACACACACATAAAGACACAGTGACTCACGTACACAACTGGAAGCACAGTGTCACAGTTACAGGTCCCCTCGCGATGTGCAAACATGGACAATGGATGTTAATGTAACATCACCGTGGAGCCAGCATTCTCTCTGGAATGAATACTGATACCATAATGACAGTTGTATATGTGTGCGATATGTTTCATGTACCAGTGTGTCCTCATTCATGTCCCACACAAATGTGCTCCCGACATATGCAATTCCAAAAAATTACTGTGACATGTATATGACTGCAGTGGTCCATAGCTGATATGGGGTGGCCACACAACGCACACAATCGATGTGGGTTCCCTACCTTTAAGTCCGGCGACGGGGGTCATGTTTTCTCCATAGTCCAGTGGCAACAGCGATGGAATGCCTTGGCCTGTTGTGTCCAATCGAAAATGGAAGTGGTATGGGGAAAAAAGGTAGGTTTTTACTCCTTTTCCCTTCCAATCCACCAGCTCAGGTGTGGAGGTCGACAGCCACAGTTGGATTGACAGTAAGGCTCATCCAAATCTGCTTGGCGGTAAAGGTGGTTGATGTACTGCTGTCAGCCCCTATTCCCATAGCTGCCGTCAAGGCAGTTGGTGATTCTTGCTAGAGTCGGCAGGACTCGGGCAGTCTTTCTTCTATGCTCTTGCCGACATCTAAATCAGGCGGGAAGACCGCTTATTAGGTGGACGGTTTTCTGTTGAAAAAACAATGGCGCGACCGTTGCCACTAAGATATAATTCAGACCCTAGGTCATGTAATCACCTCTGTTCCTTCTTTCAAATTGTAAATCCTTATGTTTTCCCACCTAGGTCTATTCCTTGTCAGGGTGCTATTTGTGTGCTTTGTCAATGGACCCTTCTACACCCGGACTGTCCTGGCGTTGGCGAGCCCATGCACTTCTGCCATGATTGTGTGGCCGCCAGCATCAAGCCCCCCCCTGGTGGCGCCATATCACTCCTTCCAAGGCACGGGCCAGTAATGCTGAATTCGAACTGCCCGGGGTGTCCGATTGCAGCCCCTCTGTTCGGTGTCAGCCACTGTGTGCAGTCCTAGAGGGCTCTGCCACTCTCTTGGGTTGGTCCGTTAAGCTCAGTGCTCCAGAGGCTTACATCATGGGTGAACATGTCTGGGGGGCTTAGATGGGGCAGCAAAGTCCTCCACCCGGTGTGTCTCACTCTGTGTAGTGTTCTAGTTTCATTCCTAGAATGCTCGTGATGCTGACTTGGGGAGATTCCACGTTCTATGTCGTGCAGTCTCCTGAAGTCAGTTGAGCCAGAGCCTTTCCCTGAACGGACCTGTTCTTCCGTCCTTACTTCTAAATAAAGGATTGTACCTACCTGGCTTGCGAGTAGCAGTTACTTCAATTTGGCGACGAGGATCCAAACCGGCAGCGTCTTTGTCAGCGTTTACATCTTTTGGATGCTTCTCCACCGCTTTTTCTGTACCTTGCTGCTGCCTTGGGGGCTGTCGACCTGGGACGGAACGTTAATGTAATTATCTTTGTTATATTTTTTTTTTTTTTTTTTTTTTAAATTGGGAAAATCCTTCCTCCGTGTGCTTTTGTGCCCTGCCCGGCCATTGGTGTGCACGCGTGCAGAGCGGCGCGTGCAGGGCAGCGCGAGCGTCCTCTTTTCAACGAACACGCACGCACTACGCGCGTCGCCTGGGCAACGCGACGCTTCTTCTTCAGCGAGTCTCCTTGGCTACGAGCACGCTAAGGAGACTAACGCAGCTTCCTCTAGCGTCTCCAAGGTGACGGAGACGCTAGCCAAATTAACGCTGTCCGCTAGTGACTCTAAGGAGACAGAGTCGTTAGCCTTTGAACATTATTAGAGAAGGAAAAGACTTGGAAATATTTAAAAAAAAAAAAAGATAAAGAAAAATAAAGAGGAATAAATAAAATAAACAGGAAGGAGGGAAGGAAGAAAACAACATTTTTTAAGGCATTTTTCTTGAATCGCAAAATAACATTCTATTGTAAAAGTTTGGAACAGGTCCGAGAAGGGAAGGATAAATTAGTATTATTTAGTGGCATTGGAAGTCATTGCGTGTGCCTTATAATTAGCCACTAACATGGCGCAGGCCAATTTTACAATTGTTCCCCCGCAAACTTTTTGGGCAATGGGCAATTCACCACCTATCAAGTGGTTAGAATGGAAAGACTATTTTTTAAATTATTTAGCTGCCATTGATGTGGATAACAAGATGCCTGCAGAACAGAAAAAGAGGATCCTGTTGCATTCTTTGGGTCCTATGGGTCTAAAAACTTTTAATAAGATGCCCAAAAATGCCATAAGCGGTGATATTTGTGTTTTTAATGCCGCTATGCTAGATCTTGACAAGTATTTTTCTGCAAAAGTATGTATGGGAATTGTCCGCTATAAGTTTTTCCAACGGAAACAGGTAAAAAATGAGCTTGTGGATGACTATGTTGCGGACTTAAAGAAACTTGCTCTGGACTGTAGATTTGGAACAATTCATGACGAACTTATTAGGGATCAAGTAGTCATGCATTGCGGTAATCAATCGATTCAAGAAAGACTTTGGATAAATGGTGATTCTCCTCTGGAAGACATCTTAGCCATTGTAAGGAAAGCAGAGATCTCGGAAAGATGTTTAAATGAAATAAAATCTACAGGGAAATATGAGGACGGCATTTACAAAGTGATTAACCGCAAACCTGGAAAAAAAATTCAGAGTGGGGAAACTAAAAGGAAATGTTATAGATGTGATAACAAGGATCATTTGGCTCACTCCAAGTTGTGCCCAGCGTTAAAATTAAAATGCAATAAATGTGGAATGGTGGGCTATTTTGCCAAAGTATGTAAAAGTAAAAAGAAAATAGTTAATTGTATTTATGAAGGTCATTATACGGCAAAGAGTGACACGGAGGAGAAAACTATGGATTCCAGGGTAATGGATGAGGATAAGAGTTTTATACTCAGTATAACGGAAGTAAACACTAAGGAAAAACCAATATGTAACATGGAAATTGGTGGAGTACCAGTTACAATGTATGCTGGCTCTGGCTCACCGTTCACAATCGTGAATGAGGATGTGTGGAACAAGTCCTTTGTAGTGAAGATTGGCAAGCAACTTACTCCGCCAGATATTCAGCCAGAGAGCTACACAGGAGAGAAGATAGACCTGTTAGGTTTTAGATGGTTGGCATTCTCGTTCAAGAACAGGAGTGCCAGAGGAAAGTTATACGTAGCTAAGAGAGGACTGTCTGTTCTAGGGTGGAAGGACCAAGGACAGTTGCAAATGATCCTAGATGCTAACAGTAAAGAAAAGGTGTTAATGGTGAATGAAGAATGCTCCGTGACCTCTGTGATGGAGGTCAAATTTCCCAAAGTTTTTCACAAGGGTTTGGAGCACAAGATCATATTAAAGAAGGATGCTCTACCAAAAATTC
This sequence comes from Pleurodeles waltl, assembly GCF_031143425.1. Taxonomy (NCBI): domain Eukaryota; kingdom Metazoa; phylum Chordata; class Amphibia; order Caudata; family Salamandridae; genus Pleurodeles; species Pleurodeles waltl. The sequence continues at coordinate 714,545,213 of NC_090446.1, forward strand.
AGAAGGCCAGAACTGTGCCGATCATGATCAGAGAAGAAGTCTCCAAGGAGCTGGACAAATTGATTTCAATGGATGTGATTGAGCCAATTGAGAGTTCGGAATGGATTTCGCCTGTAGTAATAGCTCGGCGCAGTAACGGGAAAATCTGTTTATTTGTAGACTTAAGATACTTAAATAATAATATCCTGATTGATCGTTTTCCTCTACCCAAGTTTACGGAAATGGTTTCTAGTCTTGAGGGAGCGTGTTGGTTTTCTACTATTGACTTGTCATCTGCGTATCATCAGATTCCCTTATCCGAGGGTTCCAAAAGATTAACAGCCTTCATCATACCCTTCGGATGCTTCCAATACAAGAGGATGCCTTTCGGTCTAGCGTCTGCAGCAGCTGTTTTTCAACATCTAATGCATAAACTGTTTGGAAAGGTTAAAGGGGTTATGTGCTTCCAAGATGACATTTTAATTTTTGGGAAGGATAAGTGCATGTATGATGAGCGATTGGAACATGTATTAGAAGTTTTGGGTGATAAGGGGTTAACAGTGGAATTAAGTAAATGCAAATTTGCAAAAAGAAGTGTGGAGTATTTGGGACATGAGATTAGTGGTGAGGGTGATAGACCAAAAACTTCTTTGGTGAATGCTATAATCGAGGTGTCTCCTCTTGTGTCTAAAGATGAGGTAAGATCTTTTTTGGGTATGGCTGAGTTTTGTGAAAATTTATTCCAAACTTTGCCAGTAAGGTTTACAATCTAAGATCCTTGTTAAAAAAGAACTCACCTTTCGCGTGGAGTGAAGCGTGTAATCAGGAGTTTGAGTGTATTAAAAGGGAGTTAAGCAAGGCTGCATGTTTAGAAAGTTTTGACCCTAATTTGGATACATTTGTTACCACAGATGCAAGTAATAAAGGCTTAGGTGCTGTTTTGTCTCAAAGGAATTGTAAGGGTAAGGAAAGGATTATACTTTTTGCTTCCAGATCGTTATCTCCTTCAGAAGAGAGATACTCTGTTATGGAGAAGGAAGCCTTACCCTGCGCTTGGGCTTTAGAGCATTCGTGTGGGGTAAGGACATAACCATTCGCTGTGACCACAAGCCTTTGATTAAACTTCTTACAAGTGAATGAAGTGTAATGGCTTCTGCTAGAATCTTAAGGTTGTCTATGCGTTTAAAGGACTACACTTATCGTATGATGTATGTACCAGGCAAGAGTAATGTATTAGCGGATGGCCTTTCTAGATTACCTAGTTTGTTGGAAAAATGTGTTGATGACCCGTGGTATGAATGGAATGTGGCTTTTATACATGACTTTGGCAGCCCTGCGCTGAATGAAGATAGTTGGAGGAAGGAAATGCAGGTAGATGCTAGTTTACAGTCCGTCTTAAAATTAGTTTTGAATGGATGGCCTAAGAAGGATCTATTACCTGAACTGTGTAGAAATTTTTGGGAGGTAAGGAACAAACTTTCTGTTGTGAACAATGTTCTTTGGAGAGGTGATAAGATAGTTCCTCCTTCTGGTATAAGGGAGGTGATCTTAGAATTATGTCATGAGGGACATTTCGGCATCGTTAGAACCAAATCTGTGGTAAAAGAGCTGTTCTGGTGGCCTGGTGTTGATAGATCGGTGGAAAGATTTGTTAGAACCTGTCATATATGTTCTACAGCTGACAAAAGTTTGTGTACCCTTAGACCTTCCATGCAGCAAACATTCATTCCAAGACAACCATGGGAATATGTCGCTGTTGATCTCTTGGGTCCGGTGGGTGATTCTCAAGAGTTTGTAATAGTCCTTATCGATTTGTTTTCCAAATGGCCAGAAGTTGGCATTTTAGAAAAAGCAGACACTGTTAGCATGTTGGAGTTTTTGGATAAGATTTTCCTTGCAGAAGGTACCCGTTCTAAATTGTTGAGCGATAATGGTGTACAGTTTATGTCAGATGCTGCAAGAAACTATTTTAGGAGAGTGGGAATTGAACATAAAACTACTTCTCTGTACAATCCCAGTGGGAATGGAGCAGTAGAAAGATTCAATAGAGTCGTTAAAGGTATAATTCAAAGTGCTATGAATGGTGGAGAGGATTGGCACATTGCCATTTTTAAAGCTGTGTGGGCGTATAGGATAACTGAGAATGTTACTACTGGTCTCAGCCCTTTCATTATTATGAGGGGAAGAAGGCCAAGATGCAAACATAACCCTGCTTGGTTGACCAAGACTGGTGTTCAATACTGGTCTGTGGAGAATGTAAGGGATTGTTTGAATAAATCTCTTGAGAAATCGAAGTCCCATTATGATAAGCTCCATCATGTTAAGTCTGTGGATATTAATATTGGTCATTTGGTTAGAGTTAAGAAACCCTACAAGGTTAAGAAGGGCGAGAGCCAGTACTTTAATCCTGAACGTGTCATGGAAGTTTTGCATAACGCGGTAAAACTGAGTGATGGTAAGGTGTGGAATCTTAAACATATTGTCTTACTTCGTAACGGACAGGAATTGGGATGTGGTGGAGCTCACACTAACGATAAGGAGGGTGGAAAGGCTGAATGGTTGGAAGATGAAGTTATGAGTCACAATGTGTTTAATAAGGAAGCGCCTCCACACGTTTTTGGTGATCGGGTTTTGTGCGAGGAGGAAGATGTGATAAGGGATTCGGTTGCCGAGTCGGAAATTGGGAGTGGTGGTATATCTGGTGGTGTGCAACAGTGTGATTCTGTGGAAAGGAAAAGGAAAGTGATTCCTCCGGGTTGGTTGAAGGATTACGTGTTAGGATACTTAACTGACGTTTCTGGTTTTCATGTTTAAGTTCTTTTTATCTATTGTTTTGTTAATTGTTTTTTTCTTGTTCTATATTTCTTGTTATAAGAAAAGAAGGAGGATGTGTAGTGTTCTAGTTTCATTCCTAGAATGCTTGTGATGCTGACTTGGGGAGATTCCACGTTCTATGTCGTGCAGTCTCCTGAAGTCAGTTGAGCCAGAGCCTTTCCCTGAACGGACCTGTTCTTCCGTCCTTACTTCTAAATAAAGGATTGTACCTACCTGGCTTGCGAGTAGCAGTTACTTCACTCTGCCACTATGTTAATAAGAAGTACTGCCATTCATGTTTTGAAGCAGGCAGATCCAAGTATCCCTGCTGTGAAGGTCCAAAAACTAGCTCCCATAGTTCTGTAACAAAGTCCCAGGGATAAAGTTCCATGTGGCTGTAGAAATGCAAAAGATTTACCTGTTATTTGTGATTCCAAGCATGTTCTCAAGCGCTAGTGGGCCAAACAAGGGCATTTAATAGGGAAAATAGTTTATCATTGGTGGGTGACACTTGGTCAATCTGCAGAAATATTCCCACATAGTCCGCGTGCACGTATATTCCAAAGTATTGTCATTTTTTTAAACTAATGGCACGCATTTCAAAGAACCACTGGATGCTCAAACCGAAGATGACTAAGGGCAGCTATAGACATTGAGCTCTTCACCACATTCAGACTCAACCGACTACTGGCCAGTTCAAGCCAGTCTATTTTTAAATGATTGGGGCATGGCTATCCTTGGGATAAGCATGTCTTCCCCCAAAAGGACAGGGTTCCACCTCAATTGCAGAGCACTGTATAGTCATATATAAATAACAATTACTTAAAAAGAGACCTCTTTTGCTCTGTTTATTTTTATGAGTAAGTCACTATGGGCTCGATTCCCAAAACTCCTAAAACTTTTGGCAGAAAGTTTGTAAGGATCTGCATTATGAGGGTGTAAGTTTTTGCTTTAAGTATTTACAATGTTTTATGTGCATCGGGCCCCAAGTGGGGCCAAGAGCTGATGGCTGTAAAATCAAGGCGCTAGCAGCTTTTCAGTCCTTTATCAGAGAAACGTAAGCTGAGGTACTTGTGTTTGATCCCCTACTGAAGATGAGTTAGCTATTGTGTGCATTCAGACAATAATTGTGTCTTTTTCTGTTTTCAGGGAACCCCAAAGGTGCCATGCTGACACACGGGAATGTGGTGGCCGATTTTTCAGGCTTTTTGAAAGTGACAGAGGTGAGTATAAATAGCATGCACGTTCGGTTTGAAAATTTACATTGAAACTGATGACTTAGGTGCAGATACTGCCCACGCAGCAGTGAGGTTGTGCACATGGTCAATTCTGTCAAAGTCTGTAGCGCAAACATAAGCAGCACACCTTGGGGTGAAATTTCAATTGACCAGTTACAAACGGGTTCCACGGGTCCAGCTCCTCGCGTGGGTTTCTGGAGAACTGCTGAACTGCTATTGAGTCAAATGCAGTTGATAGTTATTCTGGTTTCTACTGGTATTATATTGTTCCAGTCCTATTAGTCCTGTTTGTTCTGCTGGCTGTGTATGCTGCAATAACAAAATAAAGACATGTGGCTGCAACTTGATCCTTCTGAAACCATGTGTAACTTGTCAAATGGAATTTGCACCATGAAAGTACCTAAGAGCTCGCTGTCCAGTTGGCCGCCAGTCATTGCTTCAGATGGCTCTGGGACTGAATGTACTGATTTGGGTTACGTGATCTATGAATAAGCAAGGTGTACATGTGTTTTTCTCTTTGTATTGTGTGTGACAAATATGAAGCTGTGATCGTTGAGTTAATGGGTTAATTTGGAGTCTAAGGATCTTACTCAAGCAGAAATGCTCCTGGTTTAAGGCAGTATTACAACAGTCTTAAGCCAAGACAAAATCTAGATTTCCCCAGTTTTAAAACTGTTCTCAGTGAGGCTAGACAACCTCTACATTGTCTTAAGCTGTGATAAACCATTACAGATCAGGCCTGATAGTTCAAAAGAGTGACTTTAACTAAATAAAGACTGCCTAAAACTGTATTCTGCTAGAAGAAATAATTTATAAACCTGGGACTTGTTTGCTTGCCCGTACCAGAAGTAATAACACATCCTTTGTAAATCAGCTCAATCGTTCCAAATACATTGTAACTCACATGCATCCTTCCATGTTTAAGGAAGCTTTAAAATTGTCTTGGGCCAGGAACAATATTTCGTTAGTGAGGCCCAAAGAATGCAAATAATTTTATGAGTTTACTATGCTGGAACTTAGTTAAGTGACTTAATAAATTCAGACTACTACAGTAGGACCTGGAGAAAGGGATAGACTACCCCTCCTATAATTTGCCTTTTGTACGTTGGACCTCATATTTTTACGATTTTTATTAAACCATTGTTATATAAAAAGGATAGGTTTCTCATTACTGATAAGACAGAGCAGCCAGTACTTCCGATTTATTTGAACAATAATGCAATCATATTGAAAGAAAGTCAAGAAACCACTTTTTCTTCATTTCAGGAAAGGAGATTTGCAGTGTGGGTATCGGAATTAAGTGCGTGCTTGCATAGTAAGATGCAGACAAAGTGATGCCTTGAGTCCTGTGTGCACCGCTCGTGTTCCTTATTATTGTAATAGGATCCTTCGTGGTTTCCATCTTCCGTGTTTTCCATCAAGTCCTACTCCACTGGCAAGTGTATCAATTCAATACATTCCAATGATATGTTAGAAAAGCACAATGCTATTGAGGCCTCTCTGATAATTCAATGCCCAAATTTAAGGATGGGGTAGTCCCCATACATGGCAAAATACAATAATAATGAGAGAGCAAGAACCTCTCCTTACATTGTCCTAGAAATAAAAGTCCAGGTGTTTTAGAGACTGGTGCTCACTTGCCCGAAGCCCAATTATACATCTACATTTATGTTAAATGGCTATGCGCCTCATTTGCCATTTCATGATGATCTGTGGCACCCAGCGGGCATCTGTTTGGGCTTTTGGACAACGCTCTTTTGTGAGTTACGAGGTGTTGGATTGTTGTAATGTCTGTTCACTAACGCACAGCATTTCTTGGTTCTGGTATTGGGTTTCAGGGAGGTACAAAGAAACTGGCATGGAAAGCACATGCATTCCCTGATCAGCATTTTATTACGTGTAGTGCTGGGTTGCTTCTGTTTCCCCCTGGAAAGCAACAAGACTCAGAAATGCTCCTAATCACCACAGCCCAAAACAGGTGTACTTGCCGAATGTCAGATACACTCTTTCTTCACACACATCGGTATGTCGGAAAATCCACTTATATTAGAAGTAAGCCAATAACCAGTCTCCTTGATGAACTAGCCACTATTTTTAGGCATACTGAGGAAAATGTGTTAAATTGGTGCTGGCTGGTGTCAGCCTTTTAATGGTTCCGTCCAGCATCACTACACTAATATGGTTTGTAGATGGCAGCTGCTACAAATCAGTATTTGTTGTCTGGAAACAAGCACAGGATGTTGGCAAGCAGACCCATCATTAAGATTTTATACCTCGCAAGCACACCGGTTCCCAGCATTAGTGATCTGATTTTGCTGTGCGTAATGGGGAAATTGGGCCAATAATGCGATGTTACAGCAATTTCTGGCACATACAGCTCTTCTGATCTGCAACTGGGAGCAGTGCAGGAAACTGTCTCATGACAACCCGAGTTTACACCACCAACACTATGGCCAAGTGTACCACAATAATGCAAAACCTGAGACTGCAACAATCACTGAAAACAACTGTGCCGTAGGCACATATAACATGTGGGTCTGCAGCAAAAACTGTACTATGGTGATACATAATATGACAATGTACAGTTAATGCTGAAACAACTGAACTGTGATGACTCAAAACCCGAGGTTTACTGCTAATGCTGAGACCGGCTGTGCAACGCATACGCGAGTGACACTGGAGCTGCTCTCACAAGGTGATGCAGAACTTGGAAATGGACTATACTATACTGTCAGTCCTTGTTTGGGAAGTTTCAAGTTATTTTTTAAAATTTCGCCGGTTCCACATTACTGTCATGGAAGTACAGAATTCCAGACTTATCCAAGTTATCAATATTATTGTGTAAGAGTTGTGACTAGTTATTGAGAGTTATTGTTGTAGATAAAAGGTCAGATCTTAGAAATGGTATATGGTGTGCTTCGGCACATCTCAATGAGTGACAGCATACAGGGTTAGATCAGCAACAAAGCGGACATATTGTTGAGCCTCGTCTCATTTTGTAGCATTGTGTTACTGCCTCTTGTGACTGGAGCCATCCCTCATTCTGTGCCTCCTAATAGTCAGGCGGTGTTTGTCCTCATTCAGGATGGGCCTCGGGGGTCCCAGGGGTACAGCGAAAATGTGACACTGTCATATACGACAATGCCCCTCATGCAAGGCGGCAACCGGGTGTCACAGAACTCAGGTATAGATTGTCGCTGTTGCTCAGTTTCAAGAAGATGGCAGCATTTACAAGCAATAAATTGGCCTGGCAGAAAAAGGAACTAAACACACCACAGCAGAAAGGATACTGAGCGGGTAAAATTAGAATTACACCCACCTAAAACAAAAAGTGCACTTGTGTGTGATTGGCGTCGATACTAAACAGACCCTCTTTCCTACAAAATAAACATATTATTTAGACAATAAACCCCACATTAATTCTCATCTTCCCTAACATGAAAGCAACGGTCTCCTTATTAATGTGAACTAGTTATTGCATTGCGTGCTGCACCCATGGATCTGTTCACCCTAGCACTGCTTTATGGGCTTAACCAATCTTTGGAGAATGGGAAGTGGGTAGAGGAAACACTACTCAATAGGGCTACAACTAAACTTTCCACTAAAGCACTCGATGCCACTATCTCCATGGCTGGGACTGGGGCACGTGCTCAAATCTCCTAGTGTGCTTAATTTAAAAGAACAATGTTAGATCTTACTATTTGGAAGAGTGCTATACAAAAAAACATCATTTTACACGCATTGATCCAACTTTACCTCGTTTTTTGTGAAAATGCAGTCTCCTCAAGAAATACTATTGGCTGTGGTTTTCAAAATCTACTAAATTATAAAAAAGCAAAGATGTATGTATTGGATAGTGACAAAAATCAATAAACGTGCTGAGCTATGGCAAACATGACCTTATGATTATCTCTCACTCCAAGTATCGGGTCGGGCACCCAATAAATTCTGGTGACAGATACTTGAAAATCAATGTTTATGTGGGTAATTTTACTCATTGAAGCTCCCTTGTGCCTTATGTATACATAGACGTGGCAGTTACTTTCTTTTGAAAAATTATTACTAATATTTATAATTTACAAAGTGCTCTATAGCTGCCTTGTGCTGCGTGGCTTCCCGAAAATAATACAATGTCGGACTTCAAGTGAGATCACAGCATTCGCTGCAGCGGTGCAACGACTGGTGCAACCCATCTACCAAACATAACACAGTAGTGAAGGAAAGAGGATCCTTTATTTCAGCGCTCATAAGCAAATAAGGCTCTTATTTGTATAGACACTGACAACAGACTGTGTGGAGGTATAGCCCATATGGGATCTTAGGGAGCTATCAAGTATAGTGATAGATATTGGAGGTGGACATCATTCAAGGTCAAAAATGTTTCATAAGACTAATAAATGGCTGTAAAGCTCACTAACAAACACAACTGAAATCTCCAAATCAACTTTGCTTGTAGGGAAATTTGGTACATATTATTCAATTTTCAAAAGGCATGCATTAGTAAAAAAAATATATATATATACAGTAAATCTACGCAGAGATAATACTCCTATTGCTCACATACATTCCTAGAACATCTTGCCTTTAGCCTTCACCACAGAATCCAGCAGTGCGAACTTGACTCTGAGATCCTTTTTCAATGTCGCCTGTGCCTTGAATCTGGCGTGAAAATGCAGGTTAAGATGCTACTAGGCCACTGCTAAAGTGCTTTAAAAGGGGAAGGTTTTGTCAGGTACAGAGAATCTGTGTTTCTTTAATTTGAAAGGTACTTTTCAGAAGCGATGCAGTACCTTGTACTAAGTAGTTATGCTGTAGTAATGAGACCTGCACTTTAATACTTCCAATTCAAGCACATTTTTGGCTGTGGTTTATGGGGAATATATATCTATTGCTATACACTTAAATAGAAATTTCCCCATATATTCAGACGGTATGCAATTAAAACATTGTTGCGCAGAGAAAGGGCCCAGAAGCAGCACATATGTGTGAAGGTGGAATCCAGTCCGGCATTGTGGCCGTCCACAGTTAGTATTTGGAAGGCTCATTTGCACACTGTGGAACCTAATAAGTTAATTTACATATTATTGGTAATGGTTTATGTTGTGTGTTTGACAATACAAAGCATACACATTGACATGAATATCATTACTAGTGCGGTGTGCTTGCCCAGGGTTCCTTTCCAAGTGATTGCGTGGTGTTCAATGCGGACTGGAGACCAAGAGCCTGATTTAGAGTTTGGCAGATGGATAGTCCATCACAAACGTGGTGTATATCCCGTCCACCTCGTTACAAGTGCATTATACCCTAATGCACTTGTAATAAGAAAGATAGTATATCTATCATGCTTATTACGGAGTAAATGTCCGCCAACTTCTAAATCCCGTTATGCTCTGGCAGTGTGTTTCTGGCGCACTGTTCTGGTCTTTCCCTTAGGTGGTACAGTGCAATATGCATGACCTAAGGCTAGGTATTAGATTCATAGAAAAATATATCATCTGTTGTCATGTTAGAAGGTAGGGTGGCAGTGTCATATTTGTTCAATTGTGAATGCATGAGTTGGTGTTTGAGAGGTATGGCCAGAGGGTTTTAACAATTGCTTATAGCTCTCTTGAGGCCCTAGTATGTTTGTTGCTCCGCATTTACAGATACTCTGGATGTGGTTTTGATGACTGTCTGATACGTTTTGTTTGACATATGAGTGATGATCTGACTAATGTGTTCTTTGACTCTGTGATGAGCACATCTTTGTGGTAAATGCTGTTGATGTGTATCTGGAATGTAGTGAATGGATGTCTGAAGAACGCTAGGTCAGTAAAAAACCTCGACACATCACCACAGTGTTTCGCAGATTGCACTGGCTGTTGGGGCATGTCCACATCAGCTTCAAGTCCGTGATAATTGTCTTTATGTAAGATCCTGCTCAGGCTCCAGAATATCAAGCTGTTCCAACTCCATTCCTGTGAGAATTACTGTTAACTAAGGAATGTATTGTCTTTCAAAGATTGGGGTGCGGTGTCATTCTCTAGTTAAACAAAGTCATTAATGTGTTAATGTTTTAATTCCATCTGACTCCAGTCAAGCCCTGTGTAGTGCTTGAATGCCCTTTTTTCTGGTTAACTTAGCAATTGATAAGAAATTAATGCTGATAGCTATATATATATATATATATATATATATATATATATATATATATATATATATATTTGTGTGTGTGTGTATATATATATATATATATATATATATATATATATATATATATATATATAAAACAATTTTGCTGCAGTCTATGCTCTAGTCAGAAGGCATGTGATCATGTGATATTGGGTTGATATCGCTTTGTCTCACTGTCTCACAGCTTGATTAAAATATTCAGTATAGGTTTGTATGTGTATTTTTGTCAAATATAAATACTGAAATAAGTATATATATATATATATATATATATATATATATATATATATATATATATATATATATACACACACACACACATACATACATATGCGCCCATATATGGGTACATGTGAGCATGTGTAATACCATTTGTTTGAATAATAAATACCTTCCGCAAGGCCAACCATATCACTTATTTGCAAGCTGTTTTCACCACAAGTAGTAGCCTTCCCAGTCAGAAACAAGCATGGGCATCATCTGTGACTTACCACACTGCAGACCTTTCAGTCTTCCAGAATGGAGATACAGCATTCCTCCCGCTTCCTTTTGTTATTCTCCTACAAATGCAGCTGAGAGCCAGGCGATAGGAATGCGTTTTTCAATGAACTATGCAGTGCTCAATTGAGCCGGTGGTTTCCAGTACTTGGCACCTGCACTTAACACGGTACATCAGCACTTATGACAGTCTGTTTATATGCTTTTCATGGTATTTGCAGTATTAGGTGGGTTTGTTTCTCTTCTTGTCGCTTTCCCTTCTTTGCTCTGCAGTCTGTCTTTTTGGTAGGCCTGTAAATGGGAATGAAGAACCTTGAATATCATGAACACCTTTTGAAGTTAAATCTTGCCTCTTACAGGCTAGGGCTATAGAAAAGGATACCACCTACCTCATAGTCACTGGGTTCAGTATCAACACTGGCCGTGCCCTCTTAATGCACCACACGAGGAACATGCTGCAGTGGCCCAGACCTTTGCTCTGGTCGCCACCTTCTACTAAAGCCAGTGTCAAATAATGAGATAATGGAACTTTTACAAACACAGCTTAGGCCACAAAGAGGTAAAACAAAATATATCCATACTCAAACACAAAGCTTTGGTCTGACTGAGCAGACGCCCCCTCCAGTTTGGCCCTTCGATTAAGCCTGAAATAGTGATAACCGTGGAGCAGAGCCCCCGCGAAGCCCTGAAGTAAGGTACAGCGTCACCTTCTCCATTTCAAAGTTATTAATATAGATAAGGTAACGGAAGGGAAGCAGCTCCTGTCTCAGCCGCAGAGCGGTACCCCAGCATTGCCTTTGCTACCTCTTACCTCAGGGTTCGTTCACCTAGTGGCAGGAGCACAAAGTTTACATGTTTACTATCTGTAGCTCCCACTTTTGTGCCATTCCTTTAACCTGCCAACAGCAGGCTGTTGATGGGCCAGTCCCGCACTGTCATGTCACTCCTGCTCCACTAGCACTTTGGATAATCTATGCCAATGGTTGGATCAATGCATTTGCCCCACAAACAACTGGCAAGCAGGCAACTAGAGATAAACCATGTTTCACCATGAATACTGTTGTGTTACAGCTTCTTTTAGCACCCACAAAGTGACCACTTACTTAGACAAGCTTGCAAGTAAATGATTACATTAGCCAAATTAAGGTATCAACTGGTTAATTTGTGTCGAACAAATGATAGTACACTTGGCCAACAAGATACAATCAAAAATATGTGTAATGTCAAAATCATGAAATTATTGCACCTGTTACAGCCGGGGACAGCAGCACACCTAGGAGTCCGGAGACAATGCTAATGTGACTTGGAAAGAGAAGCCAAGTCAGCCCCGAGCCCGGGACACAAGGCTACAAGAAGCTGTAGCTCCTCCTCTCTTACGCCCCTGCTCTCTTGTAGCAAGACGAGGCCTCTCACTCTGTCCGTGTCCCTGTGCTCTCCAACTAACATAGTCTTGTTGACTTTTGTGGCCTAACACTCTGCTACTCAGCTCTCTCTTTCGCTCATCTGACAGTCTGTACCCTGTTGCCGCCCTGGTGCAATTTTTCTTTTTATCGTTTTATGACTTTCTTGTTGTCTTCCTGTCAGTGTTTCTCTCCTTTCTGTCTCCCATGCCCTTCACCTGCAGAAAGTGATCTTTCCGAGACAGGACGATGTGCTCATCTCCTTCCTGCCTCTGGCTCACATGTTTGAAAGAGTTATGCAGGTAAGATGCTTATCTGACCTCACCTGGCCTTGCCGGGCTGCTTGTGTTTTTTTTCCAGAGTCAGTGGTCCCCCACATGTGCGGATGTACACATTTCCTATTTGCCCTTAGCACATATGTTTGAGAGGATGGTGCAGGTAAGGTCTAAATGTTAACATGGACGTGATTGTCCATGCCAAATATTAATGAGAAATCAATTTTAAAACGAATTCCATTAATTCCAAAATCACTGTGTTGAATTCAATTTGTTTCATTTTTTTAGCACTGTTAATTAAACTAATACGGACAAGCACACAGATTTGTCTATGAGCCAGTGTGTTACCAAACAAAATATCAACTCTCCATTTTTAGAAAAAAAGTTACATTTCAGTAAAAAAAAAAATTCAACTGATCACCAGAAGCCATTTGGAAGTAAAAGCAAAGTTTATTTACACCATAGTCCGTTTAAGCAAAAGATATAACATTGATACCTGATAGAGACTTCTAGCTGCAGGTTACTTACCTTTACAATTTCTTGGTGTCAGCTTAGAATCCAGAATTTTGGCTCAGCATTATCCTGCTCATGCTGTTGAGTGGCGTCATTCGGATCCGCGTGGCATCTTTGGAGCAGTCTGTGATGGCAAGGTTGCCTATAAAGGCACCACACAGGCACACGTACATCAGTTCTTTTCTTTCCGTGTCAGTTAAGTGCAGATCTGGAATCAAACTACCCTCTGGTTTTTTTGACAGTCCTTTTTCGACCTTTTTGGCAAGTTTTTTTGAAGTCTGTGCAGGATGGCATCGAGGAAGACAGGGTTCAAGCCGTGTGGCGCCTGCCATTGTTCCATGCTGGTGATGAACCCCCCACCAGGTATGTCTCTGGTGCCTAGACCGATACCACAACTCAAAGTTGTGTTCCAACTGCCAGGCCATGACCCCAAACCTTTGAGAGAACGGTCTTTGAAGCTCATGGTGGCCCGGCAGTCGACGTCAGTTGGTGTGACTCCTAGCAGGTCACAGTCTCGATCAAGGAGGAGGTCGCGGGACCGCTCCAGAAGCCCCAAGTCCTCTTCTTCGCACTCGAGGTCCTCCGGGCACTCGGGGATGAGGCACAAGAAGAAGAAGAAGAAGTCCAAGTGGACTTTGACTTCGCCCAACCTAACGACCGACGAGGCGACTCTGGAACGTCAACGTTCTAGGCACGGTTCCATGGAACAGATGCCAGGGCCACTTTGCGCCTTCCCCCCCTTTCCGGGAGCCGGAGCAACCCCAGCTCAACTCAAGGAGTTTTACGAGGCCATGTGTCTCGTATTTGAGTGGGCTACCCCCGCTGGCATGCCGTTGTCCCCCGGGGGTTCGGCACGGGCCCCATCAGATTCCAGGTCAGCGGCTTTGGAATGCACACAGTCGGGTTCCTTCAGCGTAGTTTCCAACGCCAATGTTCCCCGGCGCCCACCAGTGATGTCAGCCCCATTTTGATACCTGATGAGCCGGAACAATGTCATACAATGCCGATTCCGACTTTGACGGCACTGACAGGGGCCAGATCATTGCCTGAGTCTTACTAAGATCAACCAGGCACAGCTGAAGAATGGGGGGGCGGTCTCAGGATCATATAGGGTACGGTTTGGAGCAAATGGACTGATATGAAGAACTAGGAGAGGCCAGCAGATTGGACCCCTCTCCAGATACTGTCATGCTATCACCTCCTACGGTGACTACATATGCTATGGTGGTGCATAGGGCAGCTGAGGTCTTGGACCTGGATTTGCCTACAGTACCGGTCAGGACTAACCTCATGACTGAGGTGCTTCTGCAGGGGGTTTTAACATCAGAAACAATGTTACCCTTTAACAAAGCCCTCACTGATGTCCTGCTGGGTACGTGGTCTAAACCCAGCACAGGGGCTTCTGTAAACAGGACAATTGGCCGCCGCCATCGCTCAGCTCAAAATGATTCTAGTTTCCTCACTTAACACCCCACCCCAGCTTGGTGATCCAGGCCTCTACTTCCCATGGTGCCTTCCCTTCCGCTCCCCCGGATAGGGAATCCAAGAAGCTGGATCAGCTTGGGGAGAAAATGTTTTCTTCCTCCAGCCTGGCATTGAGGTCTGTAAACACCTCATGCCTACTGGGCCATTTTCCTATACTTTATGGGATACTGTGGCCCAGGTGCTGTCCCAGGACCCGGAGGTGTGCAGGTCACACTTTCACAAGCTGTCAAAGATGGGAAAGAGGCAGCGAAGTTTACAATAAGGTATAGTTTGGACAGAACTGACTCACTGGATAAGGCAATTTCATCAACGGTGGCCCTTCATCACCACTCCTGGCTTTGTACGTCTGGCTTTTCGGGGGGGCTGTCCAGGCAAACCTTATGGACATGCCCTTAGATGGCTCATGCCTATTCGGTGAAAAGGCAAATTCATCGCTAGAGCGCTTCAAGGATTCTCGGGCTATGGCCAGGTCCTTGGGCCTCTTGGGCTCCCTCGCCAGCAGTCTGCCTTTCACCTCTTTCGAGGCTTCGAAAGGGGTAGGGTACCACACCATCCACAGACCAGCCACCGTTCTCCATCGGGTCAACATCCTGTGTGAGGACGAGGTCCTGGTATCTTCAGACCCAGAGGGTCTGGCCCGATGTCGTCCACCACCCAACCCCCCTCCTCCACAGTCCCCAAGTACTCCTAGCATGATTATACAAGACCAAACACATCCAGTTGGAGGGAGGATTCAATTTCATCTCCCTCACTGGCGATCCATAACATCAGACAAATGGGTCTTGCTATTATACAGAAGGGCTAGTCCCTTCCCTTCTAGTCTTTCCCTCTCGCTATGTCTCCATTAAAAGAATGGCTGATGGAGGATCAGTTAATCACTTAATCTTGCTCTGCGAGGAAGTTAGGGCTCTCTTAGCCAAGGGAGCTATATAAAGGGTCCTGATGTCAGATGTAGGCAGTGGTTGTTATTCCAGCTACTTTCTGATTCCCAAAAAGAACAAGAGTCTTCACCCTAGTCTGGATTTACGGGACGTCAATCTCTTCTTCAAAAA
The DNA here is from genome assembly GCF_031143425.1 of Pleurodeles waltl. Classification (NCBI taxonomy): domain Eukaryota; kingdom Metazoa; phylum Chordata; class Amphibia; order Caudata; family Salamandridae; genus Pleurodeles; species Pleurodeles waltl. The sequence goes on from NC_090446.1 coordinate 714,560,638, forward strand.
GGAGAAATTCAAGATGCTCACTCTTTCTCAGGTCTTGTCTGCCCTGGACCAAGGAGACTGGATGGCAACACTGGACTTACAGGATGTGTATTTTCACTTCCCCATCTTGCCTGCCCACAGGCGTTACTTGCAGTTCAAGGTGAGCGACGAGCACTTTGTTTACCATGCTCCCCTTCAGTCTCACCAGTGCCCCTTGGGTGCTCACAAAAGTGATGGCGGTGGTAGCAGCTCATCTGCGCATGTTAGGGATTTCAGTCTTCCCCTACCCCAGCATCTCCCTTTTGAAGGCTCCTATGCCCCAGGCTCTCATCACCCACCTTCAGACTACAGCGAACCTCTTGCATTCGCTGGGATTCACTATAAACGTGCATAAGTCACACCTGACTTCCTCTCAGAAGCTCCCTTTCAACAGGGCTGTTCTGGACACTGCAGTTTCTGGCTTATCCTCCTAAGCAGTCCTGGATTTGGGTGAGACAGACTCTGAGGCTGTTGGGCCTCATGGCCTCCTGCATCCTGCTAGTCACGCATGCCAGATGGCATATGAGGGCTCTGCGATAGGACCCGAAGTTCCAGTGGGCACAGCATCCGGGGAAGCTCACCATCATGGTTCAGATATCGGAGGGAACTGCAAAAGACTTGCAGTGGTGGTTAGTGAACTGCGATTGGGTCAGAGGCAGACTCCTTTCCCTTTCCCAGCCAGATCTCACAGTAGTGCCAGATGTGTCACTTCTAGGATGGGGTGGCCATCTGGGAGAGGTGGAAATCAGAGGTCTCTTGTCTCCGGCAGGATCTGGACTCCATATCAATTTACTGGAGCTCCGGGTGATTAGACTGGCATTGGAAGCATTTCTTCCTGCTGTAAAAGGGAAGATAGTCCATGTGCTCACAAACAACACTACCGCAATGTGGTACTGCAACAAGCAGGGGGGTGTGGGGTTGTGGACCCTTTGTCAAGAGGCCCTGCCTCTTTGGACATGGCTGGAACAGCAGGGCATAGCCCTGGTGGTTCAACACCTGGCAGGTTCTCTGAACACCAGGGCAGACAAACTCAGCCGTTGATACCTAGTGGATCACGAGTGGTGTCTCCACCCGGAGGTGGCGCAAGGACTCTTTCAGCAGTGGGAAGAGCCTTGGTTGGATCTGTTCACCTCTGCAGAGAATGTGCAATGTCAGCAGTATTGCGGGTTAGAGTTTCCAAAGCGGCAATCACTCTGCAATGTTTTTCGTCGCAGGTGGAGTCCAGTCCTCCTTTACGCTTTGCCGCCCATACCACTTCTGCCCAGAGTTCTCAAGAAGATTAGGAACAACCAGGCCTAAGTAATCCTAGTGGCACTGGACTGGGCATGGGGAGTCTGGTATCCCGAGCTTCTGAAAACGAGCATTGATCCTCCGATCAGGCTGCCCCTTCGTGAAGATCTTCTGTAGCAACAGCAGGGGAAGGTTCTCCACCCGAACCTGTCAACTCTGCATCTGCATGCGTGGAGATTGAGAGGTGACAGTTGATGGCCTTTGACCTTCCTCCCAAAGCCTGTAAAGTTATTTAGGCAGCCAGGTGTCCCTCCTGTAAAACGGTACACACCTGCCTTTGGAAACACCTTGTTTATTATTGTGCAGAAAGACAGATTTATCCTCTTTCTGCTTCTCTTTCTGCTATCCTTCTCTTTGTACTATTCCTTGCTCAGCAGGGATCTGTTTTGGGCACTTTCAAAGGCTGACCATTGATTGTCACGTGTGCCATTTCACGAGTGGGGTGACGTTTGCTAATATGTGGCACTACACCCACAAGCAAATAAATATGTATCATGGCCCAATATTCTATAGGGCTATGATAACTATAGCCCTTTATATCTCCACAGGTATCATTTGAGGACATCACATAAGATAGGTATCATTTGAGGACGACACCACATTAGATATGTGAAATGCACTTTATCGCGTAGCCGGCATTATTTGTACTTACACTAGTGGTAGTTATATAAGGAGTGATACCAGGGAGTCAGCCTTGTTCCTGAAGAGAAGCCATGGGGTAAGGCTCCGAAACAATTAGACCAGGAAGACAGGTACATGGCAAACCCAACTTCAATAGCCTCTTTTTAACCATACTGTCACCAGGAAATCAATTAAACTATTTGAACCACTAGGAGGCAGGTACTTTTAACTTGTTCAAAACCCCACCACTCCTATCCCTCACTTGAATCACATTGACGTGACGAAATCAGTGCTCCCACGTATTTTGCAGGTCGTAGCACGCCCCATTCCGTAGCGGAATGGGAGGAGCCCAATGATGACCAATGCTCAAAGGGGTAACCCTGGTGGGTGTGGGTTTTTCTAAAAGGAAAATCCTTTTTTCCTCATCCATCCTGTGGGGTTTTTCCCTTCTGCTGGGCCTTTTTTGTAATGTATTATGAAAACCGTTTAATAATTCTACCTATCCAATAAAACATATGAATATGGGCCGTCCAAAAGATATGGTAAAGAATTCATATTCCTTTTTTGCAACAACTTGTAGGAACTGTTCAGCTAATAATCTGGTAACACAAGGCACAGGTTTCAGAAGTAATGAGTGCGTGCAGAGCATCAAGAGATTGGGTGTCGCTTCAGTAATGTGTCACCATGGCAACAGATCTCAATAGTGAAAATTATAGGTCATATTTTTGTTCTCTGGCAATGAAAGAGCAATTTAATCATTTTTCATTGCCTCATGCTGACCAGCACTGCTAGCTTAAGTATATTGTTGTTGTCTCAGAAAGTACACGTTGGCGGCTGGCAGAAGCTGCGGTAGGTGGCGTTGTACACAATGGGTCATAAGGAAAACTTTTGCAAAAATGCTAGAAGCTAAACTTTCCAAAATCAATTTAGTTAATGCTTGGCTGTCGATTATTGTTCTATACTAGGCTAGAGTGATGATCAGCCGGAAATTCATGCATGAATCACAGAATGCTCGGATAATATTCTGCATACCCGGTACCACAGCATCTGATCCCTTTACAATGCCCATGCCTGGGACCAGAACATCCGATCTTTTTAAAGTACGCATGTGTAGCTCGTAGTTTACATCTCTGCTACCTCTCTGTATACAGGATCTACACCCTGGTTTCCAACATGGGCCATCAGCAGGATGTACAATGGGGAACTGCAAAAGCTCAATGGTATCAACTTAAGTAAAGTGTTTTGTACAAGAAACAGATGAGTGAAACTAGAGAGACATTTTTAGCTGCAGCTGAAGACGCTATAGGCCTGATTACAACTTTGGCGGAGGGGGTTAATCTGTCCCAAATGTGACGGATATCCCGCCCACCGTATTACGAGTTCCATAGTATATAATGGACTCCTAATATGGCGGGCAGGATATCCGTCACATTTGGGACAGATTAACCCCTCCGCCAAAGTTGTAATGAGGCTCTGAATGTAATTCGAGCTCAGACTGGAGCCAAAGAAGACTTGGAAGGAGTGATTGCTGCTCTTTCAAATAGGTCTAAAAGGAGATCTCTAGTTCTTCTTTTAACTTTCCATGTAGGCCAGCATGCAGGTCACTGATGCAGTCCAGTTTAGACAAGGGACTGTGTTAGGTCAGCACATAGATCAGGCGGAAGGAAAGCAAATACACAATTTAGTTGTCTAAACATAAAAGGGTTAGGTTTAATCCTCTGCCTGAAGGGGAAGAGCTGAAACACCACAACAATAAGTGAGAGACCTCGCCACAGAGCAATGGTCAAAGAGTTTTTGTGCTTAGCGCTTTCAAAAGTAGTTCAAAAGTTGAGACTAATCTGGCTAGAAAAAGGCTTTTTTGAAAAAGTTGAAAATATTATCCCTGAAGGCATATTGAGTGGTCCCAAACCATGTTTTTGTCAGAAAAAAGATTAGCCTACTTTCAGTCTGATTCAATATTTGCTGAATTGCTGGACCTAAAAGAAAACTACGATTCTACCCCTCATTTTTGAGACACATTTGGTGAAAAATGTAATTGCTTGAGTCACAGCAAGCTTCCGAAAATCAGATCATGTCTTATAGATGATCACTGCTATATCATCCCTCCATAGATTTAGTAAAAGGGTCCGTCCTTTATACATAAACACCTAAGAAGTCGACTTCACCTTCCCGAAACCATCATAAATTTCCCTAGTTTCAACTTGTCATGTGTTCCAACATTGCGCATGTCATCACAATCAAGCAGTTTCATAGCACTATGCATGCTTGCTGTTTCTGTCACCCATGTGGGTGCCTCTAGTTTTTATCATCTTCAAAAGGGTGATTGGCCCCGTCACCCCTAAAGATTTCAGTCCCTCATCTCTCCAGTAGGAGTATTACCCACTAAATTTTCTTAATTGCTTGAAAGAAAGCGGTTATTAATGAATGGTGACCGTCTGTACCCTTCATAAAACCACTAAAACATTTGCTTTTAATCAACTCATCCAGAGGCTCCCATATTGGTGCATCTTGGAATTCAATTAGCTAGACAGGACTACCCAAGAGGTTTCCGAGGCTAGAGAAACTAAACATCACCCTTAAATAGCTCAGCTTACAACAGCATATTTAACAACAATATTCATTATTTAGAACTCTGTTGCTTGTCGGTTGGACGAGGTGCCCCTGCACACTGACACCGATCTCAGAAAGGTGACACGTTTTCAATCAGACCTCATCCCCGTAACACAGAACATAAGAGCACTCGTTTTCTGTGTAATTCATTCATCAAAATGCCTACATTTTGTTCTGAAAATGATTTAAAATAGGAATTGTTTCCAAAAAAATGCACTTATTTCGCAGTTGATTATTTTCTTTGTTCTATGTAAATCTGAAAATGTTTGATTCCAAAGCTCTGATTGGTTGACAAATGCGCTCTACTTCATTCGCTTGTGTGTTGCGTAACAGTTTCAGAAAACTCTTGTGGAATATGTTCCTGGAGTACTGCATGAACCAGGGTAAGAAACAATGAAGCAGGATTTGTGAAGTATAACACTATCTTCCCAGTTAAAGTTTAATACCGGACTGCATTCTATGACTTTTTTTACTGCAGAAAATGCGGAGGTTTATAACATCATGGGGGTTATTCTAACTTTGGAGGAGTGTTAATCCGTCCCAAAAGTGACGGTAAAGTGACGGATATACCACCAGCCGTATTACGAGTTCCATAGGATATAATGGACTCGTAATACGGCTGGTGGTAAATCCGTCACTTTTCCGTCACTTTTGGGACGGATTAACACCTCCTCCAAAGTTAGAATAACCCCCCATGTGTGCTAAACATTCAAAGTTCAATCCTTTCCTACTGATTCTCATTGTTTATGCCTCAGCTGCCCCCTTATTATCAGATTATGTCTGATGTGATAATTACCATACCTGATAAAATCCAACATCGAGGTGTTAGGAATTTCTTTGGTGCAAACAATTGCCAACATGTTCCAGTCAGTAAATTCCAGTAGGTTTGACCTTTTAGAATTTAACGTGGTTTGTGGACTTACACAATAAAGACCGTATCAATTATAATTGCGAACCATGTACAACAAAATCAAAGTCCAAGTTTTTGCGACTCAGGGACCTGGTTGGGTAGTAGATTAATTTTCTCTTTTTTCGTCCATTATCTTATTCAATGAATGGTTTATAGAGAACCCTTTTACACCAGGAAAAGCTTTCTCAACCACATTACACATAAGTAGCCCATGTGTTATGTGTTTAAACAAACCTTTAGCAAATATTGGGATTTACCGGGATTTCTTCCAGCAGTAATGCAATTTTTACACTGCACATCAAACACAGATGCCACCTAGACAAACATATAATGTACCTTGGGATTCTAAGACCCCTTTATGAATGGGAATCATTTTAGAATTGGTAATGTTGCTATACCTAGAAGAAAAAGTAACTCTTTTCTTTTACTTTGTTAGTCTGTTGTATACTGTCATGGAGGGCGCATTGGATTCTTCCAAGGAGATATTCGCCTGCTTTCTGACGATATGAAAGCCCTGCGGCCAACAATTTTCCCAGTTGTTCCAAGGCTTTTGAACAGGATGTATGACAAGGTGAGTTTCAAAGCTATCTAATCATGAAAAAAGTGTCCACCACTTGTTGTGAAGGTAGAAGATTTATAAATATTCGTGTAAGGTAGGGGCCGGGCCATGCTTATTGCAGCTCTCAGCTTAGCTTTCATTTGCATGCCTACCTGCCACTGCGCTAACATTAACACACAAGTAGAAAATACCAGGGGCGGCTCCTCCGTTAGGACAGAGGAGCGTCGCCCCACTGTCAGCAGCAGGAGCTGTAAAAGCTTTGAAAATAAGACGATACAAAACCACACTTATTATCATTTTATTTTTAAAGGGGACCGGGTCATGGGGGTAACGAGCATGAGGGGAGTGCACAGAGCACTCCCCTTGGTGTGCATGTATTTTTGGCCTGCCGTCTTGTGCTGGCCCAACAAACATGCGCACAAAGGCTCTCTCCAACTCAGCACTGTTTTGCCGAGTTGGAAAAAGCCAGCCCAGGCTCCCAGTCTGCAATGGAGCGCCCAGCCAGGGTGCTCCTGACAACCATAACGCTGCTCTGAGCAGCGTCGGGATTGGTTGCAGAGCAAGCTGGGTGCCTGCAGTGCAGCGGAGAGAGATGGCAACATCCAGGTAAGTTCTACTTTTTTAATTTTTTTATTTATATTTTATTTTTATTATATCCCCCCCCCCCCTCGTGCCCACCCCGCCACTTTTCGAAGTTGCCAGCCTCAACTGGAAAATACATAAATAAAAAGGGAAGACAAACAAGAGTAAAAAGCTAAATGATCAATAGTAAACGTGAGTGTGTGTTACTGAACGTGCATAGCATTAGGTTTGGCAAAATAAGATTTCAGATTGTTGATAGGCGTTCTGTTAAATATCAGTCAAAACTGAAAAAGGTGCAGCGCTTTGAAGGCTATTCAAGCCAAATTGGACCTGATATGATGGATTGTGTAGGATGGGAGCTATGTGCTCTATACAAGAGAACAGTTAAAGTGCAACATCTGTAATTCTGTAGTTGTAGTTTCTTCATTAGGGACAAAGGGAGCTTTGTATATTTGTGTAGTCCCATTAGGCTAGTACAAAGGCACAGAAATAATGATTCCAGGTCCATCAATAAACTGTGTGGTGTGTACCCTCTCTTCAGGAAGTACGCTCTATCAACAATTTAGCAATGCATTCATTTCAGTTAGCCTTCTGCTAAACTTGCCCTGCCACTGACAACGGGCTCATAATTTACTTTCAGTTTTTCTACTATTAGCTTGAAGACGGAAATGCAACCAGCTGTTTCTTTGTGGTTTGAAGTAGTAGTGCAAGTTGATACAAGATCTGAAGCTTATCCAAGCCACTCCTGGGTTCGTTTTCATGGCTCTGGCTGTTTGTTCCTGGATACTATTCTTCCTTCAGTTTCTGTGGCTGAAATATGAGGTTTTCTAGTCTGTCAACCATGTCTATGATTCTGTTTTGGCTAAGGTCATATTCACAGAGGGATTTAAGGTGTCACCTTCTTCCCCCTCCATAGCCCAGTGTTACTCTCTATGTTGGGTTTATTGTGGAATCAGCAGCATGCTGGGCACAGGAATTTGTTCCCCTGAAACTCTGAGATGTTTGATTTGTTCCCATCTTACTTCTCCCACCAGCACTTCTGTATACGAAAGGACCAATTAAAGTCAATGACACCTGTTGGCTCAGTTACGACTTAATGCCAGGGCCACTGGAATTATGTAATACTACGATCATGGCATCTTCTGCATAATTATGGATTTGCCACACTTGCCATCATCTTCTGCATAATTTTCATATTTTAACAAAACAAAAATTGTTTCTAGCTCAGACAGATGAAACGTTGCTAAAAATGCTACCACTTGTGTTTGTTGGGTAAACTAAGACTCAAGCTGAACTCTACGCACTGGTTTCACGAACTAATTTAGATAATGCACCAGCATAGGAATGTAAAGGAGCAGGTAGTTGTAGCCCCACACCCTCTCGTTCAGTACATAGTTGAAACGATGTCTGCGTTTTTAGGTTGCTGACAGACCATAAACTGGGATCCAGGGACGCAATGGTAATTTGAAAAACCCAATTTCGTTCTCATACACAACAATTGCACTAAGAATAAGACATGTTATGCCTATTTCAGCGGCTTTGGCCTTTTGCCTAGCACATCTACAATAACCACACAAAATATTATCAAAACAGCACTAATGCATGTTGTGGACAAAAATAAAATGAACATTTCTACCATAGTTAGTACATCATCTAGCCACCTAACACCCTACATCTATTTCTATGCACTATGCTGTGACAGCATGGAGTAGCATGACTTGCATCTAGAGTTTCTTAGGGACAATCGATGCACTGCATACCTGTTTATGACTAAATGCTGTAGTTATTAGCAGTCGGGAGCAAGTGTTCCCTCAAATGGAAAACACGCATCAGCAGTAGCTTCTCTCCTCTTGGACTTGGCTCAGTATCAACTTTCTTGCAGAATGGGATGCAGCAGCACCACAGCAGCCTGAAGATCTCCGGGCAATATCTTATGAAATAATCTAGAAAGAAGGACCTCTTCTGACAAGTGGTCAATGGGCAGCCCTCTTATAATATACTGGAAGCTCTTTTATAATATATCTTATCTGAGAGTGGAAACTCTGACAATCTTAGGAATGTCTAACATAACCTGTGTGCATCAATATGCTAGTTACATGCAATCTTATAAACAAATAAGGTAAAGACGCCATCAATTCAGACTATACTGTTTATGTTATTATCATTATCTGACTTTGAGAAAGAAATAACAAAGCACTTGTTCCAGACTGATGTCATATCAGGTGTTCTATCGAGGTCATTGTCTGTGCATCATTTGTCTTATCGATGTCATTGTCTGAATGACTTGACACTTTCACAGGTTCTTGGAAAGGTAAGGACAGACAACATCTGCAGCAAAAACATACATTTCAATGATTGTGCAAAAATAGAGAAAATTGAGTGTCAGATTGCTCAAGATAGAGTTGTGCCTTAGGGACTTTGTCATTTTGCTGGTGCAGTGGCAGGCCTTTTGTCAAAGAGAGGTAGATCATTTTCAGTTGCTGATTGTTGTATTTAGGATTTAAACTTGGATTAAAAGATGAAACATTTGCCAATACAGGGTCTTTTTTTAAAATGTTTGTATTGCTTTTCCGAAGAACAACATAAATAACATCATTTACAAGAACACAATGAGGCAGTGAAAAAAACACATTGCATCCAGATAGCATACACAATCACAAGAATGTGCAGGGGTAATGATACAATACCAAATCCTGCACCAACAAGTAAGTGCGAAGGGGAGCCCAGATATCCTTTGGCCTGGACGAAGGAGGCTGAAGGGATGCATAAAGTTCACTAGTGTTGTCACAATAAATCAGATCTTTCAGCCAATCATACATGGTAGCTGTCCTACTACTGCCCCATAGTATGGCAATACGCTGTTTAGCTTAGAGTAGCTCCATGGTATGGCTGCAAACCTTCTGTGTCCAGGGTTGAGTGGCTTAACATAGCCCAAGAGTGCCAGAGGGGGGTCAGAGTCAATAGTAAGCTCCAACCTGATAGAAATCAGTGTGAATATAGCCTGCCAGTATGCCTGTATGATGGTGCAGTTGCAAGTTAGGTGTTAAAAATCGGCATGGTCGGCCACACATTTATGAGCATAACAATTCAAATTTGGCAAGAACTTAGGGAGTGGTATATGCTCAGTACGGAAACTTGCAATGAGGCAGCTTGTGTCGGCTATTGATGGAAACCAGCTTGCAGCTGAGTTACCACAGCCTATCCAAAATGGGGTAACCCAGATCCTGTTCCCATGCCGCCCGCGATGCAGCATAGCGCACCAGTCTCAGCTCCAGGCAGACATGGTAGAGACAGGAAACAAGTCTAGTGCTCTCCACAGTCGAGATCACCGTGGTAAAAGGTGGAAGGTCTGGTGGTTCCTCAGGATATGTGGGTAGTATCTTACAGAGTATACTATGCAGTCAGAGGTAGACAAAGTGATCCATGGTGAAGGTGATTCCGTCCTCCTCTGAAGTAGTGCGGAGGTCTATTTTGCCATTAGTGAAGAGGTCACCCATAGTACAGACCTGGTGTGTTAGGAGTGTGCGTTGTACCAGTTTTTTCTGCGTCATAGGGAGCCATGGGTTATCAATAAGAGGAAAATCAGATGAGTAAAGGAGTACGACACAAAAGTATCTATGGAGTTTAGACCATGCCACACAAGTCGAGGAGAGAGTGTGTATGTCACTGATTTCATGGGTTAATCCCTTGGGGAGGAGCGAGGACAAGGGAAGGTGGTCCGCCGGGTGTCATTCTCGTTTTAGACGAGGGGGTCTGGTGTTTGGGTGGTACCAATAGTATGTGAAGTGGCATTGTGCCGCCAAATAATATAGGAATCAATCTTGCACTCCAAAACCCGTCTTGGAGTAGGGGAGAGTAAGATTGACTGATGACTTCACATCTCTGCTTATGAAAAACAATGCCAAGATATTCAGGGGAATCATCACACCATTCCAGAGGGTACTCCAGGGGACAGGGACAAGACTGATTATTCTTTTTCAAGCAAATGGTGCACCTCATTAGAACCAGTTTAACACCAAACATAACAATCAGCTACTAAAAGATGACCAGAGCTGTGATGAAGATATATTCTGTGGCACAGTTAATGCTTCGCGCCGATGGTGATATACCATCTAAAGCACTGTTTCTATTGAACTGTGTAGCACTGTCAATGCAGAGCTGTGATGGTGACAAACTCTCTACCTTGGTTAGTCCTGAGCTGCGATAGAGACACACTCTGTTCTGAGCAGCCGTGAAGGTCACACTCACTACCACAGTAGGTGCTGACACTCTGTGTATAACACTTAGGGGGTGATTCTTACTTTGGTGGGCGGCGGAGGCCGCCAGCCAAAGTACCCCCGCCAGAACACCGCACCGCGGTCGTAAGACCGCTGCGGTGATTCTGGGTTTTCCACTGGGCTGGCAGGCGACCGCCAAAAGGCCGCCCACCAGCCCAGTGGAAAACAACCTTCCCACGAGGACGCCGGCTCCGAATGGAGCCGGCGGAGTGGGAAGGTGCGACGGGTGCAGTTGCACCCGTCGCGAATTTCAGTGTCTGCTGAGCAGACACTGAAATTCTTTGTGGGGCCCTCTTACGGGGGCCCCTGCAGTGCCCATGCCATTGGCATGGGCACTGCAGGGGCCCCCAGGGGCCCCACGACACCCCATACCGCCATCCTGCCGCCAGGAACAGGATGGCGGTATGGGGTGTCAGAATCCCCATGGCGGCGCAGCGAGCTGCGCCGCCATGGAGGATTCCTTTGGGCAGCGGAAAACCGGCGGGAGACCGCCGGTTTTCCTCTTCTGACCGTGGCCAAACCGCCGCGGTCAGAATGCCCTGCGGGGCACCGCCAGCCTGTTGGCGGTGCTCCCGCCAACCCTGGCCCCGGCGGTCCATGACCGCCGGGGGTCAGAATGACCCCCTTAGTCCTGAGCTGCGATGGTGAAAAGGAGGTGTTAATCCGTCCCAAAAGTGACGGTAAAGTGACAGATATACCACCAGCCGTATTTCGAGTTCCATAGGATATAATGGACTCGTAATACGGCTGGTAGTATATCCGTCACTTTTGGGACGGATTAACACCTCCTCCAAAGTTGTTATAACCCCCATAGTCTGAGCCGTGATGGTGACATGATCTGTAGCACGGTTAGCACTAATCTGTGTTGGTCACACACCCTGCCACGGCTAGCACTGTGCTGTGATGGTGACATCTGTACCACCGTTAGTGCTGATCTATGATGGTGGAAAACCTTGAACCAGGGCTAGTGCTGAGCTGTGGAGGTCACACACTGTATCATGGTTAGTGCTGAGCTGAAACGGTGGCATAGCCTCTGCAACACTTGATGCTGAGTTTTGAAGTTGACACAATCTGTAGCACTGTTAGTGCTGAGCAGCAAAGGTAGACTCATACCCTGCAGAGATTTAGAAGTCGTTCAGTACATTGCCTGTCTTTCTATCCGATGCTGATGTTCTGTGTGTAATAGTGCAGACCATGACTGACTGGAGCTGTGTGTGTGAAGTGATAGTGGTAGTGTCTACCTGTGTGTGTGCAGTTGTCCTATTGTACCTCATTAAATTTAAAAAACACTCTCTCTCTCAGCTTAAGTGCAAACTCATCCCTTCAGAGTTGAGGTTCCACCTCAAAGCACATTTTTTAAATGTTTAATGGACCCATTTTTCTGGGTAAATGAAGGGCCTCAGAAAGCATATAGATTTGACGTGCCCCATTAAGGCTGGAAATGTCAAAATAAAACTCTTCTGTTGAGTGCAATATTTTCTTTCACCTTCACAATTAAAACATTCTTATTGTAAAAGGTTTGTTCAGAATTTGCCGCTTCTGCTGCTATGCAGGTCACTAGAGAGTCAAAGTAATTCCATAGTTTTATGTGCCACTCTTGTGAAATTGTAATGAGCCACGTTTTTGTGTCCCCCTAGATTTTCAGCCAGGCAGACACACAGGTAAAGCGGTGGCTGTTGGAGTTTGCATCAAAGCGCAAAGAAGTCGAAGTCCACAGCGGAATCATTCGAAACAACAGTCTGTGGGATAAACTGTTCTTCAACAGAATACAGGTGAGGCCTTGAAACAGACGTGTTAAACGTGTGTATTTTTATACATACAGACTTCAGGGTTGTGTTCTAGGTTTTAATACCGGATTCAAAGCTTGGAGAATATCAGCATTAAGAGATGGACAAAAATCTGGATGAAGGATGGGTGGATCTTCAGTAGTCCACGCGGTGAGGGTGACGTAGTGCAAATCTCGGTCACTTTACTCTTCTGGTGTGCGTTATTTAGAAGCAGCGAGGTGCAGTGACTGCATCTGTACTCCACACATTTGGAACTGAGTTGCCTCTTTTCTTGGGGAAGGTTTTGAACAGCGGATAGAAGAAGTGCTGCTTCTGTCCAAACTACCTCCTATTGGTGACCTTAACGATCAACGTACCTTCTAACTCTCTACCACCCTACAGATCGGAGGCCGACACATTTCAGAAGGTATGAGTAAGTGTTTCTGTGCAGCACCCGATATGAAATAATCCTCCAGAGATCCTAATAAGCTGATTAGGCTCACTCAAAAAATGTTTCTAGACATTGGCATTTAAAAAGCGCTTTTAGTAGGATACGTTTCAGACAATTAATGAGAAGCATCACCTTGGTGTGAAGAAGAATCAAGAGTGGATGAGAAATAACTTGCTAAACGGGTATCAGGGTGTATTTAGAGATTTTAGATTTCTGCTAAAAGGAAACACCAAATCGTAAAATAGAGACTGAAAAAAGGCTTCTGTGGAATGAGACTTCATGTGAAGAAGTCACTGACCCAAGAGGGGGGATAGGAGACTAGACTTAACAAACGTTACCTGAGCTTCCATTGCTCCACACTACAGCAGAGCAAGGACAACAATGAACAAAGACTCTCTAAGGTACCCCTGGTTCACCTTTTGGTACTCTGACTATGCTTCTTGCTCTAACTCTGGGCCAAAGGTCAGAAGGGGTGCAAGACACACTATAACACAAATTAAATCTGTTTCGGAGATGCACAGGGTGTGGTGTGCTACTTTGTTACCATTGTTGACTATTAATGTGGGGGTGGGTCATGTCTCACTAAAGGTGATGCCTCGAGTGGGTCATGATCCTCTCCCCCAATAATGGGAATAAATAACACATTACATTTTGTGCATCAGCATATTTGGTTGATGCCACATCATTTTTTCACATTAATTTATTTTTAAACAAAAGTGTTTAGCCAGATCCAGGATGCAAGGGGTTAAATGTGTGCAGTAAGGAAAAATCACATTGGAGAGACCTTGTGACTGTTAGGAGAGTTCTTTCCATGTGTAGAGTAATTGTAACTTACAATCTGTGAGGCAGTAAACATTGTTTCCCCCATGCCCATCTCTGTCTAGTCTGATAATAAACTGAAATCTGACCTCCATGTCTTGGTATTTAACGAGTGCATCATTTGGGCTCAGGAAACTACATAGGTAGTGGGCCTATGGTAATCAGAGCCTTAGCTTTTTCTTGCAGTTCTTGTGCCAGAATCTGAGTTAGTCACGAGAAAATGACACTTGGCGTAACAGATTCCACTCTTGTCTTTCTGTCCATTGCTCTATAACAGTGTTACTCAAAGTACGGCCCGGGGGCCGCATGCGGCCCTTTTGACCTTTACATGCGGCCCCCATGACACCAGTAGGGCCAGGATGCTGTTTACTCAACTGAGCACTAATGTTAAGAGGGTGTTAAATTAGCAGGCAATCCTTTATTTAAACATTATTTGAAGTAAGGAAGTTGCCCTGCACTGCTTAAATGCAGGAACACTTTCATTCTTTAAGAAATCTTGCAGCAAATGTCTACAACTATGACAAGGGTTCTTAAAAATTCAAAAAGTGCATTTCATTAACACAGAACCATTTCATCATAGTACATCAGATAATATCAGTGCATGGAGAAGTATTTTTTTTAAGTGATAGATTCCAAACATAAATTCAGCAACATTAATTCTTCCCCCACCTTCATAACAATGCCAATAGTGAAATAAGAGGCAAGTCAGTTGTTATCTGCACTCTTTGATTGGCCTTATTTCCTATTCTACATGAAAAATTTCATCATTTATTAAATTAAACACAGGAGGAAGGTTTGCTTAGCGCACACCCTGAAGCCATGCATTGTGAGGTCCGCTTGCATACAATAATGAAGAAAAAGAAGGGAACGTGAAATAAAACAACTGCCTAGGATCACACAATTAGGTAAAGAGGGGAAGCTGGGATTAATGCCAGGTTTTCTGGTTTCACATTGTGTGATTCAGCTACTAGATCTATATGCTTTCCTACCCCCATGCCCACCATAAGCTCTCCCCACCCAGAGCCCCATTCAGCCTTTGATTGCCACTCTGCTAGCATCAATGCGGCCCTCGGTCACACAACAGACCAAACTTTGTGGCCCCTGAGAAAATGTTTGCGAGTACCCATGCTCTATAACATTATACACCTTTGACCGAATTTTTGTGCTAGTGCAGGCTACTTTCACTTTCCTGGTAGACCATGCCAACTGTGTCAAATATTTCTACCAAGATAAAGAGCCCTGGTGAATCAAGTGGGCCAATTCTGTACAGGTCTTACTTCTAACACATGCATAGCCCAGATAACTAACTCTGTAAATAGGGCGGCCTTGTACTGTTATCTATCCTCTAGCCTTCGTAGTGACTGTTGACAATCACCTTTAGTTAAAGAGACTAGCATGAAGGCTAACACAGGATGCATCTTTGGTACTAAGGCTTACACATTTGTAAAACAACAGAGCTTTGGGAATAGTTTAGGGTTCTGTCTATCAGTATAGCATACCAATGACTTGCTTGACCTGGACTAAATAAACTTGGGATGCCTGGGAGGCAGGGTAGCATAATATTTCACAAACATTTACCACCCATTACTGGGTGGCCTCTTCTGGATATGCTCTGTGGTGTTTGCCCCGCAGGCTGCTATTGAACAACTTGCTGCACCTTGTTTCCTAGAACTCATAGTTCAGCAGTTTTTCACCATGTAAACACCATAAATAACTAATGTTTCTAGTACCCGACGAGATAGCGAATGGCAAAAGAAATAAGCATTTCTATCCATCTGTCCATTGCCAGCAAATCGCTCTTGCTATAGTGAGCACAAAGTGGTGTTATGAGTCACTGACAACTGATAAGAAATGTTTCCAGTGGCCACTGCATTGAGTGAGTCACCATTCTCAAAGCACATGCATCAGGAGATATTCTTCTCATTTGAGTCCTCCTGCCTAAGGAGAACACAAAAAACATTTGTGGTGAAATAAAGTTTAAAGCAGCCATGTTGTGCATGGAATAATTTTACGTGCAGGTCTGACTCAAAATCAGAGTTATAGGTAGACCTGTTTCCCAGATTTAAAGGTAGCTTCCAGATCCTGAAACCTTATTGTTGGTTGTTCCACAAACCTAGGTGTTTGCTGTTACGTCTTCTCACTGCAGATGCTGTGTCTGTGATTCTACAATTAAACAAAATAAGATTAATTTTATTCTTCTATAAACATGAAGACCAGGTCAGATGCATGTGGACCGTTCTGACAGTGAACATGAGTAACTGTTGAGCTCTTCAAATCTGTTCCCTTGCTTCAAAACTCTAATTTTCTAATTCAGGGTCTGTATTCTGTTTTTTAAACTGTTTAGGATTTCACGGCATGAACTCGTTGTAAAATTGCTCATTGTATTACTGTTCCTTTATGTTTACCCTCCTGCACTTTCTATTTTCTTATAAGTACTCGTTCCCAATTATGGAAAAATGTTCTAATTGAAAAAAATGTTTTTTCTAGTGAAATTTAACAGGACAATTTTATCGGTTGCAATTTTCTGGAAGTAATTTGATTAATAGTTATTTTAAGTAGAACTGATTGCTTATGCGTTTCATGGGAGTCTCGCGAAAAACGGCTGCAAGTCTGCTATTTTCAAAGACCACAGAAAAAAAGACTGCCATAGCAAAAAATGCCTGGTGCGTTCAAAGTAGAAGGACAGACTTGTTCGCAGAATTACAGGCCTAAAACTCGAACATAAAGCAGAAATGTTTTAAGCAAAACGGGGGGAGGGGAAGTGCAGAACAGTTAAGCATTGCAGCGCTACACCGTGGCTCATTCACAATTACAAAGGGCTTCCTGTCTGAACTGGGATTACAAAATGTGCACACATTTAGTCCCCAGACAATTTTCCCACTCGCCGGTTTTGCCACGGGTAATGCCAGGCAAAATTTGTGAAAGGGAAAATGCACTGCGTTAATTTGTGCCGCTTGGAATGGGAAAAGGTGATTTATTTTCCGGTTATTTCACTTTCTGGCCTGTGAATCTCCCAATGGTGGGGTAATGCAGGACCTGAGAAATACCTTATTAGCTGCATCAATATTTATCGTGCAGTGTTACCGCCCCCGGTGATGGGGCACAGCCTCTTACACTCTGATATCGTATTGACACCGACTCAACATCTTGTTTGTCAGCCTCACATCTCAGGCAACGGGTAAACTGTGCCTGCAGAATTTCATCTTCGAAAAAACCAAAGACAGTGATGCCAACTCAAGCCTCTCCTACCAAACGTGCTCTGCCTACCTTGTTGTTGTATTCCAGTAATGCAGACGGAGCGGATTTGGTAAGAAAACAGGTTTAATGTGAAAACAAACAGGAGCCACCCACAGCGCGTCCTTCACGCCGACAGCCAACCGCCGATCCCGAGCCTCCGTCCACCCCGTTCCACATTCCACCTTTCTACCTCCCCGCGCCCTACATTCCACATCATAAACAATAGATATACATAACATAGCATCTCTCCCTTTTGAAACACAAACAAAACAAAAACACAAAAAAAAAAACATTAAATAATAGGGAAGTATCTAGATAAAGATTAAAACACATCAGACCTCAATTTCCATGGTAAAAACTTTTCCCTGGAAGATCTACGCAGAGACCCTTCTGAAGGATTCATAGCTGAACTCTGACCATTGGACTCATACGAACTCTGGACCTGCACCCTCGACCTCCCACTATTACAAACCTTCCCACCACCACTAAGATGACTGGGACCTGGAGATGGGTCCTCTGACACTTTAACAATCTTCGACACATTCCACCACTGTCCACCATCAACCATGACCGCACTTCCACACACCTTTCTCACCCTAACTGGATTACTGAACCCAGTATCCCCTTTCTTCACAAATAAACTTTTTTTTATACGCACTAAGTCACCAGGACAGAACACACGCAACTTAGTAGCTTTGACTGTATCATATCTATTCTTCATGCGCTGTTGACCAGACTCCACCTTTTGCCAGCTGATCCCAACATCCAATACTCTCATTCCTTTATTTTTCAAAGAACTTGCTAACCATGAAGGAAATAAAGTGGGAGTGGGTTTGCGACCTCTCATCGCTTCAAATGGAGACACATTTGTCAGAGAATGAGGTGTGGAACGATAGACCCATAGCATGGTGCTGACCGCCTCTTGTATGTCATAATTATTGTGTCTGGCCCATTTTATACAGTCCCCCACAACTCTATTCATTCTTTCGACCAAACCATTAGTTTGGGGATGATATAACGAGCTTTTTAGATGTCTAATATTCGCTTGCTGTAAAAAAAAATCCATCTCAGAATTAATAAATTGTACTCCATTGTCAGAAATGATGGTGTTGGGGAAACCCTCACGCCTAAAAACGTCTTTAAGAAAATTAACTGCCTTAGATGCTGACGGGGTGGCACAAAAATAAACCTCTGGCCATCTGCTGTGATAGTCCATGAGAACAAAAGCATAACGCAAGTTATGAGGAAGAAAATTAAAAGGCCCAATCATGTCAATCCCAAGCTTCGACCAAGATCTATCCGGAACTTGTATAGGATACAACGGAGGCATACACACTTTGAGACCCTTCTCAGCAGAATTACAAATTGCACACCCACTAATAACAGCATCCACATCTTTGTCCATAGATGGCCACCAATAACTCTCTCTTAATCTCCTTTTTGTCATAGTAGCCCCAAAATGACCTTTGTGTGCTGAATTAATCAAACCTGAGCAAATACCAAAAGGTGGAATACATCTCTCACCCCTCAAAATTATCTGGTCTTCAATAGAAATTTCATCAGCAACTTTACAAAATGGTTGAAGAGGTAAAGGAACACTTTTCTCTTTCGGCCAACCATTGGTCACAAATTCCTTTACCTGAACTAGAATGGGATCCTCATGTACTGCAGTCTCCCAATCCATTTTGCTAAAAGCCTTGAACACTGGAAGATCCACACTAGCTACAAAACAATCTTCTCTATCATCTTCTGAATCACAATTATCTGAGTCCTCTATGGGAAACCTAGAGAGAAAATCCGCTCTTACATTAAGTTTACCTGGTAAAAACGTAACCTCAATATCATATTGCAGCAACTTAGTAGTAAGACGAGCAATACGCGGAGTGGTATAATTAGTTTTGTCTCCACTGAGAATATAAAGCAGGGGCTTGTGATCTGTTACAATCACAAACTTCCTCCCCCAAACATAGCTCCTGAATTTTTCACTTGCCCAGACACACGCCAACAACTCCTTTTCAATGACTGAGTAATTCAACTCTGCCTCTCTCAACACTCTAGAAGCATAACTAACTGTCACTTCTCCTTGCTTGGAATCTTGGACGAGAACTGCACCCAAACCATATTTGCTGGCATCAACCATTATCTTACATACTAACTGGGGATCATAAGGGTGTAGCGCTCTAGCATTGGTCATTTCAATTTTCACCAAATCGAATGTGTCTTGGCAATTTTTGTTCCAGGAAAACCCCACACTTTTCTTCATCATATTAGACAAACACTTCATCTTGGAAGCGTAATTAGGAATGAACCTAGAATAGAATTCACACAAACCCATGAACGAGCGTAGTTCATCCTTATTTTTAGGAGGAGGACAGTTCCTGACAGCATTAACAAGACCAGGTCTTGGTTTGACCCCCTCAGACGACACAACATGTCCCAAAAATTCAATCTCCCTCTTCCAAAATTCACACTTTTGATCCTTCACCACAACCCCGCTCTTCTCAAACACTTTCAGCACTAACTTAAGTATTGTGTCATGTTCAGTCAAATGTTTAGCAAAAACAAGTACATCATCCTGGAATACTATTACTCCATCAATATCCCTCAAAAGATGTGACATAATGCGCTGGAAAACAGATGCTGCTGATGCAAGGCCAAAAGGCATCCTTTTAAACTGAAAAGTACCAAAGGGTGTGTTAAAAGCTGTACAATGTTTGGAATCTTCTTCAAGAACAACTTGGTGGTATGCCGAAGCCAAGTCAATTTTGGAGAACCATTGGGCACCATTGAGTTTACCCAACAGATCATTTATTCTGGGAAGCGGAAAAGAATCGCCCCATATCTCCTTGTTCAAACTCCTCAAGTCAACACAAAGGCGCATTTCACCACTGCGCTTGCGAGCAACTACAATGGGAGATAACCACAAACTAGACTCAACCGGTTCAATTACTCCTGCTGATTGTAACTTTTCTAACTCTAATTTAAGATCATCTCTCAGGCTGAAGGGAATCGCTCTCAATTTGTGCTTAATGGGAATGGCGCCTTGTTTGATTCTGATTTTATGTTTGAACCCCTTAATGCTCCCCAATTTATTCTCAAACACCCCAGGGAAATACTCATGTAAAGACTGCAAATTTAAACTACCACAATCTTTAACAACCATGACTTGTTCAGCGGCACCTGGCCTCAGTACCATACCATACCAAAGAGGCTAATATGTTAAGACCCTTTACTGCCACATACACCTTACCCCCGGATTCTGCGCCCTTTGAATTCCAAAAAATCCTCAATGAACCCTTCAAGTTCGATCTTCCTTCCTTCATAGGAGACAGGAGCTCTGTCAGGAGGAAGTAACGCTCTGGAACCCCAAGTTTTCTTAAACAAGTCCGATGTCACCATAGTGATACGTGCACCGGAATCAACAAGTAAATGGAGAATTTTGACACCCATGTTAATATCTACATAGGGGTCAATACACTCTTCCGGAATACCCGAAACAACTTTGTCATCCGTGACTACAACAATCATATCACGGAACTGACTTTCCAAATCTTGATCATTCACCAGAGGAGGATCACACACACTGTTAACTTTGAGATTCTTGCTCACAATACTCTGACAAACTTTAGCAAAGTGACCTAACCGGCCACATTTATGGCACACCACATTCTTAGCAGGGCACCCCTTAGAGTCTTTCGCATGTGGTAAGTTACCACATCTAAAGCAAATATTTGTTCGTTTAAAAAAACTGTTCATAGATTTCTGTTCCTTGCGTGAAGAGACAACGTTAATAAAAGTTTTTTCTTCTTCCTTGCGTTGAATTGCAAGTTCCTTAAGTGATGCCTGAGCCATTTCTATGCTCTTAGCTTGCTTGATAACATCTTCAAGTGAAGGGTCCCCCATAGTGAGAAGTCTTTGCTGAATATGTTTGTCAAAACAATGTCCTATCATCTGATCTCTAATCAGTTGATCACGGAAAGTACTAAACTGGCATTGTGCACACAGCTTCCGAAGTGCACTGACAAATTCGTCAATGGATTCATTTTGTAACTGGCTCCTCTTGAAAAATTTGTGGCGTAACACAACTAGACTGGGCTGTTTATCAAATCTCAGAGTAACATTTTTAACAGTTTCTTGGTACTCATCCAACTCTTCATTATCCTGTAATTCAATATCTGGAAGATGTTTAAGAATTTCACGGCCTTCAAAACCCAGAGAGTGTAATAACAAAAAAAAATTCCTTTCCGATCTAAAGCGTGATGCTCCAATCGCACCTAAATAAGTCTCGAAAGCGTCAAACCATTGAGACCATAGCACAGGTGGTTCTCCAGGTGTTTCCAAGAAAGGCGGGGAGCAGAAACAGATTGCATTTTGCAATCCGTAGAATAATAATTACTGCGAATTCGAAATCAAACACCAAGAAAGCAAGAGTTTGACTTGATCACTAAGAAGGATCAAAACTGGAAAAAGCAGATACAGAATAATAAATAGTCAGTGATATGGCCCAGAATAATAACCAAAATCCTAAGGTCAAGGATAAAAATACGTGTTCCCAAGCCAAAATAATAAAAAAAAAAAACTTGTCAAATTTCGGCGTAGACGGACGTGCCCAAACACTTCCGTAACAACATGGTGGTTGCCTGGATACAGACGCGCGCACCTCCTCTGTATTTGCGCTCTGCGCTTCACTGCGTGCTGAAGCTAGACGGTTGCTAGGTGCAATGTTTGCTTGGATACAGACGGGCCCGCGTCTTCTATTTCACGCGCTCTACGCTTGAATACGTATTCAAACTTGCCGGTTGATATGCGTACCAAAACTTCCAATTTTGCGAAAAAAATGAATAACTTGTCACCTTGAAGAAACTGGTCGACACGAACCACAGAAGCAGGATACACACCCGTGAAGAAAACAGCTTCAGCCTTGAAATGGGAATGACTCGGTGGTTCCGCGTAGGTTCCGAAGTGGCTCCTGACCCTCGTCTCCAAAATTATATTGTATTCCAGTAATGCAGACGGAGCGGATTTGGTAAGAAAACAGGTTTAATGTGAAAACAAACCGGAGCCACCCACAGCACGTCCTTCACGCCGACAGCCAACCGCCGATCCCGAGCCTCCGTCCACCCCGTTCCACATTCCACTGTTCTACCTCCCCGCGCCCTACATTCCACATCATAAACAATAGATATACATAACACTTGTGCTCAGGCGGCTCATGTGGAACAGGACAGTGGCCACCTTCCGGGCCTTACAAGCAGGGCTGGCTTTAGGGCAGTGCGGCCGTACCGGGTGCTGACCTGGATTGGGGTGGTGCTGTCCTCAGGGGGGCGCTGTGTTTAGTAATGTCTTAGAAACTTGTGATTTAAAAGCAACTGCTGTAAAGTTATTTGTGCTTCCAGCCTTCAGGAAGTGATTACAATGTCAAGATACTTCTTGTGATTACAGGGAGTGCAGAATTATTAGGCAAGTTGTATTTTTGAGGATTAATTTTATTATTGAACAACAACCATGTTCTCAATGAACCCAAAAAACTCATTAATATCAAAGCTGAATATTTTTGGAAGTAGTTTTTAGTTTGTTTTTAGTTTTAGCTATGTTAGGGGGATATCTGTGTGTGCAGGTGACTATTACTGTGCATAATTATTAGGCAACTTAACAAAAAAAAATATATACCCATTTCAATTATTTATTATTACCAGTGAAACCAATATAACATCTCAACATTCACAAATATACATTTCTGACATTCAAAAACAAAACAAAAACAAATCAGTGACCAATATAGCCACCTTTCTTTGCAAGGACACTCAAAAGCCTGCCATCCATGGATTCTGTCAGTGTTTTGATCTGTTCACCATCAACATTGCGTGCAGCAGCAACCACAGCCTCCCAGACCTTCAGAGAGGTGTACTGTTTTCCCTCCTTGTAAATCTCACATTTGATGATGGACCACAGGTTCTCAATGGGGTTCAGATCAGGTGAACAAGGAGGCCATGTCATTAGATTTCCTTCTTTTATACCCTTTCTTGCCAGCCACACTGTGGAGTACTTGGACGCGTGTGATGGAGCATTGTCCTGCATGAAAACCATGTTTTTCTTGAAGGATGCAGACTTCTTCCTGTACCACTGCTTGAAGAAGGTGTCTTCCAGGAACTGGCAGTAGGACTGGGAGTTGAGCTTGACTCCATCCTCAACCCGAAAAGGCCCCACAAGTTCATCTTTGATGATACCAGCCCAAACCAGTACTCCACCTCCACCTTGCTGGCGTCTGAGTCGGACTGGAGCTCTCTGCCCTTTACCAATCCAGCCACGGGCCCATCCATCTGGCCCATCAAGACTCACTCTCATTTCATCAGTCCATAAAACCTTAGAAAAATCAGTCTTGAGATATTTCTTGGCCCAGTCTTGACGTTTCAGCTTGTGTGTCTTGTTCAGTGGTGGTCGTCTTTCAGCCTTTCTTACCTTGGCCATGTCTCTGAGTATTGCACACCTTGTGCTTTTGGGCACTCCAGTGATGTTGCAGCTCTGAAATATGGCCAAACTGGTGGCAAGTGGCATCGTGGCAGCTGCACGCTTGACTTTTCTCAGTTCATGGGCAGTTATTTTGCGCCTTGGTTTTTCCACACGCTTCTTGCGACCCTGTTGACTATTTTGAATGAAACGCTTGATTGTTCGATGATCACGCTTCAGAAGCTTTGCAATTTTAAGAGTGCTGCATCCCTCTGCAAGATATCTCACTATTTTTGACTTTTCTGAGCCTGTCAAGTCCTTCTTTTGACCCATTTTGCCAAAGGAAAGGAAGTTGCCTAATAATTATGCACACCTGATATAGGGTGTTGATGTCATTAGACCACACCCCTTCTCATTAGAGATGCACATCACCTAATATGCTTAATTGGTAGTAGGCTTTCGAGCCTATACAGCTTGGAGTAAGACAACATGCATAAAGAGGATGATGTGGTCAAAATACTCATTTGCCTAATAATTCTGCACTCCCTGTAATGTTCCTGCTAGGGAGAGAGATGGGAGTTTTGTCTAGCGGAAGCTTGGACTTGCCATAAAGGGTTAATATGCCTCCTGCAAAGATCAGAACCATTGTTTATGTGGAGAGCTGAGTGGATTAGTACAGCCAGCCTTTACAACCTCTTTTAAAAGAAATGAAGGTATGTGAAAGGGGGCTATGGAGAGAAGAGGGGTGCATTTGCTGGTTGTAGTGAGGGAATCCGAGGGGATGGCACAGGGCGCCACCAGTACTAAAGCCGGCCCTGTGCTTCATAGTGCCAGGTGGCATCTTCGTGGGAGAGAGAGGGCACTGTTACGTGCTGCTCCGCTCTCAACAATTCAGCCCCAGTGTATAGATTAACCCTGGCCGCATCCCCGCAACCGGCTGCCTCTGGTGTGGTTGAAAGCCTTGTTGTTGCAAGTGATTACAATATCCAAAAATATGGCAATTGACCCAGCTCGTTTAATGTGCGCAGTGCATTGGACAAACTGCGTATATTGTGTATTATCATGCTAAGGTTACGTCACAGACTGTTTGCAACCCCGACACCTCTCGTTCCCCTAGAGATTAAAAAAAAAAACGGACGTTATAAGGATTCTATCTGCGCGGAACCTGTTTTTAATGAGAGGAAGTTCCAGGAATAGCTTTTCGTGACAAATCCAGTTGTCAGTACTCCCTGCTACACAACCTGCGAATCATGTGAACCTCGGCGGCGCGGCGCGCTCCCGCCCTCCTGAGGCGCGCGCACCGAGGTCACCGCTATTTTTAGCCAAACACGAATCCTAGCTCTTGAAACTACTGCAGCGTTTACGCTGTATTAACGCTCGACAGGGTTTGAAAGTAAGCAAAAAATAATAATAATGGCAGGAAGGAGGGCAAACAGAGCATCGTAATCAGTTTGGGTTTTGTTTCGAATTATATCACTGTGAAAAACTAGAGAACAGAAATGTACATCAAGCACGAACTATATTACTAGTGGAAGAAAGGGAATTATATGTGACAGGAGTCACCTTTTCATTCTTGTGTGAGCGCCCGTGAACATGCTACAGCAGTGAGTACGGGGTACGCGCACATGGGAAGAGACATGCTGCGCTGGGCTATGCCATTGGATGCTATGTTATAGTATAGTTGGGAATGTACCAACTTAATGCCCATCATTAAAATGGCTTCTTCCAGAGACGCTGCAGAGTCCTAGACTAAATCAGAAGTGCGAGCGCCTTACTGGAGCTCAAGGTTCCTCACCCAACAAGTAGCCATGTTTCTAGTCTCTGCAGCTTAAATCTTGTAAGGCTAGAAGTTCCATCAGTTCGCAGACACGATCAGAGAATTACTTATCCATACTTAAGAGTTTTTGTACTCAGAGACCAACTACTAAAATTCAAAATGCGTGACGCAAGATCAAAAGAATGATAAGACAATCTTAAAACAGCATCCAGGAGTCATTTTGGCAGCCTTATGCCAATCCGCTTTTTAAAGGTTAGGATCAGTGCTGGTGAACTATTCGCTCAATGTTCGATCGCCATCACAAGACGATGGGGCATTGTGATCGGACACTTGGGCATCCCAAATGAAAAGCCTATACGGATAATACCTGGAGTAGTAATAGTTTTGTGAGGACCTCGAGTCAAAAATAATACTCCTCTGTGGAGAATAGGCACAAGAAACTTGAAGAAATTCACCACAGTCATGATGGGTTTGTCTATGGGAAATCCAGTTGGCAGGGACAGCGTTCCCATTGAGTTGGGCTGTAAAGGGCAACAACCAGCATAATCTGTGTTTTTTTGTTACTTTTACTTGCAACCAACTAGTTAATTCTGTGGCCAAATATTTAGGGCCTCATTTAGATATCGGCGGATAGGTTATTCTGTCACAACAGTGACAGATACCCGCTGCCAAATTCTAAATCCTATAGAAAATATTGGGATTTAGATTTCGACGGAAGGGATATTTGTCACCGCTATTAAGGAGTAACCTGTCCGCCATTATCTAAATCCGGCCCTCAATGTTTTGAAGGTCTTCTCTCAAGCAAATAGGGAAGTACGTTGCCTATGTCAGCTGGGGTGCAGATCTAATCGTGCTCTCCAGCGATTCACCAAAAAGCCAAGTCCCAGGTAAAAACTAAAAGTGTGCAAAATAGGCCATGCATTGTCATCTTAACCAAGTTGAACAAGTTGGCAAAGTATTTTAAATAGTTGTAAAATGCCCTAAAAAGTAATTTGTGCATAAGAAAAAAAAGTCTGCAGATCCTGCTGATTGAGGGAGAATGTGTCATGCACATAACGTTTTTGCAGACAAAATCTCATAGAAAACATTTTTTAGGAAGCCGACTTGTGCAGTAACAACACATAGGGCAATGAAAACAAAAGTTTAAAAAAACCCAGGCTTACTTACAAAGAACTTGTTTGTTCACCACTGAGGCACCAGGCAGAAGATAATTAAATTTACTTCAGCACTAGACTGCACACTGGCAAAAGTCACTAGCCAGCAGGTGCTCACCCAACCTGTCAAACACCAGCAGGGCTTAAGTAGGCCTTCAGGTCACATCCTGAGCAGGTGATACAAGGATGGGGGGTGGGTACTACTCTACTATTGTCCTCCACCTGCCAGTGAAGCCTACACAGGAACAGTTTCTATTAAGCAAAGGAAAAGAAGCTTTCCCGACCAAGCAAGCATGACCGCTCCATGAGCATGTTCACTAGGGACTACAGACTTTCTCTCCCTTCTCCATGGAATATCAGATGTTAAGGGGACAGGTTGTTTTTGTTTAATATTGCTTGTTCTTTGTTACTTACTTCACTTGGATAAGATGGCACACACATCCCTGAGCAAACCGAAAATCGATTACATGTACCAAGCAAGTGCTTTATATTGAGTGTTGGCCACTTGGCTTTCCATCAAAAGTGCCACATTTTATGCAGATTTCACCATGTAACTATTCTATGTGGGCGGAACATGTATTAACTCCTGCACAACTTCACTTTTTTATCTGGATATTTTCAAATCACATCAATGCCACTTAGTTATTTGCCTCTGTAATAATAGGGACCACTTTATTAGGATAAGGAAGTGATCACTGTATGTTGGGTGGTGAGTGGGTTTGAAGGGGTTATCTTCACTCCCTGGAGTGAATCAATGTGGTGATCACTGCTACTGAGTCACATCTAGGGGCTTCGTGATACGATTTCCATTTTCCTTTATTTACACGACAGGCAAGCCTCGGAGGACAGGTCCGAATGATTGTGACTGGAGCTGCTCCAGCTTCCCCGACTGTATTGGGATTTCTTCGAGCAGCCCTTGGATGTCAGGTATGGTCTCAGAATGTATGAAGCCCAAGTAATATTTTCTACATTCATAAATTTTAAAAAAAATGCAGAGGTGTGGCCAGAAGTAAAGTCAAGCCTGCTCCAGAGATAGACTGTACTATTTATCTCCATTCTAGCCTGCTATCTGCCCTCATCTGCCTGCTTCAGATGACAGCGCAGGACTGCCCATTTATCCCATCAGCATCTTCACTGGAGGGTTGGAGTCATTGGAGGGCCATCTTTGAAGGACAATGGCTGCTGCCTCTTTATTCAGGGCCCTTGAGTTTATGGCAGCAGGCATAGTGGGGACAAAAATGGAGGGAGGGAGGGATAAAAAGAGAGAGAAAGTAAAAAGAAAGAGACAGGGAAGAAAGAGACATTGAAGCTGGCCTGAACATTAGCCAGGGTTGCCTCTGGTTCCCATTTCGGCCCTGGTCAGGGCAGAAGCTGGAGCTCACTTGTGGCTGCTCGGTCTATCTACCTTTGTAGGATGGAGCATAATGGTGTAGACACAGTTTGAGGTGGACCCTGACAAATCCTCTGGCTTTTAGAAAGAAATATCTGGTTTGCTTTGGGCATCACTGTGACCCTACACAAATTCTGGGATTTCTGATGTTACTGCCTGCTGAGACCCCTCTATCATATCTGAATGCTTCATGACAAATGATTTTCCCAACTTCAACTGCCTACAGACTTTCTATTTGCTAGTTATTAATTATTTTGTATTGTTTTACATTTTATTGCATTTTATATGGTGCACATTCACTAAACTGACTACTTGACAGTAGTACGGGTTGAAATGGGACGCGTATTACTTTACTGAGGACAAGCCTTTTAATTCTAGGGCTCCTCTCACTGCCTTCTTCTTGTCTGACTCAAAACAGCTATTCTGGGGTTCACATCTGAAACATAAGAACACTGGCCCTGAGCTCCTGGGCTTCCACTTCTCCCCAGGTGTCTTCCTGGACGAAGACCCTGATATTTTAAACTTTTCCTCCATAATAAACACGATCCTCTCTTTTCATTATTTGGAAATTGCTAGTACATTGCACGGTTGCTCCAGTGCAAACTGCTTTCCCCACATATATATTGAAGGCAGACTCTCAAAGGAGACTGTAAGACAGATCTGATGTGTCTCACGAGGCTTCTTACTCTCCTCACATTTGTCAAAGTACGCAATTTAAGAAGTAATGCTCGAAAGTTATACCAAGCGTGCGTGCAATATAATATAATTTGAAAATGAGGGAGAACAGAATTTTGCTGAGTACACAGGAGAAACACACATTTTAGACCTGCATGAAAATGTAGGTTACTTTGAAATATTTATGAAACCTAAAACGAAGAGTTAATAACGAGAAGTGTCTTAAAGTTGGCGATGCTTCAACAAACGGGAACTACAGAAATGGACCCATTTATTAGTGTGGCCAGATATAAAGTCCTAGTTAAAGCTTCCTAAAATTTAGGGGTGGTGTTTGCATTGTTCCGAGTGCTGTAAACACTTTGAAATACAGTTCTTTTTCCCGATGGAAATAAAATTAGGCTTTTTTAAAGTAACTCAATAAAAATTGACACGGAAGACATTACCCTGCCGGCCCATGTGTGGTGTGCCTCCACGGGGCGTATCCGTAGTGACAAGGACGCCACATTACTTCTTCGCGATAATGATGCTGAAGGAACCGGCCAATGGAGTCCCATCACAGTGCCACAGTGCTACTTGCTGAGGGGGGCACATAAGTAAATCATAGAACAGAGAGTTCTTACATAAATCACTCCTCCATTAAAGCCTCAAATAAAATAAATACCAAATTCACAAGTGAAGCTAAACATCGTCTGCGAGGTGTTGCAAACAAAAACGGCTAGCCGTACAGAAAGAGGCAGTTAAAATACTACGCACAGAAATCAACACATTAAATACAAAATGATTCCCCACCCGTCAAGACTTTTTAGCCACCACTTACTAACCACTTGATTGGGTAAATTAGCAACGTTTGGCAAATTGAGCTGCATCACTTCTGCAAACTTTTAACTTTGACTAAGCATTGCAGCTCGACATTGTAACCACTTCATACGATTTGTTGGTTAATGGCGCCACCTATCGTGCTAGCCAGAAGCGAAAAGGCTGTTTAGGTGTTATCTGCTAATGCGGAATGTGTTGTAGATGGGTTAAAATCAAGCACTGGAAGCGCAAAACTATACGATGTAATGTTCGCACCGTTCGATCGTTTGCAATATATTGATCTGCTAGCGTTATCAAAGACAGGTTTTATCTTGGATGATATTTATTTTTGCTTCTTGTTGTTTTTTTGGACCCCGTGAACCTACATTTGTTAAACGGTGGATCTTAGTGTTAGTTTTCATGTATTTGAGATTTTTTTAAATTAGGGCAGGGGAAAATACATTTTTGACTTTTTAAAACTGTTCCTCTATTCTACTTTGTTCTGAAGCACGGATTGTGCGATAAACATTGTTGTAAAAGTAGATTTACAATCTTCGGCGCGATTTTTAAAATGCATCGACGACTAAGAAGGTGCCTATGTATTTATTTCATTTATACATTTGTGCGATTAGAGAATAAATGTACTTTTACATCCTTGTCAGTGTTGTTGTGGTTTTGTTTTTAAAACCTCCATTGTAATGTCCTCAAGACTGCCATCTGCAAGCATCACCAGCTCATCCGGACAACCAAAAGATCATTCTACAAAGAACGAATCGACAACAACGCACATGACAGCAAGGAGCTCTTCAGCATCATCAAAGAACTCACCAACCCCAAATCCTGCTCTACCGACCCCCTGCTCGCAAGACTTCTGCGACTCCCTCGCCACCTTTTTTCACCGCAAGACCACGGACATTCACGGTAGTTTCGCCTCCCCGATCCTCACGACCACCGCTGCCAACGCACCCAACCACACCAAGCTCTTGAGTGCCTGGACCCACACGAATGACAAGGACACCATCAAGACCATGAGCACCATCCACTCCGGATCACCCGCCGACCCCTGCCCTCACCATGTCTTCAATAAAGCCAGCCAAATAATCGCTCCCCAGCTCCGTACCATCATCAATAGCTCCTTTGAGACCACCACCTCCCTGGAGAGCTGGAAAAACACCGAAGTCAACGCCCTGCTCAAAAAACCCAAGGCAGACCCAGAAGACCTCAAGAATTACCGGCCCATCTCCCTACTCCCCTTCCCAGCGAAGGTCATCGAGAAGATAGTCAACAGCCAACTATCACGCTTCCTGGAGGACAACAGCCTGTTTGACATCTCCCAGTCCGGCTTCCGCAAGAACCACAGCACCAAGACCGCTCTCATCGCCGCTACCGACGACATCAGGATCATTCTCGACAAAGGTGAAACCGTGGCCCTCATCCTCCTTGACCTCTCGGCAGCCTTCTACACCGTCTGTCACCACACACTTCGCACACGTCTCCACGACACTGGAATCCGCCACAAGGCCCTGGGCTGGATCACATCCTTCCTCTCCGGCAGAACTCATAGAGTCCGCCTTCCTCGGTTCCTGTAGAGAGCCACCAAGACCATCTGCGGAGAGCCCCAAGGTTCCTCTCTCAGCCCCACCCTTTTCAACGTCTACATGACACCGCTACACAACATCGTCCGATCCCACTGCCTTAACATTGCCTCCTAAGCGGACAACACACAGCTGATCCTCTCACTCACAAAGGACCCCCGCCGCCGCCAAGACCAACCTCCACAACAGACTTCACTCCATCGCCAACTGGATGGGGGCAAGCTGCCTCAAACTGAATTCGGATAAGACCGAGATCATCATCCTTGGCTCCAACAAATCAGCATGGGATGACTCCTGGTGGCCCGCCACCCTAGGAACCGCTCCAACTCCCACCAACTACACATGCAACCTCGGCTTCATACTGGACTCATCGCTCACTATGACCCAGCAAGTCAACGCATCTCATCCTCATGTTTCAACACCCTCCGCATGCTTCGCAAGACCTTCAGATACATCCCCATTGAAACCAGAAGAACAGTCACCCACGCCCTCGTTAGCAGTAGACTGGACTACGGCAACGCACTCTACGCGGGAACAACGGCCAAGCTCCAGAGGAAACTTCAGCACATTCAGAATGCCTCAGCACGACTCATCCTTAAACTCCCTTGCCACAAACACATCTCAGCCTACCTCAGAGACCTTCACTGGCTCCCCGTCAACAAAAGGATCATCTTCAAACTCCTGATCCACTCTCACAAGGCTCTCCATGACACCGGCCTTGCCTACCTCAAAGAGCATCTCAACTTCCACGTTCCCTCCTGCCAGCTCCGCTCCGCCAACCTCGCCCTCACCACCGTCCCCCGCATCCACTGTACCACTACCGGCGGCAGATCCTTCTCCCACCTCACCGTCTAAACCTGGAACTCCCTCCCCGTCAACCTCCGTCGGACCCAGGACCTCCTGACCTTCAGGAAGCGCCTCAAGACCTGGCTGTTCGAGGAATAGCACCCGCCCCCCCCAGCGCCTTGAGACCCTATCAGGTGAGTTCCGCGCTTAACAAATAATTGATTGATTAATGTCAACGTACTTGCTTGCATAACCCTTGCAAGAACCAGGCAGTCCTATCCTGCAAGATTCCTGGAAGAGCTGGTTGCTATCTCTGCAGAGACAGTAGTTCACATACTTTCCCGCAGAGAGTCCTACTTAATTCTCCCTATTACAGACGATGCCCAATCCAGATTCCATTCTTGCATGGTAGCTTGAACGCATACACACGTGTTAAAATTGAAACAGCGGTAAAAATGAGTTATTATTTATTTGTGCCGTATTCCCCCCTGCCCTCCTAGTCTGGTCTTGATTAAGGTGGCCGCAAGGGTTGGTAATCCTCCTACCTCAGAGCTCTTCTGCGATAAACGTGAGTGTAATTTGTGGGCACACTGTCATTCTCTGAACAGTAATCACCTGTCTTCTGTATATTTTTACTATTTACGTACTCCACGCAAGATTACTTCTGCTGCTCCTGTTGAGCTGCAGAAAAACCTTAGTACAATATGTCATTATGTCCCGCATTTCTGAAACGCACTCTGTTTAGTTCTTCCTACCTATCTGGGTTTTTTGTTGGCGTCACTGAGCCTTCTTTAAACCAGGGCCTGTTTATGTTCAGCGGTGTCTAATACCAGTGATGCCCTAACTTTTTTAGCATGCCAAATGTTGGCTACCCACCTAGCTTTAATGGACATAGGTGGGAGTTTTTTTATCCTAACTAAAGCATAGTGTGGAAGCACACTGTAATTTACCGCAGCCCTATTCTTTTTAGTATTATCCTCATGCAGCACCCTTCCACTATCCAATCTGCGTCTTCTTTTCCAGCATCCCTCTTCTTTCTACAGCTTCTCGTTCAGTAATGTAGCATCTGGCCTGCTGCCTCCATCCTCCCGCTTCCATCTCATTCCACCTCCCCTCTCCTTACACAAGCCTCACCCGCCTGGAACCCCATCCGCCCTATTGCCTTTACCCCTTCAGACCCCACCTGCAGCACCCTCTCTTCCTGTTGTACCTGTATCTCAGGAGCAGGTAAGGAACACTTCATTGTAATTCGTGGTAAGTTACATAGCACTTTTAGCAAGTCCCTGAGCCACCACCTCCGGCAAATGGACGGCCAGACTTATCAGACTGCAAACATTACCCAGAGCAGTGCACATTAGAAGCCAGGGTCCAGACTTGAAAGTCACAAGTAACAGCAAGTCAGAGCCACGCGTCTGCCTGAGGCTGGGCTGCAGAACAGGCGCTGCACTGCAAGCAAGAGACAGCCAAAAGCAGGCGGGACTCTCAAACCTCACTGGATGTACATCGGGGGGAGGGGGCACTCGGAAAGTGTCAGTGACCTGGTCTCACATACTAATGAGATGGTGTCATTATCAAGACATCATCCTGACCCCGGACAGTGCTCAGCAACCCTGCCCTGTGAGCACGGTCCCTGCCAGCCACAACCCATTGACGAAATAACAAGTAGGAAGATGAGGAGCACAGAAGACGATTGGGTCTTTAGGGCTGCAGGGACTTTGACAGATATTTCTTGACCATTGTAAATATATAGATACAAAGACTGGCATTTGAATTGAACTCTACATGCTATGCTCAGCCAGTGAGTGACAGGATTAAACTTAAGCAGATTGCTGACCAGTGTAACCAGAATTCTGAACTCACTGAAAAATCAAAAGCAAATAGCACAGGAGGCCTAAATACAGGCTGTTCAAATAGCCACGAGGGAGCACTGACGGATTTAGGACGGAAAAGCAGAGCCTTCTGTAACATCCAAGTAGGTGAAAGCAAGGGCTGACCACGAAGTCCATCTCATCATTTTAAGGCTTGCTGGAGGCTGAGGGAGACTCGAAGGGTCTCTGAGATCCAGGGCATGGAGTAGTGCTAATGCAGATCGGTCAGAGTGACATTGACTCCTCTGGAAGTGGATTTCATGGGTGGCACACATTAGGCCAAAGATATGTATCGTAGTAAGAGCTTAGTTAACCTTAAAAAAATCTAGAAGATCGCTGAAAAAACAAAGGTTATCTTGATTTTATAGCTAGTTTTTGAAATAAGATAAACTCTGAAGTTTTAAAAACACAAAACACCGAAATTCACCAGATATAATTTACTGGGATATCTATAACTCACTTCCCGGCATGGCACTGCTTTTGACCTCACATATTACATCACTTACATGTAAAATGACATCACTGATCACATATCAAATAGCATCATTGATGGCATCAACAATGACACCATAGGCATATACAATATATAGCATTAGTCACTTGACCCATGTAGATCCATAGCATGGAATTCATGTAAGCCATGAAGTAAAGTGTGACTGTGCGTGTTCAAAGTTATATGATGCACCCCTTTATGAATCACTAAAGTTTGGGGTGCAAGTATCACTCCACGTTAAACTAGGTAAAGGCTGAGCACACCTGGTTGTAGAGATATGTTTGAAAGTAGGTTGTGGCTTATAGCCAGAAATCTATGAGAGAGGCATCTATCTCTTGAAAATAGATTATCCACCAGTAGACACCTGGGCATGTGCTCATGTTAAATAATTGTAATAAAGAGGTATAGATAAATTCTATGTAGCAGTGACTTTTGTAAGGTATGGATGTTCAGTTCCAGAACTTCGCTGAAGGCATTGCAGATTGGAGAATAATGTAGATGTTTCCAACTTAAAGGGGCAAGGCCTTTAGCCAGGTCATGTGCCCAACCGTTTGTGGGAGGCAACCCCTGTGGCGGATCTCCAACTGCCCGCCCCACATGGCAGTCAGCTGTGCATAGCAGGGGGTTGGCAGCAGGGCCTGGCCATGGCCAACACCACCTCACACACAACCCTCGCTGCTGGCCTCTCCCCAGGCTGCACATTTTCAATTGAGTTAAAGCTAGCTAATCAGATCTCTGATTACTGAGGTACAGAAATGGTTGACAGGAGGTAATGTTTCCTCAGCCAAACAGAGGATCCTATTTTTTTACATTTTCAGTACTTCTGGGCTCTTGCTGGTCTACCTGTCCAGATAGACTTAACTCTTTAATCCCTCCAACCACTTCTTTAAACATACATTTCTCAAAAATGGCTGAACAGATATACAAAAAAAAGCACAAAAGGTACAAAAGCTTTGCAAATAAAGTTCTAACTTTTTGCCAAATCTGGTGTAATTCTCTTCAGCTATTTTATCTGTATCAGGGCCAAAGTTTCATATGGGACAAGGAGGGAGAGCCAAAATCAAAGATTTTGGACCATCTCTTTTTTCCTTGGCCACAGTTTGACAGATTGACACAAAACCGCCAGGAAGGAGCAGAGGTGGATGAATCTTTAGGGGTTTTTTTTGGAACGTTTTGTGCAGATTCATCAAACGGTGCCAAACAAAGCAAAACAATCAAGCAATCATTCAATTTCTTTGTGTCAATTATTTTAAAATTGGTACAATTACATATAAGATGAAAGTGAGGATGTTATATTCCAACTAAATACATATATATGTATATAAAACACCAAGCAGTTGTGAAAATCAATATAAAGTCAGTTCAATGGAACCTTAAGTAGAAGTAAGTAAAGGGCAGTAGAGGGTACTGTATAGTTAGCCAGAGGATTCCATTTTGTGAAAAAAAACACACACCACAAAGAACTAATAAGTGTCTGTTTATGTCTTCAAAACACAATAAGAGGTGAGCAGCAATATCTGTAGTTACACTGTTCAGAGCCTTCACAGCTTAATGGCAGTGTGTATTATATTAAAAACCTTCCCAGAGCGTACCGAGTTCATGGGGACAGTGGTTGTTATGCAGAACTCCAATGTGTCTTTGCAATAAAACGTCCAGTTCTTTAAAACCATTGGTTTTGATAAAGTGTGCTGTGTGGTTAAAACTCTGGACAGCAGCACAGCAAGTGGAGCACGGACTGTTTCCTGTAATCACAAAATCTGCAAAGGTCAATGCCGGTTGTTGTTGCCCAGTCAGACCGGAACCCATTAATGGGAATTACCATGCGTCTCTCTCAAAGAATGCTGTCTTGTCTCCTTACTTAATGCTGCCTTTAGATAGGGTTGTATTTTCGTTTGTCTGTATGATTGTAGAATTGGGACAGCATAAGTAATTGCGTTACCTGTTTCAAGGTCATCCTTCATTGAAAGGAATACAGACTGTTTCTTCAAGATGGTTTTTATGCCTGATTGCAGGACTGTAGCCAAAAATGTTCATGGTGATGTTTAAGTCTTCGGCTGCCTTTCATAGGTAATCGATCCATGGATTGACTGAGTTGTTAAAAATGTCCCGAAGGGCCTCTTTAGAGTGTCTGATTCGGTTTGCTGAAGTGAGTGATAACATTTGAGGAAGGAGGCCTTCCATTCAAATTCCTGCCCAAACAAACCAAACTCTAAGCGTAACAGTGAGCGACTGGTGTATTTTAGTAGATGGAACAGTCTTCTGTAGGTGTTACACAGTTGTTTATCCAGTTTGGAGAGGGATGGATTTCCCTGGGCAGGCGTTTTAACCATACGAAAGATTTGGAAGTAGCGTGGCATGCATGACTCAACTGAACCCTGCGCCAATGGCGAGTATAGCTGAGAATTTATTTTACATACAGCAAATGTGAATGCCAAGGCCTTCCAGGTGATATGTATTAAGTGTAACCTGGAATTGCCTGTTTCGGTTTAGGATAAACCTAGATAGTTGTATTTACATGTTTGGGAGACAGTTAATGCCCCAGCCTCCAGCTTAGTTTTGACTTGTTCTTGTATCTTCCAAAAGTCAACACTTTTGATTTTTTTCTGCATTAGCCACCAGCCTGTTCTGTATTTTATAGCTGTCTAGCTTGATAAGGGCACACTGCAAGCCCATTTTTGTGTGATCAAGAATAAGCAAAGTGCCTTAGCAAGTGTGCAACTTATGTCGAAAGTGTTATGGTTGAATAGCACAGGAGCTAAAATGCACCTTTAGTTAATTCTAATTTAGTCGGAATTTGGTTAGTGCCAGAGTTACTTTAACTGTCTTAACACAACCCCAAGTATCCTAATAGAGACTACTGCAGTGGGATTCGCCACTCTGCCAGTTTAGCCCCAGGTGTGTTTCAATCAGCTGCATTGAAGGTTGTAGAGTGATCCATGAAACATGTGAAGGGGAATGGTCGAGAAGGTACAATAAACCAGCTATGACGAAGCAACAGAGTTATCAATAGTGGAAGAGTGTTGTCTAAATCCTGTTTGGTAAAACTGTACTGTGTTTGCTTCAGACACCCATGCCTCAAGTTCTTGTAGTAAAATGTTTGCACAAGCTTTTGCCACAATATCTAATAATGTGAACAGACCATAATTGCCTGGGATGGTATTAGTCCCTTTTTTGTAGATTGGATGAAGGATTGAGACCGCAACAGATTGAAAGCAGTCCTTATTCAAGGGGGGTAAGCAGGTCAGCCAAAAATCTGTGTCTGCTTAAAACAATGAGCCCAGTAAGCCATTAGGGCCGAGTGCCCCTATGGGTGTCATGAATTTAATTTCCTTGTAGAGAGCCACTCTGTTGAAAACCTCGGAACCGTGTTGCTCGTGTTCAGTCGCTTAGTTCTGCCACGTGTAATCAGCTTTGTAACTGTCCTCCGAGTCTGCATCCGCGCAGATCAGCTGGACGTGTTCGATCTAACTCTCCATTGGTAGGCCATCCCTTTGATGGTAGATTTATTGTTTAATGTGTTGATGTATAACCAAACTTTGTCCTCATTGTTACGGGCTAAAAGGGAATGTACATGTGTCAATTCTGATTCCACATATTTTGCTTTTGTATTCCACAGAAGGATTCAATAAGCTTTTTAAAAAATGTGTTCAGCTGCTGAGGTGCGGCCTGTTGCATTTTATTTTTTCTGTTCTTCTGGCTGCAGCATTTAGGGCTTCTGCCACTAGTGTGAGTGTTTATACCTTGACTGATTAGCAGCATTGATTTTACCCTCCTACGGAGGTGACTCCTTTTGATTTTGACCACTTGAAGCGATGGACTCTCAACGTCGACCGTCGTTGCCTCAGAATTTATGCTTGTAGCAGTGTAAATTGAATGGCCACCCGATCAGTGTCCAAAGTAGATTTAGTGGCCAGTCATGTAATCCGTGAATGTCTGCACTCGGTATTGGAAACATCACCCAAGTTTCACAGGCAGGGAATGTTGGCTTCTTTAAGAATGTAAAGTCCCTTGTTGGCTTAGTGTCTGCCTTAAACCCGCTACATTCCAAGAAATTATAGTAAACCTGGGTTTGTGATGTGGCCTCTATATTCGAACCATTATTTTATTGACAACACAAGGAGCAGATGTTGATCTTAGATGATAACGATGTGGCAATCCAGCCAGAATCCAGATCTGAGTTTGTGGTCAGATGAGCATGTACTATAAGATTGACTTGTTGACTTTTATTTAGACTCACTTGATTCTGGAGTTTTTTGCTCCGATATAGGTCTGCTGCACCATTTATTCCTTTTAAAATACTTGTGGTGGGTTTCATTTAGTTTAAGCCGGGGTCTGCTGCTGTTCAAAATGTAAGAGTATTGTTTAGCTTTACGATTCTTATTTCAGTACCCCACTGTGTGTAGGTGGCTTTTTTGCTGATTACTTGGATTACTATGGCGGAGAGCTCCAGATAACAATTGTGGATTCTGTATTTGAAGGTGAACTTATCAAATTGAATTCTTGGAATGTCTTTGCTCTGATAGTGACTTAGTGCCTGATTACGACCTTGGTGGAGGGCATTACTCCATCCCAAATGTGACGAATTTTCCGCCTGCCATGTTACAAGTTCCATAGGATATAATGGAACTTGTAATACAGCAGGCAGGATATCTGTCACATTTGGGATGGAGTAATGCCCTCCGCCAAGGTCATAATCAGGCCCTTATCGTGTGAATGTGATGCAGGAGGGAGAAGATGTTTGCCCCATTCAAAATGACCTCTAGATATATATTTCCCAGAGAGAAAATAAGTTTAGTTGGTATACATGAGTCATCATAATCCAAGCTGGGTGTCTGCTGGAGATACTTCTTTTTGTGAGCTGCAGATGGTTGAGGGTTGTAAGACCTTTGAGTCCCCTGCAGTGAGAGTTGGATTATTTGAGTTGTTGGAACAGGCTGACTCATGGTTGGAATGATCCGTGCAGGATGTGATGCATTCTATGGTTTTGCCCCCATCTTGTTAAATTATTCCTATGGCATGAGCCATGAATCTGATCTTTCGTTTTGTTGAATTGATCTTAAGATTGTTTTACAAGGAGAGAGGAATTCCGGGAGTGTACGGAGCGTATCTACTAATGGAATACAGGTGCAGGTCATTGTCTTACCGGACTAGAGGTGTGCACTTAGCTTGGCAGCCAGCTTCTTTATTTTTGAATCCATGCTGGGTATTGAGTTTGCAAGAGTTTGCATCAAGTTGACCTGAAGTTTTAGTTTGTGTGATTGCCAAGTTAAGGCATTTGTAACAGCAAGGAAAGTTTAGTTAATTGACAGTAATGTAACTTCAATGGGTGTATTTCCATTTGACCTATGATCCCTTGCTGTAGAGTTTGTTACCTGCTGTGATGGTTCTATCATTTCCAGTACTTCCCATCTGCGTCATTTAGCAGGAAGCTTATTAAGTTCCTCTGGTGTATCAGTTTGGCATTGGTTTGTTGTTGATTCCAAATTTAAGGGGTGGGAGCATCGGCCAACATGGCCCCATCTTTTACGCTCCCAGAGGCTTGATGAACTTGTGCTACGACCTCTATGGTATAGCCTAGTGCAGCTGACATGGAGTTGATACTTTTTACTGTTCCTGCCTCAAATCCCGGTGATATAGGTTCTGGTAGGTCAGATGCTGATGAGAGTTCAATGATAGCTGTGTTAAACTTTTCCTTTCTGGGCTGTGAACTGCCCAACCAGTCAGGGGTAGCTGTGGGTAAAGTATGCTCCTTGTGTGTAGTGGTGCATGTTGCAGCAGGGGTGGAATCTGCCAATACTGAAATATTAATTTCAGGAAAATAGTGCTTGATGGAATTAGGATTCTCTTTGGCCATTACTTGCTCTCCAAGTGGTAGTGATTTAAGTTGTTTACTTCTTGAGATCTTGTTTCTTACACTCTGCATCTTATTGGTGCTTATTTATGTTCCTTTTTTAATGAGCGTTGCACACTTACGACTCTTATTAAAATGTTTATGGGACAGCATCTTTCCTTGTGAAAGCGTAGAAAAGTTGTTGTAGTGCTGCTGCAACCTCTGACTTCTCAGTTGAGTTCTCATGTTAGGTGCCACTATGCAGCTATGTAGTAGTAGGGTACTGTGGCTGGAGAAAAGAGTTGATTAGCCCACCACAGTCAACGATTTTTCTGCCACTTCCCCCCCAAACCTGAGGTCCTGTCTCCCAAGTGGCTTTCAGGGTGACAATGTGTAAAGTCTCTATTCACTGGGGTTGGGTGGGGGAGCGCCACGAACACAGAATTGTCAGGGGGTGCAGAATCCAGAGACAGTTTTGGTATTGCACTAGCTTGCGCTTTTGAGCTGCCTATAAAATTCAGCTAATGATGTGAGTGTTAGCCCCGGCCGGCACAGGACATAGGTGTTGGCTGAACCAGCTGCTAGGCTGGCCTCTTCCGTGCGCTGGAGTCGCAGCCACCTGTGCCTGTTGCACTCTGCAGGCTCACCTCCGTCGCTTGTCCCTCACTTTCACTCTCCTCTCCTCTTGCCCTGAATTACTGCACTGCCTTACAAGGAGCTGTGGCCTTTCAACTTGTCGGCGCCCTTGCCGCTCCTGTTGCTGCAGCCGCAACTCTCCTGCTGCG
Source organism: Pleurodeles waltl (assembly GCF_031143425.1). NCBI lineage: Eukaryota > Metazoa > Chordata > Amphibia > Caudata > Salamandridae > Pleurodeles > Pleurodeles waltl. The sequence goes on from NC_090446.1 coordinate 714,601,373, forward strand.
GTTCTCATGTGCCCGGCAGCAGCACTGTTCCTGACTCCTCTCTCCTGCCTCACCAACATTTGACATCCAGAGTCGGCGTACGTCAGTTCCCAGAAAACAAAACAAAAATGCTCTACCTATGGAAACTGTGACCTAACTCCAACTACTATACCTACACAGTGGTGACTGCCACTGTGTTTTAAATATATATATATATGTTTTTTTTCACTAAAAAAAGCAACAGTTAAAGTGATGTTATAGTTAGGTGTTGGAATGAGACACAAGCTAACATTAAAAAAGCACTAAAATACACCAGTTATCACTTAGTGAACTATTACTTGCACTCCTACCATGCACTGCTATGGCTCACATATATTACTCATGGCATGCTAAATGACATCATTTATGACATCAAACATGACATCTCAGTCATAGCCTCCATCCAAATGAGCACAATAATTGACCTTTTGGGAAGGTCTTGGAGTAGGATGGCAAGGTGACCTCCGAGAACCTGTCCTGGAAGGTTCAGTCAGGGTTGCCTTTGGTACACCTTTGGCATGCTGCTGGCTCAGTTACAGTGCAAATCAGCTCACATTTACATTAGGAATTGCAATGTTATGTGTCACAACGTTAGGCTCGAACCACCTACCATACCAATAGTGATCAGTTCTTCACTCTTGACTTATTGCATTTGAATTCAGGCAAGCCATTTACTACTTTACATTGTGGCAATGCAACAATCCCTGCACGTATCTGTAGCTTGGAACCCCTACATAGTCCACACTAGTTCCTGCAATATGGCACAAATGATCACCTGGTTGTATCAACCCTCACGTCAATTCAAACAGCAAACAAAAAAAATAAATGCCAGTCTGCTTTATCATAGCTGGATACTCCTTAGAAAGGGTCAGCCCAACCATGCATGAAATGTGCAACCACATGGGGTAATGAGTTGCCCATCTCGCCATCCACCAAGCTTCTCTTAGATTCACACACACTGTGAAAGCAGTGCTGAAGATATGCTACTACAAGAGCACAATAGCCTCACATAATCCAGGATGCATAAATTACATTTCTAGTGGTACTGGATTTGCTACAGTGTAAGGCTTCCAGTGCTTTTTGAGTTTTGATAATTTTATAGAAAAGGTATTGCCACTCACTAACATTCATTCCAACATTTACTACACAGTGGAACAGTGTTTGACCCATACTACCTCCTCTTAATTCCTGTATTTCTCCATGGAGCACCTTAATCAGGCAGCAGGTATATCCGTCATGTGATGTGATGATGAGCTTTCAAACATCTGGCATTCAAAGCTATTCAAGATATTCAGTCTCTCGCGGATTTCCTCAGGGACATACAGCACAAGATGGTCAAACCATGCTGATTTTCAGTTATGTGAAGTTAGGCATTTAATATTGTGGCATAGAGCATGGACATGGATCTAGCACAACTCCTCTCATGCTTTACCCTCTTCCACCATATTCATATTACCACTACATGGGTCATGGTTTCGTATGCCTCTGGGCGATGCAGGTGGCATGTATCAGAAAGAAGGCTACATTAGAAGCTACTGGTGTTATCTCTTCACACCCTTCAGTGACACCTATACAAACACTGGGCAAACATTACAAGTGATACTACACCAAACATTTATCTCAAATTTGTCCAGTGCAGACAGCAAAAACCTGATCAAAAACCTGATCAGAAAGAAACACATACACTGGTGTTTTCACAATGAATAACCTACTGGACATTAAATCACATTCTGCCTGTAGGAAGATTTCCAATGAACAAACGCTATGTATGTGTATCAACAAATGCCATAGGAAGGGAACAACAGCTTTGTTTGTGGTGCACTTACAACATGCTTAGATTCATGTATTAATTTGTTTCCAATAAATATGTTTCCTTACTAGGTTTATGAAGGTTATGGCCAGACAGAGTGTACTGCCGGATGCACCTTCACCACCCCTGGAGACTGGACGTCAGGTGAGCATCTGTGTTAACAGATACATACAAGTTGACTTTATAAAGTACAGTCAAACATTCAGTAACAGCAGTAGGTAGACCTTTTACAAATCCGAGCTCAATGTGGCCTTTGAATGTACAGCCATATGTCTGCCAATCCAGGATCTTGCTGCTTCTGCCCCTTTCATTCACTGGTCTAAGCTGACAAACCAACCTGATAAATGCCCTTCCTGGGAAAAATGTTGTCTTCTAGGTTGGTTTTCCCCAACTACTTTTTTTTTTTCAAAAAGGGGATCGGCTTTTTACCCCCACTCCTTTTTAGATTGTGTCTGAGGCAGCGCACACTTTTGTGAACAAAAAAGATCTTAAAACAGCCTTAGAGCCAGACCTTTTCTTACCATTGGTTAGCTTCAACGTCACTCTTGTTTTCTTCCCTCTAATTGGTCAGAGCCACCTGCTTCCTAGTGGGAGCTTGCCTTTTCAGTGGAGCATGGACCTAGTAAGCTTTCTGTTTGTGGCCAGTGTCCTTTCACTGGCCGTGCGCTCCAGCAGGTACTTTAAAAAAAAAACTTTTTGCCATGCACTCCACAAGTGCTGCTTCATTTTTTCTGTATCCACCCCTCCTCCTGCTGTCCATTGTTGTTGTTGCTCTGTCCCTCCTCCTCCATGTTTCTTGCCCCCGTGCTTTTTAAGATATGTTTCCCAGCAGCGCTATGATGCAGTCAATGCAGGTCGCATCATAGAGCTTTCTTTTAATCTTTACTTTAAGTCAGTTTTGTGTGTGTGTGTTTGTATTGATGTGTGTGAATGCCAACTCAGGTATAGGAACAGACCCAAGGAACATTTTTCACTCTTCAGGAATTACAGAAGCATTCCTCCCATTTCTTGTTCATCCAGAAATCACAAAGCTCTGTAGGAAATTTAATAATTTCTAAGGACTTGATTACAAGGTGCAAGGTACCGGTGAGGTAGAAACTGCACCCGTAAACACAGGTGCTATGCAGTAACATCTTGCTAGTAAGGTACAATTACAAGTTAATCTCCAAAGAATGGGGATAACTACGAATCCATTTTTTCAGTCAGCTCTGCCCACTGAATTCCAATTTCTGTAAAGATTAATGCTGGCACTTGCCACCAGCCATGGTAGAGTAGTAAGTGAAGGTGGTGGTGGGAGTGGGAGGTAGCTATGGGGCATGGCAGCGGACTGGGGAGGGGATTAAGGCTCACATGGGGGAGCATTGCATCCCCCCCCCCGTTACCATAACAGAGGAATGGCTGGGAGCCGAGGCTGGGCTCCTCTTGCATCCAAAATCTTAAGCAATTTTATCTGCCAAACTTTCTACCGAGTACAATTGGAGTCATTGTTCCCTCACCCAGATAATCTGGGTGCAAGAATATGATTCCTTTCTAATTGAGGAGAGCCATTGCTTGCTGACCTCATAATCAGCCACAATCTATGCAAATGCAGTTTCTCTGGTTCTTCCTACTTATTAGCTGTGAGAGCCGCAGACACTTAAAAATGCAGCAGAACTTATTTTTAGGGGAAGGAAAAGGAACTCAGCGATGCCTTTGTTGGGACTGTTTCACTGGCTTCTAGCATGTGAGCTTGTGGCGTTTAAGATCTTTTGTTCGGCATGCAAGGGCTTAACCAATATTGTTGCTTGGTTACAGTGGTCATCTCACTCCATGCCATCACGGACACCTTGCTTCCAGCCCAGGGCTGGTCATTTACAAATCAGTGCAGAGTTGTGTGTTAGTCTCTGAAGTCCAGTTTCTGATTCAAATATTGCAAAGCCAGTAGGAGTGGCTTTCATATAATAAAGCATGCAAACACTAGCATGCACAAACACTGGTGTGGTGTTAGAGGTGATAATGGTAGAGGTAGTAATGCTGTTGCTAACGGTGGCTGTGCTTTACTGTGGTGGTAATGGTACTGATGGTGGTAGAAGAGGTGGTGCTGGTAATGACTTGCCCTGGAATCCTCACAAAAACAAATAAAAAAAAATATTTCAGTAAAAATACAAAATATATTGATTTCTGTATAAAATGCATGTGAGAGATAAGGAATCAAGTGTGTAAAGACTGGGTGTAATTTTCAGATGTAAAAGAGGCCCTTGTGCATTGCAAAGTTAACACTCTAACGGTGTGGAATGATAAACGAAAAAAACACCAACTGGGTCAGCCAAAGTCTACTTTATGTATATTTAAAATAATTTATAGGAACTTGTCTTGCAGACATATGTCTAGAGAGGCCCCCAAACTGTGCAGTGCATACTTTGTGCCCCAGTGGCATGAAACTATATGGTAATCCTATTTAGCAAATATACTTTGATCAGCCCTAGAGTATCTGCTGGTAGTTCCAAAGTCAGCGTTCAAAGCTGTGCTCGGGCACTCCAGCTGCGGAAGACCGCCACAAGGTTTGAGACCTGTTCCAGCGCTGATGCAGACCCCTGGAAATCTTTCTATTTGCCTTGACTGTCCCTCCTAGTACGTTATTGGTTGATTGTCTTTGGATGTGGCTTGTTGATTGTTTAGTGCTAAGAGATGATTCAGGTTGTCATATGTGCATTAAAATCTGTAAATATATAAAATAAATAAATACATCCTTTGCTGTACGTATACTGTATAAAATCCATACATCTGGCGGTGTGCTGAGCAATGACAAATTGCATTTCTTTACAGGTCATGTTGGAGCGCCCTTGCCGTGTAATTTAATCAAACTGACTGATGTGAAAGAAATGAATTATTTTGCTGCCAAAGGAGAGGGGGAGGTAAAATAAACACATTTGATACAATTAGTCACAGGGATAGAATACAGATTCAGTTTCTTCTTCCATAAAAAAATCTGAACCATTACGCCCTGCTTTAATTACTGCATTGTGATATGCTTCCATGGGCAGGGTTGTGCTTTATGAAACTGCTTTGTGGTACTGGATCTTAAGATACGATGTACCAAATTGATTGATGTGAATTTTGGAGACATAAGCCATAATCTTTTGCTTGTAAGACATATATATATATATTTAATGAATTGAAAATGAATGAATGAACTGAAAATTAAATATAAATTGAGCATGTTTGCTGCATAAATGGGATAGCGTTCAGCAGTCAGTCATGGAAAAATGGAGGATTGAAACACTATTCTAGTGAGTTACAACAAATCCAGCGCAAGGAGCACTATAGTAAATATCTTTTTTTGGGAGGAATGGTTCAGATTTTTAAAAAGGAGCATGCCTGCTGATGCTGTGTCAATGCAATTTGGTAAAATCCCTGTGTCTCTTTCAGATCTGTGTGAAAGGACCAAATGTCTTCAAAGGATACCTAAAAGATGCAGAAAAGACAGCGGAAGCTCTTGACAAAGATGGCTGGCTTTACACAGGAGACGTGGGGAAATGGTTACCTGTACGTACAGCATCACAGATGAGCACTCTTGTTTTAAGTAGGCTGTATCTATAACAATGGAATGTGCCACTTTGAGATCGCCCTCACTTACAAGGCAGAGCATCTAGGAAGATGTCTACACCTGGTTTACCATTGAACTAAAAAAACACTGTTTGAGAAACGTAGTCCCACTGCATTTTTCTTCACTCTTTCACTTACACCAGAAAAGAAGATCAGATGATAGAAAGGGTAGGAAAGCGAAAGACTGAATGAATGACTAAATGTCTGTATCTAGAGGCACATTGGCTGAATTAAACTACATGCACAGTCGGCCCACCAACATAATAGTCACGTGGAAGCTATAGGCCACTAAACCACAGTGCTTGGAGGTGCTTCTACACATATATTCTTCTATATGGAGGAGCTTTCACAATCTCTTAACAGAGCCCACCCTTGTAGGCCTTGGTTTGTAAATGGGTTGCCGGTTTGGATGAGAAGGGTAGGATGTATAGCTGGTCAGATCAGTGGATGCCTTGCAACATCCCCCTTGCAACATCCCCACCTCTGCCCCAGTCCTCTTTGAGAATAGTTACCACTCATCCTGGGCAGTAAATATTTAATGACTCATTCATGCCTTTCAGAAATCTAACTAGGACAGGATCTTCACCTCTGGCCTTTTACCTTAGTATGTCCAGGTGATGAAATTAGAATTATCCATGACTGTGTCATTTCTCAAAATCAACTTGGTAAGTTGTAGATCACCGAGCACTAAGGTGAACATAGTTTATATCTTGCATAAATGTGTAACACAAATACCATACCCTCTCAGTTAAAGAAAAACAGTCCTAAAATTGATGGACAGACTGGTGTCGCTGTAAGCCTTTTAAAAATCTGCTCAGAATCTTCAAGATATGACACAGAACTCTCCTAAAGTTTTAAGTGTGGTCAGGCATTCACGCTGCAACTACTCAAGGCCTATCACAAGTAAAGCTGTTCATCAAATACAAAGATTCAGGAGCCAATGCAATAAGGTATTTGCCGTTGACCCAGTAATGGTTAAGCACTGAACACTGCATGCATCAATTCTTCCAAATTTTATAATACCCAAAATTGACCACTTAAGCATCAAAAATATGTATTGTTATTATGTTTATGTTCATTGTCATCAATTTTGTATCAACCATTGTTTTTTCTACCAACAGAATGGGACACTTAAAATTATAGACCGAAAGAAGCATATCTTTAAACTTGCTCAGGGTGAATATATTGCCCCGGAAAAAATTGAAAATATCTATATACGAAGTGAACCCGTGGCACAGATATATGTCCATGGAGACAGCTTACAGGTAAGGTCTATCTCTTCCAACCGAATTTGTATACTTAATTATAACAATACATATTATATTATAAGATAAGAATAATATACCATTATATGCTTTTTTCAAAATAATGTATCAGTAACAATTTATTTTGGAGAAAATAATAAAAGGCAAAACTAAAATTCTGATCTAACGTTTTACAGGATACAGCTTTCTATTTGTCTGGTACAATTCACCATCAAGGGTCAATACCAGGGTCATTTGCCAATTTTCATGCTTTCTAACCTATCTGCAAGGTTTAATACTGTGGACTACTCAGTTTCAATCCACCAGCTGTGCTCAGTTGTCAACATTTAAAAGTCTTCCAAAAACCAATTCATATCATTTCTTAACATTTAGAACAATTAGTAAAGCTCAGCAAACGTTTCTCTGGTTTGGCCAATGCTGCTTCAGCATTTCACATAGCTCATCATGTTCCCTGTCCCTCTTAAAATATACACCAACCCTTCCACAACTAATCCACCATCTGGGGTTTAGCCCGCATTTGAACATGGATGATAAATACATCTTCTTATGTAACAAAACGCCACAGGTCATTTGTTACAACTTTTTTTATGTAACAAAAGGCCACAGGTCCTTTGGTACAATCACAAAACGTCACAAATGGTTTGCTAGCAAAGAACATACCATAACTGGTAGATAGATAGATAGATAGATAGATAGATAGATAGATAGATAGATAGATAGATAGATAGATAGATAGATATAAAACTAATAAAAGCTGCTATGTTCAAAATGAACTGTAACTACACAGCCACTCTTAAGTCTTCACTAAAACCACCATACAGATCTATTTTCTAGTGAAGCTTCATCGTCCATTATCACACCACTAGAATCATATTGACAATGTGGTGAAAACTTAAATTATGAACTACAAGTTTTCAAGAAATACTCCCACTTCTTTCAGACCTTAGGGAAAATGATTCTTAGCCTAGTTTTGAATTGTCAAGTTGAATAAAACAATTAATTCATCCCTCTGATACTGGTTACTGTGCCCAACCGAGTATAAAGAAAACACCACCTCAATCTAGAACACACACTCTGTGATTGGTTTACTGGTTACCTTCTGTGGTAAATCTCCTGCTATCTGTATGAGAAGATTAAACTGTAGTACCCAATTTATGCTGCGCTCTACACACCCCTATGACTCAGACGTTACTGTAGCATGCCTTGCTCCAAAAGATTGCCACCACTTCCCTAATTTCTACAACATTGAACATTTATCCTTGTCCGACCCTGTCCAAAATCTATGTTTCATACAAAATATGATAACAAATTGTTGTAAATTCCCTGTACTTAGCAAATGTGATGCAGTGGTAGTAAGTATCGTCAATATGTGACGCTGAGTAAGCTTGGCTTGCACTGTCTTGGATGAATTTGAGCCTCCACCAGCACTTTAGTTCACTACGTACGCCTGAAATAATATTTTGACCAGGGGCAAGCTGAAAGCGCCTGTTAGACCTGACAGCCTTAGGGTGATCATCCCCCAACTTTTTGCCTGCCTCCCTCCACTTTTCTGACACTGTTTTTTCTGGCTTTAGGACTCTGCATACTTTACCACTGCTAACCAGTGCTAAAGTGCATATGCTCTCTATTGCAAGGTGTAGGAAGTTGTCTCTGTATGTACTATTTCAAAGTAAGAAATAGCATGCACAGGGGTTCCCCTTAGAGGTAAGATAATGGCAAAAAGAGATAATTCTAATGCTCTATTTTGTGGTAGTGTGGTCGAGCAGTAGGCTTATCAGAGGGTAGTGTTAAGCATTTGTTGTACACACACAAGCAATAAATGAGGAACACACACTCAAAGACAATTCCAGGCCAATAGGTTTTTATATAGAAAAATATATTTTCTTAGTTTATTTTAAGAACCACAGGTTCAAGATTTACATGTAATACTTCAAATGAAAGGTATTTCACTCAGGTATCTTAGGAACTTTGAATCAACACAATATGATGTACAGTTTTGGCAAAAATGGCAATAAGCTATTTAAATCTAGACAGCACAATTTTCAACAGATCCTGGGGGAAGTAAGTATTGGTTAGTTTTGCAGGTAAGTAAAACACCTACAGGGTTCAAAGTTGGGTCCAAGGTAGCCCACCGTTGGGGGTTCAGGGCAACCCCAAAGTTACCACACCAGCAGCTCAGGGCCGGTCAGGTGCAGAGGTCAAAGTGGTGCCCAAAACGCATAGGCTTCAGTGGAGAAGGGGGTTCCCCGGTTCCAGTCTGCCAGCAGGAAAGTACCCGCGACTTCGGAGGGCAGACCAGGGCAGTTTTGTAGGGCATCGGGGGGGACCTAAGTCAGCACAAAAAGTACAGCCTCAGCAGCGCAGGGGCGGCCGGTTGCAGAGTGCAAACAGGCACCGGGTTTGCAATTGGTTTCAATGGGAGACCCAGGGGTCTCTTCAGCGAGGCAGACAGGGGGGGCTCCTCGGGGTAGCCACCACCTGGGCGAGGGAGAGGGCCACCTGGGGGTCGCTTCTGCACTGGAGGCCGGATCCTTCAGGTCCTGCGGGCTGCGGGTGCAGTGTCTTTACCAGGCGTCGGGTTCTTGGAAGCAGGCAGTCGCGGTCAGGGGGAGCATCTGGATTCCCTCTGCAGGTGTCACTGTGGGGGCTCAGGGGGGGGGGGGGGGTCAACTCTTGCTACTCACGGGCTCACAGTCGCCGGGGAGTCCTCCCTGTAGTGTTGTTTCTCCGCAGGTCGAGCCAGGGGCGTCGGGTGCTGAGTGGAAAGTCTCACGCTTCCGGCGGGAAACGTGGAGTCTTTTAAAAGTTGTTTCTTTGTTGCAAGTTTCAGTCTTTGTGGAACAGGGCCGCTGTCCTCTGGAGTTCTTGGTCCTTTTAGATGCAGGGTAGTCCTCTGAGGCTTCAGAGGTCGCTGGACCCTGGGGGACGCGTTGATGTTGCAGTTTTTCTCGAAGTGGGGAGACAGGCCGGTAGGGCTGGGGCCAAAGCAGTTGGTGTCTCCGTCTTCTCTGCAGGGCTTCAGGTCAGCAGTCCTTCTTCGTCTTCAGGGTGCAGGAATCTCTCTTCCTTGGTTCTGGGAGCCCCTAAATACTCAATTTAGGGGTGTGTTTAGGTCTTGGGGGTTAGTAGCCAATGGCTACTCCCCTGAGGGGAGGGGGGCACATCCCTAATCCTATTGGGGGAATCCTCCATCTGCAAGATGGAGGATTTCTAAAAGTCAGAGTCACCTCAGCTCAGGACACCTTAGGGGTTGTCCTGACTGGCCAGTGACTCCTCCTTGTTTTCTCATTATCTCCTCCGGCCTTCCCGCCAAAAGTGTGGCCGTGGCCGGAGGGGGCGGGCATCTCCACTAGCTGGGATGCCCTGTGGCGCTGTAACAAAGGGGGTGAGCCTTTGAGGCTCACCGCAGGTGTTACAGTTCCTGCAGGGGGAGGTGAGAAGCACCTCCACCCAGTACAGGCTTTGTTACTAGCCACAGAGTGACAAAGGCACTCTCCCCATGTGGCCAGCAACATGTCTGGTGTGTGGCAGGCTGGTAAAACTAGTCAGCCCACACTGGAAGTTGGGTATGTTTTCAGGGGGCATCTCTAAGATGCCCTCTGGGTGTATTTCACAATAAAATGTACACTGGCATCAGTGTGCATTTATTGTGCTGAGAAGTTTGATACCAAACTTCCCAGTTTTCAGTGTAGCCATTATGGTGCTGTGGAGTTCGTGTTTGACAGACTCCCAGACCATATACTCTTATGGCTACCCTGCACTTACAATGTCTAGTGTTTTGCTTAGACACTGTAGGGACATAGTGCTCATGCACCCATGCCCTCACCTGTGGTATAGTGCTCCCTGCCTTAGGGCTGTAAGGCCTGCTAGAGGGGTGACTTATCTATGCCATAGGCAGTGTGAGGTTGGCATGGCACCCTGAGGGGAGGGCCATGTCGACTTAGTCATTTTCTCCCCACCAGCACACACAAGCTGGCAAACAGTGTGCATGTGCTGAGTGAGGTGTCCCCAGGGTGGCATAAGATATGCTGCAGCCCTTAGAGACCTTCCCTGGCATCAGGGCCCTTGGTACCAGGGGTACCAGTTACAAGGGACTTAGCTCGATGCCAGGGTGTGCCAATTGTGGAGACAAAGGTACAGGTTAGGGAAAGAACACTGGTGCTGGGGCCTGGTTAGCAGGCCTCAGCACACTTTCAAATCATAACTTGGCATCAGCAAAGGCAAAAAGTCAGGGGGTAACCATGCCAAGGAGGCATTTCCTTACACAAGGCATGAGCGTGCAGTTTCACTGCCACTTCGACTTAGCATTTAAAAGTACTTGCCAAACCTCAAACTCCTCTTTTTCTACATATATGTTACCCCTATGGTAGGCCCTAGGTAACCCATAGGGCAGGGTGCTGTGTAGGTAAAAGGCAGGACATGTACATATGTGTTTTATTTGTCCTTGTAGTGGAAAACATCTAAACTCGTTTTCCACTACTTAAGGCCAGGAGTTCACTCTACATGGCAAACAGCTCCACCAGCCTGCCTCCGTGCCCCAGCCCGCGCCCTAGCTGCTGAAGAAAGTTTGAGGCCCTCCACCACCCACAGGCACCCACCTGCGCCTAATCCGAGGTGTCTAGTGGTAGGCGTATCTTCCGTTTATTGTATTTTGTATTCTGTTCTGCATTCTGTTTTTTCCTGTACCTTAGTGCTGATTTTTTGCGCCCCTTTGCTGTGTCTGCTCCACTTCTCTGCCCGTTTTGCCTTTTTTGCCTGTTTTCACTTTTTCTGGCTCTTGCCAGTTTCACTGTCCCTGCTGCTGCATCCCGTGCGGCCCCACCCCCCTCGTGCCCCCATTTGCTACTCACTCCCGCCTCCTAGCTGCCCCTCCCTCCCACCAACCCTTCTTAATGGCAGCCACTGCGCGGTGCCGAGTGTGACCCCCTGACCTGCCTTAAGGCCAGGAGTTCACTCGGCACGGCAGACAGCTCCACCAGCCTGCCTCCGTGCCCCAGACCCCGCCCTTGCTGCTGATGAAAGTTCGAGGCCCTCCTCTGCCCGCAGGGACCTGCCTGCGCCTCATCCCTGGTGTCTAGTGGTAGGCGTATCTTAAGTTTATTGTATTTTGTATTCTGTTCTGCATTCTTTTTTTCCCTGTACTGTTGTGCTGATTTTTTGTGCCCATTTGCTGTGGCTGCTCCGCTTCTCTGCCCGTTTTGCCTTTTTTGCTGGTTTTCGCTTTTTCCGCCTCCTGGCGGTTTCCCCGTCCCTGCCGCTGCGTCCCCTGTGGCCCCACCCCACTTGCACCCCCATTTGCCACTCCCTCCCGCCTCTCAGCTGCTCCTCCCTCCCACCTCCCCTTCTTAATGGCGGCCGCTGTGTGACTGCGCGCAGCGGGCGCGCCAGATGCAAGCCCGTCCGCGCCAGGACCGTGCCCCAGCGCCCGTCCCCCTGGTCCACGCTCCTCCGGCATCCCCATGCGCCTCTGCTCCACCATAGAGCTCCACGGTGTCAACCCCGGCCGGCACACCGCCTGCGCCCAGGTCAACCCCAGACACACCCACAGACCTTTCGCATGTCACTCATGCCACTTCTCCTGCACTCACGCCAACAAACACAACAACAACACCAAACACCCCAATCACCTCAGCTGCAGCCTCCTCAACACCAGCTCCGTCCACAAGCACGTCATCGAGCTTTGGGACCTACTCACGACAGCCTCTCCTGACATCACCTTCCTCACTGAAACATGGATGAACACCTCATCGTAACCCAACATTGCCATAGCCATCTCGTAGGGATACAAAATCACCCGAAGACACTGTATCAACAAACCATGAGGGGGAATCGCGTTAATACACAGAAATTCCATCAGGATTTCCATCAACAACAACGACACCTTAGACGCCGTAGAGCACCTACACTTTCAGATACACATCAACGCCAACACCACCTTGAGAGGAACCTTTGTCTACAGACCACCAGGCCCCCGTCCCCTATTCTGTGACACCATCGCCGACACTATCAGCTCCCACGCCCTCGCCTCCATGGACTTTCTGCTCCTCGGCAACCTAAACTTCCACCTGAAGAGCGCCAGCGATTGCAACTCCATTGCCCTGCTGGACAACCTCGCAAACCTCGGACTCAAGCAACTGGTCACCTCACCCACCCACTCAGCCGGACACACGCTTGACGCCATATTCTCCTCCAGCAGCCACATTGCCTTCACTCACACCACCGAACTCCATTGGACTGACCACCACTGCGTCCACTTCTCCTTCCTAAAGCCCACCACCCACCACCAACAACATCCTATCCCTCACCGCAAGTGGAACAAGATCTCCAAAGAACAACTGATCTCCAACCTCACCCAAACTACACCACCCATTACCAACAACCCCAACACCGCCGCCCTCAACCTCAAACGATGGCTCGACGAGTGCACTAACTCCCTCGCCCCACTCAAAAAAACCAACAACACTTGCATCAACAAGACAGCTCCCTGATTCACTGCAGAACTTCAGACCTCCAAACGAGAATGCCGGAAAACTGAGAGAACCTGGCGCAAAGAACCATCAGTGAGCAACTTCTCCGCCCTCAAATCAGCCATGCGCAAACACCATCAGCTCATCCGGATCACAAAACGATCCTTCGACAAAGAATGCATAGACAACAAGGCACACAACAGCAAGGAACTTTATACCATCATCAAAGAACTCACCAAACCCAGATCCTGCGCTATCGACCCTCCGCACTCGCAATACCTCTGCAACTCCCTCTCCAGCTACTTCCACAGCTAGATCGCAGACATACACGAAAGCTTCATAACATCGCCACCCAGCATCACCACCACCACCGAAGGAGCCAACCCCACAGCACCCTGCCACACCAACATACTGAGCACCTGGACCCCCACCAATAATGAGGAAACCAGCAAAACCATGAGCTTCACCTACTCAGGCTCCCCAACAGACCCCTGCCCCCACCACGTCTTCAACAAAGCCAGCCAAATCATCGCTCCCCAGCTCCGGTCTGTCATAAACAACTCCGTTGAGACCACCACCTTCCCAGATATTTGGAAACACGCCGAAGACAACGCCCTGCTCAAAAAACCCAAAGCAGACCCCGAAGACCTCACAAACTACCGACCTACCTCTCTACTCCCCTTCCGCGCGAAGGTCATAGAGAAGATAGTGAACAAACAACTGTCCCGTTTCCTGGAGGACAACAACATACTCGACGTTTCCCAGTCTGGATTCCGCAAAAACCACAGCACCGAGACCGCCCTCATCGCATGCACTGATGACATCAGGACCAGGCTTAACAAGGGGGAAACCGTTGCCCTCATCCTTCTAGACCTCTCCGCAGCCTTCAACACCGTATGCCACCAAACCCTTCGCACACACCTCTTCGATGCCGGAATTGGCCACAAAGCCCTGGACTGGCTCACCTTCTTCCTCTCCGAAAGAACCCAAAGAGTTTGCCTCCCTCCATTCCAGTCTAAAGCCACCAAGACCATATGTGGAGTCCCCCAAGGATTCTCACTCGGCCCCACCCTTTTCAAAATCTACATAGTTGCGCTCGCCAGCATCGTCCGCCCCCACGGCCTCAACATCATTTCCTATGCCGACAACACCCAGCTCATCCTCTCCCTCACGAGGAACCCATCTACCGCCAAGAACAACCTCCACGCCAGACTCCTCGCCATCGTTAATTGGATGACAGCAAGTCACTTCAAACTGAACTCAGGAAAAACCAAGATCATCATCTTCAGACCCAACAAGACAGCATGGAACGACTCATGGTGGCCTGCCACCTTAGGACCACACCCACCACCCACGCATGCAATCTCGGCTTCATACTAGACTCGTTTCTCTCCATGACTCAGCAAGTCAACGCCATATCATCCTCTTGCTTCAACACCCTCGGCATGCTATGCAAGACCTTCAAGTGTATTCCGATAGAAACCAGAAAAACAGTCACCACCGCCCTCGTCAGAAGCAGACTGGACAACGCCAATGCCCTCTCCGCAGGGACCACAGCCAAACTTCAAAGAAAACTCCAGCGCATCCAGAACGCCGCTGCACGTCTCATCCTCAACCTTCCTTGCAACAAGCTCATCTCCGCCCACCTCAGATCCGTACACTGGCTGCCCATCAACAAAAGGATCATCTTCAGAATCCTAATCCACACTCACAAAGCCCTCCACGACACCTGACCGGCCTACCTCAACGAATGACTTAACTTCCACATCCCGACCGCCAGCTCCGCTCCACCGACCTCGCCCTTGCAACAGTCCCCTGCATCCAACGCACCACCTCCGGTGTCAGATCCTTCTCCTGCCTCGCAGCCAAAACCTGGAACTCCCTCCCCACCAACCTACACAAGACCCAGGACCTCCTAGCCTTCAGAAAGTGCCTCAAAACATGGCTCTTCGAGCAGTAACATCCCCCCAAAGCCCCCAGCGCCCTGAGACCCTACCGGGTGAGTAGCGCGCTTAAGAAATGATTGATTGAGGCCTGCTGCTTTCATAGACTAGCATTAGGGCTGCCCTCGTATACTTTTTTGAGTGGTAGGTTCTGATCTGAAAGGGGTAACCAGGACATATTTAAGATGGGCAGAATAGTAAAAGAAAATTGTGCTTATTGGTGGGGTAGGATTTAATATTACTATTTTAGAAATGCCACTTTTAGAAAGTGAGCATTTCTCTGGACTTAAAACCATCTGTGCCTTACAGCCTGTTTCCAATCAATGTCTTGTCTGTGCCGGTTGACAGCTCCGTTCTGCATTTTACCCAGACAACCACAAACACAGGACATTCAGTCACATCTGCATTCATCTGCAGACTGAATGGGTCTTCCTGGAAGGGTGGAGGGCCTGACACTTACATTTCAAAGGCCAGTGGTCTGCCTTCACAAAATAGACTGATCAACCCCCCACTAAGAGCCTGGCAGACAGGACTGGACTGAAAGGGGAACTTGTGCACTTCAAAACCACTCTTTGATGTCTCCCCCACTTCAAAGGCATTTTTGGGTATATAAACTGGGTCTCTGACTCCACCAACTCAAACACTTCTAGACCTACACCTTCATCCTGTCAAGAGGAACTGCCTTACAGCCCAAAGAACTCATCTGGACTGCTTTGCTGAGAAGGACTTCTGCCCTGCTGGCCTCTGACTTTGCTGGAAGGACCCTTCCCCCAAAAGTGCTCCCCAAGGGCTTGGATTGAGCTTGCCTCTTGTTTCTGAAGTCTCAATGCTAACAAAGACTTCATCTCTTCAGAGAAACTACTTGTGCGTCAAAAATTTACACAGCGCCTGCCAAAAACGATGAAAAACCTGCCTTGTTACTGAGAAATCGCCGCACAGACGACCAAAACGATGGAGACCTACTTCCCGAGTGGAAACTCGATGCAGTGCCTGCCTTGTGAGGGGAAAAATTCAACGCATCGCCTGCCAGATCGATGCAGCGCCCGTGCCTTCTTCCAGTGCATCAAGAATTTTATGCATCATCCATGGGCGTCAAAATATCCCCGCATCACAATAAGGAACCAAGACTGCGCACCGAAAAATGACACCACTCCATTGCCTCGTGGAAAGAAGCCACGTATTGTCTGTGCCGAGTCAGAAAATTTGACGCAACATCTTATTTTTCCAAGCATCTCCTCCTTTGCTGTCTCCAAGCACCGTTATTTTTGACGCATACCAGGTACTGTGTGTAACAAAGAGACAACTGTTTATTTTTAAAGAATGAGACTCTTTTAAACCTTTTAAAAGTGATATTTCAGCTTGTGCTCATTGGATATTTCTCATTTTAACCTTATTTTATTCAGGTAAATATTATCTATTTTTCTAAACCTGTGTAGTGTATTTTTGTGGTGTTTTCACTGTGTTACTGTATGATTTATTGCACAAATACTTTACACATTGTCTTCTAAGCTAAGCCTGACTGCTCAGTGCCGAACTACCAGAGGGTGGGCACAGGAATGTGGTCCCTACTTGGACAAGGGTGTATACCTCTGCCAACTAGAGACCCCATTTCTAACAGCACCACTTCGCTGGACCTGGTAAAAGAAAAAACAATCTAGTGAAGAGAATATGTATATAACCAGGATTTTAAAAGCTTGCAAAATGTCTGATGATTAGATTAATTTCTGAGATGGAGTGGCAATTTATTCCATAGTTGGCTAACTGTTTAGACAAAACCACGGCCACCCCACAACGCTTTATTTATCCTGCTAACTGATACCAGCTAGGAAGCAGAGGATCTCAAATGTCGAAACTCGATTGTACTACCTATTTGTTATGCTAGATAACCAGATTTGACACTGTATACAGCTTTGTGGGCCAGGCACAGTGCTTTAAAAGCAACCTGATTTTTATTGGAAGCTAGTGGAGGTCTTTTAAAGCATTTGCTGCTGACATACACTTTGGCACTTTCTTGAGATGACGTGCAGCTGCATTTTGCAGTAACTGTAGTTTTTTAAGTACTGCTTGTCTTGCTCCCACATATAAGGCATTACAGTAATCGATCTTAGACATGACCCCAGCCAGCATTACAGATTTCTGATGCTTGAAGGGAATGTAAGTAACCACCTTCTTTGTAGTCTTCAGTTGTAAGAAACAGAAAGATTAAAGCTTGTTAACCTGCTCCTTAACAGATAGATCTAATAGGGACTTCTAGCTGCAGATTTCTTACCTTAGAATTTCCTGGTGTAAGCTTGGAATACAGAATGTTTTGCTGAGCATTACCCTGCACGCGCGATTAGGTGGCGTCGTTCAGATCCGCATGCAACCCAGGCAGGTGTACGTCCGTTCTTTTCCTTCGATGCCCGTTAAGCACAGGTCCAGATTCGAACTAACCTCTGCCTTTTTTGGCAGGCCTTTTTTTACCTTTTTTGTTGAGTCTTCGAAGTCTGTGGAGGATGGCATCAAGGAGATGGGAGTCATGCCATTTGGCACCTGCCATCATGCCATGTTGGTGAATGACCCCCATCAGGTATGTTTCCGGTGCCTCGTCAAAGACCACTACTCGAAGTCGTATTCTGACTGCCTGGCCATGACCCCAAAAGCTTTGAGAGAGCGGTCTCTGAAGCTTATGGCGGTGCAGCAGTTGACTTCCGTTGGTGCGACTCCTAGGATGTTACTGTCCCAATTGAGGAGGAGGTCGCAGGACCTCTCCAGGAGACCTAAGTCCTCTTCTTCTCACTATAGGTCCTCCGGGCACTCAGGGAAGAAGCACAAGAAGAAAAAGAAGAAGTCCAAGCAGACTTCGACTTCGCCACACCCGTTGGCCGATAAAGCGTCTCAGGAATGACGGTGTTCCGGGCACGGTTCCGCAGAACCGATCGTAGGGCTGACTTCGAGCCTCCACCACCCCCTTTCCGGGAGCCGGAGAGACCGCGCTCAACGCAGAGTTTTATGATGCCATGCGCTTCATATTTGAGTGGGCTGCCCACGCTGGCATGCCTTCAGGCCCCGCGGGGTCAGTAGGGGACCCATCGGATTCGACACCGGTGGCTTCAGCCTCAGCACCGTGGGGGACTCCAGGATCTGATACTGGATCAGGGGTGACGCCGAGTACACAGAGTCAGCCTCCACCGGTGTTGCTCCTGACGTTGATGCTCCCCTCTCCGCCGGACCCACTGGTGGAACGAGCCCCATCCTTATCCCAGATGAGCCGGAACAACGTTGTCCAATGCCGATTCCAACTTCGATGGCACCAACAGGCCAGATCAGTGCCTGAGGCTTATTTTGATCAATCAGGGGAGGAATAGGAGTGTTCATATGACCCTTTAGAGTATGGATTGGAGCATATGGTCTGGTATGAGGAACTAGGGGAAGCCAGTGGATTAGATACTTCTCCAGATATTGGCATGCTCTCACCTCCTACTGTGGCTACAGAGGAGGGAGCTTCATGGTGGTTTGTAGTGCACCTGAGGTCTTGGACCTAGATTTGCCTATGGTGCCAGTCAATACTAACCTCCTGACTGAGGTGCTTCAGCCAGGTGTTTCAACATCGAAGCCGATGTTACCCAGCACACGGGTTCCTGTTTATAGGACAATCAGCCCCATATGTTCTAGTTTCCTCACCCAACACCCCACCCCAGATAGCTTGGTAGTCCAGACCTACACTTCCCATGGTGCCTTCCCTTCCGCTCCCCTGGATAGGGAATCCAAGAGGCTGGATCAGCTTGGAAAGAAAATGTTTTCTTCCTCTAGCCTGGCATTGAGGTCCATAAACACCTCATGCCTATTGGGCCGTTTTTCCCATGCCTTATGGAATACGGTGGCTCAGGTGCTGCCCCAGGTCCCGGAGGGCACGCGGGACACTCTTACACAAGCTGTAAAAGATGGGAGAGATCCAGCAAACTTTACGATACGGTGTGGTTTGGAGACGACCGACTCTCTGGGTAGGGTGATTTCATCAACAGCCCTTCAACTCCACTCCTGGCTAGGTATGTCTGTGTTTTTGTGGGGACGTCCAGGCAAACCTTATGGACATGCCCTTCGATGGATCCCACCTATCTGGAGAAAAGGCAGACTCAACACTGGAGCATTTCAAGGACTCTTGGGCTACAGCCAAATCCTTCAGCCTCTTGGCACTTGCTCACCATCAATCTGCCTTTTGCCCCTTTCGGACTTCAAAAGGGATGTGGTACCACGCCACCCACAAGTCAGCCACTGTCCTCCGTCAACTCAGCATCCAGTGCAAAGATGAGGTTGTGGTACCTTCAGACCCAGAGAGTCTAGCCAGAGGTCGGCCACCACCCAGCCCCCCTCTTCCACAGCGCCCAAGTCCTTCTAGTGATTCTGCAAGACCACACGCGTCCAGTTGGAGGGAAGATTAAATTTATGTCAATCTCTTCCTCAAAAAGGAGAAATTCAAGCTGCTCACTCTTGCTCAGGTCTTGTCTGCCCTAGACCAAGGAGACTGGATGGTTGCGTTGGACTTGCAAGATGCATATTTTCACATCCCCATTCTGCCTGCCCAAAGGCCCTACCTGCAGTTCAAGGTGGGCCACAAGCATTTTCAGTTTACCGTGCTCCCATTCGGTCTCACCAGTGCCCCTCAGGTGTTCACCAAAGTGATGGGGGTGGTAGCAGCTCATCTGCGCAGTTTAGGGATTTCAGCCTTCCCTTACCTCAACAACTGGTTAGTGAAGTCTCCTATGCCCCAGGCTCTCGTCAAACACCTTCAGATGACGACACACCTCCTGCATTTGCTGGGGTTCACTATAAATGTGCCAAAGTCACACCTGACTTCCTCTGAGAAGCTCCCTTTCATTGTAGCCATTCTGGACACAGTGCAGTTCAGGCTTATCCTCCGTAGCAGCAAGTCCAGGATATTCAGGTTATGATACCGATGTTTAGGCCTCTACATTGGATTCTGGTGAGACAGACTCTGAGGCTGTTGGGACTCATGGCCTCCTGCATCATGTTAGTCAAGAATGCCAGATGGCAAATGGGGGTTCTGCAGTGGGACCTGAAGTTCCAGTGGGCGCAGCATCATGGGAATCTTACTGACGGTTCAGATCCTGGAGGGAACTGCACAAGACCTGCAGTGGTGATTAGTGAACTGCGATCGGGTCAGAGGCAGACTCCTTTCCTTTCCCCAACCAGATCTCACAGTAATGACAGGTGCGTCACTTCTGGGATGGAGCGGCCATCTGGGAAAGGCAGAGATCAGAGGTCTTTCGTCTCTGGCGGAATCTGGACTCTATATCATTTTACTGGAGTTCCAGGTGATCCGACTGGTATTGAAGGTATTTCTTCCTGTTGTAAAAAGGGAAAATAATGCAGGTGTTTCCGGACAAAAACACTGCAATGTTGTACTACAACAAGCAGGGCAGTGTGGGGTCATGGAACTTTTGTCAAGAGGCTCTGTGACTCTGGACATGGCTGGAACAGCAGGGCACAACCCTGGTGGTTCAACACCTGGAAAGGTTCTCTGAACATCAGGGCGGATGTACTCAGCCATCGGTGCCTAGCGGATCAAGAATGGTATCTCCACCGGGAGGTGGCGCAAGGACCCTTTCAGCAGTGGGGAGAGCCTTGGTTAGATCTGTTCGCCTCTGCATAGAACGTGCATTGTCAGCAGTATTGAGCGTTGGAGTTGCCAAGGTGGCAGTCACTCAGTGACGGTTTTCATCACAAGTGGAATTCAGGCCTCCTGTACACCTGTCCGCCCATATCACTTCTTCCCAGAGTTCTCAAGATCATCAAGAATGACCGGGCCCAAGTAATCCTAGTGGCTCCAGATAGGGCAAGGTGAGTTTGTTATCCCAGGCTTCTGAAAATGAGCATCAATCCTCCAATCAGTTTGCCCCTTCGGGAGGATCTTCTGTCGCAGCAGCAGAGGAAGGTTTTCCACTCGAACCTGTAAACTGTGCGTCTACATACGTGCTGATTGAGCGGCGACAGTTGATGGCTTTTGACCTTCCTCCTGAAGTCCGTAAAGTTATTTTAGCAGCCAGGCATCCCTCCACTAAAAGAGTATACGCCTGCCGTTGAAAACGCTTTGTATATTATTGTACAGAAAGGTGTATTGATCCTCTTTCTGCTTCTCTTTCTGATATCCTTCCCTTTATACTATCCCGTACCTTGGGTACTCTCAAGGGCTATTTTTCTGCCTACCTGATCAGCCTTCACTTTTCGAATCTCCCATTGTACATAGATTCCTTAAAGGGCTTATACATATGTTTCCCCCACGCCCTTTGTTATGCCTTATGGCTTAAATCTGGTCCTGACATTTCTTATGTGTGCTCCTTTTGCACCCTTACACAACTGCTCCCTCCGGATGCTCACCATCAAAACAGCCTTCTTAGTGGCAATAACATCCGCTAGGAGGGTGAGTGAGATGCAGGCTCTTTTATCCAAGCCACCATATCTCACTATGATTCCAGACAAGGTGGTTCTCAGAACTCATGCCTCTTTCCTCCTTAAGTGGTGACTCCATTCCATCTGGGTCAGAATATCACCATGCCCACCTTCTTTGCTCCACCGCATCCCTCTAAAGAAGAGGAGCGAGTCCATCGGCTGGACCCAAAAAGAGCGTTTTCGTTCTACCCTGACCGAACAAAAGAGTTCTGGGTGGATGAACAACAATTTGTGGGGTAGGTGGGAGCAAAGAAGGGTCAGGCAGCGCAGAAGCCAACCATTTTGCGCTGGGTCATTCTCTGTATCAAGATCTGCTACACAGTGGCCAGGAAGCAGCCTCCTGAAGGCTGGAGGGCTCATTCTACCAGGGGCAAAGCTGCTACCATTGCGCTAGCTCAGTGTGTTCCTGTCCTAGATATCTGTCAGGCAGCGAAGTGGGCATCCTTGCACACGTTCGCTAAACATTATTGCCTGGACAATCAGGTACGGAGAGACGGACACTTCCCATTCGGTCCTACAGGACTTTTTAGTGTAAATTGAGTTATCCACAGCCCACCACCAGGAGGTTATGGCTTGGGTATCAGTTCTAAAGTATTCTGCAGCTAGAAGTCTCTATCAGAGGAACAAGTTACGTACCTTCGGTAATGCATTATCTGGTAGAGTCTATCTAGCTGCAGATTCCTTCAACCATCCCATGCCTCCCCGCTCTGCGGATATGTCTAGTAGGGTCAGGGTTTATCCCTTTTAGGGCCCTAGTTTTGCACAGACGAACTGTTGGTTCTATCCGTGACTCTGCATTTCTGGTGTGGAAGTTTGTGAGTAAAAGAACTGGCGTACGATGCCTGGGTAACGCCTTCATAGGCGACCAGGACGTCACAGACGGCTCCAACGACACTGACGATGCCACACGGATCCGGCTTGGATTGGAGGGGGGCCATGATGAGTGGCCCCAAAAAGTGGAATCTTTACCGAAAATGAGTACTTCAGTTGTATCTGAATTAAGTTTTAAACAGTTAGAGATCATCCATCCAGCTATAGCTTTCATACAGGTATTAAACCTCTCGGCTACCTCTTCGGCATTAACTGGGACCAAGATTATGTATCATCAGTATAGGCTGCTGAAGCAAAAGCATAGGATAAAATTAGTCTAGCCAAAGGGCCATGTAAATATTGAAGAGTGTAGGACTAAGTGATGACACCTGGGGAACCCCACACGGGAGGGGCAAAGACTTAGGTTGAAAATCCCCAAGGGCCACTGTCTTGTCTCTTTCATCTAGGAAGGAGGCATAAGCTTGTAAACAGAACCTGAAATGCCAATGTTTGTTAAGCTGTTTAATAGTACAGAGTGACTGACCATATCATATTCAGCAGAGAGATCAAGCAGGATCACTGCTGCTCTCCCTCCTTTATCCTTTATAGTTTGGATTTCTTCTGAGATGGCAATTAAAGCTATTGCAGTACTGAAACCTGGCCTGGAGCCTCCGTGCGTTGTTTCCAGTAGAGTATTTTCTTCAAGATAGTCTGATATGCAAATGTACATGTTTTTCCAGTAATGGAAAAGAGTCTAGAAATAGGACAGTAGTTTTTGTCCAAGCTAGGATCTAATGAGGGTGTTTTTTTTTAAACAGAGGCAAAATAGATACCTTTTTCCAGCTGGCTGTAAAAGTGCCAGTCAAGAGGACCAAATTAAATAAGGTAGTCAGAGCTGGTGCGACGCAATCTGCCGCAGCCTGTACAACGTTGGGCGGACACGGATCCGATGGTGCCCCAGATTTTACTTGATTAATGAGCTTGACCGTTTCGTCAATGCTCAATTGGGGAAAATGATCTAGGCCAGCTGATTGAGAAAGGTAGGAGGGTGTTGTGCTAGATTCAAAGATGGAAATAGTTGAATCTTAAATTCTTTGTAGACTGCTTCGACTTTGTTTAAAAAAAAAAAAAAAGCCAGCTAATTTATTACAAAAATCCTGGCTAGGAGGGTGACCAGGAGAAGAGCGTGGAGTGCAAAGAGATTGTACCATTTTGAAAAGCACCCTAGGAGAGTCTGAGGCCTTTTCTATTTTGGATCTAAAATATTTTGATTTTTCTTCCAGGATCAAGTTTTAATATTTCCTGATTGCTCCTCGATATGTCTTCTTACTCTTCTCGCTATAATCTCGTCTCCACTGTCTCCATTCTCCGACATTTTTGTTTAAACGCTATTAGAACTGGTGAAAACCAGGGTGCTGATGGTTGTTTCCTATTATATTTTATAGTTTTTTCCAGTACTTAGGGCCAGGTGTAGCAAAAAGCGATTTTGCGAATTGGAAATTGCGAGTCGGTGTGACTCGCAATTTCCGATTCGCAAAATCGTATGCAGAACGGTGTCTCATACACCTTCTGCCAATCTCAAGGGGGTCGCAAAGACCCACCTCATTAATATTAATGAGGTGGGTCGCAATTTGCGATCCCCTTGAGATTCCCTGCACTCACAGGGATGGTGGCCTGCTGGAGACAGCAGACCGCCATGTCTGTGACTGCTTTTTCAATCAAGCAGGTTTTTTTTTTTAGTATTGCAGCCCGTTTTCCTTAAAGGAAAACGAGTTGCAATACAAAATAAAAATGAAACCATTTGGTTTCGTTTTTTCAGAGCAGGCAGTGGTCCATTGGATCAGGTACATTAAATAAGCTAAACCGGTGTGAGCCCATTTTGCCAAGTTTTAGGGGCAAGAGCACAGCAGCGGTAAAGTGCCCAGAGTCCTAAAGCCAACAAAAAGAGGGTCAGGAAAATAGGAGGAGAAAGGCAAAAAGTTTGTGGATAACCCTGCAGAAAGGGCCATTTCAAAAATCCCACAACCTGTAATCCATATTTGACTGGTAGAATTTGCACATCCCCATATTCTTGCTCCATAGAGGGCCGCATGTTACGGCCTGTGCTTCAGCTACCTCAATGGTGGCGGCAACAGACTTGTCCCCCCATCCTACTGAAACGTAGGATGCAAATATTTTTTTAATGAAATGCAAAAAAGGAAAAAAGAGAAAATTTACATTTTTAATTTCTCTACTTCCTTAACCCTGTGCATGCGATTTTGTTTCAATGCTGACTGAAATTGGGTTATAAAAACAGACTTCTCTGCAACAAATATACATTATGTTTAAAAGCTCTGTACAAGAGATGGCATTTGAACTGAGTGATTTGTCGCTGATTTTCAAAATGCATTCAGAGATTTACAGTCCAATTGTAGCACAAGGGCATGCTACGACAACACCTATCTTGAAAATGGAGGCAGAGACTACATGACATTATGGAAAAAAACAGTACCACCTACATTCGAGAACCCATGGAGTAAAGATGGTAGCAACAATGTTTAGTGGTTTGGTCTCCCTGTATTAAGAGGCCACAAAACCTAAACATCACATAATTTGGAAGTCCTCAGAGGTTCAGCTAACATTTTTGCAGAGGGACTGATAAAATTCGTTGCCTAAAATGTATTCCACTTTTTTGGGTAGTCTAAATACATCTTTGACCAACATTCTGAAAGTAAATGAATATTACAGCAAAATAACCAAGAAGCACAGGCAAAGCCATTCGTTTTGGGTTTAACGTGCCAACATGCGTAAAAACAGGAATCAAATTCATGCGCAGATATTGTTCATCACATTAGCATTAGTCCTATTGGCATTGCCAGTGGTGGAAAAATTGCAAGGATATTGCTTTCTATGAAAAATCCACAGAAAGTTAAATAATTGAATGTGATGAAGCGTGTGATGAGTGAGCAAAGTGTTCAGATTAACCCTTCTTCAAAGGCAGAATGATACACCAATCAGCCAACAGAATAAGTCAGAAAGAAGTAGTGATATGAGTGGAGCCAAAGGCCATGATATATTCATGTAGAAGTACTGACAATAGTTCAGCAGGAGCTGCGCTGTACACCCAGACTTTAAGAAACGAAGATATGTAAGGGGTCTGCCAGTTTAGGAATACTTCCAAGCCTCAAATCCGGAATTTGACTACATGCTTAATGTAATCTACTGAAGACTTTCTCTGCGTACCACATAATTGTTTGGTATTATATACATTCTCAGGATGTAGAACTGTCCAAAAAAGGCTTAAAAATGAAGCACTGAGATATACTACAACTACTTAGGTTTTTGTGAATTAAATATGAGATATACCTTTAGATAACAATATTTCCCTTTTGCTTTGATTATCTGTTTTTACGATATAATTGATATACGTTGAACTAATGAAATGTAATAACCATAATATTATGGGACGAGCTTTCTAACAGTATATAACTCCGCTTGATTCTCTATTTGCTATCCACATTTATATTTTCTAATTAACTTGCAGGCTTTTTTGGTTGGAATTGTTGTTCCTGATGCAGAAGTCATGCCTGGTTGGGCGAAGAAACGAGGATTTGAGGGCACATACTTAGAGCTCTGTGGCGATAAGGTATACTTTTTGTT
This sequence comes from Pleurodeles waltl, assembly GCF_031143425.1. Taxonomy (NCBI): domain Eukaryota; kingdom Metazoa; phylum Chordata; class Amphibia; order Caudata; family Salamandridae; genus Pleurodeles; species Pleurodeles waltl. Next base: position 714,627,360 of record NC_090446.1, read on the forward strand.
TCTCGCTGGTAAATGTTTATTTCATTTGGCCTGTGCTCGCAAAAATACATCTTTAATCTAGCACAAAAAGAATAGTGTGTGAAAAAGAAGGCATTGGCACATAAATGCAACCCACAGTTTATCACTCAGAGATCTGTGGCATTCTTGGCTTGGTTCAGGACTGTAATAGCAAGCACTGGCTAAGCCAGTTGGTCGCAGAATTGCACAAGCAACATCTCTTCTTCAATGACTGGCAAGGTTTTGTGTGTGTTTGTACGTATAGATAATTGAGCATAAATATCAGCATGTGGTTTGGCAGATTATTGAGTGCATAGAAGGATGAATGAGCGAGAGACTGAGTGCATCCATGTGCATTCATTGTGTGTGTTCATGGGTGAATGGTGCATGATAGGCGAGTGAGTGGATAGATCTGCAGATGAATGAGTGATTGGATGGATACAGAGAGGTTACACCAGTCTTAAACACTCAGGACTCAGGTAGCAGTAGTAACATTATAACAATGCCACACATTTAAAGCCAGGGTAGATATCACAGTCTGCTGGACACCATTATGCCGAAAATTCCAACTATATATATAGAATTACCACTATTTGCACCAGCAGAGGGCAAAAAAGGCCAAGAGTGACTGCAATATTTCAAGAGTTATGGCCACTATGCCAATTCCCGCATTACACAGGCGAGGGCCACAAATGTCTCAAGAGTGCCTAAAGTATGCTACGAATTACCATCCTTATGCAAGTTCAGATTTGAACTATTGATCCTAGTCCTTAATGTATATTCAGATTTGCCTCATCACTCATTATTTGTAACGCATCACTGACAGAATATCAGTAACAGAGTATAGTGTGGATAAAATATTGTGTGAAAAATATTGAGGACTGTAATATCCTATTGATAAGTATACCTTTACTACATTCACGTACCTTAAGGATATACATATGGTCAGGGTATATATATGTGGAGGTATATGTAGTAAAACGTTGCTTACCTAATGAAACTTACCTTCACAATATGTTTGTGCACAATATTCTTGACACAATATTTAGTCCACACAATATTTTTTCCAATATTTTGTCTAAAATCAATTTCTAACTGCCTGTTTAGACTTGAGCAATATCTCAGTAAACTTTGGTGCTAGTTACCACCATCACGCAGTAACCTTGAATGCATGGTAAGATTTGCAGTCAGCAATTTTGAGTGGTCACAAACATTTGCACCACTGCTTAAAAGTTTCAAGTACATGGCCATACCTTCACAATCACTCAATAAACCATAGTACAGATTTGCACCACCCCGCAAACCTAATATGAAATCAGATTTGGCCCGTGAGTAATCATTAGTAAATGTTCACATTTACACCGTTAGTTTTTCACAATCAGCTGATCGTGCTGAGGATTTTTCTCAGCAACAGTGCTCCATAGACCCAGACAGGAGAACAGAAGCCTTTGTAAAAGATTGAAATATTTATATGCCACTTGCAGTACACTGCTTTGCAGAATGGAACCTAGCTTGTGACCTTCAATTTTAATTTAGATCCAGAAATGTATTTACAAGTAACCAATTCCAATCAAAAAGCAAGTTTTGTTTCCCTTCAAGATTTCAGTCGATCCTGTAGTAAAGTAATAAGAAACAGTGAACTATGCAAATATCAAACCCTAATCTATGAGGAGCCATTAAGTCTACTCCTAGCTGGATCCAAAATCCAAGTGTCCGTGCAAGGATCAGCGAATACAAGATGACACCTCTTTACCTTCAATGAGCCATCAGAAATATACATTCAGCAGAATTGTATACATTTATCTTTAGTTTTTCATTAGTACCATTCTTCTTGGCAAAAACAAAACTCCCTGCTCTTCCTATTTTGCTAGTTCTGCTAACCTTCTTTGTGGACTCCCAGCATCTGTCCCCCTCAAAGGATATGTGGCTGTTTCTCAGTGGGAGAAGACAGAGCAATAAATACAGAGCGAGAGAGACATTATGGGTATGCTACTTCATCCATTATGCTGAATTGTAGCAACACTAACTCCAACTGCCTCATCTTTGATAGGCATGTAATACTTTCAAAACCCTTTTTAACGAGGCATCCAGGTTTAAACGTGGAAGCATCATCCTTTTTCAGCTCCTTCAGTCTAGTCTGGTAGAGGTATTTTCTCAACATTCTCAGAGCATTGGCTGGTTTTGTCCTCTGTATCCAAATGGCCTGTCATCCGATGCCACGGAGAGTTTCTGTCCTAGTTGCTGGTGTAGGTGCACTCTCATTACAGAAGCACCATCTCAATTATAATGAACAACTACTTTTCCCTGCTACCACTTACTCTTCAGTTATCAGGCCCTCAGCAGGGATCTTTCGTTGAGGTGGCTGTTAGGCATTAATAAGCTTCAATAAAAACATTTATAAACTTCAAATGTAATTATTGTCTTTATTTCTTGAAGTCAATTAAAGAGCATTTTATATAATTGTAATATATTCATTGTGAGAATCAATTAGTGGTAAATCTTTAATAATCAATAAAGTCATACAGAAACATGTATTAAGTGTGTCCTGAATCTGTCCCTATTCTGTTCGTCCCTACTTTACAGAATGAAATAACCTTTATGGAAACAAGTCAGTTCAGTCTGAGAACATTTCCCAAATAGGTTAAAAAGTATTCTTTACTGCTCTAACACAGTTTCCTACATCTATCAGCTCCAAGTGCTTACTGTTATCTTTCTACACTGTAACACTTTTATCGAGTCCTCTCTATTTCAGTACAATGCTAAAGTACTCTACAGCGGAATGAATAATTATTTCATACTCAAATAACCCAAAGGCCAGGCAGCTTACGCAGTGAAGGTGGTCATCAATATTGGCGTCTCATGGGTCTTCGATAATCACCTTCTCTTCTATGGCAATCTAAGAATACCGCAAACAACAACAATGGTCTATTCTCTCTCAGGGGTCTCATCTCTCTATCCTTTCCCTCAGACACCTTTTTGTACAGTTACAGATGTAACAACTATTAACATTTGTAAACATTTTTCTTGATAGGTTGCAGATTTGTACAATAACAGTGTTTGATAGACAGAAGTGTTGTATACATGCGTCTCTTTCCCCACACTCTCTTAAACTGTGCAAGAACAATATTACATACATAAGTATAATTTCCGATACCGTTTTCCATCCCTTCATAATGGCAGGTCATTCATACTAAACATTTGTTATTTCTAGGCACATCAGCACATTCCAAAGCAGGTTAGCATTTGAAAAGGTTATAAGTCATACTGGTTTCGTTGTTTAGGACAATATTTCATTGCGTCTTATAAGTCAAAGAAAGGTTATGAAAGAATCATTTAACTTCAGCAATTTGCCAGCCTAACGAGTTTGGCGAACAACCTACAATGGTTGTGTAACGTTCAGAGCATGCCTTTAAACAGTGAAAGCTATGGAGGTTTTTGGTTTAACAACCCTTTCACTCGTTAATAATAATTAATAGGTTTACATCACTGCAGCCCCAAAGAAGAGGGCTTTTCTGTATTCAGAGGTGAACTAATGTGCTGCCCAGACAGAAGTGAGTAAAATTGCGAACAAACACTCTGACTATGGACATTAACGGCATCTATATGTTAAACCTTCGGTCCTGGTGTGTTACTATATTACTTACTGTGAACATGGGGAATTGTAATTGTACTAGTATGGCAAAAGAAACATTCCCTGCTACACCTTAAGCTGGTCACTCCTGCAGTTATGACTTTTGTGTTCCCCGTATACAATTTAAACCAGTTCTAGTTCAGTTACAAAAAACCTTCCTATCAGGGATGTGGACATCTAACAAGTTCTGGTAATTTTTTTTAAGATGGTTCTCAAATGGTCCATAGTATGCAGTGAAAGTTCCAGTTAAACTAGTGTGGGTACAAATCGAGAGGACTTATTGAAATCCTTGGTCAGAATATATATGTAACCAATTAATGTGTTTATTAGCTGTAGGGCAGTTCAGCCTGTAACACCCATCGGGCTTCATAATATTAACTGAGTAATATCCTTAGGCTGTCAAAGCAAGTATTACAAAGACGACAACCTTATCATATCAAAAGCTTAATGAAGCATTTGATTTAGCAATCAGACTGTTATACTTTCCATTATGAATGATGTATTCAGATTGGGTGACTCTTTTTGAAGATTCTAAATTGATGGGGGAAATAGCTATACCAGAGTATCAGCTTTAGAAAGGCTGGGGACCCTACAATTATTAGCTAGTAATTCAAGAGCCAATGCCACTCGTTTGCCTGAACACCAGACTCGCCAGTTACATGACGACACAAAGAAAAAACTCCATTAAGTACTGATTACTGCTTTTACGCCTGTTGATGTGATCACATTTCATAAGGTTCACAAAAATAAGGTACACTGTTCCAGCAAGAAGAAAGAAGACATAGCGTAACCCTTCTGTTAGAAGCAAAAGCCCTCACACATCCAATTGGATGTCATGCTTCATCATTGGGCATGCTCCTCGTCAGACCGGTGCTGCAATGTCTGAAGGGCTCCCCATAAAGGGGGCTCTTTGCCGAAGATCTTTTTCCCTATGTCTCTGTGCCGTAGATGGAGGTATAACGGACAATGCCATAAGGTTCAGTCGGACAGAAGACGGTTGCTCCAGGCAGCTAGCTTGGCCTTTTATGTGGGAAATTAGACACATTGAGCTGAGAGGAGATTAAATTGCAACGTGGGGGCTCAAGAAAATGGAACAAGGGGTAAAAACCTGAATGGCTGGTTTATGAATATCTCTCGGTCCTGAATGTGTCCCCTTTCCTGTGTTGAAAAGAACACACCCAACAGTGATTACTACTGTCAGACTCCATTCTGGGGCCATTGCGCAAGACGGGGCTACCACAACTCTACCATTAGATTTAAATCCATTTGCCTCTAATGTGTTGAGGTCTGTCCTACTATGGCTCTCCAAACTGGGCCAAAATACGACTGACTCTTAGTGGCAGTGACAGCAAGCAGTCACAGGCTTCTTAGAGAGGTAATTTGCGGTTGCTCAAGCTCAGAACTAAATCTCCAAGCAGCTCAATAAATGATCGTCTAAGTCAATACTTTACTTTATTTAAAAAACGACTTTATCACATAAAAAAACCTAGAAACTACACAAGTAACAGGGAACAGACACAATCTAGTGAACTGGGAGCTGGGGTTATAGCTATCCACTCCTCTCCCTCCAGGTTCACCTCCTTCTGTAAAGTAGGTAGTTCTCTGCTATGCCTGAGAAAAGCTCTTTTAGCAGGAATCAGGGTTCACATGCAGATTACCTCCTCCCTAGTACTTTGAGTGGACTTAGTTTATTACAGTTCTCAGTAGTTTTTGGTATGAACAAAATACAGATGTTTGAAATGCGGCGCTGGGGTCTGCAGTGAGCTGGCAACTGCACGCCATTTCTTGCTTCTAGGAGATAACACTCTTCCCCACTCCCGACCTTCAGTTCTGGTGAGGTTATGGTGTGGAGCACTGGCAGTAGCATATGCCAGAGGCCTTCTGCTCAGGAATTTCAGGTAACATTAAGATGGTCCACATAGGTCGAGTCTGGTCCCAGTTGCCTTCCTGCTTGCTTCTAGATTCTGGTGGTGGTGAGCCGGTGCATATGGGCAGTGTCCTTCTGTGGGTCACAGCAGCTGTGGATGAGTGAAGTAGCACTTCTTGGTCACACTGGCACAGGATGAGCCCTGGTCACCGTCCTCAATAACAGTGGCTTAGGACGAGCTATGTCCGTACTTCTTGATCAAACTGACACAAACAGCGTCAACTTGAAGGTTCCCAACTGGAACCACCACTTGCAGAGTCTGATGCCCACCAACAGCTGGGGCATTCATATGGCTCGCCTCCTTCCTCTGGGAGACCCCACAGGCGCTGAGGTCCTGCAGCTTCTGATTCTTTTAAGTCTGTCACAGGTTTTGCAGGCTTCTTGCATCTCTCAGCAGGGAGGATTACTTCTAGACACCTCAGGTCATATGAACAGCTTCTTTTAGCAAGGCAAGACTTCCGGTGATGTTTATTAACCTCTAGAAAGCTTGCTGTCAGGCAGACACCACCTGTGGATGCACACTCGCGCAATGAGCACTTTACAGAACACTCCCTTTATTGGAAATGTAATTCAGAACTTGGAACTGGATCAACAAGCAGGCCAGTGTATAGCTAATATAGTAAAGCATATAGGAGATGTGGATCTACTGTCTTCACTCTCAGAACCGATTTAGGGTGGTCCTCCTTTTAAACGTCCCTTTCCAGGCAATTCTCCAGACAGTGCTTCCCAAGATCTTAGAATCACAACAAAATATTTAGAACAACAAATGTTTGGGACCCATTTAGCTTTAAGGCACGAGGTGGGCTATTTTATTTAATGTAACTAAAGCAACATGTGGTAGTGCACTCTCATTTACAGAGAGCACATTTTCCAAAGAAATGGCCACTAAGTTTTCGCATGGCATTGCATTGTTTTTGTGAGCATCTCTGGCCCATCCCCAATTGGGCAGCCACCCCTTGTGAGCAGTCAACTGCGTACGGACCCCCACAGAGATAGATATTGCTATTTTTATTAAGCACACTTTGACTAAAGATCTAGCTTTCTGTCAAATTTTGTGAAATTCTATTCAGCAGTTTTCTCTGTATAACGTTTCAAGCATCCCTATGGAAATTACATGAGGGAATAAGTATTTTGGGTCCGCTCCATTCCCCTTTTCTCTGCTCTTGTTTGATGGATCTTTCCAGAAAGGAGCTGAGGTGGATGAACTGTTTTTTGGAAGTTTCGTAAATATTTGTTGAATGGCAACAAACCTATTAGTAAAAAAAAAAAAAGGCTTTTCAAAGGAACTCTGAGGTGTATAACAACAGCGTGCAATATGTGTAAATTTAGTATGTATATATATATGTTCGATGGCATGTGTAGCTGCAGATACACATGCTGTGCACATCCCGCCATCTAGTGTTGGGCTCGGAGTGTTACAAGTTGTTTTTCTTCGAAGAAGTATTTTTCAAGTCACGAGATCGAGGGACTCCTCCCCTTTCGGCTCCATTGCGCATGGGCGTCGACTCCATCTTAGATTGTTTTCTTTCCGCCATTGGGTTCGGACGTGTTCCTTTTCGCTCCGTGTTTCGGTTCGGAAAGTTAGTTAAAATCTCTGAATATTTGACGGTATTGTTTGCGTTCGGTATCGGGTTAGTTACAACAGATCGACACCAAATTTTGAAGAGCTCCGGTGGCCCTTCGGGGTTTTCGATTCACCGGCGGGGCCTGGTGGGCCCGACCACGTGCATCTTCAAGGCTAATGGAACGGACCCCATTCCGCTTCTGCCCCGAATGTCACAACAAGTATCCTTATACAGATCAGCATCTGGTCTGTAATTTGTGTTTGTCTCCAGAACACAAAGAGGATACCTGTGAGGCCTGTCGAGGGTTTCGGTTGAGGAAGACGGTAAGAGACCGAAGAGCAAGAAGACTACAAATGGCGTAGGCGCCGAAAGGACAACGACACCTGGAGGAAGAGGAAGAAACCTTCTCCATCGCGGATTCGGACTCGGACGAGGTCGATTCCGAACAGACGCCGAAAACCGTGAGTAAGACGTCACAACACAAAACTCACGGGAAAACCGCTAAAGCCCAGGGGACGGCACTGCCAGCAGGCCATGGCTTAACCCGAAAAATAGGTGAGCGTTCATCGGCACCGAAAAAGGGCATGCATGTGTCGAAGTCATCCGACTCCGGTCGAGATACCGGCACAGAGCAGACTCGACCCCGAGACACCGGGTCAGAGCTATCTCGACACCGAGAGGGCGGCACCAAAATGAGTCGGCATCGAGAGATCAGTACGCCGAAAATTAAGAAAGTGTCTTCGGAGCCGAAAAAGACTGCCGAAAAAGTTTCCATACCGAAACATCCGGCCTCGGAACCGAAATCGAGTTCATATACCGAGGGACAGGGCCTGTCCTCACAGATGCAAGGACACAGATTCGGACAGGAACTAGAGGCAGGGGAGCCAGATTACACTCAAAGAAGGCTCCACATTCAAAAGGACACAGGGAAGATCAGTACTCTGCCTCCAATACGAATGAAAAGAAAACTTGCCTTCCAAGAGAAAGACAAGCAGCCACAGGCAAAGGTGGCAAGACAAGTGACTCCGCCACCATCTCCACAAAGCTCACCACAACTATCACCAGTAGCTACTCCACCAATGATGCAGTCCCCAACTCACACAGGGATGAGTCAGGATGATCCCGACGCATGGGATCTTTATGATGCGCCTGTATCAGATAACAGTCCCGACTGTTATTCGGCGAGACCGTCACCACCTGAGGACAGCACTGCCTACACACAGGTGGTGTCAAGAGCAGCTGCGTTTCATAATGTCACCCTGCACGCAGAACCTATAGAGGATGACTTTCTCTTTAATACACTGTCGTCCACACATAGCCAGTACCAGAGTCTCCCTATTTTACCAGGGATGCTCAAACACTCCAAACAAGTGTTTCAGGAGCCTGTGAAGGGCAGGGCCATAACTCCAAGGGTGGAGAAAAAGTACAAAGCGCCACCAACAGACCCTGTGTACATCACACAGCAATTAACACCAGACTCAGTGGTAGTAGGGGCAGCTCGTAAAAGGGCGAACTCACACACCTCAGGAGATGCCCCACCTCCAGACAAAGAAAGTCGCAAGTTCGACGCAGCAGGGAAAAGGGTTGCGGCACAGGCAGCCAACCAATGGCGCATTGCCAACTCACAGGCATTGCTGGCGAGATATGATAGGGCTCATTGGGATGAAATGCAACATTTCATAGAACACCTGCCCAAAGAGTTCCAAAAAAGAGCACAACAAGTGGTGGAGGAAGGCCAGAGTATCTCGAACAATCAGATACGTTCAGCAATGGATGCAGCCGACACAGCTGCTAGGACTGTAAATACAGCAGTGACCATACGGAGGCACGCATGGCTAAGAACCTCAGGATTCAAGCCGGAAATACAACAAGCTGTCTTGAATATGCCATTTAACGGACAGCAGTTGTTTGGGCCGGAGGTGGACACTGCCATAGAAAAACTTAAAAAGGACACAGATACGGCCAAAGCCATGGGCGCACTCTACTCCCCACAGAGCAGAGGCACATTTCGGAAATCACATTTTCGAGGGGGGTTTCGGGGACAGAGCACAGAACCCTCACCCTCACAAACAAGACCCATTTATCAAAGTCAATATCAGCGGGGAAGTTTTCGGGGTCAATACAGAGGAGGACAGTTCCAAAAGAGTAGAGGGAAGTTCCAGAGCCCCAAAACTCCACAAAATAAACAGTGACTTCAACGTCACAAATCCCCAACACATGACACCAGTGGGGGGGAGACTAACCAATTTCTACAACAACTGGGAAGAAATAACAACAGACACGTGGGTCCTAGCCATTATCCAGCATGGTTATTGCATAGAATTTCTTCAATTCCCTCCAAATGTGCCACCGAAAACACACAACATGTCCAAACAACACATGGATCTCTTACAACTGGAGGTCCAAGCGTTGTTGCAAAAAGATGCAATAGAGCTAGTACCAATTCATCAGAAAGGAACAGGAGTTTACTCCCTGTACTTTCTCATACCCAAAACAGACAAAACTCTAAGACCTATACTAGATCTCAGAACATTAAACATATACATCAAATCGGATCACTTTCACATGGTGACACTGCAAGACGTGATCCCATTGCTCAAACAACTAGACTACATGACAACACTAGACCTCAAGGATGCGTATTTCCATATACCTATACATCCTTCCCACAGAAAGTACTTAAGGTTTGTAATCCAAGGGGTACATTACCAGTTCAAAGTGTTGCCATTCCGGATAACAACAGCGGCAAGAGTTTTTACAAAATGCCTGGCAGTAGTGGCAGCTCATATCAGAAGGCAGCAAATACATGTGTTCCCGTACCTAGACGATTGGTTAATCAAAACCAATACGCAAGAACGGTGTTCACAACACACAAAGTATGTCATAGAAACCCTTCACAAGCTAGGTTTCTCACTCAACTACAACAAATCACACCTACAGCTGTGTCAAATACAACAATACTTAGGAGCAACAATCAACACAACAGAAGGGATTGCCACTCCAAGTCCACAAAGGGTACAGGCATTTCAAAACGTAATACAAGCCATGCACCCAAAACAAAATGTACAGGTAAAATTAGTCATGAAACTACGAGGCATGATGTCCTCCTGCATAGCCATTGTCCCAAACACAGGATTGCACATGCGGCCCTTACAACAGTGCCTAGCATCACAATGGTCACAAGCACAGGGTCAACTTCAAGATCTAGTGTTGATAGACCGCCAAACATACACCTCGCTTCAATGGTGGAACACTATAAATTTAAACAAAGGGCTGCCTTTTCAAGACCCAGTGCCTCAATACGTAATCGCAACGGATGCCTCCATGATAGGGTGGGGAGCACACCTCAACCAACACAGCATCCAAGGACAATGGGACACTCAGCAGAGAGAGTTTCACATAAATCACTTAGAGCTACTAGCAGTATTTCTAGCGCTGAAAGCATTTCAACCTATAATAACCCACAAACACATTCTTGTCAAAACAGACAACAGACAACATGACAACAATGTATTATCTGAACAAACAGGGAGGAACACACTCGACACAGTTGTGTCTCTTGGCACAGAAAATATGGCATTGGGCGATTCACAACCACATTCGTCTAATAACGCAGTTCATACCTGGAATTCAAAACCAGTTAGCAGACAATCTCTCTCGGGATCACCAACAGATCCACGAATGGGAAATTCATCCCCAGATACTAAAGACTTACTTCCAAAGGTGGGGAACACCGCAAATAGACCTATTTGCAACAAAAGAAAACGCAAAATGCCAAAACTTCGCATCCAGGTACCCACAGGCTCACTCTCAGGGCAATGCGTTATGGATGAGTTGGTCAGGGATATTTGCATACGCTTTTCCCCCTCTCCCACTCCTTCCATATCTAGTAAACAAATTGAGTCAAAACAAACTCAAACTCATACTAATAGCACCAACTTGGATACGACAACCTTGGTACACAACACTACTAGACCTCTCAGTAGTGCCCCATATCAAACTGCCAAACAGACCAGATCTGTTAACTCAACACAAACAACAGATCAGACACCCAAATCCAGCATCGCTGAATCTAGCAATTTGGCTCCTGAAGTCTTAGAATTTGCGCATCTAGACCTTACACAGGAATGTATGGAGGTCATAAAATAAGCTAGAAAACCAACCACAAGACATTGCTATGCAAATAAGTGGAAAAGATTTGTTTATTACTGCCATAATAATCAAATTCAACCATTACACGCATCTGCTAAAGACATCGTAAGCTACCTACTACACTTACAAAAGTCAAAGTTAGCTTTTTCATCCATTAAAATACATCTCACCGCAATTTCAGCTTATCTGCAAATTACGCACTCAACTTCATTATTCAGGATCCCAGTCATAAAAGCATTTATGGAGGGACTGAAAAGAATTATCCCACCAAGAACACCACCAGTTCCTTCGTGGAATCTCAACATTGTCTTAACACGACTTATGGGTCCAACTTTTGAACCCATGCACTCATGTGAGATACAGTACTTAACATGGAAAGTAGCATTTCTGATAGCTATCACATCTCTCAGAAGAGTAAGTGAAATACAAGCATTTACTATACAAGAACCCTTTATTCAGATACATAAACATAAAGTAGTTCTTCGAACAAATCCTAAATTCTTACCTAAGGTCATATCACCGTTCCACTTAAATCAAACAGTGGAACTCCCAGTATTCTTTCCAGAACCAGATTCTGTAGCTGAGAGAGCATTACATACATTAGACATTAAAAGGGCACTAATGTACTACATAGATAGAACAAAACAAATTCGCAAAACAAAACAATTGTTTGTCGCATTCCAAAAACCTCATACAGGGAATCCAGTATCCAAACAAGGCATTGCCAGATGGATAGTTAAATGTATTCAAACCTGTTATATAAAAGCAAAAAGAGAACTGCCTATTACACCAAAGGCACACTCAACTAGAAAGAAAGGTGCTACCATGGCCTTCCTAGGGAACATACCAATGACTGAAATCTGTAAGGCAGCCACATGGTCTACGCCTCATACATTTACCAAACATTACTGCGTGGATGTGTTAACAACACAGCAAGCCACAGTAGGACAAGCAGTATTACGGACTTTATTTCAAACAACTTCAACTCCTACAGGCTGAACCACCGCTTTTGGGGAGATAACTGCTTACTAGTCTATGCACAGCATGTGTATCTGCAGCTACACATGCCATTGAACGGAAAATGTCACCTACCCAGTGTACATCTGTTCGTGGCATGAGACGCTGCAGATTCACATGCTCCCTCCCACCTCCCCGGGAGCCTGTAGCCATTTTAAGTTGAGAAAAAATTAGACTTGTACATTTGTAAATTTGTAAATATATCACTTTTAAACACATTATGTACATACATATTTACTCCATTGCATGAGCACTATTACTATATACACAACTCCTACCTCACCCTCTGCGGGGAAAACAATCTAAGATGGAGTCGACGCCCATGCGCAATGGAGCCGAAAGGGGAGGAGTCCCTCGATCTCGTGACTCGAAAAAGACTTCTTCGAAGAAAAACAACTTGTAACACTCCGAGCCCAACACTAGATGGCGGGATGTGCACAGCATGTGAATCTGCAGCGTCTCATGCCTCGAACAGATGTTCACTGGGTAAGTGACATTTTCCATATATATATATTTATATATATATATATATGTATACACACATAGTCAGAACTAACCATCTTAAGCAAACGAAAGTGTTTTGCAAGGAAAGATAGTTTGACAAATTCATGTGAGTGGCAAGGTGCTGTTTTTCATTGTGTCTTACCTACTATCACATTAGCAGCTGTGCTGCTGGGCATAGTGGGGTGTCAGGGCAAATGGAGCTGGGACATGTGCTCCATCTGGTTCCCCTTTAGAGCGGTCAATATATTTTATAGGTCAATTTACTGCTCTGAGGCTTATGCTAGTATGCAGTAAATAATGAGTTGCCTGACTGCCTCACACTCGTGCGACCTCAGCAAGGATGTCATGGGCCCTGGTACAAGCAAGGGAAATGGGAACTTTGACTCCTGTTGGGTCGTAAAATACAGCACTTGTCCGTGTTCCATGGCCCTGGTGCCATTGCACCTGCTGCTGTAGTGATAGCTACGCCCCTGTTTTAGACTGACTGACTGATTGAGTGACTGTGGCTTGGCAGCAGCTGTCCTCATCCTTCCCCAGACAGCTGAAAATCAGCGAGGAGGAGACTGCTGTTTCACCCATGAGAAACTGAGGCACTCCGACCCCATCTTCTGCACGGTCTGTACCGAAGCCCGAAAGCTGTCTAGACCCACCCGTCTATAAGTTGTGGCCTGCACATAGATCTCAGGAGCCTCTAGGTTTTAAATGGCCCAGCCGTTTACATTTCCCTTCTAAAGATGTTCACCCTGGACTTTGTATAACGGTGTGACAGATACAACAACCTGGCACCCTACCCTGCCTTAGAAATTTGCAGTACAATTGATATTTCAGAAGAATTTAATGTTGATTTTTTTGCACCCCCTAAAGCCAAGCCTTTTAGTTCAGATGCTATGTGGGGTAAAGGTTGAGCACTGCAATGATACACCTATGCTCTAGTGATGTAATAAACAAACTTAAGTCTAAACTGGGATCTCCTGCAAGTCTCATTGTAAATTATTGGCACTCAACGTCTACAATTTGAAAGTGAAGTTGCATTCAAATATGTTTCTTCTTTGGCTGAAAAGGTATTTGCTTCATTGATGAAAAAGCGTGAGAGGAAGGACATGGAACAGGAAGACGTTTGTGGACCAAATGGGAGAAGAAACAGACTATGAGAGGAAAATTAAAGTATAGAGAACGGAGAAAGGGAAAGCAGTGGAAGAGGAAAAGGAAAGGAATTATATAGTGGGATGGGGCAGGAAGAAGAGATGGAAAATTAGATTAGACAAGAGGAAGGCCCTGCATCATAAACCCTTTACAACCACCACTGTATGCACCCCTTACCTCACTTTTCCATATACACCCAAGTCCACTTGTAGCCACGGGCTAAAAGTGGACATGGAACACGAAGGGGCACTGCATTACACCCGGGCAGCAATCAAGGAGCACTAGACTAGTGACCCACGCCTGGCGCTGCATGGTGAGGTGTTGTGGCTGCTCTTTCGTCAAATTTTATAGAAATTGTGCTGGAAAGGCCACTTTTTCTTACCCCATTGAAAACATTCTAAGGGTGAAAACAATGCCCAACAATGCTGAAACCCACTCGGGCAGTCATGCTTGTGTAGCCAAATTTATGATTTGATATTATTCCGCACACTTTCAGTGCTCACCAGCCGTAGAAGGCACAACACAGATGTCTGGCAAGGGGATCTGGTACAAGACCATATACCAAGAAGGATTCCAAAACGGCCACTGAGTAATATCTAGTACTATTTGGTAAAATTTAAAAATGATATATTGAGTTCCATTTCCTTTTGTGGTAGTCGTTTCTCTTCTTTCGTAGCAACATTAATGTTTGTATTTTGTCTACGGTAGACAAAATATAAATATTCACTGTTGATGCTGTTAAACAGCACTGACTGTGGCAAAAGGACATGGATTCAGTTATCACACATTTACAATATGTAGTATGATGCTAAGTAGCACCCCTGTGCAAGGAAGCACCTCCCAGGCTGGATATGTAATCTAGCTCCAGCAATAAAAGGGAAATAAAAGGAGGAATTTACAAGTACCATAGAATAAAGCCATTGCTTTGAATAAATAGCTCTCCGTCTCGTGTCTTATCACAGTCTCAAATTTTCAATGGTTCTTGTTTTATAAAGTACACATATTTCCCTGTCTGAAATTCTTTCCAGCTGAAATATTAACTCAATGTTGGTTACTGTAGCTAAATGTTTGCCTGCATGTCTTAGATTTATCACACAAAAAGCAACCATTAACAAAAATCTGTTGTTTTGACTCAGGAACTCAAAAAGAAAATTATGGAGGATATGGTGAGGTTAGGAAAAGAAAGCGGTCTTCACTCATTTGAACAGGTAAGACTATTGCACTGTAGCTTTACGTATTTTAGGTATGCTGCTCAACATTTGCCATGGCATGGTATACCATGTTATGTTTTCTCTATGACGATACGTCCAGAGGCACCTCCTCCATTAGGGCGGAGGAGCGTAGCACCCCACCCGGCAGCAGAAGCTGCAAACCGGGGGGCGTGGCCAAGATGGCGGCTGGAGCGGACGCTTAATTGAAGAGCTCCGCTCTCGGCCAACCAACAAACTAAAATCCTGTGCCCTGCTGTGCCCCAACGCGCGTTGGATGGCAGCAGAAACATTGCCTAACACCAGAAGAAACATCGGGAGAGTGGCGCCCGGGAGGGCGCAGCACACAGGAAGGAATCGGGAAAGAGGAGAAAGAACCGCCGCCATTACCCAGAGCCGCGGCCTCCGCTCGAGCGTGCCGCGCTGAGGTAGGAACGGGTGGACGACCGGCTCCCCGGGCCCTCCACTGACGCTCCTCCACCTGATACGAGGGCGGCGGCGCGGGGGACGCCCCTCATCCTGGCGAGGGCGCACCGTACCACCTGAGCCCGTTCGAATGGCCCGGATGGGCTTGTGATGTCGGCGGGTGCCGGCGCGTGACGTTCGGGGCCCGCCCGCTGCCCTCGCGGCACGGATCTCTTTCTCCTCTGCTGTGCACACGGAGGCTACCTGACCCCGGCGCCCATCGTGGCCCCCAGGACGTAAGGGAGGAAGCGCCATTGCGACTTGGCTGCGGAGCCGTGGCCCCTGCTTGACCGGGCCGCGTGAAGTCGTTGCGGACCCCCCCCCCAGCCCTCCTGTTCCACCACTGGAACCCACATGGCCCACAGCGGCGGGTCTGCTTAGGGCCCTGTAACACAGAGGACCCCTATTAGAGAAGAACACGACGCGGCCTATATGACCCAATCGGGTCCTGCTTGTCGGTCGGGGCGACGACTGCCACGCGTAGAGGAGCGCCGGTGAACCACGCGGGGCCCACGCCTGCAGGAGCGGAGCAGGGTTGGAAGATCTAAATGGTTACAAACACCAGACCGGGAAGTGGACCATCACTCGATCTTTAAGCCAGATGAAGCAGGGGACGCACCGGGAAGAAACCGGGGGCTGGGGAGATCACACCCAGCATAAACCCAGCAACTAATCTTAGCAGATCGCCCAAGGTAAAACAAACAGGGAAACATGGTCAAACCGAAACACCCCAAAACGGGGTCTATGGGTGACGGAGATCCTCCTCTGCCGACTGCCCATACCGACATGCAATCGACCACATCTCTTCAACTGAATGAAACGCTACGTACGCATTCCCTCCAGTTTGATAAAATTATGCAAGCAATAATGGATACTAAATCTTCTCTGGAAGGAAAAATAGATGCCGCAGTATTGGAAGTCTCATTGCTCCGTGCTGACCACCGCAAATTAACGGAAAGGGTACACGACACTGAAACGACAATGAAAATGGTCCAGCCAGAAGTAGTAGATATGAGAACGAAAATACAACAAATGGAACTGGACATTGCTCAACTACAACGTAGGGCTGAAGATGCTGAAGGTCGCTCAAGACGCAACAACATTAGATTTCTTGGAATCCCTGAGCGAATCGAATCCCCTAATGCAGAGACGTTCTTAGAGACCTGGCTGAAAAACACTCTTAAAGAACAGGCCCCTAGCTCAACCCCAGTGATCGAAAGGGCACATAGAATCCAGAGCAGACCGCCTCCTCCTGGAGCACCGCCCCGACCGTTAATAGCACGCTTCCTAAACTATAGGGACAGAGACTTGGTCCTCCAGCACTTTAGAACATCTAACCAGATTACGCTGGAAAACAGCAGGGTAACAGCCTACCCTGACTACACACTGGAGGTACAGCGCAGGAGAAGCGCGTATATCAAGATCAAGCAATTGTTACGAGAAAAGGGCATCACTTACTCCCTCATGTTTCCAGCACGCCTACTCATTATCACGGATGAAAAAATCCTAATATTCCCCACACCTGAAGATGCATGGACATGGATCCATGCTAAAGGATTGGTCGACCCGGTCAAGGAAGATGCACTAACCGAAGAATGGACAACTGCTGGCTCCAGAAAGAAGAAAAAAGCTAAAACATCCTCCCGCCCCACAAAGGCACAAATGGCGATGGACCAAGCACAAATATTAAAAGACACTAACTCATTTGCTTGTGCGTTGCTGGACACCAGGAGCGAAACGGACACTAACGACACTGCCTCACACGGGGAGTCTCAAGCCTATCCCCCTCCCCGTTGTTGGTGGGACCGGATCTCACGCCGCGATCGGCGGACGAACTTTAGAGGAGAAGGATTGGCGTCCGTGGCCCCACCTCGGGTGGCCGCAGCTGCCGAGACATAGCATGCCCTCAGCATCGGGGCTCCCTCCCCGAGACCCTCGGTGGACAACTGCCATTAACATTGGAAGCAATGACTGAATCCTCGAAAACTGAACCAGCGCGCATGGGACTGCAGAGGCAAAGATACATCCTGAAGGTGGGCCACTCAAGGGCCCGACCTCGACTAATCCACGTCCCCCTACACCTGTACGGTACCCGAATGGAACTGATTTCCCTGGATGTCACTTTAGGCACCGGTTGTGCCACTTTGTTTAACACACGGGCACCGCCCGCAATATCCTTTTGGTTGTTATCTCTTCTTTTTTCCCTTCCTATTTCTAACCCACTATGGACTCATTCGTTTCTCAACGGTGTCCGTGGGGCTGGTGGGCTTTTGGGGGTGGTAACCGGCGGGCCCGTGACGGGGGGGAGCGGGGAGCAGGACTGGCGGAATGGGAGCCGCACAGACGGTGCTACATGGCACTGCACAACATAACGAATAAGGAACCCATATATAATATAATAACTTGGAATGTGAAGGGTATGGCTGGAACTAACAAACGCCATAGAATACATGCACACTTAAAACACCACCATATACATATAGCAATATTACAAGAAACTCACATTACACCTGCAGAGGCTGCTCGGATGGAAAAGTGCTGGGCAGGCTCAATATATGGCGCTGGTGACTCGTCCTTTGCCACAGGGGTGCTGATCTGGATAGTCCCGGGTGTCCCTTACACAGTACAACACAGCATAAAAGACAAGGATGGTAGATTCATTCAACTAAGGGGGCTGTTGGACGGGGAGGAGCTCGTGATAAACGGAATATATGCCCGAACGTTAAACAAGGTGAATTTCTACCAACAAAGATACCGCAATTGACCAACGACCTAACTACTCCTTGCATATGGGTTGGGACATGAACTGTGTCCCACACGCAGATAAGGATAGATCACACCCCCTGCTCGTGGCCACCCCAACAATGAAAAATTCCCGGATGCTAAGCACATGGATGGAAGAGCGACGCCTTACCGACATATGGAGGCACATGCACCCACATGAAAGAGAATATTCCTATTATTCCCCAGTGCATCTCCTACATACCCGAATTGACCTCATCCTCACTTCACAGAACCTAACACATAAAATAATGAGTGTAGAGTATTCCGCCAAGGTAATCTCAGATCACTGCCCACTTATAGCACAAACAAGATGGGACAGGCCCCGCTCCTGTATCCCAACCTGGCGATTGCAAGCACAATTATTACAAGACCTCCCTTTTAGGGAAGATATAGCTAAGCACATCTCAACATATTTCATGCTGAATGCTGGGACAACTAGCACTAGGGCTATTGAATGGGATGCACACAAGACAGTTATAAGGGGGGTATGTATATCTACTACAGTAGGAGTACGTCAAACACTAGCCCGAGAACTCCAAGTACTAGAACGGGAACTCCACGCCTCCGAACGCGAATTCGCCAAAGGCACTATAACACAGGCGACACTCACTACTACACGCTCTAAATGGACCGAGACAGATAGCCGGCTGAGGCACTTCGACTACCGACACTACATAGCCCGCACACACGCAGAAGGCGACAGATCCGGTAAATTATTGGCATGGCTCACAAATAATGAACGCCGGAACCTCCCCATAGGCGCTATTCGTCTGGAAACAGGGCGGATAGTCAACACACAGACGGAGATAAACAATGCTTTCAGAGAGTACTATAGCTCGCTTTACCAGGCACGGCCTCCGCCCACTAACACCCAACTAAATGACTTCTTCAACGGCATTGAGTCGCCTCACTGCCTCACAGGTGACCGAGCTGGATAGACCGATAGAGATAGTTGAAATCCAATGAGCACTGCAACAGCTAACACATGGTAAAGCACCCGGCAGTGATGGCATTCCTATCGAATATTATAGCACGTTTCAATCCCAGATCTCAGCCCCATATTTAGTAATGCTAAAGGAAGCCTTAGAACGGGGCCAGCTCCCCGATACATGCCGTGAGGCGTTGATAGCAGTATTGCCAAAGGCAGGTCGCGACCCATTGGATGTTCGCTCATATAGGCCATTATCACTACTAAACACAGATTGCAAATTACTCAGCAAAATACTAGCCAACCGCCTGCTACCATGTGTATCAGAGCTGGTTCATCAAGACCAGGCAGGCTTCATACCTGGTCGCAACACATTTAGCAACATCAGGAACTTAACACGCCTAATGGGAAATTCTCCCGTAGACGGAAGGCTGCAGGTGGCAGTTTCATTAGACATGGAAAAAGCGTTCGATACGCTGGGTTGGCCGTTCCTAACAGAAACACTTAACCGCATGGGCTTTGGGCAAACTTACATTGGCTGGGTGAGAGCATTATACACTGACCCTACGGCCAGGGTCAAGACAGGGGACACGATCTCCGAAAAATTCAACATCGGAAGAGGTACCAGACAGGGATGCCCGCTATCCCCACTGTTATTTGCACTAGCCATCGAACCACTGGCCACCCGTCTCCGAATAATGGCCCCCACATGGGGCATCTTAGATGGCCAAACACACCGGATAGTCTCCCTATATGCAGATGATGCGCTGATTTTTCTTCGAGATCATGATACGGCCCTCCCGGGCCTATTGGATCTCTTACAAAAATTTAGTTCGGTGGCCGGGTTAACGGTGAATTGGGCAAAATCCTGCATATTTCCTATGCGCCCGGTCCCCGAAGCACTCAGAACGCTATCAAGTCTGGGCGGCCTGAAATGGTGCTACACCACATTTAAATATTTGGGTGTAAATATATACCATGATAGTCAAGACTTAAGAGATGGCAGCCTCGGCCTAGTGGTTAGATCAACAAGGGGTTCCCTGCCCTTCTGGTGCTCACTCCCACTGTCCCCTATGGGCAGAGTGGCCATCGCAAAGATGATAGTACTACCACGCCTCCTCTATTATTTCATGGCACTTCCGCTGGTGTTGCCTGGCTCCTTCTTCAAACTATTGAATAGCTTATTAACAGACCTAATATGGGACAGTGGCCGCAGACGTGTCGCATTAACTAAAGTGCTCCAACCGCTTAATCTGGGGGGGCCTGGGGGCCCCCAAATTCGAAGATTATTATGCAGCTGCCCAGATACAATGGATATCTACTTAGATTGGAAACCCCACCGGTGCGGAAGCACAGAGGGTATTGTTGGATCTCGGCGGTACGGGGGTTCTGCAATACCTAATGAATCGGATCGACCCCGAACACACATGCAACACGCTGCTGTCCACTGCACACTGGGCATGGGGCCGGTACGCACTGCTACGCGATAAAAAACCACAGTACTCCCCGAGGATCCCACTGTTGGCTCAACCGACATTGGCGAAAATAGCGGCAAAAGTGAGCCTGAACACCTGGGGTAGCAAAGGCATACACACATTTGGGGACATCCACCAAGATGGGCAACTCCAAACCTATGAAGCATTAGCTGACAAACATGCACTGGGCCGGGGGGGATTCATAGCCTATGGTGCAATCCGACAGGCGATGCGAGCATGGTGGAAAAGTGGCAACTCGGAACCTGTCGTCTCCCCTTTGCTTCATGAGCTGCTGGGGAGCACTAATGTCCCATCAAGCATATCGAATATATACAACATCCTCGCTGCCCAGACTGAACATAAACAGGAACGGGCAAAAAATAAATGGGATCGCGTTCTGCCGGAACCATTAACACCAAACTTATGGGAACAGGCGTTGAAAATGACTCGTGGGGTCTCGCGCAACCCCCGCTTCCGTTACACGCAGTTTAACTATGTGCATCAGACTTATCTATCACCACACCGCATAACACGTATGTTCCCCCGAACACCACAGACATGCCCCAGATGCAACACGGAAGAGGCCACTTTCTACCACATGACATGGGAATGTCTCCAGATCCGGAACACATGGATAGACATAATAACACTGCTCGCTGATTGGACATACACTACATTATCCCCAACCCCTGAATTATGCTTACTGGGCATAGCACCTTGCCCTAAAAAACGCAAACGAACATATCAGTGCATCGCTCTGGCTCTGGTGCTATACAGACGGCTAATAGCCATGCACTGGAAATCACCGGGCGCTCCCAGCGTTGCCCAGTGGCGGGAGGAGGTAATACGCTGGGCCAAAGCAGAAACCCAGACTCTACAGAACTTACTAGATAAAGGTATCCTAGTTAAAGGCCTAGACACATGGAATCTATTTGTGACAGCTGCAGAAAACAAAGATGACGAACGCCCGCCCTGGAGTAACAAGAAATAGATTTTTGCCACCATCTCAATAGCAAAATCTAAACACTATTACAGAGGCCGACTGACATGCATGTGATAAGAGATAACCAATACACATACTGTAATAGCCCTCATGGAAACCCCACAAATGCATCGTTGGAGGGCTGAACTGGGCAGACACGTAAGGGGTCTGGTAGATATGGAGCCCCGCTGTTTCTTCCTCCTTTGGGCCGCTGTCCCCGCACCGTCACCCTAAGTTTGCAAGCAGACTGGACCCCTGCTTACCTGGAACAATCCAGTTGAGTGCGAGGGCGGCGGCGTCACCGGACCGGGAGTACAGACATGGTACGTGGCTTTTTGTGGGGACCGCTCTCGCCCCCGGTACCTGGCTCTCCCTGCCCTTGCCCCCCCCCATACCTGTGCTCGCCGGAACCACTCTAACCTTTATCTCTGTTTTTTTCCTGTTATTTCTCTCTTGTTTTTTCAATAACTTTGCACATGCAGAACCTATAGCGTATTGTAGAATAAACTCAGTAATATTTCAGCTGTGTAATGGGGGACTTGTATGGGATTTGCAGCATGTGCAAACAAAATATTCACTATGAACAAGCATACTGAAACATAATGTTAACTCTTTTTCTTTTTTATGTAACTCACTCGAATGTTGCTAATTGGCTGATAAAACAATAAAAACATATTAAAAAAAAAAAAAAAGCTGCAAACCTTTCAGAACGAAACGATTATAAACTGTGTTTATTATCCTTTTGTTGTGAAAGGGGCAGGGCTGTGGGGGTGACGAGCATTGAGGGGGAGTGCTGCATGTGTGTTCGGCTGGCCATCTTGGGCCAGCCAAACACACATGCGCAGTAGGCTGTCTCCAGACCGGCACTGCATTGCCGGGCGGGAGAGAGCAGGCACAGGCTTCCAGTCTGCCTGAGAGTGCCCTGGCTGGGTGCTCACAGCCAATCCTGATGCTGTTCTGAGCAGCGTCGGGATTGGTCACAGGGCAGGCTGGGAGCCTGTGCCTGCAGCAACGATGGAAAGAGGAGCGGCGGGGGCTCGGCAGATCAGGTACGTTTTTTTTTTTTTTATTAAGTGTACCCCCTGCTTCTCCACCCCGTGCACCACACCCACTCCACGCCTGTGTGCGCAGGAAGCCGCAATTGGATACATCCTCCCGATCATTTCCTTGCCATTCCTTAGGCTTGTGCTAACTTTATATGTTATGAGGTTTTAATGGTTTTATATGTTTCTATTCAAACGTATTTATAACATAATACAATTACTAACACAGTACTTTAGGTTCTTGTTTTGATATCTAGCTCAGATGAAAGTAAAAGTAAACAGAAATAAGCAGACTAGAGTTAAATTGTGATGTATTACTTGTTAGAGGTTTAACGTTGCACGATGTAATATTCCTGATAATAATTACATCATCACGTCATCCTGAATTTGGATTTTCCTGCTAATGGACAGAGTTTTTGCAAACTGCTGCATGTGGTGTATATGATACAAAAAAATAACTGAACAATGCAAAGGTTAAACCGAGGTTATGATGAGCTTTGGTTATAACATATTAACATATGTTTAGAAAATCTTAGAAATTCACAGAAAAAAACAGATATATTGAAGTCATAGTTCGGAATTAAAACCGAAAACTGCTATATGCAAGTTAAGGCTAGCACCACAATCCATAACTCGCACAACAGACATGCAAACCATAACTTAGTCACTAGATGCAATGCTCACCTTCTGTGTGGCAGATATAATTGCAACAGTCATAAATAAGATTACAGATATCTTTGTACTCAACAGTATGAAAGATAGAACTATGAGTGTAATATTAATTATTGTTATTTAATTACCTAGTGTTTTTAGGTGGTGTTACCTTTTTAGACAATTTTCATTGAAATTCAAAAAAACAATTCCGTATACAATAGCAAACTGGTGACATTGTCTACAGGAGCGTTCGCACGTCATTTACGAGCATGTCATGTTAAACACCAGCTACATTACATAAGCAAACAGTTCATGTTTTAATATACATTTCTAACATAACCGCAAATAAAACTGACTTTTGATGCACCAACTTTATCCTCCATGTGTATATCTATACGGTCTGGATAGGCCTGAGCCTTAGGCTCAGATTTTGAGTAGTAGGATAGCTCCATCTGGGATGACTGCTGATTGAACGGTGTATGCTCTGGCTGTGACGGGCCGTGTGAGATGTGAAGTGGGGGTGGGGGTGAAGAGAGAGGGGAACGTGGTGTAAGGTGGGTCTCATGTATCCTCCTGTGAGTTGTTGGGTGTAGCTAGAAGGGAGTGCAAATCACTGAGCTATGCTTCCCATGCCATGGCTACAGGATGTTTCCACAGGCCCCTTATCTTTTCGCGTGTCAGGGCGACTGCCTCATCTCGACCCCACTTAAGCGTCAGTACCTGCCAGTGTGCTGTACTGGGCAGTGTCTCTGATTTACAGTGCATTGTAATAAGCTTGGGGACCAGGAGCAATGCCAGGTCTATAAACCTGTTGCTGGCTTTTGCAGCTAATGGCCTGCGGAAAAAGACCAATAGTGCCCCTTCCATCGCCTCCAAGGCTGTGCGATCCAATACCTACTCTATTTCAGTTGATATCCATGACCAGTACTCGCCACAACTGGGTAGACCCAGAACATGTGCTTATTATGCTCTCCTACTTGCTGACAGCGTGGGCATGTGGACGGGGAACCAAACATTTGTGAGAAAGAAGTAGGCGTTTGGTACGCTCTGTGCAATACATTATGTTGGATACACTGGAACTTTGCGCTTTGGACACTCATCTTGGGTACTCAATGATTTTCTCCCAATCCTTTATTCCAATCTCCTTACCAAAATCACCCTCACATTCTCTACCGGTTGCACCAAGAGGATCTTTCACAGCTTGTATGAAAGCCTGGCAAACCACGTTACCAATTTGCGCCCCTCACCCATGGTGAACAGCAAGTGGATTAATGGGTGCTGGTCTGGTTCCGTGTCTATAATACCCCAAAGTCAGACCACTTCCACCAAGAGGTGTGTGTGCACCAGGAAGTGCCCTCAGGCAGGTGGTATTCCTCTCGAAGCATGTCAGCAGCATGGCCTCGCAAAACAGTGCCCCCAGAGTGTCCACTCCAGCCTCCGCCCATGTGTTCATTCCTAACTCTCTCAGCATTCTAAGGAAACTGAATACTGACCCCAACAGCATTAGCGGTGAGTAGAGTGGCATACTTGGCACTAACTTCAGGATACGGTATAAACTGTTTAATGCAAACTAGTACCTCAGGCGGTGGGCGTGCATGGGGCAGAAACGCTGTCTGCAGGTCCACCTGCACCCTCACAAAGTCCAAAAGGGCCAACACCTCAATGTAACAACCCGCCAACCAATATGTGGGCCACTACAATTGTGCAACTAGGTAATAATGTTCGAGGTTGGGAGCACCCAAACCCCCTTTTGTTATGGGAAGTTGTAACTTCCAAAGCGCTCCTCGGCTGCAGCTATTATTCCAAATGAAGGACCCCATGGTAGAGTGCAGAGAGCGAGAGGTGGACCTGTGGATGTTGATCAGAATGTTTTGAAAGAAATATAATAGGCGAGGGAGTATTACCATTTTCGCAAGTTACACTCTACCCCGGATCATAAGTGGGAGTGTGCACCAAAAGGCCATCTTAGGCTTCAATGATGTTACCGCCTAGGAGATCTTGTCTGCTGTGATATACATTACTGCCCAAGTATTTGAACGTACAAGGCTCCCATCTCAGCCACTTACCCTCTATGATGAGGTCCTTTGGGGGGCAATGTGGATGTAATGGGAATAAAAGATTTAGCCCAATGTACCCACAGCCCAAACGCCGCATAAAAACCCTGCAGAAGCACCTGTATGGGCTCATTGCCTTCCCTAATATTGCAAATGTTAATCAGGACGTCATCTGCATAGAGAGAGCGACAATGTGTGTCTCTTCAAATATCGGGTTCCCCCATCCATCCACCAGCTGACACAGCTTCTGTGCCAAAGGCTCCATGGCTAGAGCATAAAGCAGCAGAGAGCGGACACCCTTGCCGGGTCCCACGCTTGATCTGGAATGGAGGGGAGACGCACTTGCCAATTTTGACCCTCGCCAGCGGATCCATATAGAGTAACAGTATCAATGCCTGGAGCCTCCCCATTAGCCCACATGCTGTCAGTGCTGAGAAAATATAGTCCCAGTCCAACATGTCGAATGCTTTTTCTAGATTTAATACCAGGCATATTGAGAATGGCCAGTGAGGTGGGGCCAGCTCCATCACTCTATGCAGTCGACGAATGTTAAGCGTGGTGGCTCTTCCGGGTATAAACCTGAGTTGATCCGGGTGCACTAACCGTCTCATGTGTCCATACAGGTGACTTGCCAAAATCTTGCTTAGAATCTTGTAATCCAATCCCAGCGTAGACAGCCCATGGTAGGAGGCAAGTTTCTCTGGATCTTTGCCCGGCTTCGGGAGAGAGCCCAGAAGCGGCTCCCGCATGCTCTGTAGAAAGCAGCTGTCATCCATCGCAGTTTGATACAGTTTGTGTAATTTGGGGGCAAGGTGATGCTCGTACGCCTTAAACATTTTAATAGGAAGCCCCTTTAAGCCCTGCATTTTGTGGGTGGCAGGGCCCCTGATTGCTCCCTTAACCTCATCTAGCATGAGTGGGGTGTTGAGGTACTCTGTCTCTGTGGTTGTTAATGTAGGGAGTACCACCCAAGCGAAGAACTCACAAATGTTGCTGTGGCAGGGCAATTGCAATGGACCATAAAGTGTGAAATAGTGTGAATCTGGGATTGCTGTAAAGTGAACTCTGTTGGCAATATGCAGATCCTCACAATGGGAGCTGGGAGTCAACACTACACAATAACCAAGCCAACAGGCGACCGGCCTTGTCACCATCAGCATGCATTTTGGCCTGGTACGACCTAAAGTTGACACATCGCAATTGCTTCACCAGGCGTGTGTGCATGGCTAATGCCGTGTTCAGATCTGCCTGCACTGTGGGATTGCCTCCGGCGGCGGATTCAAGAGGTTTCAGAGAAGCCATAGCCTGCACTAAGTCCCAGTATATTCCCACCACTGTGTGCATAAAGTGGCTACCTTCATCGTCTCCCAATCTGTGAGCTTAGAACTAGATGTGAAGAAGTGTATACGTTTTTCGTCTGTCTCGGCTCGTAGTGCCTGGTCTCCTAGTAAGGCCTGTTGCAGTCGCCAGGAAGGGATCGTCGGTAATGGATTGTGATCTGAGAATGTCTTGCCCAAGTATTCTGCCCCATCACCCACAGGTGGGTCGTCAGATCACACAGAATCCTGTCCAGTCTAACATGAAAGTCGTGCACTACAGAGTAGTTTGAGTAATCTATCTCATCTGGAGGTAAGGCTCTCCAGCTGTCTGTTAGGGGCCAATGTTGGAGCCACTGTGCAAATAAGACTGCTGCTTTCTCAACTGGGGAGCCCGGGAGTGCAGGTGTGATTGGTCTAGTCGTTGATAGGTAACACAATTGAAATCACCCCCTAATATCCATGTATATGAGCCCATTGTGTTAATGCAGTATTGAGTTGAGAGAATAAGTCATATTGTGCTGTGTTAGTGGCATCAATACTACCTAATAACGCTGCCTCCCCATCCAGGAGTCCCTCCAACAGCACATATCTACCCTCTGGATCAACGTCCATTCTTAGTGTTTGAAAGGGGACTCTATGGCAGATCCAAACCAAGGCCACGTGCACAAAGCCCGAGTATGTGGTACAGAAGCAGTGACCCCTCCATCGTCTATGTAAGCGTTCCTCCTCCCTTCTCGTCACATGTGTCTCTTACAAGAAAGCAATCTGTACACCCCTCCTCCGCAAGTATTCCTGCACAAAATGTTTCTTTCTGGTGGAGCCCATGCCCTGTACATTCCACGTCATTAACTTATACTTAGCCATTCTGTTTGCATACTGAAGTGAACCCCCTGTGACAGCTGACTTTGGGGGTCATTCAGACCTTGGCGGACGGCGGAGGCTGTCCGCCAAGGTACCGCCGAAAATGACCGCACCGCGGTCAAAAGACCGCGGCGGCCATTCAAACATTTCCGCTGGGCCGGCGGGCGCTCTCCAAAAGAGCGCCCGCCGGCCCAGCGGAAATGCCCCTGCAACGTGGACGCCGGCTCAGAA
The DNA here is from genome assembly GCF_031143425.1 of Pleurodeles waltl. NCBI lineage: Eukaryota > Metazoa > Chordata > Amphibia > Caudata > Salamandridae > Pleurodeles > Pleurodeles waltl. The sequence continues at coordinate 714,655,300 of NC_090446.1, forward strand.
TTGAGCCGGCGTAGTTGCATGGGTGCGACGGGTGCAGTTGCACCCGTCGCGTATTTCAGTGTCTGCAAAGCAGACACTGAAATACTTTGTGGGGCCCTCTTACGGGGGCCCCTGCAGTGCCCATGCCATTGGCATGGGCACTGCAGGGGCCCCCAGAGGCCCCGCGGCACCCCCTACCGCCATCCTGTTCATGGCGGGTTTCCCGCCATGAACAGGATGGCGGTAGGGGGTGTCTGAATCCCCATGGCGGCGGGAGACCGCCGGTTTACCCTTTCTGACCGCGGCTAAACCGCCGCGGTCAGAATGCCCTTGGGAGCACCGCCAGCCTGTTGGCGGTGCTCCCGTGGTCGGTGACCCTGGCGGTCACCGGCCGCCAGGGTCAGAATGACCCCCTTTGTGTCTTGGCGCCATCCCACCACATCTCAATACTGTTAGAAATTGGGTTTCTGGTTGGCAGTCAGGTTACCCCCTGTCCAAGCAAAAGCCCTCACTCTAGTCAGGGTAAGTCACACACAATCCAAGATTATCCTGTGCCCACCCTCTGGTAGCTTGGCACAAGCAGTCAGGCTTAACTTAGAAGGCAATGTGTAAAGTATTTGTGCAATAAATCATACAATACCACCATATAGCACCCAAAAAATACACCACACAGTGTTTAGAAAAATATATAATATTTATCAGGATAATTGAAGTTCAAAACGAATAAAGTTGCAATGTGAATTTGTAGAGATATCACTGAAAAGTGATATATAGGGGGTCATTCTGACCCTGGCGGTCATGGACCGCCAGGGCCAACGACCGCGGGAGCACCGCCAACAGGCTGGCGGTGCTCCCATGGGCATTCTGACCGTGGCGGTACAGCCGCGGTCAGAAACGGGAAACCGGCGGTGTCCCGCCGGTTACCCGCTGCCCAAGGGAATCCTCCATGGCGGCGCTGCAAGCAGTGCCGCCATGGGGATTCCGACCCCCTTACCGCCAGCCTGGCTCTGGCGGTTTTGGCCGCCAGAACCTGGCTGGCGGTAACGGGTGTCGTGGGGCCCCCTAACAGGGCCTCACCAAGATTTTCAGTGTCTGCCAATCAGACACTGAAAATCGCGACGGGTGCAACTGCACCCGTCGCACCCCTACCACTCCGCCGGCTCCATTCGGAGCCGGCATCCTCATGGAAGGGGGTTTCCCGCTGGGCTGGCGGGCGGCCTTCTGGCGGTTGCCCGCCAGCCCAGCGGGAAACTCAGAATGACTGCCGCGGTCTTTCGACCGCTGTACGGTCTTCTGGCGGTTCCCGCCAGGCGGGCGGCTTCCGCCGCCCGCGGAGGTCAGAATGACCCCCATAGTGTCTTAAGTCTTTAAAAAGCAAACAAAGTATCTTTCAAGCACAAAGTACCTGGTTTGGAGTGGAAAATCTCCTCAGAGGGCCACAGAAAAAGAGATACGTGGAAAAGGGTGTGTGCGTCGATTTCTCCCCAGCACACACAGACTTGCGTCGTTATTTTTCACGCGGGAAAGTCGTGCGTCGTTTTACGGCGCGCGGACGGTCTCTTTCTGTGGATCGTGGGGATTACCAGATGTCCCGGGGCTGTGCGTGGATTCTCCTGGTTGTTTACCGGCTGCGCGTCGTTCTGCGGGGCTGTGCGTCGAAGTTTCGCTCTCACGGCAGGTGTCGCGTTGATTTCTCCTCTGGCGGTCGGACGGCGTTGTCCTTGCGAGGCCGTGCGTCGAAGTTCCGGTCGTCCCGAAGGCGTCGCGTCGATCAGCGTCAGTGTGCGGCGTTTTTCTCGCCGCGGAACAAGCTGTGCGTCAAACATTTCGGTGCACGAAGCGTCCAAGTGAAAAAGAGAAGTCTTTTTGGTCCTGAGACTTCAGGGAACAGGAGGCAAGCTCTATCCAAGCCCTTGGAGAGCACTTTTACAGCCAGACAAGAGTTCAGCACGGCAGCATGGCAACAGCAAGGCAGCAGTCCTTGGTAGAAGGCAGTCAGGTGAGTCCTTTAGGCAGCCAGGCAGTTCTTCTTGGCAGGATGCAGGTTATGGTTCAGGTTTCTTCTCCAGCAAGTGTCTGATGAGGTAGGGCAGAGGGCCAGTTTTATACCCAAATGTGCCTTTGAAGTGGGGGAGACTTCAAAGAGTGGCTAAGAAGTGCACCAGGTCCCCTTTCAGTTCAATCCTGTCTGCCAGGGTCCCAGTAGGGGGTGTGGCAGTCCTTTGTGTGAGAGCAGGCCCTCCACCCTCCCATCCCAGGAAGACTCATTCAAAATGCAGATGTATGCAAGGGAGGCTGAGTACTCTGTGTTTGGGGTGTGTCTGAGTGACTGCACAAGGAGCTGTTAACTAAGCCCAGCCAGAAGTGGATTGTAAGGCACAGAAAGATTTAAGTGCAAAGAAATGCTCACTTTCTAAAAGTGGCATTTCTAGAATAGTAATATTAAATCCAACTTCACCAGTCAGCAGGATTTTATATTACCATTCTGGCCATACTAAATATGACCTTCCTACTCCTTTCAGATCAGCAGCTACCACTTCGATACTGGATGAGGGCAGCCCCAATGTTAGCCTATGAAGGGAGCAGGCCTCACAGTAGTGCAAAAACGAATTTAGGAGTTTTACACTACCAGGACATGTAAACTACACAGGTACATGTCCTGCCTTTCACCCACACAGCACCCTGCTCTAGGGGTTACCTAGGGCACACATTAGAGGTGACTTATATGTGGAGAAAGGAGAGGTTTAGGCTTGGCAAGTACTTTTAAATGCCAAGTCGAGGTGACAGTGAAACTGCCCACACAGGCCTTGCAATGGCAGGCCCGAGACAAGGAAAAGGGGCTACGTAAGTGGGTGGCACAACCAGTGCTGCAGGCCCACCAGTAGCATTTAATCTACAGGCCCTAGGCACATAGAGTGCACATTACTAGGGACTTATAAGTAAATTAAATAGTCCAATCCGGTATGATTCAAGGTTACCATGTTTTAAGGGAGAGAGCATATGCACTTTAGCACTGGTTAGCAGTGGTAAAGTGCGCAGAGTCTAAAAACCAGCAAAAACAGTGTCCAAAAAGTGGAGGGAGGCAGGCAAAAAGTTAGGGGTGACCACCCTAAGGCTGTCCAGTCTAACAAATACCCATGTCCAACCTGTAAAGAAAAGATGTTATTGCATCATGCGTTTTAACCAGTTGAACAACCTGAACAACCATAACTCCCAACCGAGGGCAATCCCGGAACCGGGGGTCACTCAGACATTGTAACCTGTTGATGGGGTGCTCCCATGCCGGCCGCTATGGGCTCCATCTGCACCAAGGAGTCAACTGAAAAAAAGGGAGAAAAGAGAGAAGGGGTGCCCAGTATTGTCAGAGGCTCTAAGCTCTACTGCAAAAGTAATAAGCAGTACTTGAATGAGCTATGAGCCAGAAGATCCCATGTCTGTCAAACAGCTGCTTTCCTCTGCTTCCCATAGACTGCCATTCCCACCTGCAGACCATAGGAGCAGTGTCTCCAATCATCTATGCTGATATCTACCCAGCCATGGTATTATAAGACCTCCTCTGTCGTTTGAGGCGTGACAGTAGGCAAATGCTGTGAGGTCATACTGTCCTCAGAAAGCATGGAGTTGGAGTTGGCCACATCTTTATCTGGGAAGAGTCCTGCAGCGAGTGCCTGTCTGCTCATATAGTGATTGCTGTGGCCAACGCCTGGGCCTGTTCTGCCCTAGCCTGTTCTGCCGAAAGGGTTCCTTGGACCGCAGCCCACGGGCGACGACCCAGCCCCCGCCTCCATCTGCCTGCAGTCTTTGGGCTGCAGTGCTGCAGCTCCGGAGAATTTGGCAACGAGGTTTCATAGCAACGTTGCTCCACCCAGTCCCAGGCATCCATCGGTTTTGTAAAAAAAAGGTCTTGCTGCCTGTTATCACCTTCAGCTCCTGGGAACAGAAGCGAGTAGCGGAGGCCAGCCTGCTGTAGTTTACGCTTCACACCAAGGAAAGAGGCTCTGCGTCTCTGCGTCTCTGCATCACGAAGGTGTAGACCAGAAAGATGACATTGTCATACAGAAGAGAGGACACTGCCCGCAGGAGGGCCTATTTATCCCTGTAGTTGAGGATGTGGGCTACCACAGGTCTTGGGGGGGATCCCAGCGGAGGACACCGCACTGGCACCCCATGGGTGTGCTCCACCAGGAAATACGCCGACAACTGCTCTGGTGTCACCTGCTACCTCAGCCAACTCCCACAGAAGGCAGTGGGGTACGTCCCCTCCGCAGCCTCCTGAAATCCCACAATGCAGATGTTATTCCGACGGGATCTTCCCTCAGCATCCTCAGCTGTGTCTTCCAATTCTCGGACCTTAGAGGACAGGTAGCGCACCTTCCCCTACAACTCCTGGACAGTCGGATGGAGCTCTGTCACCTCGCTCTCCACATGCCCGCCAATTTCTTCTGGTCGGCTCTGAGAATTCCCAATTCAATAGCAACCGCATCCACCAAGTCGCTAAGCTCCTGTTTGGAGGTTGTTATGGCCCCCAGGATCTGGTCCAGTTTGTCATCAGTAGTGGACACTGCCGCCAGAGGAAGGGGGGGGCAAGGATCACATATCCCAGAGTTCTGGGATGTGTCTTCCGCACTAAGGGTCCTGTTCCGCCCCTACAGCCCATTGTCAATGCGTCAGCAGGCCTATGGCACCTCCTGTGAGGACCAGGATAGCAGGACAAACAATATTTTGAATGTGGTGGACTTCCTGGTCCGCATCCTCGTCCCACAACCAAGACGCTGAATGTTTCTGCAAGCTTATGGCGGGAGACTCAGTGGGGATCCACCCCAGTGTCACACGGTTCTGTTCTGCCGCACATGGGCTAAACCAGTGGGAAAGTACTTGCATCAGAGGGGCACTCCAGTGCCAACTTCCCCCCCCCCTCCAGTGCCTATGGTACCACACCCACGAGTTCCAGGGGAGGGTTACACCTCAGGTGAGCTTCATTCATGACTCACCCTCCACCAGAGGTTGCTCCCCTGCACTCCTTCGGCTCCAGCTCCGAGGGAGGTAAGCCGCCGTTGCACTGGTGTGCGTCCTTCAGCACTGCAGGGCGGCCCATCACTGTAGCCACCCCGTACCACCGCCCGCAGCTCCTCTGCCCAGCTGGGCCATAGATAAATGTGGGTCCCCAGTACCAGCCCAACACTACCCGGCTCGTAGCCATCAGGCAATGCCGCTCTCTCCCCTGCCCCTCCCCCCACCCGTGGCAATTATTGTGGGGGGGAGTTTGTCCACCTCTCCCATATCTGTCCCAATCTCCCACCTGAGAATAAAACTGATCTGCTTGAACTGTGATTCATGGCATATTTATGAATATACCTGGTGGTGTCCTTGTGGCAGGCCGCTGCCGGTGGTGGAAGCACTCCACCCCATACCCTGGCAGACGACCTTCTCCCCGGAGCAGGTAAGTTGATCATCCGACAGGGTGGGGGGGTTTGTGCGTGTATGAGTGTGTAGTGTCTGCGTGTGTGCATGAATGTGTGCATGGTTGTATGTGTGTCTGTATGTTAAAGTGAGTGCGTGTCTGCATGTCAGTGTGTATGCATGTGAGTATGCGTGTTTTGATAGGTGTGAACATGTATGAATGGAGTTTTGAATGCATGTATGGATGGAGTTGTGAATGCGTATATGAATGTAGTTGTGTGTGCATGTATGGATGTTGTTAATGCGTGCATGGGTGAGTGCGAGTGTATGTAAGTAGGTGAATGGGTGTATGCATGGTGCGTGTGGGTGTCTGTGTGCATGTATGTGGTGAGGGGAGCGATGTGGGTGAAGAGGGGTAGAGGTCTGGGGGAGGAGGGTGATGTGAGTGAAGGGGTGGGAGGAGGGGGGGTCTCTAGTGCTTGCTGATACCACTAGCCCTTCCACCATTGTTTTCGTGGCAGTGCTACTACAGCAGAAACCATGTCGGAAGGCCAGCTCCTAATACCGCTGGTGATCTTCTGCGACACTCATACTGTTGCGGTCTGCACCGCCAGCCTGTTGGTGGTGGGACCGCCACATTTACCCTGCATATGGCTGGGTCCAAATTGGAATGGCATGGCAAGCAAAACTACTGGTGGATTAAACCCAGATCTGTGATGGAGGTGAATGTTTGATTTGTTCTGCATTCTATCTATCATCTGTTGTTTTTGCATTTGTCGCCCTCAGTGGGAAGGTCAGAAGACCGCCAGGGCCAAAATGACCCCCTACGGCTCCAAAGATGGCCACCAGAGAAAAAAGAGCCCAAGTGTAGCCCACGTATAACCCAATGACAGAAGTGTGCAAAACACTTAGGGGCATATTTATAAGAAAGGGGCGCATCTGCCGTGATTTGCCACTTTTCTTCTGCCCCCTGCTCCCCCCTAACGTCACCATGGTAGTGCTGTATTTACAGTACAGCCCACCATGGCACATGTTAGCACATTAGCACCAAAAGTTGTGACGCTATTGTGGCACATCGGTCGACTACTGCCAAAAATGATGGCATTAGTTCAGCAATGCGTTGGCAGGCCCATTGGAAACAATGGGAGCATCACTCTAATAAAAATGATTGGAAAAATGGCGCAGTGAAATCTCGGAATATTCACAGCACCATTTTTCTGGGGCTCCTAACGGGGAAACACCCCCATTTAATACATTATGCCTCACACAGGCATAATGTGGTGCAAGGGGTTACAAAGTTGGGCAATTCATGCATTGCGCCACTTTGTAAATATGGCACAGGGAAATGGCCTCCTTATCTCCACATTAGTGTAACCAAAATAATGACACTAGTGTGGCACAAGGGGCTTGTAAATAGACCCCTTAATTTTTTAGTTTTTTGGCAGTTTTATAAAGCACAGTCTTGACCCGAAGGTATTGGAGTGCTTTAAATGAGCATCAGTTACATTACACAAATCAGATTCATTTTAGTTCTAGGCATGCGGAGATTAAATAATTTGCCCAGAATCACAGGATGTTGAGCTGAATTCGAAACTCAAACCTGATTCCCCACTTGCAAAGTCTGCAGCTCTGGCTGTAACGCATCATCCTCTTCCCTAAGTGTAACGTATAATCAAGTGATCAACTGGATAAAAAACATAAAGAAAGAAAATCATTAAAAAATGTTTTGTCGCTATTTGAGAACACAGAAAATATGTCCTCAGAATAGTTTTTTAGGGCACTACCATAATTTCTGTGGAAATAAGACCCTCTCATTTATATAATTTCTGAAGGAACTACTTTAAATATTACAGTTATGAATACATCAAGGGGACGTCAGGCATGCCACACTTTTGTAATAATTATAGAATGTTAGCAATCTAGATGTTCATTAAAATACAGTGGTGAGGCAGATGTTAGAGGCATGGACTTGGATAATTGAGTGCAGGGAGGAGGGTGCAGAGGGGACAAGTTTATCCTGCTGGGCAGGCGGAGGGGCAGTGGCAGCACAAGGGACCATGGAGGGCAGGGGAAGAGGGCTACAAAACAACCATGTAGGATAGGCAAGAGAGGCTGCGGCAATATAACAGACCACTGAGAGCAGAAGGAAGTGGCAGTGCAAACATACATGCCAACAGAACCGATTCAGGCAGGAGACTCCTAATGTTTTTAAGGCCAAACGGGCTTTATTTTATCCGTCTCCTGCCCAAAATCTTCTCTTTTTCAATGTAAGTCAATGGGGAAAATCCATTCCCCAGGTTTTGTTTTCTCAAAACCTCCCTCTTACCAAGTTCAAAATATTGGTAAGTAAGGTACATTGGATCACAGAAGGCAGGAGTAATGGGGTAGGGACATGGTCTCGGATAACAGAGGGCAGGCGGGAGATGGGCAGGTGCACTAAACTGACCTTACAGGGCGGGCATCAGGGGTTGCAGCAGCACAATATAGCACACAGGGCAAGCGAGATGACAGTGCAGCACAATGGACCATGGAAAACAATAGGGCGGGGACAGGGCCGTGCACATGGACAACAGAGAGCAGAGAGGAAAGAGGCAAGGGCCTTAAGCTCACGACGCCAGACAGACAGGAGGGACAGTTGCAGCATAACGGACCATGAAGGGAAGGAGGCAGGGGCACGACAACAGACCAGACAAAGCAGGAGGGAGTGAATAGGGGCCTGAATGTGGAAAATGGAGGGCAGGAGGCAATGCAGCAGGGCAGGAGCAGCAAGTTGAACATGGAGGGCAGGCAGGATGGGCACTGGAAGCACAACACACCATGAAGGGTGACAGTGAGACTATAATGACATACACACAGACAATGGAGGAAAGGTGGAAGGGGTTCAGGGGCAGCAAGCTTACCAACTTGGGCAGGTGGGAGGGGCTGTGGCAGTACAGAAGACCATGCATGGCAGGCGTGAATGTCTGTGGCAGTACATTGGCCAGGAAGGGGACAAGGGCATGCACAAAGGACCATGGAGGACAGAAGAGAGGGGTAGGAGCTGGGCACAGACAAGAGAGGCCAGGGAAAGTGGCTTCACAACAGACCACGCAGGGAAGGCAAGGGAAGCAGCTGCAACACAACAGACCATGGATGGCAGAAGGTAGTGGAATCAAAATGAACCATGGCAGACAGGAGAGAGGAGATAGGGGCAAGGAACTCAGACAGGTAGGGTGGAGGTGGCAGGGATAGGCGGCAGTCATCTGACCATGCTAGGCAGGCAGGAGGGGCAGTGGGGCAGTACACTCAGAGTAGATGGGTGGGGTGCTGGCAGGTCCATGGAACATGGTGGGCAAAAAAGGAGGGAGCAGGGCCATGTATACAGACATTGGAGGGCAGGGGAAGGAGGCCAGGGGCAGCAAGCTAAGCACAGAGACTAAGCAGGAGGGCAATGATGGGGCATAGCATTGGGCAATGGAGGGCAGGAGGAGTAGGCAGGGACATCAAGCTTAACGAAGGGTAGAGGCAACACATTGGACCATGCAGGGCAGGAGGGAGGGTGCTGGGGCATGGACTCAGACAACAGAGGGTAGGATGGAGGTGGATGGGGGAGCAAGCTAACTGTTGAGGGCAGGCAGGAAGGGCAGTGGCAAAACAACGGCCACACAGTGCTGTAACGTGGGAGCAGGAGCATGGACTTGGACAGTGGATGCAATGGGGGAGAAGGAGCAGCAAGCTTGTGAGGGGGGCAGCACAAAGCCAGGCAAAGCACTGCCTCCAGCCCTCCACCTGTGCATTGTAATTAGCATTTTACTTAACGTTGAAAAAAAGTAGAAATTCACTAAAAAAAACAAAGGTTACAAGGACGTTATAGTTAGGAAATAGAATTAAAAAACCTTAAAAATTAATTAAAAACACAAAGGTGCAGGGACGTCATAGTTAGGTTTGGATGTTACACACATAATCATTTGTTTCTTTCAGTGAATTTCTATGGTGTTTGTTTCATATAAAGTAATTTTAATTACTAAACATTAATCCAACTACCCTGTGCATTGTGGCTGCAGTACCTGGCCTGCAGCCAGACCCTGTGGCTAACCCCCTATAACCACCCAATCTTGCCCAGTGCACCCCATCAGCCACGCTCGGTGGGTTGGTCGCAGGGCCTGGCCCTGCCCCCAACACCCCATAACCTCCAACCCTGAGAGAGAGAGAGTAATTCAGAAAGAGACATTGATTTAGGCTTTGATGAATGATATATGCAGAGTTAGACATTTTAGGACAAATTAAAAAGGAACATATATTTGTCATTTAAAACAAGTGAGATCGCCTTCCAGTATGTACCTTTCACTTTTAAAGTTTAAATTAAACTAAAGGAGGGAAAATACCACAGACACACCTGGAGTAGAAGCCTCAACTTTCAGTGTGAGGGTCTGTGACCTTACCCATTACACCACAGGTGACTCGTTAACCTGCTGTATTCAGACATACCTATGACATTCAACCCACGCATGTGATAAGAAAGAAACGTGAATGTTCCATCACTAGAAAGGTTTAACAGTCAAAACACTAATCAATAAACAAACGCACTGACAATACTAGGATCTGAACCTTCAGCCTATTGAGTGACAGCACAAGACCTTGCACATTAGCCCAGAAGTGAATATCTTATGCCCTGTATCCAAACGTAAGTACAACATTCATACCGAACATCTTGCTAGTCTCACTCTTTGAAGTAATTGCTTGGAATGACCATTGCAATGGCAATATCTCTCTCTCTCTGTCTATTCCATCCCATTATGGGATAGAAGAGAGAGAGAGAGATAGAGAGAGAGATCACAGGACCGCAAGGAAAGCCTTAAGGCCTCTGCGGTCCTAGCTGGCTCCCTGCATCCTGCGGGAACCAGCATCGCTTTTAACAGCAGCTCCCTGCTTGCAAGAGCAATGTTCTCATTTGTTCTTCCCCACACACATATTTGCATGCAGGAAAGACAGATGAAAACTCTGCTTGCTGCAAGTGAGAACTGTTTGGCAGCACTCTCTTGCAGAAAGCAGACTTTGTCAGTTGCCACCAAGCAAAAGCAAACAGCTATGTCCCTGGGGTGGGCCCCCTGGGACATAGCAGGAACCGGCTCTGGGGGGTGGTGATCCCCAGGGCCATCTGTGACTCCTCAACGGGGGTTGCACAGCCCCCCTCCAACTGTGAATTTAGCCCCGGGAAGGTGGTGGTGGTCCCAGGGGCTGCAGGGTCTGAAATGGACCCCTGTTTCTTTTTTTTTATGTTCGTCCCGGGGGTGGTCCCATGGGCTGTGTGGGGCCATGCTAACACCTGCATTATAATACAATCAAGCCCCGGGGAGGTCGCAGTTCCTGGAGATACCGGGGGGCTATCTATGTGCTCTCCACTTTGCCCTGGGAAGGTGGCAGTCCCTGGGGCACTGAAAAGCCCTGTGCGCCCCCCTCCTTATTTTTCACTGTGCCCTCGGGACTAGGCCCAGCATGGGGCTTTAAAAAAAACACACGTGCAGGAGGCAGTTGTTTTTTTTGTTTTGTTTTTTTTTTAATGCTTTTTTTGCCCCGTTGGGGAACCTCTGGGACTCCAGTACCAGAGCTAAGGGGTCAGGGTGTCTCTACCCTGGCCCCTTTTATTTTTTTCATATTGATTTTGAGGGCCTCAGCTGAAACCACGTCCCAAGAAAGTTGCCAACACTTCCTGATTGAAATTTTGGCAGCCAATCTGAGCTGTGCATTTCCCTGCCCGAGCTCATTATGATTTGCGAATTCTTCACGATCTACACATTTGGATTTCCTTTTATTTCTCCTAAACTACTGAACGGATTTACACCTAACACCCCAAAGCACAAGCTGCGTACCAACAGCTAGCTTTCTCCCAAATTTACTTTAATTACATCCAGCGGTTCTGGCTTTAGTTGTGTTGAAAGGTCCTATAGCTATTAACATGGGAATCACAACTTTTCTCACTCCCCCTTTTTCTCCGCCCCCACTTGATGGATCACCCCAAAACTTTCCGTGTGCAACAAGAATCAGCAGGACACTTGTTAGGAAATTTTTTAAAGATTGGTCAAACAGTGCCAAAGATATAGGTAAGTCAAAAAATGCCTTTCCTATAGAAACATGGTCATAACCATAACTACTTACTGGCAACCGCCAGTAGATCCTAACTATACCTACTGGCACTCTTCCTATGGAAGGTAGGTCCTAACTATATCTACTGCCCACCGCCAGTAGGTTATATTTATATAACCTACTGGCGGTGGTCAGTAGATATAGTTAGGACCTACTTTCCGTAGGAAGATCACTTTTTGTTTTTGGGATTTTCATAACTTATACTTCAGTTGGTTCAGTTGCTGTCATGAAAATTTCTGGGTGATCCCCGTGTGATCAGGATCCGACAAAAAAGGGGGTCCCAAAACGCATTTTTCCATAGGGATTTTGAAAACGACTGCAGCCTGAACTGCTGGACAGAATTGCACAACATTTGGCAGAAAGCTAGCTCTGGGTGAGGAAAGCAAACTGTGATTTAGTGTAAATCTGTTCAGTAGTTTTTGAGGTATTAGGGTTTAAAAATTATCGACATCTAGGGACGCGGATCCGCAGATCCAACTGTCTCCGTGCTGATATCTGACTGGCTGCCAACACTTCAACAAGGAAGTCTTGGCACCCATTTTGGGACCCGGCTTGAGCCAAGTCCCACAAAAAAAGTTTGAAAAACAAAAAAAGGGAGGTGTCAGAGTAGAGTCACCCTGAGTCCCTAGCCTTGGTCTAAGAGTCCCTCTCAGACCCTGCCATGGCTGAAAAGCATTTTTATTAAAAATAAAACCCTGAGAAATCTGCAGAATGATCCACAGATTTTTCCACTATACCTTTTTGAAAAAAAGGCCTGTCTTCGGTCCTTTTATTTTATTTTGCCCCTATGTGGGCCAGGTCCTGGGGCATTGGGGGATTAAACAAGAAGGGGGGGTGCATGGGGCTTCCTTCCTAGTGTTTGTATTAGCCCCAGGGTCCACCACTTGCCATTGGTAAAACAGTAATTCCTAATGGGGGAGGCCCGTATGGCCTCCCTCAAAGCCTCAGAACTTCCACCTCCTCAGGGCTAAATATGAAATGAATCCCACATGCCCCGCCCCTTCACCTTAGCAGAACACTCTGTTGTAATGGGGTTGGCGCATACGGATTCCCCATAGCCTCAGGTGGCCCTCACAGCCCCCTGCAGCCCTGGGGACCGCCACCTCCCCAGGGCAATTTAATTCAATAAAGGAAGGGCTACATGCCCCCCACTCAGCCCCAGGGATCACCACCTTCCCGGGCTGAAATAAAATAATGAAGGGGGTCTGCCGTGGACCCCGGGGATCACCACCTCCCCAGGGTTAAAGTAACCATTAGAGGGGGGCGGCGTGGGCCCTACGCGGACCCAATAATGTCCGTGCTGACCACCAACCCCAGGGCTGGCTCCTGCTATGTCCCGAAGTGCCCACCCCTGGGACACAGCTGTTTGCTCTGACTTGGCGGGAACTTTGACAGCTGTCAAAGTGCTCTTGCTGCATAGAAGCGTAAATTTAATCTCAGAGATGCAGGCAGTGAAAGAGATGAAACAATTGCTCTTGCACACAGGGAGTTGCATGTTTAACAGCTCCCTCTGTGCAAGAGCAATGCCGGCTCCCGCAGGAGGCTGCCTGAGACCGGGTGTGCCTTGAGGTTTCCCCCGCAGTCTCCCATTGCATGCTGGGTAACCTGGGGGGCACCCAGGAGACATGACTGGGCCCTGGGTGATGGGGTCCCTGGTGCCACAATCGGCCCAGGAAAGGGAGGCCTTCCCCCTCACCCCCCAATTGTATGAAGGCCAGGCCATGGGGGATGGGCAGCCCCTACTACCTTAAAGTCCATGGTACTCCCTATGAAATGCTGCAAATCACCTGGAAGCTGCGTCCGCTTGGCCCAGCACTGTTCATCTTAGTAGTATGCAAAGGTCTTCCTGAATTGTACCAGGGTGATGGACAGCTTACCAAAGGGCCCCACAGTGCATTTCCCGATGATTTTGGTGGTGCATTCTTGATGCCGAGGACATCTCCACAAAATAAGAAGCACTTATGTCATATAGATCTGAGGAAGGACCCTAGTTTGGTGGAGATTTACGTCTTTGTAGTATTGTTGGCCTCTCTATAGAAGGATTCATGTCATCATGGAATTCCAGAGAAAAAGCCAACAGGAACAATCATGTTGCCAAAACACACACAAGGTCACTGGTGACATTTCCTTGTACTCCATTATCGAGCTGTAGTGTAGAATACATACTGAACATTTACCCAAGGAGGCAGAGAGAACTCAACTTGGGTAGATATTTTGTGCAAAACTGTGGACTCTTGTTGGATAAAAGAGCAGGTGAGATTCCTTTGTGGCTGAGTTACTCAAATAGCACTTGACACAATTGCACACCCACTCACACAATCAAGCACCCACTCCCACAATCATGCACCCACTCCCACAATCACGCACCCACTCCCACAATCACGCACCCACTCACACAATCACACACCCACTCACACAATCACACACCCACTCACAGACCCACTTAGTTAATCATGTACCCACTCACAGATCCAGTCAGACATTCACGCACCCACTCACAGACCTTCTCAGACATTTGTGCACCCACTCAGGCTCACACGCCTACTCACAAACCCACTCAGAGACTCATGCTGTCACTCACAGACCCACTCAGAAACACATTCACTCACTCAGAGACCTACTCAAACACTCATACACCCATTCATAGACCTACTCAGAGACTCACGCATCCAATTACACAGACCCACTCAGGCTCCCACACACACACTCAGGCCCACACAGTCACTCACACACTCACAGACCCACACACTCACTCACACACTCACAGACCCACACACCCACCCACTCACAGAGACACTCTCACACCCACTTCCACACCCAGAGACCCTCTCACACGCTCTCAGACCTATTCTCATACCCAGAAAGACAGGCCCTGCGGCCAAGTCCTGCCATTCATGGCTAAAGTCCATGTGCAGCGTGGAGTTGGGTGGTTTAACGTATAGTAATTAAAATTACTTTACATTGAAAAAAATAGAAATTCACTGAAAAAAACAAAGGTTACAGGGACATTATAGTTAGGAAATTGAATTTAAAAAAACATAGAAATTCACTTAAAAACCAAAGTTTACATGAAAATTACAGTTAGGTATAATTTACTCGCACAAAACCAGAGTAATTCAGCAGTTATAGTTATTGCAAGTAACTATAACACAGTGACAGGTTTTGAAGAGTGCTCCCACTTCTCAAAATAAGAAGACTGGCACCAATTAAAAGACTGACAAACTGTCAATGTGCCACATAAAGGTGAGCAGGAGTAAAAGAAAGGACAAAAGGAGTAAATTATGGACCTGCAGGCAATCTGATGCAAAAGCCTTAACAAAATCAGATAGGTAGTAAGCACCACAACCTTGTAGAACTATTTTCATAGGTATTTAAGAAAGATTAAACAAGTTAGTGCACTTTTGGGTAAGAGAAGATAGCTCATAATTGTTAAAGACTGTGCACTTCACTGAGATTAGTGAAAGGTGACACATGGGTACCAGTAAAAAAAAAGAAAAAGTGAAAAATACTTAATGTGCATAAAAAAAGATGGCCATGAGTAAGATATGTAACAATAGTTGAGTGAGTGACCGGCAGACATACTGATACAGATTCCGTATCAAAATCAGATGGATAGTAGGCTCCGGATAAATCAGTGTTTAAATAATACAAATATTGTATAGCAACTCTAAAATCTGTATGTGACAGTTGTAAGGTGCATTGCATCACTGCTTTGTTGGCTCAGTAATATTAGCTCATACCAATTACACATAGTGCTCTACACTGCCATTTGTGAAAAGGTGGAATACAGGTGTCAGTGAAAACGTTAACAAACATTGTCTGCTATAAAGAGTTGGACAAGAAGATGAAAAGGAGAAAGGAATGTCTATGTGACTAGCAAACAAACACATACAAATGACTTACTAAAATCCGGTGCCTTGTATGCATAGGATGACACAGTACTTACATTTGAGACAAGGTTAAAGAGCTAATTTAGAAAGTATGAGAGTTATAACAGAATGATTGGCTGCTTAGCAAACTCAGAGAGCCATGATGCTTTCACACTGTGCACTGGTCTCCCATTAGTCAACGATGGAAGGCAGGTACCAGTTACAACAGTGTTTAGCATCTCAATGTGCAGTACAGAAATAGTTGGAGGAAGGAAAGGAAAAAGATATCAGATGAAACTGGTAGACATACAGATACAAATGCCTTAGGAAAAAAGGCATTTCCAGGTACTAGTTGATACACTAAGATAACTGTGCACAAGAGCTGAAAGAATGCAAAGTCATTGTTTTATTGGGCTACAGTTGTTACAGCATGACAGTGAGAGATTGCATACTGTAGTTTAATTAGCAAAAAGAGCAGGGGGCTACTTCTCAATAGATCAGACACTGGTAAATCAGGGACACCATACAGTTTGTTCTTAATGTTAAAAAATAAACAGTTCCATTCAGAGTTGTAATCCTTAAAGCAACCCATCATTGAAATCTTAATAATATGTCTAAAATAGTGTCTCTAAAACGCAGTTAACAACTCCCTCCAAAATATCTCTCCCACTATTCAATAATGAATCCTACCAACAGCTGTACCACTTAATTTATATGCTAATAAGGCAGGGTGACTGTAATCATACCTACTTTCAAGAGACATAACAATATGCAAAAAAATAATAGAGTAACAGTTGAACAGTGCTAAGGAATATGTGTTCTTTAACTCTAAAAATGATGACTGTGAATGGGGTTAAATTATTTTAAAAATCAATCAATTACTTCATAGATTAGAAACTCTACCGTTTTATTTTTGCATGCATCTCCATTACATTACTGCTTATGCTTTCTTCTAAAAACAGGTTTAAGCACATCAACATAAGAGAAATGCTTCAAAACATCTCTGAGACACATTCTCCTAATCAGTACGCTTACTTAAACCACCAGCTTTTCTATTTACTATTATTCAATACTGTACAATTTCTTACTAGTGTGAAATTACATTCATTTCAATTTGATTGGGGTAATACTTGATACTTTTATTCAAGTTGCAAGTCAGTCTTCATATGTAATATAAAAGTTTCATTTAGACTGAAATACGTAGACTCTCCCAGTTACTAAATTGTAAAAAGACCAATAAACATTGGTAATCCTAATTTTTCTGTTGCTTTTGCTCAGTATACTATGTAATAATTACAAATTTTCAAATCAACTAATTACATTGCTGCCAATACATGCCATGTGAGAAATTGGATTGTTGGTTGAGGGATGTGAAACCCTACTCAAGTAACAACCACAATCCATGACACAGTGAATCACAAAAAATCACTAAATTAACCTGTGCTTAACTCTCTGGTAGTTCAGCACAAAAGCAGTCAGGCTCAACTTTTAGGTAATATGTAAAGTATTCAGGCAGCAAACATCCAATCAGTAAAACCGGAGGGATGCACTTTTAAAGGTTTTGAAGAAAAGTAGACACTTCTTGTTTCTCAGCACAATGGCCTTTGTCTGGTCGCAGTTGACTTGGTCCAGGTCACAAGTTTAGACCAACCGTGATGGAGCATGGGCCAGATACAGTACTGAATTAAATCAGAAGTTGAGCTATCTCCTTGGAGTCAAGATGCGAAGTCCTACGTTGCACTGCGTCGAAAAGCCATTGAATGGAGCTGTGGTGCAGAGTTCAGCTTCAAGATGCATCACGTTGATTCATTACCAGTGAAGCTGCCAAACAGGAGCTGTGATGTGGACTCTGAGATGGGCTGCGTCGAGGTCAATGGAGCCACTGGGGCTGCAAGGACTTGCATTAAAATGTGTCGATCGGGCACGTTGTAAATATTCTTTGCACTGGGTCAGTGCTTGCGAAGTTGCTGATACATGGTCCTGCATCGAGCTGGATCAGCACCAGGGAGCCTGTTGTGTCAGAACTGGGTGTCAGCTGACTGACCTTTTGAGGTTCTGGGTCTAAAAAGTCAGAATGGCCTCAGAAGGATAGTCCACAGGAGCATAAGAGTTGTAGAACAGCAGAGCAATCCTTGGTCGGTAGGGCAGACTTCACACAGCTGGACAGCCCTTCTGCTGTAGAGTCCACAGGTCTAGAAGTGATCTGAAGATTGGGTCTTAGCGTCCCCATTTTAAGCCTGGTGCCCACTTTGAGTGGGTGAAGATTCTGAAGTTTCCCTCTAGAGAGGTGTATGGACTTTCCTGTTTCCCTACTCTGGTCCCCATCTGACTGGGTGCACAACAGGCTAGTGTGAAGTCCTTTGTGTGCGAGCAGAGCCAGTGCCTTTGAAGTGCAAGGGTGGCAGGTGGCAACGTCTCCCCCACTTCCTGCCAGTGATGGCCCATCCAGACCCACCTATTTCCTCTATTGTGACACTATCTTGGATGAATACACAAAAGCCATCTGCCACCTACACCTAGTCATGTGACCCAGAAACAGACTGTAGGCACCAAATGGTTAGGCCAAGAAAATGAAAACTTTCTAAATGTGGCACTTTCAGAATTGTGACTTAATTCCAACTTTACCATTAAAGAGGGACTTAAATTGCAATTCCTCCAACACCAAACATGACTTCCCTACATGCTCCCAATCAAGAGTTATTACTTATTAAATGTAATAAGGTAAGCCAATGTTATCCTATGGGACAGGTAGGCCTTGCACTAGTGAAAAACAAATGTAAGAGTTTTTTTACTACCAGTACATGTTAAACCTAAAGGCATATGTCCACCTTTTTAAATACACTGTACTCGGCCCTAGGGGATGGATAGGGCCTAACCTAGGGGTGGCTTATATGTATTAAAAATGAAGGTTTAGGCCTGGCAAAACGTTTATTTTGCGAGGATGAAAGGGTAATCTAAAAACTACACACACAGGCTACAATAGCAGGCCAATGACATGTTTTAAAAAGGCTACTTAAATGGGTTGTGCAATAAGTGGGTCAAGCCAACTAGTAGCATTTAATTTACAGGCCCTTGGTACATGTAGTACCACTTTACTAGGGACTTACAAATAAATTAAGTGTGGCAATGCAGTGTAAGCCAATATTACCATGTGTGAAGGAGAGAGCAAAAGCACGTTATCACTGGTTAGCGGTGGTAATGTGTGCAGAGTCCTAAGACCAACAAAAACAAATTTAGTAGGAGGCCTGAGGCAAAGGTTTGGAGGGAAAACCACCCTAAGATTGACAAGTCTAATACCTCAGCTTCTATTTGGTATAATACAGTGATATAAATAAGACAAAGAGACCTTTTGAAGATACAGAAGATAATTCAAAAACATCTACCCCAATTCCTAAAGCCAACATTAAAAGTCTAGGTCGAGTTCTTTAACTCCATCTGAACATACTTTTAGCTTTTTTTTCAGGATAAAATGGTCGGATAGCCACACCAGAGACATTTTCCAGGCATACTTCTGCAAGTGTCTTGTGATTTTTGGTTGCTTATACCCCTCTACGCATAGTTCCACACAGCATACAATTATGCACAGGGGGAAGAGTAGCTGAATGTGCAAAAGAACATATTTTTATACACTGGGAATACTTTTGGCCAGGTGGAAAACTGTTCCCCATTCACCCCACCAAAAAATCTTGGGATGATCTGTTCCCTTATCAACCTCAGATGCCTTAAAGGGGAATAAATTGAGCCCTTGGCTAAAGTAAATCCCCAACCCTTTTCAGGGTCAGAGGGGGTCAGATTTCAGTTTGTGAAAGCCTACAAATGTATGTTTGTGGACGTTCACAAACCTACAAGGCAAACCATGCCTACTTCCTCCCACTTTCACCCCACTGCAGGGGAAATACTTCTGCGGATTTCTCTACATGGGTGGTGGAGAATTAAGTATTAGCAAAACCATTTATACCTGTCTTTCATGAGTTTATAATGTAAAGGCATTTTTGACACATTATTAAGACAGACCTTTTACTTAAGCAAAAAAAACTATACAGCTGTTTTTCTAAATTATGTGCCGATTTCTCTTCCTTCCCTTAACTATGTTGACTGAGAAACTGCAGCTGGCACCCACCTGTCAATGTTGATGTATGATAACCTGGTCTGCAAAGCAGTTTTTCTGCAGTGGTATATCCTTGTACTGTTTTTGCAAGTGTCTGATATCAGTCTCATAACTGGTATGACTTAATTTGAACAAGAACAACCATGAATGCCATTTTAAAAACCTCTTTTCAACCTTCTCTATGGCAAGTTATTTGTTTTTAATTCCCTACTGCTTTTCTCTGACGATAGCCCATTAACAATGACAAATCTAATTGTCTGCTTCCTAACAGTCATGGATGCCTGCATTTAAAAGTCAGAATCAGATTCTGAAGGTCATCTGCTTCCACACATCTCTAGCCTGCCTAGTGGTTTGTTTCTGGCATATCTGTTACATTGCCATTGACTCCAGAATGACACTGGCCTGGCTTTTGGGTGATTCCTGAATTTTATGAATGTACATTTACATTGAATCATGTAATATTGATGCACGTTTGGGTTTACAAAGTGTGTCCAGACATTGGTTGGAATAAGGGGTGTAAAACAGAGTGGTGCAGCCATATGCACTGTTACTGTGTTGTGGAACTAAGAGCTTGGGCATATTGACTGGTATCATTCTGACACCGGACATGAAAAGCGATTTGGGAAATATGATAGATCATTTACATAATACCTACATCAGATTCTCCAACATTACTATGTAACAATAGTGGTTGTGGTACAAAACTTCCATGTACTCTATTTCCTACTGCTGCCGTATCACAGAGGAGTGTGCAATATTGGACTTCTTGAATGTCGTTCTTTTCATTTAGGTTAAAACAATTTCAATGTTAAATC
This sequence comes from Pleurodeles waltl, assembly GCF_031143425.1. NCBI lineage: Eukaryota > Metazoa > Chordata > Amphibia > Caudata > Salamandridae > Pleurodeles > Pleurodeles waltl. The sequence continues at coordinate 714,675,594 of NC_090446.1, forward strand.
CATTGAAACAAGGTGGCAAAGTACTTGTGATTCTTATTACATTGTGCGTCTGCTGTTGCTTCAATTATTTTTAAATGTCTTTTTTTCTCTCCATTTAAAGACAATGCACCTTTTAATGTGTGAATGTATAGTCTTTCTTTCAGCTTTTGTATTTGATACATAACCAATCAATCAACATAGCTGATGGCTACTTGATGTTTCATCTGTTGGGTGCCATCTTTTCTGTGTTTTGTGGATAACATAAAAAAGTATCTGTCCATAACATCAGAATAAAAAATGTTTTATGAACACACAATTATATATGTATGTCTTAGAGTGTCTTGGTTTTTGTTGTGGTCCACCCACTTAAGTTCATTAAAGATCTATTGCTCCTTCTGATCAAATCCCCAGCATAAATATCAACTACATGCCTGAAGTGCAGCACAATTTATCAATCCACTAAATAGTAAAAACAAGTTAGGCTTTAGGATATATCCCCAATGAATGCATACCAGGACAATGTACATATGATCAATTTTAGTACAGATTTACTGGCATTGCTGATCCTTCTAAAAACAAAAAAAATGCATTTTAATTTGTATGAGGCCAATTGGCCCAATGGAAGTCTTAAAGTTACTTCTGTATTTTAATATCTCATTTTGGTTTGTATCTTATCTTGGGGAAGTAAAATGTAGTCAGTTGTTGCTAATGAAGTAGAAAAGAACACCACTGAATTTGATAATAGCACTGCTGTCTTTATACCTTTTTACTTTTAGAGTTTTTATTTTGAAATAGAAGTATCCAAACTACTTGTTTAACTGAATAAACAAGTATGGAAGTTAGGTATTTGAGAGACTCTTTTCAACGAGTACACAAGAACATTAATGGAAGTAGTGAAGTCTTTCTAGAATACAAAAGATCAACAAATGATACTACATTACCAGAATAAAAAAGATGGAACAAAACAGAAGCAAGAAAGGGTGGTTAAAGGTGTATAGTATGTGAATGGGAATTCTCTACTTGGAAAAAAAGAAAAAAAAGAGAAGATAACTAGTCTAGAGTACACAAGGAGCAAATGGATTTAGAAATGGCCACGCGAGGGAGGGCTGTTGAGTTGCAAGATATAGAAAACTAATACTGTCTGAAATTAAAAGAAGCTATGAATAAGCACACTTCATTTCTTAAAGGAATAACTAATTCAGTTTGTAGTATGTATTTCTTTTCACATAAAGTGATCATTTGTACACCTTTCAAGTTTAATACAATTATCTTTTGTGTATTTTAGGTTAAAGCAATTTATATCCATTCTGATATGTTCTCAGTGCAAAACGGCTTGTTGACACCAACGCTGAAGGCCAAAAGACCAGAGCTGAGGGATTACTTTAAAAAACAGATAGAAGAACTTTATTCTACCACATCAATTTAAAGCTTCTCCAGCATTTTCTTAACAACTGCCTTTCTACGAATCCAAGATTATTATTTCATAACCTGCAAGAAACTCCTACCAATGATGAGCATCCTGCTTTTATCTTAGATGTGTGACATCAAGAAGACTACAGGACAGATTATGTCAAGCAGTGACTTTCCATGATTGAAATAACTTAATTCCTATGTTGTCACAGTCTTACATCATGTTGTGTGCAGTGATATATTGCAATGCCTTGTCACTAAAAGATATATTTACAGATTAAATTGAAACACAGTTAACAGCAACAAGTCTTATAGAAGTAGGCCAATGGAACTAAACATAAAATTACTATAGAAAAAAATGAAAACACAGTATGAAGAGAGCTGATGAAAGATTTAGTAGAAGAATCTATTTGAAAATAACATTTTTGCAACTGTTGCCGAAATCACCCATAACCATGTGTACCTTTTAACAGAGCAGCTGGAGCTGTACTTTTAAGTGATTTGTGTAAAAACAAAAAATATACATTTTGTACTGTGCAGTATATAAATTACTTTTTACACAATTGTATCTGTATAAAGTTTACTATTACATACTGGGATATAGTTTAATCTTCATTGGATGTAATATATTGCCATGTTTGCGATTAATGCACTGGAAATGTTGTAAATAGCTTACAGTTGTAATTTCAAGTTCATCATTGAAAACATGACAATGCCTGGATTCCTCTCCAGCCCACCAAAAGCATTCCCAGGCGGTACATCAGTAAAAGGAGTAATGCAAAATATTTGACCTGTGAAATACAGTTTTCTGGTTTAGAAAGACTTAAAACAACAGAGTACACTTACACATTGTACTGATGCTCCCTGATGGTTACTTGACTATTGTTTAAAACTGTATCAAGTTGGATGACAGACAAAGTTAAATTTAATTTATTTCCAATTGTCTTCCAATAAACAGTACACTGTTTGCCTTTTCAAGTGGATACAATTTAGACTTCTTCAGTATTGATCAATGGATAGTACAAACACCCCCAAAACAAAACTTTTTCAGATGTAGGCATTTTCAGTCTATGTGACCTTTCCCACCTCCTGCAAATTTTAGAAGAACTCCAAGATATGAGTCATGCTAGTTACCTTTCAGATAGCTTTCTGGTGATCTTTAAAGCCATTGCTTCTTACACAATCACAGCATTTCATTCACTTTTTACTTAATTCTCCTTGCTGACTGTTACCCACCTTGAATAGTCTGTCCTTCTATTATATATGGTGCCAGAGATACGTATATCTTTTACATACATTTACAATAAAAGATATTCAGTTGTTCTACTCATTAAATAATTTCCTGTCAATCTGAAGCGTAATGTCACAAAAGAACATTAACTCAGCATTCTGTATATCTCTGACACTGTTTAGTTTGTAAACATTTTTCTCAAAACATTCTTTTAGATGATATGTAAATAATAGCAATATGGAATCGATTTAATATTTTATGATGAGTAGAAATTCTCTGGACAATGAATTGTTTTGCATATTAAAGGACTGCGGAAAAATAGCTGAACAGCTGTATTCACAACTATGGGGCTCATAACGAACCTCGCTGTCTCATGACTGCCAGCTTCGCAGATGGCAGTTGGACCGCCGCCAATGCGGCAGTCCAAGTCCCATATTATGACTGCGGCGGTCAGACAGCCAGCACCCCCAGGATTAGTCATCCCCGCGGTCGTGGTGGTCCTAGTCAGCCAAGGAAGCACTGCAAGCAGCGCAGCCCTGGTGATTACATCCTCGTTCTCCGCCAGCAATTTAATGGCGGTAGCACCGCCATGAAAAGGCTGGCAGAGAACGGGTGCAGGGGAATCTGCACTACCTATGCATTTGGCAAGAGCAGTGTGGGGGCCCCCTGGCCAGCCCCGTCGCAGTGAACATTGCGAGGGTGCTGGTGCACCCTGTGTTCTACTGCATTGCTGCCGGCTCAATTACGAGCCGGAGACAATGCTATAGGGTGTTTCTGCTGGACCAGCAGGTTTTCGCCTGCCGACCTAGCGGGAAACTCTTAAAGGCCCGACGAGGAGGTAGCCACATTGTCGGCAACATCCCTGTCGTAATTTCGGCGGACAGCTTAAACAGTTTGCTGAAATCGTAACGAGGCCCTGTCAGCCACTTCAAATGCTGGTGTTCCAAAAATATTAGTATGTATGGTCCAATGCTTGTAAGCTCATTGAATATACCAGTTCTGTACATAGCAGTAAATATAAAGTAGAGTTATTAAAAACAAAGTCACATAAGACCAAAAAAAGTTTTTTAATTTCCATTTTGTGAAAAAGCACAAATGTGACTAATTTGTACAGATCAATACATTGCAATGCAAAATGAATGTAAACTGGAAACAAATGTACTACTATTTTTGCATGGAAATATTTCACATAAAGCCCTTTATACCAAAAGCCAACATTGTATTCAGGTCTGCAAACCTGTAATATTCATATGAAATGCTGAGTGGTATTAATTATTTAATGAGGTGAAAGGCTTAAAACTTCAATCATATCTCTCTTTATATATATGTACAAAAACAATGTAATAAAGTTTTTTAATTGTTTGTTAAAGATAAGCATGTATGTAGAAGATAATATGGTATTTCGCTTTCCTTTTGTAAGGAAGCAGAACAACCACTATAGTTTTAAGGCTGCACATGGCAGGGCTGCTTTTTGGCTTAAATGCAGAAAAACTTTATTTTTAAAAAAATCCCTATAATATGCGTGCCTGTTGAACTCAAAAGGTTATTATGCACTAACTAGCAAATTTCTAATAATGCCCACGTTTCGGTGGGTAGTCACGTAAAGTACTCATGAGGATATATGTTTGTTGTGAATGCTGGAAGACGAGTGAGTAGAAAAAAATAACCAAATAAACATTTCAAATATTTATGTTGTTATTTTCAATGACCAATACTTGTCTGCTACAAGATAATGTGAAGAAAATGACGTATGTATTTGTTTTTTGATTCACTCCATTTTTACCTATGGTCGTCAGTGATCTCACTCCACAAGTACACATTTGTTGTATGGTTGTCCATTTCAGCCTAATGGCAATAGAAGTAGGACACTGGAATACACTGTATTTTTTCAGGGCTTGTGTTTCAAACAATAAAGTTCAATATGAATCACACATTCTCTATTCTCCAGTTATTCTTTGTCTTGAATATTATTTTCTTTCATTGTCTTGACCCATAGCATACACCAGATATTAATTTAGCCGTTCCAAATTCTGAGTATCTGTATTACTTTCAGCTTTTCTATGAACCTATTCACTACCACCTGAAATTAAAGTTCTACTTTAAGAGAGCATCATTTTAGTCATCATCCTCAGAATTCCCTTTAGAATCACTTGAAATGCTATGATGGTTCAAGTTTCACATTTGTTCTTGAAGTATAGCAGTGTCTGAACTATTTGCAGTAGTAATGCAGGGTTTTATTTTACTGTAAGCTACACTTTTAATTATAAAACAGGGTCCAATTTTTCATCGTTGGGATTTAAATTTACTTAGCATTTCCTTTAGTTACTGGTGGTTCAGTGTGATAGTGTGAAGGAGTGTGACTGTTAGTGTGAGTGTGTGTGTGTGTGTGTGTGTGTGTCAGATGTTCAACTCAAGATGGCAGTAATAACCCTCATCGTGTAAAATAAAAAGTACCTTAGAGCAGCAAATAGTCTGGCTTTTTAAACTGCTAGGATTGCCTCAGTTGGTTAAACTTTGTCACAATAATCAAAGTAATTTCAAAAATTGCTGCTGAGTGTCTAAGGTTTGAGATTGTCCATTATGACGAGATGTAAGCAGTTAAAAATAGATCAACAAACATTGTCACCTGAAAGTGCAGAGCACCATTAGTGGAAAGATTTTAAAATATTTAAAAATGATTGGAAAATTAGGTACAAGTTATAGGAACTGAAACGTTTTCAGAGAACAAGCCTAAAACATTATTAAGAGGAAGTCAAATTAATTTATTCAAGAAACCTATTTCAGAGTGGTCATCCATTCTATAAAAAGCATTAGAAAAGCACAAGGATGTTTTTTAAAAAGTATGAACATACAGTGAAAATGCCAAAGAGACTACTTTTTGAAGAAAAAAAAACATGAAATCCAACAGTGCTGAACCATGGGCAAAGTCTTAAGTTTTTGCTGCATTTGTTGCTGCACTCGAAATCAAAACGTGGGCCTGCTGTGTATCTTAGCCTATAGGCCGAACACTTTCAGGTGTACAGATGTGACTTATAAGCTCTGAAGGGTCGAGGAATAATCAATACCCTACATTCTGCTATGCACTAATTGTTCCATGGTATCTGCTCACTCAGGGACTGTGAATGGTCCAGGCCTCTACTTACAGACTATGACTGGTCAGGTCCTCTACTTAGTCACACACTGAATTGCGATTTTGTAAACAAATGGAAATAAATGATGAAAGAAATTAACCCTCCTGTTCACCCTCATGTTAGCTAACTTCCAGCTTTAAATCTCCTCTTTGAAATCATTCCATGGAGCGTTTTTGGGGTTTCTTGGTGTAGTCACTGATGGTGGTGGCCTTAGCTTACAGTAGCTCTTCTCCACCCGCCTGCTCATTTTTCATCATCCTGCCTCCACAGGTCCAAAAAATTATCCTCACCTGGGACACTGCGACGAGAGAGCAGTGGCGCTCCTTGTTACGGTCTATTTTTTACCATTGGTGGTTACGGGGAGGACTGAAGGCTTAGAGTCCACTCTGGGACCTGGGAAAGGCTGGAGCAGAGCTCACGAGTAAAGAGCCTGAAGCCTACCTGGGCCCGCTGGCTGGCAGGACAACGCCCACGTGCCGTCGATTACACTGTGGGCTGCTGCAGAGCGCAGGCAGAACCGTAGAGAGCGCCGCCGAATCTGGCCTTGCCAAGTGGGTCTCCCCAGGGGCCTGACCGACTTCTGGTCATCTCTCCCGACAACGCACTGAGTGGCCTGCGAGAGTGCCCATAGGGCTATATCAGGAGGTATAGGGTGTGGGGGAGCAGCAACTGAGATCTAGCTCCATTGTTGGGCGTCACAGACAGTCTGACTTTTGATTCTCGAAGTCACCCCACAGGAGTCTGTGGGCCCAATATATATTGCTATAGGAGGTGAGTACCCGGAAAGAAGTACTGACTGATTCTGAAACCTCGTGGAAGGGGGCCCCACAGAATTTTCTGCCCCTCATCTTCTTCCTAGTCTGACCACACACTACTACCCGCCTGCTCATCATGGACGGAACAATCTGGTATTTTGACACTCTGACTGCTTATGCTTCCTGACCGGATGATCTCCCTGGTCAGGAGCAGATGGGTCAGTTCTCCAACTCTTTCTGGGGACCTCTGGTCAGGATGTAGACAACAGCAACCAGTATGGCCAAGGTTAAGGCCACCCCCTCAGAGCAAGCAGGGCATTCTGGGCAATTTGCACAATCTGGGGTTCAAAGCAATCTCCCCTTCAAACTAATACATTGCCTAGAGCCCCACTGAGGTGTACCATGAGGCATGCGCAACCCCATGCACAACAACATACACAACGAGAATCCTAGCTGCCATCCACCAATCTTGCGGTGCACCAAGAACTGTGTCACACCATCAACAGGATATTGGAGGCAGAGATCAGGGTATTGGGAGTGGAGGACTATGTGATGGAGAAGAAAAAGACCATAGCAAGGCTAACCTCCATCTCAAAAGAACTGGCGGCGAGGGTGAAGGACGCAGACAAAAGAGCCCGATGAAACAATCTCTGATTTGTGGTCTTACCAGAGGGCTGCGAAGAAACTCCACCTAAGAGGTTCCTGGACTGATGTATATGGTCTCTCCTTTCGACATCCTTGCTATCACCCTGCTTGTTATTGAGAGAGGCCCACCTGAATCAGTGACTGTCATTGGGGCCCCCTACAGGCCAATGGCCTTATGGCTACAGAATTGCTCTGACAGAGACATCATCCTACGGTACCCCCCATTCCCAGAAATCATTGTGATTCTATTCACACAAAATCATGATTTTTCTGGACTACACCAAATTGGTCCAACAACGACAGCAATCCTTCACTAAAGCGAAAAGAAAACTATGCAATCTCAACATCCCATACATGTGTCTCTATCCTGCCAAACTCAAAGTTATTTGCCAGTTGCGAACCTTTTTGTTTTAGTCCTTGGAGGAGGTCTTTCGCTAGGCAGAGGAGAAGGTTTATCCTCGTCTGCACACTCCTCCACCGTTCAGAGCTGACAGTCCTGTCCTTTCCACACAAATCTTGATACTGTGGACGCAACAGGAACTACTTTTGATTATCCTGGCACAATAGGCAGAACATTCGGGAGCCATCAAGGGAGAAGCTGAAAGTGAGGCTGCCCTGGGGATGAGAGGGGGGTAAGCAACAATTCTGTCTCCTTTGACCCACAGACTGCCTGACGGCTGGCAACCACTGACAACAATCACTCATGCTTGCCAGAGCGTTGGCCCCGAGGAGCCCCACACCCTGAATTCTTTCTTATTGGACACTATGGTTCCATACTTAGGAGGCACAATCTTGCTGATTGCTCTGGATGAACTAGTGACAGAGCTCACCAATAGCAACCCGCCTCCCTGCTGGATGCGTGTGACCTCAGTGGCCCAAGGAGAGTCTAACTTGACCACCTGGGCTGCAGGAACCTTCATTGAATGTATGGGGAAAGTGTACTGTTGGGAGATAACCCCGCCGAAGCCAGCCCTGATTAAATTGTAGCTCACACAGCAACCACCACGTCCTTTGAAATATTTTACTGGGACAGGATAAATATGTTGCAAACAACCCACAGTTACAATACCTCCGCTCACGGTACCAACTTTTGTCTGCCACAGCCATCCTTGATTCTGAGCAAGCTACTTTAAAGCAGCAGGGCTAATGTGATTGCAAGAGACACTTTTCTTGTTGGTGCCTTAAGATAAAGCTATTCTCTGGCGTACATCTGCTACTCATTTGAACCATTAACAGTTCGAAGCTTGTGCAATCATGACTACTACTACATACTGTTGTTATGTAATTGCCATGTCCTCGCAAACAGTCGACAGAAGCATGCACCCAGTTGCAGTCATGCCTGTGTGCAGTTCTGTCAGTCAGCAGCCGACAGTGTAGTTTGCAACTTTCACAGAGATCTCAGTGACTTTTTCCCAGGGATCCTGTCATCAGAACACTCCGCTGCTCTTGATTTTAAAGGGTTGAAGCTCCAAGACTGGAGTGTGTGACTCAAACCCATTTCTCATGCTATAGCACCTCCTACGATTTTCCCTCCAGCTGTAGGTGTTTGCATATAATTATCCAAGACGCAGCATGTAGCAGGGGCAGCGCTTGCTTATGGCGGGAAGAATAAATAGACTGTGACACCAAGAGTTACGATGTAAGAAAAGTTTATTCCATAAACAACAAGGTACCACGACCACAGCAACAATGTAACTTCATCACAAACAATCCCATCAGGAATTGGTACAGTGGAAATGTTCACGAAAGACAAGTCTCTGTGGACCTTGTGAGAAGACAAATGGGGTTTTAGGACCTCGTACACCAGTTCAACTGTTGATCTTTCAGGAAGAAAATGACTATGCATTAATAAAAAGAAAGTTATAACAAAGCCAATCCATAGAAGAAAAGCTAAAACAGTCAAAGAAAGCCACAGACAGTTCCATGGGAAAATAAAACAATTTTTTTAAAGCCAGTTTATCAGCCTACGTGTTTTTGTCAGTTCAGATGTAGAGGAGGCAAATGAGCCCAAAAAAGTGTTGTTGACGTCGGCAAAGTATCCAGAGGCAGTTTGTGTTAAAAGCTGGAGCCATATTTGTAGGAGGAGAACTGGTAGGGGTCTCCCGCAGTGGTTTATAGTAAATGACGCCATCCATCTGTGTTGAAGTTGTATCAAATCGATCAGTACTTTAAATATAGTTTTTTTGTAACAGATGTTAGTGGAACTAATGCAAGATCATTCTCCACCCTCCCCAAGCTCAGAGAGGTGTCAGTGTTGCTGCTCAAAACTTGTAGAGGGACTTCTTGACCAGTAGAGAGAGGGATTCGGGAACTACTGGCTGCTCCTCTTGGTCTGCTGTGCAGGATCGGCCACATGGTGTAACTTGACATTGTCGATAGATACAAAGTGATTTTCTTTAGCACCAGCCAACCACAGTAAAGTGACAGTTCTGGTACCGTGGATTTCCAAGACTGGGACCGGTGCATGATAAGAAGGACAAACTCCTTTTTCACAGCAACCTTTTCACATACTAGATCCCCAACTTTAAGAATCCAGCCGGTAGGCATTACAGGTACATCCTTAAGTCCTGTGGAGGCAGCACTGGCAGAAGAGTTGTCATCATGGAACTGTTGTAATTCCTGCAAGACAGTCACACGTTCATTTATGTCAAAAGGTGTTTCTGCCGCCTCCATGCCAGGACCATCAAGATCTGTATCTTACATTTGAGTTCCAAACAGGCACTCATACGATGTACGACCCCCACCCTCAGGGACCTAATAGGCAGATTAAGTGTTCTCTGGACTCCATACAGGTGGTCAAGCCAACTACGACCCATCCCTAAGACTCTGGCTGTTAAGGACTGCTTTAAACACAGTTTGGTCGCTCCTCTACACTATTTTCCTCGGGATGAAATGGAGATGAGTAATGGAGTTGGACCCCTAGCGAAGCCATGGCTTCCCTGAATGCCCTTGAGGCGACAGTAGGGCCCTGGACCAAGTGGAAAGCCGCAACTGCATATGTACTGATAAAGACTCGCAAATCTTTAATAACAGTCCGAGCATCAGCCGAGCGTTGTGCCAACACCCATAGAAATATGGAACAAGAGTCAAGTGCGACTAAAATTTATTTGTATGCACTGTCTGGTGTTAGGGGACCACAATGGTCCAAGTACACACATTGTAAAGGTTTGTTGGAAATTGGGAGGGGTGTCTTCGGTCGGTGTCTGACGGTGGAACTCTTAATTGGTTGGCAGATGTCACAACAAAGGACATACTGCTTGGCCTGTTTGTATAGTCCTGGCCACCATTAACATGCTTGCAATAATGCTATTGTAGCTGCCACACCAGCATGGGCAGATGCTACCCCCTCATGCGCTGCTTTACTCAACTCTGATCTCATGTCTTTGTTGGGACTTACTCAAACCCCCATGCCTGGTATTTTTACTTCGGCGTCAAGGCAGCCTCCCATTCAGTAGGAATATTTAGCAGGAAATGCTTTTGGATAGGGCGTGCCTTCAGCCGTGGCTTTCACAGCAGCCCATATGTCATTGACCGGTTTCGTTCCTGAACGGGTTACTGCAGCAACAGCAGCCGTAGCTACTGCAGATTTGGCGGCTTCATCAGCCAGTGTATTTCCAGCAACGTGTATTCCAATGCGCTGGTGTCCAGGTGTATGTACAACATGGAAGTTTGGTAGTGTTTCAGTCAGATCCGCTACGTTCACCGACAGGAGTCTGTGTTTGATGGTGTTGCCCTTAGCATCTCTGAACCCATTCTGGCACCAGTAATGCAGGTAGTCATTGAAGGACTGGACAGAATAGTACAAATCATAAACAATCAGTGTTAGCTGTGCCGGATCCGTATGTTCCAGTGCCATCACCAGAGCCTTTTTCTCTGCTAATTGTGCTGTGCAATCCTCTAAGGTTTGCGTGAACATATGTTGGGGACAAAATGTATTATCCTCCATGTAGCCACTTACAACTGTGCAAGCAGCAGAGTATTGATGTTTTGGGCCAATTGCAGGTTGTGCTGAGCCATCGGTGTAGATGACTCTTTGATATTGATCAATAGGCAGTGTATTTGCCTGGAACTGGGCATTCTAGTTCATATTGCAAAATTTCTTGAGTTTGTCATTTTGGGTAAAAAATTTAGTCTACATCAGTGGCCGTCAAAGACGTTGCCCATTGAATCCAACGTGGATGTAATGCTTTAGCGTTTGGAAAGCTGGCTTTGGTAACAGCCTCAAGGACTGGAATTGGAGAGACAACAATAATGTGTTTGCCTTGGACTAATGGTCTTTCTTTAATGACAGCCATCTGAACAGCAGTGAGAATTTTCTCAGTGGGAGCAAAGCGTTGTTTTGCTGCTGAATACAAATGTGATTTGTATGCAATCGGGACTGTCTTACCCTAATTGAAAGTTACATAGGTGAAACCAATGGCACCAGCAATTACTCTGATGACCAGATGTTTTTTGTTGTCCCTTGTATGTTAGTGTTGTGCTGCAAGCATGTCTGTTTGCAAAGCTCTGAGAAAGCGTATGTATTCAACTGTCCAAAATTTACCTGAATATTCAGGACGTATTAAGTCGTATAAAGGTTTTATGCGTGATGCATAATCTAGAATGTAATTTCTGCCAAAATTTAGAAAACCCAATAGGGATTGGAGTTTTTTCATTGTATTTGGAGGTTGTAACTGTGCGCATTTTTCCAAGAATTGTGGCGCTACGCTCTTTCTTTCACTTGATAGCTCATATCCAAGAAACAGGACGCTAAGGAAGGCTATTTTTGTTTTTTTTAATTGAATGTGTAGCCGAACTTGGCAAATCCCACAACAATGCGGGCTACCCGTCTTAAATGTTGCAGTAATTCATCATCCATGAGATAAATATCATCTACATAGGACAATGCTTCAGGGTCAATGTTGTGCAATATTGAAGACACACTAGCTGTGAAAAGTCCTGGACTGTTCTTGTACCCCTGGGGTAAACAACAGATTCTTTTCTGGGAGCCTAGTGCGCTGCCACTTGTTAAGTCTCTACTCTCAGGTGCTATATTTTGCCAGAAGAAACCATTGGAAATGTCCAGTGTTGTTTTGTATTTTTTGCGCACTTTGTTCATGAGTGCTGTGCTATGTGAGTTTTGTATAGCATATGTGCGTGTATGACTGTTTAAATGTCTGTAGTCTAAGACTATTCTGTACGAATGGTCCGGTTTAGCTACTGGAAATAAGGGATTATTGATTGGTGAGACACAGGATTCGATTACGCCCTGGTACTCCAGTTGTGTGAGGATTTCCCTCACGGGTGCTTTAGCATTATGTTTTATCAGATATTGGGGTTGTGGTTGGGGTTGATTTTTAATAGGGATTACATGATAGGGGGAATCTTTATCCCATCCTACATGATTGTGATACAACGTGGGTGCTTGCGCCAATGCCCTATCAATGGCGTAGGATTCTATAAGCTCCCCGGGAACCAGAGGTGAGAAAGAAGGTTTAATAACATCTTTCCCATATGGGCAGGTATGAACAAATTTGGGTGGCCAATCCCTTTTGGCCAGCAGAATATCAAATGATTGCGTCGATTGTGCGCTCAATGTCTCCTTCTAACTGTAACGTTACCTTGTACACCCTATCAGGCGTGGAGACACGCATGTCTGCAGTTTCAACTTGTAGGAAGTCATCAGTTGCTTTCACCTCCAGATGCCCTAGAAAATTCCGGCGAACTATTGTGACCTCTGCCGCTCTGTCTAATAGTGCTAATACTCACTTCTTGTTCTTCAATAGAGCCTTCTTCTTGAGTGGCATGTCGAACCACAAATGCTGCCATTTTTTTCTTTTTGAATTGTGGTTGTTGGAGATGTCTCTCTTCTTTCTTAACAGAAACTTCTGTTGAGTGTTGTGATTCCTGTCTCGGTTTCACGTACTCAGTTCTTTGCTCTGACCACCCACCTCTCTCACTGCGTTTTTCCGGTGAGTCCTGAAAGGAACGAGATTGGCCTGTATCAGTATATTGATATCTGTCAGGCATTTTTATATTATCTCTATTTCTGAGATTATATCTATTCTGTGGGGTCTCCGTATGCGGAGATTCTCCCCTTTCTTTTTAGGTGTTTGTTGTTTTTTATCCCTGCATTTCTTAGTACCCTCAGGAGCTTCTGTGGTAGAATCTTTATTAGATTTACCCTGATAGTGTTATTTTGGGTCTGGCTCCTAGACTATCTCGACCAATGCTAGAGTAGGTCTCCACGATAATCTTTGGCAACTCACATTCCTGATCCTGTGGAGGAACATCCCGGAGCTGCCTGCGCACCACTAGTTTGATTGCTTCCCCTTTAAGGTTACTTAATATTATTGAGGATACTGTGGCAAAATTGCCCATTAATTGCATCCCCAGGTCCAGGGCAGGGCAGCCTCGTATTGGTCTTGAATTTGTTTCAACACTTCCGGTAAATTGGCAAGTGTTGGTGTACCGTGTGCGATAGTACAAAGCGTGGCAAATACCGTGCCCAAAATATTAGTTATCTGTAGTGGGAACCATCGCATATGGCAAGCACATAGTAAATATTCTATGCTTATCCTGAGGTCCTGTATGGGGAAATACTGCGTCCCGTGCGTTTATTTGTTGAGCTAACCAATATGGAATTTCTTCTCTTTTGTCAAATACTTTACCCATGATCAAATGTACAGTCACAGGATTAATACCCGGCGTTCTTGTATGTGGTTGCACCGGAGCAGCACGTGCTGGGGTTGTATTTAATGTTTGCATTACAAACTGTACTAATCATCTATAGATTGCCATCAGCTCAGCATATAAGCGGCGGACTTCAGCTGCAGTTAAGTTCGCTGCAGCAGGGTGAGGTGTATAAGTGGCCAATAAAGGCCAGGTAGGACCACCATCACTTAGAGGGGCTAAACTAACGTGTAAAATTGTGTGAGAAAGGGCTCAGGAGGACCCGAATATTAGAGCCTGACCAAACATTGGCGGCGCCATGTCGCGTAGGCTCTCATTATTCTAATGAGACTACTGGAATTGAGCTGCAGAATCGCCTGCGTTTTGGGGGACTGAGTCTAACCCACCACAGGTGACACTTGTCGGTCCAATCCAGGTTTTCCTCTGGCTAGCTAGCAGTGCCTCATCTCTACCCAAGAGCAGGGATGATTGGGCAGCCGAACGCATGACACAATTGACTCCTCAAGGAAATCGTGGTCACTCAGATCACATCCGTTTCTCTCAGTCACATTGGTATCACATATGCAAGGACAGCCAGAGGCAGTATATGTTTCAATAAGGTTTTAATGAAGTAACTGCATTTTAGATAATAAAGCATGTACTGCAATAACCAGGATGAAGAAGCATGACAGGATTAAAATAGTGATGAGGAGAGTAAGGCATAAAAATAACGCTACCATATTGTCACTAGAGTCATTAACATAATTCCTACCTAGGCTACATTAGAGCACAGCATGTTAAGCTCTAGTTCTGCCCTTCAGGTTCCCCTGGGAGGACATCATCCCTCATACCTGAGCAAGAGGCCTGAAGTCTGCATAAGCAGCTGTAGCGAAGCGTTCAGCAATCAGCATACAGTCGTGGTCATCTGGCTGGAATCTCCCTCAAACGTGTATGGGACAGAGAAGTGTTTTTATGATAAAACTGCTGATGTTCTGAGAAAATGTCCCTACGTAAGGATGTGTATGTTTCTATGAATACCCGAGACTAAGCATTACCACGTTTACCAGCAACCTATCTTACTGCAGCCTTGAGAAAGCACAGAGTGAAAGAAATGTCTTGTTTAAGAACGCAGTGCTAGCCAAGGCAAAGAACAGCTAGATAGAAATAAAAGAAGACCACAAATGTGGCTATTGTTAAAATAATAAACAAAGCTGAATAAAATATATCTAGGTTAAAGTGCACAGCGGCAGGCCTAGTGTGCTTAAATAACGTGTATGGAGCTATAACTAAAATGGCTACACAACACCCTACCCTTGCCGGTTCAAAGTTGGTTCAAAGACGAATTATGTATAAAAGCGATATTTATAAAATGTCAATAATGACTGGTTAAAAGACATTTGAGCATATATAAAAGGACAATTTAAAAAATTTAATTTGTGGCATAAAAAGGCCGAATTTCAAGAGTCAGAGTCATTTTGGAAGTTGCCAATCGAATCCGGGATAACTGAAGACAGGAAATCTTCCACTTCGGCAGGTGGTAAAGTAACAAACTCATCGCCAAGAAGAACCAAGGAGCATCCGTTTAGAGCTGCAACCTCCATGAAGGGCAATTCATAAGCAGCTTCCCGTAGCAAACGCACCCTCAACACGCATGTCTGGTAATGAGCCCTCGGCGAGAACATCAACAGATCAGCGTCCAATGAAAGCAAGCACTGCGTAGAAAGACAAACTTTCAGTGCATGTTCAAATGAGCACCAAAGGCACGGAAACACAGGCTGCACACAATGCAAAACCGGTGAGAATGAAACAGGCCAGTCACACTCCAATTGCTCCAGGAGTGTTGCTCCAAAGTACAGCATCATGTGTTCACGACACAGCTACACTGGTGGGAGTGCTTTCATTCCTCCTTGTTGCGTCGGGACAGCCATTGCGCAGAAAATGTAGCAATAGCAGAATGCCACCTATTATAGTTACAGGAAATCCATTGAAAATACTGGAGAATATTGAGTGGATGGCGTATGGTATTAAATCGCATATAGAGGAGAAGGCGTGAATGAAACCAGAACCAACAGCCTTAAAGAAGTTTGCGATTCCAGTAATGCTGGAAGCATTAAATATTCGTCCCACGAGCTCACCAAAGTGTTTCGGAAAGTTAGTACTTAAAAGGGACTGTATGTCTGCGGAGGACCTTGCCAACTGAAGTGCGTAGGTCTCGTGTGCAGATGTGAGCACCACATGTTTTTGGAACAATAAAGCCTTGAGTCTGCTCAACTTGTCAAAATTCACATTAGAAGTAGCAATATGGGGCCAAATATCAGCTACTTCCCTCTGTCGTGTAGGAGGAAAAAGTACGTTCTCACAGCATGTAACAATCTTAGAGACCGAAACAACATATACTATTCCGGCTGGCATCCCACAACAGTTTTCACTATATAGGAGAACATAGCTGCCATTCGAAAGCACCTGGAACACAGATCTTATGAAGGGAACTGGAACTCCCATCAGAGAACAAGCCAAGTTCGCTGCCGAAACGTTACACGCCCCGTCCAAGGACAGCTGTTTACAAACCATGAAATGGCTGACAGAAGTCTTGCATTCACTACTGCTAAGAAACACCCCTTTATGCCACTGAGACATCTGTACGCGAAGGGCAGGTCCCACACCTCATGGATGTAACTATCTCCCAGCCAGTCATATCTGCCTACAGGAATGTGTTTTAAGCAGGACACGAAGTGGAGTGTTGAAATAGGCAGATTAATGACCCTGTGTATTAACCACTCAGCAGATGGTATTTCAGCCCCAGTGAAAGGCAACTTTTCAAACTTTTTGATGTTTAACATGACATAAGACGCTTCTTTCTTAGCCATTAGTTGTTGTTGTCAGTTAAATTAAATGTAGAAAATATGTCCCTTGCACTCACATGTTGCCAGGGAACGCGACTTGCCTTCAATGTTTGAAGTGTCCAACCCAACTACATAACGGACCTTAGTTGACTCTGTCCATGGTGTAAAGAAGACATATCACTTTGTATTATGTCTATTGCAGAAGAAACAATGTTGTTTACGGTGTCTATCCGGTCGGACAGCGTATTAATTCCATTATCTACAACAGCGAATGCCTTCTGTTAGTTTTCCTGGTCTATTTGCCTTAACCGGGCAGCAGCTTCTTGTTGGGAAAGCTTCCAAATTTCATTATATACTGCGTATAAGAAGCGCTTTCTGCGTTGTTTTCTGGGGCCTAACAAGAAGTCCTGTAAGTCAGTGTTATTAGATAGGAGACTGAGGTGTTCTCTAACAGCACCTAGTGAGGAACTCGTCAACCATTACTGGCATTGTTTCCCTACACTGTATATTGTTACTATACCCGCTTGTTCAGATGACACATAGCGAGGGTCTGGCCTACTAGTTCTAAAGCCCCCGTGGAGTTTCTAAAATATTTATGACACCCATTGGTATCTATTGGCCACAATAACAACCCACCTGGACTTGACAGTGAAGCATTAAATGTGCCATTCTGGACCCATTAATCAAGCTGATCCTCAGTTGCATTGACATATTTTTGCCATTTGTAAAATTTTGCAAGGGCAGGAATACTGGGCGCATTCAATTCCTTCATTTTTGCTAAGCCTAAAAAACTAGTTTGTTGTACAGTTTAATTAAAAAATATAATTTGAACAGGTATCAGGGATGCTCTGAATAAAGCTTCATTCCCACATATTTGCCAATTTCTAGTTCCCCACACACTTTTTAAGTCAGTCGACTTCAGCCAATATTCATAGCCTTTTACATTCCAAAAAAGGAATCAGAATAAATGAATTTCGTATCTGTCATCCATATGTGTACATTTTTCCATTGATGGCAATTTAAAATAATATGACTCAGCATTTTTAACATTGTGCCCAGAAAAATATGCAAACTTTTCAGAATACGTTTTAAAACTCCCTTGTGGTGCAGTTGGACAATGTTCTCATTGTGCGTAATTAAAAATAGTCTTTGGGGTACTTGCTCTGTGAATGAAATGGTGCCCATAATAATTATAGCAAAACATATCACCATAATTCTCTTTGAATTAACAAACATCTTCACTTTACAATACAGTAAAATACTGCAATTCAGTCATCATATAATCAACTGTTTTCACATCCCAGTCATCAGAAACAACTCCTGGTATTATTAGATCGTTCATTGAAAGTTTAAACATTTATGGTATT
Source organism: Pleurodeles waltl (assembly GCF_031143425.1). NCBI lineage: Eukaryota > Metazoa > Chordata > Amphibia > Caudata > Salamandridae > Pleurodeles > Pleurodeles waltl. The sequence goes on from NC_090446.1 coordinate 714,693,606, forward strand.
TGAATGACCTATGTGAGGCCGTATATATCAAATGTAACTTTATCCCAAACAATCCCATCAGGAATTGGTATAGCGGAAATGTTCATGAAAGACAAGTCTCTGCGGACTTTGTGAGAAGAAAAATGGGGTTTCAGGACCTCATCCACCAGTTGAACTGTTGATCTTTCAGGAAGAAAATGACCATGTATTAATGTAAAGAACGTTATAACAAGCCAGTCCTTAGAAGGAAAGCTAAAACAGTCAAAGAAAGCCACAGATAGTTCCATGGGAAAATAAAATCATTTGTTTTAAGCCAGTTTATCAGCTTATGTGTTTTTGGCAGTTCAGATGTACAGGAGGCAAATGAGTCTGAAAAAGTGTTGTTGACGTCAGCAAAGTATCCAGAGGAAGTTTGTGCAAAAGCTGGAGCGGTATTTGTAGGAGGAGAACTGGTAGGGGTCTCCTGCAGTGGTTCATAGTAAATGACACCTTCCATCTGTATTAAAATTGTATCAAATCGATCAGTACTTTCAATATTGTTTGTTGTAACAGAAGTTACTGGAACTAATGCAAGATCATTTTCCACCCTCCCCAAGCTCAGAGAGGTGTCAGCACTGCTGCTCAAAACTTGTAGAGGGACTTCTTGACCAGTAGTGAGATGGATTCGGGAGCTACTGGCTGCTCCTCTTGGTCTGCTGTGCAGGATCGGCCACATGATGTAACTTGACATTGTCGATAGATACAAATCGATTTCCTTTAGCACCAGCCAACGGCGGTAAAATGACAGTTCTGGTATCGTGTATTCCCAAAACTGGGACTGGTGCACGATAAGAAGGACCAAACACCTTTTTCACAGCAACCTTTTCATGTACTAGATCCCCAACTTTAGGAATCCTACCGGTGGGTGTTATTGGTACATCCTTAATTCGTGTGGAGGCAGCACTGGCAGAAGCGTTGTCGTCATGGAACTGTTGTAATTCCTGCAAGACAGTGACAAGTTCATTTAAGTCAAAAGGTGTTTCTGCCACCTCCACGCCAGGACCATCAAGATCTGGAACATACATTTGAGTTCCAAACAAGCACTCCCCCCAGGGACCTTCTAGGCAGATTAAGTACTCCCTGGACTCCATACAGGTGGTTAAGCCAACTACGACCCGTACCTAAGTCTCTGGCTGTTAAGGAGTGCTTTAAATCGCAGTTTGGTCGCTCCACTACACTATTTCCCTCAGGATGAAATGGAAAAGAGTAATGCAGTTGGACCCCTAGCAAAGCCATGGCGTCCCTGAATGCCCTTGAGGCGACAGCAGCGCCTTGGTCCGAGTGGAAAGCCGCAACTGCATATGTACTGATAAAGACTTGTAAATCTTTAATAACAGTCCGAGCATCAGCCGAGCGCTGTGCCAACACCCATAGATATATGGAGAAAGAGTCAACAGCGACTAAAATGTATTTGTATGCACTGTCTGGTGTTAGGGGACCACAATGGTCCAGGTACACACATTGTAAAGGTTTGTTGGAAATTAGGAGGGGTGTCTGCGGTTGGCGTTTGACGGTGGAACTCTTAATTGGTTGGCGGATGTCACAACAAAGGACATACTGCTTGGCCTGTTTGTATAGACCTGGCCACCAATAACGTGCTTGCAATAATGTTATTGTAGCCGCCACACCAGCATGGGCAGATGCTACCCCTTCATGTGCTGCTTTAATCAACTCTGATCTCATGTCTTTGTTGGGATCTACTCGAACCCCCGTGCCTGGTATTTTTACTTTGACGTCAAGGCAGCCTCCCATTCAGTAGGAATATTTAGCAGGAAATGCTTTTGAATAAGGCATGCCTTCAGCCACAGCTGTCGCATCAGCCCATATGTCATCGACCGGTTTAGTTCCTGAACGGGTTACTGCAGCAACAGTAGCCGTAGCTACTGCAGATTTGGCAAATTCATCAGCCAGTGTATTTCCAGCAACGTGTATTCCAACGCGCTGGTGTACCGGTGTATGTACAACATGGACGTTTGTTAGTGTTTCATTCATATCCGCTACGTTCACCGACAGGAGTCTGTGTTTGATGGTGTGGCCCTTAGAATCTCTGAACCCATTCTGGCACCAGTAATGCAGGTAGTCATTGAAGGACTGGACACAATAGTACGTATCACAAACAATCAGTGTTAGCTGTGCCGGATCCGTATGTTCCAGTGCCATCACCAGAGCCTTTAGCTCTGCTAATTGTGCTGTGCAATCCCCTAAGGTTTGCGTGAATATATGTTTGGGACTAAATTTATTATCCTCCATGTAGCCGCTTACGACTGCGCAAGCAGCAGAGTAATGATGTTTTGTGCCAATTGCAGGTTGTGCTAAACCCTCGGTGTACAAGACTCTTTGATATTGATCAATAGGCAGTGTATTTGCTGGAACTGGGCATTCTATTTCATATTGAAAAATTTATTGAGTTTGTAATTTTGGTTAAAAAATGTAGTCTACATCAGAGGCCGTCAAAGACGTTGCCCATTGAATCAAACGTGGATGTAATGCTTTAGCATTTGGAAAGCTGGCTTTGGTAACAGCCGAAAGGGCTGGAATTGGAGAGGCAACAATAATGCGTTTGCCTTGGGCTAGTGGTCTTTCTTTAATGACAGCCAACTGAACGGCAGTGAGAATTTTCTCAGTGGAGCAAAGCATTTTTCTGCTGCTGAATACAAATGTGATTTGTATGCCACCGGGACTGTCTCATCCTCATTGAAAGTTACATAGGTTAAACCAATGGCGTCAGCAATTACTCTGATGACCAAATGTTTTTTGTTGTCCCTTGTGTGTAAGTGTTGTGCTGCAATCATGTCTGTTTGCAAAGCTCTGAGAATGTGTGTGTGTTCAACTGTCCAAAATGTATTTGAAAAGTTAGGACGTACTAAGTCATATAAAGGTTTTATGCGTGATGTGTAATCTGGAATGTAAATTCTGCCAAAATTTAGAAAACCCAATTGGGATTGGAGTTTTTTTATTGTATTTAGAGGTTGTAACTGTGCCCATTTTTCCAAGAATTGTGGCGCTCTGCTCTTTCCTTCACTTAATAGCTCATATCCCAGAAACAGGACGCTAAGGAAGGCTATTTTTGTTTTTTTTTTAAATTGAATTTGTATCCAAATTCGGAAAATGTCACAACAATGCGGGCTATCCATCTTAAATGTTGCAGTAATTCATCATCCGTGAGATAAATATCATCTACATAGGACAATGCTTCAGGGTCAATGTTGTGCAATACTGAAGTCACACGAGTTTCAAACAGTCCTGGACTGTTCTTGTACTCCTGGGGTAAACAACAGAATTATTCCTGTGAGCCTGGTGCGCTGAAACTTGTTAAGTCTCAATTCTCAGGTACTATATTTTATAGATGAAACCATTGGAAATGTCCAGTGTTGTTTTGTATTTTTTGCGCACGGTGTTGTTCATGAGTGCTGTGCTATGTGAGTTTTGTGTAGCATACGTGTGTTTATTACTGTTTAAATATCGGTAGTCTAAGACTATTCTGTACGAATGGTTCGGTTTAGCTACTGGGGATAAGAGATTATTCATTGATGAGACACAGGGTTCGATTATGCCTTCACCGGTGCTTTAGCATCACTTTTTATCGGATTTTGGGGTTGTGGTTGGGGTTGATTTTTAATACGGATTACATGATAGGGGGAATCTTTATCCCATCCTACGTGATTGTGATACAACTTGGGTGCCTGCGCCAATGCCCTATCAATGGCATAGGATTGTACAAGCTCCCCGAGAACAAGAGGCGAGAAAGAAGGTTTAATAACATCTTCCCCATATGGGCAGGTACGGACAAATTCGGGTGGCCAATCCCTTTTGGCCAGCAGAATATCATATATGTTTAAGATAAGGTCCCAAATGATTGCGTCGATTGTGCACTCAATGTCTCCTTCTAACTGTAACGTTACTTTGTACACCCTATTAGGCGTGGAGACACGCATGTCTGCAGTTTCAACTTGTAGGAAGTCATCAGTTGCTTTCATCTCCAGATGCTCTAGAAAATTCTGGCGAACTATTGTGACCTCTGCCATGCTGTCTAATAGTGCTAATGCTCACTTCTTGTTCTTCAATAGAGCCCTCTTCTTGAGTGGCATGTTGAACCGCAACTGCTGCCACTTTTTTCTTTTTGAATTGTGGATTTTGTTGAGGAAGTTTCTCTAACTATTTTAACAGAAACTTCTTTTGAGCGTTGTAATTCCTGTCTCGGTTTCATGTACTCAGTTCTTCGCCCTGACCACCCACCTCTCTCACTGAAGTTTTCTGGTGAGTCCTGAAAGGAATGAGATTGGCTTGTATCAGTATATTGATATCTGTCTGGCGTTTTTATATTATCTTTATTTCTGAGAGGGCCCGTATGCGGAGAGTCTCCCCTTTCTTTCTTTGGAGTTTGTTGTTTTTTATCCCAGCATTTCGTAGTGCCCTCAGGAGCTTGCTTGGTAGAATCTTTATTTATCTGAAATTGTGTTTTTTTTTTAGGGGTTTGCCTCCGAGACTATCTCGACCAATGCTAGAGTAGGTCTCCGTGATAATCTTTGGCAGCTCACATTCTTGATCCTGTGGAGGAACATCCTGGAGCCGCATGCGCACCACAAGTGCGACTGCTTCCCCTTTAAGGTTACTTAATATTATTGAGGATACTGTGGGAAAATTGGCCATTAATTGCATCCCCAGGTCCAGCCCGTATTTGTCTTGAATTTGTTTCAACACTTCCGGTAAATTGGCAAGTGTCGGAGTACCGTGCGCAGTATAATATAGCAAGGCAAATACCGTGTCCCAAGTATTACAGTTATCTATAGTGGGAACCATTCCAAATGGCAAGCATAGTTAATATTCTATGCGTATCCTGAGGTCCCGTATGGGGAAATACTGATTCCAGTGTTTTTTTTTTTTTTAGCTGACCAAAACTGAATTTCTTCTCGTTTTGCGGGTACTTTACCCATGATCAAATGTACTGTTGCAGGATTAATACCTGGCGTTACTGTATGTGGTTGTGCCGGAGCAGCACGTGCTGGGTTTGTATTTAATGTTTGCAAACTGTACTAATCATCTATATATTGCAGTCAGCTCAGCATATAAGCGGCGGACTTCGGCTGCAGTTAAGTTCGCTGCAGCAGGGTGAGGTGTATAAGTGGCCAATAAAGAACAGGTAGGACCATCATTACTTAGAGGGCCTAAACTAACGTGTAAAATTGTGTGGGTTAGGGCGCCATCAAGCCAATTATTATGTTCTTGATAACATGGAGGTATTTCTAGATATGCATATGCTCCGTATTGTGCAGGTACGTTTGCAGGTTTATCGTGCTGAAATATATTTGTGTTCCCATCAACTGCTGGAAACGTGACCCAAGAATAAAAAAGTTCTGTTCTATAGGATGGGTGAGCCTCAACAACAAATGTGACTGGACCAACCTGGGCCGTTAGGCCATGTACCAGTAAATGTGCAGTAAGGAGCGGTCACATATTGACTACAATTTCTACCTGTTGTGGATTCGCCATAATGAATGGTAAGTTTTGTTCAGAGACAAGCACACCAAATGGGGATTATCCTTTTGGAGTTCAAGCATGAACAACCTACAGCGTTAGTTAGGTACTCCCTACTTAGCTGAGGATGAAAATCCTCAATACCACGGACATCTCCGTATATAGTACTGAAGTGTCTTTGTATATAGTGAGACAGAGATACTCAGGAGGACCCAAAAATTAGAGCCTGACCAAACGTTGGCGGCGCCATGTCACGTAGGCTCTCATTATTCTAATGAGACTACTGGAATTGAGTGGCAGAATCACCTGCGGTGTGGGGGACTGAGTCTAACCCACTACAGGTGACACCTGTCAGTCCAATCCGGGTTTTGCTCCAGCTAACTAGCAATGCCTCATCCCTACCCAAGAGCAGGGATGATTGGGCAGCCAAGCGCATGGCACAGTTGACTCCTCAAGGAAATCGTGGTCACTCAGATCGCACCTGTTTCTCTCAGTCAAATTGGTCTCCCATATGCAAGGACAGTCAGAGGCAGTATATGTTTCAATTAGGTTTTAATGAAGCAACTGCATCTTAGATAAAGCATGTACTGCAATAACCAGGACGATGAAGCATGACAGGATTAAAATAGTGACGAGGAGAGTAAAGTCATTAATATAATTCCGACCTAGGCTATATTAGAGCACAACATGTTAAGCTCTAGTTCTGCCCTTCAGGTTCCCCTGGGAAGACATCATCCCTTTGACATCATCCCTCATACCTGAGCAGAGGCCTGAAGTCTGCATAAGCAGCTGTAGCTAACGTGTATGGGACTGAGAAGAGTTTTTATAATAAAACAGTTGATGTTCTCAGAAAATGTCCCTACGTAAGATGTGTATGTTTCTATGAATACCAGAGACAAAGCATTACCACGTTTACTGGCAACCTATCTTACTGCAGCCTTGAGAAAGCACAGAGTGAAAGAAATGTCTTGTTTAAGAACGCAGTGCTGGCCTAGGCAAAGAACAGCTAGATAGAGAAAAATAAAACAAGCCCGCAAATGTGGCTATTGTTAAAATAATAAACAAAGCCGAATAAAATATATTCAGGTTAAAGTGCACAACGGCAGGCCTAATGTGGGAAAATAACGTGTATGGAGCTATAACTAAAATGGCTACACAACAGCTTCAGTGGAACCGTAATCAACATCGCTCATTGTATTATGCTGAGATTCAAATTCGCCAGTACCACAGACAGCATCATGGGTTTCATCATAAGTATTGCTGAAAACAGATGTATTAGTACCACTCAAATCTTCACCTGAAGATTTTGTAATACTTCTTGATAACACAGAGTTTCCTGGGACTTCATTAGCAGAGACACTGTCATGTGCAGCATTTTCAAATAGAGAATTTCCAAATTCAGTTGACAACATGGAACCTTCTATGTTCTTGCTTTGATAAATTTTTTTGAAAGCTTGTGCTTGTTCATCAGAAATAGGAATTACACTATTCTTATTCCACCATCCTTTCCCTTCTAATAAAACAGAAGCCTTTGTGGTCTTAACAATTTTTACCGGTAATGAATACTTAGATTATCCCTTACTTACTCTAAAAGGTTTTTTGATCAAAACCCAATCATTCACACATAACACAATTCGTTTGGTATTTCTCCTACGATCATAGTCATTATTTTGCTTTATCTGTATACTATCAACTCTATTTCTTAAGTAAATGTTATCATCATCACATGTTGAACGTTTTTTTCCTCCCAAGAGACAAACCATCCATCTTGGTATAAGTTTTGCTTTAGGATCTCTTCCCCTAATTAACTTAAAAGGAGTGACTCCAGTAGTGGTGTGAGGGGTGGGTAAATATGCCCAAATTTTCTCTTGTAAAAATTCTGCAACATCAGAGTTAAATGCCAAGGCTGTCTAAATTCCATCTTTGAGATTCGCCCTTTCCACTAAGCCGTTTGAAGCCGGACTGTATAGGGCTACTCTTAGATGCTTAATATCATGCAAATCCATGAAATCACACATTTGTTTTGACACAAAATGAGTACCATTATCAGTGACAATAGTGTTGACTGGACCCTCCAATTTGAATAATTTGCTTAGAAAAGAAATCACTATATCAGAATCTGTACTAGGTACAAAAGTGTAATAAACCCTCTCGAAAAAATAGTCAACCACGACTAACAAGTACCACCATTTATCTCTTGGTAAAATATAAAACGGCCTTGAAAAGTCCATTGCTGTTTTCTTCCAGGGTTTCTCTGGAAGAGGAGCAGGACATAACTGTTTGGTGACTGATTTCCAGTCTTTGTCAGATACAATACATTCAGGACACTTATTCACAAAGCTCACGACTTGTTTCTCCATTCCAGGCCACCAATATGACAACTTTAACTTCTTAGAGGTCGCAGAGATTCCCAAATGACCTTCACGTGCAATACTGATGATTCTGTTCCTAAGTCCAGTAGTTGGAACCACAAGATCACCCCTTAAACAAATGTTAATACACACAATCACTCTTTGGCTACTTGCTCAAAACATCTGAGTTCACCAGTTATTTTTTTCTCAGCTGGCCATTTCGTTCCTAAAGTACTTTGGATAATACCTCATCACACACCATGGATGTCAACCACTCATGTTCTGTGATTGTCAGACACAGCCAGAACATCCATCAACACTATAACACACTCTTGTTCAGAATCAATGTCCAAGTAAGCATTATAAGGCAACGGTATGCGGGATAGGCAACCAGCACGGAAATTCTTACCCCCTTGTATGTATTTGGTTACCAAATTATACTCCTGAAGTTGGGATAGCAAACAAACCAAACGTGCTGATGCTTTGCCGAAACCATTAGCATTCTTTAAAAACACGAGTGGTTTGTGATCAGTATATAGTTCACAAGTGGTGCCCCATATATAAATTTTAAACTTCTGGACTCCCCACACACACACCTTCTCTCAATAGTACTGTAATGTATTTCTGCCTCAGACAAAGTCCTAGAGGCAAAGGCTACAGTACTTTCACGACCATCAACCTATTGCCCAAAAACTGCACCTATGCGTTTCAAATTAGCACTGACTATAATAAACGGTTTTCCTGTTGGATCAAATGCTTGTAAGGCTGGAGCATTGATAACTAAATGTCTTCAAAAACAGTGTTTAGATCATTGCTCCACACAAATTTGACTCCTTTTTTAAGAAGACTTCTCAGTGGTTGTACCGCCATGACATAACCAGGAACAAAACTGGCATAGTACTCCCAAAGCCCTAAAAACGATCTTAAAGCATCTTTGTCAGCAGGAGGGCATGCATTTTTAACATCATCTAAATTGCTAAACTTTGGCTTAATTCCTTCACAGGAAATAGTATAACCCAAATATTTTACCTCAAAACCATCAGTTTACATTTACTAGGTTTAACCGTCATACCTATGTTTTTTAAAATTTTGAACACTTTATCTAATACTCTTAAGTGCTCTTCCTGGGGTTCTGTGAAAATTAATATATCATCTTGGAAAGCCTGTACCTGTGGTAAATCTCAAAATAACTCGTCCATTAGTTTTTGGAATACATTTGCCACAGAAGCAAGTCCAAACGGCAAGCATAAAAATTTGAACGCTTCAAATGGAGTTACAAATGTGGTTAAATCCTAAGAACCTTCACTCAAAGCAATCTGGTGATATGCTGTCAGGAATAAGACCATGCGCGGTCCAGGTCCCGCCCGAAACTCTGCTGTGCGGCTCTGCTGCGCTTTCTGCGCACTTCTTGTCATCCCCTCTTGCTCCAAAGGTGGCCATCAATGTCGTCTGCCCTGTGGCAAAGCTCATAGAGCTGCAGGTTCAGGCATTGGTGGACCAGATGCACTTATCAGTGCTATTCCATGAAGGGACTACAATTCCCATGTTTTTAGAGGTAGCAGCCATCTTGGGGTGTGGCAGGCCTATAAAGCCCAGCCACACCCAAGCACGTTGCTCACCATTTTGATGACTCCGATGCAGTCAGACCTTGTGGGGGATTCTCTGAAGGAGAGCAGAGTTCCTGCATGGCAGAGTGGCATCGGATCGAAGTATCCTTGTTTCCATGGTGAATTAAAAAACTAGCAGGTCGTACTCGTAGCGTTAAGGCCTTGATGAATTCAATTTTGGAGGAAGCCATTACTTCCACAAGTAAAGCGCCCCTTAGCACAACGAGCAAAGCGTTTCCAGTGTCCAGGTTACAGCGGCCTAGGTGCGATGATCAAAGGCGTTTCAGTCCACAGATGTAAAGTGCTCTAGGCATGGCAATTCAAGCGGTTCAGTTCATAGGTGTAAAGCGCTCTTGGCACGATAATTCAGGCGCTTCAGTCCACATATGTAAAGCTCTCTTGGCACGATAATTCAGGCGCTTCAGTCCACATATGTAAAGCACTCGTGGCACGATAATTCAGGCGCTTCAGTCCACATTTGTAAAGCGCTCTTGGCACGGCATTTCAATCGATTCAGTCCATAGGTGTAAAGCGCTCTTGGCACGACAATTCAGGCGCTTCAGTCCACAGATGTAAAGCGTTCTTGGCACGACAATTCAGGCGCTTCAGTCCACAGATGTAAAGCGCTCTTGGCACGGCAATTCAAGCGCTTCAGTCTATAGGTGCCCTCATTTCAAAAGAGGTCTCCATCAGATATCGGAGACGCATTTGAGTCAAGAGTCTATTGATGAGTTATATTTCTATGAATGAGTAAATGCATATTTGTTCTAACCTTTTCTTTTCAGATCTCTCTCCCTGCTGTTCCCTACCTAATTCCCTTCCCCCTGACTGGCTTCATCATTACTATGTGCTGTAATAACTTTCTGAGTTGGTGACGCCGGAAGGTGGGCCTTTAGTTCAGCAACGTGCAGATCCCGAGGAAAGGACATTGTGACATATGCAGAATGGAGATCAGTGGTTGAGAAAAACTTTGAACGCCCAATATAAGAGATCATTTCATGAATATGTAGAAGGGGATGACAATCCACCACCATGTTCTGATTGGCGGATCTCAAATCCACACACAATCTTAACTCACCATTTTTTTCTTTGTGATCACGATGGGAGCAACCGATTCTGATTAATCAGTTGGAGCAATTATGCCTTCAGATTGTAATTCATGTAGCAAATTCTTTAAATCCGTTCTAACTATTAATGGTACTGTTCTAACTTTGTGAACCAGTGGGATCACACTTTTCTTTAGCTTGATGTGATGCTCAAAGCCACATACAGAACCCACTTGATCTTTAAAGTCTTCAGGGAATAAAGTGACCATACGATCAGTAATATCATTAGACATAGTCACATTTGAAACATGATCATTCAAATCTAAATCAGGTAAATCTCCTAAAGTTATGCGAACATCATGACCATGGCGCCAAATAATTCCAAGAACGGACAAATCCTTCCACCCTATAATGTCCCGACCTTTGACAGCAACATATACCTTGGTAGATATGGATCTGCCTAAGCATTGCAAACTGGACTAAAAATAACCTAACAAATCAATGTCATGGTCCCCAAATGCCTTAGGGTTGATGTCTGCATATTGTCCTTCCACAATTTAAAGAACGTATGATTAGCTAAAATGGTGATTTGACCCCCCTAGTCAGCTAAAACGGAAATGTTTTTGTTATCAATGAGCACACTCAGGTTTACCAAAACATTCATTAGGAAGATCAACTGTTAATAAAACATTAGAGAATTCATTATAACATTGTGCAATATCTTCGTTCACATCCACATTGCTAATTCTCACTTTGTTATAACTACCCTTGTTACTTATCTGTGCCAAACAAGCACTTTGAAAATGGCCAATTTTCCAACAACAATTGCACCTTTTTCCTATTGCAGGACAAGAGGAATCATTCTTAAGATGATATTTAGAACAACAATGAAAACATGTCTGAGAATGTTTTCCTTTTTGTCCGTGACATGCTTTACTTTGTTTTCCTTGTTTATTACTCACTGTGCACACTACTTCTCCATTACTCACACAATCTAGAGAAGTGTTTTGGTTAGCTAAAACCATAGAAGTAGTTATTGATCTTTCTATTCCCTTCGCTATGTTAATAACTTCTTCAAGTGTGGGGTTGCGACAAGCTAAAATTCTCTCCTGAAGTTTGTTATGGAAACAATAGAAAACAAATTGGTCATGTATATAAATATCACCATTACTCCCAAATTCGCATTTGGAAGCTAGAACACTCATGTTAGCTAGATACTCTTCAATGGTTTCATCATCCAATTGCTTACACATGGCAAAATTAAAACGTTCTGTTAATACACAAGAGTCATCTCAATACTGCTACCTCATTCTTTCTTTTCCTTTTATGTAAATGTCCCACAACGTATCCCCCACCTCCAGGTGAAGGAATCACAGGTAAATTGTCAAATACACATTGACCTGCAACCCCAAGATGATTAAATAATAAAGCCATCTTCCTGTTAGAATAACCATTCTCATCAATAGCTGTGAGATAGTTCTAAAAAATGCATTACCAATCAGACCATTTAATATCAGGCTTTCGAGGTTTCTGTAGAAACGCTGGTGGTTGAATAATTCCTTGATTGGCCGCCATGATGGTTAACAAGTTAAATATTAAGCAAACTGAAGGCAACTGAGGCAGGTTGCTATGCAAGTTCTCCTAATACAGTGCTGGTAAAGGAGGAATACAAAAAAAACAAAAAGACAATCCAATGTGGCTGACGTAATACATTGTGGAAGTAACCAGGGCAACACTCTAGACAAAGCGCACGCGTTGCGTTAATGAAGGCTGATGATAACAAGCGCATCACATGATGCGAGCTTCGAAGCGAAGAAAGGTCTCGCCGACAGAAGAAACCACCAGTCCTCCAAAGTATATGAAACAAAACAAAAAAAAAACTCAAAGATTTGCCCATAACCACCAGAAAGCAGGTTTCCAAATTACGCAGGGTAAGAACAGCAAGCCATGGTCTCTCAAAGGAAACACAGAAGTCGTTGGTGGGTCCTTCCTCTCCTGAGTTACAACAAGGTGTACCCCACTTCTGGTACCAAATTGTAGCAGGGGCAGCGCTTGCGTATGGCGGGAAGAATAAGTAGAGTGTGACACCAAGCAGAGTTACGTTGTAAGAAAAGTTTATTCCATAAACAACGAGGACCCACAACCACAGCAGCAGCAAACGGTCTCTGGAACAAAGGTCAAACAACCGTCTACGTGACTGGAGTTGCAGAGCCATAGAGAGCCACCAATGAGATCGCAGTTCCTTTTAGTATACAAACAGAGACGACACAATAACATAAGGCTTAGGGAAAAATTATAAAATTACAATCAAAATAGAAAATAGCAATATTACTACACAGCAGCAAAGCAGGTTAGCAGGAATGCTACCTTTGCAGTGAATCTGTGCCGTGCTGCTGGTCAGCTTTTTCTGGCTGCTTGCTTGCTCCTGCAGTTGCTCTTACCAGAGGTGTTAAATTTCATCATCTAAGGATATGTGTAGTAGAGCACTGTGTATTGATAAGACCAGTTATACCAATAGCCTCCTAAGCAAACGTAATTCAAAGTATAACATGCATTTCTTTTTAGTATGCAAATGAAAAAGGTAGACCCAATCTTCATGTATATTTCATTTAGGTTTTTACTTCTTCATTAAATATTGTTCAAACCAATAGCAATCAAAGCTTGTCCTAGTGGATATCTTCTGCCTGAGGCCGTTGAATGTCCATGTCTAAACAAGCAGAACAATGTTCTTTATGAAGAGATTGTCAGCCGACATGGTACTAACTAGTGTTCCAAAAATCATAAGCAAAGACTCGTGAAAAGCAGTTCACAAAATGTTTTAATCAGGTTTAAGGACAACATTGGGGTGAGGTGGTCTGGCATTAAGATTTGAAGACTATACATAGAGTCCATATTCCTGGGTCATCTGATATGTTCTTGCTCATCATTGGAAGCAGGTTGGGCAATCTCACTGAAATTTTGGGGCATACTAATGAAAGACCAAAGACTTCTACGCTTAAGCTAATTGTCTGCTTTTTTGACGTCCACTGTGTTCATACCAAAATCTCATTTAGTTTTTTACCTTCCCCCTGTTTTTGAGCCCTAGGTGGGCAGTATTAGAATGTGCTTTTAAGGACTATGCATTATTTGCAGCTGTGGCTCGCGAAGGGGCAGTGCCGCACACGGGGTTAGAGGGGTAATAAAAATTAAATTATAAAATTACAAGAAAAACACTTACCTTTTTTGCCACCGCTGCACCACTCTATCCGCTTCTCCTCAGCAGGCAGGCACAGGCTCCCAGCCTGCCCTGCTGCCAATCTTGGCGGGCGCTCTCAGACAGACTGGGAGCCTGTGCATGCTTTGTCCAGCCCGGCAACACAGTGCCAGGCTGGAGAGAGCCCACTGCGTATGTGTGTTTTGCTGGCGCAAGACGGCCGGCCAAACATACATGCACAATGAGGGAGAGTGCTGTGCACGCCCCCCTCAGTGCACATCACAACCTGTGGCACCGCCCCTTTTACCAAAAAATGATAATAAACAAAGTTTATTATCATTTTTTGGTAAAATGTTTGCAGCTGCTGCTGCTGGCGGGGGCAACGCTCCTCCACCCTAATAGACGAGCTGCCCCTGCAAATTTGTATGTCATTTTAATCGTGTTCATCTATTGTATTTGTATTTGCATCATTTACACGGAAGACAAGTAGATGAACCTGTTGAATAACTCAGACATCGCAGGCAAAGTCCCCACTTGATGTCTTTATCTCTAGAAGCAACCTGCAGGGATTATGAACAGTGTGTAATCCTGGTAGCCGTGTCCAGGGCTCTTTCAGCTTTTCTATTTACCACTTCACCCTCAAGTTCTTTAAATGATAACCACTTTGTAGCACTGGTTCTGGATTTGGTTCCAGGATCTCAGGTTACTGGACTTATTATCACAAAGAGAGACATTACTGAGGAGGCTCTATAGTATCCTACCAGTGTAGAAGGGTGCTCTTTCATTCTCTAGTGGCATTTTACAATTTAGTCAGAAGAATGTCATGATACCGTTTGGTTGATTTTTGCAGACTGCAATGAAAATCCACAAATCCTCCACCAATAGAGATTTGTAAGCCAGGGACAAACAAAACCCAAACCAACTTATGTTGTCATGGAAAATGGAAATACGAATGTGAGAGAAAAAGCACTGCATGTCACTCCTTTATTTCTTGAAATTCAAGATGGCTCCCAAAGACTCGGATCTCAAACTAGAGGAAGCAGCAGCAGTGTAAATCCGCACATAGTAATGGGAGCATAGTGGTCAAATGATATAAACACATAGGGCCTCATTACGACGGTGGAGGCCGGAGGTAGCGCCGCCAACAGGCTGGCGGTGCTACATCAGGTATTCCGACAGCGGCTGTGAAGCCGCGGTCGCCCAGCCAGGTCCGGCGGTTTCCCGCCGGATTTCCCCCGGCTGGGGGAATCCTCCATGGCGGCGCTGCATTCCCGCCAGCCTGTTCCTGGCGGTTTACACCGCCAGGAAGAGGCTGGCGGGAACGGGTGTCGTGGGGCCCCTGGGGGCCCCTGCACTGCCCATGCCACTGGCATGGGCAGTGCAGGGGCCCCCTAACAGGGCCCCATTAAGATTTTCAGTGTCTGCTTGGCAGACACTGAAAATCGCGACGGGTGCAACTGCACCCGTCGCACCCCAGCAAATCCGCCGGCTCCATTTGGAGCCGGCTTAATCTTTGCTGGGGCTTTCCCGCTGGGCCGGCGGGCGATCTTTTGAAGATCGCCCGCCGGCCCAGCGGGAACGTTAGAATGGTCCCCGCGGTCATTTGACCGCGGGGCGGTGTTTGGGCGGTTTCCGCCCGCCGGGGTCGGAATGACCCCCATAGATATTTGTGCCAGTTCAATCAGTGTTGTAATTTGCTCAGTGTTATCAGTTGCTCCAAATGTTAAAACTTGTGGCAAACACATATCTTTCCTTTTTAATGTGCAATATGTGTTTAATGATTGATTTAAAATCACAATTAGGAGGGGACCTCAAGGGGGCATCCCTTTCTAATTACAAATTGCAATGGCTTGTAACCGCAACTACAGTTTCAAACATTTGAAACTGTACGATTTTTCTAGGGAGGTGGTAACCCATTCTCTCAATAGAAGCTCTCCAATGAAGAACGGTGTTGGGCGGCATTAGGGTGGAGCATGCAGGGTTCCCCAATGCCATGCCAAATATTTAAAAAAAAAGAAAAAAGAAAAAGCTTCTTTAAGGAACATGGGCTGCTCTTTCTTGTAGGCCACTACCCCAGTGTTTGTAATAACAGGGGTCACAAATAGTGAGGTTCCTAATTCATATTTATTATGCAGGCTGTTCTGTGACCCCTTGAGATCGACGGTTTTGTAATGCAACCTCTTTGTAGATAGGATGCGTTGTAAAATTAAAGCTGATACACACTTCACATCCCCTACTTGCAACTTGCCCGTTTATATATAAGGTACCAAGAGAGTATTACAAATACCCAAATACAATACTACATTGCTTTTAGGGGGATCTCGATAAGTGTGGAAATTCTGAATTCTTTGCTGTTGCACAGCTTAACAATCAAAAATGTAAAAAATATATAATGATTTATAAAGGCAATACAGCATGCAAGCCACAAATTCCTAAAAATAATGAACCATACAGTAAACAGAAGGTAAAACCAATTAACATTAAGAAAAGTGACTCATAATATGTTACATAGCGTATATATATAAGATGGAAAAGTATAGATTTGCTTTGTTATTAAGAGATAATAGCTGTTTGATTATTCAAATCACAGTTAATTCGTTAAAAAAGGAACGTAAGGCTCATCAAAAGATCTTGGAATTTGGTATTATGTGCTGCAAGACTGCAAAGGCAAGGTAAAGAAGTAGCAAGAAAAAATAAGGCAAACAAAATAGATGTGTTTAAAGTGAATTGCTAAAAGCCATTAAAAAGAACTGAGCATATGGATCATTCCTCTTAATTGCACAATCTAAGCTTTCTTGTACTAAAAAAGCTTCTATCATTTCAATACACAAAACTAGTAAGCAGGGCAAATAACAAGTAAATGGTCCAGAGTTTTACCTTTTTTGTCACAGAAACAGAAAAATACCATGTTGAGTTGTATTTTTCTGGTGTTCTACCACCTTGCTCAATCGCAAAGGGTCTACGCTCTTCTGAAACTACAGCTGGTTGTTTTTGACCAACAGAACAACACAGTTCTAATGAATCGAACAACTGTTGATATTGAAAACTCCAGAAGACCTTCTACTCTTAAAATATATAAGACATTGGGAACATTTTGTTAATTGTTGTACAACAAGAAATATACAGGCTGATTCCTGTGATTGTTTTAAAATATTGGACTTTCTAAGGGATATTTGTATTAGGCCTTTCCATATCTACTTTACGTAGTCAGTTTGCATCTACTAGACATTGAAAGACTTGAAAATGTAGAGTTTCCACAGCCTGGTGGGCAGAAAATCTGGATTTTATTAAAGACACAGAGGCTAATATTCAATCTCCTTCATTGACATTACTCCTGCAGTCATTTTAAAGAACACCGAACTTTGAAAACATTCCACAAGTCAATAAAAGCATAGACCCCTCAGCCATCTTCCTTATTTCTTTGCTAGTCAAACATGTTATAAATACATCTTCTTGAACAGCCTTAACCTCATCGGTTCGTGTGTCGGCCGACGCACGCACACCCTCCTTGGTGCAGGTCACGACCAGTGGCCGACGCCAGGAAGGGATTTAAAAAAATACTCTGGTGGGATATAGGGAGATCACTGGTGCGTATATAGGGAAACCACACCCACATATAAAAGTGATCTCTTTACACATGCCACCAGTTGTCTTGCAGCGCACGTCTTCTGAGCAATGCACATACTTCAACTGACTCATTTCAACTGTAGCTTTTAGGCAGCAATAAAAAAAGTCAAGCTAACTCTTGTGATTATGTTTCTGCTAGAGAAGGATAGGACTTTTGTCTAGCAGCAGTTTTGATGCCATAAAATAGCACAGATAGTTTATATGCCTACTGTAAAGATCAAATCTGTATTTTATGTGAATAGCTGAGTGGATTAGTAAAGCCAGCCATGTCCTGCGGTATAATGCAATTGAAATGTATGTGCAAGAGGGGCTATGGAGAGATGAAGGACACTTATGCTGGGTGGTAGTGAGGGAATTGAAGGAGGAGGAAGTCATGGGAGGGGGAGCACCAATAATGACTGTCAGACTGGGCCCCACAGGCGCAAAAGACTGTGACGATGGGTATGTGACA
This sequence comes from Pleurodeles waltl, assembly GCF_031143425.1. Lineage (NCBI taxonomy): Eukaryota > Metazoa > Chordata > Amphibia > Caudata > Salamandridae > Pleurodeles > Pleurodeles waltl. Next base: position 714,711,374 of record NC_090446.1, read on the forward strand.
AGGTGAAGTAATAGTGTGTCTTTTTTGTTTTTTGAGTGTCTGGAGAGAACGTGCTGATTGAGGGAAGAAGCAATAGTAAGCTGACTGACCTTTGCTGTTGAATGCATCACACACCCCCGCCAGCAATTTTGTGACTGTCTATGTGGGCTAGTGTCTTAGAGCGACAGTTTAGCCAGTAGCAGAGATGGCATCTCGTTGGATGACTGCTGCTCAAGCCCTAACTCGGGTTATGGAGGACAGCTCTGACGTATGGATAAGAGATTGAGACAGCATCTGAGGTATAGGACAATGGAGCAGACTCTGGGAGTGATTTTTCAGTTTTCTACCCAGAATACCCTGCAAAGTTGAAATGCTGAATAAAAACTCTATTTTTATGGCATTTCTGTCACACAAACTACAGGAATATGCTGGGATCCACACAATTCCCACCACCCTGTGTTTCCTCACCTGTTCTGATAAAAACACTACCCCACTTGAGTGCCTGTACCTAGTGCCTATGTCAGGAATGGATCACTCCAGGGTCAACAGTTGCCCTCATGTAAGGACTAACATTGACTGTTGTGTGATCAATTTCTGTCACAGGCACTAGGCCTACCCACACAAGTGAGGTACCATTTTTATCAGGAGACTTGGAGGAATGCTTGGTGGAAGAAAGTTTGTGGCTCCCCTTAGATTCAAGAATTCGCCATCACCAAAATATGCAGCAAACTTGTTTTTTTCGCCACATTTTTAGGTTTGCAAAGGACTCTGGGTGACAGAACCTGGTGAGAGCCCCACAAGTCACCCCATCTGTATTCCCCTATGTGTCTATTTCCCATAAATGTATTGATTTGGTAGGTTTCCCTAGTTGCCGGCTGAGCTAGAGGCCACAATCCACAGCTAGGTACTTTGCAAAAAACGTGTCAGTTTCCATGATGTGTCTACTTTGTGTTTTGTGGCATTTCCTGCTGCGGGCACTAAGTCTACCCACACAAGTGAGGTATCATTTCTATTGGAAGACTTGGGGGGATGCTGGGTGGGAGGAAGTTTGTGGCTCCCCTCAGATTCCACAACTTTGCAGTACCAAAATGTGAGGAAAGAGTGGTTGTAGCCCAATTTTGAGGTTTGCAAAGGATTCTGGGTGACAGAACCCAGTGAGAGCCCAACAAGTCACCCCATACTGGATTGCCCTAGGTGTCTACTTTCCATAAATGTATAGGATTGGTAGGTTTCCACAGGTGCCAGCTGAACTACAGCCCAAAATCCACAGTTCGGTACTTTGCAAAAATCACATAATTTTGCAATGAAAAAATGTGATGTGTCCACATTTCATTTTGGGGGGTTTCCTGTTGCAGACTCTAGGCCTACCTAAACAAGTGAGGTCCAATTTTTATCTGGAGACATGGGGGAATGCTGGGTGGAAGGACGTTTGGGGCTTCCCTTAGATTCCAGAACTTTGCAGCACCAATATGTGAGGAAAGAGTGTTTTTAGCCCAATTTCGAGGTTTGCAAAGGATTCTGGGTGACAGAACCCTGTGAGAGTCCCACAAGTCATACCATCCTGGATTCCCCCGAGTGTCTATGTAGGAGGCTGGACTGCCTTGTAGTGAGTATCAAGGGGTACTTACACTTTGCACCAGGCCCAGGTATCCCTTATTAGTGTAGAGGGGTGTCTAGCAGCTTAGGCTGATAGAAAAGGTAGCTTAGCAGAGCAGCTTAGGCTGAACTAGGAGACGAGTGAAGCTCCTACAGTACCACTAGTGTCACTTGCACAATATCATAAGAAAACACAATACACAGATATACTAAAAATAAAGGTACTTTATTTTTATGACAATATGCCAAAAGTATCTCAGTGACTACCATCAGTATGAGGATAGCAAATATACTCAAGATATACGTACACAATACCAAAATATGCAGTAATAGCAATAGAAAACAGTGCAAACAACGTATAGTCACAATAGAATGCAATGGGGGCACATAGGGATAGGGGCAACACAAACCATATACTCTAGAAGTGGAATGCGAATCACGAATGGACCTCAAACCTATGTGAGCTCGTAGAGGGTCGCTGGGACTGTAAGAAAACAGTGAGGGTTAGAAAAATAGACCACCCCAAGACCCTGAAAAGTGGGTGCAAAGTGCACCTAAGTTCCCCAGAGAGCACAGAAGTCGTGATAGGGGAACTCTGCAAGAAAGACCAACACCAGCAATGCAACAACGATGGATTTCCAGACGAGAGTACCTGTGGAACAAGGGGACCAAGTCCAAAAGTCACGATCAAGTCAGGAGTGGGCAGATGCCCAGGAAATGCCAGCTGTGGGTGCAAAGAAGCTGCCACCGGATGGTAGAAGCTGTGGATTCTGCAAGAACGAAGAGGGCTAGAAACTTCCCCTTTGGAGGATGGATGTCCCACGTCGTGAAGAAGCTTGCAGAGGTGTTTTCGTGCAGAAAGACCGCAAACAAGCCTTGCTAGCTGCATGGGTCGCGGTTAGGATTTTTGGATGCTGCTGTGGCCCAGGAGGGACCAGGATGTCGCCAATTGCGTGAAGGGACAGAGGGGGCGCCCAGCAAGACAAGGAGCCCACTCATAAGCAAGCAGCACCCGCAGAAGTGCCGGAACAGGCACTACGAAGTGGAGTGAACCGAAGCTCACCCGAAGTCACAAAGGAAGGTCCCACGACGCCGGAGGACAACTCAGGAGGTCGTGCACTGCAGGTTAGAGTGCCGGGGACCCAAGCTTGGCTGTGCACAAAGGAAATCCTGGAAGAGTGCACAGGAGCTGGAGCAGCTGCAAATCACGCGGTTCCCAGCAATGCAGTCTAGCGTGGGGAGGCAAGGACTTACCTCCACCAAACTTGGACTGAAGAGTCACTGGACTGTGGGAGTCACTTGGACAGAGTTGCTGAGTTCAAGGGACCTCGCTCGTCGTGCTGAGAGGAGACCCAGAGGACCGGTGATGCAGTTCTTTGGTGCCTGCGGTTGCAGGGGGAAGATTCCATCGACCCACAGGAGATTTCTTCGGAGCTTCTAGTGCAGAGAGGAGGCAGACTACCCCCACAGCATGCACCACCAGGAAAACAGTCGAGAAGGCGTCAGGATCAGCGTTACAAGGTCGCAGTAGTCGTCTTTGCTACTTTGTTGCAGTTTTGCAGGCTTCCAGCGCGGTCAGCAGTCGATTCCTTGGCAGAAGGTCAAGAGAGAGATGCAGAGGAACTCTGATGAGCTCTTGCATTCGTTATCTAAGGAATTCCCCAAAGCAGAGACCCTAAATAGCCAGAAAAGGAGGTTTGGCTACTTAGGAGAGAGGATAGGCTAGCAACACCTGAAGGAGCCTATCAGAAGGAGTCTCTGACGTCACCTGCTGGCACTGGCCACTCAGAGCAGTCCAGTGTGCCAGCAGCACCTCTGTTTCCAAGATGGCAGAGGTCTGGAGCACACTGGAGGAGCTCTGGGCACCTCCCAGGGGAGGTGCAGGTCAGGGGAGTGGTCACTCCCCTTTCCTTTGTCCAGTTTCGCGCCAGAGCAGGGCTGGGGGATCCCTGAACCGGTGTAGACTGGCTTATGCAGAAATGGGCACCATCTGTGCCCATGAAAGCATTTCCAGAGGCTGGGGGAGGCTACTCCTCCCCAGCCCTGACACCTTTTTCCAAAGGGAGAGGGTGTAACACCCTCTCTCTCAGGAAGTCCTTTGTTCTGCCTTCCTGGGCCAAGCCTGGCTGGACCCCAGGAGGGCAGAAACCTGTCTGAGGGGTTGGCAGCAGCAGAAGCTGCAGTGAAACCCCATAAAAGGTAGTTTGGCAGTACCCGGGTCTGAGCTAGAGACTCGGGGGATCATGGAATTGTCTCCCCAATGCCAGAATGGCATGATCCTAGACATGTTACATGGCCATGTTCGGAGTTACCATTGTGACGCTATACATATGTCATGACATATGTATATTGCACGCGTGTAATGGTGTCCCCGCACTCACAAAGTCCGGCGAATTTGGCTAGTGCCAGGGTGCCCAAACACTAAGTAACTTAGCACCCAACCTTTACCAGGTAAAGGTTAGACATATAGGTGACTTTTAAGTTACTTAAGTGCAGTGGTAAATGGCTATGAAATAACGTGGATGTTATTTCACTCAGGCTGCACTGGCAGGCCTGTGTAAGAATTGTCAGATCTCCCTATGGGTGGCACAAGAAATGCTGCAGCCCATAGGGATCTCCTGGAACCCCAATACCCTGGGTACCTCAGTACCATATATTAGGGAATTATAAGGGTGTTCCAGTATGCCAATATGAATTGGTGAAATTGGTCACTAGCCTGTTAGTGACAATTTGTACAGAGAGAGCATAACCACTGAGGTTCTGGTTAGCAGAGCCTCAGTGAGACAGTTAGGCATCACACAGGGAACACATACATATAGGTCACAAACTTATGAGCACTGGGGTCCTGGCTAGCAGTGTCCCAGTGACACATAACAAACATACTGAAAACATAGGGTTTTCACTATGAGCACTGGGCCCTGGCTAGCAGGATCCCAGTGAGACAGTGAAAACACCCTGACATACACTCACAAACAGGCCAAAAGTGGGGGTAACAAGGCTAGAAAGAGGCTACTTTCTCACAGTCTACTTTCCATAACTCTACAGGTTTGGTAGGTTTCACTCCGTGCCGGCTGAGCTACAGCCCAAAATCCAAAGCTAGGCACTTTGCAAAAAAACACATTATTTTTCAATGGAAAAATGTGATGTGTCCATGTTGCGCTTTGGGGCGTTTCCTGTCACGGCACTAGGCCTATCCACACAAATGAGGTACCATTTTTATCAGGAGACTTGGGGTAACACAGAATAGAAGAACAAGTGTTATTGCCAATTGTCGTTCTCTACATTTTTGCCTTCCAAATGTAAGGCAGTGTGTAAGAAAGAAGTCATTTTGAGAAATGCCCTGTAATTCACATGCCAGTATGGGAACCCCCGAATTCAGAGATGTGCAAATAACCACTGTTTCTAAACTCCTTATCTTGTGCCCATTACGGCAATCCTTGATACCTATTTTACACTCTTTGCATTATACCAAATGAATTGCTGTATACCCGGTATACAATGAAAACCCATTGCAAGTTGCAGCTCATTTATTAACTCTGAGTAGCTTGGGTTCTTGATGAACCTACAAGACCTCTATATCCCAGCAGCCAGGAGGGTCCAGCAAAAATAACGGTATATTGCTTTCAAAAATATATCATAGTTGGAAAAAGTTACGGAAGAAAACATAGTCAGAAAGGACTGTTTTTTCAACTCAATTTCAATGTTTGTTTATATCAACTGTTACTTTCCGTAGGAAAATCTTGAAGGATCTACACAAATGACCCCTTGCTGAATTTAGAATTTTGGGGGTTATTACGACTTTGGAGGAGGTGTTAATCCGTCCCAAAAGTGACGGTAAAGTGACGGATATACCACCAGCCGTATTACGAGTCCATTATATCCTATGGAACTCATAATACGGCTGGTGGTATATCCGTCACTTTACTGTCACTTTTGGGACGGATTAACACCTCCTCCAAAGTTGTAATAACCCCCTTTGTCTACTTTCCAGAAATGTTTACCTGACCAGAATCCACCATTGTTTTCACACCCACTTCTGTCACTAACTGGAAGGAGGTTGAAAGCACAAAAAAATAGTAAAAATGGGGTATGTCCCAGTAAAATGCCAAAACTGTGTTGAAAAATGTGGTTTTCCGATTTAAGTCTGCATGTTCCTGAAAGCTGGGCAGATGGTGATTTTAGTACCGCAAACCCTTTGTTGAAGCCATTTGCAGGGAAAAAACAGATGCTTTCTTCTGCAGCACTTTTTCCCATTAAAAAACAAATAGCTGTTTTTGGCTAATTTCTTGGTCTCCCCCAGGGAACCCATAAACTCTGAGTACATTTACAATCCCCAGAATGTTGAAAAAAAAAGGGACACAAATTTGGCGTGGATAGCTTATGTGTTGAAAAAGTTATGGGAGCCTAGATGCAAACTCACCCAAATTGCCAAAAAAGGGCTCAGCACTGGAGGGGAAAAAGGCCCAGCAGCTGAGGGGTTAAAAACCTTTAAAGGATAAATCCAATATTCTCTCCTCCATCTTTCTGAATACATCACCAACTGTGAATAGCTAGATGTCTTTCTTCAGTTTACTTGTCCACAAGCTTCAAGTTAAGCAAAAATATGATTAAACAACAGAGAGATTAAAGGGAGGGATAATATTAGCCTCAGTGTCTTTAATAAAAACCAGATTTTCTGAACACCAGGCTGTGAAAAATCTACATTTTATGGCAAGATCCAGAGACTATCATTATGCAAGTTTAAAGCTTTTCAATTAGACAACGAGCTGCATTATCAACAGGTTTGAAATAAAACCTTCTGAAAGTACTGTAAATCGACAATTCTGCACACTTTAAAATGTCCTGAAGTGCACCACCTATCATAAAAACTTTCAAAGGAGCCACAACCACAAACACACTCACATCCACACCTGCTCTTAACATCACCCCCACAACCCACCTAGCAAGAGTGTGGGAAGTCACAACTCTCAAAGGCTTCTTAAATGAAATTAATAATTGTGACACACCCACTGGCCTCAAATTTGTTTCTCCTCTCATACTTCTTTACACAATGCATTGCACACAAGTTTTCATTTTCATTAAAAAATTTATAAAATATAGTTTTACAATTCGTTTTCGTACTCATGGATAAATAAAAACACCCCTTCCGAGGGTTACAATCCTACTTGTTACATCAAAAGTTTTCACGTCACATACTTTCCTAAATTATACTAAACACAATAAAGTGGCCAACTTCATTGACTGGTCCCTAACAGATAGAACACTAGTCAGTCCCCAACTCGCAATATATGTCAACACTTTAGTAACATCCCAAACAGAATTATGTCTGGAAAGTGGTGGTATTGCAATTCTAATGCTCTCAATAATCTCTGACCCACAGATAATCCATTCATCTGGACACAACTTGCTGCAATTGCTGCCCTATGAACATTAATAGTCTGATAAACTATCTATCTGATTATCAAACATTTCTCATAAATAATTAACAATCTCAACTACAACCACTGAAATGGGATCAAAACACTCCTCTCCAAACACCGGCAAACTCACTTCTTCCAACCCAGTCTACCCATCTTCCTTGTTCCAGGAACCCAAGATTCCTTGAAGAGATCTGAAGCCTTTGCTAAAAGACCTGGCACTTCCTAAACTCTCCTGAAATTCTCCAGGCCACTAGACTCAAATGACCTGTCCTCACCAGATTGTGTATTCGCCCTTCTGGACCCATCAGATTTTCTTGAAACATTAGTAACAACAGCAGAATATTCAAAGACAACTCCAATAGTATTGGAAACCATCTGAGATCTCCAAAGAGGAGTTACCACAGTCTCCTTCCACGTGTGAACCGTTAGAGCTACCTGAGCAATCATCACAAATGAAGAAAACGCATAAGGATGAAGATGTCTCTTGTCCTGATGAAATGCATCTACCCCTGCTGTCTCCGGATGCCAACTGAAAAATCTCTTCACTTGATTATTCAACCTGTTTCCAAACAGATCTACAGCAAATGGGCCCCAAACTCTCTCCAATTGCAAAGCCACTTCCCTGTTCAGTCTCCAATAGCTGGAATCCAGACACTTCCTTGAAACCCAATCTGCTTCTGAATTGGTCAGACCTGGAATAAGCTCCGCTTGCACAGATACTTTCCTCATTAGGCAGTAGTTCCAAAACACTCTTTCCAAGTTCGCTAAATCCTTTGACTTCGGAGCCCCCAATCTGTTTACACATCTCACTGCTAACACATTGTCCATTCTTAACAGATCTTAACAGAACCAAATACCGCACCTTGTTGCTTGTGAAACGCCTCTTTGCAAATCACCCTCCCAGCAACTCCAGACAATTTATATGCATCTTCGTTTCTTCCTCTGTCCAGCAACCTCCTTCTGACACAGCGCCAAAATAGGCACTCCAACCATCTAAATTTGCATCTTATTATATAACCAAATCTGGACTCTCTCCAAAAATTGCTCTCCCATCATCCCAAGCCTCCATATTTCTTAACCACCACTGAAGTTCTTGCTCACCTCCGAGGTATTATTGTCTCTGAATATTTCATCCCACTTCTCACATGAATAGCCTTCAGATGCTGAAGTGCTCAATAATTCAAAGTGGACATGCACATCAATATTTTTCCTTTTTCTTGACACCTTACCCTTTTTCTCTAATAGAGCATTTACCTCACCAGAAATTATCTTCCTCAGAACCAATTCCTAGTCTCCTCTCCAACCTACTGCCAACCTCTGAGGAAATCTTCTCAATTGCCTTCATAAATCCATCCTCTAACACCATCTCCTGTTTATTTTACATCCTCTCCTCAGACATTCAAGCTATCAAGCAATTGCTTCTCAAATCTCCCTAATCTTACAAAATAGCCGACCTACATTGTAATGCCAAAGGCTCATAAGCGGCTGAGTCGTACTTCTATTTCCACAGTCTCATAGTTCAATCCACTATGCCGCCTATGCGCTGAACCAGTGCATGAACCTGTGCTCTCCCGAGGAGCTGCCGAACCATTCAAGCAGCATGGCTTGAACCTGCACAAGGAGCTTAGAGCACGGAAGAACTCTCTCAGCAGAGCTGCAGAGCAAGGAACTCTGTTCCTTGCACGTGTACACACCAACAACGAAGCAGCTTTTAAAACTGCGCACAAGCCGACTTATGAGCTAAGCAGTTTTCAAAATGCGCACAAGCCAACCTGAACATAGCAGCTTTATTGCAACAAAAAAAAAAACACAATTAAGTCAAAATAAATGAGTTCTAAAGTGTTTTACGAATCCTTGAATCATGCTCAAATAACAATACCTAATTAGATAATGAGGTATTGGAAATAAATATTTTATAAACATATAACGTCTTCAATCACATCCTCAAAGTAAGAAAAAACAATCCATATACAAAGCCAAATCAACCCACATATTTAAACTCACAGCTTATTTAAAAATATACACAACATTTACACAAAGCACAAATAGTACTTATCTGCATGGAGCAGCAGCAAAAAAGAAGACAGGTTGTTAGGGTTCTGGCCTTTTATTGACTTGTGGAATGTTTTCAAACTTTTATCTTATTTAAAGTGGCTGCAGGAGTAGTGGCAATAAAGGTGATTGCATAATGTTAGCTTCCAGGTCTTGCCATAAAATTGTAGACCAATAGTCTGCTAATGTATTCCACACTAGGGGTTGGCACTGGTATTATCAGCTTTGCAGAACAGTAGATTTGTACGCTTGGAACTTGCTCCTATACTCCATTTGGCATATAAAGCTGTTTTCAGTTGCTGTGTGCACTACTATGTACAGCTCTGTTCATTAGATTTTATACAGAGATAGTGATAATAAAAGCAGATCCCTTGTTTTATTCGAATATGTTCACATTCCACCTAGCAAAGGATATTGGGGGTCATTACAACATTGGCGGTAAAAGCCACTTACCGGCGTGCAGAAGACCGCCAATACACCGCCACGGCCGCGGAATTCCGCCACAGCTATTATGACCCACATCTCGGAATCTGCCGAAATTCAGACACCCACACAAGTCCGCCACACCAAAGGTCAGTGATAAAGTGGCGAAAACAAATCCTCCACCGTCACGCCAACAGAAACACGCCCATGCTATTACGACCCATGAATCCACGTGGCGGTTTTTTATAGGCGGTACACACCGCTGCGCTCAAAATACACACACATCTCCAAAACACCACCACATTGGACAATTCAAAATACACACACCTGATACACATACAAACACCACTCCCACACACCCAACACAATATAAAACACACACCCACATCATCCACAAACCCCTACGACAAAACATTTGAGACGAAGGCGAGAGAGAGCACGGCAATAGACAACCCCACCACACAGAGGCACACAACACCATCACCCACACAACATCTACGCACAAAACACCCCACACCACTACACATCACCACACTCATCACCACATAACCACCCCACACATCAACTACTCCACCCCATGGCATGCCAAAGACACCCCAGGTTTTTGGAGGAGGAGCTCAGGGTCATGGTGGAGGAAATTGTACGGGTAGAGCCACAGCTATTTGGATCACAGGTGCAGCACACCTCTATAGCTAGGAAGATGGAGCTATGGCGAAGAATAGTGGACAGGGTCAACGCAGTGGGACAGCACCCAAGAAATCGTGAGGACATCAGGAAGAGGTGGAACGACCTACGGGGGAAGGTGCGTTCCGTGGTCTCCAGGCACAACATCGCGGTTCAGCGGACTGGCGGCGGACCCCCACCTCCTCCCCCACAACTAACAACATGGGAGGAGCAGGTCTTGACCATTATGCATCCTGAGGGCCTCGGAGGAGTCGGTGGAGGAATGGACACTGGTAAGTCAAATCTTAACTATCATATCCCCACCCTACCTGCATGCCATCACACACACCCACCTTCACACCCTCCCCTATCACTCCAACTCCTCACTAATGTACTAATAACACAAACCACCCATCTCAACACCAAGCCCTGCATGACACAACAAAGCAAGGACACCCATCACTAAAGCATGCCCACTGCACATACCCATAACAACCCTTAACCATCACCACACAAACCCCCACACAGGAATGCTAGCACTAGGGTACACGCTCACCCACCCATTGCACACCATGACACACACAGATGCAATAATCATGCTTTTATACCCCTGCAGGACCACTACCTAATGTCACCAGACAGTAGGGTCCAGACATCTCTACCCCACCCACAGAAGAGGCCCACAGTGATGACAGCAGCTCTGGCCAACTGGATCCAGATGACCAGCCCGGACCATCGTGGGCCTCGGGACAGTCGGTTCCCCTCGCACAGGCACAGCCCAACACTGACCTTCCACCCTCTGGTAACACCAGCACAGCACCCACCCAGCGGGCCCATACCTCCGTCTCCAGGACATGTCAATCAGCTGTGTGTCCACCACTACAGGGAACCCAGGATAACCCACCACCCCAACAACAACAGGGACCTGGGGGCAGTGGTAGTGGGCACACTGTCCAGGGGACGGAGGCACAGGAACACAGGGGGAACTGGGAGGTCTGCAGTGCAACAGGGGGCGGACAGGCCAAGGGAACCCACTCTCCACGAGGCCCACTCCTCCATTATGGGAGCATACCACCACTCCCAGGAGACAATGGCTACGGTCCTGGCTAAGTTTCAGGAGACCCAGCGCCTGCAGGAGGAACAGTATTTGGGGTTCAGGGAGGAACTCCGAACCATCAGCTCCACCCTGGGCACCATCGTAGGGGTGCTGAAGGACATACAGAACACCATGAGGGACACCGTGGCACTTCAAGGGGCCCCTGACACTAGCCTGGACGATGAACTGCCCACCACCTCCGCCGGCGCTAGTGGACAGGACGCCCCGCCACAGGACCACCACACCAGCACCCCACCCCCTGCAGACGGAGAACCACCATGCAAGCGGTCCCTGAGATCCAAGAACAGGACAGAGCACGATGGCAAGACCCCCGCCAAGAAATGAGACCATCCTGATTGTCATCCCACTGTCCCACTTTGTAACCCTGTCCATATTGAAACTGCCCCAGCTCCACTTCCTATGCCCATATGGGCAATGCACCTGTGAGACTAATAGACTGGACTCTGCCATGGACATTTCTCCACCATCACCCATCACCATTTTGCCACCCCCTCCAATAATTAGCACTTCAATAAACACTCTTGAACCACAAAACAATCTGGAGTCAGTCTGTGATTTTGAAAATGTGTATTAGCTATGACAATGACAAAATCCGTTCGAAAATGTAATGTCAACATACCTATGTCACACATCACAAGTCCATGAAGGATGCAAGCAGATGACACACGTTGGTAACCACACCTGTGAAACCGTAATGGAAATGTACAACTCAGTTACCAAATACTGCTTCAAATTGACAGACAGGATAGAGGTAGAAGTGTGAAAGTAAATGTACTAGTAAAGAAAGTGTTCTCATCTGTGTGTCACTGGAAATATTGCTGTATGACTGAGTCCCTGTTGTCAATGTCTTCTTCCTCTGCTTACTCCTCATCACTGTCCACAGGCTCCACAGCTGCCACAACACAGTCATCTGGACCATCCTCCTGCAGAAAAGGCACCTGGCGTCGCAAAGCAAGATTGTGAAGCATAGAGCAGGCGATGATGATCTGGCACACCTTCCTTGGTGAATAGAATAGGGAACCAACTGTCATATGGAGGCACCTGAACCTGGCCTTCAGGAGGTCGAAGGTGCGTTCGATCACCCTCCTAGTCTGCCCATGGGCCTCATTGTAGCGTTCCTCTGCCCTGGTCCTGGGATTCCTCACTGGGGTCAATAGCCATGATAGGTTGGGGTAACCAGAGTCCCCTAATAGCCACACCCGGTGCCTCTGGAGTTGACCCATCACATAAGGGATGCTGCTATTCCGCAGGATGTAGGCGTCATGCACTGAGCCAGGGAACATAGAATTTACCTGCGAGATGTACTGGTCTGCCAAACATACCATCTGTACATTCATCGAATGATAACTCTTCCGGTTCCTGTACACCTGTTCACTCCTGTGGGGGGGGACCAAAGCCACATGGGCAAAGAAGTCACCTTTAACTGTAGCCAAATCCTCCACCTGAGGGAAAACGATGTAGCTCCTCGTGTTTCAGCAGGGCAGACAACACTCTGGACAACACGTTGGAAAACATAGGCTGGGACATCCCTGATGCCATGGCCACTGTTGTTTGAAATGACCCACTTGCTAGGAAATGGAGCACTGATAGCACCTGCACTTGAGGGGGGATTCCTGTGGGATGGCGGATTGGTGGCATAAGGTCTGGCTCCAACTGGGTACACAGTTCCTGAATTGTGGCACGGTCAAACCTGTAGGTGATGATTAAATGTCGCTCCTCCATTGTCAACACGTCCACCAGTGGTTGGTACACCGGAGGATTCCGCCATCTCCTCACATGTCCCAGCTGACGGTGCCTAGGAAGGACAACAGCGACCACAGAGTCAAGCAATTCAGAGGTATGTACCCACAGCTACACAGAACACAAAACAAAATCCAAAAAGTCCAGACCTAGGTATGTGTGACGCAGTTGAAAATGAAGCCATGTGGGCCACTGAAATGGCGGATGCCTGACCTCTAAAGTGGGACAATGGGATGTGAGGTAACTGCACTGGCGTTGTACACCGTCGCGGTAGGTGGTCGTAGACCACGGCGCAATGCTGCATTGGTTAACATTGGACCCTATGGGTCCCAGGAGCCAATGACGAAGTGCGCCGGCGGTGATGATACGCACCGCTGCGGACGTCACCGCCATTTTCTATCTGTTCATTCACTCGATACCTGATCTTCGACAGGAGAGGACCTACACTGCAAGTGCTGCTGTGACCTCGGTCTGGAAGAGACAATGGCACGTGCGTTTGGGGAAAGGGCCCCTGCCTTCACTGCACAGGAGTTGGAGAAACTCGTGGACGGGGTCCTCCCCCAGTACACGCTACTCTACGGTCCTCCAGACCAACAGGTGAGTGCACAGGGTGCAAGTTGTATGGGCTATGCCTGGGTGGAGAGGGCTGTATGTAAGAAGGAAGGGGGCAGAGTTCTGCGAGCATGAAGGAGTGTGAATGCATGTGCCACATGGCAAGGGCAGGGATGTGGGTCACTCACTTCGACGGTGCAGTAGGTAATGACTTCTCTTCTACCCCTGTACATGTCATGTAGTTCAGCGCCCACCAGAAGAAGGATATTTGGCGTGCCATCGCCAAGGACATCCGGACCCTGGGGGTCCTCCAGAGACGGAGCACCCACTGCCGTAAAAGATGGGAGGTCATTCGCCACTGGACGGCGTAGTCTCAGCTGGGGATGGCCTCCCAATGTGGGAGGGGTGCCCGTCGCACCATGACCCCCCTGATGTTCCGGATCCTGGCGGTGGCCTACCCTGAGTTGGATGGGCGCATGAGGGCATCACAGCAGACACAAGGGGGTGAGTACACTCTCATTCGGCTGACTTTGCGTGCAGGGAAGGGGTCTGGGTGGGGGAGGAGGGCTGTGGGTTTCCCTAGGCCAGGGCGAGTTCCGTAGGCTAGGCCCCTCCGTAATGCAGGGCATGTGCCATTCCACCCCACCTCTGTAGAGTGCCAATTACAGGTATACATGCCCCTGTGTCATCTATGTGTGCAGATGTCCACCATAGCCATGTAGGCCATATCCCAGGAACTGCATCTGTAGTGCCCAAGAGCGCGGTGTAGTGCAGGGGGCTGCTGTGTCTGTATTGTCCGCCAACGGTAGCGGTAAGCCATGCACTCAACCTGTCTTTCTTCTGTTTCCCCACCCCTTTTTGTGCTCTCCCTGTTCTTGTGTGCATCAGCATCATCAGGCGGAGGTACAGTGGCACCAGAGCATGAGGGGGCTGCATCCCACATGGCCATGGAGGGCCACACCACGGACTCAGAATACACCAGTGGGACGGAGGGCGAGGGGAGCTTCACGGCGGTCACCGGATCAGCAACCAGCGACACAGACTTGTCCTCCGATGGGAGCTCCCTTGTGGTGGCGGCACCATCTGTGCCCCCCATTTATACAGGTACAGCTGCCACCCCCCTACCAGCACCGCCCTCCCAGCAGCCCCTCTGCCTTCGCCCCGTGCCCGCTCACCCAGGAGGATGGGCATCACCTTCGCCCCAGGCACCTCAGCCCCTGCCCCTGTCACCCCTGCTGCCCTCAGTGAGGAGGCCATTGACCTCCTCAGGTCACTCACTGTTGGGCAGTCTACCATTGTGAATGCCATCCACGGTGTAGAAAGGGAGTTGCAACACACTAATGCATTCCTGGAGGGCATTCATTCTGGTCAGGCTGCCCATCATCGAACCCTGCAATCACTGGCCTCAGCACTGATGGCAGCCATTGTCCCTGTGTCTAGCCTCCCCCCTCCAACTTCCTCCACCCAGACCCAATCTCCTGTACCTCTGCCTATCCCAAGCACACCATCAGACCAGCCTGCACACACCTCAACACCAGGGCAGCTCAGGCAAACATATGCACCACACATCACACAGGCACTCACACAAGCATCACCCACATACAGACACAGCAACATCCACTGCCTCCACTGTGTCCCCCTCCTCGTCTCCCTCCTCCCTCCCAGTGTCGTCTACACTCTCACCTGCATGCACTACCACTACAGCCACTAGGACTCGCACCAGAACACCCAGCACCACACCCCGCTCACCTGCACTCACCACCCCCACTACCATTTACACGTCCCCTGTGTCCTCTCCCAGTGTGTCTGTGACGCCCCCTCCCAAAGTACACAAACGCGGGCACATACACACCCAACATCCATCCACCTCACGACAGCCTCCAGAACATGCACCTGCACCCAAATCATCAAAAGTTACACCTCCTACAACCCCCTCCTCTTCCTCCACTCCCAGACCCCCTCCAGCTACCCGTCCCAGTGTTCGTCAGAAACTTTTCCTGAGCAACGTTGACCTCTTTCCCCCCCCCCCCCCCTCCATAGGTCCCGTAGTAGCACCTCAGCCAAAAAATGTCCGGTACCAGTGGTGCCTGTTAGAGGTATGTAGAGTGCACCGGGCACCAGGGCAGCCAGTGTGACACCGAGCCAAAGCACAGCCAGTCCCCCCCCTGTGAAGCACCAGAAGTTGGACAGTGCCCGACGGGAGAGGGTGAAGACTCCTGCCGGAAAAGCCGCTCACAAAGGTCCCAGGATGAGTGTCGAGTCAGCTGTGACTCCTCCCAAGGTGGGGAAGGGGCCGAAGAAGTCACCAAAGTCTGGGAAGAGCAGCACAGCGAAGAAGGCCACCATCATCCCCGCTGCCCAGGACACCACCGCCAGCCCTATCATCACTGGTCAGGAGACCACCGCCAGAGTCAGTGCCCAGGAGGGCAGCACAATTGTCACTGGTCAGGGGACCACCGCCAGAGTCAGTGCCCAGGAGGGCAGCACAATCGTCACTGGTCAGGAGACCACCGCCAGAGTCAGTGCCCAGGAGGGCAGCACAATCGTCACTGGTCAGGAGACCACCGCCAGAGTCAGTGCCCAGGAGGGCAGCACAATCATCACCGGTCAGGGGACCACCGCCAGAGTCAGTGCCCAGGAGGGCCCCGGCAGCCACAGCCCCACTGGGCAATGAGGGACCGCCATGGCACACACCGCTGCACAGGTCAGAGACAGCAAAGTGAAGCACCGCTGAACAGGGCAAAAACCGCCATGGCAAGCACCGCTGAACAAAGCAAGCACCGCTGAACAGGGCAAGCACCGCTGAACAGGGCAAAGACCGCCATGGCACACACCGCTGCACAGGTCAGAGACAGCAAAGTCAAGCACCACTGAACAGGGCAAAGACTGCCATGGCAAGCACCGCTGAACAAAGCAAGCACCGCCGAACAGGGCAAGCACCGCTGAACAGGGCAAGCACTGCCAACTCAAGCATCGCTAGCCCATGTGCGGCAGGGGCAGTGACGGAACTGGGACCGTAACGGGGAGAGTGATGCACTCTGGGCACCAGTCCCCCTCCAGAACCAGTGAACAGCATCCACTACCTGAGTCCTTAACAGGATGAAGCACTCTGGGCACCAGTCCCCCTCCAGAACCAGTGGAGACTGTTATCCACTTGAGAGTCTGTGGCTTTGCACTCCCCAGGATGGTACATTGGGCAAACCACCCACTGCAGAGACTTGAGAGACTGTGGCTTTGCACTCCCCAGGATGGTACAGTGGGCAAACCACCCACTGCATAGACTTGTGAGACTGTGGCTTTGCACTCCCCAGGATGGTACAGTGGGCAAACCACCCACTGCAGAGACTTGTGAGACTGTGGCTTTGCACTCCCCAGGATGGTACAGTGGGCAAACCACCCACTGCAGAGACTTGTGAGACTGTGGCTTTGCACTCCCCAGGATGGTACAGTGGGCAAACCACCCACTGCAAAGACTTGTGAGACTGTGGCTTTGCACTCCCCAGGATATATCAATGGGCATGGAGCCCCGTCATGGATCTGGCGTGGTGCTGTCATCCAGCTGAGGTGCCCCCCCTTTCCTTCCCCCTGAGGTGCCTGTTGTATTTCTATCTGATGCCCCTGCAGTGTTCTCTCCGTTTCTGGACAGGTATCGTGTGTGGGCCTCGCCCATGCATTTTGGGGCCAGTGGTCCACGGACATTGAATGGTGCATACCTGTACTACTAATGGTGATGTATATTTTTGGAATGTGTATATATTTCTGTATATATTAGCTTACTGTATTTTGAAACATTACAATGGTTGTACACATTTCCATTTGTCTTTGCATTCTTCCGGGGGGGTTGGGGGTTGTTACTGTGATGTTTGGAAATGCATTGGTGTGTGTGTTGTAGTGTGCGAGGGTCGGGTGGGGGTGGGGGTGTTGCGTGTGTGTGTCTCTGACTTTTGCCTCCCCTATGTCGTAGGTGCAGTACTCACCGTTGTCTTCGGCGCCGGCGTTGCTGATGTTCGTAGAGGAGCAGGAACACTATCGCAGGGAGTATTTGGAGTTCCGGCTCCATGGTGCCCTCCTTCCTCGTGGAGTGTGTTAAGGTGAGCGTTTTCCCATTGAAATGGATGTTTCCGCCGTGTTTTTATCCATGGTGAATCCGCCTCGGAAAAGGTGGCGGATTGGCCTGTTGTAATACTGTGGGCGGTACTTTGTCTTCCGCCTGTCTGTTGGCGGTGACCGCTGTGCTGCTTGTCTGTACCGCCGTGGAGGTCGGAGTGTTAAAGTGGCTGTCTTTGTTGGCGGTTTCCGCCACGGTCATAATTCCCTTTTTTTTCCGCCGACCTGTTTGCGGTATTACCACTGCTTTAACACCGTCTGCCAGGGTTGTAATGACCCCCATTGTGTTGCCTGCCTTCCACCCTAATCCTCCTACGAAATTTTATACATTAGATGTGCACAGAACATTGTCAATCTATTCAGACATCTTGAAGATATGTCTCACTGTTCTTGTATTAAAAGAGATCCTAATCATTTCAGTTTACAAGCACAGTATCAAAACAAACAATGAGAAAATGGTCCAGATTTTTTTTTTATCACAGATTTAAAAAACCTTACCATTTAGGCTTTAATTTTCTGTTTCTCTACCAGCTCGCCCAATAGTAAATTATCTACTGTCTTCTGAAATTAGGGATATTTATCTTTGACCAATGGAATCAAATCCTTTGTAATGGTTTGTGATTTAATGATGGTACTTACACAGCTCTGTCATCATGGATGCATGCAGTACCAAGTGATCTAATGTGGACCAGTCCCAGTAAAGAAGAGAAAATTATTATATAAATAAAATGTGGTTTCTGGCTTGTATCACAATCATACCCAATTCAGCATTGATGAAAATGCTAATGTATCAGCTGTGAAACTGCTTAAACAGATTAAGTGAAATTAAGATCATTGGGTTACTCTTAGGGCCCTTGACCAAGTTCCTCAAATAGCATTTTACGTTTTAGTAAAGACAGGGCAATGAGGGTGCCACCATCGCTCAGCTCCAAAGAGAACTTTTGAGATGGCTCAGTGTTTATAAACTCCTATTATTGTTTCCAGATAGTATTCCCCAAATATCAAACGGAACTTTGATATGCAGCTAATAAGAGAACTAATATTAAAAAGCTGTGAGTTGCCTGTGGTGTACAGCTAAATTACAATAATACTTACGCTACAAGAAGAGCTAAAAAAAACTGGTAATACCTCAGAAATCCTCATATGATCCCAGCTCACAGATTCAGAGCATGGGTGCTCAAAAAAACACATATTACAGAGGCGTTTTGTAATTTTCATGCATCCACGTTCCACAACCCGAAAATAATAGTTCAGGAAAAGCAAACATTTTGCAACACAAAACATTTAAATGCCAGCAATGCAAACATGTAAAGCCCCAAGTGAATAATTGAGATAACAAATGGAACAGGAATAATCCCAGAAGAAAATGTATCTTAC
The DNA here is from genome assembly GCF_031143425.1 of Pleurodeles waltl. Lineage (NCBI taxonomy): Eukaryota > Metazoa > Chordata > Amphibia > Caudata > Salamandridae > Pleurodeles > Pleurodeles waltl. The sequence continues at coordinate 714,730,400 of NC_090446.1, forward strand.
TATCGTTTAAGGGTTAGACATATGTAGGGTGAGAGAAAATAGGTAGCTGGTAAACAGTTGCTTCCATCCATCAGAACGGATTATAGAGCACCAAACATACCTCTATGTGCTGATAAATGTTCCTATATCTACTCTGTTTTTTTAAAACAGGTACTCCGGGTAGTATAATTCCATGACTCCAATAAAACATATCCAAATTAGTCTTTCAAAATCAGGGTTTCGCTCCTAACCTTCATATTCTCAACGAGCTGCCAAGATTCAACATTAATGGAAATAGAATCAATTTAATTGTTTTTGAAACCTTCGTCAACCTCACTGGTGTATCATCGAAAGATGGATCACAACGGTAATGCCACCTTATCTTACACCCTGGAGTCAACATAGGAGTAAATCCCAATTTAAGCTGGTTCTTAAAGTCGCCTGTAACAATCCAAGCTAGCAGAGGCAATCCAAACTCACTACAAACTCTGGTGAAAAGTTAGATTTCTTGTACCCAACACTGAAACTAAAATAACTTTATCATCCCTAACCATGGCAGAGTTATTCTGGTATCGACTATATCAATCTTAGAATCTGGCAATATGTTGATCACTCCTATATGCGGTCACTGTAAAGTTTTTCCATTTCTAGTTACTTTTATTTTCTCCCGAGGACATAAGAGGGATTGTGATGGATGTTATGTCCCTGTGTTTACTGGGTTTTCTATTGCCCCACTTTTTCAGGCAAGGCCACATTCTTTCAAATGTTCTACAACTTCAAATGTGGCAATAGTGGAATCACAAGTGTTTAAAGTAGAGGTTTCAACGATTCTTTTTCAAAAGATCCATGGGAGTTGTCCTGTTTTTCTCTATTGTTCTGTTCACTGCAGTTAACTTAACCAGTGCTTTGAGACAAGTGACCTGTGTAAACATCTATGATATGTAGAACATACACCTTGTGCAGATAGGTGGATAGAGGCTTCCCTAAAGTTCTCTACTGGGAAATCTTTATCTAGTTCCATCCATTATAAACTAGCCATCTGTTGAAAGCCTCCATCACATCACAAAAGCCTTTCCTAGACTAAGCATGTACCTTTTAAGCTGTACCTCTGGTGATATAATATTTGTAAAGTGATTTCTCATAATACTGGCCAAGCAAGTCTTATCCAGCCATGTAGTGCCCAACTCCTCACTGCTTGCTTCAACAAAAATAAGATCTGGGTGTAAACTTGGGTCTGCAGTAATCAGCGGAAGAGGTACTTGGCTGCATAGCCATAGGATCAAACTCTACGGCTCAACCCACAGCACCCTTTTGTTGTGACACCACTCCCCACAACCAAGCGAGGCAACTCTTTGAAGCTGCTGAGAACCCTGATTCTGGGCAAATTACTTAATCTACCTGTGCCTACAAAATAAATGAATTTGTTCTTGCGTAATATAACTGATGCAAATGTAAAGCACTTCAATGTCTTCAGGTTGAGTTTGGGCGATAAATAACTTCAAAAGAAAGAAAGGAAAAAGAACCCTTCAAGACCAAGTGGAGCCACAGTTTTTCTCATAAATGACTGGTGTGCGGGCCAAGCACTGCTCCACCACTACAATCTTAACTAACATCATCGCTTGCAGTCCTTTTCCTCAACATTAGTAACAGAGATTGAGAGGGTCCAACTAAGGGGTGGTGCCGGAAATCTGGCATTAGAGTTCCACAAAGTAGCAAGCAAAGCAGTGCAAAACCTCATGCAGGGATCTGGATTTTTAATGACACAGATAAACTAAACTCTGCTTGGACAAGTATACATTGCAGCCACTCTCTAAATTATCTTCTCTTGAAATACTTCCAGCAGCACCAGACCACATAAGCTCTTCAAACTAAAAGTTGCAACCACAACGTTACAGGTGTTGTGATTGTTAGTTGAAGTCAAATCATCTGTGGAGCAAATGTAACCTTATGCTCTTCAACTTCTATCAACACAAATTAATGTCATAGCTGATCAATGGTAAATGTCTACAAAGGATATACTTGAATCTCATGCATGTCTTCATTACAGACTCTTAGTCAGTTCCAATCTTACTTAGGAGCAAGCGTATGCTATATTCAACATCCTTGCTAAATTTCACTTGCCGGCTTTCTTCCATCTTGCATACAGCTACACCCTATTTATCATTACAATCTTGCTTTTGGAATCTCAACTCGTAAACCACAGAAAGGGTTTATCATCCAGATAACATAACATCTGACAAAATTGGCCAATCTAGTGGTACGCCACACCCAAGCCTCCATATCAGCCCATTGAATGCAATCCATTTACTGCATAGAAAATACTGTTGTAAGGATCATGTCTTCCAGCACTGAGACCCTTTTTTCATTTCAGTTTGAAAACGTGTGTTATTAAACATGTAACAAGTGATGACTTGCTATTTCATCAAATGCACTTTTCTTACATGCTTTTATTCTGTAAATTTATAATGAAAATGTCTGATTAGCAAGATCAATCTAAAACACATTTGGTGATAATTTATTGACTATTTAGCTTATAACTTATCCCAGGAATATCGTAAATCTCATGTCTGTTTCGCTCCATAATTCTATTATTTTATATATTTTAATCACTTGCTTTAGGCTTCTTTCTTTTAGTTTAAGGTTCTTAAACACATTCAGGACAGGTTCCATTTGATCTATACTCTCCATTATAGTTAGCCTGTCTAGTTTGTTTACTTGTCTTCATCTTAGACAACTGAGGCTGCCATTCAGATATAGACATCAAAAAAACTCCCAGTCTCAGTCTCGGACAGGTACTTTTTTCAATGTCATATAACATCCACAGCCAAAATAGTGTAATCTGAAATGAAGTCCTTTCACCTTCTATGTACATAAGGAAATTCTGGGGCGCACAACTTGAAGCACATAATCTATGTCAGACATGTATCCCAGAATCTCCAATCTTTGATAAGATTCAGTATATAAGTACTGTCAGTTGACAACTTAGTTAAGACAGAAACTTCACACAGGTCACAGATGAAGATCCAGGAGAGCTCGGCATCAGATTCCATCTCAACCGAAGGAGCCTCAAGCAAGACTCAGAGAGGCTTACAAAGCATTCTATTCTGCCTTCATTAACTGGTGCCAAGATTGTGTTCTCTCATAGTCACAAACTCCTAGCTCTTGTCCTTGTGCTCGAAATAGCTGACAAGCTGTTCCAAACAGACAACAAACTCCGTTGTGAAGGTATGCGCACCACGTCCGAAACTCAGGCTTATTTATTCATCTGCTAGAACTAGCATAGTGCTTAGAGATAGCACAGTAACGTGTAAGGGCTATAAATAGTGATACTACGATTTTTCCCTGTTTTCACTGTCATAGAAAAGCTTAGCTACTTTTTATTACATTCTATGAGGTTACCAATATGATGTGCACTAGATGCTGGCATTTTAAAATAAGTATTTGAAAACAAATATGTTGAAATACATATTCCTCATCTAGTGGCCTTCGGTGTGTGAATCATTAATGAACAATTGTTTGGATTCCCACTGTTCCCTGTTAATAACCCAAAAGCATAGACGCCACCTCATTTATATATTAGATGGGGTTCTGCGGGGCGAAAATAACCTGTCTTTCACATTCAGCGCTGGTGCATTGGACTAAGTTCACCTGTGTCACTTGTGGTTGTGAAAACAAACCTTGTGGAACTGAGCCAGAGATTCAGTTTATGGAACATTACAACTACTGCTATAGTGATTTGGATCTTTGGCACTAGCGCTCTACACAGAAACCTTATAATGACCCAACCTAATGCTCCTGGCATGTGCCTCATTAAAGCCATCCCTGTCAGCTTTGAAATAATACATCCTTCGACAGTGACATCAAAAGTAGCAAAATCAAGTTTAACCTCCTCCTTGGATATCATAAAATTCCCCTTCCTGAAAAGGAGAAATTACTACAAATCTTTGGTTTTACACACTTGACTTCAATACACGAGACAACACCTTTAAATGTATCTTTCTTTAGTTGAATAGACTAAGATTTTGGTGGCCTGCTGTGACTACACAGAACACCTTCTGTACACTGTTCTCAAGAAACAGTTGTAAAACTCTGCCTTTCACTTTTTGGCCACTGCTAAAATGTGATGCAATATTGCATCAACACTTGATATTCATGACCTACCCTCACTGAATTATAAAAAACATCCTACCTGTTGAATTATAAAAAAAAATCTTACCAAAAACAGGGGGCGGCAGAAGTGAAGCTGCCTCAATTTATCCCAAAACGTTCACTTGCAAGGAAATTCATGGCCCATCTTATGAATCATTTCTGCACACAGTGATCAAATGCATCACCAGCTCAACCATTATGATTATCTATCACTCACCTACAAAATGACACACATCCTTTCCATCTCTTTGACCCTGCACAATATACATTAAGTATCTCTTAATACATCTTCATTGTCAGTAATCTTAACATCTGGGTTGACAATCCAACTGAAACCTACAGCATTCATATAATTGGGAAGCTGACAACTAAGGTAACTCCCAATTGGTTGACAGTCCAAACATTTTGAGTGGTTACAGCTTGGACATACTCTTCTCGATAATATCTGAACTTCACTAAAATGGTTAATAATGCTTCTCCGGGTCAGACTATGGCTTAGTTAACATTTTGATTGAGAAATAGCTTAGGACTAATTCATGGCCAGGACGCAGGCATCCTTAAGGAGAAAACTAGACTGTTAGATGGGTTAGAACCTGAGAGCGCCCTCTAACCACTTTCTACTAGAAACCTACCTTAAGCTCCATGTCAATGCGCCATCATCAAGGGAACGGGGTGGGTGGGAGGTATGGAGGATGGTAGGACTGCACAGGGGATGTGGAGGGCCCTCCCAGGCAGGGAGGGCTTTGGGGCACAAGGAGAGTAGGAAGGGCTGAAGGAAGCATGAGGGGCACCTGATGATGAGGCACAAGAGGTAAAAAAGATAATAAGAGGAAGCTATACAGTGCTGGGGCAATGCTGGCAAAGAAGACCTTTTACTTCTATGCTGAGGGCTAATGGAGGGGCAAATGCAATAAGTTCATGATGATTAATCATTGTTTAACTGAGAAACAAATTAGGATAATTTCAAGTAATGCAAATGGTATTAATAATCTGAGCAAACATAGATCCATTTTATTATGGCTCTGATCAACAGGCATGCAAATAATTCTTCTTCAAGAAACGCATCTTAAGGTAACTACAAAACAGCCAGCTTTACCAAATTATATATCACAGGCTTTTTTTGGATCAGCGAGTGCGGCAGTCGGGGGGGGGGGCACTATTTTGTTCACTCAAACGTTTACGGGTGAAGTGCTACGGGTTGTGTGCGACCAGAAAGCCCAATGCATCTTAGTGTCAGTAATAACTAATATCACTACAATCCATCTAGTCAGTTTTTATGGTCCCATTGAAGATAAGGTGACACCACTGCAGAATCTTTACAATCTTTTATCCTCTTCAATGGGACCAGTTTTGATTGGAGGGGATTTTATCTTATACAAGAGATTACTCATGACTGCTCTTGCCAAAATAAAGCACAGAATAAATTGAAATCAGCAAGGGTTTTGACACAAATCAAAAGGGACCTAGCTTTGATAAATTCCTGGAGAGCAAATCATCCCACAGAGCAGGAATTTACGTGTGTCTCTGAACTTTCTAATGCAGCATCTCTCATTGATTATTTTTTGGTATCATACAGCTAACGAACAGCAGGCTCTGGCATTATGTCGGATCCTTTTACCGATCACTCCGCCCCATATGTGGATTTAAAACTCAGTGACCCAGGGAGAGGTTCGATATGATGGGCTTCGTTGACTGAGGAGGACAAAGTAGCTAACATGTGGCTGGCATTAATCAACTTTTTACAAAGGAATCAAGGCACAGCCTCAAGCTATTTGATCTGGGGGACATGTAAGGCCTTGATAAGAGGAGACTGCATCGCTTAAATAGCTGGTTTAAATAGACCAAGATGCCAAGAAGTCGATACATTGCAATGGGAATGTGACCAGCCAGGAAGATGGATGCCAACTCAAAGACAGCACAATCTAAGGCAAGGCTGGTAAGAGCCTGCCAATAACTCAAGGAATACTTCATCTCACACAAGATCATTAATCAAAAGACTTGTTTCCAGAAAGAATACAAAGAGAGTGAACATACTGGGTGCTTTTTATCATGGACTATTAAACAAATTGCGCAATCAGGAGATTATCAGAGCTGTATCAGATTTTAAACGTAAAGTAATAACTGATAGTGAGCAAGTAGACAGAATATTTTTAGAGCATTACACTGATTTATATTCTTATAATCAAAGCCCCTCACCTGATCTAGTCAATACATTTCTTAACTCAGTCAGATTTCCTGTCATGTACAGGAAAGTATAGTCGCTCCTATTACATGACTGAAACTGCTGGAAGCTATCAAAACACTTCCTAACATCAAAGCATTCGACAATGACGGTAAACCATCAGAATTTTATGAGATATTCGCTGCCCTAACTGTAGACCCTCTGCTTACCTTATTTCATACATTATTTTTTTTCTTTTTTTTTCTTCTTTAGTTGTCCTCACAAATTGTCACCATTAAAGTCTCTTCAGGTGCACCAACCTCGAGGGTACAGGAAGCCAATAACCATCTAGGTCCCAGAATAAGACAAACTCCCAACCTAGCCAGGTGTTCTGCCTTCCTACTTATCTCGTATCAGAGCTTACAGAACCTCTCTGGAATGCACTTCTGAGTTCAAACAAGACCTTTATTGTTGTTAATTCTTCCCCACCCACAAGTTCTTGAGAGACAAATTAATAGATTTCAAGCACAAAAGTAGTCGCAGCAAGAAAACAAAATATATCACAGTACTTCTCAGTTGCAATGTACACAGCAGATTATATATTCAATGCAAAGCAAAAAAATTAAATTGCATCACCATTTGAGCAAGGCGGCAGGGCCTAACTCAGCTTCATCTTTCTGGGGTCTGCAAGTTGATGACTCCGGTCAACTGCGAGAAAGATATTATCTACCCAAACGGGAGACTGGCAACTGGCGCCTAGTTCCAGCCTGAAGTCAAGCAGATTCGAATCTAAATCTCTGAAGCCCCGAGTCATCCTTACAAAAGCGTGCCCCCTCCTCTCAGACTCGGGAAAACTACGCAAGCCTTCGGAGACTGACCAGATCTCCTATACTTCTCCTCTTCCCAAGCCTGAGCAGAAAGGAAAACACCAAATGTACTCTCTCTTATCAGGTCTAGTCTGGTGCGAAGAAAACAGCTTGGTTCATCTTGTGGAAAAACACAGCTTGGAAGAATACAGACATCTGCGATGTTTCAACTGCAATGTCTAACTCCACATTAAAGCCAATAGGCAGCTAACCTAAATATCAAATGTAATGTCTAATGTCATGTCAAAGCCATTAGGCAACTGAGCTGAATACAAAATGTGATTTCTAATATCATGTCAAAGCCAATAGGCAGCTAAGCTGAATACAAAATGTAATGTCTAATATCATGTCAAAGCCAATAGGCAGCTGAGCTGATTACAAAATGTAATGTCTAATATCATGTCAAAGCCAATAGGCAGCTGAGCTGAATACAAAATGTAATGTCTAATATCATGTCAAAGCCAATAGGCGGCTGAACTGAATACAGAATGTAATGGCTAATGCAATGTCAAAGCCAATAGGCGGCTAAACTGAATAAAACATATAGGTGGTCATTCCAACCTCAGCGGTCTTTTCAACAGACCGCCGAGGGACCGCCGTACGGTCTTCCGCACGGGCCATTCTGACTGCGCTCCGCCCGGTTCCGGACGAAGAGCCGCCAACAGCCATACTGGCGGCAGGCGGGGAAGTGGAGGTAGCTCCACCTCCACCGCCACGCCAACAGAACACCGCCCAGCGAATCACGACCTGTGATTCGCTGTGGCGGTGTTCTGTTGGCGTGGCGGTGTCGGCGGAGCTGCCCCCATGGGTCCCGTCCCCTCCCAGAGGATCACCGGAACAGGTAAGGTGATCGTCCGCTAGGGAAGGGGGTGTGGGGGTGTTGTGAGTTGTGTGCGTGCATGGGGGTGTGCGTGTGTGTATGTTGAGGGGGCGTGTGAGTGCGTGCATGAATGCGGGGGGGGGGGTGTATGTGCAGTGTGTGTATGTGCATGAGTGCGTGCATGAATGCGGGGGGGGTGTGTATGTGCAGTGTGTGTATGTGCATGAGTGCGTGCATGAATGCGGGGGTGTGTGTATGTGTATATGTTGGGGATTGGGGTGGGGGAGGGGGGTCCTGCAACCTTTTGGGGGTGGCAGGGGTGGTGGGGGGGTAGGGGAGGGAGTTGGGGTGGGGGTTGGGGGTGGGGGAGACCCCTATCAGTGCCAGGGAAGGGATCCCCTGGCACTGATAGTGCTTACCGCCATGGATTTCAAGGCTGTCCCAAACCGCATGAAATCCATGGCGGTAAGCCGCGGTCAGGCGGGTTGGAATACCGCCGGCGGTATGTGTCGACCGCCGGGCTGGAGACCCAAGTCTCCAGCCCGGCTCCAGCCCGGCAGTCGTTACCGCCGTGGCGGTCAGAACGGTGAAGCGGCGGCTGGCCATGGCGGTAACCGCCATGGTCAGAATACATGAAAAAAGACTGCCAGCCTGTTGGCGGTCTTACCGCCGCTTCACCGCCGACCGCCAGGGTTGGAATGACCACCATAATGTGCTACTGGTGAACATTAAGCAACTAATATGCGCAGTGGTGAAACACAAAGTCATTGGTCAAACACAATTAATAGCAGCACACCAGGTCAGGGCGAATAAGCTTTGGACACTGAACATTAAATGGCTCAGATCTTTAAAATATCCTGTGTCCGATCTCCAATCCTCCTTGGTTCTCTTTTATCTTCTTCTTTAAAGAAAAGAACAGAATGTATCCATTCCTTCCAATTGTGGGGGGGGTGTAATTTGAGCACAACTTCTACACACTTCTCTTCTCGCAAGTAATATTAGATAAAACACCAACCCTCTTTGATATAGGTTAAGATTAAGGGAGGGGAGAGGGAGGGAAGTAGGAGGAAGGGGAGAGGAGGGCGGCGTCAGTGTCTATATTTAATACCCCAAATATAATCAACTGAGGGGTCATTTCTACCACAAGACCCAGGGAGTTAGAAACTGTCTGACCCACCTCCGACCAAAATCCCAGTAGTTTTGGACACGAGGCAAACATATGAACATCATCTGCCTCCGAGCTGCTGCACTACTTACTCTCTGAAGTTGCGCTACTTCTCTTTATCTTTGCCAGCCTCTCAGGGGTCCAATCCGCCCTATGAAGGGTAAAAAGATGATTTTGCCTTAATGCAGATGATTTAACCTCGGAGTACAGTGTGGCAAAAGATACTTGCTATAACATTTCCAGCTCCTCCTCCAGTACATATCGCCCTATTTCCCATATAGTGGTTGTGATACAGTCTCAACTCTTGATAACAGATGTTGATACCATCGAGAGACTTCTTTCTTTATGTCACAGTTTGACAGTAAATCCTGCTCCATTTGAGTTAGTTCCAGGCCGAGACCTCCCTGACGTTTAAGCCACCCATTAATCAAGAAGACCTTGAATCTGGACAAAGTCCCTTGCGTCTTGTGGTTCTGAGAGAGCGTAGTTTAATATTACATATTATAGACGTGAAATGCTTATGATTAACAATACTGCATTAAATAAAATATTCATTGAAACATATTCATTAACGTAAAGGATTTTTTTCATATGTGTAAACTAATGTCGACTGTAAGAAATAATCGTTCATAGTATGCCTAACTGAGCACATTAAAACCGTATAAGACTGCATTCATTAGAACCGTATATCTTAAGTTAGCGTGAGTCAAAGAAAGCTGTGTAACTCTCATATTAAAAGCGTATTTTTCTGTCTCTTCAGTGTGCTGACTTGCAAAAGACCATGACCCAGCAATTGTTCTTTTCTTTACTTAATTCGTTACAGTACTAGAATCTCCCATCCGCATGCTAGTAGCTTTTAGTATAAAAAGATATGTGCTTCGAAATAATAATGGACACTTCCAAGGACGGTAAAGCGAGAAGAAGAGAACTTTTGACCCGAAGTGTGCCAAGACGGTGAAGTAACCCCGGATGAGCCACCTACGAAAAACGTCAATTATGAAGACCAATTAGAAAGTAGGAAATTATTGTGAAATGACAAAATGCATTACTTAATGTATAATTTGATAGGTTACCAATGGTGGGGTGTATTGACTGACCAATAGAATTTTGGGGGAATGTATCACGAAAAAGGGATAAAAACCCATGACACAAGAGACAAAGAGCATTAGGTAGGGAATGATATCGATTGCATCCCGAAACTCTGTCACTCTATTTGGTGATTTGAGACCTAGACAAAACCATCCTTGCCCATAGACTGCCCCATTACACTTTCCTCCTTATGAAGAGAGTGACCCTTGCCTTTAACTTAGATAGACTGACGGTGATCTAACTGATGTCCTTAAGACGAAGACTGATCCTGTATGCTGACCTATCTTGAGGAGGGTAATTATAGATGTTGCTAATGAAATCTACTTATATGCCTTTTCTTTCTAGGTACCAACTGCTGTGTGTTTTTGATTAGAGACCTTAGTTAGGTGTTTTCCAAATTGATGTTCTAAATTGTTTTGCATGAAGCCCAACATGCTAATGCTAATTAGAGGTTAGAGGAGGTATTCATTCCGACTGACAAACTGACGTGACTGACGTGGTGCTATGCTGAACTAGTATCTTTAGAAAGTTCGATGTATTACGATTCGCTTATATCCATCTGATTGTCTATGCTACTGATCTTTGCATTATTGAAAGCTTATTATGGTTGTCACCTTGCGATTATGCTTATTTGCTTCTTGGTTTTGAGATTGATGCATTTGCTATTAGATTGTAATCAATAGGGAATAAAATTCACAAAATTCCATTAAGGTGTGGTTATTCATGACTGAAAGGTCATGGTTGCGCCGAATGTTTATTAATGCCTAAAGTAAGATATATTTTGGTGTTAATTGTTGACAATGTTATTGACAAATTGATTGATATATTGATCAGTTACCTCGTCTTACGGTGTCTCACCACTGGGTCCAAAGATTCATCGGCCTAAAACGAGTCCTGATATGTATAAATTAACATAGACGGACGCGTTAACAGTTCCAAAACTCCCAGCTCAAAGCTATCCCATCTCCAATTAGCTGCCCCCATCTGATATCTCCACTGCTTTTAAAGGGCAGAGCCAAACCGTCAAGCAAACACTCCGGGGTCCCTGGTGTAGCCCAGGTAGGAGCTAATTTACTATAATGACCAATACCAAGAAAACATCTTATTTCATACCAACTAGTAGCAGCTGCTTGTAGGCATTATTTCATGAATTCTTGAATGGGAGCAAAATTCCAAAATACTTTACTGAAGCAATTATAGTGAGCTTCCTAATGAAAGATAAGTCACCCAAGTCTCCGGGCTCCTATCCGCAGATAAGTCTGCTTGACGCATACTATAAACTTTTTGCCAAAATCATGGCACTAAGACTTGCCCCTGCTGCTGCGTCAGTGGTAAATGGGGACCAAAATGGGTTCTTGCTGGGCAGGTCCATCTCCAGTAAAACAAACTTCATTGTTCAAGCTATTAATTATTTCCGTCAATAATATAAAAAAAATGCTAGATCCTGAAAAGGCATTTGATTGTGTTCAGTGGGAGGTCCTATTTACGATCTTCTCACACTTTGGCTTTCCTGCCAAGCTAATCGGGTTGCTGCATAATCTATATTCTAAGGCTGCAGCCAAGATTATGATCAATTCGCAGATAACTGGCTCTTTCCCCATACTTAGGGGCACGGGCCATGACTGTACGATGTCACTGGTTCTTTTTTCTTTGTTTTTGGAACACTTGGCTTCTGCTATTAGACAGGACCCGGACATTTTTGCACCTTTGGATGGCACCCCAAAACTTAAATTATTTGCAGACAGTATTGTGCTCTATTAGCAGGAAACGCTCTAAACACCCAGAACACTTTAGCAAAAATCCAGTCTTTTTCAGACGTTGGGGGCTATAACATCAACGAAGCTAAAACTGAAAGCCTGTTGTTCCACTGTTCACCTGAAATATTGCCTAGAGAGATGCAAGAACATTACTCAGACCCTCGCCCCATAAGATACCTAGGAATTTTTGTTACACATGATTTTTCAGAGCTTTACAAATTGAACTATATGGCCACTCTCAAAAAGGCATCTTCCATTTCGACCAATTGCCATCATCTTCAATTATCAATAGTGGGATGGGTTGCGTTCATCAAAATGTCAATCCTCCTCTGATTTATTTTAAGTTTTTCAAATGTCATGATCATTGTTAAGCAACTGTTTTCTGCAGGAATCGATCAGATGATATGGAAACTAATATGGCAAGGCAAAAAAACACACACAAAATTGCCCATTCCTCAACTCACTGTTGAAGATGGGGGGACCAGCACTTCCGCATATGCTTAAATATTATCAGGCAGCATGTTTCGAATGGCTGAATCGCGCTATAGCAGAGAATGTCTTTTCAAGCTATTTTTATCTACAGAAAATACTTACTGAGTTGGGGTCGCAGCTACGGGTATTTTTGAAAATACCACAATTGCCCCCAAAAATCTCGCTATAAGTTCCCTAATGCACTCATTAAAATGTTTTCACAAATTCAAGAAGGTTATCAGTTCCTCTTGATGCATCTCCAGATGCCTAGAGAGGACATCAGATCGACAGGCCTGAATTTGCAACAAAAATATCATTAAAAATGGGCCAAAATGGGTAATTTTAATTAGCAGTCAGATTAAAACATGGCGACGGATAGTGACAGATCATGAAAAAATCCCAACCTATTTAGCGTTTTTTGCCTCCAGATTCATCAACGCCTTCAGACCAACATAGCAGCTTCAAGTGGAGTAAAAGAGCACATCAACAAGGTGCATTTTGTTAAAACACGTACAGGCCCAGGGAACATGTATCAGACATTATGCCTGTATTCACACAATACCACTGCGCGACTGGCATTTGATTCTATTTCACAATTTATTGAGGGAAAGCTTGATTTCGCTTGTTGGGTCTGGTTTAACTGTATGTCCTATAAAGCCCTGCAGGGTGCCAACTTCAAATTCATAAAAAAAAAATCTAAATGGGCTCCATATGACTTTCCACATCACCTGCAGCAAATGATTCCAGATGCCTCCGCCAGGAGCTGTAGATGTAATCACCCTTGAGACGACTTGGTCCATACGGGCATTCTTTGCCCAAGACTGTTTGATTTTTAGAGTAGGATCTTTGGCTTTATGAGTGACAAATTGCAGGTACAATTCAAACAAGACATACAGGGAGCCCTGTTGGGAACTGCCCCGGCATATTGTCAACTGGGTCTGCGAAAACAACATTTTTTTTTATTTTTATCACTAGTAGCCAAGTCTTTGATTTTGAAAAGATGGAAGTCACAAGCGCTCCCACATTCGAGTCTTGGGGCATTAAAATGGATCAGGTTAGGGAGCTAGGAGAGGTATATGCGCAGTGGGAGCTGGGAAGAAAGCCGGAGGTATTTGGAGTCTTATTCGCAAAACTGATCAGAAGGGTGTGGTTGAAGAAGATGACGCACTTTGTCTTGTAAAAGTTCCTTCTTGTACCAGTGAATGAAATGTAAATTATATATTTTTTATTTTTATTATGACATGTACTTGAATTTATGCATCTGTATACCTGATTATTTAATAAAAAAATTAAAAAAGAGAAATTGGTTTGCAATAACCCCGAGCCTTTGACCAACCAAGGTAACAAAAGCAAAGAATATTATTTCCACTCAAGCAGCACTTGTCATTGATACCCTCAGCTTTATAACAGCACCAAGATCCTTGCAAATCGAAACCGAAAGCCAAAGCAGACTGTCAATACCTTTCTCCTATCATTACCCACAAATCTGCTCTGAGCAATAAATGGTTCACTGATAATCTTCCCTAAATGAAATGTAATGGAAGAGCACTGGAGAGACGTTAGTACATATCTGTACTCCAGATTAATAGCATTGACTGTGTGTCTTTAACCCCAAAACCTTCATGTCATCATCAGGGCTAAAAAAAGGTGAACTTCCAGACTCGCATTGGCTACTGCTGACAAGAATACAGTGGAACTTTCACTGCAGTGGAAAACACCAAGTCCCCCTAAAAAACTATGTGATACACTCCTTTTACAGTCTTTCAGTAAAAATCAAGTCCACCGGGGCAAGGACTGTCTCTCCTTCCTATCATTTGGAAGATTTCAATTTTCTATTGCTCAACCAGCAACTCCCTTTTATGTTTTTAAATGATTCAGTGTTCTGCATGACTAAGTCTGTGATAGAGCAGGGAATAGCGGGGTAATAATGTGACACAGTTTGTGGGCACACAAATTCTAGGGGTCATCTGCAAAGATTAAGGGGGTCATTCCGACCCCGGTGGGCGGCGGGCGCCGCCCGCCGGGCGGAGACCGCCAAAAGACCGTACGGCGGTCATTTTGACTTTCCCGCTGGGCAGGCGGGCGGGCGGCCTTTTGGCGGTCGCCCGCCTGCCCAGCGGGAAAGCCCCAGCAACGACGAAGCCGGCTCCGAATGGAGCCGGCGGAGTTGCTGGTGTGCGACGGGTGCAGTGGCACCCGTCGCGATTTTCAGTGTCTGCTTTGCAGACACTGAAAATCTTAATTGGGCCCTGTTAGGGCCCCACGACACCCGTTCCCGCCAGCCTCTTCCTGGCGGTGTAAACCGCCAGAAACAGGCTGGCGGGAAGGGGGTCGGAATCCCCATGGCGGCGCTGCTTGCAGCGCCGCCGTGGAGGATTCCCTGGGGCAGGGGAAAAACGGCGGGAAACCACCGGTTTCCCTTTTCTGACCGCGGCTTTACCGCCACGGTCAGAATTGCCCCTGAAGCACCGCCAGCCTGTTGACGGTGCTTCCTCCGTCCCCGGCCCTGGCGGTCCATGACCGCCAGGGTCGGAATGACCCCCTAAGTGTGCGGTATTCACAGAGGTTTGGAGCGGAATAGGAAGGACTTTCTCCACAGAAAAATAATGTTTTCTCTTTGTAGAAAAACATAAATTATTACATGTCAAATTTCATTTCAGCAGATTTTCTGCCTAGTAGACAACTGCAAATGAAAATATAAAGCTGCTAGAGTACTAATGGGAATCTACAGCTTTTGTAAAAGTAGGAGGGAATTTTGTAGTAGATTTCTGACTTTTACATAAATGTATGAATTTGTAACAATACGTTTCACAAGAGTGAATAAAAGTGAGGCTGGGATTCAAAGTATGAGACAGGCTTCTAACAAGCAAGAGTTAAAACTGAAGTAGGAACCTCATCATCTGATGTGAGATGGGATTCAAATTTACAGACTTGCTTTGTTAGTCACCCTGATTTGACGGAACAGAACAATCGTCAATCTATGAAAATCAGTCATTAAAAAGAGGTGGTAAATATCTCCTTGTAATCATGTATACTTCAAAAGACGAATACGAAATGTGAAAACATCGTGCAAAGGGGCTACTCCGCTGTTCACCATCAAAAAGCAGTTTAGGCCGAAAACTGACATGAGATAGGTGAAAGGTTCATTCAAAGATGTAGCAGAGTAAGAAACACGAAAGGGTAATTTGTTAAAGGCCAACTCATGTCTGACCAAACTGCAGGTATTATAGCACAGGAAACACAGACAGATCAGATACTGGGCCATAAGTGAATTTGCATAAAGCACACAGGTGCACGATTTACAATGGGTGCAGCGAAGAAACCAAATTCCAAACGCTCTGAAGCCTCGGACCCACAATGCTATCAGCACACACTTCAAATAATTAACATTTACAAAAGAGTATGTACACATTCATAGGTCAAAGAATGCTCAGTCAAACCTTTGCCGAATGTAGAATAAAGAGGGAATAATGTCTTAACCTAGGAATTAGGGGCCATGAGGTCACATAGTTTCGAGTGTTTTCCATGTTAATCTGTAAACTTGCAAGTTATTATTTGTTAATCATGGGTAATAAAGTATTGTACTGATTTGTATATAAGAGTCTGCTTGTTAACAGGCAGGTGAGTAAACCATAGAGGCAGGTCGTGCAGTGCTGAGGTGCAGTCCGAAGTGGTTTCCTGACAGTTAGTTAATACTGTCTTTGTAACTGCCAAGAAGAACCTGCGTGGTAATTTCTGAGCCAAGGGAGTGTATTAGTTCGCCCTGCTGCAGTTGGCGAGCCAGCCATGAGGTTCTTTTGTGCCCCCACCTGACGGCAGGAACCAGAAGACCAATTGCCCCCTGCTGCAGAGTGACCAGTGCAGACAAACTTTATGAGGTGAGCAGAAGCTGAGTTAATTGAAGTTCTGCCTGTGCATAGGGGGCTGAAAAGGCTCCAGGGACACCATCCCCTTGAAGGTGAGGACAAAATGAACCACGATCCTCCTTTTAAATAAGCGCACTCTTGCTGGCAATACTAAATGCAGAGGTAGCTGTAATGTAAGTGTGTGCTATTTTTATTTTTTTTACTTTGGAATCAGTAAGGTCATAAGGGTAAATTTGTCTTTTATCTTTGTGAATCAGTAGGACCTAACGGAAACGCATGCGAATCACATGCAATTTGTGTTTTTTCTTTGTGAATCAATAAGTCCGTAAGGGTAACACATGCGAATTGCCTGAGGTTTGTGTTTTTTCTTACTGACTCAATAAGACTGTAAGGGTAACACATGACACTTGCACGTAATTTGTGGTTTTCCTTAGTAAATCAGGAAGGCAATAAGGGTAACGCATGCAAGCTGTTTTTTTTAAAGTTTGGTTTGTTGAGTGACTGAAAGGTGACCGCATGTAGTAGAATGAAGTGTGGCCACAGTGCAATGTTGTTGTGCGATATTGTATAAATATGCAAACTGTTTCTTAATGTACTTTGCATCTAATGGAAAATTGAACTGTAATGTGCCTCGTCAGACTGGGTGGATAGAACTAAAAACTGAAAATCTATTGTAAAAATGGTACAGTAGAAAAAGTAGGCAACATTATTTTGCACCAGAAAGGTCATGTGTGCCCACTTTAAACGTACGGAAGCCTGGTAGCAGAAAAGGTAAAAGATTAAGAACACCTGAACATGGAGACCCCTCTTATAACATATGCAGAAGGTATACCCCAGTAACAGATTATAAAAGTATAACCTGGAGTGGTCTAAAGCCACCCAAAAGCATCCATATCCTTGGCCAAAAGAAGGAACGTTCGATGATAGAGCACTTGAGCATGTTGTTGCGCACTCCCGAAGTAAGTATGCAGGAGCCAAATTAAATAAAAGAGGATCCACCTTAACGTTGTGGAAATAATTATCTGAAAATTCAAAAGAATCCTCATCGGAAGAGACCTCGA
Organism: Pleurodeles waltl; assembly: GCF_031143425.1. Lineage (NCBI taxonomy): Eukaryota > Metazoa > Chordata > Amphibia > Caudata > Salamandridae > Pleurodeles > Pleurodeles waltl. The sequence goes on from NC_090446.1 coordinate 714,747,784, forward strand.
CTACTCCTTCTGTTCCCCCACCTCCATATGACCCTACAAGCACTACACCCACTGTTCCCAGAATCTACTCATTAGTGGAGCTGCAAGAAGCCACAGTAGGATTTGAAAACCCTGAAACTTAAACTCCTTCACACTTCCCTAAAGTGTCCCCAAGATGGCCCCTACGAATACTAAAACAAAACAGGGCAAGCACTCCTAGACAGCAAACCAGGATAGGGGATCCACAGTTTTCAGGGTTAATTAGAGGCACAGTTCGTACTTCATCTAGACCCTACCTTTCCCGGATAGGGGAAAAGCAAAGAGCAGACTTCAGGGGATAGCAATGACCAATCGCATTTTTCATCAGCTATGTCACAGTTGCTTCAGAAAAAGGACACTTCAGGTAAGATACTTAGGAAACCAGCATCCACCCCACAACAAATGGATGCAGGGAATACAGGGTGGAGAGACCATGTGCATGGGGCTGTCCTGTGATGCATACAGAACTATTAGAACAACTAATAGAGGCACTATCGCTACCGCAGGCAGTGGCAGTTGTGAAATGTGCAACACACACAAACGGATAGGATTTCGTGTCCCAGGGTAACGAGCTGGCAGATCAGGCAGCTAAGGATGCAGACAGACCTGCGCCCCCAAAGGTACCATTAAACTTACAACCTGCCTCTGTCCTGGTGGCTCAGACTGCCCGACCTGTGGAGACCAAAGCAAAGACTACCATAGACAAGGAAACACCCCACTATACTGAGTCCACAAGTTTACACCTGAGGGAATTACAGGAAGCTGTGTCATCAAACGAAAAGCAGCTATGGAAAAACAGAGGGTCCGTCCAGCCCGGAAGCAACCTAGTGTATAGACAGCTTCTATGGGAAAGCCAGTTATCCCATAGGCTTTGCTTGCAATTGCCATGGATTAGATTTAATTACCAGCCCACACTTCCAGGGACCATTTAGCAACCCAAATCCAGCATGACTGGTTTGCTCCCAATTTACATGATACAATAACCATGTAACCACCTAAGCTGCACGATTTGTCAGCAGTATTTCGCTAATCCCACTCCAAAAGTGATAAACTCCACTATTCCACAATGGCAAAGTCCCTTTAAGGCCCTCCACTTGGACTTTGCGGATATGATTGACTGGTGCAACAACTACAGGTACCTCAAAGTGGTGGTCTGCCCATTCTCTAGATGGATTGATGAAGGACCATGCATCCATTGTGATGCCAAATCAGCAGTCGCATTCCTGGTTCGGGAAGTGATTCCCCAATGGTGGTTCCCAAAAGCCATAAAATCTGACAATGGTATTCATTTTTGTAACACAAATCTTTGAACACCTAACAGTACTACTAGAGGTAAAGCACAAAATATCCTTTGCATACCACTGACAAAGTAATGGCATTGTAGAGAGCCTGAATGGCCCCTTAAAGAGTAAAATCAGCAAGTTGTCCACCACCCTAAATAAAAAGCTACATTGCTTGCCAATAGCACCGTTCTCCCTAAGGAATACCCCGAGTTCAGACCATCAACCTGACACCTCACCAAATAGTAACAGAAAGAACCATCAATGTGCAAGTCCCTTCCAATAGAAATAAATTCAGGGAGAAAGTTCGTCCCAAGCACTGAGAGATGAAATGCATATGTATTTGTGGAAATTAACAAAATGTACAAAGTTCATTTCCAAACAGATAACCAAAGGAAAAGAGCAGCACACCAACACTGAGGTAAACATTCCAGAAGTAAAAGTAGGAGATCAAGTGTTCATACAGAACTTTGTTCGCTGATGGGATGAGAACTTTTCAAGGGTCCCTACACCGTCACCATAATTATACAATCAGCTCTCAAAGTGGATGGTAGGAAACACTGAATTCATCACAGCATTGTGCTTCTCGACCCAGCTGCTCGTAAAAAATAATGGACAGTTCAAATTAAACAAGAAGGGGGATGAAGAGTGTCACCCTGAAATAGCCCTCTTCCAACCATATTGTTGGACTATTTTTTGAATGGACAATACCTAAGATATGTATTTTTGTTTTTGTATTACTTTTTTATCTCCTAAATCTATCCTTTTTTCTCTTTGCTTTCAAAGTACTCCCAAATTCTAATATCTGTATTGTCCAAAGAGAGGGCTCTAGTCACAATGTGACCCTAATGCTCATGTTAAGTTGTCAGTCAGACAATATATAGTATCAGCACGTCAGAAATAGACGCATAAGCCACAAATGAGTCATGCTTTGTGTGCTCCTTGATTCCCCATGCTACTAGTTCAAACAGACTACACTCCACAAATGAAGTACCATCATACATACCTCGTAGCCTATTACACCTCTACTGTGTAGAATAAAAGGCCATATGCAATTGACACACAGAGTAGTATGCTTTCTAGTTAACACCATAAGATATGACACGTTGCCAGAAGTACTATACATCCTTACAGACAGACAAGAGAGGAAATAAAACATATGATAAAAACAGGTGCCCCACTACCATAGATTGGTCACAGATAATCTTAGATCTAGGTTTTCTGGGGGTAAATGCCCACCAACTGAGTGTAAGAGCTATCTTGCAAAGCCCTTGCACCCAGATTGTGTCCCCTCAGCGTCAGAGGATCAGTCTTTGCTCATAACCAGTGGCATCCCGACATCGAGTTTTCCTGTAGGACCATGTCTTTGTGGGATGGCACTGACGTTAGCCGGGATGCTGTAAGGAAATGTACCCCCATCTGGGACAAAAACATTCCACCCTACAACTGGGTAGACAACATTGTAAATCCTCATACTGTTGTGAAACAAACCTATGTTTCCTTATGTTTCAGGGGAAACAGGACCATGGACGTAGGTCGTAATATTGGTTGCAAGGTCACAGTTTTCTACGCTGACATGCTGTATGTCCAGTTACCACCTAACTGGGGAGGACTTTTTTCCATGGTAACTTTGCATGCTTCAGTTTTAGTGATACCCGGAATAAGCATATCCGCTTTGCAGAAGTACCCATTAGCCATCCAGCAACCTTTCTACATCAGAGCCAGAAGAAGAGCACTGCAGAATACTATGGTACAAGCACATGGAAAGAAATCCCTTACGAACAACACTTGTTCAATGACATTGAACTTTTCTTTTGGAGCATCTTTCCATTTGTTCAAGCTAAGACAACCGCTTTTTGGCTCCAGATCACGAGTTAGGAACTCCTCAAGGTCATTAACACCACAAACGAGGGCTTCAACGCCATAAAAGAAGAACTGCGTGCCCTAAGAATAGTGGTGTTGCAACACCGTTATGTACTGGACCTTCCATGGAAGGGGTGTTTGTAAGAAGATAGGTACCGCATGCTGCATGTTCACTCCAGCAAATGACACAGAGAATGGAACTTTGTCAGAAGTAATACGGACACTGCATAATCTACAGACTAAAATTATAGATGAAGGAGTTGCCCCAGATAGTTGGTTTAGTGGTTGGTTTTCAGCACTACCATTCCAGATGCCAGGACTGTTGGAGGGTCTGTTACCAATGGCTGTGATCTTGCTACCAATATAGTGTATTACAGGCAATTTTAGCATGTGTTAGGAAACTAGGCATGCTGGAGGCTGGCTCATCCCCTGTCAATCACCACCACAGGGGTGGTGCCCTGAGCTCCTTCAGGTGGCCACTTGATTCTGCCATCTTGAATCCAAGGTAGGCAGAGGCCCCTGGGAGCATCTGAGTGGCTAGGTCAGACAGGTGATGTCAAAACTCCTCCTGATAGGTGGTCACTCTGATAGGTGACCAATCCCCCTTCCTGGGCTATTTAGGGTCTCTGGGACTGCAATTGGACCCTCCAGGAACCAAAAATCTGCAACTCCAGTGATGACTCCGCTCTGCAACATTGTTTCCCTGGCTCCTTCCAGCAACTGCAACATTTCCCTGGCTGTGCATCATCTGAGGGAGACAAGTCTTCAGCCTGCACAAGAAGCATGCAGGAGTCTCCCGTGAAGTGAAGGATTCACTCCCCTGCATCCACGGGCACCAACTGCAATGACGACCGACGTCATGGATCCTCTCTCCTCCGCAACTGCATGGATCCTGCATCACAGGTGGTGGTCTGGAGTGGTCCCCTTCGTCCTCTCCACCAGCTGTCCAACTTGGGAGACAGTAAGCCCATGCCTCTCCTTGCAGGACAGTACCACTGTGCACTGCAACGCTTGAAGCTACCTGGGCTTGTTGGCTCTTCTTCCAAAGGATCTTCAGGCTTCTTGTAGCCTCAGCCTCTAGCACTCTTTCCTGCAAAGCAGTCTTCCTGCCTGCTGCTCCAGCGACGTGTAACTCCTCTCCAGGTGTGCTGAGTGGGCCTCTCTGTGACTCCTGTGCCTGCTGCATGTGAGTTGCCTGTGGATGCAGCATCCTCGTCTTCCAACTCTCCTTACTGCTGAAGGGCACCTGCAACTCCCTTCCTTGGGTTGAGTCCCCCTGCACCTTCCTGGTCTCCAGCAGCTCTGCAACTCTTCATCTGCTACCCTTGCCTTTGCCAAGGCTTGTTGGTATTTTTTTCACACCACTGACTGACTGCAACTCTTCTTCCAACCTGGGACATCATCTGTATCACTTCTGGAACTGTTCTACGGCTCCTGTGCTGCACCACTGACTCCTTGTCTTCACTGTTGACTTGGTCCTGCATCTCCAGATGGGTGGGTAGTGGCTCCTGCCCCTACCGGACACTCCCACTCAAACTGGCCTTGGTCCCCTTCTTTTGCAGATCCTCTTCTGTCAGGATCCACCTTTGGGTTCTTCCAGTATTGTTTGGGTCTTGCACAAACCTTTTCCAAAATGTACCTGTAGGTTTGGAAAACTCCAGGTACTTACCTCTTCTCTCCTGGTCACAGGGGCACCATGGTACTTACCTTTTGGGGTTCGTAGTTCCCCCAGCTCCGTTCTACAGATTCCACTTCCTTGGGTGGGGGACTGACTTTCGCATTCCACTTACTTAGTATTTGGTTTGGTCTCCCTCAGGGTCTACATCATTTTCTGTTTTTTTCTCTGTTTTCTAATGGTTTCTATGTCAATCCCTGACTTCTGATATGTATACAATAGTGTGTTTACTCACCTTCTAGTGGGGAATTGCCTATATAGTATCTTAGTAATTGTGTTACCATAATAAAGTACCTTTATTTTTGTAACATTGTGTGGTTCTTTCATGTGTGGAAGTGATGTATGGCTGTAGTGGTATCACATCATTTGCATGTCTCCTAGATAAGTTGTGGCTGTTCATTCACAGCTACCTCTAGAAAGCCCTGGCTTCCTAGAAACTGCCTACACCTCAATAATAGGGGATACCTGGACCAGGTAAAAGGTGATAATACCATAGGTGCTCACCACACACCAGGCCAGCTTCCTACATAGTCTTGTCTTGGTTCATGGAGAAGTCCAGCAGCAGAATCCAGTGTCCAGGTCACAGACGAAGTTGTGAAGACAACTCTGGGGTCCCACCCTCAGAGTAGTCCTTAAATAACCCAGGAAGGGGGATGAACACATACTGCAGTAACCCACCTATCAGAGGTGGGGTAGGGGCACTATTCAACTGGATGAACCAGTCAGCTGCTCCCAGAGGTCTCTGCTCATCCTGTTTCCAAGATGGCAGAATCAAGTGGACACCTGGCAGAACTCTGGGCACCTCCCCTAGAGGAGGAGATGAACAGCAGGGTGGTCACTCCCCTGTCCTTTGTGAGCTTCGTGCCAGAGCAGGAGCTCGGGGTCTCCTGCACTGGAAGGAACCACTTGTGGAAGAAGGGCACCAAATCTACCCTTCAAAAAAGTCTGGTGGCACCTCAGGGGCACCCCACCCTAGCCCAGAGACACATATCTTTAAAGGAGAGGGGGTAACACATCTCTTCTATAGGAACTCATTTATTCTGCCTTCCCCTGCCCAAGTTAAGCTCAGCAGCAGGAGGCCAGAACAGTGTCTGGGGTTGACTGCAGCCCTGGCTTGCACACAGACCCTGCAAGGCTGACCAGGCAGACATGGGGGATCCTCCAAGGAACCCCCAAAGTACATGGTATCATGCAACTAACACTGGAACCAGTGTAGTTGCATGAATCCAACATGTTTGATACCAAACATGACTAGGGTCAGAGAAACCATTAAATAGTTAGACATCTTGTGAATGACCAGTGTCCACTACATACCTTAGAATAGTTTCCCCGCACTTACAAAGTCCACAAAATGGAGTCTGGGGTTTGTAGGGTTTCCACTGCTCATGCAGAAGTACCCTCACACTTAAAACCATGCACCCTGCCCATGGGCTGAAAGGCCCACTTTATCTCAACTAATTAATGCTGCGCTGAGACTCTACTGAGTTTCTTGAACCTGCATCGATCGATATTTGATATTTGACTCCAAAGATTTAGGCTTGAACCTCTCTATTTGGAGCTCTGTATGGTTTCTGACTGACACCGTTTTCTCATTCTTCCTAGATCCATTCCGAATCTTCGATTACTGACTCTTTCCTTCATGGAATGTGCTTAATGCATTTATTCTGATATTGATTGATTATTTTGACTCATTAACTATTGATTGATATTATTGACATTGCATGCTGGTTTAAAAAAAGATCAAACTAGTAAAAAGATTGCTAAATAAAGCTTTTGAACTCACACCAGCTCTCATCATTGACTGAAAATAATAACTGAAATCGTGATGACTATTTAATTGATGTGCAGCTCCTGGTTAATCTCATCTTACGTCAAAGGTTCATCGACCTGAGACACGGCTATTTCTCCTTGATGAGTTGGTAAGCCTTACCTCATCCACCAATATTTAATTGAGAACCCTGCTCCAGCAGAGGCGACCTCAGGAAGCTTAAGAAGAGCCAACCAAAGATTCAGGTTGCCTAATAGCATAAGATTGGGTGCTCTTGAGATTTTGTGAGACACAAGCGTCAGTAATGTGAGGCATGGCTTTAAAGAAAGGCCCAGGAGCTCTATGGATCAATAAACCCCCAACCAAAAGAGTCTGAGTAACAGAAATAGAAAAAGACAGATTCTCTGAGCCATTCGGAAGCCAATATACCATCATGTTGAACAATTACACTTCATATGTTGCATCAGTACTTTAGCCTGCTGCCTAAATGCCAGTGCAAAAAGTAATATATATATATATATATATATATATATATATATATATATATACGGGCATAGCAATTTCCACCAGTATTAATTTGAAAAAAATATTTTTTGTTGCATCACTTTGTTTTTGAGTGAGTTACATCAATCTGTATGATTTTTATTAAGTATATTTTTATGAGGCCTCTGTATTTTTATGGTGATGATATTACAATGCTTCCCTGCACTGTATAGGGGTTCTTTTCCATCTCTCCAATCAAACTTCCATTTCAGGTCCCTCATCTTCAATTTGAAGCTGGCAGCCAGGAGCTTCGATATTGGGAAGGTGGAGATGAGGGGGAATCTGTGGTTTGATATATTCAACCAGAATCTGCCATGTAGTGATAGCAGGACTGGCTCTTTGAATCATCATACTTCAAGAGGCATTTCCAGTATTTCATAGTAATTACTTACATAGCACTTCATACTTCTCTTCAGGCTCCGAAGCAGATTATAGGACAGGTACATAGGGTAGTGTTTAGTTTGAAAACTGGCGCAGTTCTGTGTGGTCCATATGGAAAGCATTTGGTTTTGCTTGTTTGTGACTAGAGGTGCTCTTATTTTTGATCACTGAGCCTAAACGAAGAACAGAACAGACAGCCAGACACGGTGCACTACCTGTCAAGCACCCAGTTCCATTCAAAGGCCAATAGATGTTGGTGGATTACTTTGCAGTTATCATTGTTTTTGGTGGCTGGCTTTGCAACTTGGATAGAGCATCTCTGCACTAAAGATCCAAGTAGTAAGGAAATTGTAGGAAACTCTCACCCTCACAATAAGCATAAGGGAGAATGAAGTATGGTCAATGATAGGCAGAGGGGTGCTCAATTGGGTGGGTTTTGCCTGGACTGCTATCTGAGGAAGTATCAAGCCTTGGGGTAGACTTGCACATTTCAGTGTTTTTCTCCGCATCAGTAATGTACTAGCCATGCAAATTAGCTCATCTAGAATTTACCAGCAGCTGCTTTGCAGAATGGTCACAGTGCTTTAGCACAAGCATGTCTTGAATCTCTATGGAAAGTGATTTGACTTTCACTCCTGTATCAGCTGGAGCATTTTCATCCTTCACAGGAATCAATGCTCATCAAGGTCAAAGGATCTTTGGACCCTGCTAAGAGTGAGTTAGAACCATTAACACCTTTTGCAATACAAACCAATTTCCTCATATAGCATGACCCATATGGCCATTCAAAGAAACCTCCAGTCAGGAAAAAAGTTAAGGGGGTTTATTACAAATTTCATCTCAGAGTTGTGTAGAAAATTCTCAAAACAAAATCATAAAGTTACAGAATCACCAAGGGTTGCCCAATGTGATGAAATAGGTAAGGCAAACTAACATTAAAAGAACTAGGTAGTCAATAAAGATGACACAGACCATCAGCAAAAGTATCTGATGAACAGAAAACAAGTGTTGTTCAGATTTAACAAGCATCAGTCAATTTCAAATTATAATTTCAGCTGGGCAGAGGGTAAAACCTACCATTGCCAAATTAAGGATTAACGTGCAAGGAGGAACACATGTGGGCAAAAGTCAAAAAGGGCACAAAGAATTTGAAAAAAGGTAATTTCGGGTCACAAAGTACTAACTATGGTGGGCAAAAGATAGGTAAAAAGGAAAGCATCAGCATGTTCGATCAATAGACTTGTGCAGGGGTCATGCTGGGGAATTGCAAACAAGCAATGCAGAGAGGGGCTCAGCATTCAGGATTCTTCATCAACAAAGAATCTGGGCATCCAGAGATCTGACCTCAATCTGATCAAAGTCCAACTAGTAACTGGTATATTAAAGTTCATAAAGCAATCTGATTCAACAAAGATGACAGTCCACTTTACGTTGCAGGGCATCTTCCAATTGCAATCGATCACACTACTCCAAGCTGGAACATCAGCATATCTTCCGAGGACTCTCAAGGGAACCTGATCCATCCATATAGCTCCACACAGGATTGAAACAATTGTATATAATGTCAGTCCATAGTTCTGGTTGCTCCATACTCAAGGACATTGTTGCACTTCTCTCTATGTCTAAAACAATAGGGGGCTCATACCAAAGCTAGTCTTCTCAGGAGAACAAAGTTGGAAGTAAAGCTCATGTTATGAAAATGAATCAGCATTTCCTGCAGTCATGAAATACTAGACCAACAGGCCTCACTTAGACTAATGCAAGTGAATTAAAGCAAAACATTTAGGGCCTGATTAAGAGTTTGGAGGTCGTGGATCGCCATGGCAGCGGTGGTCTGACCACCGCAGGCTTGACAGTCGAACCACTGTATTACGATGCATGAACTTCCATAGTGGAAAGACCTACACAGTCCCACCGGCACCGCTAGGCAACTCAGACCGCCGCAGTGCCAAGATAGGCTGATGAGGCCATCGGAGGCAGTATTTCGGACAGACACATTATGATACTGCCTTCTGCCAGCGTGAAAGTGGTGGTCCAAACACCACGTCCCAGCTGGCGGAAACAGAGACATTAAAGGAAGGAACTCACCTGCAGCCAGCATCACACATCCTGTGCCGCCATGGAGTGGATCACATACGTCCTGCTGCTTTGCTGCTCATAGATGGAGCATAAAATCTCCATTTATGTCCAATCCACATCAGGGGATCAAATCTAACACAATACATGCTGCTATTGGCCAACCCAAGATGAAATACTTACCATATCAAACAAAACACAATGCACTGACACCAAAATTGGATTGCCACCCACATATCCATACAGTGAACATCTACCCTTGTCTTGGGTGACACCAGCACTGCGCACAAAGTCATATCTTGCAAACCACAGCAAATGGTCAGCAATCAGGGTGGAAAACACACAATTGTAGGCAAACAACACAAATGATGCAGGCACAACAAAAACATAGAAAAGTAAAGGCATGACAAATGTGTACCCAAAAAACTACAACTTGAGTTTATTAACAGTAAATGCTGAAGAGCAAAAGCCATTAGCTAGCCCGAATAGTAGTCCATGCACAGTAGTGTGTTTAAGCTTGACTCCAATCACAGCCAGAAAAGCTTCACAGGAAGGGGCAACAAGTGGGCATGCAGGTACCTCAGGGATCATGCTTGGGTGGGGTCAGATTTGGGAGTGGTGGGCTTTTTCTTCGGGTGGGTGGGCTTCTTCTTTAGGGGGAGCGGTACAGGTGTTTTTAAGAGGGGCACTTGTTACAGGGTAGGACCTGGATATGGAAGGGATGGGTTGGGAGGAGAGTGGGATCCTCTTGGGTTTGGGAGAGGGGTGGAGGTTACAGGGGAAAAGGCACTGTCAAAAAAGAAACTTTCCTTGGAAAAAAGAGTAGGGTCTTCAAAAGGTACTGAGGTTTTGGAGGTTGAGGGAGTGGTGGTCTTGCCTGTGGGTGTTGATGGTTTTGGTGTGTGCATGTGTGAGGTATGCTTGGGTTTGGGAGGTGTCTGTTGCATGTGTGATTGTGGGCATTTGTGTGTCTTGGGGGGCTGTGAGGTGGAGGTGCTAGGTGATGGAGTGGTGGATGTGTGTGTGGGTGTTGGAGTAGAATCTGGGGGTATGATGGATGTGTTTGTGTGTGGGTGTTGGGGTGGTGGCTGGGGGTATGGTGGGTGTGACGGATGTGTCTGTGGTAGTGGTGTCTCGGGGTATGGCGTCTGAGGTATCTGGGTCTGTGGATTGTGAGGTGTTGTCTGGGTGCATGGTGGATGGGTCAATGGGTGTTGTGGTGGTGTGTGGGGGTAGGGTGCCTGAAGTGTGTGGGTCTGTGGGTTGTGAAGTGTTGTCTGGGTGTATGGTGGGTATGGTGGATGTGTCACTAGGTGTTGTGGTGGTGTCTGTGGGTATGGTACTTGTGGTGAGTGGGTCAGTGGAAGTGTCTGTGGGAATGGTGGTTGTTGTGGTGTCTGTGGGTGACTGCTGCGTGCCTGCGTGCCAGTGTGTCTTGTAGTGCACGTGTTTATGTGTGTTGCTTGTGTGTGAGTTGAGGTGGGTGTGTGCAGATGCGTCTGCAGGCTTCGGACAGGTAGGGGAATAGGGAATTTGGATTGAGAAGAAGGTGGTGTGAGGGATGTTTCTGGGGGTTGAATGGCTGTCGCCACTGAGGAGGCTAAAGCCTCAAAAGATCTTGGTAAGCCAGACATGGCACTATCAATGTCTTCCAGGTATGCAACCATCTGCTGGAGCGGGCTGCCCTACACCTGGATGGTATTCAGAATGGCAGTTTGACCCACAGAGACACTCCTCAGGAAGTCAATAGCCTCCACTCTCAGGGTAACAGGGGTAGGAGATAAGATGCCTGGGCCGAAAGAGGCGCCCACCCTCTTGGGTGCGGGAGCGCGGCCAACCGGTGGGGAGCAACATGGAGGGTGGTAATGGAACTGGGGTTGGCGCACAAGGATGGTACAGGAGCAGGTCCTGATGTGTCTGCCACCACTAGGTAGTGGCCATTGGAGGTAGAATCAGAAGATGACGAGGCTGATCCTGTGTCCTCCATAGCACTGGGTCCCTTCATGTCAGTGATGTCATGACTGGAGGTACCGTGGTCAGATGCTTCCCCACTTGATTCTGCCCTGTCTCCTTAGCTTGTCTGGGACGATGCTGAAATAAGAAAGAGAAATAGGGTCACTACATCTTTCTGATCACACTTGAACAACAGCTGTGATTAGCAAACATTATCATGATGTAAAATAGTCCCCTGCAACAAGGTCTACATTTGGCACACCATATGCATGCATGCTACATGAACTGTCAACAAATGACCACTGGAAATTCAGAATCACAAACATTGCATGGGTGATGTTGTGCTATCACAGTACCCATTGTACAAATAGGAGACCTAATCACCTTCAATGATTTGCCTCAGGTAGCATTCCTCAGTTACCTGTTGTCATACAATAGTAGGGCAATGCCAAGTTCATTTACACAGATCCCATACAAGTTCATGCACACAGATAATCGTAACATACACAATACCAGATCATTGATAAATGATGGTAAAAAATCCTGCCATGTTTCTGGCAGAAGCACTGTAGCCTGAAGAAGGTGACATAGAAATACGCATGTCACACTGGAAACAAATCAGCAATGCTCCATTCACTAAGTGTAAATTGTCCTGATGGAGTCATGGAGGTTGTACTAAGGTTGTTCAGATAAATAACACATCTTGCACGGAAATGTACACTGGAGACAAATTGTGTAAAACATCAGGGAGATATGTCTCCAAAACCCAAAACACAGCTAGCCCTAGTGATTACACCTCTCGTGATTGGTACCCCTGACAATAAAATACTCTGATTGCATCAGTAGAAGCCAATAGTCTTTTGAATGTTAGAGAGGCCCAGGGATTCTCAACTACTTGTAGGAGGTCCTCAACATGTTGCCCAATGGGAAGCCACACCATTGTCTCCATTTTCGGCACACAAACACAGATTTCCTTGGATGAATGGTTATATGTAGGAGGCTGGCCCTCTATGTAGTGTGCAAAGCTAGGCACACTGTGCAGGGGGTCCAGGCAACCACACACTGGTTTACAGAGGGAAAGACTAGACCACCTAATGCGCTAATCTTTGTGGTAGCTTGGCTAAGCAGTTAGGCTAATCTTGGAGTAGTGCAAATAATTTGTTGTACTCACAGTATCAATGAATGAAGACACACACTCAAAAGAATACCTCAAGACCTATTTACAACAATACTTCACATTTGTGTAACATTTTTAAGACCAAGTTCATGAAAATCAGGTAAGTTATGAATTTTTGAAGTTTTAATAAAAATTGTCTTTTTGTGCATAATTACGCACCATTGGAATCAATGGAGAACATACTTTGAAAATACATATAAAATCAGGCAATGCGTTTACCAATGTCTCCTTTTGCAGGTATGTCGAGGTCATCGGTGGGCACTATGGACCAGCTGGAGAATTTCAGCCGGCTCCCGGTTTCTGCAGGAACAGCTGGAGAAATTTGTTGGAGCTGGTGCCAGGCCAGTGTAAGGGGTCATTTGGGAAAGCACTGCACAGGAGGACTTAAAGGTAAGTCCGGTGGGTCCCCTTGGAGTGTTGAGGTCATAAGGGGTGGGGGACCCTTACAGCACAGCTGGATCTTGAGTGCTGGGCACAGGGCAGCTGGGTGCAAAGCAAATTGGTGAGCCAGGAGCAGGTGGAAGGTCTCTTTGAGGGTCCCCTGCAGGTCAGCAGGGGCTTCCTCTTGGTTCTTTTACAGTCCGGAGTGGACTGTCCTTCTGGGGGTCTGACGTTAGATGGTGAGTATCTAGGGTTATCGCATAGTTTGGCCACTGGAGGGTGCAGTGCCACCAGACTTGGCACACTTGCAGGGTGTGTCCTCACGGTCCGTTAGGTTGAGGTTGGTCTGGCTGTGGCATCCGGTTCCTTGGTCAACAGCTGGTCAGTGAAGTGCCTTTCACTGGGTCTTTGGTTCTTTGTTGCAGTAGAGGGATGCCTTCACTCTGGAGGGAGATATTTGGTGATTTTTGAAGAATAGAGGTCCTCTAGCGGTTTGTAGAGTCCATCCAACATCCAAGCAAACCCTCAGCGGTAACTGTCAATTCATGGGTGCAGCAGGCCGGGTTTGGCACCTTTTCTTATTTTGGCAGCAGGACTTCAGTTCTCGAGCCTTGGGTCTTCTTGTTGCTGGTCTAGTTTTGTTCTTGGAATCTGATTTCTTGGTCTAGGGATGCCCACTAAACACTGTATTTAGCGGGTGTTTAGGGTAGTACATGGTAGTGACCAAGGGGTCATCTACCTTAGGGTGGCTACACCCACTAAGTGACCACCTCCGGTGGGTAGAGGTCACTTCCCTACACCTGATTGGTTATTTTCCTTCCATGAAAGAAGGAGGAAAATGAAATGGAGAGGTCACCTCACATGCAACACCTTAGGGGTGATGCAAGCCGGGGATGAAATTTGTGTGGTTTCCTGTTGTTACTCCTGCCAAACGTGGGGGTTTGCAACGGGGGCACCCATCTGCTGCTAGTAGCAGATTTGGGGGGTGAGTTTCAAGGGCGGTAAGCCCTTTGAAGCTTGTTAGCAGGGCAGTGCACATTCCTGAGGGAGGGAGTATTTGCACCTCCACCCAAGAAGGGCTTTGTTTTGGGATCCAGAAAGCAGGATCTCTCACCCCAGGGTTCCACAATCCTGTCTGGTAGTGGCAGGCTGGTTGTGACCGGGCAGCAACTATACCAGGGTAGTTAGCTTTTGCAGGGGGGACCTCTAAGGCGACCCCAGGGTACATTTTGTAATATATCCAATACTGGTACCAGTTTGGATTTATCATTCTGAGTTGTTTGATACCAAGCAACGCAGGCTACAGAGTGGCCTTCATGCAGCTGTAAAACTCGTACTGACCAATATCCAGCACATGCATTCAAAATGGCCACTCTGTACACTTACTGTGTCCCTGGTTAGGCAAGGACACAGTAAAGGCAGAGGGTTGGCTTGCCTATAATGCATGCAGTGTTGGCCATGTCATGTTTGTGTTTTAGGATTGCACCAGGACACTCAACCTGGAATGGCAGCGCTGAGTGCACTTAGATGCAGGGTCCATGAGGGTGACACAATCTGAGCTGCTTCCCTCAGGATACTACCCTTAGTACCCCATGTCCTGGGTACCTAAGTACTATTTACTAGGGACTTCCAGTGGTAGCTAAAGGTGTTGCCAATAGTGTCAGTGCATCACAAACGTTGTAGGGAAAGAGATCTGGCCCAGGGAATCTGATTAGCAGGGGACCTGGGCACCAACATCTTTGAGACTACATCAAATACCAGGCAAAAGTGGGGGCTAACCACGACAAAATATGCCTGTTCTCACATTGTACACAACCACATATGATTCAGACGTAACTGCATGTCACTACATGATGCGTGCAACACTTAGGTAACAAACCTTCCCCATTTCACATGTGCAAAGCACTTCGCTACATGTTGACACAATAATTGCATCGAAATGCTCATTGAGGTTTAAAACAGTAGTCCTACCTGTCATGTCCTTCATTGCTACTGCAGTTGTGCATACCAAATGACATGCATTGACAGATGAGGGTACGTGTGAGCCACCAATCAATGGTGACACACTCCTGTCTGTGGCACCACATGAAATGTAACGCCATGACGTATGTCCAATAACAAACACATGTTGGCATGCACACATATGTGAAGGAATACAGAAACCATCCCATGAAGACAGGAAGACCATGCATGAAACAGCAGTGAAAATTATTTGGCAAAAGTGAAAGGAATGCATGCTAACATGTCGGCACAAGGAACATCATGTGGCCATCATCAATGTGGTTTGTGTGGCACTCTAAAGGGCACAGTGAGTTACACTATGCCTCTCATACAACAGTTTGGAAAGGCCATATGTGGACTAAATGATCTGTGGCATAATACACATTGCTTACAAAATTCTCAAATGACTCAAACAAGATGCATACATAGCTCATGCCGTCATGCACATACATGTTGTTTGAAATTTGTAACCATCATATCCAAAGAAATGTCATTGTTTGGCTATAAAGTCTCCTTGCCTAGATATATGCATGCAACACAAGGAGGATCTAGGCCTCAAAACACATCACACAACACAATGTGAATGTCCAATACATACAGTACTTTTCTCTAATACCTGCACCATGTACATCCCATTTATGCCACCCAAACTGCGGCAACAGGCACACAAGAAGTCTAACTGGCACACAGGGGCACATTGTAGCCTGGGAGGAGAGAAAGGATGATGTTGAACAGAGTCAATTGGGCCTATGAGATTCTTGCCTTCTTCTCGGGTGAGCCACTGAGCTGGCCATACAGGGGAAGGACCTCATGCACAAGCTTCTCCTGATCCGTGGAGGTGTTGATGGGAGCAGTGTCAGGAGTCAAGTGATTAATTTAACAAAACAGGCGTACCACGTATGCAGTCATCACCGCTGACAGTCACAGCCATTAGCCCACCTCCGCCACAGGCAACAATGTTAGTCTGTGTCTTCCGCGGTTGGTACCACACACCGCACAGATGACTTCTGCCGGCAGCCCTTTGGTGGTTGGAAACACAGTAAGGGTCCCCGTTAAATGAGTCACAACACCAATATATTTGTTGGATCATCAGAAACATCCCAAAGCAGTCTTGTGGTGTAGGTCCTACTACACAATCACCAGTGTAGTGTGTTGCTGAGCACAGGTGGCATATGATGGCGGTGCACTGTCCACCGCCGCTGATGGTATTTTTGGTGGTCAGAGAAAACTGTTAAATTTCGAGGGGCAACTGAGGAGCAGATAGTTGGCTGTTGCCCGTATCCATGATGTGGACACATATTTTGTCAACCAGAGGGGTCACATTTGACCCTTGTGTAGTTGACAGCTGTGATGTGTACTGGGTGTAATGTATTTCCAGTCAGAAGTGCTCTGTCAGATGATTTTGTTGGTATACATCATGTATGCTGGTGTGGACACAGTGACCAATGCTTCAACTCATGTATTTGCACACATAGGAACCCTGGGAGAGGGAGGATGCGACAAGTTCCAGCGTACCATCCATTGCCATACCTTCAAACCATGGAGGAATGCCACAATATAAAATTGTACCGTCTGAATTGGCAAACAATAGTGGAATTATGCCGTCAGTTGGAGCCAGATCTGATGCCTGACAACTTTAATCCAACCTGCCTACCACCCATTGTTCAAATCATGGCAGTATTGCAATTCCTGGCAATGGGGTCTTCCAACATACCGTGGACATATCTGCTGGTATGGCCCAACCTATGTTCAGTCTTGTGTTGAGAAATTTCCTATCAGCAATGTTGAAACACATTGACAGCTTTATCAGGTCCCCCAAAGTGAGGATTTAGCCAATGTGAAGACTGACTTGTATGGTTCTGTTCGCCTCCCACATGTGGTGGGAGTCACTGATGGTACACATGTTGCCTTGGTGCCACTGCAGGCCAGTGAAGAAGTCTATTGCAACAGGAAATATGTCCAGTCTATCAAAGTGCATGTTGTCTGTTTATCGGATCTCTACATCTCAAACACATATGCCCGTTTCACTGGTTCAGCCAATGATTCCTTCATAATGTGGATCAGCACCATACCTCAGCTGATGTCAGAACTGCAACCAGAGATGGCCTGGCTGGTTGGTAAGTCATATCTGTCCTGATTGATTGTGAGCAATGTCAGTTGCTACAATCATGAACCTTTCTTGGTTATGGATGCCGCTGAGGAATCCAACTACGCCAGGGGAAGCCCGCTTCAATGAGGCCCAGGAAAAAACACGGCATCTGTGGAGTAGGCTCTTGGGTTCCTGAAGGCCTGATTTCGCTGTCTGGACAAGTTTGGGGGAGCCCTTCTCTACTCACCCGGGAAAGTGTGTCAGATCACTGTAGCATACTACATGCTCCACATTGTCCTGCGGGGGAATACCCCTTACATCTGAGAGCAGGGGGCAGCATGCAGTGCCACCGGGTGAGAATCCTGAAATGCCAAATGAAGATGACAATGGAGAAGAGGAAGAAGGAGGAAGAAGCTGACTTTTGACGAGGTCTTATCAACAGCTTCTTCTCATCAATGTAAGTTTGTCATGTGATGTCATGAATTTGACTGTACAATGTTCTGTAGTTCTTTTTTTTTTTAAAACAAAGTTTTGATTAGCAGGCATGACTCGTATTCAACATTACAGTAGTATTTCAGTATACATCTGTTAGTCTGCACATTTTCAATGTTGCCCCCAATTGGAGCCAAAGCAATAAACATTTATTACTCAACTATCCCCTCTCTTTCCTTCTCCCCTTTCCCTAATGAGTCAAGTCCAATATGCATGGGGTGTGGTGTATCGTTGGGCCATCTAAGGCTAATATTTCTGTAGGTGGTGTAGTTCAGTGCCCTGTTGAAGTTGATCAGTAATATCATGGTGGAGGCGTCAGGTCTGGGATCGGTCCAGAGAAGGGTCAGGGGTGCTATGGGTAAATTCTTTCATACAATCTACCAAGGTCTCCCATGCCAGTGGTCTCTACCCGCTCTTGGTATCTCGGAAGACAGAGTCCCCTTCACAGAGTGCCCACTTTTCTAGTTCCCTGTGCCACCTAGTTACTCTTGGGCCATGCAGGTTTTTCCAGTTCATGGTTATTTCCCTCTTGGCCAGCATGTAGGCAAGGTCCTGGAATCTGCTGTTTTCCTTCATCTTAGGTGTATGCAGAAACCATCCAACAAACAGTGGCCCAGTGTGAATCACCTCCTCCCAAGGGTGGCTCCTCCATTAGGGCGGAGGAGTGTGGCCCCACCCACCAGTAGCGGCAGCTGCAAAACACTGAAAAGAAACAGAAAATAAACTTAGGTTAGTTTCCTTTCCTTTTAAAGGGGTGGGGCCATGGGGGTGACAAGCAGCGAGGGGGAGTGCTCAGCACTCCCACTCACTGTGCATGTATGTTTGGCCAGCTGTCTCTGGCCGGCCAAACACACATGCGCAGTTGGCTCTCTCCAGAGAGCCTGCACAGTTTCCCTGTCTGCCTGAGCAGCGTCAGGAATGGCCGCAGGGCAGGCTGGGATACTGTGCTCGCAGCCTGGAGCGACGAGGGACAGAGAAGCGGTGCGCAGCGGAGGAGGTAAGTGTTTTTGGTTTTATTTTTTTTCATTACATTTTTATTTACACTGCCCCACCCCACGTGCCGCCGTGCCCCGCCCATTCTCGTGAGCCGTGGCTTTCTCGTCCCCGTATGCTCCAAGTTGTGGGCAATCCCAGAACATGTGTTTGCATTCTGCTCCTAGTGTTCCACATATTGGGCACTTCGCCCCGTTGCATTGAAATGTCAGTTACTCTGCCCCGATGTCAAGTATGCTCTATGTAACATGAAAAGGTTCACTAGCCTAAATGTAGAATTTCTCAAAACCTTGGTGGTTCTCTCCAATATAATTTCCCAAGTTTTGTCTGGTATATGGGTTCCCAAA
Source organism: Pleurodeles waltl (assembly GCF_031143425.1). NCBI lineage: Eukaryota > Metazoa > Chordata > Amphibia > Caudata > Salamandridae > Pleurodeles > Pleurodeles waltl. The sequence goes on from NC_090446.1 coordinate 714,766,821, forward strand.
TCTTCCCATTGAAGCTTCAGCGGTTCAAGGGGAAGGGTCGTATCTGTTCGTATTCTATTTTATAAGTTTGTGACTGCCTTAAACGTGCTTGACGAAACTGATAGATAGGTACTGGTAGCCTGTGCTTTGGGCTCAGTTAAGCCTGCACTCCAATGGTGACAAATGGCTGCAGTAACCGAGCCATGCAACAGAAAATGCCCCCTCGGTAGGTCAGCTCTGAGATCTTCAAAGGGGATCGGAGTGCCCTCTCTAAAAAGGCTACCAATTGTTGACACTCCAGCTGAGTTCCAAATATTTAACCCTTCCCATTTATCTATATGTGGCAAAGCTCTCAGGAACAATAAAGGGAATAAAGGGAAGTCCGGCGAGTAAGGAATTTTTGCCTTAGTTTTACGCAAATAGCGTGCCCAGCAATGAGTGAGCACCTGCAATTCAGGTGTGTCAACAAACCCCTCCCCCCACCTCCCCCCCGGGTTGTCAGATTCTCACCAAGACTTCTATCAGTCTCATTAGTGCAGGGGTAAAGGACTTCATCAATGCTTCAGGGATATGTCTACTCGCCAGCCACTGTGTTAACCACTGTTGCGCAGCAAGATGATCTGTCGACTGTCTTTGTAGTTTAGTAACAGCCAACCGTTTCCGATTGTTTCTGCATAGAAATTAAGTTACCAGGGTATCTAACTCCTTAAAGATGGTCCTGGTTATCCACACCAGCAGTACTTAAAAGTAGTATAGCAGTCTTGGTAACACTCTCATTTCAAGGAGTGCCACCCTGCCGACAAGCGTCAAGGGCAGTATCTGACAGAAGGCCATCCTTGCTTGAATGGATTGGATAGCTTGCCCCACATTACCGTTCAAAATATTGTCCATATCATGATATATTTTAACTCCCAAATAAGAGAGGCAGCGTGGTTCCCACAGTAATGCACCCAGGTTTGGGGGGGCCACACCAGTGGACCCCAGGGGGAAAAGACAGGACTTCTGCCAGTTCACGCCGAATCCCAATAGGGTATTGAACCTCCGGCAGATCTCTCCGCATATTTCTTTGGAACATAATCATCATCCGCATATAATGCACCATCAAGCACCACCTGCATGTATCCCCTGGTCCCCACCTCCCCTGTGGGCCAGGGCCACCAATGGTTCCATAGCTATCGCAAACAACAGCGGGGATAGGGGGCAACCCTGCCTGAGCCTCGCTCATCTGCATAGCTGTATGAAATTCTTCGGCCGGTGCAGACCATAGCCACCCGCTAAGTATTTTTCACCCAATCCCATCCTTGCCATCACGGCATAAAGAAAGCACCATTCAAGACTGTCAAATGTTTTTTCAATATCCATAGCCAGTACCCCCACCTCTGTCTTGTCATAGGTGGGGTCCTTCATGACAGCCAGCAGTCAAACAGATGATACCAACTGTATTCCGTCCTGGGACAAATCTCGCCTGGTCGGGGTGCACCAAATGTGCCATATGAGGGAGAAGCCGCATTGCCAGGATTTTGCTAAGAATCTTATAACCCAAATTCAGAATGGACAATGGCATATATGCACTTCACTCAGTCGCGGCTCTGCAGGGCTTTAAGAGGGGCCCAACCAGTGCCTTCCTCATCGTAGCTGGCAAGAGTCCCCTCTCCTTTGCAGCTTTATAAAGGGTGACTAGCTGTGGGCCTAATAGGTCAGAATATGCGGTACAGAACTCAACTGAGAAGCCATCTGTTCCAGGCGTCATACCCCTAGCTAAGTCCTTAATGGCGCTTCTAATCTCCTGCAATGTGATGCCCCCCCAGCTGTTCAGCTGTCTACTGTGTGAGTGAAGTGAGTGGCACCTGGTCCAAATATGCATGAGTGGGCTCTACATCACAGTGGAGGGTGCTTTTATATAGCCTCTCATAATGTTGCAGGAAATGGGCATTAATCTCTTCCTGTTTGTAAAGCTTGTCCCCCGTGGCTGTATGTACTTCCATATTGATCGACCTTCGCTTGGTTGGTGACGATATCCAGGCAAGCATTCTACCTGCGTTATCTCTCTGCATGAGCCCGCGAGACGTAGTTCTTGTAATCAAAGCAGCGAAGTCGCTCCACGTGGTCTGCTACTATCTCTTTTAATTCTAATAATCTATGCTGAACTTCTGGCTGGCCTGGCCTATTCTTTTCCTCCTCTCTCAATTTAACTTCCACCTCTAATGTGTCCCTAATCAATGCTCGCCGTACCCCCACTGACTCTGCTATACTTCTCCCCTCAACACCGCTTTGAAAGCGTCCCATTCAACTAATGGGCTGTTAGCTGTGGCAGTGGTTTTGATGAAGAAATGAGCAATATGGTGTCTCACTGCTTCTTGGTGGTGTGTATCTTCTAATGATTCTGATTTTAATTTCCATGTAAGTATACGAGGAAGGGCAAGCCCCCACCTCAGTGACAATAATATGGGGTTGTGGTCCGATATGGTGCGGGCCAAGTAATCAGCATTATGAATGGTTGAAAATACATCAGGGGTGCAAACGAAGGAATCCAGGCGTACGTGCAAGTCATGTAAATGGGAAAAGTATGAGTAGTGTTGGGTATGCAGGTATAACATACGATACGCCATGCATGTATGAGTCCCCATTGCGTTTGCCAGGTTGTAAACTGTGGTGCTACCCTTGCTACAGGGGAATCGTTCAATGGGGGGGTGGGACTGGTCCATGCCAGGGTCTGCCACACGGTTAAAGTTCTCTCCCAGCACTACTGACTGAATAAGAAGTTGAGCCAATCTGTCAGTAGGTTTTGTGAAAAATTAACCTTAAATGTATTAGGTACATAGACACTGACCAAGACTAAATCCTGGCCCTCTAATTTCCCCATGACAGCCACATAGCCCCCTTCTGGGTCGATGGAGCTATCCATGGGCTGAAACAGGACCCCAGCCGGTAGCCAGATCAGAGTACTTCTGGCATAAGCTGAATAAGTGGTATAATATACCTGTCCCCTCTGACATTTCTGAATAGGCCTCCCCTTAGTTAGCGTCATATGTGTTTCTTGGAGCATTGCCACATGAGCGCCTCGCCTCTGTAAATGGGAGAAGACCTTATACCTTTTTGACATCGTATGCATACCCCGGACGGTCCATGATATTAATTTATATGTTTCAAGTGTAGCCAATATCCTGCCTTAAAACTATGTTCCTCCGCACCCTCCCCCTCCATCCCAGTTCCATCAAATATTCTTTGATCTACCCCAAGCCTAGTTGTTTTCCCACAGAATCATGTGACTCATGGTTCCCCTTATAAACAAACTTCCCAACTCCCCTTGCCCAGGACAAAAAGGCAACTGTCTCTGATCCAAACTACAAATTATCAACTGTTCTCAATAAATTGGTAGCTGGCCACTTGAGTTGTTTAAAGAGTTCTACATCACCACCGCCCCCCCCCCCCCAATCATCCCCTCTCTAGAGTTTCACCTTCCCCAGCGCCCCCAACCAAGATCTCCCCCACAAATCCCTCCCTTCTCTCCGGAGATTGCTGGGCAGGTACTCAGCAAGTCAACTGTGTTTGTTCGACATTCACAGAGATCATGGGGGAGAGAGTCAAAAGATGCAGTCCGATGTCCCTCGTGTCAGCTCTGGTCCAGCCTCCTCTGATATACGTGTGATGACTGAGTCTCGGTCAGATCTTGAATGGTCTATCTCTTCGCCAAGTGTTGGGGTTGGGCTTTGGTCTCGACCGTTAGGAAAGGCTACTGCCCCCATCGCTTTTTTTGCATTCTTGTTGGACCTCCAATTTCGAAGGGGCTTATGTCGAGGTCGTCTATGTTGCGAGCTGTTACCCGTTTTGATGTCCATCCCAGTCAGCGCATGAGTGTCTATCCATTGCCAGACGTCTTCCGGACAATTAAAGAATTGCACCCCCTCTTCCGTTACAACACACAGCCGTCCGGAAACATCATGCCATACTGTGTGCCCCTCTGTCTTAATCTTTGTTTAGCCTCTTTGAAGGTAGCTCTCCATTTCTGCACTTCTCACAAAAAGTCTGGGAAAAGGCAAACTGTGCTGTTTTCCACTGTACAGCCACCTTTCTTCCTCGCCTGCCCCAGAAGACAGTCTCTGTCCCTATAATGTAAAAGTCTTGCTATGACCAGTCTTGGGAGAGCCCCTGGTGGGGGAGGGCACGCTGGGACCCTGTGTGCCAACTCCACGGCGAAAAAAGGCAAAAGTCCTTCCCCTGCTACTGTCTTCCGAAGCCAGGAATCCAGGAAATCCACAATATTATTCCTCTCTACGAGCTCAGGTAAGCCCATCACAAGGAGATTATTTTGCCTAGATCTGTTTTCAGTATCCTCTGCCCTCAGTTCCAGATCATGAATTTTCCTCTCCAACTTGCGTAATTTGTCAGTCGAATCATTTACAACTGGTAGAACCTCTTTGATTTGTTTCTCCAATGTAGATCCTCTTTCGCCAGCCCGCAGTGATCATATCGCAGTATGGTCAGGTCTGTTGCCAGTGCATCAATTTTTCCCTTCAGGGCTCCACAATAGGCCGTTATTACTGTAGAATGTCTTGGAGGATAGTGTCCCCAGAGCTCTCCCCAATGCAGTTGGTGCGTTTAGCGTCCACGCGTGGTATTAAGGAACCTGCAACTGCTTCCTCCCTTATCTCCGGGTCTCTCTTGCATCCTGTTTTCCCCATGGTTGGCTCTCACCAGGATCACAATGGTTGTCCCAGTCTGTTCTAGATTCTTATGGCGGGTGTTCATGCACCCAACCCAGTAAACTAATGATATAGCGTAGCCCGTGGCCCACTTCTCCACATTCAACTGGTGTGCAATTGTGTCTGCACCTCCATCACAACCCCATCAGTGCGCTCTTTTTGTTCCTGTTTACTTTTGCCTCCAAAACATTCAGTTCTACGTGTTGCCCGGGGCCCCCGGGCCCGTGCTGAGAAGCACAGGTGCAGTCATGGCCTCAGGGCTCTTGTTAGTCTGGGGCACAGCAGAGCACCATCCCAAGGCTCCTACAGCCGGGCGCCTCACCACTTCCAGACCCTACTTCCAGCTCCAGGCCATCCCGTCGTCAGAAACACCGCTCTCCGCTTACCCTCCATGGTATGTAGCGGGCTGTCCCCGAGTTGTCACTGTACCTCTGCGGGGTCACTTCAGGCAGGTAGATGAGAGGGGCCGTAGTTTATCACCTCCATGTGAGCCCTAATTGCTGTAGTGTCGGAGGTTCCATCTGGCTCCTCCTCGCTGCACACACCCCTTTTGACCAACCGCACCTTAAGGGTCTGTGGCGCCATATTGTTCGTAGCGGCCTCCACTGTGTTAGCAACTTCTGATATTAGATTTGCAGCTGCGCCGTTTTGAGCTCATTCTTCGTGGGGACCTTTAAGGGACATTGGCTGCACTTTTGGGGGCTTGGGAGGCACACTGGAAGTCAGGGCGTCATGGGGTGGGGAGATCACTGGCAGGAGCCTCATGGAGAGGCTCCTTCCTCCATTGGCGTCAGACCACGCCCCCCATGTACTGTAGTTGTGATAATGTGTGGAGTTAATACTTTGAAATAGTTAGGGAGCTGATACTTAGCCAAAGGTTGTTTGATGAGATAGCTTTTGACACATCCCTACTTTGAGAATGTTGCTTTCTTTGTGTCAGATTTATTGCAACGCACTTTATTTTCCAGATGCTTGCTCTGTGTCTTGTGTCATATGTATGGTTTCATGCATACATTCCTTGTTTTGTTCTTTGTTCAGGTACCTTCACCATGGCATCTTCATGTAGGCATTTCAGAATTGTGACATTGGTAGATATGTGAAGCTGGTCTGACATATGAAGTGGCCAAGGATTGTGCCAGGGAATGTAGGTCCCAGACTTTGGGTGTAGGAGATCTATGCCATGACAGCTTGCACAGTGATTAAATGGAAATGTAATAGTCTCCATTGGACTTGTTTCTTGTCCCGTGTTGGACCTGATGCATCATGTGCTTCATCATGTGGTCCGAAAATATGTAGTCGTAGGCTAAAATCATGTCAGTTACCCTTCACATTGGCTAAACATTATTTTTGTATGACATGTATGTAGCTGTTGATGTGTTTCATCTTTGTAGGCCAAAGAGTCGGTGCCAAATCACTGACATATGTATGTAACGCCAGATGCATAAGCACTGGATAATAATGACCGTGTGATCAGGAACTGTTGCACTGCCATCTGTTTGAGTCTTGTATGATAGGACTTTGAATTACTTTGGCGTGGTATGTGATATGGCCCCAGCTGATGACATCAACCACTTTAATGTTTGACTAGTCTACAGGACAGTGTCTGACAAATCCCTTCCTTCCATGGTCTGGAGGTCTGTACCTGTAAATATGTTGATTTACCCACTATGATTCAATCATGTATGATTTGCTTTGTTTCAGACATACTGACAGCCTATGTGCTGAAAAATGTAATAAAATATTTCCTTTGATAAGACACTTATAGGTATGTGTTTATGTGGAATGGTTGTAATCCTGAGCTGGACACTGTGTACATGAAACATATCCCATCTTGGAGAAGTACTGTGGATCATTATCATATGGTTCACGTGGTCAGACATATTTACATGGCAAAAGGTGAAATTAAAGACAGCAGAAAATGAGTCAGAAACAGGTGCATTTATTGGGAAGCTATAACTAACAGAAAATATATGTGACATGACTTGACTTAAAAAGTTAAATGTGAAGGGGTCAGTCATGGTGAATGAAATCAATGAAGTAGATCCCACACCACTGGAAGTCCAAAGTGCAGAGTACTCCTCTCATTGGAAATGTAAAGTGGTTCAGGATCAGTCATCAGAGTGAATATGTGACACAAGAAGGAGGACATTAAAGACTAGGATTACTACTGGCAATAGTGGGTGTCTTACCATCGGCGCCCCCTGGATTCTTGCAAGGACATTCCGCTTAAGTGGCGTGGGGGAGATCCACTGCTGCAGAGGTAGGAGTGTCTGCAGTTGTTTGTGCCTCTGGCAGGGCCTCCCTTCCTATGTCTGCCATAGATATAGTTTGGCATGATGTACTTGCCACACAGGAAGGGGTAGATGTTGGAAGTAAAACCCTGATCAGAGTGGTGTTAATTTCCCTCAGCACCCCTGTTAAGGTGCCCATTTCATTATGGACAAACATTATGTCTATCATGACCCTCTGCAGCTGCTTAATGTCTCACAGTTCAGCCAACACTTGGCCCATCACGCCTTGGGACTCCTGATAGACCCCCAAGACATGGCTTATGGTGTCCAGGCCAGAGCAGCCCCAATGGCCTCACTCCGTTGGCCCACAACATCCTTCCCATGCACCCTACCCCCACAAACCTGCACCCTTGGTACAGGGTGCCCTCTCCAACTGGGTCCTAGACCCTCAGTGTCCGAAGTGTCGAGGTGCACCTCAGGATCCAAGACTGGGGGATACATGATGGTGGAAACTTTGCTGGGTACACAAGTTGGGGGGTGCATGGTTGCCTGTGATGTTGAAGCAACACGGCTGGGAGGTGACAGGGTGGCCACAGTGAGATTCACTTTTGCTGTCTGACCAGGTGGCCCAGCTGGACCAGGACCTTCCTCCACATCCACGAGTGTTGTCATTACTGAGGGCTTCATCCAGGGGAGAAGAGGTAGTCTGTTCTGTGGCCTCCATACGCCCAGTGGCAGCTTGACCTGTTGATGAAGGACGTACATTGTTAATGGTTGAAGTGTGGCATTTACCTCCAAAGGTTTTCTGTTACAGTAGAGACATTCAACATTCTTAAGTTGTAGGTTAGTCTATTGTTCCATGTTACCATGGAATTGGGATATGTGACAAGATATGTGTGAAGATTGTCTAAACTATTTGATTCAAGCAGCTTATGAGATGTGCATTAGTTGCACTTTGGAAGATGTAATGAAAATGAAATCTTACCACCTGTGACACCAACACAGTGGAGGCAACATATGACTTTGAGCATTCGGAGACCAAGTTGAGTGAGATACAGACAAACACAGGACTTTGTTGTATATGTGACTGGAGTCATCACAGTGCTGTGTCAATGCAGCTTAAGGCTTTAGGAATACCTGCTGTACACACTTGGTAAGTTGTCATTCCCATCCTCAATAGTTTCATCTTGGGTTAGCAGGTCAAGATGGAGCTAGGTAGACAGACACGTCTCTGAGTTGAGCATGATCTGTATATTTCCCACTACCAGGTGAGTACACTTCAATTGAGAGTTAACAAACAGGGGTATATGGGCACGTGAATACTGGGCTGGTGGTTGGAGTCACAAAAACAGGGCCTCCTGGAGTTTCAGTCAGGTTACTCCCTCCACTTCCCAACACTTGACAAATTGTATCCTCCCAGGTGAGTGAAGGGCATTAGAGAGATTACAAACAGGTGTATTTGGGCAAGTGAAAAATGGGCTGGTGGTTGAAATTACAAAAACAGGGAAGTTCCAGTCAGGTCACTCTTCTACTTCACTTGGTACCCTCCCCCATAAGTACACTTCATTTAAGATTTGACAAATAGGGATATATGGGTAAGTGAACACTGGGCTGGTGGTTGGAGTTACAAAAACAGGGCCTCCTGGGAGTTCAGACAGGTCACTCCGTCTACTTCCCAACACTTGACAAATGGTATCCTCCGAGGTGAGTAAATGTGTCTGAGAGCTAACAAACTTGGGTATATGGGCAAGAAAACACTGGGCTGGTGGTAGGAATTATAGAAACAGAGCCTCCTGGGAGTTGCAGTTAGGTCACTCTCTCTACTTCCCAACACTTGACAAATGTTGGGTATTACATATCTGTAGGCAGACTGCATTTAGGTTTGAGCATACATTTACATGTTGAGACATACCATGATTCCTGGGATGATTTTTTGATATGGAAAGACTTACAGGCACCATTTCGACTTACAGCATGTGATGGGCCTTGGTAGCTGAGCTGATGTGTCCAACAACACACATTGATAGTTTTATATCTCAGATACGCTGGGCATTGATTGCTGGTGAAGCACATGAACAACACAGTGGCAAAAGTTGAGCTGTGGGCATGCAGGACATTGCATTTTTAAAAAGTTTTTGTGTGGTAACTTACCAGACTCCACTTCCCCAGGTATTCCTGTCAAGCCCTCAGGATGCGGGGTGGCCGAGATCTTCTCCACCCTGGGAAAGAATCTTAATGGGTTACTGGGAGGGCCAGTGCGTACAGCGTTCACTCTGTTGATGATCCTTTGTCACATTTCCATTTTCCCACTGAGAGGAATGTGCTGAACTTGGGCACCAAACAATTGTGGCTCTACTCTTATGATTTCATCCACCATGACTCTCGACTTAACTTCAGAAAAAATAGGTATTTTTGTTACGTGACATGGTGAACAACTAAAGTGGGTGGCAGGGACTTACTTAACAAAGAAATTGCAATAGAGATTGAGGGGGGTCATTCTGCCGGGGCCAGGGTCGGCGGGAGCACCGCCGACAGACCGGCGGTGCCCCGCAGGGCATTCTGACCGCGGCGGTTCGGCCGCGGTCAGATGCGGGAAACCGGCGGTCTCCCGCCAGTTTCCCGCTGCCCTGCAGAATCCTCCATGGCGGTGGAGTGGGGATTCTGACACCCCCTACCGCCATCCTGTTCCTGGCGGGTCTCCCGCCAGGAACAGGATGGCGGTAGGGGGTGCTGCGGGGCCCCTGGGGGCCCCTGCAGTGCCCATGCCAATGGCATGGGCACTGCAGGGGCCCCCGTAAGAGGGCCCCACAAAGTATTTCAGTGTCTGCTATGCAGACACTGAAATACGCGACGGGTGCCACTGCACCCGTCGCACCCCTGCAACTCCGCCGGCTCCATTCGGAGCCGGCATCCTCGTTGCAGGGGCATTTCCGCTGGGCCGGCGGGCGCTCTTTTGGAGAGCGCCCGCCGGCCCAGCGGAAATGTATGAATGGCCGCCACGGTCTTTTGACCGCGGTGCGGTCATTTGTCGGCGGGACCTTGGCAGGCGGCCTCGGCCGCCCGCCAAGGTCTGAATCAGGCCCTGAGTGTACAAAAGTGTGTGCAAGGTCTTATATGGGATGGCCAATAAAGGGTGCCTATTCTTTGTAAATTACCAAAAACGGTACTCGGGCTTCTTTGGGCTCCAGTTGAAATACAAAGCATAGTGGTGTGTGAAGGGGTGTGTTTAATATTGTGATTTGCAGGTGTGTCCACTGGACCAATGTGTCTCAGCTGTGTTGTTTTTTAATTTATCCAATGTGCACTTGTCTTTTACTTTGCTGGACGTATACCGCAGTGGTTGACTGCCTTTGGCTAACCGTCACGAGGAGACCGCCATGGTGACTGTGTGTTTGTAACAGGCTTGGTGGTTAGCCACGGTGCTGACGCGCTGGAGGTTGGACCACCTAGATACAAGGCTGCAGCGCCGCTGGATATCTGCCTTTTTGGCTGGCGGCAGTTCTGCCTGTTTGCATCCTAATACGGTGGGCTAAGGATCTCTGGTGCAGCAGTCTTTCCGACACCACCAACATGGCGGTCTGGCAGTCCGACCGCCAATCTGGTAATCCGGCCATGGATCAATACATTCTAATAGACACATTTGAATATGCAGACCTATGAATTCAACATTAATAATGATTCTTTAATATGCACATTTCAATCAGTATAACACAACACTGCATTTCTCTGTTTTTGCACAAATATTTAAATCATTAATCATTAGAAATTCAATATTGTTTTAATACATTCTGTTAGTCCAGGGTCTACATTATAACATAATATCAATTAAATCCTGCAAACATTAGATTTATCAGCGATACTACCAGGGTTTCCATCACAAGTTTAAACAAATGCAGTTTAAATGACTTCTCAGTGCATCTTTCTACATTCAAACTATTTTATTAAAGATTTATTTATTGGTTAATCAATGGTATCCGAGACATTACATAATAGCACATCATTAGACAATCATTCACTGCCACAAGCAGCCCCAATCTGTATACATCTGTGTAATTGATATTCTTTCAACAGCAATCTCAAGGAACAAGCGTGCAGTCATCATTGTCAAACAGTTAACAATTAACAGTTATGCCTAAATCAAAAAGCTCATGGAACTATGTGCATTGTGAAGGGATGGGTCGTCCGTGATCGAAGGTTAAGGAATGTGTCTGGGCCGGGGACCTCAAGTGGCATGAGGGTTAGGCCAAATCAGAGTGCACAAAGAGAAGTACTAATCTCCCATCGAGTGAAGTGAAGCACTTATCCTCCTAGAGTGTCCCCTCTTCATGGAGGGTGGAGATCGTTTTGGCCTCGACATTTAATACCAGGGGCTCCCAGCAGTCCCGATCTTGAACGGATAATTCCGTATGTCCACAGCCATTGAATGTAGTGTGCTTACACCCTTGCCCAAGTTAGCAGGTCTCATAGCAACTGCTGAATAGCCGGGGACACCGGAGTCTTCCATGCCATGGCTATCCTACGTTTGAAAGCAAGATCAATGAATCTATGTAGATAGTTGATGCCTTTTTTGTGAGGGCGAAGATCGAAGAGGCAAGAGGCGGGTGTGAGGGATGTGCAGTCAATTCTGTTACAATCTCAGTAACCTTGTTCCATGTACTTTGTAATACCGGGCACTCCCCTATCATATAATAAAAACTGCTGAGGGCAATGTGCATTGTGAGCATCCAGGGGTCAGTAAAGGAAACATGCGTGGAGTGCGATGAGGATCTAGATAGGCCTGATGTACATAGTTGAATTGTGTGAATCTGAATCTAGGGTTTCGGGATATCCCCTTTACTAGCTGTAAAGGTCTGTCCCATGCTGTGTCAGACAGTGGTTGCGGCTGCACTGCATCCTATTGAGCACATGCCGTCACCATGAGAGCTGGCCCTGGCACGTGGAGCGCTGTATAGAGGGGATACATGGCGTATCGTGTGCCCTCAGCCAAAAGTATGGTGTGTAACACCTGTGATGTGGGAGTTTCCCTTTCTGCGGTGCCCCAGGATACATGCATGGCCTGTTGCAGCATATAATAGGTGAGAAATTGCCTGGACACAATAGCATACGTTTTGGTGATGCCCTGGAATGTCATGAGTGTGCTTTCTAGTATAGATCTCCCGCTTGGGTTACCCCTGCCTTCATCCACCTGTCAAGATCAATAGCTCGGCTCTTTCCCTTATCTTAGATACATCCCATATGGGAACCTCCGATGAGTATGGAATGTGGGGGCCTTTAGAATGTGTAAAACGGCACCAACATGCGTGAGCCACTCTCATCTGTTGTGACACTTGTCTGTAAGGACATCAACCACTTTAAGGTTTACCTATTCTACAGGACAATATCTGACAAATCCCTTCCTTCCCTTCCTTCTGGAGGTCTGTACCTGTAAATACCTGTAAACATGTTAATTTACCCAGTATGATTCAATCATGTATGATGTGCAATGTTTCAGACATAATGACAGCCAAGTGTACACCTTAATTCTCCCCAGCCTCGCCTGGACAGAGGGCAGTTCCAAGCAGCCAGTCGAAGATAACCAAGCCAACAGCCATTGCAATTGTGCTGCTGCGTAGTACAATTCAAAATTTGTAGCTCCCAGCCCGCCTTCTGTCATCTGTCTAGAGCTTGGACAGGGCCACCCAACGGCGTCCGTCATTCCAAATAAGTTCGAGGAGTAGACGTTGAACATTCAAAAGAAGCCTCGTGACACAACGGCATCATCCGCGTAGAGAGAAATAACATGGTGATTTCCCACTTCTGGGACTCCCCAAGCCACAGCACGTTGGAGCGAGTAGCAAGCGAGGGGTTCCATTGCCAAAGCAAAGAGAAGCGGTCTGAAACAGGACACCCCTGACGTGTCTCTCTTTGTACAGCGAAGCGAAGCTGTCTGGTATCACCTGACCTTTTTTTACTGTGGCCAACGGTTCTGCGTACGTGTGAACCCATTGCAGAAATCAAGGTCCAAATCCCATGGCCTTAAGAGTCGAGAAGAGGAAATCCCAGCCTAAGGTGTCAAAGGATTTCTCAATGTCCAGTGACACTGCCACCTGGTCAAGGGCGTCTGGTGGGGTGTTGTGGATTTCCCGCAGTAGGCGTCGTATGTTGTGGAAAGTGCTACGGCCCGGTATGAAGCCTGACTGATCAGTATGGACTAAGTTATATAATACAGGAAGCAGTCGGTTCACCAGGATCTTCCCCAATATCTTGCAATCAAGATTCAATAAGGAAAGGGGACGATACGACCTAACATTTTACATTCAAACTAATAGCACTTTGATTAACATAATGCATATATTTTCACATATTGATGACATCTGTGACATGAGGGACAGCACTAAATTATCAATTACATCAGTCCCCATTTGATGGCGAAATAAACCATCACAAAATACTCCAAATCTCACTTTAATGAGACAATTCAAAATTTCAGAAGCTTGTTCAGGCAAGGTCTTCTGTAGTTCTCTAACCGCTTAAGGGTTCTATAATAAATACTTCTCCTAGTCTCCATCTTAGTCCCCTCCTTTGTTTGTCTATTCCATGCTCTCTTTTCTTTCAGCCTTTGTAAATACCAACAGCACTAAGACAAGACCATGATCATTAGGGGTCTCAAAATGGTTCCCACGTTTCCTCTCCCAAAGTTTTCAAACCACCTTCTAATGGCTGAAAAATCACTACCTATTGCTCCCCATGCACCTTACTGGTCCCTTTACAGGTCAGTCACGTTTGCAATGTATTTTCTCATCTCTTTACCCTTGTCAGGTATGTAAATGCAACATTGTTGCGCATGCAACATTTCCAAACTCTGCTTTCTTTTGCAAGGAGGATGTCTAACACAAGGTGATTTTGCAAAACCATTTTGGCAACCATTCCCATGCCCATTAACAATATGGCACCTGCAGTGTCTGTAGATAACCTATCTCCTATGGTAGACAGATTTCTAATCTTGCTATCATTCAGGGTAACACCTATTCATGGAATTATGGCACCAAAATTGTCTCCTATGATCTCTGAAGCACTAGTTCCTCTTTTGACTCTGGAGTTAGATTTCTCATCCTGGAGTGGATCATTAAAGTGGTCCACATGATATATCTTTGGAAAAACTACTCCCATGTAACATGTAACACACCAGCCGTTCGGCAGTTCGTAATAGGCATTTTTCCCACATATGAAATAAACACCTGGTATGGAGGGGTCTTGCCCAGCTAATATAAATGTCCAAACACTATTAAACAAAAACACATGTCTATATCCTCTAGTTCCTACAAAAAGTGTGCCCGTCTTGATCTAGGTCTATATATCCCTATGTGATACCAATTTGAAGCCAGGAATCCCTGATTTACAGTCACTGAATGTGTTGAGTCCTTTTCCCAATTTTGTAATACTATTCCTTTTTCTATTGTAGCCTTTGTAGCTCTTTTTCTTTCCTCAACTTGTCCAATTAACTTCTTCTCTGCTAAGAATGTATGTTAAATTGTTCTTGTGGGCATAAACTCTACCAAATGTCAATGTAGGCTCAAACAAACCTCCCACTGTGTCAATGTTCTTTGCAGTCTTACTTAAATGTTTCATGATGGGGACAACTAAAAACACTAGGTCATAACTTGAATAGAGGTATTGATAATACCCCTGCTGATATAACATTGCTAATAACAACCTACAAGAAATTGATATGATATGTGTACACTACAATATGCAATTCCTTCACTTACTGATGAAGACACAGTGGTATCTACATACTCATAAAGGAGCCTGTAATGCACATCTCAATCATTCACTATGGGCAAACTCAATCCAATGAGCATTACTATAATCATGTTACCTGCCACTACTACTATGCATATGTATTTCCATCTACTACCTCTATTGCGATACTACTCCATGAGTTCTCCAATTTCACACCAAGAATACGAATTCAAAAAATAAAAAATGCATCAAGCGGCTTTAATGTATCACTGTCTTTTTTCAGTCCTTTTTATTTGCAAACAAAGCAAAAATAAAAAATAGTCTCTTAAAAATTCAACTTATTCATAAAAAGTTCCTTAAAAGTTCATCAAGAGTTTTTCTCTACTTGCAAATGTTCAAAAAACTTCTACTAAACGTTCAACTGTCTCTAAAAAAGGCACAGCTCATAATCACTAATAATAACCTCCAAAACATTTGTCTTTGTTCATCAAGCAGCAATGAGATTCCAAAGTTCAGCTCCAATGCAATTTCAAACTCAAGAATGTTGAACTGGATTCAAATTGTTAAAGCAAACATTTGCAAATTCCTTCTCCTAGTCATTGGCAGCAAAATATGTCCATTCAGTTACTCAGCATCTTCGACTTGGTACTCTGTCTTTGATCTTCTGTTAACTTGCCCCTCAGTATCACTGTCACTCTGACTCAACTCTTCAGAGGTACTTGTACAGCTGGCACAGTTTGCTCTTTAGGCCAATTGTCTCCTGGTACAGCTTGTTTATATAACCCAAGTGGTCCTTCGTTAGCAACCGAGCTAGCATGAGTCAACTGATTCTGTCTCAATCTTTCTGTGCCATCTACTATTGTTGACTCGCTCAGAACCCCAACAGACCAAGTTTCTGCTTTAACAGCACCTTGTCCCATCCCAACAGCTTGGCCAACCTGATCCCTCTCACTCATTGTAACCAACCCTTCTGGAACAGATGCTGTATCATAAAGGGGACCTGAAAGTTTGCAAGTGTGTCTCGCATGTACCCAGGTCAGGAGACCTGCACACTTAACAGCCACACTGGCTACTAAAACCACCTGATGACCTTTCTGATGCAGTTCCAAGCATGCTTCCCTGATGTGCTTCTTGATCATGACCCAGTCATTTGAACATAGGTCATGGCAAAGCCCCTGATGCGGCTGTGCAGCAGCTTCTCCAACCTGGTGTGACAAAGAATGAACCACATTGTCCAGACCTTTGCAATAGTTCAACACCAGGTCAACTGAAATGTTCACAAGCGCATGTGCAGGTACTGATGGAAATCTCTTTGCTCTCCCCATAATAATTTAATGCGGGGACAATCCAGTCTTTCTGTCAGATGTACTGCACATACTCATCACGACAAGAGGCAGTGCGTCTGGACATTTCAAAGTGATGGATGCAAATACTTTCGCCAGTTTGGACTTCAGGGTTCCATTAATCGTTCTTTAAGTCCTGAAGCCTCAGGTCTGTAGCTGCAATGCAATCTTTGCTCAACTTGTAATGCCACACACCACAATATAAGGATCTTGCTGTTGAAATGAGTTCCTGTCTGGCTCTAGAGAAATCGATCGGAAAACCTAAACGCAATAGCAACTCCATACTTTCTACTGCAAGACTATCAATTCTCCTGATCGGGTAAGCTTCAACCCAGAGTGAAAAAAATGCAAACAATGACTAAGATGCTGCAGTCTATTGAACGGTCCTCCTGATCTACTTATATGACTCAGTGTGACAACTGTGCGTTTCTCTACCTTCATCTGTTGGCATGTGACACATCTTTGGCACAGGGCTTTTGCAATCATTCTGAATTTGGGTTAAACCATGTCTGCCTGAACGTTCTGATTATTGCATCCCTACTTATATGTGCTCATCCATGATAATGTTTAGCCATAGGCGACAATAAGCCAAATAGGCAACACTGCTCTTCAATCGCTTGAAACTCAATCATCATCCTCATTGCTTTTGACACATACTGCTCTGGGCCAACCCTGCTGTTCTCCCTCTGTCACTTCCTGTAATCTCTTAACTTCTTCCCAAGTATCAATAGTGGTTAAAAGGAAACTTTGACTTGTCTCATCATTTATCTTGTTGTCCCATTCTCCATTAAAAGAGGTGCAACTAATTGTGCAACATCTCGTCTCTTCATCAGCGTATGTTTTACCTAAGGTTACATAATCAGTAGATTTTCTGTGGGCCATACAATGTACTACTGCAGTTTTTGAAGACAGCTGTAGTGCATTCGACTAAGTGTAAATCTTATCATCATTCCAGATAGGGGCTCGAGAGGAGGCTATGCACCCTCTCTGGGTTCACAACTGTCCGAAACCATGAGCAACACAAAACCATACTGACTATCAGTGAAGAGGGTCACTTTAAGCTGTTCAGAAACACAGCAGGCGCTGGTAAGAGTGACCAATTCAGCTACTTGGGCAGAAAAGACTCCCAGAAGCCAGAAGACTTCTATCACACCTGAGACTGAGCAAACTGCATAACCAGCTCTCAGGGTACCATCTTTATCTCTTAAACAGGAGTAATCAATAAAAATGACAATCGTTTTCATCTAAGGGGACATCTTGAATATCAGGTTTTGGTTTGGTACACAATTCAGTCACACTGAGATGGTCATGCTCAACCTCATCCTCGCGGTCATTTGCATTTGCAACAGGATCTGCCAATAACCTAGCTGGATTCAGAATTGTACAACGTTTGAGATTAACATTCGATAAAGCAAGTATGACTTGTTTAGAATTGGTCAAACATGCACTTGTTAAGTATTGGGTCTTTTTACAGGTTAACAAAATTTCCACTGAACGGGGAATAAAAACGTTCAGGGGATGACCCATAGCAATGCCTTTTCACTGTTCTATGTTGACGCTCAGTGCGGTGACGCCTTTTAAACAACCAGGCAGAACCGAAGCCACAAGATCAAGACTGGCAGAAAAATAAGCTACAAGCTTGTTCACATTTCCATGTAGGTGTGTTAAAATTGAGAGAGCACATTCATCTTTCTCAGAGCAAAACAAAGAAAACATTTGTTATAATCAGGCATTTGCAGAGCTGGGGCTCAGCATAGGCTTTCTCTCAGCTCTGAGAAAGGCATGCATGCAGTTGTCATCCAATCATACCGGATAAGACACATCCTGGTGTGTCAGCCTCTGTAAAGGCTTGGCCAAAAAGGGAAAGTTTTAAATCCACTGGCGACAGTAGCCAACCATTCCCAGAAAGACTCAGACTTCTTACTGTTTGACAAGGGGATTCATTTTCAAAACTGCTGAGATTCTTGCCAGTCACGGCACGTGGCGGGGAGAGGACGTGAGCGGGGGTGGAGATGAGTTAATATTAAAATTAAAAACTCAAAAAAGTAACAAATAAATCAATAAATTCATTAAAAAAAAACAACAACAACAAAAAACGTACCTGCTTGCCGCACTGTGCTGCTCCTCCGTCCCTTCAGCTGACACAGGCTCCCAGCCTGCCCTGCGGCTAATCCAAACACTGCTTGATACTGCTGGCAGCATGAAAGCACTGTTCAAATTGGCTGGAGCACCTTGGCTGGGTACTCTGACGCAGAGAGGAAGTCTCTGTCTGCTCTCTCCAACCGGGCAACACAGTGGAGAGAGCCCTGTGCACGTGTGTTTGGCCGGCCTGAGACAGCCAACCAAACATACATGTGCACTGAGGGGGAGTGCTGCACTCCCCCTCTGTCTCCGTCATTCCCCACGGCCCCACCCCTTTTACAATAAGGTAACAAACTACAGGAAATTCCATATGATATGGGTACACTACGATATGCAATTCCTTCACTTACTAATGAAGACACAATAGAGTCTAAATACTCATAAAAGAGCTTGTACTGCACATTTCCAGATAAATCACCCGTAGACCCATCAATGTGTAAACATTTCTCATCTTTTTATATGGAGCATACTGATTCGCAATTAAATTTGCTAAATTTGGGGCACTTGTGGGTGTAACTTTCTCTGAATCACTCGCTTTGGGCAAACTCAATCCAATGAGCATTGCTATAATCATGTGACTGTCACTACTACTAAACCTATGCATGTGTATTTTCATTTACTACCTCTATCGGAATCCGACTCCATGAGTTCTCCAGTTTCAGACCAAGAATACGAATTCAAAAAAATCAAAAATGCATCAAGCTGCTTTATTGTATCACTGTCTTTTTTCAGTCCTTTTTATTTGTGAACAAAGCAATACACACATGCACACACGCATACCCACCTCCACCCACGCATGCACACATACATACCCACACACCCCAACATACCTTGTCGCACACATGCATCCACAACACACAACACTCACAATCGCTCACACATGCATGCATCCAACGTGACTCACACCCGCATGCACGCATCCCAAAACATATACCCACCCACCCACATACACACAACACCTTCCACTCCCCTCTCCAGGCAGTACCGTTGTTGGAGCAGGGGCAGCTGGAAGATACCATGTTACACGACAAAAGTAAACAAAGTGCAAGGAAAACAAAAGTACAATTACACAAATGATCTGATACATTTTAAATACATTAAAGCTTTTTTTCTTTCTTATTTTTAACACAATACCACACCACCTTCCTCTTCCAGAAAAATAAACATATATATATATATATATATACAAATATACATTATTTAACTTTGACAATCCTATTGAGATTCCACACATGACCATCATCCAACTTAACAGCACCTCTGTAAACTTCAATAATCTTAAAAACTCTACTAAAGTAAGGCTGCCCTCCACTAGTTCTTCCAGGCAACCTGACCTTAACCGAATCACCCACTCCAAAATGCAACTCCTTTACAGATTTCCTCATGTCATACACTTGTTTTCTTTTCTCCTGACAAGACAAATGGTTGCTCACTGCTGAATCTCTCCGACCTTCATAATTGAGTTGTTCCTTAGTGTAAACCTTAACCCACGGAGGATATACCATCGTACATCGTTGTGTAACATGGTATCTTCAAGCTGCCCCTTCTCCAACAACGGTACTGCCTGGAATGTGGAGAGTTGGCGAAGGAGCAGAGCAGGAGTGCAGCTTTCCTTCCGTCTTTTTTATATATCATCTACTTCAGACACTCCCTTCTCCGCTGTCCAAAATTTCCACAAGTGTGACATGGATTAGTCATTTTCAAAGCCTGAACATCAACAACACCTCCACTCTAATCTACGTGAGCACCACATCCTCTACCTCTGAGCTGAATAACATTTGTCACCTACTGTGGCATACCTGGCATTCCACCAGTATTCACCATCACCTGCAGGCTCTAACTTTCTATGCAGCCTTCAATTGCATCACCATTACCTTCTCTTTCAACTTTTTCTGTTTATTTTCCAATTCATTGCTGCAGCCTTTTGATTACCAGTGGATCTCATCAATCGGTTTGTTCTGCCAACAAATCAGATGCTGCTGAATGATCTCACTAATGTCTGGTTTCAATCCTTGCACAAACCTGAACACAAAATTATCCATATCTTTAGCTTCTATTGTTTCTATACCACTATGCTGTTTGAAAGCTTGCTGCATTTCTTTCCTAATGTGCATGGATTGACTCCTTGATCTCCTGAGCTGTTCTGTCAATTTCTGCCACTCAAAATCTTTAGGGGACACTTTGTTTTTCAGAAACACAATTACCTTATAATACTTTTTCATCATTTTTGCAAATGCTGCACCTGTAACTGGATCTCTTAAAGGTTCACTATCAGGCTAATTAACATTCCCTTTGCATTCATTCCGCAAATCAGTCAGAACCACAATGTCAAAAAATAGGTTAAAATCCTCACACAGGCATTTGAAAGTTTCACAAATCTCTCTGTATGCTTATACCACTAAACTGGTTTCTCTCTCAATCTTGAGTCATCAGGAACACCAAACAACATGGCCTTAACAGTGTCTCCTATGCCGATGATACCCAACTGATCCTCTCCCTGTCCGATGACCCTGTGAAGGCCCAGAGAAGTTTCCACAATGGGATGAGAGCAGTTGCCGCTTGGATGGATGCCAGCTGCCTCAATCTCAACTCGAACAAGATGGAGATCCTCGTAATTGGCTCCACCCTTTCCACCTGGAATATTTCCTGGTGGTCCACTGCACTGGAAATTGCCCCCACCCCCACGGAACACGCACGTAATCTAGACATCATCCTTGCCTCCTCTCTACCCATGACCTTCCAAGTTAACGCTGTCTCTTCGTCATGCTTCCACACCCTCCAAATCCTTCGAAAGATCTTCAAGTGGATCCCCTCTGACACAAGGAAGACAGTCACCCACCTACTCATCACTGGCAACCTGGACTACATCAGCGCACTCTATGCCGGCACCAACAAGAAGCAGCAATCATAACCACAAAGAATCCAGAATGCAGTAGCCAGACTCATCCTGGCCATTCCCCGACACAGCCACATTATCTCCCACCTCAGAGATCTACATTGGCTCCCAGTCAATAAGAGCATCACATACAAACTCCTGATCGACACCTACAACATAAGACCGGCATACCTCAACCACTGTCTCGCCTTCTACGTACCCAACAGACAACTCCGTTCATCCCAGCTCACCCTCACAGCCGTTCCTAAGATCTGGAAAAGCACAGCAGACGGAAGATCCTTCTCCTACCTCTCAGCCCGGACATGGCACACGCTACCTCTCAAACTCAGGCAGACAGCATCACTCAAGCAGTTCAGGAAGGACCTCAAGACCTGTCTCTTCGATTGAGCAGCATGTCCACAAACAGCTCCTTGGGACCCTACATGTGATTAGCTGCGCTTTAGAAATGATTGATTGATGGATTGATTTGCAAATGACAAAATATCACTCCTACTCCAAGGTACATGAACATAATCTCCACCTTGTATTTCTCGCATGGGCATCCTTTTCATATTGTCCTTGGCTTGTTTTGCTCCTCCCAGAGGCACAATGGTCATTAGTTTCTTATGATCTAATTTTTTGGCCCATCTGCCTTCCCACTTATCTATAGCTTCCCATTTATGAATGTATGTAATCAATCAATGTGCAATTTAATTCAAGGAGACATCATGTTGACTATGGGGGTCATTATGACCCCGGCGGTTGGTGATAATGTGGCCGTAGTACCGCAAACAGGCTGGCGGTACATACCACCACATTATGACATAGGCGGGTTGGCTGCAGCCAACCTGTCAATTTACCATACCGACCGCCATGGCAGTAGCAGCCGCTGGGCTGGAGATAGGAATCACCAGCCAGCGGCCACTATTGTATCGCCAGCGGCATCATGACCCTGCCTACTGCCATGGGTTTTGGTGGCGTTCGCAATGCCAGGAAAACCATGGCAGTAGGCCCTACCCTTGACAGTGAATTCCTTCCCTGTCATTAGTAGGAGGCTCAACTACCCCCCCACACTCCCCAGATGCCCCCCTCCATCCACACTCCCCCCCCCTTCAGATACCCCACACCCCTTCACACACACTCGCAGGCACGCACCACACATGCACTCACTAAAACAGGCATACACACATTCAGTCACGCATGCATCCATACATACATTCTCGCACACATCCGTACACACATTCACACTGACACGCATTCACATATCCATTCATACATGCATTCTCACACATGCATACACCCACGCAAAAAACACTACACACACATTCACATTCACCCACACACTCACACATTCATGCACACATCCCCAAACACACAACACCCCCTGGCCCCTCCCCTGTGGGAAACCCGACTTACCTGCATCCATGGGGTCTTCCGGCAGGGGGACGGACCAGGGCGCTGCTACCGCCAGCAGCGCCCCCAGCAGAACACCACCAGGCTGTATTATTTTTCATAATACGGCTGGTGGCGGTCTACTGGCGTGGCGCTGCTGGTGGTAGCAGCGCCAACTTAACACCGTCCGCAAGTATGGCCACAGCCGAATTTCCACCCTTCCTGTGGCAGAAATCCGTCTGTGGTCATAATTTGCCAGACGGATGTTCGCTTCAGCGACGGTCTTTTGGCAGCCATCGCCGCGGAGGTAGACGGCATTTACCGCCAATCTTATAATGAGGACCTATGTCTTTTGTGCTAAACTCCAATGTGTAACTTCTCTTCAGAGTTTTTAATTTTTCTAAAGCCACATCATATTTCTCTGCTACTTGAGCTAATCTCTCATAAGCCTGCCCTGCACGTTGTTTAATTTCTTTGCACATGAACCGCAGTTTGTCTTCTGTGTCAGTTTCCAATTGGGCTGTGTCCAACGTGCCTAAAATCATTTTGTTCAATTCTAATTTTAATCTGGACATATTCACTGATCTATCTCTCTCTGGGGTCTCTTCTGTTCCTGTACTGCAATTCGTTACACCTATTACACCTTAAGGATTCAAATTATTTAATCAATCTGTCAGCTGTTATGCAGTAAAACCTTGCAAACTGATTTTATTTCTCTGTGGTACTTCTGCTCTTGACTGTCTCATATTCTGCTGACTCGGGGCATTAACGTGTGACATGCTTTCTGGTGTGTTAAAAGGTACTCCTCTTTGCTGAATGCTGCAATGTGCAATTGAAATCTGATCAGGTCTGAGCATAAAATAGGGTGGTGTTCCCTGACGAAACCTTGCATCAGCTATAAATACTGTCTGACTTGTCCTTAAATTTGGGTCTACAATTTGTATAGGGGTTAACTGTCAAAAAAGAGAACCGCTTCTTCCCATTTCTGAATTGGTCAAATATATGTATCTCTGCATACCAACTGGTGAGATCATAGCTTATGTAACTGGTGTACTGGGAACTGTCTGAACATTTATAGAGTGGTCATTGCTTCCAGGCGTGCCTGAAGCATACAGAGAGACAATGAGACCTATAGTCATGGGAACTTTCAATGTATGTGGACTTATACTATTTGTCTGGTTCTGATGAATCCTCATTCCTACGCCCTATTCTGTTAAGCTTTGGGAGACCTCCTAGATGCAATTTCCTCGAGAAATCAAAAAAATATTCTGGGAAATAATCAGATGGGGTTGTGAAGGTCTTTCAAAGAACCTGGAAGCGAATTTCAGCCCACAACTTTGGGTCGGCCACTTTACTACCTTGTACCAAGGAGAAGGCAAGACTGTATTGAAAGGTCTCAACGATCTATTAGGCCAACACCAGGCCCTGAAGAGGGAAATTATAACTCAAGTGAGACAATATTACTAGGGAAGAACTGTGCCATCACGGCCCAGCAGCACAAGGAGCCCGTATATGAAACAGATGATCAGCTAATTACCATCAATATACCTTGCGCCATGAACACTTCTCAGGAATTTAGCCTAAAGGAAGTTGCCCAAGCCATCCTCTTGCAAAAACCAGATAAGGCAGCAGGCCCAGATAGAATTCCATCAGATGTCTATCGCAATCATTTAGCATTATGGTTACCAATACTAACTCGCTTTTATAATAGCATATGGTCCTCAGAATAAATTCCCTCATTGTGGAGAGAACCAGTAATTATTCCAATACAAGGATCCAGGGAAATGGTATGAAATTACAGGCCAATCTCATTGCTTAATAGTGCAGGAAAAATCTTTGCCAAATTGATTCTATCTCGCCCAGAACAGTGGTTAGAAGCAGGAGACCTAATATCACCATTCTAAGCAAGTTTTAGGTGGAGCCAGAGCACTACTAATCAACTCTTTAAGATGTATCTAATCTGCTCTAAATATGTCTCTTTAAAAAAACTCTCCACTGTATCTGGTATTTGTTGATCTTCAAACAGCATTCAACACTGTTGATCGACCTGCATTGTGGCAAACCTTGATGGATGGAAATGGGTGCTCCAGAAAGGATCCTGGAGTTAATAATCTCACTGCAGACTGGTACCACTACGAGGGTCAGATATAGTGCGAGAAATGACTACAAGTCAGAGATTCCGATTAAATGAGGAGTCAAACAAGGGTGCGTTTAAGAAGGAATTAGCATTACACAGAGCAGCATTAGCAGATTTTTTTAAACTACAAAATTACCAAAGGCTGCCATGGTTCACCCATGTGTCAAAAGGTCTGGCTGCCATTGCACTAGAAGAGCTTTGGCTCCATCCTGAAAAAAAAAAATCACAAAAGCCAGTTTTATGTTTGGTCCTTAAGGCATATTGGGACAATAAAAATCAGATGACTTGCAATCAACCCGGCCCTTAGCTAAAATGTTATTTAATCAAGAAGACAACCCGGCCCTCTTTAATGACAATGTCTCTCCAGCAGAAAGACGATCCCTCTATTTAAAAAAAAATTATGGGTACATTACTGGTGGCATCAATGACTAAAAGGTGGTCTCTAGATCCTCTGGGGGTGCGTGACTGCTGCCCCTGTGCTCTAGGTGTCCAAGAGACGTTAGCTCACTTCTTCCTGCTATGTCATTTCACACTCCATCTCAGCAAGCTGTCTCTGCAGCCACTGCTTAAAAAGCATGTGGATAGGAAATGCAAGGTGACTGAAGCTATGTGTATGTGATATGATGATAAAGACATTGTAATGACTATTTCAGCATACATTTCAGAGGCATGGAAATTAAGAGTGGCTACACCAAAAGATATTAGCAGCAACACAATAACTGCTGAGATATTATCTTAACAGTGCAACAGTGTACCCTGAGCTGGACATACCATCTGGCTAAGTATTGTGGGAAGTAATCCAAATGGTGCTATTGAGCTCATAAGTTGAGAAGCACCCATTGTTAGAGCAGCAGAATCAGTACTGAAGGGGGACGGTGCTCTAGGCCAGTAGCATCCTTGGAGCCTCCTTTATATGGGGTCATCTCCGGTTTAGTTTTAGGATTGTTATGTTACATACTTAAAATAGGTACTTTTAGATAATATTTATATACAATTATGTTGGAAATTTCAGTACTGACCTAAGAACTATTAAAACTTGTTTTCAGCTGACAAGAGCACCATGTGGGAAGGTAGCCAAATTAATTGGTAGACAAAGAGTCTATTCAGGACCTTCTGTCTTGTCAGGTCTTCCTAGTTACATCCTTTCAATATTCGCACATTAGTACTTTGGAAATATTGATTATTGGCTTTTATCCTTACATTCTTTTTAACCTTTTACGGGTTGGTCTGAGTACAATGTGAAGTTCCAACTGAATGAATTGGTCATCAAAGAAATTGTACAGGGCTATTGACAAAATTGTTCCACTATCAAACTGGGGCTATTTTTATGTATTTTGGATGTGATGTTTTAATGCTAAATTATTTAGTTGTTATGGTTGGTTAGGCTGAAACAATAAAGATTTTGATTTTTTTGAGTAAGTGCCACAATCCAATGCGTACGATGACTCCACAAAACCTTTAATAACCTAACACTTCACAACAGTCTTCAGGCCAAAAGCAATGCAAGCACCAAACCCTATTAATACTCGCACACCTGTCATCTGAAGGGAGGACGCTGGAATTTCATCAATCTCCAGAACGGACCATGGGACTAATATAATCCCTGCTACCTGATACACTTCTGTAAAAAGAATGTCCAGAGATTTTCATTTTTGATTTGTGTTTTTGGATCATTACAGAAGTAATATAACTTGGGCAGACAATGCTGATCCCGGACAAATTTTTCTGGACAACATTTTTAAAATTTCGGATGTGTGTATTGCTCTCACTTAAACTAAGAGGACACGATGCCAAAAGAATTCAAAGCTCTTAGTCTAAATAATAAATTTATGAAGGCACTTCCCAAATATCAAATAAAAGTAATACAAATAGATGAGAATAAGCATATAACTCAAATGCAGCAGAACATGTCTATATTCAAAGATAAATGCATATATAAGTGATCAAGACTGAAAAAGAAATGTGCAATGTGTTAACAGAGCCTGTATACATAAGCTAAATAATTAAGATTTAAAAATACATTGCCATGGGGGTTGTTAACAACATCCTCCCCAGCGCGACTTAGGCACCCTTGATCAGCCAAGACAGGAGACCCCCAATTGGGATCATAAATCAGATCCTGGGCAGTGCGTCCACTCCACAGCAAGC
Source organism: Pleurodeles waltl (assembly GCF_031143425.1). Taxonomy (NCBI): domain Eukaryota; kingdom Metazoa; phylum Chordata; class Amphibia; order Caudata; family Salamandridae; genus Pleurodeles; species Pleurodeles waltl. The sequence goes on from NC_090446.1 coordinate 714,793,493, forward strand.
TCATGTCTTAGTGCCAAGTCTCTCAGTGTTTTATACCTTAAACCACCTCAAGAAGAAGATTCTAGAAACCCCCCCTCCCATCTGTTATGGAATTAAACACTGGCTGTGCTTTGTCTGTGTCGAAAACACCCAGAGGACCTGTCCAAGCACCCAATGTTTGCTCTGAGACAGACTTGTACATTCCTCTGATAAAAACAGTCTCAGCCTTGTGAACTCACATCTAGTCTGCATCTCACATTATATGTTCCAGGACTGCCCGACTCTCCGCAGGTGAAGAGAAAAACATGTTTTGTAAGGAAAAAATACTTGTGCTGCACTGCAGCAGGGCATGAAATGGAGTCACTCGCACAAAATGGATTTGATGGTCAAAAGATGGATAAATCTAAATAGCATCACACTCCACCCGTTGACCATTGACTCTCATAACGTACAGGTTTGAAATTAACCCTCTTAGGTCGAAACATGACGATTAGATTAGGCATTCATTGTGCACAGCAACACAGCATTATTATAACACAGATTACCATATTTGTCCCACCTAAAATAAAACAGAGCAGCCAAAATCAGGGAGCCATCCAAAGAACCGGTCGCACCACCCTTTGTCTATGTTTTGCATCACCCTCTTTACCAATTCATGCAAGGCTCCAATGTGAGACTGGATAGATTTAGAATGGTCCGACAAGTTAAAAGAACACATTCCTTCAAATTCTGAGCATCCATGATCGTGTTTTGAAAGCAAATAATCGATGGCGGCGCGATACTGAAAGGCAGCTTTTCTAGTACCTCACATATCTAATAACAATTCTGCTAAAGCAACAGATGTGTGATTAATATTCTTAACCATAAAACCCAAGTTTATTAATAACTCGAGTGTCATAAACAGCTAATCCTGGGACTCATACCAAGAAAGTCCTAAACTTACATATTCTGATCTAGATAATAACTGGACTCCAGAGTCACAGCCTTCACTCAGTTGAACTGCTTCCTTTGTTTTTCAAGTATGCAACGCTGAATGAAATGGAAACATAAGTCCTAGCCACGTGAAAGCAAACATGCTGTTATATCTGCTGGGATGTCAGTGTAATTGATATTACCACAAGAAAATAACCATCCGACAAGTAATTTAACATGCTTGATAGGACTAGCAGCTGACACTACATTCTTGCAGAACATACAGGGAGTGCAGAATTATTAGGCAAGTTGTATTTTTGAGGATTAATTTTATTATTGAACAACAACCATGTTCTCAATGAACCCAAAAAACTCATTAATATCAAAGCTGAATATTTTTGGAAGTAGTTTTTAGTTTGTTTTTAGTTTTAGCTATGTTAGGGGGATATCTGTGTGTGCAGGTGACTATTACTGTGCATAATTATTAGGCAACTTAACAAAAAAAAATATATACCCATTTCAATTATTTATTATTACCAGTGAAACCAATATAACATCTCAACATTCACAAATATACATTTCCGACATTCAAAAACAAAACAAAACAAAAACAAATCAGTGACCAATATAGCCACCTTTCTTTGCAAGGACACTCAAAAGCCTGCCATCTATGGATTCTGTCAGTGTTTTGATCTGTTCACCATCAACATTGCGTGCAGCAGCAACCACAGCCTCCCAGACACTGTTCAGAGAGGTGTACTGTTTTCCCTCCTTGTAAATCTCACATTTGATGATGGACCACAGGTTCTCAATGGGGTTCAGATCAGGTGAACAAGGAGGCCATGTCATTAGATTTCCTTCTTTTATACCCTTTCTTGCCAGCCACGCTGTGGAGTACTTGGACGCGTGTGATGGAGCATTGTCCTGCATGAGAATCATGTTTTTCTTGAAGGATGCAGACTTCTTCCTGTACCACTGCTTGAAGAAGGTGTCTTCCAGGAACTGGCAGTAGGACTGGGAGTTGAGCTTGACTCCATCCTCAACCCGAAAAGGCCCCACAAGCACATCTTTGATGATACCAGCCCAAACCAGTACTCCACCTCCACCTTGCTGGCGTCTGAGTCGGACTGGAGCTCTCTGCCCTTTACCAATCCAGCCACGGGCCCATCCATCTGGCCCATCAAGACTCACTCTCATTTCATCAGTCCATAAAACCTTAGAAAAATCAGTCTTGAGATATTTCTTGGCCCAGTCTTGACGTTTCAGCTTGTGTGTCTTGTTCGGTGGTGGTCGTCTTTCAGCCTTTCTTACCTTGGCCATGTCTCTGAGTATTGCACACCTTGTGCTTTTGGGCACTCCAGTGATGTTGCAGCTCTGAAATATGGCCAAACTGGTGGCAAGTGGCATCGTGGCAGCTGCACGCTTGACTTTTCTCAGTTCATGGGCAGTTATTTTGCGCCTTGGTTTTTCCACACGCTTCTTGCGACCCTGTTGACTATTTTGAATGAAACGCTTGATTGTTCGATGATCACGCTTCAGAAGCTTTGCAATTTTAAGAGTGCTGCATCCCTCTGCAAGATATCTCACTATTTTTGACTTTTCTGAGCCTGTCAAGTCCTTCTTTTGACCCATTTTGCCAAAGGAAAGGAAGTTGCCTAATAATTATGCACACCTGATATAGGGTGTTGATGTCATTAGACCACACCCCTTCTCATTACAGAGATGCACATCACCTAATATGCTTAATTGGTAGTAGGCTTTCGAGCCTATACAGCTTGGAGTAAGACAACATGCATAAAGAGGATGATGTGGTCAAAATACTCATTTGCCTAATAATTCTGCACTCCCTGTACTATTATTCACATTTTTACATGTTTTGTCAGTTCGTATCTGACATAGCACTTGTTGTTCCCACAGGATCTTTTGAGGGGGAACTGTTGTCACTTCAAGGTGCATTTGAGCACATTTTCCAATCTGTCACAAGCTAAACTGTAGCAGACGTCACCTGTGGTAATATTGTAGGTGATTAATTGGGTCAAGTTATTCCAATTATCAGTTGTTTCTTGACAAAGCCTGCATTACTCATAAAGTGAAAAATTAGTTTGTACATCACTTGCCTCCAGTGCCTCATCTTTATTGTTAGCGTTAAGTAATTGCAGCAAAACACTATCAGGATTTGGAATGGCAACTAGGCAGGTGGAAATGACATGGGTGGTGCTTTTCATATTAGTCATGCAAAAATCCGACGTGTTAACCACAGTCTTTCCTAGGTATATCCACACATTCTCCAAATGGTGAAGCAGAGGGGTCGATCGGTGCTGTCGGTCGGTCACTTTGGAGTTGGGGGCTTTCAGTCCCTGTGATAGGTTGGATTAAAGGACAACACGAGGTCTGGGAGTATAGTTAAAATGTGATTTATTGAAGAAAATAGTGACATAATGATTATGCTTTTCTCTGGGTTTCTTGGAGATTTTTCCTTAGGCAACTTCAGTCTCTTTTCCCTGGATCCTTACTTCTTTGTTATTTTTCTTCTCTTTCAGGGCTCCCAGGAAGCACATGCGGGGAGAAGAACAAGAACAGTATTGGTAAGTGGTTCTCTTCTTTACCTGTCTCTTATCCTTTTCTACCTCTTCTTTTCCTTACTCCTGTGTCTCACGCACATCTTGCTCTCTGTCTTCTTCCTTTTCTCTGTATTGGATATTACTAGCTCCTTTTCTTTCTCTCTCTCTCTCTTTTGCCTCTGTCCTATCTAGGACTCTGTGTCTCTTTTCTTACATTCCTGACTCTTATCTGTGGTTTTCCCTTTCTGCAGGTAGCTTTTCTGCCCTTCCTGTGAGTTCCTTCTTTCTACGCCCTCCCCTTCTCTTATCGTGCCTTCAGTGATTTCCTGGCAAACACCCTTTCTGCCGGTGATGTGCCTACGCTAGCTTTGTAAGCCTTTAATTGGTTTTATACCGCTGTGCCTTTTAGTGCAGACGTGCTCGTGAGGTGCCCGGTTTCCCTCCCCTTTGATGTCGTTTTCCTCCACCCACTCCCCCTTGTTTGGTGTTCCCGTTCCTCCCGTACCCCGGGTTGTTCTTAGTGGGGCGGACACACACACCTGAAAGTGCCACGCTTCTCCAGAAGCCTCCCGGAGCTGCTGCGGTGTTCCATTCTCCTGCTACAACCTCCTCGTCTTCTTCTTTCTTCCTGGACGGACATGACTCTTCCTCCTCCTTGCCGCCTCTCCCGTCCTTCTCGGGCATCGCCGTTTTCACCTCCTTCGATGTTCTGTTTCCATCTCGGCCCCTCCACGTCACCGCTGTCGACGATTCCTGATTGGGTCCTGCCCCAGGTCATTCCAGAGTACCTGGGGCAGGGTCAGCACCAGTTACGCTTGTGCACGAGCCGGTCAGAAACAGCCCGTCACAGTCCCTCTCGGCCCCACTTGGACACACCCAAACACACTGCACGTAAAGCATACAGCACAAAGGCACCTTGTAGTATGATCTGTTAAAGAGACAAGTATGATTATTCTCACAAATCACATTTATCAGCTGGTACATGTTCCCACTTTTCCTGTCTAACAGAATATTGTCTTTTCCTTTCACTATGATATCTGCTGGTTCATGGAGATGATTTTGGGGTTCTGCCCACACCTTAACACTAGGACTATTATCAGTGGAGCCAAAGCCTCCCTTTCCTCGCACTGTAAGAAAGACTAGGGCAGTTACCTTTTTGTCTTTTCCTCCATACACTGGAATGATCATAATTTGAGCAATTCTGTCTCGAGTTTGTATTACCAAATAAGCTTCTCTACTGTTCAATAAGAATACTTTAATTTCATCTTGATAGTCTGCATCGATCACTTCCCCCCAAGACCCGAATACCCTTGAGTGGCACCCCACATTGAGGAGCAATAAATCCGAAATGCTCCGGGGGGAACTTGCATTCCGACTCCTGTCTCAATGAGTACCATATCTCTTGGTTTCTGTCTATATATGTTCAAAGCATGCAAATCAAGACCTGCAGCCTCTAGGAAGCTGGTCTGATGTGTGGTGGACACCTATGTGTAACCCTATACCAGGTCCAAGTATCCCCTATTAGTGAAGTGTGGGCAGTGTCTAGGAAGCCAGGGATCTCTAGAGGAAGATGTGGATGAGCAGCCAAGACTTATCTAAGGGACATGCATAACTTATGCAATACCACTATAGTCACACAGCGCTATCACACATGAAAGAACCACACAGTGTTACAAAATAAAGATACTTTATTATGGTGACACACATACTAGAATACTAGTAGGCAGCCCCCCCAACTGGAAGTAAGTATACACACTATTTACATACACAATAGCAATCAGTAAGAAACAACAAGCATTGGCAAAAGAATGAGAAAATAGTGAGGGCCCAAGGGGAGAGCCAAACTATATACTAAGAAATTGGAGTCCCCTACCCAAGTACCTGGTTTTCCCCAAAATTAACAGGAGGACTTGGGAAAAGGATTGTGCAAGACCCAGAATAGATGGAAAGATCCCAAAGGTGAATTCTGGGGGAAGAGAACCTGCAAAGGAAAGGGACCCAGTCCAGTTCACAATGGAATGTCCGGTTGTGGCAGGAGCCACTATTCACCCTTCTGTGGATGCAGGACCAGGTCGAAGGGGGAAGAAGAAGAAGACCAACTGTGTAGCACAAGAGATAAAGAGGAGTCCCTGAAGTGATTCAGATGGTGTCCCACGATGGTTGTCGGGTTGCAGTAGGTTAATGGTGCCAGGGAACCACCAAGAAGCCTTGGCAAATGCAAAAGAAGAAAAGGAAGAGTTGCAAGGCTGAAGAGGACCAGCAAGGTCCAGGGGACTCGACCCAAGGAAGAGAGTCCAGGGTAACCCTCGGTAGTCACAGTGAGGCCCAGTCAGCACACCTGAAGAGTAGTCCCACACTGCTGAAGCAGCAGAGAGGAGACTGTGCTTGGCAGGAAGAAGTGCTGGGGGCAGGGGCTACATGGAGCCTAAAGAACCCTTGGAGCAGAAGCAAACAAGCCTTGGTAGCTGCAAGAGTCGCAGTGCACAGGGGTACTGTCCTACAAGGAGAGGCAAAGGCTTACAGTCTCCCAAGTTGGTCAGCTGGCACAGAGGACCAAGGGGACCACTCCAGACCACCACCTGTGATGCAGGAACCACGCAGTTCCAGAGGAGAGCAGATTCACAGAGCTAGTCGGGGTTGCAGTTGGTGCCTGCAGATGCGAGGGAGTGACTCCATCACTCTGAGGGAGATTCCTTCTTACTTCTTGGTGCAGGCTGACGTCTTGTTGACCTCAGAGGATGCACAGCCGGGGAAATGTTGCAGTTGCTAGAAGGAGCCGGAGAAACAATGTTGCACAGCGCAGTCATCGCTGAAGTTGCAGATTGTTGGTTCCTGAAGAGTACAGTTGCAGTTCCAGTGGCCAGAAGATGAAGTAAATGTTGCAAAGGCATCCTGGTGGAACCTTGCACATCAAATCTGAGGACCCACCCAAGAGAGAGAGACCCTAAATAGCCCTAAACTGGTGGTTTGATCACCTAGCAAGGTGACCACCTACCAGGAGGGGGCTGTGACGTCACCTACCTGACCTGGCACTCAGATGCTCCCAGTAGGAGCAATACTGGGGGTCCTCTAGGAGCCACCAAAGTGCCTGGAAACATATAACCAATACTGGCAACAGTATTGGGGTATGATTCTGACATGTTTGATACCAAACATGCCCATGTTCGGAGTTACCGTTATGTAGCTGGACACAGGTGTCCAGTACACGGGTAAAATGGCTTCCCCACACTTACAAAGTCCAGTGTAATGGAACTGCAGTTCGTAGGGCACATCTGCTCATGCAGGGGTGCCCTCACACACAGGGACCGGCACCCTGCCCTCTGGGCTGGAAGGACCTACCACAGGGGTGACTTACAGTGACCTGGTGCAGTGACCTACAGTGAAAGGGTGCGTGCACCTTTTCACGCAGGCTGCAATAGAAGGCCTGCAGACACGTTTTTGCATGGGCTCCCATGGGTGGCATAAGACATGCTGCAGCCCATGGGGAGCCCCTAGTGCCCCAATGCCCTGATTACCTAAGTATCATCTACTAAGGACTTATAAAGGGGCACCAGTATGCCAATTATGGGGTGTGCAAAGTCCCAGGTACCCAAATTTAGAAGGAGAGAGCACGATCACTGGGGTCCTGGTTAGCAGGTTCCCAGTGAAAACAGTCTAAGCATACTGACAGCAGGCAAAAAATGGGGCTTACCATGCCAGAAAGAGGGTACTTCACAGCAAAAGGTACTGTCTTTGTTTCCCAATACGTAATGGTATTGGTTGCCATATGGTGTTGTATTTGCAAAGCTGGGGATAACATTCGCATCAACTGAGTCTCTGCATTTGTCAAAGGTCTATTGTTCAGTGTTTGTAATGCTTCATTTAAATGATCACTCCAATTTTTCAGAGATCCATCTGACAGTTTTCTCTACTGAGATGTCAACAATCAATTATTAATTATCTCAATCTATCATGCAGATTGTGGGTAATATGGAACATGATAAATCCAGTGTATATTGTGCTGCAAACAGTAATCTTGCACCAACTTACGTTTGAAAGGGGATCCGTTATCACTTTGGATCTGGAGTGGGACTCCATAGTACAACATCAACAATTTACATGGAAACGCTATCAAGTAGCTAGAATAAGTATCCACCACTATACAAGCATTCTGACAACCTCGACTAACGGGCATTGGCCTGATGAAATCAATCTGCCCTGGCATCTTTCCTCTCCCCAACTGACTTCGGACGGTCTGCGGGACAGATCTCCGTTGTGTGTGTTGACAAATAGGACATTGGATAATCACAGTTTTGATCAAGTCTAGGGGAATGGGCATTCCTCTAATCTCTGCCAACCTGTTAGTGGCTGTCTCTCCTAGGTGTCCACAATTTTGGTGACCCAATTAGCCACCCCCCCAAGTTGGGATCCTGTGTTGCCACTTCTGCTTCTGAGATTTGGGCATTTTTGTCAGTAAGGGAATTAAACCACTGTTTAGTGAGTCAGTGGGACAGTGTGGGAGTGTTCATGATATACAGTGATTGTACTTTGCTGTAAGATTTCCCAAATGTCCTGCCACAATTATTTGCCCCACACCTCCAATGAATGTATTTGCCAGTTATCTGGATGCCATGTGGGGAACCAGGTAGCTAGTCCATTGGCAGGAGACCAAGAATCAATATAAATGTGACATTTCCCAGGTAATTCTTGTTTTAATGCTTGATACACAACATACAATTCTGCATATTAAATGCTTTCGTCTTCTCCAGTAGTAAAAAGCAACTTCTTGGTTTTTGAATTGTATGACACTGCCTTCCAATGCCTCTTGGCCCCCACATACTTGGCTGAAATGTCGGTGAACCACGTATGCTTCCTCTCCTCAGGATAGAAGGACTCAAATGGCTCACCCCACTTCACTGTTGACTCTCTTACCTCAGGCACCTCCTGCAACACCTCATAATCTTCTCTGGGGGCCTGTGCCACCTTTTCATGCAGGACCGCGGTTCCTGCTGGTCCCACCCAGGCCCTGTCCTGTATGTACCATTTCCACTTAATAACACTTGCTTCTTGTAGATGACCCATTCGGTGAGTTTTGGGTGAACTTATCACCCACAGTATTATCAGAATCTCAGGCCACAGAATCACATCGTGCCCTATTGTCATCAGTTCGATATCTGCTAGAGCCCAATAACATGCAATTAACTGCTTTTAAAATATTGTGTACCGCTCTCCAGAGTCTGGTAACTTTTTAGTCCAGAATCCTAGGTGTACCCTCTTTTTTCCCAGTTTTTCCACAAACTCCAATTTGCATATTACCCTTGAACTGTCACATGTAACTCAATGTTTCCCTCCTGTACGGGCCACAAATCTGAAGCATGTTGAATCACCTCCTTTGCCAATTCAAACGCACACTGCTGCTGCTCTCCCCATTCAAACTCATGTTTCTTTCAAATCACTTTGTACAAAGGGGCCAAAATCTGACTCAAGTGAGGCATGTGCTGCCTCAAAGATCAAACAGTCCAACGAACTGCTGACTTTCCTGCTTATTACAGGGTGTAGCAAATTCCAATATCTTTTGACTCACCTGCGGGAACACCTCCCTATGACCGATTCCATTGAATTCCTAGAAACTTTACACTTTGGGAGGGTCCTTGTAACATTTTGAGATTTATTTCCCACTACTTCCTTTGCAAATGTCCCACAATCCTGTCCAACTGAGTCTGCACCTGTTCTTGAGTTTCTCCCTGCACCATCATGTCATCAATGTAATGGGAAAGCTTGTGGCAGAACACCTGGAATGACAGATACTTCATCCAGGTGTTCTACCACCAGCTGGTGACAGATAGTAGGGCTATGTACATAGCCCACAGGAAGTTTTGAAAATTTAAATTGTCTCCCAATCCACGAAAACGAAAATTGCTCTTGATTGTCAGGGACCAACGGTACAGTGAAAAAAGCATTGGCAATATCAAATGCCGCATTCAAAGTCCCTTTATGTTTCTGTATCTTTTCAATCAAAGTGATGGTGTTTGGTACGGTGGCAGTCAAAGGTGGTGTATGTTTATTTAATTTGCAGTAATCAACTGTCATTCTCCAGCTCCCATCAGGTTTGCCCACGGGCCACACAGGATTATTCCACACAGTGGGGACCGAGGGCCACCACCCCGCTTCTACCAAATCCTGTATGGTCTTACTTACCTCCTCATGCTCTCCTTGGATCCGATACTGCTTCAAATGAACCACCTTGGTGGCTGGGGAACCTCCATCGTAAGCATTTTCAATTGATCCACCCTCATTGCTGCCGCTGAGATGTATCTTTTCAATCTGAATTGATAGCACCCATCTTCCAAATATAGAGTCATCCGCTTCAGAATATCAATTCCAAGAATATATTCAAAGAGGGGCACTATCAAGAAGGCGTATTCTCGTTTTGGCATTCTCCCTATTTTCATGTGGACATTGGTTTTCACTGTGGGGTTTTCTTTTTCACCTTACCCTGAATGGGGTACTGCTGTCCTTTAAACATTTTATTATTTCCAAATATCAAAGAGGTCTCCACTCCGGTGTCCACAAGGACCTCAGACCTTCTGAAGAATCCTGTTTTTCCAATACATTTCTAAGTCAACATGAGGTCTATTAGCCCTGCGAGCCCATCTCTGCATCGGAGCTTGGCCTATTTCCTAATCTGAATCTAACTTGTTGACTTGCATACAAGTCAAATCTGGATATATGTTCTTATGCCTGTGGGGCAACTACTTTTCCCCCCAATTGAACTTGATCAACCAGTGCCCGGTCTTCCTCTTCCTTCACTTTTGAGGGTCTCCTTTTCTCTCCCTCTCTGTCTTCCTCCTTAATTTCTGACTAGCCCTGACTCAGCCGCTTATTATCCTGCTTATTCAGCTTCCTGCGTCCCTCCTTTCTATCCCGCCATGACTTTTTATACATTTCCCACAGACTCTTGGTATCTATTCCATTTATCTGTTCTTTCATCACACCATTCTTCAACAATGCCATAAACATATCTCTCCTAAATACCCTGTTATTTTTGGTATGGCCCTCAGACCGAGAGGCTCTTTCAGGCTTTATCCGTTCTCCCAACTCACGGACTGCCTCAAGTATATCTTTCAATATGTTTCCTGTCTGATTAATTAGCAGAGTCATTATCATCTGCAAATTATTTGGTTTTGCACTGACACCATCAGTGGTGCATCCAACAAATTGTGAGCCTCATTCAGGCGGGCAGCAGTTTTCATACTTTCTTTCTTGATTCTCTGCATAGCATCTCTCAATGTGTACCAGGGCTTACCATTTGGTGGTCAGTCTGTTTGATATTTGTGATTACACTCTATAACCGCCAATTGTAACAAACTAGTCACTCTGTCATCCTCATATCCACTAAATTGCTCCTGTATAATGGGGTCAGTGCTAAGTGTACAGAACTTCTGTGCGTCTTCCACAGCGCCAATCTAGAAGCTCCTGTGTCAAACAATTGCACCATCAATGTAAGCAACGCTTGCCCAAGTTTTTGACAAAACCTATCCAAAACACTGATTACCTGCTGAGAATAATCTTGTAGGGAGAGCATCTCAACAAACACCTGCCAGATTCTGAGGGTTGTCTTGTATTTTCCGCCCAAATATGGGCTGTGCACGGACCACCTTCTGCTCTTCTGACTCACCCTGACCACCACTATTTTGATAACACTCTTCCCCAAAATCTGAAAACTCTGAAGAATCCCAAATATTACCATCCCAATCCTCTGGCTTCCAGTGTGACACCTTCTTTGGCAATGGCTAAATTAACCTTCCTTTTATTAACTCTTCACCATCTCTTCTTGTATTTAGACTGCGACATACGCACTCCGGCTCACTCAGCCGCGGTCTGATAAGTATTGAGTTTATCTTACAACAATTAGTTCTGACATGATAACATTGTGGAAGTATTTTTGGCTTTCACTATCAGTTTTTCCATCTGTTCACGTTCTGTTCTAATTGAACACATTTCTAAGGCATTTTACGATAAGCACATAAGAGGATTCAGCCTCTACGACCTAAAGTGGAAAGTTATTTTCATTTTTCAATTGGCACTTTCTACAAACAAGTTAATACATTTGCTGGCTCTGCATCTGCCATACACACATTCCAGTTTTCACTCAAGCCAGCACAGTGAGACCACTCATGCGCAAGCACACCATACGGAGCTATATCCCAACCCGGTATTTCATTTAGTGTATGGGAAGCTGCCTTTGTCTTTTTGCCAAATATTATTCAATGTAATATTTTAATTGGTATCCTGCAAAGTGATGCCAAAATGTATTACTCTTACTTAAACTAAGAGGACACGATGCCAAAAGAATTCAGCACTCTTAGTCTAAATAATAAATGTACTAAGGCACTTCCAAAATATCAAATAAAATTCATACAAATATATGTGAATAAGCACATAACTCAAATGCAGCAGCAAATGTGTATACACAAAGATAAATGCATATATCAGGTGGTCAACACTGAAAAAGAAATGTGCAATGTGTTAACAGAGCATGTACACATAAGCTAAATAATTAAGATTTAAAAATATATCACCATGGATGTTGTTAACATCATCCTCGCCAGCATGAATAGGGAACCCTTGATCAGCCAAGGCAGAAGACCCCCCGATTGGGATCACAAATCAGATCCTGGGCAGCACGCCCGCACCACAGGCAAGCTCCTGTCGTAGTGCCAAGTCTCCCTGTCTTTTATACTTTAAACCACCTCAAGAAGAAGATTCTAGGAACCCTCTTTTCCCTCTGTTATGGAATAACAACGTTGGCTGTACTTCGTCTGCGTCGAAAACGCCCATAGGAGCTTGCCAGGCTCCCAATGTTTGTTCTGAGACAGACCTGTAGATTCCTCTGATAAAAAAGTCTCAGCCTCGTGAACTTGTATCCAGTCTGCATCCCTCATAATATGTTCCAGCACTGTCCAACTCTTCGCAGATGAAGAGAAACATATGTTTCATAAGGAAAAAACACTTGCGCTGCCCTGCAGCAGGGCACAAAATCGAGTCACTCGTACAAAATGGAGTCAATGGTCAAGCGATGGTTAAATCTAAATAGCATCACAGTGTGTTGCAGTGATTATGTAATATTTCAGAAACCATGAGGCCTATATAGTTCAATTTGGTGTCAAACCATAGGTTTTAGGGAACAAGTAGTCCTATAGAGACAGAAAATATTTCATCAGAACAACCATTCTGTCATTTTCCAAAATGTCAGCTTTAGAATTATGTGTTTTAGCCATCATATTTCTTTTAGTTTTGTTTTTGCTTCAGGTTTTCTGTTGCTTCAAATTTGTAAATGTGAGTGAAACGGGTGATATCAGAGGATCTTTAACCCCTTGATAACTAAAAAAAACTGAGGACTCCTTCAACAAAGAAAAATGTGTCATATGACAAACTAATCTGAAAGAAAAGCTAACATCAACTGTGGCTGGACAGAAGAGTGCTTGAGATGCTGCAGAAATGAGGCAAGATGACGTTCACAAAAGATTGAAACTGATGGGTGAAGAGGATCAAATATTTTATCACTGTAACATCATGGCTACAAGGTACTAATTAAGGTGGGAAAAAGATAGGTAAAAAGGGAAAACATCAGCATGTCAGAAGCTCGATCAAGAGCTTCTTCTACAAGGTTAAGGAAGAAAGATCTGTAAGTCTCAATGGGGCATTGCAAAAGGGCAATGCAGAGAGGAGGAGGGGCTCAGCCTTCAGGATTCTTCATCAGAAACGCTTCTGAGCATCTTTAGATCTGACTTGGATCTGATCAAAGTCCAACTGGTCATTTGTATATTGAAGTATATAAAGCAATCTGATTCGCAAAAGGTGACAGTCTGCGTTACGTTGCAGGGGTATCATTCAACACCAATCAATCACACTACTCCAAGTTGAAACATCAAAATATCTTCCGAGGTCTGTCATGGAAACCTCATCCATCCTTGTAGTTCCACACAGGATTGAAACAATTGTACATAATGTCATTTCGCAGTTCTGGATGTTCGATATGCAAGGATATTGTTGCACATCTCTCTGTGTCTAAAACAATAGAGGTCTATTACCAAAGCTAGTCTTCTCATGGAAGCAAAGTAAGAAAGAAAGCTTACATTATGAAAACGAATCAGCAATTTCTGAATTTGAGGACTTACTAACACATAGACAAAAGGACATATCAGGCTGGCGGCTTCAAAGACTGGGGTGAGAAAGGCAGCCCGTGAAATTACAATATCCAGAATGCCCTTTACCTGCTTGTGGTTGGGACCTGTAATCAGCACTCCTAAAGGCGATTAGGCATCCTGTTTTGCGGCTATCGACTTTTTTATTTGTGTAAGCATGCTTTGTTGGTAATCTGGTTGACAGGAGCTCTAAAGACCTCCGCTTTAAGTCTGAAAGGTACCGAGCAGACCCTTTTATATTACTCTTTTTTCTATCAGCCAGGTTTTAATTTGCCATAGCCTGTTCCTTTTGTCTGCTCTTGGTAAACAGTTTGTTTTAATATGGGAGAAGTAAAAGCCAGCTGGCTTGGGCTCTTGCCTGGGCCTCAGCCACAGGCAAGAACAACGATCAACAGTTTTTTAGTTAGAGCAGTTGATGTCATTACAAATTAAATATTGCTGGCAGAAAGAAGACTCTCTCTTACATCAGAGGACTTGGTTACTTCGCTTTCAATGCCGGAAGTACAAATGAAAACGTCACAAATTACAAACTTTCAAGGAAGAGCTGCTGCTTCTCCTGATAACTCTGTTATTTGCCCTTCTGTACCATTAACATGGCGTTCGGAGGCGGGCTGGGTTGATATTAATGTGAAGTTCTGGGGAGAAATGGGAAAAGGTGCGGCCCCTATGGCTAATTCTGATTCATCTATTAACGTAATGGATGACCCTCTCCTTTCTTCTGTGTTTGAACTTGCTGCGAAGCACTGGAGGTGGGCACCAATTGTAAACACATCCACTGATTACCAAATGATGCTGGGGGTAAAACGGCTTGCTAAAGCTGTTTCTTCATCAAAGTCTACTACTGCCCAGGATTCGCTTTGTAAAGATATCTGTGGCCCACTTGATGATTTTTTTAAAAAAAAATTTAAATCTGTTTATTAAACACAAATTCCACACAACATTACCAGCTGTACATTCTTTTGCGATATATTTGCATACTTGTATAATTTTACACAGCATTGCCACACCAAAAGGTGTAAGAAGAAAGGAGGAAAAAGGGAAATTGAAGGGGAAAACAAGGGTAGCTGGGAGGGGAAACTTTTACAACTAAACCTAATAATGCGTAGGAGTTAAGGGCATAATAGAAGGAGAGTACGGCAACATTTAGCATGCAAGCTATTGTGATAAACAATTACAGCTTAATAAGATTGGCCAACCATTGACGATATCCGTGATTAATATAGAAAACACTTCCAGGCTGTAGAGGGTGTCTATGGAGTTGACAGTTTCAGGGGCAGGAGCATTTTACCTGTTGTGGTTGTATGTTTCATGCTTGTATGAACGTGTGGGGAGTAGTTGGGCGCAGTTGAGAAATGCCTTTTGAGGAGGAAGAGGGATATTAGCAGTGAGTGTATGTAAAGACAGTCAGAGTGAGTGCCGTGCGGCTAAGGTATTAGCAGTATCAGCACAAGCTGTAATGTTCGTGAGTTGAGACCCGTTCATGGGGGATACATGTCGTCTCTGGCCTCCATTGCCACCACAAATGTATCCCAGACCTCCGGGCCAACTAGGATAAGGCCTCTATGTTGTAGCAGGTGAAGTGTCTGGGCTTCAGCTTGAGATCAGCTATGTAAGTCACGTAGCCATGTCGCGTGAGAGGGAGCGTGTGGAGCTTTCCAATGTATTGCTATCAAGCGTTTATACACTACGAATGCCAGGTCAATGAATCTTTGCGTATGTTTGTCTGCTTTAGTGCGACGTCTTATACCAAGTAGGCAGGAGTCAGGAGTGGGCACTAGGGTGTGAGAGGAGATCTCTGCAGTGATCTCCGTCACTCGTTGCCAGGCCGAGTTTATTGGATGGCAACTCCAAACCATATGGTAGAAGTCAGCTGCTGGTGTAGCGCATCTAGGGTTGCTTGGTGTTGTATTGGGGTAGATTTTTTTAATGCGGGCTGGCGATAGATATGATTGGTGGAGGTAATTAAATTGAGTGTACCGCAGATGAGGATTGCGAGATATTGATTTGATTGTTGCAAGGGCAGTAATCCAAGCCTTCTGTGGTAATGGGGTAGGAAGGACAGCATCCCATCAAGCCTTTGCGTGTGGCAGTGTTGTGCATATTGCTCCGAGCAATGCTTTATATAATATGGTAATAATGCTCTTTGAGCTGCCAATGGTTAATATAGTGGTGAGCAGCGAGGACTCGGGAGGTTCCGAGTCTCCTGCACCCCAAATATCACTGAGCAGCAGCTTTATGGCATTAAATGTTAGGAAGGCCCCTTTCTGTATAATGCCTGCTGCCGCCAGTTCGGTAAAGGTGCGCAACACGGAGCTAGAATATAAGTCGCCCAGTAGGAGAGTGTTCATTTCACGTGTATCATGGTGCATTGACAGGGCTTGAATGCCCGGTAATTAGAGTAGTGGAAACAGAGGCGAGTAGAGGGAAGATGTAGACTTTGTTTGGACATATCTACGCCAGCAAAATCGGGCTACCTCTAGTAATATTAGTCTAGGAGATGTGTGGGGGGTGCTGGTTAGTATCGAGAGTAACAACTACTGTGGTGCTATATGTGACTGTAACATCCTACTTTCAGCTGACGGAGTGTCGCATAACCATTTAGACAGCCATGATAATTGGGCTGCTGCATAATATCTTTCGAAGTTAGGCATTCCTAATCCGCCCATCTCCAACGGATGTTGTGTAATTGACAGCGCTACTCTGCGTCTGTCTTTACCCCAGAGTAAATCCGTTAGTACTGATTGCAGCTTATGAAAAAAGGAACGTGGTAAGCACAACGGAAGTGCTGTAAAATAATATAGAAACCTTGGAAGGATGAGCATTTTGGCTATTGCCACTCGGCCCATTGGAGATAGGGGAAGTGAACTCCAGAAGGGTATCAAGCCACGAACGGACCCAAGGACCCTGTCTATGTTTCCTTCTTTTAGATCCGTGATGGAGTGATAAATCTGCACCCCCAGGTATTTAAAAGTTATGTGTGACCAGGGTAGTTTGTATTGCGGCAATAACATATGGTGTGCTACCGGGGACGGAGAAATCGGGAATACACTTGATTTGGACCAATTGACGTGTAAACCAGAGGCGACAGCGAAGGAGTCCAATAACTGCAAGACCTCAGCCAGATAAGCCGAGTGGTCGCGCAGATATATTAAGGCGTCATCCGCATACATAGATATAATGTGGTGGGTGTTAGCTTCCGGGATACCCCATATGTGTGCGTAACTCCTAAGTTTAATCGCTAGTGGCTCCATAGCAATAGCGAACAGCAATGGAGATAGTGGGCAGCCTTGTCTGGTGCCTCTGCCTATAGCAAATGCTTCAGAGATAATGCGTCCATTTTTAACCCGAGCAGTGGGCCTAGAATAAAGCGTTTTAATCCAGTTAGTGAAGCCGGCACCAAAGCCGAATGCTTTGAGTGTGTGTAGAAGATAGTTCCAGCTGAGTGTGTCGAATGCCTTTTCTATGTCTAGAGATAGGGCCACTGCTTCCGAGTTTGTATTACTATGTATTATGTGTAAGAGTCTCCTAATGTTCAGGAAAGTACTTCTGCCAGGAATGAAGCCTGATTGATCATGGTGTATTAAAGCCGGTTAAATAGGGGAGAAGACGGTTGCAAGTATTTTCCCTAGTAATTTACAGTCTGTATTCAGCAAGGAGAGCGGTCTATATGATTTGACATCTAAAGGGTCACGGCCCATTTTTGGGAGGACGACTATCAGTGCTTCGCGCATTGAGTCCGGCAATTGTAGTTTATTGTGTGCTTCGTTGAATACTTCTGTGAGTGGGTGTAATAAATGGGCAGCGTGAGAGTTGTAATATTCTATCGGCAGGCCGTCAGAGCCGGGTGTTTTATTACGTGCCATTTGTGATAATGCAAGACGCAACTCTTCAATAGTGATGGGACCGTCGAGTGCAGCAATATTATCAAGGATAAGTTGACACTTGGGGACCAGGCTTAGAGTGTTGATAATATGTTGTTCTGGAGGTTGTGGAGGGGACGTATAGAGGGTCCGATAATATGTGGAGAAGGCATCATTTATGCCTGCCTGGGTATTAACGATCGTATCAGAGTTTAAGCGTATTGCACCAATGGGTGTTGATTGTGGTGATTGTCGAGTCAGCCAAGCTAATAGTCTGCCAGATCTGTCGCCTTCAGCGTGTTGTCTGGTCATATAGTGTCTGTAATCGTGTTTGCTCAATCTATTATCTAACTCCTTATGAGAGGTCCTAAGCAAGTGCAGTGTTGTTAGTGCAGATTCACTATTATCATTTGCATTTTCTGCGTTACGAAGCTTTGTTTCTAAGTCTTGTAATTCCTTAATGAGTACCTTTCTGACCCCAACCGTGGCCGAAAGGCAGTGACCCCTTATCACCACTTTATGAGCATCCCATTCTATAGCACGGGATGATGTTGTATTTTTATTTGATAGAAAATAATCGGTTATACTTTTGGAGATATCTTTTTGAAAAGGAGGATCTAGGAGGGCTTCTGGTTGCAGCCGCCATGTTGGTATACGAGTGTGTATGTGTCCCCATGCCAATGTCAAACACAATGGGTTGTGGTCTGAGATCGTGCGTGCTAAATATTCAGATAAGCATATTTTGTGAATAACAGTGGCGGATACAAAGAATATATCTATCCTGGTATGCAGTTTATGAACTGGGGAGAAATAAGAGTACTCGCGGTGAGTGGGGTGATGCACCCTCCATATATCACTTAGGCCATTGTTCGATGCCCATTGCGCCAAAGATTCTGATGCGCGATTGGCGGGGGCTGCTATAAGTGGGGGGAATGAACGATCCATTTGAGTGTCCGGAACGCTATTAAAGTCGCCTCCCCATATGCATTCCAATGTAGGATCGCTGAGATTACCAGTAGTTAACGTGGACAAGAAGTCACGCTGGTTCGTGTTTGGGGAGTATAATGCGACCAGGGCTAATGAGGTCCCGTCTAAAGCACCTTCCAATATTACATATCTACCGCTCGGGTCACATTGCGTGTGGGAAGGTACAAACAGGACATTGGGTGCTATCCAGATGGCCACTCCGCGAGCAAAGGACGAAAAAGTGGTGCCGTATAGTTGCCCCTTCCATTTTGAACGTGTGGTGTCTAGGATAGATTTGGTGAAATGTGTCTCTTGTAGCAGAGCTATGTTTATTTGATGTCTTGTGAGAAAGGCGTGAACCCTTTGGCGCTTCCGAGGATTTGCCATACCCTTAACGTTCCATGTGAGTGTTTTATATTTTAGGGTACCTGGGTGCTTGTGAGTGGCCATAGTTGTTGTTTATGTGCATTACATAATTGGAATTATAATTATCTGGTGACCCTATATTAACTTTATAATGGGACTCAGTCGCTGCGATTAGCCAGCTATCAAGAGATAAGCTGCGAGCTGTGTTATTGTTGCTGCAATTGGCGTTGCTTGTGTATCTGCTGCTGCTTTTATGCTTGGCACGCCTACCATAGATCCCTACTCCTAATGGGAAGATGCACACTAAAGTGACACAAAACAAATAAGCTATTAACATATAAAAAAACAATACCGGAAAGTTCCAGTGTGAGGTAATTGTCCATATGGAGCTGGGGGGTGCCAGATAACGTTGATGCAAAGGTCCAGTCTTACCCTGCCCGGGTTACACATGGTTTAAAAAGGCGAAGCGCGACGGGTGGGGGGCACCTGTTGACTGCAGGACTGCGTATAGAAGCCACGAAGAAGCTGTGATGAGGCTTTTAGGCAGTGAGTGAGCCAGGTCGTGCATACATCAGATGTCGTCCGCTGTGCGTGGTGTAAGAAGCGGACCACATGTGGACTCAGTTGAGTCAGAGTTAAGATCTTGTTCCTGTTCAGTTTCCGTTTGCAGAGGTAGAGCGGCGGTGGGAGCATTGACAAAATTGGATGTCGTACGAAGGAGCCGAGAGCACTCGGATTTTGCCTGCTCAGGTGAGGGTCTGGCTCCCTGTCTTTTGCGTTGTTTACGGTATGGCGTGGAGAGGGATCTATTGTCGTTTTGAGTGCTTGCGTCTAACTGGTCCACCAAGCCCTTGGCGTGTAGCCAGGTCCAGGCATCTTCCGGGGTGGTGAAGAAGAGAGAGCGGGAGTCATCCTGTATCCGAAGTCAGGCTGGGAACATCAGTGCATATTTGATATCATGTTTGCGAAGGCATATTTTAACTTGGTAAAAGGAGTTGCGGTTTTTTTGCACTTCTGCTGTGAAGTCTGGATAAGCTGTTATCGTAGCATTTTCGTAGCACACTGGGCCTGATTTGCGGAATAATTGAAGGATAAGATCTCTGTCGCGGTAGTTAAGGAGTCTTATTATCAGAGGGCGTGGTTGCGAACCAGGTGTTGGAGGTCTGCCTGGGATTCTGTGTGCACGTTCAACCGAGAAGAACTTAGGGATTTTGTTTTTAAGGATTGTATCTATGAGCCATTGTTCAATAAACAGTTCCGCGCTGGAGCCCTCTGCGCGTTCAGGGAATCCCACTAGGCATATATTGTTACGGCGAGACCTCCCTTCTGCATCTTCTGTTCTACGTTTTAAGAGATCAACTTCTGTTGACAGCTGCGTTAGCTGTAGTTGCATGTCTTTCATAGAGCTGGGTAAGGACGCCGTGTCTTTTTCAAGTTCAGATACTCTATCAGCTAGAGCGTGTTGGTCAGTGCGGAGAATATTGAGTTCTTCTGTTACCGAGCCTATTTTGGCTTCCAAGGTGGTCTTAGTGTCTAGAATAGCTTGTAGGATTTTCTCAAATTGTGAAGTATGTGATTGCAAGGTTAGTTCCAACTTCTGTAGTGTTGATTGTGCATTGGGATGATTTTCCAGAGGAGGTGTTGTAGTGTGATCCATTTTGGCAAGAGGTGCACGGGTGGTCTTTAGTTTCACCATTTGAGAGATGCGGCAATGTCTGTAAGTTAGTATTACACTGAAGGACCCTCCGATGAAAGCTACCAAATCTGATGATGTGACAAGCCGGTCAAGCGGATCTTGCGACTGGCGATTAGCTGGGGGAGGAGCAGCTAGAAGTGTTAGCCTGCTGTTTAAAGAAGTTGCAGTTAGCAGTGTCAGCCGTATATAGTGGTGCTGAGGAGGCGTATATTTGTCGCTTTCAGGTCAGGCAGGGGCTGTGTTTGTGCGTATTATAAAGCACCAGCTCGGGAAGTATCGCCAGGAGACACTACTAATGTTTTTATCTGCCCTGCTTGCGGCCCAGTAATACGTGCGCAATTTACACTGTCACTGGCGTAGCACCGTTGCACCAGCTACATTGGTTTCATCCAGATTGGCTTCCCTAATGCTCTATGGAGGTGCAGTGGAGTTTAGGGTAATGACGTTGGGTAGAAGCGGTATTCCTGGGCTATAAGAACACACTCCCAGCTAGGTCTGAGGCTCTCAAAATGGCGGCTTCCGTTTTTGCAAGTGTTCGGTAATATCTTTTACTCGGGCTGCCTCCCGGGCCATCAACAGCTTCTATATTGTGCTTTGCAGATCTCGGTTGTAGGGCAGTGCCTCAGGGCGGAGCGCGGGAGCTCAGTGGTTGCCAGCAGGTAAAAGGAAATCGGACTAATCAGGCGCGCTCCGGCGCACCGTGCATTGAGGCAGGGCTATGCACGAGAGGGCTCAGCCGGCCCCGGGCGCGCCAGGCAGCCCCACGCAGGCTAGCGGACGGCTCCGACCCTCGCGGCGGGGTCGCGGCGTCAAGCCCTCACCTCGTTGCTGATGATGGGGTCCGGGTAACAGCTCCGGCGCGTCCGGAGCGCCGCCCCGTTCAGCTGGGCCAGGCAGACGCCGAGGTCTGCTAGGTAAGCGCGGGCCTCAACGGCGTTTTTTATTCTGCTTCTTCAGGATCGCGGCGCTCCCGGTCCCGATTGTTGAAGCCGCTCTTCGGGGTCTCTCGAACGGACACTACCCCCTGCCCCAGGGGGGGGCAAGGGCCGCGATGGCAGGATAATTGTGCGGGCTGGGCGACGGAGCTGTGTTTTACACAACTGCTCCGGTCGCCATCTTGGCCACGCCCCCACTTGATGATTTATTGGACTTGAAACGGGGCCCAGTTTTTACTTGTCTTGCGGCCCTAGAGTCCGAGCTACAAGTCTTGAAAGACCTTCGTAAAAGTGTCACCTGCCCTACCAGCTCCAAGCATCCTGGGGGAATTACAAAGAGGTGGGGTTGGAGGGGTGGGGGTTTGGCAGATACAGATGTCGTAGTAAAAGCTAACACAAGTATTGAGATAACAAAGGTCCCAATACAGGGTATACGCCATATTAGGAGAAACACGCCCAGGCACCATATGATAGCCGAGGGACTCAGTCCAAACGGTTGGCCTTGCAGGTGAAACCAGAAAAGGAAAGAAATACGTTACCTGTGATACATCTTACCCCGGCAGCAGGCCTATATGTAGTTATTTTGGTGAATCTCTCACCTTCAGCAGACAATGCAGTTGAGTCAACACAGGCCCTAATGAATAAGGCGGCTCACTGGTTATCACACAATTTACTGGGTCAGTGAAATTTGATGCAGGAGATCATTCTGGCATGGTGGGTGGGAGGAATTGGCCCCCTATCTCAAGTAACTCCAAGAGATACAATTGTTATTAATTTTTGCAATCCAAGTTTGGTGGGGGAAATTCATGCCAGAGTAAGAGTGGGAGGGGTGAAACAAAGTGAGATAAAAATCCTTCTGCTTGTTTTTCTTCTATCGTTATTTGAATTAGAACTTGTGGAAAGTACGTTTTGTCCTTTGCCGCTCCCAGGGGGCTTTTAAAGGAGGTAAAGATATGTATATTTCAACCCCAAATAGATTTAGCGTCTTTGCCTCCCTGGATCAAAATGACGAATGACAGAGTGCTCCTTCTGCCAAAAATGCTAGAGATAGGGATAATCCAAACCTGGAACATACCAAGCAGGAGAAATATACCATGCAGGAGAAATGTAACCAAGCTGCCCAAGTAGAAGGGATAGAAGAGCAAGACGAGCATAAAGAGCAAACTAGATTCACCGCTGGTGTGGCTATTGCCTCCCAGTTATAACCCTGTCAAAACCGGGTGGCAGTAAATGCCGGCCTGAGCATTATGTCGTGGAATATAGCAGGAGCATGGGAAAGGTTTTATCAGGACTGGTTACGTTTTGTTGGTATGCCTGATGTGATCTGCATGCAAGAGACCTGGATGGTTGGTCCTTTGGACTTGGAGGGCTTTTCTTCTTTGATCCAACCAGCCATACCTTTGACGGCCAGTAGACCCAGGGGTGGCCTTGCCACCTTTGTTTCATGAAGACTAGATAAGTTAAAAATGTCTGTAGTGCGGTCAACTCTGCAATTCTTGGTTTCCCTGATTTCTTTGGGGGGTAAGTGGGACATTTTGATAGTAAATTTCTATAATAGCATTTTTAGCAATTACGTGCATAGAGCCCTTCGAGAGTTTGATACATTTCTGGATAGTTTTTTATTAAATACGAGGGAGAAAATAATTGTGATTTGGCTGGGGGATTTCAACGTTCAACTATGTGACTTGGCCAAGACAAATGCATGTGGAGTTTGGTGGGATGACAAGGTTAAGTACAGGGTCCACTTCAAACATAATGCTTTGGGAGATGCATTGAATATGATGCTTTGCAAATTGGATTTGTTCATACTTGAACCGTTGGGGTGGGGGGTTTCAGGACAGAGACAATCCCCAACTTTTCTGGTGGGATAAATGGCAGTATGATAGATTTTGTAATTATTTCAGCTGATACTCGGCATTTGATGTCAGAATATAATATTGTCCCAAAGCAACCATAATCCGGTTTGCACTTTCTTAAATATTAACACTCAATGTAACCTTCCAGTGTCCAAGCAAAACTGGTCCTTTATTAAGAATAACGGTATCAGGATCGAATGAGAACAAATGAATCAATCTATTTTCTTAACTAAAATTATACAGGAAAATAGAAATCTGACTGTAAAGTGCTTGTCAGAGGAGTCTACTCATTCAACTGTCTTAGACGGTTTTAATAAAATATGTTCTGTAGTTAGTGAAGCCCTGACAGCCCGTAATCCCCCTAGGTCCACTCCTATTTACCGCTGGTTTAATAAGGCATGCTCTGGGGGCCATAAACGGCTGCTAAGTGCTTCAAGATCTACTCTTAGATGTTTGCAGGTGGTTAGTAGGGCAATCATTTTGGAGGCTAGAAAAGAAGAAATCAGGGCATTAACATGGGAGGATTTAACCGCAGCAGCTGCTACAAAAACCAACGTAAAGTTCTGGGAGGTTGTAAATCGCCCTTTTTTTTGCAGAATCCGATAGCCCAAAGTTGGAATCATACAACCCTGAAGCCAAAAGGGTCGCACATTACAAGGGAGTTTTTCAATCTAGTGTATTGGGACCATAGAGTAGTGAGGCCTAAGAGGCAGAATCTCCCCCAGTACCTTTAACACCCATTGACGTGGGGGAGGTTGTAATGACTTTAAATATCTCTGCCTCTGGTAAAGCCCTGGGCCCAGATTGGGTTCGGTTGACCTTTTTAAAACAGATATAAAACCACAGGTCCCTCTTTTAACAATAGCGCTTCGAAGTGCAGTTGATGGAAAAATTACAGATTCCTGGCGACTGGCTGCTCTTGTGCCGACTTTTAAGAAAGGAGATAGATCCTTGCCAACCTGTTATAGGCCAATCTCCCTGATAGATGTAATAGCTCAACTATTGGGGAGGGTAATTTTGGCTCACTCAGAAACATGGGTTGACGAACGCAAGGCTTTAATTACAGTTCAGTTTGGCTTTATGCCAGGGGTGGGTACTATGGAACAAGTATTAAATCTGCATCTTATTATCAGCAAGTTTGCCATTCACCTGGCTTTTATAGATCTGTCTTGCGCTTTTGACCTAGTAAACAGGGATAAATTATGGGCTATAATAGAGACTATGGATTCTGAACATGATTTGCTCACTTTGATTAGATCCCTTCATTATGACCTAAGAATAGTGAGAGAGCAGAAAAATAACGATCATAATTTGTTTTTTCATAGTCATACTATGTACTAATGAGTAAAATAATTTGGCTATCAATTTATGTTAGCACGAAAATAGTGCTTTACTTAGTGGCCGCCATTGATTGAAAGGCCTGCATATGTTTTCTAATGTTGAATTAAGGATGTAATGGAAAATATTCTGTCTCTTTAAGAACATGTTCTCTGCTAAAATAAATGCTGAAATAATAAGAGTATTTCTTGGTCTCTGCTGGGCCTGAAGAAGAGCATGGCCACTGTATTAAATGTTTCTAGTGTATTCCATGCTTATGACTTCATGTCCGTTGTATAACAGACTTCATTCATTGAATTTGCATACTTGTCTGCAGTTATGTTTCGAACTCATGTATTTCTCTTGAGGAAATGGTGTGGAGGAATGTTTCCATATCTTTGTAGCTACTGTCCAGCAACAGCGCATTCGGAAGATGCCGAACAAAAGGGCCTACAGATCGCAACCAGAGAAGGAAGTGTGCAAGATACATTTTGTAGAAGTTTGAATTACGTTAATAGTGTAGAAGCCAATCAGTGACTTTCAAATATTTTTTGTACCTTCTTTAGTGTATTCTTGATAGCTGATGTCTATGTAATTCGATGTTTTCTCCTGGTATAAGGTTTTTTACCCAATAGAATTGTTTTGTGAGTTTAATTTAATGTTCAGTTGCCATTGGTTTGGAACTCTTATTTTTCGTGGGTCCCAGAGACTTCACTTTATGCATTTGGTGTGATCTGTCACTTTGACACTTCATGCTTTGCCAGTCCGTCTACTGACATTCTGGTGTTTTATTAATTTCTAAATTTACTATGTCTGTTCAATACTGAACTAATGCTCTGATGGTTTATTAATCTATAGTCCAAACTCTAAACCGTCCCCCTTTTCTTGTTCCTGTCCTGATGCTGACTCTGTTGTCCTCCTGATGAAGTAGAAGTTGTTGCTGATTACCTTAGAGATTAAGTAAATGTATTAACTGTGTTGTTATTTGTCTTTTGTTTTCCAGGTACCAACTGCTACTGTTTTAATACTGCTGCTATTTTCATAGCGCCATAGATAGATGTTTTTTAAATTCATGTTACTAAATCTTTTACCTTAAGCCCAACATTTTAATGCTAATTAGTGGTTAGTGAGTGTTACTCTCATACTCATGAGTACTCATTGACTCTTTTCGTTTGTTGATTCAATGGATTCAATTTCTCTTGCTCAGATTCTATTGCTATGGTTTTGTGTATTCTCTATTGAAATAAAAATTCTCATTGCGTTGATTAAGCTTAGGTTCATTCGCCGACTCAATCAGCCTTTAGTGTTTCTTTACATGTATCAATTGAACTTGCGAATAATATTTGTGACTTTAGCATTGTTAATATATGGAAATAAATATTTTAACTTCTTAATAAACGTGTGTGGTTATTAATGGTAGCATTGATCTTGGTGTATCTTCATTGGTTTTATAATGGTGTATTGTTTGATATTTGACTTGATGCTTCTGACGTTTTCTTTAAAGTAGGTTTGTTATGGTTCATCGACCTATAGCTTGAAATCTACTATCTGGTCTGTTGTGACTAAAATATAGCAGAGATTTCTGCTTTAACAATGGCAGTAAGGTATGACCCCCAGGGAGAATTGTCATCCCATATTAATCGATCTAGGGGTTAGAAAGGGATTCATTTTAGCCCACTTTTTATAATTGGTCTATATTAATGGGATTTTGGACCACATGAATCATGTTGCTGCTGATGTACCTAGGATTGGAGAATGTGCAATTCCAATACTTTTATATGCAGATGACACAGTCTTATTAGCCCGCACTTCAAAGAGTTTGCAACTATTAATTAATTATTTTGGTGACTTTATGGAGGGGTAACATTTAAAAATAAATCATGATAATTCATTCATAATGTCTTGTGGTCCAAAATATTAAAAACATTATGACTCACACGATGGGGGAACTGCTCTGCAAAGAACAAATGCCTTTAACTATCTAGGAATCATTTTTAGCTCTAGCAATGCCTGGAAAGCTCATGTTGAAATAAAATTTCAACAGATGACAAAGAACTTGGAGGCAATCTTTCACTTTGCATGAAGTCTAAGACATAAACCGCTTCCAGAAATGCTTAAATTTATTTAAGGCAAATGCATTTCTGCAGCTACGCATCTGGGGCCTCCAAGATGTAGAACCTTTACAATGCGTTGAAAATGGTTTTGCAAGCTGCCTTTTGGCTATTCTTAAAAACACTGCTAATTTCAATTCACATGAGCAATTGGATTTCACCTATACGGAGGATCAGATTAAAAATTGCCTATGTTACTTTGGGCTAAATGTTGGTTGAATGCTGAAGGGAATTTCACTAGAGATTGTATTAGGGACTGCTTAGCTTTACACGGTATGGAGAAATTACCATGTCTTAAGTATGTGAAGAGTTTTGGCTGAGATTGGGCTCCCTGATATTTTTTTAGATCCAGAACACATGTGACGGGATGCCAAGACACTGATAAAACAATATAATGTGGAATTTTCTAGGACTAAAAGACTGCATAATATTTTAAACTTGAAAACAGTTGAGTGGTATTTCTCGATTGTGAAAACAGATTACACAGAGCCTTATTTATCTTGGTTCACAAATGTATATTATCATACTTTGCTATTTTTTTTAGGTTAGATCCGATACATTTTAAGTTTGCGTTTCCTGTGCAGTGTGGTTGTGCTACTCCAGCCATTCTACTAAACAAAGCACAAGTCACTTTATGATGTTTTGCCCTCTATATGAATCTCATAGAAAAGCTTTTTTAATTCCCTGTTTGAGAACGACCAGTTTTAGAAACTTTTGAAGAACCTTGTCTCCATGGAAATAGTTGCGCAGTCATGAATTTTATTAGATTTGCCCTTTGTATAGGCAATTGGTATGAGTTATTGTCATTGTAAATGGTAATTTAAGTAATTGTTGCTTTTAATGTTCTGGCTGTTTTTATTTCTTTTGGGTTTAATGAACAGTTACTGTTTCACTTGTGATTTTATGGCAATGATTTTGCCCAATAAAGATTATTTGGCTGACTGACACGAGGAACTTGAAAACTCTGAAGACATGCCCTTTAGAAGCCTTACATCAGTTTTAAATTTATTTCCAGTCAATTGTGTTGCAGGGAGGGGCTAATTTCTGAAATCTGTCTCACTAAATTGGCATAATTTTTATCCTAATTGCGTTAAGGTTGGAAGTATAACACACTGTAACACGTGTAATTGAAAAGTCACAAACAAGCAATCAAAAAAAGTAGGACCTTCGGTAAAGTCCAGCCCCGAATACCCCAAACTTCTGCCTCAAAGTTTCTTACCCAGCCTCCAAATCTATAATCTGCCCAAATCCGAACTCTGAAAACGCAAACCACCTTCTCTGGCTCGGAACATTGAACACTATCCAGCAGGAATCAGAGTGTATATCACCAGCTTTTGTAAGATTTTCTGGGACAGGCCGACGTTGCACAATGAACCCACCCACCTGTCTTCCATTGGACCAGGCCGACATTGACAGGCACCCTCTTCCCCACCGGCTACCTAATTAGGGCTGTCTTGCCCACGTGATCCAGGCCGAAACGGTTGTCTGACCCGCGGCTTCGAGGCAGGAGGCACTTATAGTTGGGACGCTGTGTACGTTGGTCGGGTCTTGAGGTCGAGTTGTCTGATTTTCCTACCCCCATCTTGATGCCAAAATGAACGCGTTGAAGCTGCGGAGGGCCAGCGCCACTAAAAAGCGAGCTGGGATTGGCCGGTGCTCATCTCCCGTGCCCGTGGCACTTCTGCCCCTGAAGAGAGTTGGTCGACTTGATGTGGTGGTTGCGACGGAGACCCGACGCTCAAAAAGTACAAGTCATATATATATATATTTGTGTATGCTCTTGAGTTATCATACATCCTGAGGCGCATATAGTCATACACATGGCTGTGTTTACATACCCCATGCATGCCAACATTTCAGAATAGGTAGGAGAATAAAAAAAAAATAATCGGGAGAATATATTTTTCCCATTGACTTCTATTGATTAAGAGGCAATTTCAGGAGGGAGACAGCCAAAACGGCTTACAAAACCGAGAGTCTGCCGGCTGAATATGGTCTATTTGCTCCATTCATTCATTTGTAGGGTGTGAGTGACGCCCTTTACTCAGATTGATCATATAAATAAAAAAGTGCCTAGACCGAAATCGGTTCATTTCTAGTACAAAAAAATCAGCCAGTTGCTTTAATAAAACCTCTAACTAGTCGAGCCGATCCAAAGGCATGGTTTGGCTCTAAGAGCCCTTCTACGACCTGAGCCATGAACGTGTTGTATATACTGTGTAAAAATATGATTACGTATTTTATCATTTGAAAAAAGTGTATTTGTTATATGTGCGGATGATTTGAAGTTTAGTAGATCAGAATGCATCACTGCATTAAGGAGCGTTCATCACAGGTACTTACAAACGTTCCTACCACCTTCTGTCCTGACTATAATGTCAATAGTGAACTATGGAAACTCAGTTGTATGTGCAACCTAAATGTGGGCTGGGTTTCTATGCAGTTAAAAAACAAAACAACAATAACAAAAGCCCTGGAAGCTGCCCTTGTCATTTTGTCAGCACGCACACCTTGCACGCGCACACCTATAAAATGGGCCACATTATTTGTTCTTTTTGTTTTTAGTTATTTATCCGAACAATATAAAACGTGCATAGATTTTTGTTTTGGTAAACGAGCAAGTAAATGGAGAAACAACGCTGATAGTGGTGGTGATTGTGGGGGGGTGGGGGGGGGGTAAGCCACACTATGTCTCGCAACAGACAGAGCAAGCCCTGTAGTAAGCGCCACCTAAAAGGGAGGTGAACTGAAATACATCAATTGCTTAGGATCAGTAATTGTACCACTCTTGTTTGTTCTTGATCTGGTATCTGCTCTTGGGTCTGTTAATGTTTTTGGTCCATTTCAAAAGCAGTTCCTCAACTTGGGTATTTCTCGAGTGTGTTTATGTGTTGAGGCTTTCTGACTGGGATTTACCAAGGTTTTTTTTTAGAGTGACAGTTTCACATAACAAGACCAGGGAAACTGCTTTCAGTTCACTAGTTTCCCAAACTTTTAGGAGTCCCTGGGTAGTCTAGAGTGTCTGGGCTCATTGTGCCAATGTGATCATTTTACCAGTGGTGTCCAGGAGCTTAACTTTGCAATAGACCGCACAATCGAACACCATTAAACCTCTTTTGCAGTTGATCTTCCTGGTAGCAAATTCCTGCCTATTTAGTAAGCTGGCCTGAATATCCCAACTTCCAGCCTATACTTTTACTTATGAAAAAGAAAATTACTGTACCTTTTTGTGCAACACTACACTGTACACTGACATCATGTTTAAGGGTCATGCTGCAACCAGGAGAACAGTCCCTGTTCCTCTAGAGCAGAGTTTAGTTATTAAATGTGCAAAACGGACTTTGTCCTCTTGAGGAAAGCCTTGGGAGAACAGTTTCTACTTCGCTCTTTTCCACTCCTGGGAACTGGTTAAGATCAAATTTGATGAGATAAGACGGCTCACCCTCTCCCATGTTAGTTTAAGTGCCTTCTGTCTATGCTGTTAGTATTTCACAGGCTGGGCCTGCGCTTATCTTTGGGGCAACACCGCTTGAGGTTGTGGAGATCTGATGTCTGTCCTGGCTCATCCTAAGGGACTGCTGTATGGATGTCTGAACACGCCCAGTCAGGGGAGTGTAGACATTGCCAGTACAAGCAAGGAAGTGGCTATTCCCGGTCATGCTGCTCGCTGTACACTGGCCCTGGCTTTGTGGGTTGTGCTTTGGGACCAAACAGAAGCCTCGTCTACAGAAACAAAGCTAGCAGCCCTTCTTGGGTATCTTGGCAGATATGATATTCTCTTGTGAATCACTTTCCTCTGTGATGACAGGGAATGCCTTCTTCCTGATTACAAATTGAAACTGTGAAATTCTGTTGTAGTTCAGTCAGTGCCTC
This sequence comes from Pleurodeles waltl, assembly GCF_031143425.1. Classification (NCBI taxonomy): domain Eukaryota; kingdom Metazoa; phylum Chordata; class Amphibia; order Caudata; family Salamandridae; genus Pleurodeles; species Pleurodeles waltl. The sequence goes on from NC_090446.1 coordinate 714,824,112, forward strand.
GCACTTCTGTGCTGTAGTTTCTTTCAGCTGTATACCTGCAAACCATGCTAATAATCTTTAGGAAGGCCCCACGGGCACCTATGGTTAGTAAGGACACCCTGAACACAAAGCCAGACCCTTGGATATGAGTGGTGTATATCTTACCTGAGTTGCAGCATCTGCTTCTTTACTATTTCCCTCTATTAGGCAGTGTCCACATTCAAGGACACCTTTAACGCCCTTCCTAAACTGTCGGTCTGTTTGTTCATTAAAGGAAGTCCTCAGGGTAGCTTCTTTAGCCAGAGTGTAGAAGTCCCCAGGTTTCTTGTGCTCAAACCGGGCAAATGGGAGTTGGCAGTCAAGGCCCCAACCATGGAGCACTAAAGAGTTTCACAGTTGCCAGTGAGGAAGAATTTAATATTCTGGTAGAGAAACCTTGGAACACTGGCTGGATGTTTCAGTCTTATCTTTTGTACTAAAGATGCAGACAACGTTTGTATATATCAATAGTCCGCTCTGAGACTAAAATTTAGCAGATACAAACATTTGTTTACTTTTCTCGGATTGCACTATTCACAGGCTTTGTCTTTAGGTATCAACAGGAAGGCAGAGGGAAATATGGGGTCTTCTGTCAGGAAAGAACAAAAGACTGGGCACTTAAGAGAAAGCCCCAATAATATGTCTGGAATGAGTAGTAGACACTTGAAATTAGGTCGATTTTCGGTATGTTGATAACTTCAATATTTTGTCCTGGTTTCAGTTGGAAACTTCGGAGACCTTTCGCAGCCATTTCGGAAAACTAGATGCCTAGAGGAGCTTATGTAGATGCGGCCAGTGGTTCTTGCACTGAATGCCCTGCAAAAGTCAGAAACTAGCTGAAAAATAAAACTTAATTTCTCCACATTTCTGTAATGGTAAATTCCAGAATTTGTGGGGAACAGAAAAAGTCCCACCAAGTGCCCACACTTTTACCAATAAAAAATATAATTCACTTTGGCTGTGTGACTATTATACCTGATAGGAACGCACCAAATCTGTGGCCACGTGAACTCAATGTGAACTTCACCAGGTCACAATTTTGGACTATTCCTCTTCTGTTCAGTAGAGCCATTTACATGTGGAGTACTGTTTTTATTTGGAGAAGTGTGAGAACATTGACAGTAGGATTTGTGTTATTTTCCTGAAGTTCCTGAGTTTTCTGTCACAGAAAAGTGAGGAAATTGTGATCGTTTTTTTAAAATCCATGCTTTGATATTTTCAGAGAATTCTGGGTAGAAAAAGCGTTGGAATGCATGAAAGCCACATCACCGTGATCTCTTTGAAAACTCTAGTTTTCAGACATGTCAGAGGTTTTAGGCTTCACTGGGTGCTGACTGACAATTGGGCCCAAATACTGCAGATATCCTCCGTGCTCAAATATACTGAAAATCCATAAGTCTTACCTCCACACTTAGGCAAACTTTGGAGACCCAGAGAACACCGATTTAGAAACACTGACCATTGTCTTATTTAGTGCATTGTCCCGTCCAACCAAGCAGGAAAAGGGCGGTCTGGCACCCCGCAAAAGAAACCACATAAATGTGTAAATGTTGAAAACATGATTGTGCTAGGTTTCCATACATCTAAGGGGTGATATCTGTGAACAACAAGACAGGTACCGTAAACTGGCATTCTGATCACACTTAGTTTACAATTTTCCCAGAAACACTGCACTCAATTTCCCAAAAAGCACTACATCCAGTTTATCGCCTTTGGACACTTTCACCCCATAGAAAAAAATCCATACACTGCATTTCATTTTCCTTCAAAACGTCTCTGATGCTTTGTATCCGGTTTACCACATCTAGGCACACTGGACTCAAAGAAAACGTAACTTATCTGGTAGACCATTGCAGAGAACATGCAAAGGAACTAAGATTGGGGTGGGTCAAGCTTTAACAGGGCTATGTTCCTGCATGAAGGAGACTGGAGGAAATTGTATTGTTTTGGAAAAATAGATGCTAAAAATCAGTCAGGATGAGGGAGATATAGAAGTTGTGAGAAGACACATCAGGATGTGTAGATGATTAAAAAAACACATGGATGTGGTATGTTTCCATACATGCAAAAACAAGGTGATTGGATGATTGCTTGAATTAATCTCATCCATTGGTAATTGGTATGGGCCATGGGCTATTGCTTTTTCGCCCAACATGCCATTCTAGACAGGGACCTGCCGTATGCAAATCAATTTTGGTCCTGCTCCAGTAGGCACTGTCCAGCCTGAACTGCCAGCCAAAGTCCCCTCCAGATAGGAACACAAGCAATCCACATCGGTTTTACCTACTGAGGCCTCATCAGTGAGGTATAGTTTGAGTCCCATGGCACAGTGAGCACTGGATACAAATCTGGACATAGCCTTGCCACTTAGAACGTCTGCTGCAAAAATATAAAACTGAGGTGGCATGGTGGCCAAAGGAACAATGGGGTGGCATGCTACGTTGAGCTATTGCCAGTGGTTAGACTTATTGCAAGTATTCCTCCCTTTACCTTCCGCGAGTCTAATGTTTCTGTATATGCCAGGTATGATACTTTTTACTAAAAAAACACACACACAGAATTATGGTATCCCTATATAAATGGACATCTCTCATTTCTTTATAATTGGTGCCCAGTGACACACTCGGCCACCTATTATAAAGAAAAGACCTCCGAACTCGGCTGTAATAAGTTATTGTAGTCGTATTCTGATGTCACAAGGTAGCTGAGGTGAAAGATAGGTCAGGTCATGGAGCAGGTCCTTAACGCAACAAAAATGAAACATTGCTTTTCTTTCTTCTGCCTCTATTTTTCTAGCTTATGCTAACAGAAAAAAATGATTATTTTCTTCATTGCTTAGGTAATGATAGGAAAGTTAGAATCTTTCTGCATGTTTCTACATATTCTGAGCTACAACAGTTTTTTTCTTCTTTTTAAACTGCCTATTGAGCTGTTTCTATTATCTTTTTGCAACAAATATTTATTAGTGGTTTTATTTTTATTCGGAATGTTTGCAAATATGCTCTCTCTTTCTGGAAGAGCTATGCATCAGTGTTTTAAGTGGTTTGTGGGAAAGGTAATGAAAGGTGATTGTGTGACCATCTATTGTATGGGATATAATACCCCATGCCTTGGAGTTCCATAACCTAGTAAATGTCGTGTGATTATAGAACTCCTCGGTGACTTTGGATATCCTTATAATGTACAACAGGGGGTACTTTATCCTATATATTTCATTAAAAAAAATAATGAACGTTATATATAGGCTCATATTTTAAACATACAAAACCATACAATTTCAACTGTTCTAGTTAGTTATCTCAAGTAACTATAACTCATGCCCTAAGGTAACTATAGCCCACGCCCAAGCACAGTTTTTTCTTCAAAAGTTTTACTGCAAATATTACCATGATATTAGCCATGATGTTATCAAAGATGTCATGAGGGCCATAATTTGTGTGGTAATTAGCAGTGCATGGCCAGGGCACGAGTTAAAGTTACCTTAGGGCATGAGTTATAGTTACATGAGATAACTATACCAGCTGAGGTTCTATGGTTTTGTACGTTTAAAGTATGAGCCTAACTATAATGTCCATGTATAGACCTAGTATAGTCCCCAAAGGACAATCTGCGTATTGACAGCCAGCTTTCTGCCAAATGTGGTATAATTCCATCCAGTGGTTTGGGCTGTAGTCGTGTTCAAAGGTCCTATGGTAATTAACATGGAAACACAACTTTTTAGACCCCCCCCCCCCTTTTTGCTTGCCCTGCCCACCACCCTCGAGAGATCACCCTGAAACTTTCTGTGCACAAGAAGAATCATCGGTACCCTTTTGCTTTTTGAAAAGTTTGTGAAGATTCATCAAACGGTGCCAAAGATACAGGCAAGTCAAAAAATACTTTTTCTATGGAAACATGATCCTAAGTATAACTACCTACTGTCTTTGGTCTGTAGTCAACAACGCTTCAACCTCTACTTAGCATAAGGTATTCATCAGGACGGAGGTGAATAGACGAGCACCGCAATGTGGGGTGTAGCATCCACATAAAAGGAGGGGAACCGACTGGTGGAGCGGTGGTCACAATGATGGGCCAAGGGTATAACTCCTTCATGTGTCTTATTTTATTTTTTTAAATATATTTCTTTATTGGCATTTTCTTATATTACAACAGCAGGTCCCAATCATGTATCAGCAAACATGTCAGCACGTAGGGAAGCACCAATTGTAACAGTATAGACGTATAGCAACAAGCAGATGGAAAAGCAATAGGAGCACATGTAAACTTGCTGTTTCAACATTACAACAAAAGAAATGAGCTAAGTCCATACATTTCCCAAGGTGGCACCAAATATAGCAAAACTAATAGGAGCAAAAAAAACAAAAACATAATTATGGTAATATAAATTGTAAACAATGAACCAGGACCTCATGGGCTATAGGGATGCGTAACATCATAGTCCATGTAACTAGAATAAGAAAAAGGACAGGAGCATTTGTGACAGAGGCGACAAGCGTAGGGCACACTTTGCAGCCAGCCGTTCAGTGCATCGGATGGATTATAGGTGCCCGTTGGTTTTCTTGGGACCCTTCATAGTGGGCACAGCCTATGCTGATGCAACCCTGAAATAGTGGGTGTAGTCAGTAAATACGCAAGGATGTGTAACTTGTCCTAAAGTTTCAGCACATGTGTTTTTTCCACAGTATAGCAGCATCTCCTCCTCCCCAGGAGCTGTAAACCATGTAAAATGGTGTCATCTTCAGCTGTTGCCAATCCGTGTACCGCACGGAGCCAACTTCCAACCAAGGGTGGCTGCACTGCCTTCAGGTCATTGGTATCAAGCTCTTAAATAGGGCTATGCCCAGGTCTGCTAGTTTCATGTGGTGTTTGGTGCGTTTCGTTCGTTTAGTATTCCCCAACAGGCACAGCAAGGGGTCAGGTGGTAGTTGCACATCGACCACTGCTGATAGGTGCTCGATCGCCTGCACCCACACTCTTGCCAGCATCAGGGCACTCCCATATCCTACGGGGAAAAGTTGCATCCTAATATTCGCAGCTCGGGCACCACAGGGCCACTTCTAGGAACATCTTGTGTAACTGGTGTGCTGTAAGGTAGGTGTGGTACAGGTAATTGAACTGCATACATTTCAGGTGGGCATTGGGGAAGATGCGCTTCATCTGCTCCAGGGCCATCCCCCAATGCTTGGTTGACAGTACCACGCCCTAAGTACTCATACCATTGTACCTTATTGTGTACTGCATGACCTGCATCAGTAGCCTGCAGAGTCGTGTAGAGCCTTGTGAATGCTTTCCTACCTAGACGGTGTGTAAGAATGCACTGTAGCCCGTGGTGTAGGGCTGGTCCCTCCTGTCCCACTGCCCAAGTACTTCTTATCTCCAAGATAAACTCATTATGGGCTAGTAGTAGGCCTGCCCCAATCCCACACGCACCTCCTGAAAGAAGCGCAAGGCACCATTGTCGCATAGGTTCTCATTATCCTAATGAGACTACTGTATTGGGGCAGCAGAATCACCTGTACTGCGGGGGACTGAGTCTGAAACCGCTCCAGGTGATGCTTGTCGGCCTAATCTGGGTTTGTTCTGGCTAACTAGCAGTGCCTCATCTCCACCCAAGAATAGGGATGATTGGGCAACACATAAATGACTCCTCTGGGGAATCGTGGTTGCTCAGATCTCATCCGTTTCTCTCAGTTACATTAGTCTCACGTATGCAAGGACAGTCAGAGGTAGAGTATAGTTCAATAAGGTTTTATTGAAGTAACTGCATCTTAGATAAAACATGTTTTGCAATAACTAGGACGATGAAGCACAACAGGATTAAAATTGTGACAAGGAGAGTAAAACACAAAAATAACGCTACCATGTTGTCACTACAGTTTTTAAGAATAGTTCCTACCTAGGCTAGGATAGAGCACAGCATGTTCAGCTCTAATTCTGCCCTTCAGGTTCCCCCTGGGAAGACATCATCCCTCATACCTGATCAAGAGGCCTGTAGTCTACATAAGCAGCTGCAGTGAAGCATTCAGCAATCGGCATACAGTCATGGTCATATGGCTGGAATATCCCTCTAACGCACATGGGTCAAAAGTAGTGTTTTTATAATAAAACACCTGATGTTCCAAGAAAGGATCCCCACGTAAGAGTATATATGTTTCTGGGAACATTGGAGACAAAAAGTACCACTTTTGCCAGCAACCTATCTTATTGCAGCCTTGAGAAAGCACAGAGTGAAAGAAATGTCTTGTTTAAGAACGGGGTGCTGACCTAGGCTAAGAAGAGCTAGATAGAGAAAATAAAACAAGACCGCAAATGTAGCTATTGTTAAAATAATATAACAAAGCTAGAATAAAACATATCTAGGTTAAAGTGCACAGCGGAGGGCCTAGTTTGCTAAAATAACATGTCTAAAACTACAGCTAAAACGGCTACACAACACCCTCCCCTTGCCGGTTCAAAGGTTGTTCAAAGCCTAATTATGTACAAAAGCTACTAAAATTCAACCTAAGGCATTTATACGGGAATGACAATAATGACAAGTTAAAAAGACACTTGAGCATGTATGAAAAGGACAATTTAAAATGTTAATTGTGGCGTCAGGAAAATCCAAATTTCAAATGTCAAAGTCTGTTTTAAAGTTGCCAATTGAATCCGGGATAATTGAAGATAGGAAATCTTCCACTTTGGAAGTTGGTAAAGTAGGAAGTTCATCGCCATGAAAAACCAAGGAGCATTCGTGTTCCAAAGCCTGAGCTCCAGCCAAGGCAGCAGCATTCCGTGGTATGCCCAACAGTGCGTTTAGAACTGCATGATCTACAAAGGGCAACTCATAAACAGCTTCCTGTAGCAAACTCACCCTCAACGTGCATGTCTGGTAACGAGCCCTCAGCGAGACCATCAACAGATCAGCGTCCAATGAAAGGAAGCACTGTGTAGAAAGACATACTTTCAGTGCATATTCAAACTAGCACCAGAGGCACCAAAACACGGGCTGCACACCATGTAAAACCGGGGTTAATGACAGCGACCAGTCACACTCCAGTTGCTCCAGGAGCGATGCTCCAAAGTACTGCATCATGCGTTCACGACACAGCTGCGCTGGCGGAAGCACTTTCAGTCCTCCTTGTTGCAGCGGGACAACCTTTGTGCAGAGAGTGTAGCAATAGCAAAATGCCACCTATTATAGCCAAAGTGATCAGAAATCCCCCGAAAATACTGGAGCATATTGAGTGGTCGGCTGAAGATATTAAGCCGAATATAGAGGAGAAGTTGTAAACGAAACCAGAGTCAACACCCTTAAAGAAATTAGCAATTCCAGTAGTACTGGACGCAATAAATATCCATCCCACGAGTTCACCATAGTATCTCTGAAAGTTAGTACTTTAAAGGGACTGTATCTCTGCCGATGACCTTGCAACCTGAAGCGCATAGGTCTCGTGTGCAGATGTAAGCACCACATGTTTTTGAAACAATAAAGCCTTGAGTCTGCTCAACTTGTCAAAATTCACATTTGAAGTAGCGATATGGAGCCAAATCTCAGCTACTTCCCTCTGTCGTGTAGGAGGAAAAAGTAAGTTCCCGCAGCATGTAACAATTTTAGAGACCGAAACGACATAAACTATTCCGGCTGGCATTCCACAACAGCTCTCACTATTGAGGAGAACAAAGCTGCCATTCGAGAGCACCTGGAACACCGGTCTAATCAAGGGGCCTGGTATTCCCTTCAGGTAACAAGCCAAGTTTGCTGCTGAAGCGTTGCACACCCCGTGCAAGGACAGCTGTTTACAAACCATTGAATGGCTGACAGAAGTTTCGCATTTACTACCACTAAGAAAGATCTCTTTCATGCCACTGAGACATTTGTACGAGATGGGTAGCTCCCACACCTCATGGATGTAACTATCTCCTAGCAACATCACAAAACAAAATAAAATAAAATGATGGATGGAGTGTTGAAACTTTTCAAACACTCGCCCCCAGTCACAGATCTGGGTTTAGTCAATTTTTCTTTTGGTCGCCTAGTCACCCCAGTTTGAACCCAGCCATATGCAAATCAGTCTTGACCCTGTTCCCCATGGGAACAGTCCAGCCCGAACTGCCAGGCCAGGTCTTCCCTGGAAAGGAAACAAGCATCCTGGGACCAGTTTCAGGGTATCACCCTTCATCAGCCAGGCTAGCTTGAATCCAGTGGCACAGCGAGCAAGGGACCCACGTTGGGGCATACCCCTGCCACTTCGGGCACACAAAGCAGCATCACAAAACAAAATGATGGACGGGGTGTTAACTTTTCAAACACTCACCCCCTGTCACAGATGTGGGTTTAATCCATCGTTATTTTGCCTGCCACGTCACTGATTTGCATATGGCTGGGTCCAAACTGGGGTGGCATGGTGAGCAAAAGAACGATGGATTAAACCCAGATCTGTGAATGGGGGTGAGTGTCTGCATTGTTCAGCACTCCGTCCATCATCCTTTTGTGTTGTAACTATCTCCTAGCCTTTCATATCGGCCCACTGGAATGTGTTTTTAGCAGGATGTGAATTGAAGTGTTGAAATAGGCAGGTTGATAACCTTGTGTATTAACCACTCAGCAGATGGTGTTTCAGCCACAGTAAAAGGCAACTTTTCTAATTTCTCAATATTTAACATGACATAAGTAGCTTCTTTTTTAGCCATTAGTTGTAGTTATATGTCCCTTGCTCTAACGTGTTGCCAGGGAACGCGACCTGCCTTCAGTGTTTCTAGTGTCCAACCTAACTGCATAATGGACCTTATTTGACTCTGTCTGAGGTGTAAAGAGGACATGTTGCTTTGTACTATGTCTATCGCAAAAGAAACAATGTTGCTTAAGGTGTATATCCGGTCGGACAGGGTATTAATTCCATTATCTACCACAGCTAATGCCTTCTGTAAGTTTTCCTGATCTATTTGCCTTAACCGGACGACAGCTTCTTGTTGAGAAAGCTACCAAATATCATTATAGACTTCATATAAGAAGCGCCTTCTGCGTTGTTTTCTGGGGCCTAACAGGAAATCATGTAAGTCAGTGTTATTAGACAGGAGACTGAGGTGTTCTCTAACAGCATCTAGTGAGGAACCCTTCAACCATTGCTGGCATAGTTTCCCTACACTGTATTTTGTTACTATACCCACATGTTCAGATGACATATAGTGAGGGTCAGGCCTACTTGTTCTAAAACCCCCTGTGGAGTTTATAAAATGTTTGACACCCATTAGTATCTATTGGCCACAATAATCACCCACCAAAACGTGAAAGTGAAGCATTAAACGTGCCATTCTGGACCCATTCATCGAGCTGATCTTCAGTAGCATTTATATACTTTTGCCATTTGTAAAATTTTGCAGGGGCAGGAATACTGGGCGCATTAAAATTCCTAATTTTCCCTAAGCCTAAACAACCTGTGTGGTGTTCAGTTTCATTTAAAAATATCATTTGAACAGGTATCAGGCATGCTCTGAACAAAGCTTCCTTTCCTCTTATTTGCCAATTTGTTGTACCCCACACACTTTTTAAGTCAATCGACTTCAACCAATATTCATAGCCTTCTATAGCCAACCGGGAAACAAAGGAATCTGAATAAATGAATTTTGTATCTGTCAATAATATGTATACATTTTCCATAAATGCCAAATTGAAATAATGATTTAGCATTTTTAACATTGTGCTAAGAAAAATATGCAAAGTTTTCAGAATATGTTCTAGAACTTCTTTGTGGAGGAGTTGGACAATGTTCCCATTGTGTGTAATTAAATATAGCCTTTAGAGTACTTGCTCTGTGAATAAAATGGTTTCCATAATAATAATAGCAGAACATGTCACCATAATCTTCTTTGGATTGATAAACATCCTCAATTTCAAATACAGTAAAATACTGTAATTCAGTCAACATAGAATCAACTGTTTTCACATCCCAATCATCAGAAACAACTGTGGGTATTAATACATTGTTCATAGAAAGTTTAAACACATATGGTATATGAATGACCTCCGTCGGGACGTAAATATCAAATGTGACTCTATCCCAAATAATCCCATCAGGAATTGGTATAGCGGAAATGTTCACAAAAGACATGTCTCTGCAGATCTTGTGAGAAGAAAAATGGGGCTTTAGGACCTCATCCACCAGTTCAACGGTTGGTCGTTCAGGAAGGCAATGACCATGTATCAGTAGAAAGAAAGTAATAAAAAAGCCAATCTAAAGGAGGAAAACTAATATAGTCCAGGAAAGCCACAGATAGTTACACGGGAAAATAAAGTAATTTGATTTTAAGCCAATTTATCAGCTTACATGTTTGTGGCATTTCAGGTGTAGAAGAGGCAAATGAGTCCAAAAAGGTGTTGTTAATGTTGGCAAAGTATCCAGAAGCAGTTTGTGCAAAAACTGGAGCCGTATTTGAAGGAGGAGAACTGGTAGGGGTCTCTGCGGTGCTTCACTGTAAATGACGCCATCCGTTTGTGTAGAAGTCGAGTCAAATCGATCAGCAATTTCCGTGTTGCTTGTAGTAGATGTTAGTGTAACTAATGCAAGATCATTTCCCACCCTCCCCAAGCTCGGAGAGGTGTCAGCGTTGCTGCTCAAAACTTGTAGATGGACATCTTGACCAGTAGTGAGAGGGATTCGGGTACTACTGGTTGGTCTTCTTGGTCTGCTGGGCATGATCGGCCACATGGTGTAACTTGACATTGTCGATGGAGACAATGCAGTTTTCTTGAAAGGCAGCGGTGGTAGAATGACAGTTCTGGTACCGTGTACTACCAGGACTGGGACCGGTACATGATAGGAAGGACCAAACTCCTTTTTCACATCAGCTTATTCACGTATTAAATCCCCAACCTTTAGAATCCAGCCGGTAGACGTCATTGGTACTTCCTTAATTCCTACGGAGGCAGCACTGGCAAAAGCGTTGTCATCACGGAATTGTTGTAATTCCTATAAGACAGTGGCACGTTCATTTATGTCAAAAGGTGTTTCTGCCATCTCCGTGCCAGGGCCATCAAGATCTGGAACATAGAGTTCCAAGCAGACACTTGTATGAAGTACAACCGCCACCCCCCCCCCCGGGACTTTCTAGGCAGATTATTAAGTGCTCTCTGGACTCCATGCAGGGGATTAAGCCAACTACGAACCATACCTAATACTCTGGCTGTTAAGGATTGCTTTAAATCTCGGTTTCGTCGCTCCACGACACTGTTTACCTGAAATGGAGACAAGTAATGGAGTTGGACCCCTAACAAAGCCATGGCATCCCTGGATGCCCTTGAGGCGAAAGTAGGGCCCTGGCCCGAGTGGAAAGCTGCAGCTTATGTGCCGATAAAGACTTGCAAATCTTTAATAACAGTCTGAGTGTCAGCCGAGCGTTGTGGCCACACCCATAGAAATCTGGAGCAAGAGTTGACAGCAACTAAGATGTATTTAGATGCACTGTCTGCTGTTAGGGGACAGCAATGGTCCAAGTACACACTTTGTAGTGGTTTGTTAAAAATTAGGAGGGGTGTCTGCGGTGGACGTTTGCCATTGGAACCCTTAATTTGTTGGCAGATATCACAACAAAGGACATACTGCTTGGTCTGTTTATATAGACCTGGTCACCAATAACGTGCTTGCAATGATTATATTGTAGCCACCACACCTGCAGAAGCAGAGGCAACCCCCTCATGTGCTGCTTTAATCAACTCTGGTCTAAGGTCTTTATTTGGAATTACTCGAACTCCCATGCTTGGTATTTTTACTTCTGCATCAAGGAAGCCTCCTATCTGGTAGGAATATTTAGCAGGGAATGCTTTTGGTAAAGGCGTGCCTTCAGCCGTGGCTTTCACGGTAGCCCATATGTCATCATCCGGTTTCGTTCTAGAACGAGTTACTGCAGCAATAGAAGCCGTAGCTACTGCCAATTTGGCTACTTCATCAGCCAGCGTATTCCCAGCAAAGTTTATTTCAATGCACTGGTGTCCAAGTGTATGTACAATATGGACATTTGGTAGCGTTTCCTTTAGATCGCTACTTTCCCCCACAGAAGTCTGTGTTTGATGGTGTTAGCTTTGGAATCTCTGAACCCATTCTGGCGCCAGTAATGCAGATATTCATTAAAGGACTTGATACAATAGTATGAATCACAGACAATCAGCGTTAGCTGGTCAGGAGCCGTATGTTCCAGTGCCATCACCAGAGCCTTTAGCTCTGCTAGTTTTGCAGTGCAATCCCGTAGGGTTTGCATGAAAGCTTGTTGTGGATAGAATTTACTGCCCTCCATATAGCCGCTTACGACTGCGCAAGCAGCGGAGTATTGATGCTTAGTGCCTATTGCAGGTTGAGCGGAGCCATCGGTGTACATGAATCTTTGATATTGATCAATAGGCCAAGTATTTGCCAGAAGTGGGTATTTTAGTTCATATTGCAAAAATTCTTGAGTTTGTAACTTTGTATCAAAAATATAGTCAACATCAGTGGGTGTCAGAGACGTTGCCCATTGGCTCAAGGGCTGGGATTGGAGATATGACAATAATGTGATTCCCTTGGGCTAGTTGTCTTTCTTTAATGTTCACAAAACAAAAGAGGGTGGGAAAGTGATTGAAATGGCGCTCCTACTTTCAACCTATTTTCCTATACCCAAAGATAGTACACACGGTGCTCAAAACTAAGGTTTCACCCCCCAACACCTTACCTGATAACACTAATGTTATCAACACCATACAATAAGTAATGGCACACGTGTAAATCAATAAAGTAAATCAGTACATGATGTGTTACAAATATAATGGAATGACAACAATATATTCACAAATCCTGTCCTTTACATAGTTCAATAACTGTTTAATTCACATTATTGAAATTCTGCAGTCTGATCAACATGTCCCATCCAAAGAATTGTTTCACATGAAATGAACTCCTCATAAAGGTCAACACGTGTTTCATCCGGGGTGTACCCCTGGATTTCCTCCGGACCTCCTAGAATAATATTATCCATAATTAACAAAACAATATTTAATGTCAGTATTACATACATTATCTAGTCAGTAATCATACCATTTCTCCTTATCCAGCAGTGGTAACCATGCAAGTTATCAATCTCACCGGACCGTGAAGTCCCCCTATCTTAGTGAATAACAGTGTAATACCAAACATAAATAAAATGTGGCAGAAAATAAGCAATACAACCAAAAAGTAAATAATAGCCTATGTGCCATATGTTATACATGCTCACAGATTGAATCAATTTATCAGCCTTGGGGGTGCCACCAAAGTGTGTAGACCCGAAGAATAGATGATATATACCTTAGAATCTCATAGCGTATTGCTGTTCGGTATCTTGTACACTCTTGGTTTCTTTAGAGTATCAGAATGTTTACATGTAAGCTAGAGACACATGAATAAAAGTATTACTCAATACCCAGTGATCAATGTTCTACCAAAACTTATGAAATGGAATATTCATAATTTTCGCTTACCAATCTCTCAATATTGTCCATACGAGCAGTATACTAATTAGCCCAAACCCATATTCAACTTTGTTTCCTAAATTATTATAGAAAACCTAATTAAAACGCTGTCCGCTCCACGTAGTTGAAAAGAGCTTCCCTCCTGTAATTAGATAGATCCCTTACCCGAATCAAGTCGCCAATTTAGTTTAGTTTTCGCTCCCCGTGCCGCGAGTACGCCGACGCACCGTATTCGGACCCGAATCTCTTCGGACGAGTAATTTTAAAGCCCGCGATTTTATAATAAAAATAGAAAACGGACTCCAAACATGTTCTTGTGTGAATTGGGAAACACAAAGGACAGACTATTCGTATTTATTATAATCCCTTATCCCAGTAGACATAATAGAAAACGGACTAACCGACTAAGAAAAAAACCTAGTGCAGATTACAAACCATACATGATGGACCATTCTAACTATTAGATTGCCTATTTTAGATTCAATATCTTGCTGCCTTGTACTCAAGCTCATGATATTTGCTACAACTAAGTTAGCTCCATTGAACTAATTGTATAAAGATTATTAATAGAACCATTATACCTAAATTAAGATACACCAAAGTTCCCAAGTCACTAAACCATTGACCAGGCACAATATCAAAACGGGTCCAAACGGATGCACCGTATGTGCTACATGTGAAGTCAAGCCAACATGGCTACAACCCAAACTAAAATTAAAGAATAAATAAAATCCCCCATCCCTATTTTGAACTATATTTGTAAGAACTCAATTGCATTATCACCTTCCATCAATAACCTTATATTACAATACATTCTCCAAATCTTAAAGCACCTATTTACTAGTCTCCAAGGAAATACTCCATCTCATAGTCCGTATTCAATCCTTGCTCCACTGCTCCTAATTTAATAATCCAAATCGACTCTCTTCTCCGTAAGGCCAATTCCCTATTACCTCCCCTTGGATTCTAATCACAGTATTCAAAGCCAAAAAAATTAAATTCTTTATGAATTCCTTGTGCGTCACATACTCTCATATGTGAGGCTATAGGGTACCGCTCGTCTTCTTGCCTAATCGCTCTCCAATGTTCGGCAATTCTCACCTTGAGAGGGCGTATCGTACTTCCCACATAAATTCTCTCACATTTACACACAAGCATATACACTACATATTTAGTGTTACAGTCTATATGTGATTTGATATCCACTTTATGCCCACTCCTGTCATGGAATAATTTAGGTATAATGGTTCTATTAATAATCTTTATACAATTAGTTCGATGGAGATAACTTAGTTGTAGCAAATATCATGAGCTTGAGTACAAGGCAGTAAGATATTGAATCTAAAATAGGCAATCTAATTACAGGAGGTTAGCTCTTTTCAACTACGTGGAGCTGACAGCGTTTTAATTAGGTTTTCTATAATATTTTAGGAAACTAAGTCGAATACGGGTTTGGGCTAATTAGTATACTGCTCGTATGGACAATATTGAGAGATTGGTAAGCGAAAATTATGAATATTCCATTTCATAAGTTTTGGTAGAACATTGATCACTGGGTATTGAGTAATACCTTTATTCATGTGTCTCTAGCTTACATGTAAACATTCTGATACTCTAAAGAAAGCAAGGGTGTACAAGATACCGAACAGCAATACGCTATGAGATTCTAAGGTATATATCATCTATTCTTCGGGTCTAGACACTTTGGTGGCACCCCCAAGGCTGATAAATTGATTCAATCTGTGAGCATGTATAACATATGGCACATAGGCTATTATTTACTTTTTGGTTGTATTGCTTATTTTCTACCACATTTTATTTAGGTTTGGTATTACACTGTTGGTATAACAGTGTAATACCAAACCTAAATAAAACTAAGATAGGGGGACTTCACGGCCCGGTGAGATTGATAACTTGCATGGTTACCACTGCTGGATAAGGAGAAATGGTATGATTACTGACTAGATAA
The DNA here is from genome assembly GCF_031143425.1 of Pleurodeles waltl. Classification (NCBI taxonomy): domain Eukaryota; kingdom Metazoa; phylum Chordata; class Amphibia; order Caudata; family Salamandridae; genus Pleurodeles; species Pleurodeles waltl. The sequence continues at coordinate 714,839,555 of NC_090446.1, forward strand.
TGTATGTAATATTGACATTAAATATTGTTTTGTTAATTATGGATAATATTATTCTAGGAGGTCCTGAGGAAATCCAGGGGTACACCCCGGATGAAACACATGTTGACCTTTATGAGGAGTTCATTTCATGTGAAACAATTCTTTGGATGGGACATGTTGATCGGACCACAGAATTTAATAATGTGAATTAAACAGTTATTGGAAAGGACAGGATTTGTGAATAAATTGTTGTCATTCCATTATATTTGTAACAGACCTTCATGAGGAGTTTATTTCCTGTGAAACAATTCTTTGGATGGGACATGTTGATCGGAATGCAGAATTTCAATAATGTGAATTAAACAGTTATTGAACTATGTAAAGGACAGGATTTGTGAATATATTGTTGTCATTCCATTATATTTGTAACACATCATGTACTGATTTACTTTATTGATTTACACGTGTGCCATTGCTTATTGTATGGTCTTTCTTTAATGACTGCCATCTGAACAGCAGTGAGAATTTTATCAGTGGGAGCAAAGCGTTGTTCTGCTGTTGAATACAGATGTGATTTGTATGCAGTCGGGACTGTCTCACCCTCATTGAATGTTACATAGGTGAAACCAATGCCACCATCAATTACTCTGATGACCAGATGATTTTTTTATTGCTCCTTGTGTGTAGGTGCTGTGCTGCAGGCATGTCTTGTTGCAATGCCCTGAGAATCTGTGTGTATGTTCAACTGTCCAGAATTTACTGGAAAAGTCTGGAGGTATTAAGTCATATAAGGGTTTTATGCGTGATGCGTAATCTGGAATGTAAATTCTGCCAAAATTTAGGAAACCCAATAGGGATTGGGAGTTTTTTTTAATTGTATTTGGAGGTTGTAACTGCGCATTTTTCTAAGAATTGCGGCGCTAGGCTCTTTCCATCACTTAATAATTCGTATCCCAGAAACAGGCCGCTAAGGAAGGCTATTTTTGAAGTTGAATTTATAGCCAAATTGGGCAAATCCCACAACAATGCGGGCTACCATCTTAGATGTTGTAGTAATTCATCATCTGTAAGGTAGATATCATCTACATAGGACAATGCCTCAGGGTCAATGTTGTGCAATATTGAAGTTACACGAGCTGAGAACAGCCCTGAACTGTTCTTATACCCCTGTGGTAAACAAAATATTATTTTCTGAGTGCCTAGTGGGCTGAATCTTGTTAGGTCGCTACTCTCGGGCACTATGTTTTGGCAGAAGAAACCATTGGTAATATCCAGTGTTGTTTCTGTATTTTTTGCGCACTGTGTTGTTCATAAGTGCCATGCTATGAGAGTTTTGTATAGCATATGTGAGTGTGTGACTGTTTAAGTGTATGTAGTCTAAGACTATTCTGTATAAATGGTCCGGTTTAGCTACAGGGAATAAACGATTATTCATTGGTGAGGCAAAGGGTTTGATTATGCCCTGGTACTCTAGTGTGAGGATTTCCTTCACGGGTGCTTTGGCATCATGTTTTATTGGATACTGGGGTTGAAGTTGGGGTTTATTCATAATTGCAATTACATGATAGAGGGAATCTTTATCGCACCCTACGTGGTAGAGATATAACGCGGGTGCCTGCGCCAATGCCCAATCAATGGCGTAGGATTCTGAGAGCATACCTTGAAAAAGGTGTGAGAAAGAATGTTTGATAACCTCTTCCCATATGGGCAAGTACAGACAAATTCAGGTGGCCAATCCCTTTCGGCCAGTAGAATATCATATATGTTTACAACAAGGTCCCAAAAGATTGCGTCGATTGTGCGTTCAATGTCTCCTAACTGCAACATTACTTTGTATACTCTGTCGGGTGTGGAGACACGCATGTCCACAGTTTCAACTTGTAAGAAGTCATCAGTTGCTTTCACCTCCAGATGCTCTTGAAGATTTTGGCGAACTATTGTGACCTCTGCTGCGCTGTGTAGCAAAGCTAGTGCCCACTTCTTGTTCTTCAATAGAGCCCTCTTCTTGAGTGGCATGACAAATCACAACTGCTGCCACTTTTTTCTTTTTTATTTGTGTTTTGTGTTGGGGAAGTTTCTCTTCTTTTTTTTAACAAACTTCTGTAGAGCATTGTGATTCCTGTCTCGGTTTCGCGTACTCAGTTCTTTGTTCTGACCACCCACCTCTCTCTCTGCGTTTTTCCCGTGAGTCCTGAAAGGAACGAGATTGGCGTGTATCACTATATCGATATCTGTCAGGCGTTTTAATATTATCTCTATTTCGGAGATTATATCTATTCTGTGGGGTCTCCGTATGCGGAGATTATCCCCTTTTTTTTAGTTGTTGTTTTTTATCCCAGTGTTTTTTAGAGCTGTCAGGAGCTTGCTTGGTAGTATCTTTATTAGATTTACTCTGAAACTGTGGTTTTGTGGGTCTGGCCCCGAGACTATCTCGACCAATACTAGAGTAAGTCTCAGAGATAATCTTTGGCAGCACACGTTCTTGATCCTGTAGAGGAACGTTCCGGAGCCACTGCTTCCCCTATAAGGTTACTTAATATAATTGAAGATACAGTGGCAAAATTGTCCATGATTTGCATCCCCAAGTCCAGGGACGGAGCAGTCCCGTATTCATCTTGAATTTGTTTTAATACTTCTGGTACATTGGCAAGTGTTGGTGTACAGTGTGCGGTAGTATAGAGCGTGGCAAATACTGTGCCCTAAGTATTGCAGTTATCTACTGTGGGAACCATCCCAAATGGCAAGCACATAGGAAATATTCTGTGCTTATCCTGAGGTCCTGCACGGGAAAATACTGCTTCCGGTGCACCTATTTTTTTTAGCTAACCAAAACTGAATCTCTTCTCGTTTGGCGGGTACTTTACCCACAATCGCATCTACGTTAGCAGGATTAATACCAGGCGTTACTGCATGTGGTTGCGCCTTGGCAGCATGTGCTGGGTTTGTATTTAATGTTTGCATTACAAACTGTACTAACAGTCTATATATTTCTGTAAGCTCAACATATAAGCTCCGGACTTCATCTACCGTCAAGTTTGTTGCATCAGGGTGCGGTGTATATGTGGCCAATAAAGGCCAGGTAGAACCATCATTACTTAGAGGACCTAACATAATGTGTAAGATTGTATGTGGTATGGCGCCATCAAGCCAATTATTATGTTGTTGATAAGATAAAGGTATTTGTAGATATGCATATGCTCTAAATTGTGCAGGCAAGTTTGCAAGTGTATAATGATGAAATGTATTTGTGTTCCCATCAGCTGCTGGAAATGTGATCCAAGAATAGGAAATTTCTGTTCTATAGGCTAGATGAGTCCCAACAACAAATGTTGGCCCCCTGGGCTGTTAGGCCATGTGCCAATAAATGTGCCAATAACTGTGCAGTAAGGGGTGGTCACAGATTGACTGCAATTGCTACCCGTTGCGGGTTCGCCATGAAGAATGGTAGATTTCGTTCAGAGATAAGCACACGAAATGGGGATTATCCTTTTAGAGTTCAAGCTTGAACAGCCTACAGCGTTAGTTAGATATTCCCTATTTAGCTGAGGAGGTAAATCCACAATACCACAGACGTCTCCGTAAATAGTACTGAGAGGTGTTTTTGCATGTAGTGAGACAGAGATACTTAGGAGGACCCGAAAATTAGTGCCTGACCAAATGTTGACGGCGCCATGTCACGTAGGTTCTCATTATCCAAATGAGACTACTGGATTTGGGGGGCAGATTCACCTGGACTGTGAGGGACTGAGTCTGAACCCGCTCCAGGTGATGCCTTTTGGCCTAATCCGGGTTTGTTCCAGCTAACTAGCAGTGCCTCATCTCCACCCAAGAGAAGGGATGATTGGGCAACCATGCACGTGACATAAATGACTCCTCAGGGGAATCGTGGTCACTCAGATCTCATCCATTTCTCTGTTACATTAGTCTCACGTATGCAAGGACAGTCGGAGGCAGAGTATAGTTCAATACGTTTTTATTGAAGTAACTGCATTGTAGATAATAAAGCATGTATTGCAATAACTAGGACAATGAAGCACAACAGGATTAAAATAGCGGCAAGGAGAGTAGAACACAAAAATAACGCTACCATGTTGTCACTACGGTTTTTAGGAATAGTTCCTACCTAGGCTAGGTTAGAGCACAGCATGTTAAGCACTAATTCTGCCCTTCAAGTTCCCCCTGGGAAGACATCATCCCTTAAATCTGAGCAAGGGGCCTGTAGTCTACATAGGCAGCTGCAGCAAAGGAATCAGCATAGAGTTGTGGTCATTAGGCTGGAATCTCCCTCTAACGTACAAGGGTCAAAGTAGTGTTTTTATAATAAAACAGCTGACGTTCCAAGAAATGATTCCCACTTAAGAGTATATATGTTTCTGTGCACATTTGAGAGCAAGTGTACCACTTTTGCAGGCAACCTATCTCACTGCAGCCTTGAGAAAACACAGAGTGAAAGAAATGTCTTGTTTAGGAATGCAGTGCCGACCTAGGGCAAAGAACAACTAGATAGAGAAAATAAAACAAGACCGCAAATGTGGCTATTGTTAAAATAATATAACATCCCAAGAATGGTCCAAGCGACATTTGTGGGGTGTAAGTAGTCCACGCACAGCGCGGCTGGATGTACCGATTCCAGCAAAGGTTAGCAACGTGTGCCTATCTGCCCAGACTCCTGGATGGTCCCCATGTGTCAGTAGCCAGTCCAGTATTTCAACATCACCCAGCTGCTCCCAGATAGCCCACCTTTCTCCCATCTTGATACCACCTAGCCACTACATGAGCCACTGTAGCTGTGCCGCCACAGAGGAGAGCTCAAGATCTGGCATCTCCAACCCACCCTCTATTATGGGCCGCTGGAGTGTCTGAAAGGACACACTCTTGCGAGCCCTGCCCCATATTAGTTCCGATAGTAGGCCTTGCAGGTCTCCAAAGAATACCCTGGTTGAGGTTACCGGCACTGCTGAAAAAAAACATAAAACTGCCATAGTACTATCATCTTTGCTATAGAAGCCTGTCTCATAGGTGATAGGGGCAGACATGTACAGAAACCCAAGGACTGACGCAGCAATGTAGGGTTCTACCATAATTACCGACTATAAGGTCTTTGTCAGTGTGGTATACATTGATACCTAGGTAGGTTTTGCTGCGCCAGGGCAGGTGGCTGGGCTCCAGCTCCCCCAAATTATCATGCTCTACCTAGTACACCCGGAGGCCTGACATTTCTCAGAAGAGATCTAGGAGATTAAATAAAGCTGGTAGTGTACACTTGTGTTCCTGGAGGTAGACCAACACGTCATCTGCTTTGAGGGAGACAGTGTGCCAGTCCTTTCTACCGCCACGCCACAGTCTGGGCCCTTCTCCAGCAGCAGCACGGCAGTGGCTCCATAGCCAGTTCAAGGATTATGGGAACTGCTCCGGTGTGTACCCCTGCCAAACCTGAACTGACATATTTGGAATCCCATTTGTACCCTGGCCTGTGGTGCAGAATAGAGCAGTTTGACCCAGCCAAGAAACACCAGACCCATCCCCATGGCCTCCAGCTCTAGTAATACATACAACCACCCCCACTGGTCAGGGAGGACAAGTGACTGAAATAGTGGAAGCAACCTATTGGCAAGCATCTTAATCAAGATTTTATGATCAGTGTTGAGCATTGATCGCGAGCGGTATGAAGTCATCTCTAATGGATCACTGAGTTCTGAGGGCAACAACATTAGGAGAGTCACACATAAATCTGTCATAAGGACTCGGGCAGCATGCTGCGCTGGTTCAACTGTGCTGGTTCACCTGTCAATAAACCACAAGTACCCTGGGGGCCAGGGTGGCTCTGAACATTGCATAATATTCCGCGTGGAACCCATGTTTTCCTGGAACCTTGTTCCAAGGCATCTGACGCATTGACACCTGTATCTCCTCGAGTTGTAAGGGCTGTTCCAGCTCCTGGAACTGCAGGGGGGTCGAGCGGGGGAGGGAGGCCCCTCGGATATAGTTCCTAATGTGATCTGAGGGTGGGGTTCACAGGAGGGGAATATAGCCCTTCATAGTACTGGACAAAGACCTCATTTATCTCCACTTGCATGTTTACAATGTCTCCAGCGGGGTACTAATCACAGGCGCATCTCAAGCTCCAAGACTTTACAGAGGAGGAAAGATCTCTCCCCAAGTAGTCTTAATGCAATGTCTCTGTATGATCATCCCACCCTACTCACTTGGATCTCACTGATCCCTCATTTTCCGCAAAGTATTGGGTTAAGTGTGTGCCAATAGTGTCTCTGTATGTTGTGTCAAGCAGGGCCTCTGTTCGCAGTTACCAAGTTGGTATCTCTGCCCTGAACTCCCCCAACGAAAGGCAATTTAGATAGGGCTATGTTCAGAAATTGTCTGGCCTAAGTATTCAGAGCTCAGCATACAGAGCCAGAACTCTGCGTTACAAAGGATATTATCTAGCCTTATGCGTACATGGTGACCGGAGCATAATGCGAGTATCCTGCCTCCCCTGGGTGACCCAACCACCAAACATTGTGGAGCTGCGCTCTGTCGGTCCTTTGTCTAATGTGTCCAGTCACCCGGTGACCATGGGTCCTGAGAAAGGGGGAGGGGTAATGAAGCCGTTGTAGGTCCAGGGGCCCATTGCTTGAAACAGTTGAAAGAGGAGATCCCCGTCTCCACAATTGAGCCTAGAAGAGGGGGTGGGGCAACAAGGAATCCTATGCATCCTCTTGATGGAAAATAACTTTGGAACCTGGTTAGCCAGGACAGTGGATGTCAGCCAATCCTCCAAGAAGAGCTCAACGCTGGGCCCTTCCGATCCTTCAGGTAAGCCCAGAAAATAAACATTGTTGTGCCAAGAGCACCCCTCAGCATCCCCCACCTTCGTCAGAAGCTGGAATAAGGGGGACCAAGCCATGATCATTAACAGTGCCATGGAGGGAGGAGGGGGTGAGAAGCACCTGTGCAGCCCGCAGTAGAGTAGCAGCATGGCAAACGAGGCCCCAGGCACAGTGTATTATTTCTACAGTATTGAAGGCTGTCACCTCTGCCAACTTTGGATGTGCCTCCTTCTGAAGCGGGAAGGGTTGGACACATCACATTTTTCCCACAGAAAAAAGAGGTGTTTTTTTGCAAAGTGCCTACCTGTGGATTTTGGCCTCTAGCTCAGCCGGCACCTAGGGAAACCTACCAAACCTGTGCATTTTTGAAAACTGGAGACCTAGGGGAATCCAAGATGGGGTGACTTGTGGGGCTCTCACCAAGTTCTGTTACCCAGAATTCTTTGCAAACCTCAAAATTTGGCTAAAACACTTTTTCCTTACATTTCGGTGAAAGAAAGATCTGGAATCTGAGAGGAGCCACAAATTTCCTTCCACCCAGCGTTCCCCCAAGTCTCCCAAGAAAAATGATACTTCACATGTGTGGGTGGGCCCGGTGCCTGCAACAGAAAAAGGGCAAAAACCTGTAGAGATTTAGGGGATAGCACAGCGAGTTGATAAGCACATATTTTTATTTTATACATCTTTAGGCTGACTCTGCTTTGGGGACTCACACAAGTGAGGTGTCATTTTACGTGGAAGACTGAGGGGAACACTGGGGAGTAGGAATTTTGTGCTGGAGCGGTGATCCTACAAAGAAAAGTCAGGAAAATATGCTTTTATTAAATTTTGAAGCTTGCAGAGGAGTCTGGGTAAGAAAATGTTGGGGGATCCATGCAAGCCACACCTCCTTGGGGTGTCTAGTTTAAAAAAATGTCTGGGTTTGGTAGGTTTCTCTAGATGAAGGCCGCACCCAGGACCAAAAACATAGATCCCCCCTTCCCTCCCCCAACACAGGTAGTTTTGTAATATATAATTTTGATGTTGCCACGTACGTCTGTGATGTGCCAAACACTAAAACTGTGAAAAGAAACGCACTTAGGTTATGTGAAAAAGACCCCACACCCACCAACCAAGTTGGTGGCATGCTTCATCATCGGGGTCCCACCTGAGATACCTAGCGTGTCACAAGTGTGTTGCGACGCCTGATTACAGCGGAGTAGGTTTTGTCATTTTTACCACACATACTGGTTGGATTTGGCACGAGGGTGAGTGATGGTTCAGTAGATCAAATTTTATTAACAAGAGATTTCACAAAAGTGAAATGCACTGTTAATAACTGTGAAAGACCAAAAAAACTGAGCCAGCTCGTGAGCTGTAAAGCCGTGTCAAGGCACCAACCGTTTTACAGTCCATTCACACACCTTTCATACATGACATGCGCAAGACCCTTCACGCCGCCAGCCACGGGCCCAGCACATGACAACACTCTCCTCGACAGACAGTGCCACTCAAGGGCCCATCACTTACATATGCCCACATACTTGATACAGCAATCACACTAGCTGATGGGAGTGTGTGCACCACCAGCCAAGCGCCACCCCACCCACACCGCCAGCCAAGCGCCACCCCACGCACACCGCCAGCCAAGCGCCACCCCACGCACACCACCATCACTTTTTTTTTTGTTTACAAACAACAAAGAAACCACTAACTAATTATAAAACAAGTACAAAACTATAAACACACAAGCTCTAACTAAATACATGACAGTAATGCCAGCCGTGAAACTGAAAATATAAAATAGGCAGTTTACGCTCACGGTATTTCCCAAAAATGATTTTTTGTGTGGTAACTCCTGAAACAGCCGGCCACACACAGCCCAGTCTTTGAAGGGCAATCGGGGCAGTACATCCGGCTCTCCTCTCTGGATACCTCTTCGGGCACATACTCTACATTTCTTTGTGGGCAAGTCTTTTTTTGGAAGTGGGAGGAATGTGATCTGGAAAGTGGTGATCTTTCAATCTAACCACATCCTCCACAACTGTTACTCTAGAAACTCTTGCCTGTTCCACCACAATAAGGCTCTCTATCACTGACTCCTGAAATTTAACAAATTTCATCCTTGACTCTGGTGAACAAAGTTGCCAAATGAAATAAATGTAGGGCCAACTTTTTATACCACTCGTAAGACTTACGAAGAGCAGTGTAAGGTTCCAACCTCTGATCTAACCTATGAACACCACCCATTTGCCTATTGTACTCCAATACACGCAGGATTGCGCACTTAGACAACCTGACCCCAAACAGTCACAGGGGAAGTACTGTCATCATGGATGGTAGTTAGCATGTACACATCCTTCCTGTCTGAAAATTTCAGAGCTAGCAGCTCATTATTCCGCAAGACACTGCACTGTCCCCTCTCACGTCGTTTACAGACCAGCTCCCTTGGATAGCCTTTCCGGTTAGGAAGGATTGTGCCAGAAGCAACAGTGTCCACTCTAAACAACTCCTTGAACAACTGTACTCCAGTGCAGAAATTATCTACGTACAAATGGTGACCTTTGTTAAACAGTCGTCTAGCAAGTTCCCACACAATTTTCTCGCTAACTCCAAAAGTATGTGGACAACCGGAAGGGGGGGGGAGGGTCAATACTGGAATCCCTACCAGCGTAGACCCGGAAATTATACATGTATCCGGTACTCCTTTCTGACAGCATATACAATTTAATTCCCTACCGTGCCCTCTTACTAGGAATGTACTGCTTGAAACGCCCCTTGAACAGGATCAAAGGCTAGTCCACACTTATCTCTTTCCTTGGAACATAGACCTCTGAAAACCGATCTACAAAATGATCAAGGACAGGCCTAATCTTAAAAAGACAGTCACAATCAGGGTGATCTTGTGGCAAGGCTAAAGCACTGTCTACAAAATGCAGCATACGAAGAGGAAGCAAATAGCGATTACGAGTCATAGTTGCATGAAATATAGCCGTTGCCATCAAGGGACTAGTAGACCAATAAGAAGCCTGGGACGGCTTCCTTATCAACCCCATCAAAAAAATCAGACCTAAAAACATTTTCATCTCTTCCAGATATGTGAGAACCCACTGAGTAGCTCTAGACTGAGGCCTAAGTCTGGCAGCGTGGTCCCTCAAATATTGCTCCGCATACAAATAAGTCTACGAACAATCTCTTCCAAAAATACATTGTCCATAAAAAAAGTGAAAGAAATTAAGTTTTCCGTATTGACTACACCCTGGGAGACCAGTAAATGCAGGTAACTGTGGCTGCTCCATGTTTGGGGCAATCCAGGTGTCAGGTCTTCTAATGGGAAACCCTTCAGCCCAGGTTGCTGCACTCTTGGCACATCAATGTCCTCCTCTAAAACAGGCCCTTCATCTGCACTGAGAGTGGCTTCCTCATCAGAAGAATCCTCTCTGACAGAACACTCACTGCCAGAATCTTTCACTTCCTCCTCTGCCTCAGATGCAGAGTCTGTCTCATCATCGTGGTCAGAAGACGACTCAAAAAGCATGACAACAACCTGCTGAGAAGTCACTCTGTGGCTAGCCATGATCCTTTCTCACGAATGAATTGCCAACAACAACCAGCACTAAAATAAGTAATAAACAAAGTGTAGCTTTATCATAAAGAGTTATGTACTAAAAAACTATACCACTCACTTGCCTGAATAAGCTACTTACCAGCAACTACTCTGCACAGACACAGCACTCGCCAATGATATCCCACTAAAAAGAAAAAAGCAAATTAGACATATGACAACACAAATACCATTGTGCTCAAATCTAAGGAAAATTTCACACACAATCCTGCATTAACTACACCACCTACAAACATGTCATTCATGCATGTCAACAATACTCCTTTGGAGTAAATTGCTTATACTTACCTAAAACATGCAACTATGCAAACCACGGGACAACTACTGCCAAAACCGCAAGGATCCACAGCAAAGGAAGCAAAAGCTTTGAACTAGAACAAAAAGAAGAAATAAACTGTTATAATCACAAATACTTCGCCAGTTGACAAACACCCCACCACCAAGGACTTAGAAATTATCCCTGGTGCCTAAGTGGCTTCTGCCCCCTTGGGGGTAGGTGGGCCTAAAAAAAATAGGTCTATCTGCTCCCCCAAGGGGAGCAGAAATGGCCATCAGTAATGTGCCCCCCTTTGGGGGGGTGACCCTTGCAAAAGGGGCTGCCTCTTCCCCCTCCTCCCCCACAAAACACACATAACATCCCTAGTGCCTAAGTGGATTCTGCCCCACTTGGGGGCAGATGGGCCTAAAAAAAATAGGCCGATCTGCCGCCAAGGGGGGCAGAAATGGCCAACAGCTCTAGACCCCATTTGGAGGGGGAGACACTTGCCAAAGGGGGTGCCCCCAGCACAGAAAAACTAAAGGGAACAAAAAAATAATTCCCTCCCATTTTGGTGGCTTCTGCAAAAAACAGCCCAAGCCCAAGGGGGGCAGAAATGGCCATCAGTAACGTGCCCCCTTTGGGGGGCGACCCTTGCCAAAGGTGCCCCTCCAACACAAAACACACAGGATCCCTGGTGCCTAAGGGGATTCTGTCCCAAGGGGGGCAGAAATGGCCAACAGATCTGTGCCCCCTTTAGGGGGCGACCCTTGCGAAAGGGGGTGCCGCAAGCACAAAAAAAATGGGGGGGGGGGGAAATCCCTGGCGTATTGGTGGTTTCTGCCCTCCTTGGGGGCAGATGGGCCTAAAAGAAATAGGCCCGTCTGCCCCCAAGGGGGGGCAGAAATGGCCAACACTAGTTCCCACCTTTGAGGGGGTGCGACCCTTGCCCAAGCAGTGCCCCCAAGGCACAAAAAACAGAAACACAATCCCTGGGGCCTAGTGGGTTTCAATTTCCCCCACCCGGGAGCGAGATTGGCCAAAAACATGGCGATCTAGCCCCAGGGGGAGGGGGGGGAGGGAGAACCATATCAAAAAATATTTCCCCTGGGGCAACGACCCTTGCCTAAGGGGTTGGTGCCCTAAAACTTTGTAATGAACATTTTCCCTGGTGTCTAGTGAGTTTCGACTCCCCCCTGGGGGCAGATCGGCTGATCTGCCCCCATGGGTGTCCAAAACAGGATTTATAATTGCTAACAAGGGGAGCGACCCTTGCCCAAGGGGTCGCTCCCCAAAATAAATGCCAGCGTAAATCTCTGGTGCCTAGTGGGGATTCCTGTTTCGATCGTGAAACAGAAATCCATTGAAAACAGGCACAGGGGGAAAGGAAAAACTCTTTCCTTTTCCCCCTGTGCCTGCTTTCCCCCCAAAACCCCCAAAAAGAGAAGGACTTACCAAAAATGCGTCCTTTCTCTATACGCGTTGGAAGCAAATTGCTTCCAGTGCGTCTTCGGCAGCTTCTGATTCTTCTTCCATCTCCGAGTGGGGGATGTGAGTGGGAGGCCCACAGGGGGAGCACGGTAACCGCGTGCATGGACGAGACCAGCTCGCCCTAGGCACCCGTGGGTAATCGGTCTCTTTAGGGCTGCTTCCATACGAGACGGGCTTTTGATAGTTCCTTTGTGTACCCATCATGAGGATATCGGCCAGGAACCTTCTGATTCTTCAAGGTTCGTTCTCTGAGCTTTATTGATGCACACCCTTGTATTATCTGCCCTCGTACCTCTTCCGCCTCATCTGCGAATCTGCAGGTGTTGGCCAGGTCTCGCAGCCTCATGTGTAATGAATCGATAGACTCTTCTGGTTGCTGTCGGGCTTGTCTGAAGACGAAACGCTTGTTATAAGTGTTGGCCATTGGTTCAAAATGCTTGTTTAGGGCTGCTATTAGGGTGGTATGCATTTTGGGAATGTCTTCAGGGAGGTTTTTGGAGATTTTATAAATATCCTTTCCTCCTAAATGGAGGATAATGGCCCGCTTTTGAGCGTCCTCCACTTTCGTTGCTTCGAAAAACAGTAGGACCCTTTCCACTGAGTCTCTCTACCTTGGAGCTTGTGCCAAAGGAGCACCTTCCACTACGAAAGGTTCTACAGGCGGAATGACAGACATGATGGAGGAGGGTGGGCATGTCTGCTTAGTGGAGGACACATGTTTGTACCAGAGAGCGACCTTTGTAGCAGTGGAACGTCAGTTGTTGGCTAAGTCGTAGGGGAAAGGGAGAGCAGCAGCTGTGCAGGCTCTGACAGGTGTACAACACGCTTGGTGGAGCAGCACTCCCTTCCTTGAGTGGTGCGTGTGGCTGAAGCGGTGAACTTTTGAAGTGGGCCTCTGGTGGGGCCGGCAGCGCAGCACCAGGAGGCCTTGGGGCGTGGTCTGGCCTTGTGGGTGGGGCGGAGGAGACAGGCCTGCTGTCATGAGATGTGCCCCGCAATCGGGACTCGCGCACGTGTTACCAAAAAATGCTGGCAGACGAATGTCAGCCTCCAGGCCAAGCAGGAACACTTACTGGACTCTGAGCGTTCATGGTGGGCAGTGACACTGCAGCAGTGCGGGGCAGCGTGGGTGCTGGAAAAGGCGTTGCAGTCCTCGTGGCACGAGCACGGGGCGAAGAGCACAGTGGGAACGGCTCCCTTGTCGCCAAATTGTAGTGTCGCCCGTGGCCGGCACTCCGTGTAACATAAATACTGCACACAAACACTGTTGGGTTTTCTTTGTGGCTGCGGGTGTTAACGCTCAGACACTCTGCAGCGAGGCTCTCACATGCGTCCTGCCCTTGTGTTACCACATCCACACTTTTATTTATTTTCTTGGTCACATGACCAAGGTCAAGATCAAACATTGCATAATAGAGAGGGGGGAAAACCCGTTGTTACAATACGTCACAGCACCCCTCCAGTCTCATCCATATTAGTAATGACCAGCATCCAGTTACCTCACTGGCGCGACACTACAGTGTTAGTGTGGGCTGCTTTGTGCTAGTAGATAGCCTATGTTTCCCCATTACAGTAAACAGTGCGTATATAGGCTTTAGTGGAAAGGGAAATAGTTAATAAGGTGATGAATTTGAATTTTCCAATAGTACGTTTTCGTCCCCCCTACCTCCTCCGCTCAGTAGATAGAAGCATAAATTACTCACAAAAGGCACGGGAGCAAAGAAAGGCACATGCCAACTTGGATCCACCTTCTCTTGCTGGAGATGTTAGAGAGGTGGTCCAGCCCAACCTCTTCCAGGCAATGACAGCTGCAAACAGGCCAGCGCCTTCCCCCGACGTAGTCCACGCAGCGATAGTCCTGCAGGCGCTTTCAAGTGCGTTTTGGCAGAAGACCCACCTCTTTTGCATTGTGGTGTCCATTGGGGGTTGCAGTTCCCAACAGCAGGTCACACACAGTCTGGGGCTCAAGACCCCCTTCAGTGCCCACAAACGGCCAGGTGAAGATGTCCCCTTACTTATCATTTACCTTTTTTATCTTTATTTATTAACTTCTTTGCTTGAGCTTACCGTTCCCTTCCCAGGTATGTAGTAATGAGGGATTGACATGTAAGTACAACCTGATTGTAAACTGCAATTCTAAGTGATTCGTAGTGGTCTCATAGGTTAAGCACATGGTGCTAGCCTTAATCTAGTAAAGTTGCGGAGTCCTATCTTGCGTCTGTCACACATGATCTGTTAGCCATAATTAGAGATTTCTCTATACTGACATAGTAAGAAGTGGAATGGAGTTACGTGTACAACTGTGCAGGGAAAGGAACAGGGCTACATAACCATATGTGTCACTCTTGATTTAAATTGAGCTGCAGCACCTTGGGCTTTTGAGAAGCAATACCCTACCGTTCTCTATTGAAGGCGATATGTTAGGAATACGAGAGGGGCACGGAGCACTAGAGTACTAGAGTTTACATTAAGGCATCATTTTGCAATATGTAAAAAGACGCAAACCAGGTTAGTAGTACTAATTTTAAGGTTATTGCATACAGGCATCGGGACTTTGTAACATCTATTTTTTTTGTTTGTTTGTTAAGGAAAATGGGTTAAACGCACTGGTAAAGTTTTGCCAAATATAGTGGAGAACTTTATTTCGGATGAGAATGGCAACCCATCAATGCAATGCAGGTTAGTAAAGATCATTTAAAAGAATGCACTATAATGTCGATAGCTTTTTATTTTAACCCAAGTTTACATGTTGCGGCAGTTAGGTGTGTTTGTTTGCTATACCTTTTTATTCTTATAAATTTAGTGGACACTGCACAGTGGCATGTCTGTAAAGAAGGTTTCTTTGAATTTTTCCTGCTTAGAATGTCTGTGGTAGCACCAAACAAGCATTAGCAAGCCAATAGGTCTCCCTTTTAATGGTCTCCCACTGAGTTATTAGCTTAGTCAATGCTGTGCACATATAAGTGGCCCTTTTAGGACTGGGTTACCCATCCTGTAATCTTAATGAATTATCGCAAAATCCATTGAAATCTGAATGGTCTTGGTGTTCTTTTTATTATTATTATTATTAACTGTTCCTAGATGGCTTACACTTTGTTTTAACGAAAGCATTGGCAAAGCCATTTGAACTTAGGTTTTCATTAAAATGCTTCTTCTCATACTAGCAGGTTTGTGGATGAATGAGTGAGTGAGTGAATGTAAGAATGAACCTTGACTAAACGGATGGACGAATGAGAGAGCAAAGGGTTGAATTAAGTGGTCGAAGAAGTGTCGAATGAAGTAAGATTATCAAAATAGTGAAGGTTAACAAACTGGTAGTGTGAGAGGACAATGGTAGGTGATGTCACAATGTATTGGACTGCATTTTGTGACGAAGGTAGTTGCATTGGCAAGTGTGACACTGACCATTTGAAACAGTGTACTTGTAAAAGGGGTAGCTTTCCTTGGTATTTGAGATTATTCTGCTTGTGGAGACGGGTGTCTACAAAGCAGCGACAGCATTATCTTTGCAGGGCATATAGACCTTTTTTTTGTTTCATTTTTTTGTTGAGTTGTTTTTTATATAGTCTTAACAAATAAAGGGTTTACTGTTTCCAAGCGTTGTAAATAGTTTAAGATTACCTACTTTCATGGCATTGTATTTACTGAGATTAGGAATACTAGTCTGTCAGAGCTTTCCAACATTTAAAGCCTTGACCCATAAGTAACTGCAGAGGTCAACAGCGAGCAAATACAAATATGCAACACAAATGCACTTTTATATACACATATTAAAATGCAACCTCTTTGCACACACGTTTACCAATAACAGACTTCGGCAAACAGAGAAATGCATAAAAACAAACACACCCAGAGGGCAGCACAAATAGACTAACGTGCCAACATGGCCACAACAATTATTATGGCCAAACCCAACCAAGAACATGGACACCTAAACCACGAACATAAACATAGACACACTCATAGACAAACATGCAAATAGCCACACATGGTACCACGTAAGGCGACAGACTTCACAAAGAGGCATGCAGACAGAACAGCTGCCCATTCCGTACAAACGTTTTGGACTTAAGGTGTCCGCTCAGTGGTAAATGTCCTTATTCCTTCTGCTGTGACAGCAGCAGGCACTGGATAGGGTCAGTATCTGTATCACCCACAAAAATTCTGCGAAGCAAATTGCCACCTGATACAACCTAAATTATAACAATCACAACAAATTCTTCTAACTCCTTGTCCCTCTCTTCATAAAGGCACACATACAAAACAGAGATATAGAGAGAGGAGGAGGAAAATAAAGAAAATGGGGAAAGAGAATTAACTCATTTAAAAAGTAACAGCTACCAAAAATATAATTCTGAAATGCTTCAATGTGGAAAGAGTGTAAGAATTCAGGTATTGCAATGCAAAATGAAGAATATAGGAGTATATGACACAGCAGACTTTTTCACGGAGAAGAGCAGCACAACGTATGCGCCTGCTGAGAAGGGGGCACCTTTTAAACGTGAGAGCAAAATATTTCAGATTAGGGTGCCCTATGCAATTCTGTGTTTTGATGTAGCACGGTGGAGGGGTAACAAATCCCACTTTAAACCAGAGACCTAAGATATAATTAATTATTTACCAATGTTGCCTTTAATTTTTGCTGTCTTTTGAAAGGTCAGACAAATATCTTGTGGACATAAAGCACATTAAAAGAAAATAATGTCACAACTCTTACACAGGTAGACACACAGATTATCCACTCCCCACAACCAGAACAGATTCCAGAAAAAGTGAATCTTGGTTGCTTTAATGGTAGATGGTACCTGGAAAATCCACAGGAGTCGTTCAAAAAGACCTTTTGGAGCTCTATGTTGCAGAGTTTTGGAAAATCACTGAAGAGGCAACCTATTGAGCTTCAAAAGTGATGCTGAGCTTGGAAGTGCCTCTGCCAAAAATGTCTTGGAAACTGATAATGTCATTTACTGACGAAATTCCCTAAGGTGATCCTGGAGATGAGAAGGGAGAACTTTGTCTTTTGAAATCTGCAGAAGTGGTGTCCTTACCATACCATGAAGGAGATCTCAATCTAGAGACTCTGGACCTTCTGATATCGCTCCTTGAACAGTGTTTGTGCAATAAACAAATGTTTACTAATCTGAGAAGGAAAGCAAGTGGAATGCTGATGAGGCTGTTCTCTGGGATGTTCCTGTTATCCACACAACTGCGGCCTGACTGGTGATGTACGCTGAGGGAGAACTCCCAAGTTGGTCATCTCAATCCTTTTTCTAGGAGGACTTTGAGAAGCAGGCATGAGTGTTTTCTAGGTGTGATGGCAGAAGTTTGAGGAGCTGACTACTCCGTTACTAGAATCTTATCTGCTAGTGCATCTGAATATTATCTGCTTCACATAACAGAGATATATTCTACCAAGGAAAGAGCACGTAATAGCCTGCAATAAAAGGACGTCTTCCCTGAGTTGTTTGTCTTCACTTCCATGGCAGTAACATCCACGACATCAATGGTATGCTTGACATCTGTCTCTCACTTGCTGTCTCTAGCTATGTACTTCTCGACATCCAGTGTCTTCCTGACATTAACTGTGCTCTTTGTATTGACCTTCTTCCCACGAGAGAACTCCTCCTCAATGGCAACTTTGATTATGATGTATTTGGCATTGATTGCAGCGATGCAGAATGAGAGTTTGATGGTGAATTCTTTGGTGTCGAAAAACCTGCTGATGCCAGCAGATTTCTTATTGTCTATATAAGTGCTACAGTACATTACAATCCATCATTTAAAATGCAGAAAAAACTGTGTGCTATGAAGTGTTGTATAAAACATTCACTATTAGCGCTTATTCGTCTTCATGTTAAACTAACAATGCAAGTAAAACTTGCACCTAGATAGTAAATATGACCTACGTTCCCCACCACCCAGCAGAGTTGCCAAACATACTATACTAGAAAAAACGTTAAGGAATTGGATCTCAGCTCCGACTAGTATTGCACATTAAAATTCCTTATTTGAAGCTGCTTAAAAAAAAACAAATTTAGATATCAATACAGTTCAAAGATTATTTATTACGTATTGGCTAGTAATAGTGAGTCATAGTTAATGGCATGTCTCGAATGATTGCAGAGTTTGACCAGTGGCCTTTAGTAAGTGTGTGAGGTCTCCACCGTAAAGATAATGATACTGTAAAAGGAACCACAATAAAAAAACTCCTAGATATATGGGCTATAAAACTTCAATGACACATATGCAGAGCCGGCCTTTCAGCCTATTAGGTTGTAACTAACCGATAGGTTAAGACTTTTACAAAGCAGCGCGCAAATACTCCCTATTGTACTAGCGAGACCTTACATTTCTGAGCAAATAAACAAGAGTGCAAATAACATCAGCTCAGCTTGAACGTCCCACAAGCCAAACTAGAAAGAAGGGAGCCACACAGATCAGGCTCACTCTGTCTCCGACTTTCTGAATCCCTTGAGAAAGCACTAGTGATGCCGCTGTCCGATGCCCTTGAAAATTAAGGAAAATGTTCAAACCATTGCTAGTTTTCCTTCTTGCCTACTGAAATGTAGTCCGGAAAGTGATAGGCAGTGTAAGGTGCACTGCAAAGAGCTGCCTACCGAGATACCACCCGGAGGAGGCATTTAATGAAGAAATAGAGGAGAATAACCTCACACACGTCACACATATGCTGCAAACAAATTAAGTAAATATCACTGAGCGCACAGTGACCGTGAGCCCGGCATCTGAAATGCACTTCTTTTTAGCGCACATGTGCACAGGTAAAATGAAGTACCTCACAGTGAAGAGTGCCAAGGAGCTGACCCCTTAGTGTATGCTAGGTACTGTGGTGGTCGAAAACAAAAGAGAATGGCACTTGAACAGACTAATGAATAACGCCCATTCACAAAAGTCCTGTATGTATGTACGTATGGATACATATGTTTCAAAAGTCAGACCTAAAAATAAAGCTCTTGGTCATTGAGTCTAACAGTTTGTCCTCTTGTCACACCGTTATTGATAATGTGTTACCTGGCTTTCACATCCCAAGTGTTTTCTGTGATGCTGATGCTGTGATATCCGTTCAGGAAAATACAAGCTGCTATAAAATACCACTAAAGAAATTTAGGGTGTGAAGGGGGACGGTGCCTGCATTTTGGAGGCACTTCTTCAGTTGAAACACTTAACGTTTTATCTCTAAATTTTCACTAACATATAACTTACAAAAGGAGCAAAAATAAATGTTTCACCTTATTAGTATTGGAGTTTACAAAGGTTACACATATGCGTATTCACTACCTTTTGCTTATGTTTGCGCTATAAAAATACCAAATACATTCAGACCACATGGCAGGATGGGTGCTAGAATACAGGTCCCTTCGGAGGCCTATACAGACATATTTTTTAAGTGTTTGGGGGGCAAAATTAATGATCTAAAAGATCTCAAAATTCGCAAGCAGTATCTAAGGCAGTAAGTCTCGCCATGATGTGTTTAAGATTTAAGTCACAGTTATCTACGACAAACTAAATGTTGTAAAAAAAATAAATATTGAATGTACAAAAAAACAATAACATTTTATTTCTCGTCTGACTTTTTTTAACCTGGTAACTAGGACGATTACTCCTCTTCTCAACCCTAGGTTTATTTTTTTCAAAGCTTGAACAGAAAAGTGCATTCTTTTGCAATATAAATGATTCTGTTTTCAAAGTGACACCAGCAGTAATGTTCTTTTACTGCTTACATAGGGGGCTTCTTCGATAGATATCGTAGTGACAACCGTCTTGCTTTGCACACAACAAGGTAACCTAACGCCAAGCAGGTGTTTTATATTCTGTGCTTAAATAATTATAAGATATGTTATGTTATAAGATATGTTATCCAGTTATTTTGTTATATGTAAATTGTGGCATTCTGTGTATAGAACCTGCTATATAGAACCTGCTTACGGAACAAGGCAACTGTCACTAAGAGATCCCAGTGATGGTAACCAAGGGATCTGATAGTTGGTGAGGAAGCAGAGAGAGCTTGTGTTGGATGGGGTGTTTGATTTGACCTTTAACTTTAATAAATGACAAAGGATTCCGTCGTAAATGGTGTCAACCCTCATCATTTCATTGGCGACGAGGTAGAGGAACCAACCTTGTGAAGTGTCAACACCCCAACACCACTGGATTTGTAAGTTGTGTGAAATCTTCGATGAACTCTGGTGAAAACACCGTGACGATGCGCATTGGTTGTGTGGCAGAGACTTATTACACAACTTCTTCAACTTACCTTCAATGCTGCTGTTCTCCATCTCTGTGCTGCTCTCCGTGAAAGAGTGTGGTAGCATTTAGTTCTGCCTGGTCGCATCCAGACCCGTGGACCGGACCGGAGGTGTGAATCCGTCTTCGTGGGCTGTTCTCCGTGAACCGGAGGCTTGCGCCTGAAGAGGAGGCTGCGGCCCCTGTCGCTGCTGCCCCGGTGAAAGAAGAGTCGGAATCCGTGAGGAGGGGCCCGCTCCTCCTCAGGCTGCCATCCTTCCCCGCGCACACTCGGTAGCCCAAGAACTCTTCGAGGCGAGGCGCTCGTTGTGCCGGTACGGCCGCAGCGTAAAGACTGGCTCAAGCAGTCTACGCGCCACCATCTGATCGGGCGCGGCACTACCATACTACGGAGCTGCGCAGAGTTGATTACGGAGCTGCGCAGACTGGCTCAAGCAGTCTACGCGCCACCATCCGATCGGGCGCGGCACTGCCATACGACGGAGCTGCGCAGAGCTAATTTCAAAAAGGTTCTTGACAGTTTTGAACAACGTGAACTTAGACGCTTGAAGTGTCAGTAGGTGGCGCTATTGCGCTGAAGAAGGAATAGAGTCGTGGGAAAGTACCTTCTAGAGCTAGGATTGTGATTTTTATGAATGTGCTCATTTATGTTCTATGTTCTACTTTGTAATCTATATATATATTCTTAAAATTTCTAGTTTTAAGTCATAGAGTGGTATAATGTTTAAAATTTGTATTGAAATATTATTTAATAGTACCATTCATCATGCAGAATGTTACTTGCCCTCCATTCTTCTTACCTTCCCCTGGTGAACCACAGATTCCGTGGAAGAAATGGAAAGGTGTGTTTACACATTATGCAAGAGTTTGTGGCACTTCTTTGAGTGCTGAGCGCAAGATGTCACTCTTGTTACACTGTCTAGGGGCGGACGGCCAGGAGGTTTTCGAAAATCTTCCTGAACTTTCTGTGGATGTTGCGAGTGAGCTCAATGACTTTGAGATTTGTATCAAAAAACTAGATTTACATTATTTACCTAAAGTTTCAACAGTTTTAGAAAGGTATCACTTTGGGAAAAGAACTCAACAACCAGGTGAATCTGTAGAGGAATACATCACAGTTCTCAGGAAACTTGCCTCCTCATGTAGTTTTGGGAGTAATAATGAGGAGAGGTTAAGAGACCAGTTTATGTTGGGTTGTAGTATTGAGAAAGCAAGAGAATCGTTTTGGAACAAAGATAATCCTCCTCTGAGTGAAGTGATTGGTATTGCTAAAATGCATGAACAAATTTTCAGTTGAAGAAATTAGGAGGACTAATCTATTTGAAAGAGAGAGTGATGTACATATTGTCGGTCATAAGAAGAACTCACAAGAGAGGATGAAATCTCAGAGGTTGGTCAAAGGGAGTTCAAAAGTCATTAAGGAGAAAGAACATTTCCAGGGAAGGTGTTATAGGTGTGGAGAACTGGGTCATTATGCCAACTTTAAAGGTTGTGTTGGATGGAAAGCTTCTTGCAAAAAATGTGGCAAGAAAGGACATGTTACTTTGTGTTGTAGGAGTGTAGACATAAAGAAAAAGAGGGTTCAAGAAATAAGTTTAGAAGATGATGATTTTTGTGAAGAATTTGTTTTACAGGTCAAAAAAGGTAACGGTGGTCCAATAGAGTCTGTACAAATTGAGGGAGTAAATATTCCCATGATGTTTGATTCGGGAGCAAAAATTACACTTATTCCAAGAGTTCTTTTTGAAAAACATCTCAGAGCTTTGGTGGTTCTTTTCAAGCCTGATATTTCACCTAAAGGGTATGGTGGAAAACCTATTAAGTTATTGGGTTACTTTATTGGCTCAATCCAATTCAAAGATAGGGTTACAGTTGGTAAGATCTATGTTTCCATGAGAGGTGATTCTCTCATTAGTTGGTTTCATCAGAGAGATCTCAAGGTGTACCTTGACCCCAATGAATCTCCATCTGTAAGATTGAAAAATGATGTATGCATTGATTCGGTGGAACATAATGGGTGTTTCAATGTTATCAGTTCGAGACCATCATTTGAACAAGAATTTCCAAATCTGTTTCAAAACAAACTTGGATGTATGCAAGGTTATGTGCATAAAATTAAGATGAAGAAGGGTGCCATACCTGTGGTCAGCAAAGTAAGAAGTGTGCCTTTAATGGTCAAAGAGAAAATGAAGACAGAATTAGATAAACTTATGCTGAATGGCATTATCAAGGAAGTGGAAGCTACTGAGTGGTTGGCTCCAGTGGTCATGGCTGTTAAGGCTAATGGCGAACCAAGACTTTGCATTGATTTGAGAGAATTGAATAAGTGTATAGTGGTGGATCATTATCCTTTGCCTAACATTAATGAAATGTTATCTTTAGTAGGAAGTGCAAATTGTTTCTCTTCTATAGATTTGACATCTGCCTACCACCAGATCACTTTACATGAAGACTCTCAGGATTTGACGGCGTTCATCACCCCTTTTGGCAGTTATAAGTTTATTCGTATGCCATTTGGCCTAGCTTCGGCTGCAGCTGTTTTTCAACGTGCCATGGAAAGACTGCTTGGAGGACTGCAAGGTATCAAAGTATACCAAGATGACATTCTTGTATATGGTAGAGATGAGAAAGAACACAATGAAAGAGTACGCCAAGTTCTCCAGAGACTTGAAAAGAGCGGTTTGACCTTAAAGGCGGGAAAATGCAAATTTAATCTTCGTGAAATTGATTATCTTGGTCACAAAATGTCTTCCAAGGGTATTGAACCAAAAAAAGAATTGGTTGATACCATTATTAATTTTTCTAGTCCTTCCTCAAAAGATGAGGTAGTGAGATTTCTTGGCATGGTTGAGTTCTACAGTAAATTTGTGGATCATTTTGCTGATAAGACTGCTTGTATGAGACAGTTGGTGAGGAAAGGTGTCACTTTTGATTGGAGTGAGGAGTGTGAAAAGGAGATTGTCTCATTAAAGCATAGTTTGAAATCTGCTGCTAGTTTAAATAGTTTTGAACCGGGACAGCATACAGTAATAATGTCGGATGCTAGCGTCAAAGGTCTTGGGGCTGTCTTGATACAAACATATGGTGGTGTTGAAAGAACAATACTTTTTTTATCAAGGTCCTTGAAAGGGGCAGAGTTAAACTATTCAGTTATCGAGAAGAAGGCATTGGCTGTGTTTTGGGCGGTGAACAAACTGAGGAAATTTGTGTGGGGTAGCAATTTCATAGTAAGAACGGACCATAAACCATTAAAATAAATTTTTGAAAAAAAAGGGTTAGATGCTGGTTCTGGTAGGATCAGAAAATGGGTAGTGGCCTTGCAGGAATTTACGTTTGGTGTGCAGTACATACCTGGGATTGAAAACAACCTGGCTGACTGTTGTTCAAGGTTGGTAAATGATGATATGAAGTCTGAGGATACTTCCTTGGATTGTGGGGATGACTTTGATGTGTGCATGATCAGGGATGGTATAATTAAGGAAAGTGACTGGATATTGGAGTTATTAGGTGATGAAGTTGTACAGAAAGTTATTAACAAAGTCAGAGGTGGTTGGGATGGTACTGAGAAGAATGATCAACAGTTATGCAGCTTTTGGAGAGTCAGAGATGAGTTATCAACTCAAGGTGATTTCTTATTGAGAGGAACGAGGCTTGTTCCTCCAAAGAAGTTGAGAGATGAATTAATTTCCATGGCTCATGAGTCATCCTGGTATTTCCAAAACAAAAGAGAGGTTAAGACTCATGTATTGGTGGCCAGGTATGGACTTATCAATTGAAAGATGTGTTGGGGAGTGTGCGGAGTGTTCCAATGCGGACAAGACTTTAATTTGTAGAACTCAACCCATGAAAGTGAGGGAGCTACCAAAAGAACCTTGGCAGGAAATTTCGTTGGACATTTTGGGTCCGATTAGATATTCGGGCTCTGATAAATATATTATTGTATTAATGGATATGTATTCAAGATGGCCCGAATTCAAAATCTCTAACTCTGTTGAGACACACAATGTAATACGTTTTCTTAATGATATTTTCGATAGAGAAGGGTTTCCTTCTTCTATTCTGACTGATAATGGTGTACAATTGGTCTCACAAGACATGGAACGCTTCTTGAGTGAAAGAGGCATTAAACGTAAGAAAACTTCTCTTTATCATCCTGAAACCAATGGAATGGTAGAGAGGTTAAATAGAGTATTAAAAGAAACTATTCAATTGGCTTTGGCTAATAATAAATGTTGGAAAGAGGAAGTGTCATGTAAAATCAGGAT
Source organism: Pleurodeles waltl (assembly GCF_031143425.1). Taxonomy (NCBI): domain Eukaryota; kingdom Metazoa; phylum Chordata; class Amphibia; order Caudata; family Salamandridae; genus Pleurodeles; species Pleurodeles waltl. The sequence continues at coordinate 714,864,236 of NC_090446.1, forward strand.
TTATCGGTTGACCCCTCATTCTGTTACAGGCATTTCACCTTTTGAGTTGTTCAGAAGGAGAAAACCAAACACATTAGTGTGTCCTTCATGGGTTAATGACAAGGTGGGTTTGAAATCTGCAATTGTATGTAATGATAAGTTGAAATGTTTAAAAGAGAGGAAAAAAATTGCTGACAGAAAGATTAGATTTGATATGCGCAGGCCAGTCAAGAAAGTGGTGATTCGAGTAGGTGATCTTGTCAAGGTAAAGAATCCTCGTTTTGGTCTTTCAAAAGAACATTCAAAATTCTCTAGACCACTTGTAGTTAAGAAAGTTCTGGGTAATGCTGTAAGAACTGAGGATCACAAAGTATGGAATGATGGAAGTGTAGTCAAAGTGAAGTCTGCTTGTGGGGAAGGTAAATCTGTGAGTGATGATGTAGAGGGAAAACATGATTTTGTCAACGATCATTTTTCACCAAGGAAGTCTTCAAGAATTATCAAGCGACCTAAAATTTTAGATGACTTTGTTTAGTGCTTATGTTTCCTTATCGTAGGTATCTTCATGTAAAAGTTCTCTTTCATAATCGGATACTCTTCATTGTTATTATTTTTCATGTCTTCTTTTGTTAATGAAAGGAGGGAGATGTGTGGCATTCTGTGTATAGAACCTAGTATATAGAACCTGCTTACAGAACCTAGCAACTGTCACTAAGAGATCCCAGTGATGGTAACCAAGGGATCTGACAGTTGGTTAGGAAGCAGAGAGAGAGAAGGCTTGTGTTGGATGGGGTGTTTGATTTGACCTTTAACTTTAATAAATGACGAAGGATTCCGTCGTAAATGGTGTCAACCCTCAACATTTCATAAATTCATTGTAAGTACAGGTTAAGACCTTGTTTTCAATTGTATCACACTGTACTGTGGCAACTGTTTAGAATATAGAACCTAGAGAAGGAGATCTCTTGCAGCTGTAGAAACAGATGGTCTGTTTGATGCTGTGCTGGCAATACATTCATCATATTACATTTACATTTACTCTGAACTGGAAACTTAATGCAACAAATATGGGGACGAGGGCCTGGAGTGTGTACCTGTTATCACCTTTGACTGCAGCACAGGAAGGGTAACATTTCTGGAGAATAATTTCTGGGGCTTTGAAACGCGCTCCCATATAATTCCTGGAGGCTTAAGGGACATTCTCTGTGTGCGCTAGTTTCCCTTTGCTGCTGGTGTCTGCAATATTATATTTGGGCATTTGGAGGTGCAATTTTAGCAAAGTACATATTTGAACGCTCTTTCCGCACGCTCCACAGCATTCATCGACATTGTTACTATCAGCTGTGTGCTGCTGGTGGTTACCACAATATTGTTTGAACTCCTGCCTACACGCGCTGCTGTCCTGTGCCCACAAATTGAATGTTTGTACAGGTTTGCGTTTTGCCTTTGCAAGCCTGTCTGAATTCGGAAAGCTACTTCAGGCTATGTTTGGGGCACCCTGTTTTCATCAGAACATTCCAGGCTTATTTTCTGTTTTTCAAGACGTGCTCTTTGGAATAAATAAGGAAACTGATCTGCTCTGAACTGCTTCATATGCTTGCCCCTGTAGATAAATACCTCACATTTCATTAGAGATTCTTACCGGAAGGATGGGTACTATTTGAGGAGACACGGTACATGCACTGCCTTGCCGTTGGACTGACTTCACCTACATTGAAAAAGGACTAACAGTGGATATGGGATTGTGTTGTTTGTAATAGAAATAAAGATGGGACAAATGCTTCTACAGGATCTATCCACATTAGGCAACGGTGACTACTTTATTAATAACAATTAGATAATTTTCTTTTCAGGGCTAATTAGCAGTTTCACAACAGTGACCATTTTGATAATTTTTATTTTATTAGTGACCACAGTGATTTCATTTAAAGTTGAGAGTACTTTAAAAGTGAAACATTTAGTCCCAGCCACGTTTTACAAAACAATGGGGAACTTGCAATAGGATGGATAAGATGGAAGAAAGAATTCATAATTTATATAAAGGCTATTGATGTCCAACAAATGAGTGCTGAGAGGAAGATAGCCATACTATTGCATTGTTTAGGGTCAGAAAGCCAAGTTGTGTTTAGAACTTTACTGCTAGTGGAAGGTCAAGGGGGCATTGACGTGTAACAGAAAGCATTATTAAGAATGGAACTGAGATTTAAGCCTACACCAGTATTGCACTAAACAGGTTCAGATTTTATATAAGATCACGGAAGGAAGGACAGTAATTTGATGAATTTCTCACTGTGTTGAGAATTCTTTCGGTGGCATGTAATATTGGGTCCATGACAGATAAAATGATCAAAGATCAGATTGTGGCACATTTAAAAAATACTGGAACAGTTATAGTTCATGGGCGACCCTGAATTACAAGATGCTATTGCTACTGCAAAAGCTTTGGAACAGTCAGAAAAGTGGATTACTTCAGTGTCAAACTAAAATTGTGGTAGTGAAGATGTTTGTACTGTTAACCACTCTGAAGACATTATATGTAGTGTGTATGCTGCACGGATACAAAATTCTAACAAGAATGGGGAAAAACGACACATGTTATACGTGTGGTAGCACCAGTCATATTGCTTTATTTGCCCAGCATCCTGCAGTTGGAAAATAATGTAATAAATGCATCCGGGGAGGACACTTTGCCTGTGTACACAAGGATATCGTAGGAAAGTACCCTCTTTTTGGCATGGTTCCCCCCACTTTTTGCCTGCTCTGACTTGACTGTTTTCAGTGGGATCCTGCTAACCAGGACCCCACTGATTGTGCTCTGTCCCTCTTAATTTGGTTGTCTAGGACTTTGCCCACCCCACAATTGAGATGCTGTTGCCTCTTTGTAGGTCCCTAGTATATGGTACTTAGGAACCCAGGACATTAGGGCACAAGGTTTCCTCATGGGCTGCAGCATGAATTGTGCCACCCATGGGAGCCCATGCAAAATGTGTTTGCAGGCCTGTCATTGCATCCTGCATGAAAAGGTGCATGCACTCTTTCACAACAGGTCACAGCACTAGGTCCCTGTAAGTCACCCCTATGGCTGGCCCTCCAAGCCGAGAGGGCAGGGTGCAGGTCCCTGTGTCTGAGGGCACCCCTGCATGAGCAGAGCTGCCCCTACAAACTCCAGTTCAATTACACTGGACTTCGTAAGTGTGGGGAAGCAATTTTTCCTATATACTGGACACAGTCTCTACCTGTGTCCGGCTACATAAAGGTAACTCCAAACTTGGGCATGTTTGGTATCAAAGATGTCGTAATCATACCCAAGCACTGTTTCCAGTATTGGTTGTATGATTCCATGCCCTCGGGGGGGCTCCTTAGAGGAACCCCAGGATTGCCCCTACCAGTCTTCTGGGATTTTCCAAGCAGCCTTCCCTGCTGCCACCCTCCAGACAGGTTTCTGCCCTCCTGCTGCTTGACAAGCTAAGGCAAAGGAAGGCAGAACAAAGGATTCCCTGTGGGAGAGGGAGGTAACATCCTCTCCCTTGGAAATAGGTGTTACAAGGCGTGGGAGGTGTAGCCCACCCAAGCCACTGGTTTGCTTTGAAGGGCACATTTGGTGCCCTCCTTGCATAAATAGGTTTGCACCAGCCCAGGAACCCTCGCTCCCTGCACTGCCCCCTCTTGATAGGTGGTCACCTAGCAGGTGACCAGGCCCCCTTTTAGGGCTATTTAGGATCTCCCTCTTAGGTGGATCCTCAGATTTGATGTGCAAGATTCCAGCAGGATTCCTCTGCATTGTTTACTTCATCGTCTGGCCACTGGAACCACAACTGGACTCAACATGTTTTTTCCGGCTCCTCCCAGCAGCTGCAACATTTCCCCAGATGTGCATCCTCTGAGGTTGACGAGAATCCTGCCTGCACCAAGAAGTAAGAAGGAATCTCCCTCGGAGTGAAGGAGTCACTCCCTTGCATTTGCAGGGACTAACTGAAACCACAACTGGCTGCGTGAATCTGCTCTCATCCAGAACTGCATGGATCCTGCATCTCAGGTGGGGGTCTGAAGTGGTCCCCATGGTCCTCTGTGCCAGCTGTTTAACTTAGGAGATGGTAAGCCCTTGCCTCTCCTTGAGGACACTACTCCTGTGCACTGCGACTCTTGTTGCTACCAAGGCTTGTTTGTTCCAACTTCAAGGGATCTTCAGTCTTCGTGTAGCCCCGCCTGGCCCCCAGAACCTCTTCCTGGCAAACACAGTATCCTCTCTGCTGCTCCAGCGGGGTGGGACTCCTCTACAGGTGTGCTGAGTGGGCCTCACTGCAACTTGGAAGTGGGTTGCCTGTGCAGTCTGCATCATCATCTGGTGACTTTCCCGACTGCTGAGAGTCACTCCGGACTCTCCTCCTTGGGCCAAGTCCCCTGGACTCTGCTGGTCCTCTTCAGCTTTGCAACTCGTCCTTTTCTTCTTTTGCATTTGCCAAGGCTTGTTGGTGGTTCTTTAGCACGACTGACCTACTGCAACCCAACAGCCGACATGAGACACCATGTGCACTGCTTCAGGAACTCCTCTTCATCTTCAGCACTGCACCGATGGTGGTCTTCTTCCCCTGTCAAGCGCGTCCTGCATCCACAGAAGGGTGAGTGGCTCCTGCCACAACCGGACACTCCATCACAAACTGGACTTGGTCTTCTTCCTTTGCAGGTCCTCTTCTGTCAGAATCCACCTTTTGGGTTCTTCCATTCTGGCCTTGTTCCTGCACAATCCTTTTCCTAAGTCCTCCTGTTGATTTTGGGGAAACCCAGGTACTTACCTCTGATCTCCTGGTCGCCACTCTGGTACTCTCCTCTTAGGGTTCCTAGTTCCTCCAGCTCCCCTCTAACGATTACACATCCTTGGGTGGGGGATGGTATTTCGCATTCCATTTATTTGGTATATGGTTTAGCCCTCCCGTAGGGCCCTCACTATTTTCTAATACTTTTGCCAATGCTGGATGTTTTTATGCTCCTTACTGATTGCTATTGTGTATAATTGGTGTGTTTACTTACCTCCATTTGGGGGTACTGCCTAATAATATTCTAGTGTTTGTGTTACCATAATAAATGAACTTTTTTTTTTTTTAACACTGTGGTTCTTTCATGTGTGATAGTTTTGTGTGACTACAGTGGTATTGAATAAGCTTTGTATGTCTCCTAGATAAGTTATGGTTTCCCATCCACAGCCACCACTAGAGAGCCCTGGCTTACTAGAGACTGCCTACACTTCAATAATAGGGGATACCTGGAACTGGACCATAGGTGTACACCACACATCTGGCCAGCTTCCTACAGATATAAAAAAAATAGTAATGTACATCCTAGAGGAAAGGTATCTTGCGTTGGAGAAGGTAGGGAGCAAAACAAAAAATGTGATTGTGTCAAAACAGAAGTGTGTAGTAGAGGAGTAGTGTTATCGATCAGGCATTTTACCACTGGTGAAGGGTAACATGAAATCAAAAGTCAAAATTCAAAGGTGGAGTGGCTCAAGTCAAGTTGTATATTGCTGAAAAGCGCCTGAATGTCCTTTGATGGAGGGAACAAATGAAATTGGGCATAATCCTTAATCCCAGGAATAAAGAACCAGTGTTGTTGGCTGTTGACAGTACTAAAGGAGGAACTGTGGTTTTTCAGTTTTAAAACGTATTTACAGGAGAAACAAAAATTGAGGAATGTTTCTACGAATGTTAGGGAAAAGTTAAGGTATACATGAAATGAGGAAAGAGGATATTATAGAAGAAATCGGGTCCTCGAAATGGGTGTCTCCCATAGTTTTGGCAAGGAAAGGAGATAATTCTTTGAAACTGTGGCCCTCATTATGACATTGGGGGACAGCTGACTGCCACACCGACGTTGGTGGTAGCACCATCGCCTGGCTGGCGGTGAAGACCTCCAAATTATGACCATGGGGGTGATCCCTCCTATAGACAGCAAATGTACCATCCAAACGGCCAGTGTGGTCTGTCCACTGACCATGACGGTTGCCTTCTTCAGGCTGCTGGAAGACACCGACCTGCCTACCATATTATGACATAGCAGACCGCCAGGATTTCCGGGCGGGGCCACCGCCACCGAAAGCCTAGCGGAAACACATCATATAAAAGGAGACACTCACCTTCAGGGACACAGAGGAGTCCGCGGCCGCCATGGAACCTGAACTGGAAGTCCTGCTGCACCACGAGATGGCAGTCCAGAAGCGCCAACGAAGACGACAACGGTGAGTACAGCCGCCTAGCCACTCCACTGGCAGGGGCATCATGGTGATGGTAGACAGGCAACTCAGGGGCAGAGGGGGTGATAGTGGTGCGGGGGTCCTTGGACTTGGGTTTGGGAGGGGCCGGGTCCTTGCTCTGTTGCTTAGGGGGCAGAGGTGGTTGCTTGGGGCCGGAGTGCCACTCTTGTGCCCCTTTGTGGCAGGTGTAGATGCAGGGAGAGGGACATGAGTGGACTTGGAGCTGGAGGTACTGGGCTGGGGGAGAGGGATTTTTCTCTTTCAGGCAGGACAGGGGGGGAAGAGGTCAAGGCGGGAAAGGAAAAGTTTCTTAGGTCCCAAGGGAAGGGTTGTGGGAAGAGGTTTGGGAGTGGAGGTAGAGGGAGTGATTGTAGGAGGAGTAGGTGTGCTGGACTTGGGTGCCAGTGCATGGACAGTGTGTGTGTATGTGTGTGAGGTGGATGGATGTTGAGTGCCTGAGTGCAAGCGTTTGTGTCATTGGAGGGGGGGGGGCAGACAGGGTGGGTGGTGTCTGCAAGTGAGATGGGTGTGCTGCATGAGGTTGTGATGGTGACTGTGCATGTGGTGTGTGGGGTTCTAGTCTGTGTGTCTGCTGGTGTGGTGACTATGGGCAAGGCTGTACAGATTGCAGAATCTGGGACTGATGATGCAGTGCTTCCAGGTATGAGTGTTGATGTGACTGTGAGGGAGGAGGAGGAAGGGGCTGCACTGGCTGTTGTCGTATGTGCATCTGTGTGTTGGCTGTGTGTGTGCGCTTGGGGAGTGAAGTGTGGTGCCTGTGTTTCTCTGTGCGAGTCCTGTCTGTTGTTTTGGGTGCATGCTTGTCACATTGTGTGTGTGGGATAGGTTGGGGGAGAGGGCTTTGGGGCTGGGTACAGGTAGTTGGAGGGGGGAACGGAAGAAACAGGGACACTGGCTGCCATCAGAGAGAAGGCCAGAGGCTGAAACGACCAAGAATGCCCTCCAGGTAGGCATTGCATTGCTGCATCTGGGATGCCAGCCCCTGGAGCATTCACCATGGTTGACTGCCCTAAAGAGATGGATCTCAGGAGGTCAATAGCCTCCTCAATGAGGGCAGCAGGGCTGACTGGGGCAGGGCCTGAGGTGCCTGGGGCGAAGGAGATGCCCAACCTCCTGGGTGAGCGGGCACGGGCAACTGGGTGGGGGCTACTGGGAGGGCAGTGCTGGTATGGGGTTGGCAGAAGATGAAGTAGCTGGGGTAGTCCCAGAGGGGTCTGCCACCACCAGGGAGCTTCCATCAGAGGAGGAACCTGAGTCAGATGTAGTTGCCCTGGTCTCCCCTGTGGTGCTACCCTCGCCCCCCCAACCCACTGGTCCCCTTGAGCGTCAGTGGACTCTGCCTCCTGGGTCCAGTGGGCTGCAGCTCCTCCACTCGCCTGTGCCCTGCTCCTTTATCAGATGATGCCAAATACACACAAGGACAGGATGAGAAAAGGAGAGAGGGTTGGGGAGAAAAAAGTGAGCCCAGGGTCAGTCACAGCACCAACAGCACATATGGCATACACATCACAATCTCTCAGTGGGACTAACACTGTGCAATATGGACCACAATAACAAACCATTACCTCAGGACACAGCAGTAAAGAACCCAAACACTTCCATCTGTACACCTACTGGGACTCAGTAAGCCATGTCTGCCATGGCATGCAGCTACTTACCAATACCAAATATACATACCTCCCTACATTGCTAAGCAGGACCACACAAGAATAGTCAAGCCCGCATATTGCGGTATCTACTGACTAGAACCTTGGTTTCAGTCAACAAAACAAAATACCATTGGGGGGGGGTGTGTCCGGCTCCGACAGGCACCCCTCTCTCGTTGGGAGGCCAGCCCCAGCTGGGCTTACATGGTCTTCCGGGCCCAGCGTCTCAGGTCCTCCCACTGTTTCCTGCAGTGGGTGCTCCGCCGGCTATTGACCCCCAGGGTCCGCACGTCATTGGCACGCCACAACCCTTTCTTCTGATGGGTGCTGACCGGCAGGGGAGACACAGGTAGAAGGACACCACTAACTCAACACTCCATTCTGTCACAGAAATGCCCTTCATACTGCATAGAACCCACATTAAGCACACACATGACCCGTACCTCTGCATACACATTGCGTGCAGCCAAACCCCGCCCCCCCAAATTACACACTGCCAGCACACACATACATTTTCATGCAGCCATGTCGCATATAATGTACCCATTATGTACTAACCTGTTGGTCTGGAGGCCCATACAACTGCCCATACAGGGGTAGGACCCCATCCACAAGCTTCTCCAACTCCTCCAGTGTGAAGGCTGGGGCCCTTTCCCCTGTAGCACGGGCCATCGCAGGTTCCAGACACAGGACACAGCAGCACACGGAGTGGAGATGTTAAAGTGTAGAGAGTGAGGAATCCAGTGAAGTGGTAAGGAGAAAATGTTGGTCACGTCTGCGGCGGTGAACACAATCACTGCCGGCGATGATCATTGTTGGCTCCTGTACTCCATAGAGCCCCAAGTTAGTCAATGAGGGGGGTTGCTCGGCGGTGCAGACCACCTCCCGCCAGGACAGCAAATGCCGGCGGAGTGAGGTCGCTTCCACCTGTCCCTTCATACAGGACAGGGGGTTGTCATTTCCTCATACTGGTACTCATGTTGGCCACATTTTTGTGCGTCATAGGTATCGATTGTACACACCAAGACACTTCCAGTCTTCTACTTACTGTGTGTACTGTGCTATTTTGTGTCCATACTTCTTGTAGTCACATCTCATATTTGGCTTACTTAAATACTGTGCTTGGAAGGGGTTTGGCTGCCTTCCTTAAACACATGAGCAGCTACATCGCATTCCCCCAGAGTGAAGATTTGCCCACTCTGAAGGCTGGATTCTACGAAATTGAACACATACCAGGTGATTGGGGCGTTTGATGGGACCCATATTGCCATGGTCCCTCCCAGGGCAAATGAGCAGGTCTACAGGAATAGGAAGAGTTACCACTCTCTGAATGTCCAGATGGTATCCCTTGCTGATCAATACATCTCCCACATCACTGCCAAGTTCCCTGGATCTGTGCATGATGCCTATGTATTGAGCAATAATATCGTCCCACAGGTGATGACATGACTACAGAGGCACAGAGTGTCACTTATAGGTGAATTTGAGTCTTCACAAAGTGCATGTCAGTGTACACTCACTACTTCCAAGTGACTTAAATACCCAAACCTGTCCTGGCTGTTGACCCCCTTTGAGGAATCCGGGAACAGGGGCAGAAAATCGGTACAATGAAGGACAGGGCCGTACCAGGAGGGTAGTTGAACGCACATTTGGTCTACTGAAAGCCAGGTTCCGGTGCCTCCATTTGACCGGTGGATCCATGTGCTACTCCTACGAGAAGGTCTGCCAGATAATGGTGGCTACCTGTATGCTGCACAATTTGGCACTCAGACGCAATGTGCCCTACCTGCAGGAAGAGGATGGAGACAATGCACCTGTGGCATCAGAGGACACTTGAAGACAGTGAGGAGGAGGAGGATGTGGACAACAGGACACATACAGCAGTACTTCCAATGACACTCAGGTAAGACTGTAAATCTATTCATATCTCCATTTAAGTTAAGTACAGTGTGCCAGCTGTGTTGTGCCAGTCACTACCTTTTCATGGCAGTTGACCGTCATTTATGACTTACCTTTTTGCAGATGTTGGTGTGGTCACAACTGTGTACTGATGTGATGACTACAGACTGCTTAAACACATTTTGTAGATGGATTCACACATTACGGGACATTTGCACAGGATAATACAGTCCAATACATTGCAAATGTATGTGTGATAAAGCACAAATACTCCAGTTGTGTTTAAGGGTGTTAATTTAAGTGACAAAAAGGAAGGGATAGTGCAATTGAGTGGGGTGATGGTGGACAAAAACTTGAGTGTAGTGGCCCAGTTGGTTTGTACCACAGGTCCAGTGTCAATGGGGACATAAGAAAAGGAGCAATGGCAGTCCAAAGTCTACAAGGTTACTCAGTGGCACAAAAGAGGGACATTCTGGAGTGGCTCATTTCCTGGCGGTGGTCTTGGTCTTGGCAACAGTCTCTGTCTGTTTGGGTTTCAGGAAACATTTGCTGGGTGGTTCACCTTCTGTAGGGGAGGGGTGCTGTTGATGGTGTTGCAGGTCCTCCTGTCCACGAGCTGCAGCCGATGTTGATGGCTGATGAGTGGACTGGCTAGTGGAAGTGGGCAGCTGGTGTGCTCTGTTCTCCCACATGGTGTTGGACATGTCACCCAGCACCCCTACAATAGAGGCCATGATGGCATTCCGGCCCTGCAGCCGCTGGGCCTCCTACATGATGTTGATCACCTGGCACATCCTGTCCTGGGATTTTTGGTATGCTCCCAGGACATGTGTGAGTGCCTCCTGGGCAGTCGGTTCCCTGGGCCTGGCCTCTCCGTGGCGCACAGCTGTCCTCCCACTGTCCCTGGCCCCCTGTGCCTGTGTCCCCTGAACGGTGTGCATACTCCCACTAAAACCAGGACCTTCACTGTCTTGCCTGTGTGTTCTCGACTCTGGTTCCTGTATAGGTGGGCACGCTATTGATGAACGTGTCCTGGGGACAGTGGTTTGGGGACTTTTGAATGGCTGCTGTGGTGTTGTAGTCGTAGGAGGGGCCCTGTGGTGGACTGGCTCTGGAAGCCAACTGACCTGTGGTCCCAGATGGGCCAGGGAGTTCATCCAGCTCGGGACATCCAGAGTTGCGGTCATCACTGAGGGCATCTACTGGTGGAGGACTGGGTTGCCGTGGCACCTGTAGAGATGTACGTGATTGGTTAGGGTCATTCTCTGTCACATATTCCCCGTTTCTGGCTTTCCCTGTGGTTTTGGTGTTTGTCCTCCCACCTTTGGTTAGTATATGGTGATGCATCGTGAGATTGGTAGTGCTACATGCTGTCCATGCATTGCTATTGTGTGTGCATGCAGAGCTGGAAGGGGTTTGCTTGCATGTTGTAGTGCATGCAGGGGTACATAATTGAGGGTGGTCATTGGGGTGGTGCACTGTTTGGGGTGGAGTGGGGTGTCTGGAGTCAGAGTGAGGGGGGTGACATGCCATGCCGGTATCGGTTGAAGTAGGGTAGGAGTGGTGACTTATCGGTGTCCAGCACCCTCAGGATGCAGGATTGCTAAGACTTGCTCCTCCCATGCTGTCAACTGTTGAGGAGGAGATGGGTGTCCACTGCCAGTCCTCATGATGGTGACCTGGTGCCTTGATGCAGTGGAAAGCACCTTCCCCCGTAGGTCTTTTCACCTCTTTCGAATGTCGTCCCTTTTGTGTGGATATTGTCCCACGGAGCTAACCCTGTCGACGATCCTCCACCTTAGCTCCATCTTTGTGGCAATGGAAATCTGCTGGACCTATGCCCCAAACAGATGTGACTCTACCCTGATGAGTTCCTACACCATAACCCGCAACTCCTCATCATTAAAATGGGGGTTCTTTTGTGGGGACATGCTTATTGTGTGGTGTGTTTGTTATGCAGAGAGTGTTCAGTGTTGAGGTAGGGTGTGTGATGCGTGACGGATGTATAGGTAGATGTGTGTGTGTGAACCGTTTTCTGAGGGTTTGGCCTGACAAGGTGTAGCAGTCTTTTCGTGTTTGCAAAGGATTGTGGATTATGTGAGGGGGTGTTTTATACTGCTGCTGATCGGTGTGTAGGGTGTGTGTATATGTGTCAGGTGTGGGTGTTTTGATCTGGCCAATGTTGGCTTCAAGTGGCCCATTGTGCCGCAGTGGTATGCACCACAGATGGGTGATGGCCGTTGAATGTCCACTGTGGTGATCCGTGGATCACAATTTGTAGGGCAGTGTTTTCCTGGCTTAGCGGGGAGAGTGGTGGGTCCGACATTTTTTTTCCTTCGTTGGATCTGGCGGACTTGTGGTTGTGACTGGTTTCTGTCAGTTGTGTGTTAATAAATCCTAATCTGGCAGGTGGATTATTGCCTCTGCGGCGGTGTGTTGGCAGCCGTCGCCATGGTGGTCTTCGCAAAAGACTGCCAATGTCATAATGAGGGCCTATATGTTGACTTGAGAGCTGTAAATGCCAGTTTTACTATGGGTTGTCTTCCCCTGACCAACATTAATGAGGTGGTATGCATGCTAGAGGGAGTAGTGGTATTTTCCACTCTTGATTTAAGATCTGCACACCATCAAATTTAATTTGAGGAGGACTTCAAACACTTGACTTCTTTCCTTATGCTGTTGGGGTTATACCAGTTCAAGAGGATGCTTTTTTGTTGAGCCTCAGCAGTGTCAGTGTTCCAAATGGCAAATTGCCACATCTTTAAGGATATGGACAAGTTTGTAAGATGTTTTCAGGATGATATTATCATATTTTCAAAGGATCATCATGAACACTTACATCATCTCAGCAAAGTGTGCAGAAGTTTGGAAGAACATGGATTAACCTTGCAAAGAAACAAATGTAAACTATTTTGTAGTTCTGTGGAGAATTTAGGACACACATTGTCTGGTGTTGGAGTGCTGCCTAAAAAATCTCTAGTGGATGTAACTGTAAAAGCACTGGCACCAGACACCTAAGAAAAGTTTCTCTCTTTCGCAGGAATGTGTGAGTACTATAGTAAATTCATTAGAGACTTTGCAACCAAGATAAACCTTTGCATGCATTAACAAGGAAAGATGTGTTATTTAACCAGATGGAAAAACAGCAACAAGCATTTCAAAGAATCAGAAACTATATTGTGGATGCCCCCATGCTGAAACCTTTTTGTAGGGGAAAAGAATGCATAATCAACGGCAGAAGCAAGTTTGTACGGGCTGGGAGGAGATTTGTCCCAACGACGAAGAAAAAAAAGAGTTGAATGTGGCCTTTGCATGAAGACCCCTTGATGACACTGAGAGATGATATACAGTGCCTGAAATAGAGTAGGTGGGGTGTGTTTGGGTGATTGAGCATGTTCACAATTATGTATGGGGATTTTCTTTTCTTTCGAGAACTGATCATAGGCTACTGCTGAAGATTTGTCACCAGGGGGTTGATGGAATGCTAAGGCTCTGATTGCAAGACTTACCTTGAGGTTGCAAGAGTATAGTTTTGAAGTAGAATATGTACTAGGAAAGAATAATGTCATGGCTGATTTCTTTTCCAGGTTGCCATTGTAGCAGTGGAAATGAGGATGTGAAGGAAGATGTGGGCATGATTGCCACCATTAAGGATGTGATGGAGAATGAGTTTGAAGGGATTGATGCAAAGTTATGGGTGGAAGTTAAATCAAAGATGAGCTATGGCAAAAAGTTCAGAAGTATATTGAGACTGGCTGACAGTGGAAGGCAAAAATGTCACATGAGATTTTACCCTTCTGTAAGGTTTCAGGGGAGTTAGAGCTGCAAGGAGCAATGCTTTTCAGGTATGGCAAGTGTGTTCCTGCTGCTGTGATGCAGGATGTGGTTCTTCGGTTGGCTCACGAAGAACATTTAGGAGTGTCTTCTATGAAGAGAACTTATTGGGGCAAGATTTTGGTGGCCAGGATTAGATAGGAAATTTGGCAGGGTGGTAAGAGAACGTAATGACTGTGTGAGAAGAGAAAAGACTTTTAGAGTGGCCTCAGCACCTTTGCAACCTGTGAAATGGACAGAATTTCCATGGCAGAATGTTGCTTTGGACATTTCAAGACCATTTTATTCTCTGCCACAAGATGCTAGGTTTGCTTTGGTACTCGTGCTATAGTTCGTAGTGACCTTAGATTAAGTTTGTAATGAAAATTACTACCAGTGTTGTCAAAGAAAGTTTTGCAAGAGAATGTTACCCAGAGGTGTTAATAACGGATAATTGGGTGCAATTGACGTCTAAGGATATGGAAGATGTCCTCAAGCTTTGTAAGATTTAACATGTTAAAACAGACTTGTGTAACCCTGAAAGAAATGGACAGGTGGAAAGGTTCAATCGTGTACTGAAGTACTTGAGTGGTGGAAGCATGGAAATTTAGTAGAATGGAAAAATATCCTGAGAAATAAATTGTGGTTGCATTGGATAACATTTCATACTATCATGGAGTCAGTCCTTTCAAATTGTTGTGGGAGCTCAAGAAGAAGTGGGTAAAGAAGAGTGTGAACGTTAATTGTGTGGCCAGGAAAGTGGAGCAGAAACAAAACATGGTGAAGAAATTGTATTATTTTAAGTGGAGAGTGAAAAAACCCAAGTTTGAAGTGGAGGAATTGGGTGAGAATCTGGTTACCAGGAATATTGATGATAAGTACATTAAAGTATGGCCAAGCAATGAAGGTGTTAAAAGATAACACAAATGGTGTCGTCACACAGGGTGGGAAAGTATGGAATGTCAGACGGGTAGCAAAGACTAAGGAGATGATGTAAGAGAGAAAGAAATTTGAAGAAAGTTCCCTGGTCAGGATTGGCAAATCTAAATTATATGAAGGATGCACAACAGAAGAAGAAAGGGTAGACATTGCTGAGTTGGTGATTAAGGGAGGAAATGAATCCTTGTGATTCGGTGGCATCAAGAGTAAAAGAGACAAGTGGAGACATGCCCCTGGAAAGTATAAAGATTTTGTGTCCTGCATAGTTCTTTAATTCTAGGCAGGAAGTTGTTATAGTCTATGCTTAAATAATTATAAGATATGTTATTCAGTTATTTTGTTATATGTATAGTCATTGTAAGCATAGATCCAGACTTTGGCCCTCATTACAACCCTAGCGGTAAATGCCACCTACCTCTGTGCTGACAGCCGCCAACATACCTTGACCGCGTCGCTATTCCGCTACGGGTATTATGCCCCACACTGAGAAATCCTCCACAATACAGACACCCACACAAGTCCGCCACACCGAAGGTCAGTAATAAACTGGCGATAGCAAAACCTACACCGTTACGCCAACAGAAATACTCCCACAGTATCACGACCCATGAATCACTGCAGTGGTCTTTCAAACGTGGTAAACTATTGGCGGTACACACCGCTGCGCTCAAAATACACACACATTTACAAAACACCACCACATTAGACAATTCAAACTACACACACCTGACACCGATACACATAGGTCACCCACACACTCACACCACTATAAAAAACACACCCACATTACCCACAACCCTTTACAGCGAAAAAAACGATAGCACAGAGAGAGAGAGAGACAAGGCAGGAGCACCCACTCAATCAGAGTCACAGAACACTATCACCCATACACCATCCACGCACATCACAGCATACACCGATACACATCACCCCAGACATCACCCCACACATCCCCACACATTTCATGCACACCACAACCATGGCACCCCAAAGACACCCCAGGTTCTCAGAGGAGGAGCTAAGGGTCATGGTGGAGGAAATCATCTGGGTAGAGCCTCGGATCACAGGTGCAGCAGACGTCCATAGCTAGGAAGATGGCGCTATGACAGAGAATAGTGGACCGGGTCAACGCCGTGAGACAGCACCCCAGAACAAGGGATGACATCAGGAAGAGGTGGAACGACCTACGGGGGAAGGTGCGTTCCGTGGTTGCAAGACACCAGGTAGCCGTACAGAGGACTGGTGGTAGAGCACCACCTCCTCCCCCACAACTAACAACATTGGAGGAGCAAGTCTTATCGATAATGCATCTTGAGGGCCTCGCAAGAGTAGCAGGAGGACTGGACTCTGGTAAATCATATCTTTAATATTATATCCCCCACCCTACCTGCATGCCATCACATACCCCAACCCTTACCCTCACTCCCATCACCTCACATATACCTCACCATCACAACCCACCCATCCCAATACTAAGCCCTGCATTCAACACCAATGCATGGACCCCCATCACAGACTTGCATGTGCACCCATCACCACAGCATGCCCAGTAAATCACCACTCACACAAGGCCAAGCTGACAGGGAAATCACAATCATAGAGGGAAACACACCCATGCACAATATGGCCCACGCAGATACTGCATTTGCATCCCCACAGGACCCATAGTCCACGTCACTGGAGAGGAGGTGCCAGCTACATCCAGTCCCCCCACAGAAGAGGCCCACAGTGACGACAGCAGCTCTGCACGCCTGGATCTCGATGACCAACCTGGCCCATCCGGGACCTCTGGACAGTCTGGTACCCAGGCACAGTTCCAACCCTCCACAGAGCCCCCTCCCCCCCCAGGAAACACCACCACAGCACCCACCCAGCAGGCCCATGCCACCGTTCCCAGGACACGTCAATCAGCAGTGTGCCACCACTACAGGGACCCTAGGCAACCCCACGAACCCAGGACGACCATGGACCTGGGGTCAGTGGCAGTGGGCACACCGTTCAGGGGACAGAGGCACAGGACAACAGGGAAGCTGGGAGGACTGCTGTGCGACAGGGGGAGGACAGGCCCAGGGAACCCACTCTCCACGAGGCGCACTCCAACATCATAGGAGCATAAGATCATTCCCAGGAGACGATGGGCCAGATACTGGCCAAGCTGCAGGAGTCCCAGCGGCTGCAGGAGGGGCAGTACCTGGGGATCAGGGAGGACCTAACAAAAATATACACCATCCTGGTCACCATTGCAGGGGTGCTGGCAGACACGGGCAGGACAATGAGGGAGGCTGTGGCATAACAACGGGCGCCTGACACTAGCCAAACTGAGGAACAGCCTTCCACCTCTGCCTGCGCTAGTGGACAGGAGGCCCCGCCACAGGACCAACAGGCCACCAGCACCCCACCCCCTGCGAAAGGAGAACCACCCCGCCAACGGTCCCTGCGATCCAGTCGGAAGACAGAGAACATTGCCAAGACCCCCGCCAGGAAATAAGACTCTCCTGATTGTCACCCTCGTGTCCCACACTGTCACCCTGCCCACCTGTGATACCAAGAGACTGGACTCTACCCTGAACTTCCTTCCACCATCAGCCCAGCCCCGTGCACCACCCCCTCTACTTATGAGCACCTAAATAAACACCCTTAGAACAAATACCAATCTGGAGTCTGTCAAATGATTCAAATATGTATTAGTACAACATTATCAAAGCATTGCAAATCAAAAGTACAGTGAAATATACTTTAAAATGACCGCTGGTGGGCAGCAGTACACATAGCAGGAGCCAGAGTGGGGCACAGACATCTGAAAAAGGAGACGCCAGAGGGTACAGTCAGTGGCCATAGACATAGGGAAACAGGCTGCCTTGTACAATGTCCAACAGCTAACTGAAATGTAAAGTGAAGTTACAGTGTCTTACCTGTGCATCACTGGAAGTACTGCCGAATAATATTGGTTCTGTGGTCAACATCTTCTTCCTCTGCCTCCTCTTCCTCACTGTCAACAGGCTCCACCGCTGCCACAAGACCATCTCCAGGCTCATCCTCCTGCAGAAAAGGCACCTTGTGCAACATGCAACGATGATCTGGCACACCTTCTTGGGTGAGTAGTACAGGGATCCACCTGTCAGATGGAGGCACCGGAACCTGGCCTTCAGGAGGCCGAAGGTTTGTTCTATAATCTTTCTTGTACCTCATTGTAACGTTCCTCTGCCCTTGTCCTGGCATTCCTCACAGGGGTCAGTAGCCCTGAGAGGTTGGGGTAACCAGAGTCACCTGGAAATATCGAGGGACAACTGTTAGACACACACTAACCCTTAGGGACAACCCCATACCCAGACACCTACTCATACTGTGTGGGGGCCCTTTGCTCACCTATTAGCCACACCTGGTGCCTCTGGAGTTGGCCCATCACATATGGGATGCTGCTATTCCTCAAGATATAGGCGTCATGCACAGAGCCAGGATATTTGGCATTCACATGGGAGATGTACTGGTCCACCAAACACACCATCTGCACATTCATTGAGTGATAGCTTTTTCTATTCCTGTAGACTTGTTCATTTCCCCGGGGAGGTGGGGGAGGAAAGACGACAAATGCCACATGTGTATCATCAGTGGCACCAGTAATGGGGATATGTCCCAGGGCATAAAAGTCAGCTTTCACTGTGGCCAAATCCTCCACCTGGGGGAACACTATGTAGCTGCGCAGATGTTTCAGCAGGGCAGAAGACACTCTGGTCAACACGTTAGAGAGCATTGGCTGAGACATCCCTGATGCCATGGCCACTGTTGTTTGGAAGGAACCACTTGCCAGGAAATTAGCACTGACAAGACTTGCACTAGAGGAGGGATACCTGTTGGTTGGCGGATAGCAGACATCAGGTCTGGCTCCAATTGGACAGACAGTTCTTGGATTGTGGCACGATCAAGTCTGTAGGTAATGATAATGTGTCTGTCCTCCATTGTCGCTAGGTCCACCAGGGGTCTGTACACCGGAGGATGCCACCATCTCATAATCTGCCTCAGCGGTTGAAGCCTATGGAAGAGCACGGTGAGCAGAGGGTCATATTCACACTTAAATTGCACTAATGATGAATTGTTGACTTTACAGAAACAGTATGTGAACTCGAGAGTCCGTTGATGTGCCAATGTCTGCTGTGACGCAGTTAGGTGCCATGCCCTGTGCCCCCCTGAAATGGCGGCTGCCTGACCTGTGAGGAGGGACAAGTGGAAATAAGGTAATTGAGCTGGCGTTGTGTGCCGTTGCGGTAGGCGGTTGATGACCGCAGCACAAATTCGCATTGGTTATTATTGGGCCCTATGGGTTCCAGGAGCCAGTGGCGATGTACGCTGGTGGTGACGGTACGCCCCGCCACGGACGTCACCGCCATTTTCTATCTAATCACTCACTTGCTACCTGGCCTTCAACAGGAGAGGACCTACACTGCAAGTGCTGCTGTGACCTGTGTTTGGAAGCGACAATGGCTCATGTGTCTGGGGAAAGAGCCCATGCCTTCACTGCGGAGGAGTTGGAGAAACTGGTGGTCCTACCCCAGTACACGTTGCTCTGCGGTCCTCCAGACAAGCAGGTGAGCACACTGTGAGCATGATGCGTGGGCCATGAATGTATTGACTGCTGTGTGTGTAAGCCATATGTAGGGGGGGCAGAGGGGTCCTGGCCAGAGTGCAGCATGTAAGGTGGTCAATGTATGTTTGTCAGGGGATGTGTGGGATCTGGTGGGCAATGAGTATGATGGTCCGAACAGCTGAATAATTCCTGTTTCTGCTGTCTTTTCCCTGCAGGTCAGCGCCCACCAGAAAAAGGGTATTTGGCTTGCCATCGCCAAGGAGGTGTGGACCCTGGGGGTCTTTGACAGGCGGAGCACCCACTGCCGCAAGAGATGGGAGGACCTGCGCCGCTGGCAAAGAAGACGGCGGAGGCCCAGCTGTGGCTGGCCTCCCAATGAGGAAGGGGTGCCTGTCGCACCATGACCCCCCCTGATGTTCCACATCCTGGCGGTGGCCTATTTGGAGTTGGATGGACGCTTGAAGGCATCACAGCAGCCATGAGGGGGTGAGTACAGAATCTGAAACATGACTTTTTGGTGTTGCTGGCATTGAACAAGTGTATCCTCTGTCTCCCCAGTCCTCCTTTTTTTGTTTTGTTACCCTGTCCTTGTGTGCATTAGCATCATCTGGTGGAGGAGCAGAGGCACTGGCGACGGATGGAGCTGCATTCCGCATGGCCCATGAGGCCAAATCCACCAAGGGTGAGGGCACCAGTGGGACGGAGGGTGAGGGGAGCACCACGACCGGGACAGGAGGGGAGACCACAGACAGCGACTCCTCCTCCGATGGAAGCTCCCAGGCGGTGGCGGACACCTCTGTGCCCGCCTCAACAACAGGTACCATCGCCACTCCCCCTACCAGCCCTGCCCTCCCAGCAGCCCCTCAGCATGTTTCCCGTGCCCGCTCACCCAGGAGGGTGGGCATCTCCTTCGCCCCAGGCACCTCAGGCCCTGCCCCAGTCAGCCTTGCTGCCCTCAGTAAGGAGGCTGTTGACCTCCTGAGATCCCTCTCTGTTGGGCAGTCAACCATACTGAATGCCATCCAGGGTTTTGCAGGGCATGTGCAACAAACAAATGCATACCTGGAGGGCATTCATTGTGCCGTAGCGGCCCAACAGAGAGCATCTCAGGCTCTGGCCTCAGCACTGATGGCAGTCCTTGTCCCTGTGTCTAGCCTCCCCCTCCAACTTTCTCTACCCAGACCCAATCCCCTCAACCCCAGCCTTTCCCAGGCACACCTTCATACCAGCATTCACCCAAATCAACACACAAAGGTGGCTCAGGCAAACATAAGCACCACACTTCATCTCACAGGCACTCACACAAGCACCATACCCATGCAGACACACCAACATCCACTGCCTCCACTGTGTCCCCCTCCTCCTCTTCGTTCACCTCCCTCCACCCACACCTGCATGCACTACATCCTCATCCACTACCTCCATCACCAGCACGCCCATCACAACACACCCCTCAAAGGCAGTCACCACCCCACAAACCACGTACACGTCCCCTGTGTCCTCTCCCAGTGTGTCTGTGACCCCTCCTCCCAAAGTACACAAACGCAAGCACCCACCCACCCAACAGCCATCCACCTCACAACAGCATCCAGCCCATGCATCTTCACCCAAACTCAGCAGAAAGACACCTCCTACAGACACTCCCTCTTCCTCAACTCCCAGACCCTCTCCATCTTCCGGCCCCAGTGTGTCTGAAAAACTTTTCCTGGAAAACATTGGCCTGTTCTGTAACCCCTCCCCAGCCCCCCCACCACCCTTCCCCCTGACCCCCATCCTTCCCCTCAGGCAAGGGTGTCCAGAACCCAGGCCAGCAGCTCAGCCACCAAGTCGGCGTCCGCTGTGGTACCTTCAACTCCCAGGGGCTTCAAGGGGGAACCCGTCAGGCTAGCCAGTGTGCCACCGACCCCTGCAAAGGACCATTCCATACTGCCACCTGCCGAGGTGAAGAAGGGGACAGCATGCACCAAGGGCAAGGAGCACGACCCACCCAGCAAGGCCTCCTCCAAAACTGCAGCTTCCAGAGCCAAGGTCCCAACAGCAGCTGCCAAGGTGAAGAAGGGGCCGAAAAGCCAAGGCAAGGCACCTCAGGAGTTGGATGGCCACCATCAGAACTGACAGCCCCGCCACATGCACTGCGGGCAGCACCCCATCACAAGCACCGCCACCTGCACCGCCACTACCATCACTACTGTCAGCAGCAGCATCCCCAGTGGCCAGCTGTCCGAGGCTGCAGGAGAAGGGCTGGTGCCTCTCTCCACCACTGGCAGCACCTGCACCACGGGCAGCACCGCCAGCATCCCCACCGCAAGCACCGCTGACAGTAGGACCACTAACAGCAGCAGCAACACCAGTGTGCATCCGTCCGGGGCTGCAGGAGACGGGCTGGAGCCTCCCACCACCACTGGCAGCAACCCCACCAGCACCACAACAACCACCAGTTTGCAGCCTTAGTAGCCGCAGGATGGAGTCTGGCCCTGCCTCCATGGACTTTCCTGCTACCTGTCCCCTGCAAATCCTGTGCCTCAGACACCCAGGTGAGGGAATATGAACTGCCACACCCCATGTGCTGCATCACTGGGCACCAAGCCCCCTCCAGACCCAGTGGAGAAAGGCATCCCCTCACCCAGTCCTTGGCAGGATGAAGCAGACTGGGCACAATGCCCCCTCCAGAACCTGTGGAGAAAGGCATCCACTCATCCAATCCTTGGCAGGATGAAGCACACTGGGCACAATGCCCCCTCCAGAACCTGTGGAGGAAGGCATCCATTCACCCAATTCTTGGCAGGATGAAGCACACTGGGCACCAAGCCCCCTCCAGAACCTGTGAAGACAGGCATCCACTTGAGAGACTGTGGCCTTGCATTCCCCAGGACCAAGCAGTGGGCAAACCACCCACTTGAGAGACTGAGGCTTTGCACTCCCCAGGACCAAGCAGTGGGCAACCCACCCACTAGAGAGACTCTGGCTTTACACTCCCCAAGGCCAAGCAGTGGGCAACCCACCCACTTTAGAGACTGTGGCTTTGCACTCCCCATGACCACTCGGTAGGCATGGAGCCACCTCGAGGAGCAGTGGCGTTATTCCATCTTCCGGCTGAGGTCCCCCCCACTTCCCCATCCCCCTGAGGTGCCTGTGTTTTTGACCTGATGCCCATGCTGTGTTCTCTCTGTATTGAGGCAGGAGTCAAGTGTGGGCTTGGCTCATGATTTTTGGCCCAGTGGGCGACGGACATTTGCAAAGGACAATGTACGACCTTATGTACATATTGTATATTTTTGTAAATACCGTTTTTTGAATAGTTACATATGTCTGCCTATTTCTAAAATATCACTGTTTAACTCAATTCCTTTTGTCCTTGCGTTCTTCTAGGGGATTACGGGGTGTAAATGTAATGTTGATGCATGTGTTTGTGTGTATGGTGTTGTGGGTGAGTGTGTTGCATGTGTGTGTCACTCTTTTTCCTCCCCCCGTGTGCATTACTCACCATGGTCGTTGCCGCCGCCTTTGATATTCCTTTTGTATGAGGAGGTACACCAGCATGGGGAGGACCTGTAACTCTGGCTCCAATGCGTCCTGGTTCTTTGTTGAGTGTTGAGAGGTGAGTGGTTTCCCTTCCGAATACTGTTTCCGTCGTGCTTTTGATGGCGTTGGTACCGCCCCGGAAAAGCTGGCGGATTGGCGGGTTGTAATGGGGTGGGTGGTACATTGTCTCCCGCCTGTCTGTTGGGGGTGACCGCCGCGGTGTTGGTTGCTACAGCCGTGGCGGTCGGAGTGTTAAAGTGGGTGTCTATGATGGCGGTTTCCGCATGGTCATGATCCCATTTTGTTTTTCCACCGGCCTGTTGGCAGGATTACCGCTGCTTTAACACAGACCGCCAGGGTTGTAATGAGGGCCTTTGTTTTCAATAGTATCGCACTGTACTATGACAGCTTTTTAGAATATAGAGCCTCGAGAAGGAGCTCTGTAGAAGCTGCAGAGCAGGGTGGTTTATTTGATGCTATGCTGCCAATAAATGCATCCTATTTACATGTGCTTTGGACTGTAAACGTAATTACCTCAACAAGGTCCCAGGCCAGCTCTCTCCCTGCTGCTGCATCTCTCTTGCTTCTTCCCCTTCTGAATGATTTCTCCTACTTTTCCCTCATTTTCTAATGCTTTGTCTCTAATTTCCCTGTTTTCTGAGTGCTTTCTCCTGCGTTCATTCATGATCAGCACACTAACGAGGGTGATGCCAAGGTTGCAAGCCTAGTCTGTGGGAGTGGGTCCAAGTTCTGCTAGCTTCCAGCTACGATCCCATATGGAGGTGTTTTTCCCGACGATCAGGACTTCGTCATGTGAGAGGTGAGCTTCAGGCAGTTAATTTTCATCCAGTCAGCTACAGTGGTCATGGCTTTGCAGAAGTTAGTTGTGGTGGTGGAGGGGTCTTCAGGATCAGTTAAGTATAGTCTTTGTAGGAGATGATGCTGAGTCTGTGTGATCTAACAATGTCAGCCAGGGGGATTAGGTAGGTATTGAACAATGTAGGGCTGAGGGAGGAACCTTGCAATATGCTGCAAATTATGCTTTTGGAGGCAGAGGTGAAGGGGGTAGTCAGATGCTCTGAGTGCACCTTGTCTGGAAGGAGACCATCCATTTGAGGGCGCTGTTTTGTATTCCGGTGCAGTGGAGTCTGTTGATGAGGGTGTGGTGGGAGACATTGACAAAAGTGGCTGATAGGTTGAGGAGGATCAGGGTGAGCTGCTGATTGATAGCCTTTTTGAGTAGTTTGGCCCGGTAGGGGAGTAGAGAGATGGGTCGGTACTTCTTGAGTTTGTTGTGGTCGGCGCAGTGTTTTTTTTCTGGAGGGGTTTGATTTCCGCATGTTGATGCTTGTCCGGAAAACTGCTGAGGTGATGGAGATTTTGAGGTTTTTGGTGAGAACCTAGCTGATGAGGTTGGTTAAGAGGTTGAATAGGTGGTGGGGGCATGGGTCGGTGGGTGCCCTGGAGTGAATGGATGACATGATGGCCGAGGTGGATTACTGGTGAGCTGTGTCCACTTGGAGATAGTATAGTACTGTTGGTGTGTGCTGGGGGGTTGAGAGAGCTGAGGCTGGAGGTGTGGTGAGCAAAAAACAATGGAATATACCCAGCTCTGTGACTGGCGATAAATGTTTGATTTGTTCCGCATTCCTTTCATCATCTGTTCTTTTTGCAGGAGAAGCGGCAGCATTAACAGTTGAAGAGTCCTTTGGTTACACAAGGGGAATGCGGTACAGCAATTGTTGTTGTGGCGCCCAGGATTCATGACTGTGAGCTCCTCTGTGGAGTAGCGGAGATTGGCTGCAGAGCCAGGGTCGCTGGGCGCAGTCCAGGCGCAGATGGGTGTTGACTGGCTTGCCTTTGTGGCGCCAGCGGCACACCAGCACTGCGGCCTCTATTAAGTAGATCCTAGGGGTGACGGGAGGAGGGAAAAAGTGGGAAGCAGGGCGGAAAAAGAGACAAAGAGAAAAAGAGGCAGAAAAGAGACAGCAATGAGGCAGAAAAAAAGACAAAGAAAAAAAGAGGCAGAAACAAGGCAGAAAAGAGACAATGAAGAGATCAGATAGAATAAGGAAAGAGGCAGAAACAAGTGCAATAGGCAATAAGACCAGGAGGAACGCTGGCAGCAAAGGGCACAAGGAGCAGCAAAAGGGAAAAATGACACAGAGGAGAGGAAGCGGAATCAGAAATTAAAAATGGCACAGAGAGGAAAGCAAATGGCACAGAGGAGAGGAAAAAAGTGCGTGAAAAGAGGCAATGACAATAGGGGAAGACAGCTAAGTGAAGGAGGGGGGCACATGAAGGCAGTGTCAGAAGAGCTATTGCAAGGACCTGCTAAATGGGGTCCTGCTGCGGCCTCCATTAAGTAGGTCCTGGAGGAGGCAGGGGTGACGGAAGGAGGAAAGAAGTGGGCAGGAGGGGCTGGGAGAGCGGGCTAAAAAAGAGAACCCGAGAAAAAGAGGCAGACAAGAGAAAAATAGAAAAAGGGGCAGAAAAGAGACAATAACGAGATAAGATAAAATAAGGAAAAAGAGGCAGAAACATGTGTAATAGGTAGGGGGAGGCACATGGAGCAGCAAAGGGCTTTGGAGAATAGAAGGGGATAACGGGCACGAAGAGGAAACTGCAAGGAGCACAAGAGGCAATAGAAATGAAAAATGGCACATAGAGGAGAGGAAACAGTACAGAGAGAAGAGGAAAAAAATGAGTGAAAAGTGTCAATGGCAGTGGGGCAAGAGAGCTAAGTGGGCGGATGCAGGATGGCAGTGTCAGACCTGTCGCAAAGAGAGCTGGTGCAAGGACCTGAGATCATCTGTGGCGTCCCAGAAGGATCCTCCCTCAGCCCCACCCTCTTTAATATGTGCATGATCCCCTGGTCAACACTGTCAGATCGTATGGACTCAACATGTGTCGATAAGACCAAGCTTATCCTCTTGCTGCCAGAAGACCCTTCCACCACCAGAACCAACTTTCACAGATGTATGGCGAATGTCACTGACTGGATAAGGACAACTGTCTCAAGCTCAACATGGACACAGTGGAAGTCTTCATCTTTGGGAACAACATGGAACGACACTTGCTGGCCTGCTGAACTCAGTCCTTCCCCCCACCCTGACTGACCACGCCTGCAACATCGGCATCAGCCTGTAGGGCAAGTTATCTATGGAGAAACAGTTAACTACAGTCTTGTCCATCTGATTCCACACGGTCTGCATGCTCTATATGATCCTCAGTTGGTTCCAGTTGACACCAGAAGGACCATCAATAAAGTCCTCGTACACCAGCAGGCTGGTCTTCGGTATCACTCTTTATGTAGGAATCACTGTACGCCTCCAGAAGAGAGTACAGAATACAAACCTCAGCTGCAAGACTTACCCTTGACCTCCCCAGATGGACTCGCATCACCCCGCACCTCAAGAAACTACACTGGCTCCCGAACCAGAAGAGATGCCAATTAGAGATGCTGACCCACACATACAAAGCCCTGCATAGCGAAGGATCAACATACATCAACAAACGAATCACCCTCTATCAACTGACCAGACACCTGCGATTTCCCCTTCCCTCGCAGACACCCCCAGGTTCTGCCGATCCAACAGCAGAGGATGCTCCTTCTCCCATCTGGCGGTCAAAGCCTGAAACTACCTTCCCCTGCACCTCAGGAGTGCTGCATTGCACAGGGTATTCCGAAAGGGTCTTAGGACATGGCAGTTCGAATTAACAGAGCACCGCATACCAGCTAGCAGCTTCAATGCCTTGAGACCATCACGGGTGATTTGCCGCCCTTTATGAATCCTGATTGATTGATTGATTGCCAAGGAGTAAGTAGATAAGAGAATGGTACTTCTTTTACCACTTCAGATATCTTTGAGGTTTCTGGTTCTTCCATTTCTACAATGAAACTATCTTCATGTCATTCACCACTTAGAGCCAAACTGTGGACACTTAACTAGGTAACATGTTTTTATTCGTTGATGGAGGCTCTTAAGGAACCCAAAGGATCCTCAATGGTAGTCACTTATTACTCTGCATCGTATTATATCGGTAGTAGTTAAAACTCAGCCACTGCTTTGGAAATACATTTACTTATTACTGTAAAAAAAAATGCGTGTGTAAAATTTAATTATAAGCTATCAATATTTTAGTTTTAAAAATGTTAATTGTTAGTGTCATCCCATTATTTCTTTAGCTATTTTTATAAGTTTAAAAACAAACATTATTTCTTATTTTACTGGTTAAACTCCAAATAAGGGATAAAACACCCCAAACCCACTCTTGTTTTTTTTGTTTTTTCCCTTCTAATACGATATATATCTCCATATACACACATATATATATATACACACACACACACACACAAAGGCCATAGACGAGAAACACACACATAATATATCACATATGTTAGAACCCCTAGAAATTAACCACACAAGTATATTCATACACAAACTTCTAATTCTCTGATTCCATAAACACGTATGTATGCACACATGTAAGTATATACGTTCATAATTTTATGTATACATATAGAAAATAGAAATATGTTTACTTTTTTTATTGTTACATATATATATATTTTTTTATAACAAGTGGTCCTCATTGTGGCGCGCATATTATGTTGGTGCCAGCGTGGGGAATGAACCCTTCCTCCCAATTGATTGTAAAACAAAACTGTAACTAGTTATGACGCTGCACTCCAGGAAGGTTTTCTTTGCTATTTAATCAACTACTATTCTCCCCTCCCTTTTAAATGCATGTCAGTGTACCACAGCAGTGGTGTGCCCTAGTCTTAAAAGTACACAATGCTGCTCCTTCAGTTGACACCGTGCGTAACTTTATGTTTAACTTTCACACTAAACTATCATTTCACTTTCTTTGCTCAGACCATGTAACTTTAACAGCAGTATGTTCAGATATGGACAAATTCGCTATGCTCATGTTCACCACAGAGTAGATTAGCTCCTGGGATAGGAATCCATAATCTATTCTTCATCTATGTACTTTCGAGCAGAATAAACATTCCTTGCTTTCTGGATGGAACACATGGCATGTTTTCACCAGACCCTGATCCTGAGGTTTTCTTTTTGACTTTTGGACAATGTCCCAGCATACGCCTACCTAATACCTCTCTTGTCTTTATCAGGGTCTCACACCATATTTACATCTCCAACAGGATCACTTTACCCTCAGTAGTAGCTTCCAAGTTTACTAGTACTTCTCTCGGAAATTAGATCTGCCCTACTTTGTGACCACAGATTTTAATTAGTGACACTTACTGCTGGAACACTTGCTTATGCACCCATATGTGTCTGTCTTCTGGATTTCTTTACTTTCAAGCATGCACCACTCTGTGCTTGTTTTCACAGTATGGTTAAGCCTGCTGATCTGGGTGATGCTGCAGTCCAGAATTCTAGGGGATAGCATTTGTGTTTCATCTGTAAAAGGTGCCCAGACATGGGGTTCTTGTAAGAATAATACTTGAATTCTGGATTCTGATGTAAATCTAGAGCTGGTATCTATTCGTGGGAGAATGAGACTCCTTCAAATTGAGAGAAACTTGAGTGTGGCGAATCATTGGCAAGCCTTAAATTTCTATACCTGTCTCCCCTCTCGTTTCCCCCATCACCCGCACATTCGGCAGTCAATATCTCTCTGTATTGATCCATCCACCTTCAACTAAACTATTAAACCTGACCTAGACTAGTCCTTTATGCCGGGGTACAGTAATTTATCTATTTTAATGTTGTAGTTCGTTCCTCACCCCATATAACAGTGTAATCTTGGAGCTGCTACTCCAGTTGAACACATTCATGAAAATCAAACGTAAAAAAGGCAGATTATATTAATTCCGATGCATAGAAATTGAGTTGTCTCATCCACAATAGTCTGGTAGTCTTTGAACAATGCTATAGATTTACTTCTTTAATGTTAAATCTATTTTGAATTAATGATTAATGAATATCGACTGAATTGTAAAAAGTAAAAGGTGGATGGACAACATTAGTACGTATGGTTGTGGTATTCCAGATGAGGGCTGTTGACTTTCCGTCTGGGTCCTCATAAACCTGTCTTGCTCCAGTCTCTTGCGCTGTCAGTGAAGAATGAAGTGCTGTCTCTTCTATTACCGCCTTCTTTAACCTAGTACTAATACTTACCCATGAGATAGCGCCACCTTTCAAGACAGGAATACACTACAAAAAATATTCTTTTCCTCTCAGTAGTATTAGATGACTACAGTTTCATGCCATGCAACACAATAATAATTCAGGCAGTGGCACAATCGTTTTTTTGTCAGTCTTCTCCAGACAAATCAGGCAGTGGATGTTTGTGGTTGCTTCTAGACAATTCGTTCCATCCTAAAGTGATATCACCTTTTGATGCTCTGTGGGGCTTGGCTTGCGGGAATGGATATCAGCACTGGAGACCCTTTGTTTGCGTCCTGCAGTATTAACTGTGATGATACCATATCTTCTACTGACGTCAGGGACACTGCACATTAAGTCAGTCCAAATCATCCTTTTTGCCCTTAGGCTTGTGGAAACAAAAGTTTATTTAGACTTAGGGCCTCATTATGACTTTGGTGGTCCTTTCATAGGACCACCGAAGCCGTGGCAGGCAAAAGACCGCCAGTAATGGAGGTCTTTTGCCCGCCATATTATGAGCTTTTCACTAGGCCAGCGGCCGAAAACCGCATTTCCGCCTGCTGGCCCAGTGGAAAACTCACCACAACATTGACACCGACTCGTAATCGAGTCAGCGGCAATGTTGTGGTGCGTCGGGTGTGACAGCACCGTCACGCGTTTCACTGCCCGTAATTCAGGCAGTGAAATGTGCGACGGTGCTGTCCACGGGGGCCCTCGCACAGCCATGCAAAGGCTGCTTGTAATCCCCAGGGCAGCGCTGCTTGCAACCAGGGGGTGCCGGCGGTCGGGCCGTGGCCCATCTGCCATGGTCATAATAGGGCAGTCGGACCGCCCTGTATGCGGCGGTCCAACCTCCATTGCGAGTGTGGCAGTCTTGAGACTGCCACTCTCGTAATGATGGCTTTAGTGTGTACTGAGGTATCCACTTGTCACAAACCCACTATTTATGGCACATAGAAGGACTGTTAGAAGAGAGAGTGTTAAGAAAGGCTGCACTGGATGTTTAAATCAGTGGAAAATACATAAATGGCATGATTGGCAGAGATGAGCATTTGGTGAATGGAGGAGGTGGCGAAAGAGACGGGATAAGGGAGAGGCAGATCAGTAGGAGAATTATAAGGTCCCAAGGCAGGTTTGTAAGGTCAGTGAGAAGCTAGGAGCCACAAAGGAGATTCCAGGTTCATTGGAGATGCGCTAGCAGACAGGAGAAATGGCTTCAAAATTTAATTTGTTGTAGGGCCCTCTGTAGCTGTAAGTTCATTCACTGTTGGTGTTTTCCCCACACGTTTGTTGGGTTTCCCTTTCTCCTGGTTTCTGTCATCTCAGGACATTGTATGCTCTGAAGGCTTGTTCCTGGCAGCTCCTGTTTGGGGTGCTGGATGTTTGTGACTGCTGGTGCTCCAGAGTCTGAGGAGGTTTTCTGGAACTTTCTGGGGTCTTCAAATATCTTTAAGCAGATTATCAGGTAAGCTAATGATAGAGTTCTGTCATGTTATGTCTTTACGGTCACTCTGAGTAAACAGTCTTTGCATTGTTTTCTTTAAGTGCTCGCACAGCGTGAGAAACTAGTGCCGATTTGAACCTTGTGAGGAGTGCCAAGCAGTATGGCGCTAATCTTACAAAGTTCAAGTCACTGTTGCCACATCCCTTATTTTTCTCTCTCTCGCTCCAAATCCCTCATTTCTCATTGAACAACAGTGGTTACAGAATTACTTATTTGAATCGTATTTTGGCATAATCATCCCACTACAGTGAAGATGCTGTTGAATTAACAGTGGAATTCTTTTTCACAGCATTGACTCGTGAGATTGTTTCGCGACAAAACTCTGCTGGTCTAGCATCTTATAAGTGATTTGTGTTGAATAGCACTGTCCGACCCTGCCACTCGTCTTGTTCAGACCTTTGACGCTGCTCTTTGCTTCTAATCTTGGGGCCCCTGATATACATCATATTCGTGTCTGCTTCCAAATCATCATTTTGTCCCGCTCTTCCACTTCAACTTCCTTGCCCTCCAAAGAATCTTCATGCTGATCATGAGATGTGTTTTTTGACAGATGGCAATTCTCACATCTAACATAAGGAAATGGTGGCCTTTGCATTTCAAATTGGACATAAAGACCTGTTTTAGTTGTTCATCTCTGTCAAAGTGGGCAGCATTGCATATTTGTGTCTATTTCCGTACTCACTGTGCCACATATTTTGCTCCTATTAGACATGCTCTGGAACCAGCAATAGACTTATCTTTTCTGCTGTGATGGGGTTGGTAAAACAGCTAAAGAGAGCTTCTGAAACCTATTGCACAGAGGCTTCAGTACTGGTAATATTGCTCTTTTTAAGGAGCCCCCATCCACCTCATAGAGGCCTTCATTCATGACCGGAAAGGTTTGCTTTTCCTGTGTTGCTTCCTATAGTTTGTAAACAAATTCCTACTCTTTTTGTCTTTACCAAATGAAAGCACCTTTTCAAACCTCCCTGAAAAACCCATTAAGGCTAAACCATATAAGCTAAAATCCCATGATGTTCTTGGGAACCTGCTGGAGGGCCTGTATTCCACCCTGGAAAGTTCTACTATCCTGTATACTATGATGATGTGTACACCTCTACGTCAATGAATCCAGCCAAAAGAGATTTACCAGGGAAAAATATCCAAAAGATATTCGAATGTGTGAAGATCAGCCTTCTGCAGGACAGAGAACAGAGTGGACAGGGCTGAGGCTGCGCTAACTGGTGTCATGGCATGTGCTTTATGAAATGCCATGGAAACGCCCAAGTGGAACAGACTGAGATAAGGCTGCAGCACTTAGCTCTCAAGTGCCTCTCCCTCTATTGCCCTTTAGACTTCGGCAACTAAGGAGTGTTAGAAATTGTCTCCAATTGGCAGCGGTATGCACCCTATCCAAGTAGGGACCACAATCCTAGTCTGGAAAAGTCTCAACACAACCAGAATTATCCTGTGCTTACCCTCCAGTAGCTTGGCATAGAGCAGGCAGGCTTAACTTGGAAGGCAATGTGTAAAGTATTTGTGCAATAACACCACAGAAAGTACTCCACACCAGTTTAGTAAAATAGATAATATTATGAATAAAATAAGACCAAAATGTTAAGAATCCAATATGCAGAAGTCAAGATATCACTTTTTACAGGTTTAGGTAAGTCTTAATCCACTGGAATCACTGGTTGTATCTTTTTAGCACAAAGTACCTGGGATGCATCAAAAATAACGATGCAGAGGGCCACAAAGAAGGTGATGCGTGGAAAAGAAGAGATGCATTGATTTTTCTGGTGCATGTAAGGTGATGCGTCAATTTCCAGGTGCGCAGCCTTGGCTCCTTACTGTGGTGTGGGGATATTTTGACGCGTCAAAAATCCAAAATGTGCTAGAAGTATGAAACGGGTGCTGGGTTGATCCGGTAGTCGATGCACTGATTTTATTTCCTGCCATCAGACAGGCACTCCATTGAATTTTGCAGGCATTGCGTTGATTTTCTTATGCAGCGGATATTCTTTTTCTGGTGAAGTTTTTGTTGGCCCTGAGACTTCTTAATGGGAGGCAAGCTCTTGGAGATCATTTTTGTGGGAAGGTAGTCCTTCCAGCAGAGTCAGGGAGAAGCAGGGCAACAAGCAGGAGAGCAGTCCTTCCAGAAAAGCAGTCCAGATGAGTCCTTTGGGCAGCACGGCAATCCCTCTGACAGACTCTAGTTGTAGGTCTAGAAGTGTCTGATTTTAGGGAGGAACACCAGACCCAGAATATATACCTAAATGTGCCTCTCAAGTGGAGATTACTTCAAAGAATGGTTTTGAAGTGCAGCAGTTCCTCTTTCAATCCAATCTTGTCTGTCAGGGCTCTATGAGAGGTTATCAGTCCTTTGTGTGGAGTCAGCCCACTAGCCTTTGAATTGTAAGTGAAAGCCCCTCCACCCTTCCCGCCCAGGATGACTCATCAGTATGCAGATGAATGCAGATGCAGCTGTGTGTCCTGTTTTCATGGCTGTTTGAGTGTAATGCACAAGAGGAGCTGTCAACCAGCACAGACCATATATGGATTGGAGACAGGCTGTAAGGCACAGAGAGCAGTAAGTGTAGAGAAATGCCTACTTTCTAAAAGTGGAATTTCTAAACTAGTATTGTTAAATTCAACTTCACCAGTAAGTAGAAATTGTCACTACCATTCCAACCATACCAAACATGACAATACCACTCCTTTCAGATCAGAAATTACCACTTAAACGTGCATAAGGGAATTTCCAATGCTGGCCTATGAGAGGAGCTGGCTTCACAGTAGTGAAAAATTACTTTAGGAGTTTTTCACTACTGGGACATGTAAAACTAACAAGTACATGTCCTACCTTTTAATTACACAACACCCTGCCCTATGGGCTACTTCGGGCCTGCCTTAGGGGTGACTTGTATGTAATAAAAGGGGAGTTTAAGACTTGGAAAAGCCAAGTTGAAGTGGCAGTAAACTGCACACATAGGCCCTGCAGCGGCAGACCCGAGACATGGTTAATGGGCTACTTATGTGGGTGGTACAATCAGGGCTGCAGGCCCACTAATAGCGTTTAATTTACAGGCCTGGGCACATGTAGTGCAATTTACTAGGGACTTACAAGTAAATTAAAATGCCAATTGTTAAGAGCCAATGTTACCATGTTTTAGGGATAGAGCACATGCATTTTTAGTGCTGGTTAGCAGTGGTATAGTGCCCAGAGCCCTAAGGCCAGCAAAACAACGTCAGAAAAAGAGGAGGAAGATACAGAGTTTGGGCTGACACTTCATAGAGGGCCAATTTTCAACAAGATGTAAAACAACAGCACTCTTTCCTTTCGCTGATGCAGTTGTAGGCTTTTCTGACATAAGGCCAAGTTATGGCTCACTGCTCTGAAGACATGCAGGAACCTTTTTTCGGGGAAACAAAGAAACAATCTTGCTACTTTAGCGAAACTAGTGAAAATTGTATTAATAACCATGATAAACATATTGAGTGATCAATAAACCCAAAATAAATAATTACACAACAACAACTTAGCACTAATCCATGGCCATAGAGGAGCCTGAAAAGAGGCCAGTATAGAGCCGGAAGTAGACTTTATTGAACTAGATGGTTGTGACTGTAGTTTAAACATCCCTGGTTTATAGGAAGTTATTTTTTTTTAACTTGTTGTGTTGGTGTTTTGGGCTACTCACTAGCAAAGCGAAGGAAAGCATAATCCATGGCTCCTGGCCTGACTTTGCATTATGAGTTTTTTGTAGGTTTATCCAGGTTAGGGCAAAGCTATAAACCACACACCAAGGTAGGGCAAGTATGTGACTCGCACCATTAGTTTCTGGAGATGTAATCTCCTGTACACTAATTCCCTACTAATACTCCTGCGTGGACAAATATTATTTATGGGCGGAAAGGCCTCACACAAGTGATCGTGGAATGCTTCATTTTTGACCGGTCTGCCCTGTCGGGTTAAGATGATACTAACCTGACAGTCTCAAACTTAACCCGAGAAAACTTGTTGGGAAAAGGGAGCTGAGAATAAAGTTTATCTTGGTAAATCCCAGGAAACAGATCAGTATACTAAAACTGCTTCAGTGTGTATCCAGGATCTCTCTTTTATTAGTTGGACCGCACAGGGTAGGATTAAAAATTGGTTGCTCCTATCTCAGGAGTGTCCTTAGAGGGTTGTCTATGAGCGATAAGGAGTCACAGTGGCAACATGTTTCAGCTCACCAAAAAAAAGGATATCCGCCTGGAGGAAAAATATTGCTTCCAGGGAAAGGGTCCTAGGCCTTCGTCAGGGCATGTCCGTCACTAGGTCCCTACTGTTTGTCATAAATGTCTAAATCATGCATGGAGATAAGTCCAATTCTTACCTAGCCCCTGTTGACACACCCTTCAGCTGTCATAGGGATGTGGCAGCACTATAGAGGCATGGTATTAGGTGTAATATGCCAGACCTACACCTTGATGAATGTGTGAATAAGGGTGAGGTCCCCCTACTTAGGGACTGAGGTTTAACCTGAACGACTGTACGTGGGGGGTGTGGTGAATCCTTATCACTCATAGACATCCCTCTAAGGACAAACTGGCTTACAAAAATGGACAGCGCTCTGCGTCACAGCACAAACAAATGTACTCAAGTTGGTCCAAGGTTGGTGCAAAATAAATCTTTTGTTTCATTCCTGTGAATTGCATTGGCACATATTTTCCCTCTGAGTTTAATGATAACATCAAGCCTTTGGGTATTCATGTCCTTATTTCTGACTGCCCCTAAATGCCCTAAGACTGTATATTTCTTGCTCAGTTAGTTACTTTTGCTGACATGTCTTATCACTACCATATTTTTATTGATTTTTGCCTGTGGTTATGACATTGGTCTGCATTTGTCTTCCTTTTTCAAATCTTTATATCTTGTCAGGGTTGACCATTGATTATCATTTTTTTTCTTTCTTTTTTTTTTACTTTTTCCTCACTCCAAAGTAAATTTTCTTGTGAAACTTACTTTTGATCTGTTTCTTGTAGGAAAGTATTCTCTTATTGGCATGGTTACCCCCACTTTTTGCCTGTCTGTGTGTTTTGACTGTGTTCACTGGGATCCTGCTAACCAGGACCCCAATAGCTGTACTCTCTTCCTCTATATTTGGTTGCTTAGGACTTGCACACCCCACAATTGGCATACTGATGCCCTTTTAGAAGTCCCAAGTATATGATGAGTAGCTATCCAAATGTGTCTGCAGGCCTGCCATTGCAGCCTGCGTGAAAAGGTGCATGTACCCTTTCACTACAGGTCACTGCAAGTCACCCCCCATGGTAGGCCCTCCTACCCCCGAGTGCGGGGTGCAGGTACATGTGTGTGAAGGAACCCCTGCCTGAGCAGAGCTGCCCCTATTAACTCCAGCTCCATTACACTGGACTTCGTAAGTGCGGGGAAGCCATTTTACCCATGTACTGGACACCAGTCACTACCTGTGGCCAGCTACATAATGGTAACTCCAAACCTGGGCATGTTTGGTATCAAACATGTCAGAATCATACCCCAACACTGTTGCCAGTATTGGTTGCATGATTCTATGCACTCTGGGGGCTCCTTGGAGGTCCCCCAGCATTACTCCTACTAGTCTTCTGGGGTTTTCTAGGCAGCCCGTGCTGCTGCCACCCCTCAGACAGGTTTTTGCTCTCCTGCTACTTCACCAGCTCAGGCAGAGAAAACAAGAACAAAGGATTTCCTGTGGGAGAGGGAGGCAACACCTTCTCCCTTGGAAGGAAAGAGGGGTTACATGGCTTGGGAGGGGTAGGCTCTCCAAGCCACTGGTATGTTTTCAAGGGCACATTTGGTGCCCTCCTTCCATAAACTGGTTTGCACCAGTCCAGGGACCCCTGGTCCCTGCTCTGGCGTGAAACTGGACAATGGACACTCACTTGTCCATCACTACCCCAGGGGTGGTGCCCAGAGCTCCTCTAGGTGGCCACTTGATTCTGTCATCTTGAATCCAAGGTGGGCAGAGGGGCCCCTGGGAGCATCTGAGTGGCCAGGTCAGGCAGGTGGCGTCACAGCCCCCTCCCAATAGGTGGTCACCCTGCTAGGTGACAATCCCCCTGAATATATAGGGTCTCCCTCTTGGATGGGTCCTCAGATTTGACATGCAAGATTCCTGCAGGACTCCTTTGCATCGTTTACTTCATCTTCTGGCCATTGGGGCTGCAACTGGACCCTTCAGGAACCAACAATCTGCACCTTGAGCGATGACTCTGCTCTGCAACATTGTTTCTCCGGCTCTTTCCAGCAACTACAACACTTCCCTGAGTCTTCAGCCTACACAAGAAGTAAGAAGGAATCTCCCTTGGAGTAAAGGAGTCACTCCCCTACATCCGCAGGCACTAACTGCAACGACGACAGGCTGCGTGGATCTTCTCTCCTCTGGAGCTGTGTGGATCCTGCATCACAGGTGGTGGTCTGGTGTGGTCCCTTGGTCCTCTCTACCAACTGTCCAACTTGGGAGATGGTAAGCCCTTGCCTGTCCTTGCAGGACAGTACCCCTTTGCACTGCAACTCTTGCAGCTACCAAGGCTTGTTTGTTCCTCCTCAAAGGGATCTTCAGGCTCTGGGTAACCCCGGCCTCCAGAACTTCTCCCTGCAACGCACAGTCTCCTGCCTGCTGCTCCAGCGACATGGGACACTTCTTCAGGTGTGCTGCGTGGGCCTCACTGCGACTCCTTTGCCTGCTGCCCGTGGGTCACCTGTGGGGGCAGCCTCCTCTTCTTGTGCCTCTCCCAGCTCCCGAGGGTCACCCCAGACTCCCCTCCTTGGGTTGAGTCCCCTGGGCCTTGCTCGTTCTCTTTAGCCTTGCAAAACCTCCTTGTCCGACTCTTACATTTGTCAAGACTTATTGGTGGCTTTCCAGTACCACTGACTGAGTGCATTACGACTGCTGACGTGGGACACCACTTGCATCACTTCTGACTCCTCTTCTGCTCCTGTGTTGCATGTTGACTTTCTTTGTCCACCGTCAACCTGGTCCTGTATCCACAGAAGGGTGGGTAGTGGCTCCTGCCACAACTGGACACTCTACCTCGAACTGGACTTGGTCCGATTCCTTTGCAGGTCCTCTTCTGTCAGGATCTACCTTTGGTCAATGTCATTGTCATTGTCATCTTTATTGTTCAGTTAATTAAAACCATTACAACAATAAGAAAACTAAAAACAAAATAAAAAAAATAAAAAGCCATTATCCTAATTTTAAAAAGTGTAGACACTTAAATTACCATTGAGCATATCATGCTGGTCTTACCACTTGTGCAGTTGCCTACACTATACGACTTCGTGAATTATATTACTCCACCTGCTGAGTTATCTACTGTTCCTTCTTTATACATTAAGGTCTAAAAGAGCTTGTGCAACTGACCTTCGGCTACGAGACTGTCTGTGACCCAGGTTTCTCAGAGAGTTCTTGTTCTTCTCTTAAGCCTCTGTACTCCATGCTAGCCACCACCACTGATTGGGAGGAGAGCCACATCAATGCTGCAACATTATTTTCACATCTGGCCCACGCCCAGACCCCCGGGTGTGAGGGGCAGATGTACAAGTGCACAACCCCAAGGCCAAAGCTACTGATTTAATTAACTGCCTCTTCCAGGAAGTTAAAGTGAGGCAGCAGCTTAAAAAATTTATGCTGAGGGGGCACAAGTGCATGTGCAAGTAACTTTAAGCTCCAAAACTGTCTGTGACCCAAGATTCTCAGAGAGTTCTTGTTCTACTTGTAACCCACTGTGCTCCATGCAAGCCACCTCCACTGACTGGGTGAACTGCCACCTCCAATGCTGTAACATATTTTGCACATCTGACAAAGGCCCAGATCACTGAGTGAGAGAAGCAAATGTTAGATGCCTCCAAACAAGTGTGCCCACCAAGGCCAGAGATACTGGTTTAGTTAACTGTCTCCTCTGAGAGGCTAAAGAGGGGCAGCAGCATAAAAGATGTAACCAACTTTCATACTGATAGACGCAAAGTCTGCAGACTTTTTTTTTCTTATGTGCAGGCCAAGAGGGGTTAAAGTCCTTGATTGGTAAGGCTAGCGTTCACATGTAAAGTATCTGCCGTCGGGTTTCCGCCTTTATTGACTCTAAAAGATATGGCTGAGGGGCCCCAACCAAGTGGGAATCATTTAGTTCTGGCACTCCTCGAGGGGATGGTTAATAAGTCTTGCTGCCTTGATATTTCCTTTGATCTTCTGTTAATTGTTGTTTTCCAGGTTGTAAACAAAACTGTTTCTGCCATATGAACGGTGTCTCCCATTTCAAAAGTTCTAAGTGCATCATTTACATGCAAATACAAGGGATTTCCAGGAGTTTAAAAAAATAGGTCTGAAGTAACTTTTTAAAGACTGCGGGTTTGCCTTCCTGAGCCTGATTTAATACTCAAGACGGATGCTTGGCAGTCTACCTTCTGCAATACGAGGCCCAGTTCTAATCTTAGCCCAGAGTGACGAACATATTTAGGTTGTTGTAGGATTTTTTTGTACGCTCTGCAGTGTGCTTGTTGTATAGTAGCTTCTGGGGATCCAGGATATGTCAGATTGCCATACTGCGGGGCTGGCAGTAGTCTCGCCTTCGTTACCCTCAATATTGGGGCTGCTGAAACACTTCTTAATTGGTTATTCAGTTGGGCTGTCCAGTATGTGATTGTGATTGTGATTGATTTGTTTCTATTAGCGCTTTTCTGTTTCCCTGCCAGGTTATTTTCAGTGAACCACACGCCAAGGTAGTTGTACTTCCTGGCTGTGCCGATGGTTTGACTTCCAAGTTATGATGTTTCTGTTCTTGTACCTTCCGAAAATGAGGACCTTTGTTTTTTCCTGATTTATTGCAATTGATTGGCTATGTTAAATGTGTTCATGGCGTTTAGCGCCCACTGTAAGCCCATTTTTGCACAGTCCATTATCACAATGTAGTTTGGCATGTTGCATGATTTGAAGCTTTGTGGGGACAATCTTTGGTGGGACCAAACAGCTAGCCTCCAAGTGTTTCCCTAGATCTGCTGTAAACAAAAACAGCAGTGGGGCCAGGACGCAGCCCTGCTTCAGGCCTCTATCTGTTTCTATTTTCCGAGTCATTGTGTCAGGACCAGCTGTTGATCAAACCCATGTGTGTGTGTGCAGTGAAGGAGCTGTGTGGGAATGCCCCATGCTGTCAACTTCCACCAGAGGGCGTCAGTCAACCCTATTGAAAGCCACGCTGTAACCCACAAAGCAGCAGATAATGGAAGATGGTTGTTTTTAACTGCTTGCTGCTGCAGGTAAGAGAGCGCCACAACATTATCCACTGTAAGGCCCCAGATCTGAAGCCAGATTGGAAAAAAACGGCAGGATATGAAACTCATGTACCCAAGCCTCTAGGTGGTCCAGCAGTATGCAGGTGTAGATTTTTGCCTCCACGTGCAGGAGAGCTATTAGATGATAATTTAAGGCAACTGTGCGATCTTCCTTTTTGTAATTTGGACTGAGTATGGACCCTCTCCAGGAGACTGGGACTGCAGTCGACTGATAGACTGTTAAAGAGCGGGAACAACCCCTTTGCCCAGTCCGTCGGGTAGCATTTGAACACAGAAGCTGGCAGACCGTTGGAACCTGGTGCATCGTCCTTACTTATACTCTTTATGACATTTTCTATCTCTCTGGCGGAGATGTGATCTAATTCTGCCCTTTTTGCTTCATCAGAAGCAACTGCCTGATCTGACCCATGGGCCTCCTTGGACCTTGATTCTTCTGCCTCCAAAGAGGGTACTTCATCATGGGGGAAAATGTGTACTGGGTTGTCTTGCATGACCCATGCAGCCTTTGAGACACCATACTCTCTTGGAACATTGCTACTCTTTAACTTGTTTACATGCTTACAGAATCAGGCATGGTTTGAGTCCTTTTACAGATGAAATAAGGGTTTCCCATTCTTTTCTACCCTTTGCCACCCTGCTCTCCCAAATTGTTTTCTTAAGAGATCCTCTATTGCTTGCTATCTGTGCCTCTGTGTAACTTGTGGGCTTTTGTTTGTGCACACGCTGAGCTCTGCTGATCACCCATCTTCCCTTAAGTATGGCTTTGTCTAGTTTTGATGCCGCACTTCTCAACGAGTCGCATTGAGATGGGTGAGCACTGGGAGATTTCCCTTGTAGCAAAGGTTTGAGATCAGCCACTGACTTCTCCCACCATGCGAAATCCAAGTGAGGTTCCAGGAGCCAGGCTTTTAGCCAGGAGTTTATGTGAATTGGGTATTATGATCTTCATTTAATTCTTCTTACTTGATGCAACTTTTCTATACCCGTTGATGGCCCTATCCTGATGATTTCTCCTTGTGAGTGAACTTGAAGATCTATAATGCATTTTAGCGTATTATGATTGCTCTCCGCTTTTCGGGTGCTTCAAAGTGGGTGAGCCTCGGAATCAACCTTTCTGACAAGAACACATAATAAATAATTGAGCCTTCCTTGAGAGTCGGGGTAAATACTAGCCTTCTGTTTTGCCAAGAACTCATGGCGAGATGATTTTAGTTCAAAGGATGTCCAGAAATGTTGTATTAATTGCCTCGCTATCTTGGGGGTTTCTTGTGACAGATCACCTAGCCCACTATACGTGACTATTTTGTGTCCAGGGTGGTCATAGATGACTGATTCCAAGGTATCCAGAAGTTCACAAATTGTTGCTGACTGTTAGAAGTTCAGTGCCCACCAAATTGGCTGAATGCTTAATGAAAATGGATAAACCATGAGAGGGACGGATGAAAATACTTTGGTGAGTTGCTGGCAAAAAGATCTCATAATAGCCTGAAAGATGAGACGGTGCAAGTTCCCAGGGTTCCTGCATGCGGATAATGTTGTTTTGAGTTTAAGTCACTGCTTCCCTGGACCTAGTAATTTTTCTAAGGCCTGCCGCATTCCACTACAAAATTAATAAAGATTTTGTTGATTTCAGGGAGTAGTGCACTGCACCCTCCACAATTATAGGGCCTACGGCTCATTCCATCTGGTGCATGAAACTCCTGTTCCCCCTGGAAACCTTGTGATACTGAGTGTATAACCGGGAGCACCTCTCTTCTGTTGTGTGTACAAACTACAGTTAA
This sequence comes from Pleurodeles waltl, assembly GCF_031143425.1. NCBI lineage: Eukaryota > Metazoa > Chordata > Amphibia > Caudata > Salamandridae > Pleurodeles > Pleurodeles waltl. The sequence goes on from NC_090446.1 coordinate 714,905,622, forward strand.
GACCTGCAAGGCCGCTGTTATGGAGGTCCTGCCATTCCCCCTCCCTGAAACTCCCCCCCCCCCCCCCCCGGGTTGATCCTCTTAAGACTGTTTTTGGCATTTCCCTGGTGCTGGTGTTTAGTAGAGCAAACAGATATTTGACAGGCGTGGGGATATATGTCGGTGCCCTATTCTGTGAACGACTCTTTCGGCCAATACCCCAGCTCTCTGAGCAGTCCTCTTCCAGATTGTTTTTGTGACATCTCAGGTAGCATTTGGAAGAGTGGCTCAAACCTAACCTAACCCAATTGATGTCCTCCAAGGAAATATGCCTAAGTGCTGGAACATGACTATAGAGCCGAAGTAAGTTTCTCCTGTTTAAGGAGTCAATGGGTCCTTTTGGAGTATTGCGTGTGATGAAAATTAGTTTGAGAGTCCTGTTCTATTAATTCAGTTGAAGCCTGCTTGATGGCCGACGGGGCGGCCTGTTGAGCCCCTAGCGAGGTACAGGGAGCTCTATACAGTAGAAGGGTATCTGTGAGAAACGTTATTAGTTGTAGTTGCAGCGGAACATTTGGCAGACACCCTGCGGCTTGTGTCGGTGGATAGTCCTGCAGACTCCCTTGGGCTGTAAAGTTTGCTTATATCTTGTAACAGCTTAGGGTGCGTGCTGGTGTGCCTGTGCACTTTTTTGACTAATGTGCTCCCAGGTGTCCTCTTCCGTGAATGGGGCTGTGATGATTGTTGCTGGATTTACTTTTGGGTGATTCCCAGTAGCTTGAGTGCCCTGATCCAGGGAAATTCTCTGGTTGCCGGGCACCCAGGTGTTGTTGATGCTCCTCTGGCGGCGGTTTCAGTTGATGAAGTATATCCAGTAGATTCAACTACCTCTAACCCCCTTGGAAAGGCTGACTGCATGTTCCTGAGGCTGGCCTTTTTCACTGGGCTCTTGTAGTCGAGCTTGCCCAATGAGTTTGATGTCCCCAGTCCTTCTATGGGAAGCTGGCAGTAACTCTTTCCACTTGGCCTTGTAAATGGCCTTTTCGTGTTGTCCGAGGCAGGAAGATTGGGAACAACTTCACTCAGCTGCTGTCTTCCTCGGCTTCGGGTGCCTTGCTTGCTTTGTGTCTATTGGCCACTCTGCTTTGGCACCTTTGTTTCCTGACTTGCTTTTTTAGCCTTTTCTTTGCTCTCCTTGAGAGGCCTGTTGCCAGATCTTGTAGGGACTTAGCAGGCTGGTTGCTGGCGTTTGCTAGATCTCCTTGGTTTTCAGGAAATTCTTAAATTTTTAGTTCCAGGTTAACCCTCTTGGGAGCCTCTACGTTCCCGCTTCGCATTATGACTAGCAAATCTCTATCTCCTTCCCAGACTGAGAGGAGCCCTTGTCCACCCCTGTTTTTTTGTAGTGGGCACTCTGCAGTACAGGAAGATTCTATGGCTGTTAGACCCCTAGCCTTGTAGTTAACTGAGGGGAGGTTACATGGTGTTGCCGCTGAGTCTGTGGTTTTTGAGCCTTTATCTGCCCTGCATACTTGGAGAGGAAGAGAGGGTGTCTCTGCTTTGATCTCATCTCTCTTTATGGTTGCCTTGACTACTCCAACTAGTTCGCTTAATATCTTGGGTAAAGTACTTATCTTGTCAATTATTGAGGAGCTTTGACACTGGAGACCCTTTGTTGTTGCGATGAAGTGACTTTTCAGTAACACAAACTTTGCTCCAATATCGAGTAGATGCATTGCCAGAGACTGAATCAGGTCAAGTTCTAAGTCCACCTTATTTGACTGCCACAGGAGGGCCCTTGCCATGGTGTCCTGCGAGGCTCTAATCGCTGCCAGCTCTTGTATTTCTGGCATGTTCTTGGATGTTACAGCGGCTCCCTCCCCATCTGAGGGCCTCAACGCTATTAAGGTATGTCTGAGTGTTTTATCGATCTGTGCCTCTGTGTTGTTGCGAAAGTGTTCCGACTGCACCCCAAGTTCCTGGTCTATAAAACTTGCCCTTTTCAAGCTGATGGCCAATGTTTTTGCTTCCGGAGCAGGGCTTTCTGGAGTTCCCAAGTGGGTTTTTCCCACCGCTGAATACCCATGCTCAGGTGTTAACTCAAGGTCATGAACAACTTGGGCGGTGGTCGCCATCTAATGTATTCAGTTTTCAAACCCTAGTATAGGGGAGCAAGCCACAAGTGAATTTAATTTCTGGGTTGCTTTGTCTTAGGTTATACTGTCACTACTATCTAGGAATACAGGTGTAGCAGAGCATACTTGAGTTATATACTCACTAGTGATGTAGGGATCATGAAGGATTGTTGTAAAGGCGAGGCTGAAGAAGATCTTTGCACTGTAGAGCTCCGAAGGGGGAACCTCTACGAATGCACCGCCAGTCAGTGTAGATGACAACATGTTTTCAAGTTGATTGTCTGAGGGCCCCCACTTCATGTGAGCCTTCTGGGTCACACTCTGATCCCGCTGCTGCAGTTTTGTGAAGGAATCGGATTATAGAGTTCTGTGCTTCTGGGCAGCCCTGAGGGGCTAGGTGGACTCTACTGCCAACTAGGGGGCCTTTACTGCAGTCTTCAAGCACCTTCCTTTCTGGAGATAATGGGGCACTTGCCCCCTTGTGAGTAGGTTGCGGGGTCGAGCTGTATCCCTGCCCTTGCCCTTACCTGTGTGTGTAATACTTCCTCTGTCATTCCTTGGCAAGATGTGCTTCATTGCTTCAGTGGGACTGAGTTCCACACTATTTGGTTCACATTGCACCTCGACTCTGTTTTTTTTGTTTTTTTTTGGACGGTTCAATAGCTCTGTACACCTGGACCTGATCCTGGACCTGGTGGTTAGCTGAGCAGCCACACCTCTCTACCTGTAGACCTGCAGCTTGCATTGTGTGGAGGGGCACAAGCACGAGCGAGAGTGTAGTGTGTGGTCTGGTTCGTGGACTCGGCTGGCCTGGAACTTGAGCGTAATTTGTAGTCCGGTTTCTATTCCACTGCGTTGCCACACCTCCCTGGTTGGCCCCTCAGATGATGGAGTTGCGGAGGGCCACGAGCACGCAGTTGCAGTTAAAGAGGCTTGAGGGTCATTGGCTCATGTATGAATCAATGTCCAAATGCCCAATGTCCAAAGAGACTGAGCAGCCCAGATGTATTAAACGGCAGCATATTAGGAGCTGATGGGGGTTGATAAAAACTGATGCAGCAGGGGCGGCAGAGCAGGTAAAGCAGGTATTTTATATAATATATTAATAAAAGGTAGGTCAAAAGAAACTCGCCTCAGTGCGGGTTCTTTAGTTGCCATCAGCATCCATTACTGCTCTGCCCAGGCTCGACGCACTCACTGTCGTGGTCTCTGAAGCTGCATCTCCGAGGTTGCCTGCCACTGGTATCCCTGTCACCTCCACTGCCTGCTCTGGGACCTGGAGTCTGGTGGCGTGAGGATGATAGAGCTTTGGCTTAATGGAGATTAGGCCCCACTTGGTGCTCGTGCCTGAGCTGCTAGTGCTGTGAGCCGCAAACCACAGTCTTGAATGCCACAACCTGATCTCTGTGCGGCTGTGCAGGTCAGCGGCTCACTGGCAGCGGCTCAGCCTGTCTCAATTTTGGTTTTGAGCTACACCATGGGGTTGGTAGCGATGAACGGCAGCAGCTGGCAGCAAGCTTCTCCTCCTCATCCTCTGTGTCTGGCACGTTACAAGCACATCAGGCTTTCGATTGACAACAGCGCTCTCCTACCATTAACACCTTGTTTGTTACAGCTTTTCCCATAAATATTTTTGCAACAGGTGTAACCTTGGCTGTGGCAGTATAGTATCATAACACTGTAATACTTTCACTGGAGTAGGTTCTTCCAGACTTGTCTGGGTCTTGCACAATCCTTTTCCAAAGTCCCCCTGTTTGTTTTGGGGAAAACCAGGTACTTACCTTGGCTCTTCTGGTCGCTGGGGGTCACTCTGGTACTCACCTCTTGGGGTTCTTAGTTCATCAAGCTCCCCTCTACTGATTCCACTTCCTTGGGTAGGGGACTGGCTTTCACATTCCACTTTCTTAGTATACGGATTGGCCCTCCCCTAGGGCCCTTACTATTTGCTATTGCTTTTGCCAGTGCCTATTGCTGTCCATGCCATTTACTGATTGCTAATGTGCATATAATAGTGTGTTTACTTACCTCCATTAGAGTATTGTTTATACAGTATTTTAGTATTTGTGGTACTAAATAAAGTACCTTTATTTTTGTAGCACTGTGTGGTTCTTTCATGTGTGTAAGTGCTGTGTGACTGTAGTGGTATTGCATAAGCTTTGCATGTCTCCTAGATAAGTATTGGCTGCTCATCCACAGCTACATCTAGAGATCCCTGGCTTCCTAGAAACTGCCTACACTTCACTAAGAGGGGATACCTGGACTTGGTATAACGTGAGAACACAATAGGTGCTCACCACACACCAGGCCCGCTTCCTACGTTTCACTTTCTTTGTATCCTCGTTAGTTGGTCTCACCTCCAAACTTCCTTTTTCCTTTTCTTCAAGACTATGCCTACACTTCCATTGGATACTTTATTTTTTTTTAAAATCTTTGCAAGCATTCTTCTGCTGTATATTATTACACTGAGCAATTCTGTTTGACCCTCAGGAGTTTGGAAACAGTGTGTTCCATTTCAGTGACATTTTGTTGAAGGAGCATGTTGTTTTTTTCTAGTGGTACAGGGTAATCTGAATCATTCCATTCTTCGTGTATACCTCTGATATAAAAAACATTATGGCCCTCATTACAGCATTGGCGGTAAATGCCGCTTCCCGCCGTGCAGAAGACCGCCAACACACCGCCGCGGAATTCCACCACAGCTATTATGACCCACATCTCGGAATCAGCCAAAATTCAGACACCCACACAAGTCCGCCACACCAAAGGTCAGTGATAAACTGGCGATAACAAAACCTCCACCGTCACGCCAACAGAAATACGCCCACACTATCACGACACATGAATCCATGCGGCGGTCTTTCAACCGCGGTATTCCATTGGCGGTACACACCGCCGCGCTTAAAATACACACACATTTACAAAACATCCCCACATTGGACAATTCAAAATACACATACCTGAGACACATACACACACCACTCCCACACACCCATTACAATATAAAACACACACCCACATCACCCACAAAATCCCACGACAAAAAATTCAGAAAGAAGGCCAGAGAGAGACACCACCAGCAAGAACAGCAGCATCCACATGCACACAACACCATCACCCACACAACTTCCACGCACCTTACACAACACACCACTACATATCACCACACTTATCACTTCACACTCCACCCCACACATCACCTACACCACCCCATGGCACGGCAAAGACACCCCAGGATCTCGGAAGAGGAGCTCAGGGTCATGGTGGAGGAAATCGTCTGGGTAGAGCCACAGCTATTAGGAGCACAGGTGCAGCACACCTCAGGAAGATGGAGCTATGGCGAAGAATAGTGGACAGGGTCAACGCAGTGGGACAACACCCAAGAAATCGGGAGGACATCAGGAAAAGGTGGAACGACCTACGGGGAAGGTGCGTTCCGTGGTCTCAAGACACCACCTGGTGGTTCAGCGGACTGGCGGTGGACCCCCACCTCCTCCCCCACAACTAACAACATGGGAGGAGCAGGCCTTGGGGATTCCGCATCCTGAGGGCCTCGCAGGAGTAGGTGGAGGAATGGACTCTGTTAAGTCAAAGCTTTACTATTACATCCCCCACCCTACCTGCATGCCAGCACATACCCCCATCCTCACCCTCATCCCCAGCACTCCAATTCCTCACACATGTCCCAACATCACAAACCACCCATCCCAACACCAAGCCCTGCATGCAACAACAAAGCATGGACACCCATCACCAAAGCATGCCCACTGCACATACCCATACAACCCCATAAACCATCATCACACAAGGTCCCACACAGAAATGCCAGCACTGGGGTACACGGTCACCCACCCATTGCATACCATGGCACACACAGATGCAATAATCATGCCTTTTCACCCCTGCAGGACCCCTACCCAACGTCACCAGACCGGAGGGTCCAGACATGTCCACTCCACCTACAGAAGAGGCCCACAGTGATGACAGCAGCTCTGTCCAACTGGATCTAGATGACCAGCCCGGACAATCGGGGACCTCTGGACAGTCGGTTCCCCTCACACAGGCACGGGCCACCACAGACCTTCCCCCCTCTGGAAACACTAGCACATACCTCCGTCCCCAGGACACGTCAATCAGCTGTGTGTCCACCACTACAGGGAACCCAGGCTAACCCACCACCCCAACAACAACAGGGACCTGGGGGCAGTGGCAGTGGGCACACGGTCCAGGGGACGGAGGCCCAAGAACACAGGGGAACTGGGAGGGCTGCTGTGCGACAGGGGGAGGACAGGCCAAGGGAACCCACTCTCCACGATGCCCTCTCCTCCATCATGGGAGCATACCACCACTCCCAGGAAACGATGGCAACGGTACTGGCCAAGTTTCAGGAGACCCAGCGCATGCAGAAGGAACAGTATTTGGGCTTCAGGGAAGAACTCAGAACCATCAGCTCCACCCTGGGTACCATCGTAGGGGTGCTGAAGGAAGTACTCAGCACCAGGAGGGACACTGTGGCACTACAAGGGGCCCCTGACAATAGCATGGACGATGAACTGCCCACCACCTCCGCCGGCGCTAGTGGTCAGTACGCCCCACCACAGCACCACCACACCAGCACCCCACCCCCTGCAGACGGAGAACCACCCCGCAAACGGTCCCTGAGATCCAGGAACAAGACGGAGAACGATGCCAAGACCCCCGCCAAGAAATGAGACCACCCTGATTGTCATCCTACTGTCCCACTTTGTCACCCTGTCCATAATTAAACTGCCCAAGCTCCACTTCCTATGCCCATATGGGCAATGCACCTGTGAGACTAATAGACTGGTCTCTGCCATGGACACTCCTCCGCCATCACCCCTCACCATTTAACTTCCCCCTCCAATATTTTGCATTTAAATAAACACACCTAAAGCACAAAATGATCTGGAGTCTGTCTGTGATTTCAAAATAGTGTATTTGAAATTACAGTGACAAAATGTTTTTGAAATAGTAATGTCAACATACCTATGTCACACAGCTCTAGTCCATGAGGAATTTAAGCAGATGACACACAGTGGGACCCAGATCTGTGAAACCGTAAGGGAAAGTGACAACTCAGTGACCATACACTGGGTGAAAACAGACCGGATAGAGGTAGTAGTATAAAAGTACATGTAGTAGGCAGGATGGTATTCTCACCTGTGTTTCACTGGAAATATTGCTGGATCACTGAGTCCCTGTTCTGCATGTGTTCTTCCTCTGCTTCATCCTCATCACTGTCCACAGGCTCCACAGCTGCCACAACACCGCCATTTGGACCATCCTCCTGCAGAAAAGGCACCTGTCATCGCAAAGCCAAGTTGTGAAGCATACAGCAGGCCACGATGATCTGGCACACCTTCTTTGGTGAGTAGAATAGGGATCCACCTGTCTTGTGGAGGCACCTGAACCTGGCTTTCAGGAGGCTGAATGTCCGCTCGATCACCCTCCTAGTTCGCCCATGGGCCTCATTGTAGCGTTCCTCTGCCCTGGTCCTGGGATTCCTCATTGGGGTCAGTAGCCATGACAGGTTGGTGTACCCAGAGTCACCTGCAAATGGCCAGGGACAACTGTTAGACACACACTAACCTGTAGGGATAACCCCAGACATCCATTCCCACTGTCTCGCTTCCAGGTGCTCACTTAATAGCCACACACGGTGCCTCTGGAGTTGACCCATCACATAAGGGATGCTGCTATTCCGCAGGATGTAGGCGTCATGCACTGAGCCAGGGAACATGGCATTCACATGGGAGATGTACTGGTCTGCCAAACATACCATCTGTACATTCATAGAATGATAACTCTTCCGGTTTCTGTACACCTGTTCACTCCTGTGGGGGGGGACCAAAGCCACATCAGTGGCACCTATGATGTTGGGGATATGTCCCAGGGCATAGAAATCACCTTTCACTGTAGGCAAATCCTCCACCTGAGGGAAAACGATGTAGCTCTGCATTTGTTTCAGAAGGGCAGACCACTCTGAACAATACGTTGGAAAACATAGGCTGGGGCATCCCTCATGCCATGGCCACAGTTGTTTGAAATGACCCACTTGCAAGGAAATGGAGCACTGACAGCACCTGCACTTGAAGGGGGATTCCTGTGGGATGGCAGATTGCTGACATTAGGTCTGGCTCCAACTGGGTACACAGTTCCTGTATTGTGGCACGGTCAAACCTGTAGGTGATTATCAAATGTCGCTCCTCCATTGTCGACAGGTCCACCAACGGTCGGTACACCGGAGGATGCCGCCATCTCCTCACATGTCCCAGCGGGCGGTGCCTATGAAGGACAACAGCGAGCACAGAGTCAAACAACTCAGAGGTACGTACCCACAGTTTACACAGAACACAAATCATACACAAAAGGTGGCCTGTATGTGTGTGTTGAGACTAGGCCTAGGTATGTGTGACGCAGTTGAAAATGAGGCCATGTGGGCCCCTGAAATGGCGGCTGCCTGACCTCTAAAGTGGGACAATGGGATGTGAGCTAACTGCGCTGGCTTTGTACACCGTCGCAGTAGGTGGTCAGAGACGGCGGCGCAATGCTGCATTGGTTAACATTGGACCCTATGGGTCCCAGGAGCCAATGACTATGTACGCCGGCAGTGATGGTACGCACTGCCGCGGACGTGACCGCCTTTTTCTATCACTTCAATCACTAGATACCTGATCTTCGACAGGAGAGGACCTACACTGCAAGTGCTGCTGTGACCTCAGTCTGGAAGAGACAATGGCTTGTGCGTCTGGGGAAAGGGCCCCTGCCTTCACATCGGAGGAGTTGGAGAAGCTCGTTGATGGGGTCCTCCCCCAGTACACGCTACTCTACGGTCCTCCAGACAAACAGGTAAGTACACAGGGAGCATGTTGCATGGGCTATGCCTGTGTGGAGAGGGCTGGATGGAAGAAGGAAGGGGGCAGAGTGCTGCGTGCATGTAAGATGGTGAGTGCATGTGCCACATGGCAAGGGTATGGATGGAGGCCACTCACTTTGACGGTGCAGTTGGTAATGACTTCTCTTCTTCCCCTGTACATTTCATGTAGGTCAGCGCCCACCAGAAGAAAGATATTTGGCGGGCCATCGCCAAGGACGTCCGGACCCTGGGGGGTCTACCACAGACGGAGCACCCACTGCCGGAAAAGATGGGAGGACATTCGCCGCTGGAGCAAGAAGACGGCGGAGGCTCAGCTGGGGATGGCCTCCCAACGTGGGAGGGGTGCCCGTCGAACCATGACCCCCCTGATGTTCAGGATCCTGGTGGTGGCCTACCCGGAGTTGGATAGGCGCTTGAGGGCATCACAGCAGACACAAGGGGGTGAGTACACTCTCATTCAGCTGACTTTGCGCGCAGTGGAGTTGTCTGGTGAGGGAGGAGGGCTGTGGGTTTCCCTAGGCCAGGGCGAGTTCGGTAGGCTAGGCCCCTCCGTAAGGCATGGCCCTGTGGCCCCCACCCCACCACTGTAGAGTGCAAGTACAGCTATTCATGCCCCTGTGTCATCTATGTGTGCAGATGTCATCCATAGCCTTGTCGGCCATTTCCCAAGAATTGCACTGTGGAGCCCAGGAGTGCGGCGTAGTGCAGGGGGCCTCTGTGTCTGTCTTGTCCGCCAACGGTAGGGGTAATCCATGCACTCAACATGTCTTTCTGCTGTCCCCCCCTCCCCCCCCCTTTTTTTTGGTCTTCCTGGTATTGTGTGCATTAGCATCATCAGGCGGAGGAGCAGTGGCACCGGAGCACGAGGGAGCTGCATCCCACATGGCCCTGGAGGGCGAGACTACGGAGTCAGAATTCACCAGTGAGACGGAGGGCGAGGGGAGCTCCACGTCGGGGACAGGAGCTGAGACCAGCGACACAGACTCGTCCTCTGATGGAAGCTCCCTTGTGGTGGCAGCAACATCTGTGCCCCCCCCCATCTACAGGTACAGCCGCCACCCCCCTCCCAGCAGCCCCTCAGCCTTCGCCCCGTGCCCTCTCACCCAGAAAGGTGGGCATCACCTTCGCCCCAGGCACCTCAGGCCCTGCCCCAGTCACCCCTGCTTCACTCAGTGAGGAGGCCATTGACCTCCTCAGGTCCCTCACTGTTGGGCAGTCTACCATTTTGAATGCCATCCAGGGTGTCGAAAGGCAGTTGCAACAAACTAATGCATTCCTGGAGGGCATTCATTCTGGTCAGACGGCCCTTCACCAAGCTTTTCAAACTCTGGCCTCAGCACTGATGGCAGCCATTGTCCCCGTCTCTAGCCTCCCCCCTCCAACTTCCTCCACCCAGACCCAATCCCTTGTACCTCTGCCTATGCCAAGCACACCATCAGATCAGCCTGCACACACCTCAACACACAAGGGAAGCTCAGGCAAACATAAGCACCACACATCCCACAGGCACTCACGCAAGCAACACACACATGCAGACACACCACCATCCACTGCCTCCACTGTGTCCCCCTCCTCGTCGTCTCCCTCCTCCCTCCCAGTCTCGTCTACACTCTTACCTGCATGCACTACCGCTACAGCCACTACGTCCCTCACCAGCACACCCCGCTCACGTGCAGTCACCACCCCCACTACCATTCACACGTCCCCGGTGTCCTCTCCCAGTGTGTCTGTGATGCCCCCTCCCAAGATACACAAACGCAGGCACTCGCCCACCCAACAGCCATCCACCTCACGACAGCCTCCAGCGCATGCACCTGCACCCAAAGTCACCAAACGTACACCTCTTACTACCACCACCTCTTCCTCCACTCCCAAACCCCCTCCTGCAACCTGTCCCAGTGTGTCCAAAAGAATTTTCCTGTCTAGCCCTGGCCTTTTTCCCACACCTCCCCCACCCCGTCCATCTCATAGGTCCTGAAGTAGCACCTCAGCCACATCATCTACGGGACCAGTGGTGCCTGTTGTCACAGGTATGTGGAGTGCACCGGCCACCAGGACAGCCAGTGTGGCACGGAGCCACAGCACAGCCAGTCCCCCACCTGTGAAGCATCAGAAGTTGGCCAGTGCCTGGCGGGAGAGGGGGAAGACTTCAGCCACCAAAGCTGCTCACAGGGGTCCCGGTGGGAGAGTGGAGTCAGCTGTTCCACCTCCCAAGGTGGGGAAGGGCCACAAGAAACCTGGCAAGTCTGGGAAGAGCTGCACGGCGGAGAAGACCGCCATCATCCCCGCTGCCCAGGAGGGCCCCGCCAGCCCCAGCCCAGCTGCCCAGGAGGGCCCCGCCAGCCCCAGCCCAGCTGCCCAGGAGGGCCCCGCCAGCCCCAGCCCAGCTGCCCAGGAGGGCCCCGCCAGCCCCATCCCAGCTGCCCAGGAGGGCCCCGCCAGCCCCATCCCAGCTGCCCAGGAGGGTCCAGGAGGGCCCCGCCAGCCCCATCCCAGCTGTCCAGGAGGGCCCCGCCAGCCCCAGCCCAGCTGCCCAGTAGGCCACCACCAGCCCCATCCCAGCTGCCCAGGAGGGCCCCGCCAGCACAAGCCCCACTGGGCCATGAAGGACCGCCAGCACAAGCCCCGCTGGGCCATGAAGGACCGCCAGCACAAGCCCCGCTGGGCCATGAAGGACCGCCAGCACAAGCCCCGCTGGGCCATGAAGGACCGCCAGCACAAGCCCCGCTGGGCCATGAAGGACCGCCAGCACAAGCCTCGCTGGGCCATGAAGGACCGCCAGCACAAGCCCCGCTGGGCCATGAAGGACCGCCAGCACAAGCCCCGCTGGGCCATGAAGGACCGCCAGCACAAGCCCCGCTGGGCCATGAAGGACCGCCAGCACAAGCCCCGCTGGGCCATGAAGGACCGCCAGCACAAGCCCCGCTGGGCCATGAAGGACCGCCAGCACAAGCACCGCTGGGCCGGGCACGGCCAGCACAAGCACCGCTGGGCCGGGCACGGCCAGCACAAGCACCGCTGGGCCGGGCACCGCCAACTCAAGCACCGCTGAACAGGGCACCGCCAACTCAAGCACCGCTGAACAGGGCACCGCCAACTCAACAGGGCACTGCCAACTCAAGCACCGCTGAACAGGGCACCGCCAACTCAAGCACCGCTGAACAGGGCACCGCCAACTCAAGCACCGCTGAACAGGGCACCGCCAACTCAACAGGGCACTGCCAACTCAAGCACCGCTGAACAGGGCACCGCCAACTCAAGCACCGCTGAACAGGGCACCGCCAAATCAAGCACCGCCGGACAGGGCACCGCCAAATCAAGCACCGCCGGACAGGGCACCGCCAAATCAAGCACCGCCGGACAGGGCACCGCCAAATCAAGCACCGCCGGACAGGGCACCGCCAACTCCAGCACCGCCGGACAGGGCACCGCCAACTCCAGCACCGCCGAACAGGGCACCGCCAACTCCAGCACCGCCGAACAGGGCACCGCCAACTCCAGCACCGCCGAACAGGGCACCGCCAACTCCAGCACCGCCGAACAGGGCACCGCCAACTCCAGCACCGCCGAACAGGGCACCGCCAACTCCAGCACCGCCGAACAGGGCACCGCCAACTCCAGCACCGCCGAACAGGGCACCGCCAACTCCAGCACCGCCGAACAGGGCACCGCCAACTCCAGCACCGCCGAACAGGGCACTGCCAACTCAAGCACTGCCGAACAGGGCACCGCCAAATCAAGCACCGCTGGGCCAGGCACCGCCAACTCAAGCACCGCTAGCCCATGAGCGGCAGGGGCACTGATGCAACTGGGTCCGTCACGGGGTGAGTGATGCACTCTGGGTACCAGTTCCCCTCCAGAACCAGTGAAGACATGCATCCACTACCTCTGTCCTTCACAGGATGAAGCACTCTAGGCACCAGTCCCCCTCCAGAACCAGTGGAGAGATCCATCCACTACCTCTGTCCTTCACAGGATGAAGCACTCTGGGCACCAGTCCCCCTCCAGAACCAGTGGAGAGATCCATCCACTACCTCTGTCCTTCACAGGATGAAGCACTCTGGGCACCAGTCCCCCTCCAGAACCAGTGGAGACATGCATCCACTACCTCTGTCCTTCACAGGATGAAGCACTCTGGGCACCAGTCCCCCTCCAGAACCAGTGGAGACATGCATCCACTACCTCTGTCCTTCACAGGATGAAGCACTCTGGGCACCAGTCCCCCTCCAGAACCAGTGGAGTGATCCATCCACTACCTCCTTCCTTCACTGGATGAAGCACTCTGGGCACCAGTTCCCCTCCAGAATCAGTGGAGACTGTTATCCACTTGAGAGACTGTGGCTTTGCACTCCCCCGGATATGGCAGTGGGCAAACCACCCACTGTAGAGACTTGAGAGACTGTGGCTTTGCACTCTCCAGGATTGAACAGTGGGCATTGAGCCCCCTCGTGGATCTGGTGTCGTGCACTCATCCGGCTGAGGTGCCCCCCCCTTCCCTTCCCCCTGAGGTGCCTGTTGTATTTCTATCTGATTCCCCTGCAGTGTTCTCTCTGTTTTGATCGGGTGTCAAGTGTGGACCTCGCCCATGCATTTTGGGCCCAGTGGTCCACGGACAATAAATGGTGCAATACCTGGACTTGTATTATTGGTGTATATATTTGTTTATGGTGTATATATATTTTTGAGTACTGGATTTTAATATATTACAATGGTTACACTCATTTCCTTTTGTCTTTGCATTCTTCCGGGGGGCTTGGGGGTGTAACTTTAATGTATCAACATGTATTAGTGTGTGTGTTGTAGTGGGTGAGGGTGGGAATTTGGGTGTTGCGTGTGTGTGTCTCTGTTTTTTGCCTCCCCCCTCCCCTGTGTCGTAGGTTTAGTACTCACCGTGGTCTTCGCTGCCGGCGTTCGTGCTCCTGGTAGAGGAACAGGAAGACTATCGCAGGTAGATTTTGGAGTTCCGGTTCCATGGTGTCCTCGTTCCTCGTGGGGTGTGTAGAGATAAGCGTTTTCCCTTCAGAATTCCTGTTTCCGCCGTGTTTTTATCCGCGGTGAAACCGCCCCGGAAAAGGTGGCGGATTGGCCTGTCATAATAGTGTGGGCGGTACATTGTCTCCCGCCTGTCTGTTGACGGTGACCGGCGCGCTGTTTGTTTGTACCACCGTGGCGGTCGAAGTGTTAAAGTGGCTGTCTTTGTTGGCGGTTTCCGCCACGGTCGTAATTGCAATTTTTTTTACCGCCGGCCTGTTGGCGGTCTTACTGCTGCTTTAACACCGTCCGCCAGGGTTGTTATGACCACCTATATGTTTGTCACTTACTTCACATGTGAACCTCGGGTTGAGATCTTTCTCATTGTGCATTTTAAAATACGTTTAGAACCCCTCTTCAATTAATTCCCGTAGAATGAGGAGATTCCCCATATTTTTTTAACCAAATTGCTATTTTGTTGACCGATGTTTCATTGTCCTCACACCACTCAAATATTTTCTCACCAGCCCACTGCCATATTTGCATAACTTTAGGCGTAAAACTGAATTACAATTTACCTATTGTGGGTTCCACATACCTGTTCTACATCACTCTTTTTAATAGGCACAAGTTACTGAGACAAATTCCATAATTTCAAATAGCATTTTAGTATGTTTATCTATTGTGCACTGGTCTTCCCTTAAGAAAATAACTACATGCATTGAGCCCTCATTGGTGCAGTATGATTGTGTAAAGTGATATCATGTCTAACTTAGACATTTTGTAGATATTGAGCTAGGTCATGCCATGAATCTCTTGCAATAATATTCGGTAGTATCATTTTATATATGTTTGTTACATTTATTTATTTTTTTTACTTTTTTTTTAAATGGAGGTGCCGATGCAGTGATAAATATACTCTGCTGGTATCTCCAACAACGATCGAATTGATTAAAGTTATGAATTTCTTGGAGTGTTCTGTTGTTTCCCATGCACTTTGGGAATAAGACTGTTGAGGTGATTGGGAATACCACTTTTAAATAATCATACTTTTTTATAGTAAATCCTTTGTTGCATCAGTTCGGTAACTTCCTACCAAGTTCCTTTTTAATTTTCACTATTGGATTATTATTTGCTCTGGAATTGTCATCAGACTTTCTTTATGTACTCCCTCTACCACCATACCACTATGTTCCTTGTTTATCTGCCTGCTTATTTTTTTTCTAGAATGCTGTTATGATTTTAAAGTCTCTTCTGCACTTTTTCTGTAGGTTATATCTCTAATTGTTGTAACATTTCAAACTTTTTAACTTCTTTTACTTGGCTGGTTTAATCCTGTGTCGTATTCCATAGTGGTTCACTGGCAGAGAATCACAGATGACCTCTTGGAGAAGCGAGTGAGTAGAAGAAGCAAGTGGAACTTAACAAGAGAACGTAATCACCAGTGATAATGCAGGATCCCTTCAGGACATACCAGGGAACACTAGGGCAGCCAGTTTGAGACTAGGGGCCTGTTTGAGGAGGTAGAGTCGTGGAGAGGGGGTGGACCTGGAGAGGGGCCACAGCAAACTAAGGCAAGGATGGGAATACTTCAGTCGGGCCTGCAGCAGTACCCCACAAGATCGCAGATGACTGATCTGGAGGATTGAAGACGTTAAGAGTGGAGCGTTCCACTACTTGTGACCACACCGGTGCCTTCCTTTCCACCATTGCCCATATTGTCCAGACTGACTACTGCCCCCTTTGCTCAAGCTAGCTCTGTCATTTTTGCCTCTTGCATCCTGAAGCAGCTGTTGGATTGTCCCTGCTATAACCATGAACTATCTTCCATCATCTTTCTTGCTCACTGGCCCCCTGGGACACTCCAGTGTGCCAGAGGGAGCAAGTCCACTATTGAAGGGAAGGAGGCAGCATAGCTCAGTATAATTATTGTTTTTAAATATCAAAATATTTGTTTTTAAACCGAGTAAAGTACATTTATATACGTATTTCTCTGTCGCAATATAGCATGCTAGCAACAAGTAATATTCCCAGTCATAATAGCTCCCTATCTCTGCCATACCTTGTTGTATTTCTGTGGACACCCTTGTGCAGTGCAAACAGATTTTTCAAGTTGGGCACACCAGTCCACTCCTGTTCTCCATCCCGCCAGGGTAGTGGTGCCGGGGGAATTCCACTGCTGTACAATGTCTCTTTTAGCCACCATTGTTGCAACACCTATGAACATACGGTCGGCCTGAGACCCTCCCAGGTCAGCCATCCCCAGCAACGCCACCCTTTGAATCAAGTCAAGATCTCTCTCAAGTATTTCCAAGATCTCATTGGGCACTCGTTACTGATACATAAAAATGATGGGGCAAGCCCAAACAACATAGTAAAAATCGTCTGGGTCCTCCGAGCAGCAGAAGCAGGTTGGGTGGGGGAATCTTACCAGCCTGATGCAGGCATATCATGGTTAGGTGTGTTGGGTACAAGTTGTTCAGCTGGGTAAATCGAAGGCGAGCAGAGGTGGCCGACATGACTGGTGCTATTTGGGCCTCCCTCCAATCCACCTTGTCAATTTCGCTAACTCATCCTTCCCAACAGATTTGGAGTTTGTCACCGTCATGTGGAGCGTTTGCAGTGAGTGAACGCCAAACCTGTGAGATTGTGCCCCTACCTATGTGGGCTATCGGGAGTTTGGCCTCCAAGGAGCTAAACGCTGGTACTTCCGCAGCCGGAGGTATGTTGGCCAGAAGTGCGTGTTTTAATTGTAGATATTTATGGAAGCGACCCTGTAGTTCTTGGACAGGAAAAATGTTTCTGTGATGCCACTCGTGTCCCATTTGAGGAAGCACTCTCAGCTTGCTTAGTGATGAAGCCAGCGGCCCGTCCACAGGGGAGTCATCCCCATCAGTGTACTGTTCCAACCAATAAATGGTAGTGCTGAACGCCAACAAATAAAAATCACGAGTGATGTCTGGTAGGGAGAGTGACAAAGGAGCGCCATGTAGCAGATCCAGGATGTAATTGAAGCTTAAGGAGCAGAGCTCCCCGCTATACGTCAGATCATCCCACCTGCCGCAGAACCATTCATTAATCACGACCATTTGGGAAGCAAGGTAATAACTCCTCAAGTCTACCATCCCCATTCCAACATCATAGAGGGTCTGTCAGCCATTATGAAATGCTATCCGGGAGCTACCACTGGATTAGAGAAATGAGCGGAGGGTGGAAATAAGAACACCAAACCCACTCTGAGGGATCAGAAGCAAGAAGTTTTTAAATACATAGAGAAAATGGGGGAGAACTGTAATTTTGAAGAGAGCGATGGAACCCATCACATGTAGGGGAAGCCGTGATTACTTCTGCATGTTGCTCTTCATTTTGGACACCAAACAGGATCAAATTAAGGTGACTAGTAAGTTCAGGGAGAAGGGAAACATGGAATGCTGGATACTTGAAAGAAAGGCATCGCAGAGGGCTGTCCAAGCTCCAGAGATGGGTGCTGGCGTCGCCTCCAGTTGGGACCAGCAGAGATTTGAAAGTGTTCATTTCGAGGCCTAAGGCCTCAGCAAATAAGGTAAGGAGGTGGAGTCAGTGTGGTTGTGAAGTGGGGTGTCGGCCAGGAATAGCAGAACATCGTCAGTGTAGGGAACGATCCTCTCCTCCGGCTCACCGGCCCATCTTCCCACCTAAGCTGGGCATCACAGCAGATGAGCCTCACTAGGGGTCAGTTGCATGGGCAAACAGTAGTGGGGACAGCCCTGGTGCATGCCCCATCGGATAGGGAAGCAGAGAGACAAAGCACCAATTACCCGGCCTTGGGCACAGACTTGGGAATAGAGGGCCCGATAAAGCTTCTCTAGTACCACCCTAAACTTGGGCTTTTGAGAACAGCCTTGGGGTAAGATCAGTCCACTGTATCAAACACCTTAAAATCTAGGAGACGCAATGCCACCAGAGGGCGGGATGTGCCCAGCCTGGCGAGTGCCACTTTGACTCTCCTGATACAGTGTCTTGTACTACCTCTGGGCATAAAGCCGCATATCACGAAGAATCAATAAGGTATAGTGGTTGTAGCAGGATGGCTAGGATTTTAGCATACAGCTCGATTTCAGTGAGATAGGCCTATAAGAGGAGAGTTTCTCAGTAGGGTGTCCCGGCTTGGGAATGACTACTGTCGAGGCAACGTCAAATTCAGGGGGGTAACATGTGCAGTTTGGCCACAGCAGTATATTCTTTAAGCAGAAATGGAAGTAGTTCAGTGCGGAACCAAAGGTAATACTTGAGAGGAAGGCCCAGGTGTTTTTCTGTTTTCACACACCGGCAAGGGCAGTAGTAATCTCTGCCAAAGTGATGGGTTAGTCTAATTTGAGGGCGAGGAAGGAAAGGAAAGCAGGTAGTGGTATATCACGTAATATGGGATGCTGAAGCACCTGGGGAGGGCGTGGTTGTTTGGCGTAAAGGTCTTAATAGGATGTAAAGGTCGGTAAAATGACAGGGGTCCGAGATAGACGTTAGCCCTCTGCATCTGTTAGCTGTGAAACAATGCAGGGAAACAGTCACTAAAGATTTAATTTGGATGACAAACATACATTAAGTAGAAACAGAAATGGAAAGGCACAAAGAAATGTTAAAATGGGCCACAGGTATATTATTGATAAAACTGGAAATTGAAGCACAGGAAAAGATCAACCACAAGGCAGTGCCCAATGACTGTTAACAAAAAGTGAAAGAGTGAAAAAGACCACAGTATGTAACAAAAAAATTAAGCAAAATCTTTAAAACTAATGTAAAGTCATTAAACCCTTTTCCCATCTTTGAAAGAAAAGATCCTTTTAACTCTGGGCAAATTGCTCCAGTCATTCAAAATCATCTCAGAAGCCAACATACTATACCAAAACGTATGGTAACAAGCTTCTAACGCAATTATATCAGAAGCAGATTTGATAAGTTATACAATCCGAGGGCACAAGAGGAAAAATGTGCCAAAACCAATGAAAGAGGCAAATAAAATAGTTGGTGATACTGACCAACATGTAGAGAGTCCTCTAGCAAAACTGGCAAGGCAATACAAAACAGCAGTTGCTCTAAGGTAATCATCACAGAACTGCACAAGGAAGTCCACAATAAATGTTCTGCAAAAAGAACAGCAGATGTAAAAAACATAGAGAAGATTTATATAAAACAGGGGTGGAAGCCCAAAAGCCTGAGCTACGAAAAAGAAAGAGTTACTGGTACCCTTAACAAGGGAAGATATGGGGGGGGTGGGGAGGGGGTCGGAGAGCAACGATGGTTGACAAATTTTAACGGGGCTCAGCAACGAAGCACTGATTATCCTTCATCTATCCATTAAAAGGCATCGCATCGAGAATCAAAACATCTCTGCTGATGCCGTTGACCCGCATGAAGAATCAGGCATCGAACGCGTTGGGCTGCTGTGTTGCTGGCTCCCAGTGCCTGGGTCTACTAGCGTGCATGTGAGCTGAAGCCAGGCGAGCCGTACTGCCTTTCTGCTGCAGGGAGAAACAAGAGCGCATCTACTTTCCCCCCTAGACAGGTGCCAAACTCTCTGGGTGTGAATTGCCACCCGGCAACTCACCTGACGGACCAGCGATGAGGAGCAACATGAGGCAGACCTGCTGCGGGGAACGGCCACCTAAGGTCTGGACCTGATTGGAATCACTCCTCTATGATATCGCAACTGCAGTTTCACAACTAAGTGGGCTGCGCTGATAAACTTGCACCTGTGTCGAGGCCGAGACCTGCAGCGTATTCTTCCTTGGGCTCCAGTGGAGGAGGAACCTGAGCGGCTGCTGCAGATTTGGCCCTCAACTTCTCCAGCCTAAGCGATTGTCCCCCACCCCCTTCTCTTCTTTGGGGGGTGGACAACCCCGTGCCTGCCTCGCTGTGTCCACACTGAGCCCCGCCTATCATTAAAAAGCAAAATCCCACTGTAATCAGCTGCTCCCCCCACCTGAATCCACCCCCCCCGGGTGCACCGGCCCAAACTTTGAAAGGGGGGGAGCTTCAGGACACAGACCGTGCACCAAACTTGTACTCCCTGCCAGAGCTTGATCATAGCATGCTCATATACCCCATTGCACATCACTACCCAATCACCAAGAAACCACAAAAAAGATATGTGACCCTGTTGGCTCAGGCAATGAAGGTGGCTCATCCAAAAATAGCCCTTCGATTCTTGACTCTTCATCCCCCTCTGATGTGACTCGGCAGACAATATAATTTGAAGTGCCAATTGCTCTGGACCCTGCCTGTACATTCTCAAAGAGGTCTCCTGTTGCTACTGCTAATACCCTGACTGAATCTGTGTCCAGTTGACGTTCACTTGAAATTGTCAGCTTTTATGCTGGGTGTGGTATTTACTTCTCTCTATTCCTTTCTCTTCCTACCCTCTTCCACACTTCTCCCATACTTCCCTTTCCCTTCCTTTCTAATTCCCTCTGCTTGCATTATTTATTAATAGTCCGGATCTATTTCACAGCACTGCTGTACACCATACTATGTAAAGTATCCTGTTATCACCTACACAATTGCTACTATTGATGGGCTCCCGCGGACATCCCCCCCTTTGGGTATGCTCTTCCTTTAACTTAGTTGCACTGGACTATGCATTTCGGCAGTTTTGGCAGATAACGGTTTCCCCTCATGCTTATATGGTATTTCTACTCTTTGTTCCTTGCGACCTAGGTTCATTTTTTGCCACATTTGTTGGTTACTGGAAGGAGCCTGGTCCCTTTCCTGCCCCTCTCCAGACTGGCAGCAGTGTTTGGGGTGCCCCTGTGGCTACTCTGCAACACCATGCTACTTTTCAGAAAAAATCCCGGTATTGATCAATGGCTCCCATTAACATTCTCATATGGAATGTGAGGGGTGTACACACAGCCGCGCGCAGGTTTTCCATCAACTCATACCTTAAAAGGCACTCCATCCATATTACGCTCCTGCAGGAAACACACTTCACGCTTACAGAGCACACTAGATTGCAGCAACGCTGGCGAGGACAGCTGTTCGCGACCCACTTCTCGTCCTATGCAAGGGGGCCCTTTATATGGATCAGGCCAGGTACCCTTTTTGACGAGCACAACTTAGATGCTGCGGGCCGCTGTGTGCTTGTGCTCACTGTTGTTGGGGTCAGTCTACATGTCAAACACAGAACAAGATCCCTTCTTTGCCACATTATCAGGCACCTTTTCCCGATGGAGTGGCCTTCCATGGCTTATAGGTGGTGACTTTTTGTTCTCGAGCCGGGACTTGATGCTCCAGCATTGGTGCTGGACCTATATCTGGTGCCAACGGATTGCTGCTGTCAGAGTGTACTCATTTGTCTCTGCCCCACACCAATTACACGAATGGCTAGATAGGATCCTCTGTACAGATAATCTGGTACAGACACTGCTTCACACTGATTAGTAGGGTCACACCCACTCTGACCATAACCCACAATTCCTACAACTGACGGACAATACCCCCCAATCAACCACTCACAAGTCATCCTCACAAGGCACCCTGACCCCCTTTGACATATTGACGGACAATACTGGCCTATCATAGGGTCAGTTTTTATTATACAACTCCCTATTAGTGTCACTGACCCAACACTGGGGTGACCTATCGACTGAACCGCGACTTACTTAGTGGTACAATACTTACAGGCCATGGGATCCTGAAGATGCCTAGTGCGCTGGCTAGCTGGCTCATTAGAAACTCACACTGCACACATGCATGCTGCCCTGCGCGCCGGGTTGGAAGATGACCTAGCCCGACCCTATACAGACAAGGAATGGGCTGCAGTCTTATAAAGCCCCACTAATGTACCATGCAATGCAAGATTTCGCCTTACTCAGTTTTGTATACTACATAGGACCTATTTCCCCCCTGCCAAAATCAAGCAATATTTCCACCACACCGGTGCAACCTGTACCCCATGTTCTTTGAAAGCAGCAGACCTGCTCCACATGCGGTGGTCCTGCCCTTCTCTTCAATCATACTGGCAGGGTGTATCGACTCAACCTGCACAACATGCACATCACTGCAAACATGGGAACCATGTACAGGGAGTGCAGAATTATTAGGCAAGTTGTATTTTTGAGGATTAATTTTATTATTGAACAACAACCATGTTCTCAATGAACCCAAAAAACTCATTAATATCAAAGCTGAATATTTTTGGAAGTAGTTTTTAGTTTGTTTTTAGTTTTAGCTATGTTAGGGGGATATCTGTGTGTGCAGGTGACTATTACTGTGCATAATTATTAGGCAACTTAACAAAAAAAAATATATACCCATTTCAATTATTTATTATTACCAGTGAAACCAATATAACATCTCAACATTCACAAATATACATTTCTGACATTCAAAAACAAAACAAAAACAAATCAGTGACCAATATAGCCACCTTTCTTTGCCAGGACACTCAAAAGCCTGCCATCCATGGATTCTGTCAGTGTTTTGATCTGTTCACCATCAACATTGCGTGCAGCAGCAACCACAGCCTCCCAGACACTGTTCAGAGAGGTGTACTGTTTTCCCTCCTTGTAAATCTCACATTTGATGATGGACCACAGGTTCTCAATAGGGTTCAGATCAGGTGAACAAGGAGGCCATGTCATTAGATTTCCTTCTTTTATACCCTTTCTTGCCAGCCACGCTGTGGAGTACTTGGACGCGTGTGATGGAGCATTGTCCTGCATGAGAATCATGTTTTTCTTGAAGGATGCAGACTTCTTCCTGTACCACTGCTTGAAGAAGGTGTCTTCCAGGAACTGGCAGTAGGACTGGGAGTTGAGCTTGACTCCATCCTCAACCCGAAAAGGCCCCACAAGCTCATCTTTGATGATACCAGCCCAAACCAGTACTCCACCTCCACCTTCCTGGCGTCTGAGTCGGACTGGAGCTCTCTGCCCTTTACCAATCCAGCCACGGGCCCATCCATCTGGCCCATCAAGACTCACTCTCATTTCATCAGTCCATAAAACCTTAGAAAAATCAGTCTTGAGATATTTCTTGGCCCAGTCTTGACGTTTCAGCTTGTGTGTCTTGTTCAGTGGTGGTCGTCTTTCAGCCTTTCTTACCTTGGCCATGTCTCTGAGTATTGCACACCTTGTGCTTTTGGGCACTCCAGTGATGTTGCAGCTCTGAAATATGGCCAAACTGGTGGCAAGTGGCATCGTGGC
This sequence comes from Pleurodeles waltl, assembly GCF_031143425.1. Classification (NCBI taxonomy): domain Eukaryota; kingdom Metazoa; phylum Chordata; class Amphibia; order Caudata; family Salamandridae; genus Pleurodeles; species Pleurodeles waltl. Next base: position 714,928,784 of record NC_090446.1, read on the forward strand.
AGCTGCACGCTTGACTTTTCTCAGTTCATGGGCAGTTATTTTGCGCCTTGGTTTTTCCACACGCTTCTTGCGACCCTGTTGACTATTTTGAATGAAACGCTTGATTGTTCGATGATCACGCTTCAGAAGTTTTGCAATTTTAAGAGTGCTGCATCCCTCTGCAAGATATCTCACTATTTTTGACTTTTCTGAGCCTGTCAAGTCCTTCTTTTGACCCATTTTGCCAAAGGAAAGGAAGTTGCCTAATAATTATGCACACCTGATATAGGGTGTTGATGTCATTAGACCACACCCCTTCTCATTACAGAGATGCACATCACCTAATATGCTTAATTGGTAGTAGGCTTTCGAGCCTATACAGCTTGGAGTAAGACAACATGCATAAAGAGGATGATGTGGTCAAAATACTCATTTGCCTAATAATTCTGCACTCCCTGTATACTGGGTATTTTCCCCAGGGCTAAGAAACATAAAGCAACCTCTAGGTTCCTAGACTGAGGCATTCTGACGCCTAAACATTTTAACACCAGACGATGGAAGTCCCCTGAGCCCTTCTCTCTTGTTGCTTGGATGCGATCCCTACTGGTGTGGGTACAGGCAGAGGGGGGGTGGCTTTGCGGAAAGATGATAGAATGGGACTGTGCATATACCCACTGGCCTCCAGCTGGGATGTAATACTGACTGAGCTCGAGGCATTGCTGCTTGCTGAGGAAGGAAATACTGCGGACCTGTAACCTACAATGGGGGCCAAACATGACTTGAGGGAGTGCCCCACGAGCTGCCTGGGGTTTTGTCATCCGCTTTCCTTCCCTGCCCCAACCCAGATTGATTACACCTGGCCTGAGCTTGCCACAGCAGCATTGGATATTTGTCTGAATGAAGCGGACCAATGCGTGGGAGATGGGAAACTGCTGGGACTTATAGATACGGGCTCCAGTTACAGTTGTTACTGTTATTAAAAGAATTGTTATGTTCTTCAGAAACACTGAATCTTTTTTCCATGCCGTAAAGACATGAGTAATCGATCACTATGAGACCTTTCTGACTTACCTGTTATTTTGCTCTATCATGTATCCAGATGGCCGTGGGTACAAGTAAACCATCCGGCGCCTGCACGAGTCCTTGATTATAGAGTTTATACACAGGACTGCATCCCCGATTGTTGTTCTTGCAGAACATGTATGTTGTATGAAACCACTTCAAATTTAATGAAAAGACTCATGGAAAAAAAGAAGAGAAGACATGACATCTTAAATCGGGGACATATCATCAAGCTACTACTAAACACCCATGACGAATTATCTCCTCTAAACTCGACATACATAATTGCCATAGAAATCCAACCACCATGAGTTGTCCTCAATGTAATGAATATATGCTGGTAACCTGGTATTCAGAGGGTAGTGAACCCCATGTTTCCTAAAGAAAGTCTGTATTTTAGATATGTTGAATTAAAATAGAAAAATTAATAGAGCATGCATAATCAGAAATCCTATTTCTTAATTCGAGTGGGAAATTTTCTAAAAGAATTGGCCATTAGACCAGAAAACCTCTAATAAGAGGAAGAAGTAGATACTTCAACTTATAATAAACATTCCATTGGTGTGGAAAGAAATGAACAATAGGATAAAGCACTAAACATATCAATTTCCTGTGATCAAATTATAGGAAGACTGCAACAAGAAGGATGAACAACTGCTGTCAGGAGTAGAGTGAAGTTTACTTTTGGTTGCATTAGGAGCTACGTCAGACAGTCGAATACTGGCTCAAACTGCCTGGATATCATCTCCTGGAAACTTACAGGTTTGTTCTTGGAACATAGGTTGATTAAAAAGAATTACACAAAACCCAGAAGTAATATTCTGTTGAATGCAATTTTAAGTTACCTCACTGCAGAAAACTTGGGCCCTTATTACGAGTATGGTGACCCTAGGATCGCCAGACTCAGTGGGTGGTCGGATCGCTGCCAATATGATGGTCTGGCCTCCACATTACGACTGTGGCGAATGCACCACTGTTGGACCGCCAGCCCTGCCAGGCGACCTGGCGGCAAAAAGTGGCAGATCAGGCGGTCTGACAGTGGCGCATTCTTAATCCGCCAGAGCAGCATTGCAAGCAGTGCTGCCCTGGGGATTACGAGTCCCCTCTCTGCCAGCTTTTACATGTAAAAGCTAGTTTAGACGGGGGCACCATGGGCTGCACTGCCCATGCATTTTGGTATAGGCAGTGCAGGGGCCCCCATGGCCAGCCGTGTCGTGTTTTTCACTGTCTGCTTAGCAGACAGTAAAAAGCGCGATGGTTGCTGCTGCACCCGATGCACAGCAACTTTGCCACCAGCTCTATTATGAGCTGGCGTCCATGTTGTGGGCTGTTTCCTGCAGGGCCGGCAGGCGGAAACTCTGTATCCGCCCGCTGACCCAGCGGGAAACTCGTAATAGTCCTCGCAGCCAGGCCATCAAACTGGCGGTTTTCTGACCGCACGGCTTCGGTGGACGGGCTTTTCCGTCTGCCAGAGTCGTAATGAGGGTCCTGGAGTCTTCAAGCCTTTCCACTGATAGGTTACATTGAATTCCACAACTATGCAATCAAGGAATCAAATAAATGATGCAGTTGAGGAGGACTTCCCATCTACGTCTCCTCTGAATTACTACTTCAAACTTCATGCATAGTAATAAGTGAACCTTGAGTTCCAGTGATAACATTGAATTGGATGTCACAGGACACAGCAACCATATTCAGACTAAATATGTACGTTAATCCATTACCCACAGAAAAGAGATCAATTGTGAATATTCTACTACTTTTAATCATTTAATTAAAATATAAGAGTTATGATGCTCTTAAGATAATATCTGGTAATTTTATTTCTAATTTAATAGTGGACCATAAAGAAGGTGTACAAGTATTCCTTCAAAATGCCTACTCTAATGTCTCAGACCAGACCTTGGCAAATTTCTGCAGACACAGTAAAATAGAAGGACATCCTATCATTATATTTTTCGGTGGGAACAAGAGTGCTAAATGCAAGCTTCAAAGAAGATCAACTTACCATCCAAATGCATATTTCACAAAAGGTCACTCCATTTTAGATTGCAACATAGCAAGCCTGCCGTTAATAAAGTTTATCAACACCTTTCAAATAGAGTAATGTACAGAAAGAAATAATTTGCCACAGACATTTACAAATCTGAATGGCTGCCAGAAAGAAGCAATTTGTTTAATAGCATAACCAGAAACTGTTAATTGGATGAGGGAAAGATTAAATGGAGCAATACCTCAAAACATTCTTGTTGTTGCTGTATTTTATTAGGATCATGACAATTTGAGAATGAAAATTTTACTAACGAGTGGGAGTTATTTATAGAAAAGATTTTCAATAAATACCCGAATGTAGATTAGAAAAATGGAGCTATAATGTTTCCATCAATATCCAGTAATTGTTGGTTCACCAGCACCCTCACAGCAGGAAAAAAGCATTCAGTCTAGAATTGAGAAAAATGAGCAAAAAGCTGTTGAACACTTCACATCATAAAACAGTAAAGGATCCAAGACAGAAATATAAAAAGGCTGTATGTACAGCAAGAAAAATTATTTGAGAACCATTTTTTTTTTTTTTTTTTTCATTGGCGGTCGCCAATGAAAATAAAAGAATTTTGGTCAATCCTAAACTAGGCAATTAGCAAATAACACAACTATATCAAAGGATACATAGATTCACTTACTTGAATCACAACCTGGCAATCCGTAAAATGATCTGAGTAAAACTGATAGAAAGCTTTTGAAAGCAACCCACCTGAGGTCCAGACGACGTGGGAAGAATGCGATTAAATATCCTTGGAACGCAATCGGGACAATGACAGAAAAAAAATCTTTTCCGTTTCGATGGTGCATAACTTAAAAAATAAAAAAGGCAAAAAAGAGCTGAGAAGGATCAACCCTGCCAAAGGATTCTTTAAATTTAATATAAAATTTTGGTCAAGGAAACTAATCATCCTATTTAACCTTAATTGCTCAATAAAGAAATCCTGCATGCATGGAGGTGATCTTTTATACATCCAATGTATCAAAAGGGCAAGCAGTCAAACCCTAAGAACAACATACTGATTGCTCTGTAGGCAAAGCTAAATATTTTGCAGGCTTACTTCAAAATCTAGAAGCCTGGGAAATGGATCATAACTTAGGGCCTGATTTAGATCTTGACTGTATTACTGCCAATCCGCAGTGGCAGTGGACCTGAGTATGCTACTAAGTCGACGGTGTTCCGACTACTGTATTTAGATGTATTGAGGCTGACAGGCTGACCACCACAACAGAATGCTGTTCCTAGCTGACAAGGCTGGCGTGTTCCCACCGACCAGATTTAGATGTCACACTTATACAGGAGGGGTACTGGCATCGAATTGCTGATGGAGAGAACCCGTTCCGGGACCCAATGTACGTCCTACAATGACAGTAGCTATGGCATAAAGGTAAGTCTCAGTCTCTCTCTCTCTCTGTCACACAAACACGTCCAACTGCACAATACATAGATACTATTATCCATTGCCATTCCACCACAACACGTACATGCCGAAAATACACATTGTATTACATCCATGACACCACTTATCCACACTAATACACCCACACACGACACAACCACAACCAACACAACTACACACTCATCTACACAAAAGCACAACTGCACACATCACGACAATGACCACCACACAACACTCACCTGAATGTTACACACTCCAACACACAACCAAACATACACAATAACATCTGATCGATATGCAAGAGGCACACATATTGACACAGCCACATTACCCACTCCAGCTCCCTCCGCCTCAATCAGCCAATCTAGTCTCAACCACACATAGACGTACTGACTAGCATCCACAACTTGAAGCACAGCATTACAGGTACAGGTCCCCTTGCAGTGTGCACACATGAACATAAAAGACCAGTGTGACTGTAACACAATTGTGGTGCCAGCATTAATTTGATAATGAATACTGACACCAGAATGACATTTGTGTATGTGTTCAATGTCTTGTACTAGTGTGTCCCCACCCGTGTCCAACACAACAAATTTACTGTGACATGTATATGACTGCAGTGGTCCTGAGCTCATTTTCAGTGACCACACAACCGTATACTGGCAATGCGGATTACCTAACTTTGAGTCTGTTAATTAGGGGGTGGTCGTGTCTTCTCCATGGTCCAGTGGCAGCAGCCACAGAAGGTCTTGACCAGTCCCGTCCAGTTGAAAATAGTAGTGGAATCAGGGGGACAAAAGGTAGGTTTTTAGCTAATTTCCTCTCTAGTCCGCCAACTCAGGTATGGAGGTAGCACTGCCACATTTGGCTTGGGGGGAAGGCACATCAAAGTCTTCTCATTGGGAAGGGTGGCTGGAGTCCTGCCACCAGCCACTATTTCCAGTGGCGCCATCGACACGGTGAGGGTTCCTGGCGGAGTTGGTGGGGATTCGGACAGTCTATCCCATATGGTCCCTTAAACATCTAAATCGGACGGGTGGATGGCCAATGTGACGGACAAGTTTTCAATCAGAAAACCGAGGGCTGGACAGTTACCGCCAAGATATAAATCAGCCCCATATTCTCAATAAACCAAACAGGTTTTTGCCCAGGCAAGGACAAGTTATCAAATCTCTTGGCCCTGTCTTCCATTACTAGGAATGCCCTTGGAGGTCACTCCTTATAAAATGCCTGCTATGTGAAGCTTTAATCTGCAATTGATAGTCTTAAAAACAACATTATGGCCAAAATTGACCCATTGGGGAACACCAACTGATGTATTAAGAGGCATTCAACTACTTTATACAGACACTTGGATGCAAGTGAAGATCTGAGATGGCTGGATGGGTTCTGCAAAGAAACACACTATGAATGACCGTTAGCAGTGTTGTGTTGTGATACTAATCTTATTTACCCTTTAAGGTACAGATTTGCCCTTAGTTTTGACTAGTACCCTTCTTCCGAAGCTAGGAGGAAATCAACTATTGTGTTTATTCTATGCTGACGATGTAGTATTGCTCAGTAAAACACAGTTAGTTTACAGAGTTACTGACTACAGTAGCATATTACACCCAAATAAATGAGATGGAAATCACTGTCGGCAATATAAAAGTATTTGTTTTTTACCGAAGAGTAAAATGGTGCAGCAACAAGTTGCCATAGAACCAGAATGTACATATTTAGGTATTCTGTTTGACAATCGTGGAAGCTTTTTGCCACTTTGCATGCTTTTAAAATATAAAGCTTGCACTTCAGGGCTGACGTTTTTTAACACTCTTGAAGAACCTTGGAAGCCCATCATTACAACTTATTTTAAGAATTATAAGAGAAAAACTCCCCCCAACCATCATATACGAGTTCAAGGCATTATATGAAGGGAAGTAAACTTACTGGATGCAATTATAAGCAATACGTATAGGCAACACTTTCACCTCCAGAAGAATGTTTCTTAATCCCAAATCAGGTTAATGAAACCAAAAGGTTTGTTGCAACCAGCACTAAGGATGCGTTACAATTCACCACACCATACACTTTTTAAAAAAAAAAAAATATTTTTATTGATTTTATGTTCCAGTCATGTAATACAAATTGTTCAATTTTCAACCACAGGATAACCCAGTACAATATCTGGTAACTAAACCATTTAACAATCACAAACCCCCCCAATAATCACAAGACGGATCACTTCCAATTTTACAGTATCATTCCTAACTACACCCGCCATGAGTTTACCCTTGCTTTTTATCTTATGAAGGTATTCGCCCGTGACCAGTGTGGGCCCTGTTTTGCATGCGTTAGTTCCCTGGCTGATTGACGGGGGCACCATTCAAAATAATAAATGCGGGCAGTTGCCCATGTTTCCTACTCCTCGTGTATCGCTGGTACTACAGTAACGGGGATTTGACGGTATGTTGCTATGAGAGAGGGGGATAGGGGTGATGCGCATATGCTGTAGAGCCTGGGTGTCCTCTGGGTTTTATTTTGGTAGTGGGAGGTGCAGGGTAATTTGTGTCGTAGTTATTGCAAGTGTGTGTTCCCACATTCAAGGGGGCATCTCATCGTTTTTGGCCTCCAATTTTGTTACCAGATCGTCCCAGGTGGTGCACCCTGTGTGTTGTCTCCCCTCGCGTACCATACGTTTTAGTACCTGGTGTTCAGTACGAGCCCAGCGTAGTATTAGAGAGTGCCAGGATTTCAGATCGGGAGCCTTGGGGGCTTTCCAGTGTATCGCTATTAGTCTTTTATACATTAAAAAGGCTAAGTCTATAAACTTGTGTAGGTATCTTTGTTTTTTTGGTCTCTTTCTCAGACCCAGTAGGCAGGACCTGGGTTCTGCTATCAATGCAAGCCCCGTTAGCTCGGATACCTCCCCTACCACCTCCACCCAGGCCGTTTGTATTTTAGGGCAATCCCATACCATATGGTAGAATGGTGCTGACGGTGTTTTGCATCTTGGGCATACTGGCTCAGAATCGGGAAACATACGCTTTATCCTGGCTGGTGAGAGATATGTTTGATGCATGAAATTGAATTGAGTGTACCTAAATCTGGGATTCCTTGACACACCGCGGGTGTGGGATAAGACTTCTGGCCAATCTGCCTGTGGGATCGGTGTGGGGAGTACTGCGTTCCAACTCCCCCAGGCTTTCCCCGCCTGTGGTTCAGGAGTCTTGTTAAGTGTTTTGTATAAGTTGGATATTATTTTTGTTTGGTCATTATATTGTAAAAGCTGGTGAATTACTGGGAAAATCGCTGGTTCCAAAATTCCTGCCCCCCATATTTTCCTTATTTCGTGGCATACAGCGTGGTATGTCGGGAACTGACCCGGGCTTATCTCCGTGAGGGCCTGGAGAGCCTCAAACGACATTAATTTGCCATCCTCAAAGCAGTCTCCTACTGTCTGTATTCCTGCTTCACTCCACACCCTCGCAGCTTGCATTCCGGCTGCTGTCCCCACCAATAAGTAGTTGAGTGGTATGTGTGGGGAGTAGGGAAACTTATCCGCTCCTTTTTGCACATATTTAGCCCAACACACGTGTGCAACTGCAAGCAATGGGTTGACCTGTTCCGTTTTGGGGGGCTTAGATGACAGCCAATTTATGAGAGGGGTCCCGTTCCGCCGAGGCTCTAAGCTCATGGGTTCTGCCTGCTCTGGTCTGTGGATCCAATGTTGGACCCACTGAAGTTGCGCAGCTGCATAGTATCTTTCAAAATTAGGGGTTCCCAGGCCGCCATTATCTAGCGGGCGCTGTAGCGTGGTTAGTGCCACCCGTGCTCTGCCTCCACCCCAGATGAGCCGCAGTAGAGCTGTGTTTAAATTGCCAAAAAAGCTTTTGGGAATCAGTATCGGCAGGGCCGCAAAATAATATAGCAGTCTAGGTAGGATCAACATGTTGGCAATCGCCACCTTGCCGGGTGGCGAGAGCGGGAGCTTATTCCAGAATTGCAGGGAGCCTTTTATGGAGATTAGCGCCCTCCCCAAATTCCCGTCTCTCAAATCTTCTGTGCTATGATATATGTTTATCCCAAGATATTTAAATGTTGTCGGGCACCACTTTAGGTGCCCTAGCCTAGGGGCATCCTGATTGTTGGGAGTCCTCTTCGCCAGGGGAAACACACAGGACTTCTCCCAGTTTACCACAAGGCCTGACAGGCTTCCGAATTCAGCCAATAAGGATATTACAGCGGGAATAACTGCACAGCCATTTCTGATATATATTAAAGCATCATCTGCGTATAATGAGACCGTGTGGTATAACCTGTTTCTAATTATTCCCTATTCGTGTTCCATGAGGCGTATTCTCGCCGCTAATGGCTCCATTGCTATGGCAAACAATAGCGGGGATAGGGGGCAGCCCTGCCGTGTACCCCGGGAAATCGGGAAACTATCGGAAATCACCCCGCCCGTCTTCACCCTCGCACTTGGATTGGAATACAATGTCCGGACCCAACGGATGAAATTAGGGCCTATTCCCATGCGCACCATCGTTGCCAACAAGAAATCCCACTCCAGAGTATCAAAGGCCTTTTCTATGTCTAGTGAGAGCACCATTTCCTCCTGTGCATCACGGGGGTGTCCCCCATTATACTCAACAGTCTGCGAATATTTAGGAAGGTGTTACGCTTTGGAATTAAGCCATTTTGGTCCGTATGTATCACTGAGTGCATATGGGGGGCCAATCTATTAGCTAATATTTTGCCTAATATTTTGCAGTCGGTATTTAGAAGCGACAGTGGTCTATAGGATTTGACGTCCGTATGATCTCGGCCCTGTTTAGGGAGTACCACTATCATAGCTTCCCTTTGGGATATAGGTAGGCTTTCTTTAGTCCATGCCTCTGTGAACACTCCTAGCAGATGGGGTTTCAGGCTGGGTAGATAAGCTTTATATATATAATATTCCGAGGGGAGGCCATCTGACCCGGGTGCTTTGTTCCTGGGCAACTGCGCAAGGGCTAGTTCTATTTCTTCTGTTGTTATGGGGGATTCGATTATGTCTCTATCTGTTTGTGATAGGTGGGGCAGGAGGGAGTTCGCAAGAAAAGCCTCAAGTTGTGTAGCTGTGCACGAGGTGCGTTTAGTGTATAAGTTTGAGTAATAATTCCTAAATGTCTCGTTTATTTCTACTTGAGTGGTAGCCATCGCTTGCGCGCCCGCGCGAATGGCACCTATCGGGGCTTGCTGTCTATCTTCGCGGAGTAGCCAAGCTAGCATTCTGCTTGATCTATCTCCTTCCGTATGCAGTCTAGTTAAGTAGTAGTTATAGTCGTGACAGCGAAGTCTGCTGTCTACATCATTATATTTTGAGCGCTTTTCTTTGAGGACGGTGTTGGAAATTTCCCCTAGTGCTACCGCTTTTTCCGCTGTTCTTAGCTCCTTCTCTAGTTTGCTAATCTCTGCCTGTAGGGAGCGTCTCACTCCCCACGTAGTGGATATGCATACTCCGCGTGTTACTACTTTATGGGCGTCCACTCTGTCGCCCGAGTTGTTGCAAACATAGCGTTTATTTCCCAGTATTGGCTTATAGACTTCCCCAATATTTCGGTGAATGCTTGGTCTTGTAAGGCCTCCGTCTGAAATCTCCAAGTGGGGACTGCCTGACGTGCCCTACCCCAGTTCAGTATTACTCTCAGAGGCGCATGATCCGAGAGCGTCTTTGCTAAATATTCAGATTCGGTGACCAGTGCCCCTATTTCGCGAGTGCCCCATATTATGTCTATTCTAGTATGGGTGTTGTGTGGTACTGAGTAAAATGAATACTCTTTTTGTTCTGGATGACCTAGTCGCCATATGTCATGGAGTCTCATAACGTTTGCCCATTCTTGCAGGGGACCTGTAGGTTTCCTATTGGTTAGTGAGCTTGAATAGGTACTGGTTCTATCCAATACTGCAGATGGGGTACTATTAAAATCACCGCCCCAGATGGTTAAGGCCATGGGGTGGGACAGCAATGTTGGAGTGAGAGTGGAAAGAAAACCCGTGATGCCACTGTTTGGAGCGTATACCCCGAACATCGCCATTTGTCTGCCATCTAGTCCCCCTTCCACCACTACGTATCTCCCACCCTGATCTATCTTGTGTGCTGTCAAGAGGAATGGAACTCCTGCCGCGATCCAGATCAACACCCCCCTTGCGAATGCCGAGTATGTTGTGCCTATCAGCTGACCTCCCCATTTTGTGCGCAGGTCGCGTAGGTCCCCCTCTAACATGTGTGTCTCTTGCAAAATAGCTATATGTACTCCTAGTCGTTTGAGTCGTGCATGCACTCTGGCCCGTTTACTCAGCGCCCCAAGACCCCTAATATTCCATGTTACTATGATATACTGGTTTTTAGTGTTATTGCGGGAAGACATCATTTGGGATTCTGAGGGTGCATTACTGTGTTACGGATCTGGGGTCTAGGATTGGCCCATCTGGTCACTGCCATTCTGTAGCTGGTATTTAAATATAGCGGGCGCAGGTGTTCAACTTGTGCATTAAGTGATTCCGGAGCTTGCGTTTGTACTGGGCTATCAACCCCTACTTCCCTTATTAAACCCCCTACACTACTTTCAACTACTGTGAAACTACTAAACTTAAAAAAATGTGAAATAACCCATATCCGGTTGGATTTGCATAGTGGGATTCTCATATCGTTCAGATGTGGCTCTTATAGGGGGCTCACATCTTTCCGCAGACTTAGTCCGCTGATTTCGTCAGGCGCCCCACCTAGGTATGAATTTGTTCCCTCTGGCCCCGCCCGCCAATCATATTCCGCCCCCGTGCGCCCCCTATCCCTTAATCTAGCGTTTATGTCAAAGATACATATTGTTGGAGGCACCGTGTCCCCACACCTCGGCGGTACCACAAAGTCTCTGCAGAGTTACGGGTTTCAAGCATCATCGCTGGTGGTCTCACTGGGAGTGTGCGTATAGTTTTAAAGTTCGTCAGCAGTTCTGGGGGTGACCTTTGGGCCACCTAGTTCTCCTGTTAACGTGGATGTGGAGCTGGCTGTGTCTGAGTCCGATCCCAGCTCTGGGGGTTTTCTAGTTATTGCACTGTGACTTTGCATGTGTAACGGTGTCTCTTTTAGCACTTTTGCTCTTTCTTCTGCTGCTTGCCAGTCATTGGGCTGGCCCCTGGTGCGTCTTTTGGATCGCTTTCTTGCAGCAAGAGTTTGCCATTTCTCATCCCCTTCCTTGTCTTCCCGGGGGTGTGCTAGGCCCTTGGCATGGAGCCATGTCCAGGCATCTTCGGGGTTTGTGAATAAATGGGTGCGGTCCTCCATTACTACCCTTAGTTTGGCAGGGAAGAGCAGGGCGTATTTTATGTTATGTTCCCGTAGGCGTTGCTTAATTTTGATGAAAGAATTGCGTTGGTTCTGCACCTCTTGTGTAAAGTCTGGGTATGCGTTAATGTTCGAATCTTCATATTTGAATGGTCCTTTACTGCGGAATTGTTGCAATATTGCATCTCGATCTCTGTAGTTCAAGAACCTAGCAATCAATGGCCTGGGGGACAGGCCAGGGGCCGGGGGTCTACCCGGAATTCTGTAAGCCCTTTCAACTGAAAAAAACTTAGATGGAGCCCCATTTAACACCTCCTTGATTAGCCACTGCTCTAGGGAAATTTCTGATTCCGGTTGTCGCATGCTTTCTGGGAAACCCAGAAACCTCACGTTATTGCGACGCGCCCTGCTCTCCATTTCCTCTGATCTCCTAAGTACCTTCAGCTCCTCATCCATGCGCTGGATCTGCTTTTGATTTCCTTGCGCTATTGGAGTTAAGTCGGCTATATCAGCTTCTGTTGTTTTCACTTTTTCAGCTAGGCTTCGGTGGTCCACTCGCAGAAGGTTCAAGTCCTGCGCAACTGCGTCTATTTTGCTCTCCAGAGATGACTTAGTGTCCAATATTGCCTGCAGTACTTTCTCAAACTGAGCAGAATGCGCAAGAAGTGTACCCTCCAGTGACTGTAGGGATGGGTTAGATTGTTGGTCGGCTGACGTTAATCCTTGAGTGGTTCGGTCTGAATTCTTAGTTGCTTTGGCTCTGCCGGCCATTTTGGCTGTTTCGAGATCTCCTCTCAATCTACAATGAGTTTGCGCTTTTAGTCCACTTAGTTAGTTATTTTAAACTCTTACTGAGAGACCTGGGCGTGGTGTACACATTCGTTGTTAAGAGCGTGAGATTAACCAGCAATGCCAAGGGATGTTGTAGCCTTATTCAGGCGTGTGGGTTGCCTGGGGCCTTGTAGCCATAAACAGGCGCTGCAGCCATTGATTAATTTAGTGGTCCGGTGCTGGGTTCTCGTGGGACTGTCTGCAGGACCCACCGGGGCGTGCGGGGAGCGTAGGAGCTGGCGGGGAGCACTCTCTCCCACTTGTATGATGGCTGGGCTTGGTGCCAGAGGTTCCCCCTAATGTAGGGGGAGCGTATTTGAGGGCCGGGGGAGGCGGCATCGCGTGGGAAAGACCGCAACACAGGATAAACGACAGGCGCCGCGGATGGGCTTCATTTAGTGGAGGACAGTCATGTCAGGTGCCCAGCGCAGTCGGGTCTAGCGCAGGCCACGCGCCCGCTTCGTGCACCAGCCGTCCGCACCGCGCTGATTACCAGATCCAAGCTCTTGGGGGCACGCGGCCCACACCGGTCTTGCGCCCCTGAATTAATGGTGAGGTGGGGTGGGGGGTATGTCCAATAGTCCAGGAGCTTCCCCGCAGCGTTAGTTTTAATTTTTTCACCCCCCCAGATGCCCTCCTCACCTCATTCCTCTCGCTCCTTCTTTAAACCTCCTGCGTCCTTTTAATTTGCCATAGCGATGAATCTTCACTCCTGTGCAGGGATGCCCCTTCTCTGTGCTCCTCTGGCTTATGCACGTCCAAGATGGCGCTCTGGCCCCTCGGGCCGGCACCCGCCTCGCGCACCTCGGTGCGCCTCGAAAAAAAAAAAAAAAATTAAAAAAAGTTCTCAGTGCGGCCCGCTCGGCCGTGGCGCCTCAGCCACCCCGGGCGCCTGCACGCACAAGAGTGAGAGGCGGCCGAGCAACGCGAGAGCGCGACCGGGGCCGCAGGAGCAACCCCTCCCGCTCCTCACAGCATCCGGCGCGAGCCCGCGAAACACGGCTCCGGTGCGCGGAGCCCGCTACACACATCGGACGCTCCGGTCCTCCCCAGTCGGACCGCCGTCCCAGCCACACCAACAAGGCTACGGGGGGCGCCTTTCAGGATGTTTTCATCCAGCCGGGGACGGAGCGATCAGATCAAGCGACCGTCCCGGCCGCCATTTTGGCTCCTCCCCACACCATACACTTGACTATTTTATCTGAGCAGAAGTAATGACCTCAAGAGGAAAACATTCTGTAAGCACTATCTTACAACAGCTTTACAGAATGTGTAAATTAAGGTTCTTCAGTCATCTACAGTGGGATTTTATGTATTTAAAGAAGGATGTAAAAAACATTTGAAATGTATGTCTCCCCTTTAACACATAAAAAGCCTTCTGTAAGCGCTCACACTCCGGGGAATCTTAATAACCATAAGTTTACCAACTGGCAGGAGTAGCTTTGCAAGATATTCTCAAGACATATAAAATATGAATTGATGTCTTTTAGGTTTGGAAGATTTCTTATAGTAAACTTCAGTCCACTGTGGATTAAGCCATTGAATTACAATAACTGCTGGTTATGCCAATAAAAGACAAAAACAATTTTACATATCTCATGCATATGTCCTGCCTTCTCAAATGAACTAAGACGTTTGCTACGAGTGACATTCACTCAAATGGGAAACACTAATCCAAATTTTACATTTGCAATTAAATATGAACATTTCAATTTATGACACAAGCATTATGACGGTAATGCACTTGTAACACCTACCTTCTTGATCCTTTGATCGATAGTAGCTACCTTTTAAAAAAAGAAAAAAATGCCGTGCTAGGCCTTAGCTTTACGTTAAAAGAATTGTAAATAGTTTTATGAATTCACGATTCATAAATATGATGTATACCAAGTTTCTGCTTTTACTGTGCATATATTTTAACAAGTCAGAAAGCAGATTATAGTAAAAGAAATTGAATTTTTTTTAAAATAATTTCAACATTTTCTTAAGGTGAATATGTCTAATTTTACTGTGAATCGTGTAATGTTTTTTATTGACCAAGCAGACTAATTTCTTTCAATATTATTTAATGGAAGAGGTTACTTTGTTTCCCGGACAGAATATCAGTTTTCTTTTTAAGTTGCTACTACCCTCTTCATCAGCATTCAAGTCCACACCTTGGTTCCAATCCATATTTCCTCTTGATTCTTGTTTTCAGGGAACTAGAGCGTATGTATGTTTTTTTATTTTTTATGTCTGTAATCTGAATATTAATTCTCTCAATCACTCTTCTCAGTCCTACTCTAACACTTTCCTTTTTTTCATTATAGCTTTAAAGCCTGCCATAGCAGGCTATACCGGCCATTAAAGGCCCCCTCCAGCCGAAGGCGAGGGCCTTTAACAAGGGAGCATGACCTTAATGCTGGTATAGCCCAGTTGTGGAGGGATATAAGGCGATTAGAACATTCCACCACTTGAGAGCAGAATGCTCTAAGAAATAAAACAAAGGCCTTACAGAGCCCAAGGGGATTGAATTCCCCTCAGGCTTCGTGAGGCCTTTGTTCACAGCAGATGGAGCTATGAACCTGACACCATTGGAATGTTGGAGCTCCGGGCTTCTACCTGCCATAAGAAGCCCGCAGCTACTCCATTGTTTTCAGTGGAGCTCCCTACATTCCAATGTTCTAATATAGCCTTAGAACCCGCCGTAGCGGGCTCTGCCAGCTATTAAAGGCCCGCTCCCCGCGTTAAATGCCCGAGCCGAAGGCGAGGGCATTTAACAAGGGAGAGGGACTTTAATAGCCGGTAGAGCCCGCTACGGCGGGTTCTAAGGCTATTAGAACATTCTGCCACTCAGGGCAGAATGTTTCATTAAAAAAACAAATGTTCACGGAGCCCGAGGGGATTAAAATCCCCTTGGGCTCCGTGAGGCTTTGTTCACAGCTGCTGCTGTGAACAAAGCGAACATTGGAATGTTGGCGCTGCGGGCTTTTACCGGCCAGTAAAAGCCTGCAGCACTCCATTGTTTTCAATGGAGCCCCCAGCATTCCAATGTTCTAATATGGCATGAGATTTTAATAAACGTAACAAGTCGATTCATCTTCATTTCACCCGTATTTAAGTTTATGGTTTTGGCAAAAGTGAAGACCTTTCTTAATTACTGATTTCTCAGTTGGAGTTAACATTCTGCCTGATAGGTTTTATATTGCACATTGGCATTGCACACTGTGTAGTTATGTTTGAGTTGCATTTTCGGTTGAAAAATCATTTTGAGTTGCTTAGAACTTTGGTCTCTATGGATGAATCTGCAGCCAATGCAGCATATGCAGCCAATTGTGTGCACTTTTGTTAAGGATAAAATATGTTAATTGGTGAGGGGGGAGTCAAAAGATATTTTCCCATGTTTAGCTTCCATACGAAATTTTGGCACCATCTACAACAACAACAAAAAAACATCTACTAAACAGATTTACAACAGACGTGGCATGAAAGTACAACTTTACTCAGTCTGCTTTTCGTGGTTTGGTGTAAAACTATTCAGTAGTTTTTGTGATATTACTGTTTGAACAAGGTGCCCGGTGGGCTCAAAAGTGTTAACACTTTTTTATACCTTGTCAGTTGAAAAGGAATTTGTTTGGCACCATTGCCAAATATGCATGAAATGTGGCAGACAGGCACTCATTTTGAGTGGCCTGGAAAAGGGCCTGGATTTTCCGTACCCTGAGGGTTACCGATACGGGAATTCTGAGAGTCTCTTAAAAATGAGCAGTTAGTGAAGGAAATTGTAACTCGGGGTCAGATTCCCTCGGTAATTCCTCATTGCCCTGGATTTTCACACAATTTTTCACTACTTTCAGTAGCCAAAGTCTCCCTGTTAAAAAAAAAAAAAAGAAAAAAAAAGCACCACAGAACTAGGGGAGATGTTCAGAGAGAATCAAGTGTTCATGTAGTAATAAATTTATCACCATTCGATCAATTCACAGAAAATGTGGCAAAGAATTTGCAGGTTTCTAATTTTCTGTTAGGTCAGTTTTTAACCAAACCTTTGGGGTGAATCAAATATAAATGGTGTCAATAAAAGTTCCATTGACTAAAAACTTTGGTGCTGTATGATAAATCTATGAAAAATTAGGAAAAGTTAGTAAATTAATTTGGGTGCAAAGCCAGGCAGATCCTGCGAACCCCACTGCATACAGCTGAGGAGCACAGAATGGGTACATGGCAGGTAAATGTGATATATTATTAAAAACGCTAATAAAATTCATGGAAAAAAACTCAGTTAAAGGGTATAGTTCAATGAATACAAAATCAAAACCTCCCTGGAATTTGCTAGACATGATGGGAAGTTCTACATGCACACCATAGCTCATGCCTTACGCCATGCTCAGGGTACCCCTTAGCCAACAGCATGTTCAAAAAAGCTATGTACAAAGAACAAAAAAGGCCAGTACAGTATAATGCAGAAATGAGAGCATTTCTATAGAATAAGGCCATGTCACCTACTTATATAATAGTAGCAAAATATGACCCACCTACATTTTTTTAAGGTCTATTGTGGTAAAGGTTATGTTCAGGCCTTATTTAACACCAAATTTCCCTCAGGAAAATGTGCAATTCTCATTTGTAGTGAGGTTTTTAAAAATACCATTTCCTTTTTGCAAGGTGGTTATTTACAATTTGCTTCCTTGGATCCTGTCATGTACAAATAATGTGCCATCTAGGATGGAGAAGTGCATACAATAAAATGGTGGTGAACGTTTACTTCAGTGTGGATTTAGGTAATGGTAATCCTCACTTTTCTTGCTTCATAACATTTACCCACCAAGCCACCCTGTTGTCGTATCCTGGAGGAAAAAACAGGGGCAGCCACTGTGTGACACTTCGTGAAAACTTGAAACCTGGTTTTGAGTGGGGTGTTGGGGATATACACAACCACCTGGAAATCTGAGCAAGTGGAAGATAACACTCTGCCTTAGTCATATTTGGTGGTGGGATTCCCAAATAAGTTGCTCAAGAGAGATCAAGGACTTTTTCACAAAAATGAATGTTTCATATTTAATCTCCAGCGAGTTAAAGCAATTGGAAATACAAGCCGGCAGGTAACAGTTACCTTTTTAGTTTTGGTTCTCAATATTATTGTTCATCCTGATATTTGGTAATTTTTCAATAATTGTTGTAAAGAATCCTGATTTCTAAAACGGAAAACCACATGTTTTCATCCTCCTCATGCTGTCTGATGTGTAATTTAGGTGTCATTACAAGTGTGTTGCAGCTTCCCTACCTGCTAAAATAAAAAATGTTTGATATAGCTTATATTTAATTTATTGTTTTAAATTGACTAATAAATTAGAGTGTCAGTGGTGCTGTTTTCCAAATCCACAATAATGTGTATTCTCACTGTTATTTGAGAATAAGAATAATTCAATCTGTCATGCTTCTTTATTCATGTAATTTTTCTTTGAGAGTTTTCAGCCGGGTGACTAGTACTTCATTAAAATGATTCCGCTTTAGAGATAATAAAACAAAGTGCTGTTTGCAAGATAGAAGAAATTATTGTGAACATATCAAATATATCAAGAAATATGTTCTCTTGCCTCATGAGAAGAATGGCTCAACCACCTATATTATCTGATTGTATAGCACTGAAAACCCAGGAGTGGGCGAAACGTCTGAGCCAAATGAAGAAACCAGCCCTGTTAGTCAAATGACACTACTGCATGGGACAGTGAGTACATCTCTTTGCTCAGCTTATATTTGCTGCTTTGTGTGAACAATGCAGGTTTCAATTTTAATGCTTTGATTTGTAAAGATTAATCAGGCCAGTTTCTTAAACTACTCTTTGAAATGGGATCATTGTCTTGTTTGTAGAAATCTAGCTGATAGGAGAGTGACCAGAGATGATTATGGCTAAGGTTAAGCTCCCAAAAGAATGTTGATAGTTTCATTGCAGGCTAGGATTAATGCAGGCCATGCTGACCGGCTACTGGAAAGGTGTGTTCAAATGTGAGAGTGCAGAATAGTAAGTTGTGACGACTGGTTACTTGTTAGGTCAGGGGAACACAAACTGAATGATCCAAGTGAGCAGTCATTCTCCGTGACTGGTTTCTTGAAAAGTAATTGGGGGTCTTGTCTCAAGTACACTTTAATTTGTAAAAAAAAAAAAAAATTAATTGATGGGACAGATATGTGAACGCGCCTGAGAATGCTACTCAGTTGTGTATTTGATTTTCTGTACCAGACCAAAAGTGACATCATTGTTGGATTCCTGACTAGTTATACTGTATATTGTCTTAATCAAAACCATATCTGGTCGGAAGGGGGAGTAGGAAATCATTTCTTTAAAAAAAGGACCTTTGCAATGTTTCTACTGGAAAATATTTGGGGGAAGGATCAAGAGGATTCAGCAAACATAAATAACAAAAAAAGTTATAGATAATTGTAATACTACAGGGAAAGTTAAGTTGTCTTCAGAGTGGTAACTGTTAAACCAGTTTGTCCACAAATGGTTTACATGTGAACCAAATATAAAATAAACTACAATACCGAGTTTCTTCGGGATAACATTTTTTTTTCTTTTCCTGGCTATCATAAAGAACATTTTTGGTTGGATTATGGTTCTGCACTCCCTCGATTAGAGAAAGCAACAAAATGCAGAGTTTGAAAGCAAATTTCCTAGAATACCTTTGAAATCAAGTAGAACATGTGCAACATTTGGCTTACTTTCCTGCTCATCCGTATTGAATAGGTTCCTATGTCAGCCAGATTTGACCTCTTTCTTTGGTCCTCGGTGATTGAAACTCATTGGTAAACTTCTATGCTAGAACACCATTTTCTGCAGCAAAGACTCCTAAATCTAGAATAATTTCCCCCACATTTTTAAAGCTGAATTCTCTCAAATAAAAAAAACTTTTTTCATTACAGCATAGAAAAACATTTTCTGAAAATGGGAAAAGAGGCGAATTTTATTACATTTATTTTTAAAGGCTGTGGAGCCCACACTGTCTTTGAGAGATTAGCTCCAGAACTCATCAGGTCATTTTTCAGTGTATTAGTCTGCAGACAATTCCTAATGTGGGGATTAGGAGCGGGCTAGGTAGGAACCTGGGAAGGATGCAGTTGCTAGAGAGCTAATGTTAAAGTAAGTATCCTTTCCGCTCCTTGAAAGAATCTTTGGAAGATAAAAGATATTCTAGATAGGGCAGAACTTTTTTTTGTGATTCCAGTTGCCGCTAATCATCCAACTTTGTGAACCATATTTAGCCTCCATCTATAAGCTTCAGGAAACTCCTCCTCCTTTTTTAAACACATTTATGTTTTCATTCAAAAAAGTAAGCATTACGTGGGCGATAGATACTCAATGTAGTAGCAATGCAATAAATGGTAATACGACTTACAAAGAATACATTCTAGTATACTCGTCTAACAGACAGATAATAAAGGTTTACAAATTATGGAAAGCAGGTGTAGAAACAAATATGCGTAGAGCGACAAGCTTCATAGATAACAAACTTGAGTCACACAGCAGAGGAAACATGTACAGCTAAATAAAATAGAGAATAGGAAAAAAGAGTAGGAAAAGAGCGGGGGCAGTAAAAATGTATCTGCTACACCCTTGGAAGAAAGCTTATGTAGAAATGGAAGAGGAGTGCTGAAGCTACATAATTCCTCGCCAGGTTGAGGAGTGGGAGGGAGACATGAAAGTGTCTATAGTGTTTCAACTGTTTTGGGTAGGAGGAGCAAGCTTAAGGCAAGTATGGTGGCAGTGGAATATAACAGAACATGACGGACTAGTAGTGGAGAAAGAGGCAATAACATGGCATAGAAGAGCAAAGGATATGTGTCCATTGGTTGGGATGAATCAAACCACATAAAAAGTTGCTGAATCTTAACTCTTACCTATCATAGCCAAAACTAGAGACCCTTGTTCTTGATAAACTACCCCAGCCATCAGCTGTTGGGCTAGAAACGATTCTACTGGAAGGCAGTCAAAAATTACTGCTGTGTGCAGTTGTAAGAAAGGACATAATTTTTTATTTAGTCCCACTATTTCCTGCCTGGTTTTACTGACACAGTGTATGTACTTTCGCCTTCAAACTGGTACCTTGCATTGGTTTTACCTAATTGGCGTTGCTTTTCTGTAAACCCATGTTAGATAGCTAAGAAAATGTGATTATTAAAAGTTGTTTTCTCCTGAATTTTAAACATGTAAATCAGTGGTGAAAGTAGATGTAATATAATTGTAGTGGAAAAGCATTGTTAGATAAGTGTATCCTGCGCTGCCTGGAACTCGTTTGCCTCTCAGTTCTACTCCAGGGACTGACTGCACATCCCTGTCTGACTAACAGCCCTCCTCCTTGAAGACAATGGATTGGTCGTTGGCAGCAGGAAAGCCAGAGTGGTGTTAACAGAGGCATTTTAGCAGGCATCAACCATGTGGGAAGTGGAGGGGGACAGGAACAACTGATATCACAAAAGTCATTTTTCACAGCTCTTCCTTTAAAGTGGAAATGTCAAAAGGGGCTATAAGGAACTGCAACCATTGATTCCCAGAGCCACAATACAATTTCAGTCCACCGCAAGCAGTAGAGGAAATACGTGTTGACATTGACACATGAGAAGAAACCTCATTTATTTATCTGTGTGGCTAGAGTAAGGAACAAGCCTCCTGTAACTGGAGAAAGGCTAGGTCCGTTTTGATTGGACGGTTCAGGAAAGGTTTGTGGTAAAAAAAGAAAGTGCTGAAAAAGACGGGGAAACTGATTAAGGAAGTAGCCAAAATTGGATGTGGGGAATTATTCTGTCTCAAGCTGGTGCACAAGGTAAGAAAGGTACCTCTTCGCCATTTCATGAGAACGTTCCTGGGCATGGGATTAAGGCATTTGAAAGTTGGAAGAAAGAACACCCAAGGACCCGTGACGCCTGGTACCCCAGGACTTTAACTGCTCTCTAAGGGGCATTTGGTTGATTTCTGTTGCCTGCTACTGGTACACAAAAGCAGATGGACTTCTGCCTATAAGGAGTGCCTGCAGGAGTCCCGACTGGGGAGAGAGACCTGATGCCTTTAAATCTTTTTTGGGATCTGAATAATGCAGGAGTGTCCAGGATGAACATTCCCAGCAGTTGGAGACATTTGAAACTTGTTTATTCTTTTTACTCCTCAGGAGGAGCTGGGGAATTAGTTTTCCTCAGGCATGGAGCATCCTGGATGAACAAGAAGTCTAGGTGCATCCTGCTGGAAACTTTTTGCTGCGCTGAAAAATGCTATCAGTACGGTATCCGTACTCTTGCAGCCCTGCCCAAATGGAATTTCCAGTCTTGCCCCACTAGTGGATTTTGTGACCCAAATAGTGACTAAGTGTGAAGGTAAGCCCTTAAACTGGGACGAGGCTGCAAATCTAGTGGTAAGGTGGCGTTGGTAGCTACCAAATCCTGCTTTGTCATACTCTGAGCTTTTGGCACTAAAACTGGAAACTTCAGCTGGAACTCAATGATGTTGTATCCAGCTTTGAGGGACCCTCACCAGCTTCACCTTCTTGCCTTGTGCTGATGAAGTATTTGTTGCTCTGAAAAGTTGACCACATTTGAAAGTAAAAACTTTGAACGGTGCAGCTTACTTAGGCATGCCATTGTGGTTGGCCAGAAATTACAGTGAGATCTCCGTTGTCCACAAAATATAATGATGGACAATTTGTACTTCTTTAAAAATGTGTATATCAGTTCCTCTCATCCAATTGTAATTATTTTGGTGTCTTTTTGCTTCATATTGTCTCTTTTTTTCTAAATTGGTTTGGGAATTTTATTGTGATCCTGACTTTCTGTACTATGCTCTGTGAACTTAACATGTTTTTCTTGGGAAATTGCCTGCTGCTTGTGTGTTGCTACCAGAGGTTTTTTTTAAACAAATTTTTATTAATTTGAGGCCATTAAATACAGAAAACTTGAAATGACACACCTATCTCAGGACAGATTCTGTGCAGGAACAGTCAGTGACAAGGCAATGGTTTTGATCAGGTATATACAAAAGGTATGCATATATATGAAAAATGCAGTTACGAGAGCCCACCACAGTAACATGTACAATATTTCGCCCAGCCATTTTCCCGCGATCTTGGCATACTTACGAGGGGCAACCCTGTACTTCATAAACTGGTTTCTCTTGCCTAGCACAATACCCCACCCCTCTTCTCCAACTCGAAAGGGTTGGTGGTGTAGCGACCTTCCAACCTGCTGCAATGTCTCTTTTGTCAACCGTAAGGGAGGTGCCCAGGAAGATCCAATCCATTTTTGTTCTCCCTATACTTTCCATGACTCCCAATATCACAACCAACTGGGACAGTGGAACCTTTCATCCCAGGAGCTCTGAAAGTTCCTCCAGCAGCTTCATCCAATAATGTTGGATATGAGGACATGACCATATCATATGGTAAAAGTCTGCCAGGACTGTATCACATTAGACTAGGATCTTTGCTGCTATTCATGAACATGGAATATCCCGTATCTCCACAGCTCTACAAGATAGCACTTTCATTCATGTTTTAATATGTTTTTGTTCATGCTTTTCAATTTTAAAAAAACAGAAAGCAACACCTGTTGCCTTCTCCACCCACTTGCAGCTTCGTCCACCTTACCTGCTTGAGAACACCTTACATTCTAATGTTCTCCCTGATTGGCATCTTTGTGAAGTTTTAAGTACTCTACAACCCCACTTAGTATCTCAGTCTTATTATAGGATGGGTCTTACATCGTCTTGTAGTATAGGTTCATATTGGTGTCTTTGAGGATGTTTAATGCTCTCTGCCTTTTTCAGCACTGTAGTTTTTTGTAATCTTTTCCTAAGTTTCTTGTGAGCACGCTGCACAGTTTCTTAAAAATGGTTTCATTTCTCCATTTCAAACTAATGTCATTGTCTGTTCACCCATACGTTCTCTCTTAGGGTTGTTGCAATACTCTAGTCAGCCAAATGCAATATTTTTCGCTGCTAACAGCATATGTGAGAAGAGCTTTCTTTTCATATTGTGTAAAGCATATATGTTTTGATGGGCTGCCAAGAATTGCAACCTATAAGAAATTAGATTATTATTTTGAGAAGGGGTTGGTGATTAGCTTCTTGAGACTTTATCAAAACCTTCGGCAGGTGAACTCTGTCACTAAATGAATCAGAGATGAAACCCCTGGTAGCTATGGCACAGAGCTGAACTGGTTTCATTGACGGTGGTGTGTAAAGTAATAAAACTCCCAAACCAGATTAGAAAAATAGAGTAAAATTGTAAAAAACAAAATGGCAAAACTCCTTTAATGGGAATTGGAGAAGTGAATTTTTAAACTTGTAAGCAGGGCTAGTGGCAAAAAGCACAGTGTGCCAATGATAATCTTTGGTAGCGGTAGGCCAGAACCTAGGCATAATTTGATGCTGACGACAATGGAGCATGGTTCAGATACACTACCAGGTACGTCCTGGTCAAAGATTTTACCTTCTAACTTTAATCCCAGTTCACCAGAGGAGTAAACTTCTAAAGCCCCTCCATAGCCTCATGAGAGACACCCAGAGATTCACAGGGTGCCAGACAGCGGCCAAACAGCAATGTCTAGTCCAGATCAGACTGTCACTGGTTATCTGGGCAGTTAGCTACAGAGGTCTCTTGCAGCTTGTTGTGTGCCTGTAGCTTTAACAGGAGGTTGATCTTATGGCCCTTGGAATTCGCTTATTTTCTTGGATACACAAGGGCAAGCAGATCTAGTCCTTTTAGGGCACTTGTCAGATTTCAGAGAGCAGGTTCAGTCCTCTTCCGATCTTCCTCAGGTGCAGTATGGTTCTAAAGTGTGTAGCTGGAGATGTCACATTTATGCCTGTCATGAGCTAGTTGGTGGGAATGTCTTCTGGGCACCCATTAACCAATGGGGTAACAGTTCCTGGGGCCTATCCTAACCACGTTAGGCATTTTGAAGATGGCAAAGGTTTTCGGCCACACTAAACTTGGACTATGAGCACTGTGTTTGTTGGGGGGTGAGAGTGTACTATTGTAAATCTAGCATCCTCCCACATCAAACACTAAAATCCAGTTTTGGGCAGCCAGTGTACCCACAAACTTAGATACAGAAGTCTGGCAGAACAAAGCAGGGTTGTCCAGCAACCAGACAAGTCATACCCAAAAATTATTTTGCCATCCTCTTTCCGCCTTTTGAAGTGCACCCCATTATATGTAAAATCCCAGTAGACATTTTAAACACAATTTGATACTGTAATTTCAAAAGGAATCCTCACAGCCCCACTGTGCATATTCTACCAGGATCAGAGGGGTCATCCCTGCCCAGCCAGGTGAGCCTAGTGTTTACTCATGGGAAGCACTCCACACCTTTTCAATATGCTATCTACTAGCTGAAAGAAATTGTAGAGCAAATGCAAATAGGGCTCCATAGGCTTTTTTGGAGGGGTGAGGGGAGAGTGACTTTCTAAATGTACACTTTTGCTTAATATGTAACAAAAATCCGATTTCACAATTGAATTTGATTCTTAATAACTATTAAATCAAAATTATTTTTCTAACTGTTTCCTGACCAATATTAGCATTGTTAAATGTATTAATGAAACTCCACCCTTGCTACAGTGAAAATAGCTTTTGGGACATTTTCATTGTAAGGATATGTTTAACATTTGAATTCTTACATATCCTACTTTTAAATACCATGTACCTTGCCTTATGGGCAACAGGCCCTGAAAGTAAATAGGCTTTTTGCATGTTCCTCCCACTTTTTCCCCAATTTAGACTATTAGCTGCTGTTCATTTGAAGTTGAGAGTGCAGGGAGGCCTGCCAAACAGATCTCAGTGCCTGTTTTCTGACCCCTTACAAATTATATGTTAAATTGTCTGTCTATACTCAGTTGTCAAGGTCGGACTTACTTATAAATCCATAGCATATGGTACCCGGAGCACCAAATGCATGTAAGGCAGAGTACCCACCCAGGACTGCAGCATTGTTTGTGCCACCCTGAGTACAACAAAGTACAAAATGGCTTCCAGCCTGCCACTGCAGACTGGAAGGACAGTGTTTACACTTTTAGTTCAACTTTGCCATTTAAACTAATGGCAGAACCATCACTTCCTTTAACAATATATGTGTCTTCCCTAAGGAAGGCCTATAGAGCTCTGTGGCAAGGAGCTGTATATTATTAAGTAAGACATCTATTTTTCATATCGTAACAGCGACTCTTCGAAATTGTTGTTTTGCTGTGGAAAAGTTGGTAGCCCCCCGCTGACTAACTCGGGGTTACCGGCTGACACCCCAATCTGGCTAATTCCTGAATGGGACTACCTAACTAAGTACTGTAAGGTATCAAATTATTTGTGGCATTAAACCCAACCTGATGCTCAGGTCGAATGAAATGTCTCAATTAAATTTCTGCAACTTTTAGAAAGTTGACACGCTGTGCCTCTGCTAGTCCATTGGCCTCACAAAGGCTCTGGCCCACCGACTTTTGCCCACCTGGGGAAACATGTGAATGACTCCCAGGCTTAAGAAAAAAGGCAGTTGCTGCAGAGCAAGGTGTGAACTCCTCCTCTCAGGATGACCACTCAGGGTGCTGCTTTTTTTGGCAAATGGGGATAACACTCCTGGGCAGGCTGGCTTTTGTTCATGAAGACAAGTAGGAGACAGGGACAGAGAGGGAAACCCAGTGCCCTAACTGGATTTCCCAGCGACATGTAGCCCTCAGGTAGTCACCCCTCAAGGGAAGTCTACCAAGCGCCTGATGACCGAAGAAGGGTTCCGACATCTTGAAAGTGACTAGAGTAGCATGTTTTTGGTTGCATTTAAAATTGATAGTACCTCCTAAAATCTGTATCTCCAAAACCCTCAGTTGGATTTTGCTCATCAAGGTCTCTAAAAATTCATAAAAATTATACTCTGTTTATAAATTGGTGTCCTCGTTCTTTTGTGTTGTGTTAATTCTTTGTCTAGTACCGTTAAATGCTTCACACCAAGTTTCTTTGTTAATCCTTGCTGCTCGAAGCCAGAGCTACCCAGGGTTGAGCTAACAGTGACACAAATGAGCCTGACTGGACCCAATATAGTTTTTGCTAGTGTATTCCATGATAAGGCCCCACAACTATATCATATAATATACCTAAATCCTCACAGGGTCTATTAAGCATGACTTACAGAAATTTAAAAATAGGTTTTAGGCTTCACAAAATGGGTTATTTTGATAGTTTGAATTTTCGGTTTAAAAGTGCAACAGCCAAGATATAAATGGTAGGTGTGAGTTCATGTTTGAACTGCCACTGTAGTGGGGGGCCTGGAGGGTGTTACACTTCACTACTGACATTTAACTTACAGGCCCTGGGTGCACTTTGTACACTATACTAGGGACTACAAGGTAAGTTAAATCTGCCACATTTTGGGTATGCCGATTTCACCCTGCTGAAAGGGGGAGCCCAAGCACTTCATCACTTATTAGCTTGGATAAAGTGTTTATAGTTGTACAGCCAGCAAAAGTATATAGTCCAGCAAAAGGTGAAAAATCGGAGGTGACCCTTCAGAAAAGGCAAATTTCTTTCACAACCTATGTGCATTCCGCTGTGCAAGATCTTTTGACCTCCTCAATAGCCTAAATTCTTCCCAAAAGTATTTTATGCATGTTGAGTGGGACCAAAGGATTTGTTAGGGACCAATGTTGCTACAACCACTCCAACAGAACGTGACTCCTTGAAGCCCTATATTTACCAGTCTTGCAGGGGTGTGGTGCCTTTGGTTTAATATTTCCAACATTTCTTCTTTATCCCCTGTTCAACATAAAAAATCTATTTCCATTGCCCCTCGTTTTAATTTTATCCCAAATAATTTTTTCTACATTCTATGGAATGAAAATTTCTCTCCTTCCTTTAACACATTTAATAATCTGTGTATCCTGGAGATTGTCTGTCACTGTCATGATTAGGAAAAGGTTTTTTGAAGGATGTCAAATCCCTTATTGCTGCTCTTCAGTTTGGTATTGCTGGATACAGTGTCGAACATGGAAGTATCAAAAACTCTTCATCTCCAGCTGCTTAAAATCCTTTTTAAGTTGATTTAATAATTTTACCTGCACCATCCACATCATGTTCTTCAACGTTGTGCAACCTCCCTCCCACTGTTTCTGAAGGTCTCCGTATTAATGTCTTTTGTAAAATCAATGTTCCACCCTTAAAGGTGTAAATTGGGAAGGTATGAAGTCAGGCTTTTATGTGTGGCCAAACTCTTAAAGTGGTTACCTGCAGGAGATATGTAGAATCTGGGGTCTCTTAAAGCTTTGATGTCCAAGGCGCCTTTTGTGTCCAAGGTGCCTCACATAACAGCCCACCTCCTAACACCAGATCTTTCATACAAAAGTTTGACCCTTCGTTGGTTTCTCTTCTAGTATAGCCAGTGAGAAACATTGGATGAGTTGCATAATAATGAAGTAGGGTTGGGACTCCCATCGCCCAAATATCTTGACCCTTATTGTGCATTGCTTCTTAAAAACTCATCCTCTACCAAATGAAATGACAGTAGGTTTCTTTTTCTGCTGTACAGTCTTTGCGTATATGTAGTGCCATTGTTTGAAATAACATATGGCAGCAATGTGCTTTAACCAAATAAGGTTTTGTATTTCGAGCTTTTTAGACCTTTTCAGTTCAGTGAGGTTGATTTCCTAAATTTTTTCCAAGCACCCTGATAAATTAATACTCAGGTGTTTAGTGTATGTGCTCACTCATAGTAGACTAGAGTCCCGCACTTTAATGTATATATCTTGGTTTTTGGGGACTGAAAGTTTGGGATTTTTGATTCATATGGGATCATTTTAAATCCTTTGGTATTCTTATAATTCTTTCATTAGGTGGGGTAGGAAGTAAAGGGGCTATGTCAGTAAAAGAAGTAAATCACCAGCAAACACGGTGAGCTTAATTTCTTGTGGCCCTAATTGTATTCCCTTTATCAATTTATTAGCTCGAATCCTTTAGGTAAGTGGTTCTAGCATGAGTGCAAATAGGAAAGGTGAAAGGGGACACCCTTGCCTATTTCCTCACTGGATACGGTCATGTCAGGAGAGGGTGCTTATAGCCCTATCATGAGGGTACCCGGTAGAAAGCTGTTGCCATAACCGCTGCTCTGCTCACAGGGTATGCTCCGTAAAGTGTCAGTCGACCCTGACAAGCTCTTTCGATATCCAGGATAAGTACAACTGCTTTTCTGTTGCTTTTACTTCTGATGTCAGTTAATTGGAGGTCTCTGATGGTGTTATCAGTAGCTTGTCTGCCTTGAATGGAAATAGATTTATTCGGATGGACAAGATTCTTTATAACTGTTTCCAACCAAAGCATTGCTATTTTTAAGAGAATTTCTGCATACATAGTCGGTAACGAAACTGGTCTGTATGAAGGACAATCATCAGTCTATCGGGTTTGGGGATGAGGGATAATATTGATTCTGATATCACTCTCCCCTTGAGAATTATCTGCCTAGTAGACTTTGAGGAGTATTAACAGCAGTGTAGCACTGAAAAGGTTACACCTTCTCATAGAACTTTTCAAAGCACTATTTTTTTTCATTTCCTTCCCTCATACACAAATGGCCCCCCTCTTTTTTGACTTTCACTATGTGACTTTTCGCCTGGATTGCTCTAAGAAGGCTTATCAACAATCTACGATTTAGTTTTTGCCCAATCCATAAAATCAGTTATCTAGTCTTGGGGGTAAAAAAGCTAGTTCGGTCTGTTTTTAGCTAGAGCTCCAGTTTGTTCCCATACTGTTATACCTTTTCTCAATATTCTCTGATACTCTGTACTACTGTGTAGTTTTCCTAATCTTGTTAATTTGTTTATAACTTTCATAAGGGGAGCTGTTGCTTTTTATGAAATTTCCAAGAAGGACAGAATGTAGGGCCTTTCACTGCACTGATTTCCTCATGCCATTGTCTGTAGAGTGTTCCTTGATACTGTTGCATATGTTTTTTGTGACTGGGTCTCTTAATACTGCATTGTTGATGCATCAGAGTACCCCTCATTCCATGACAATATAAAGGGTCCACGTGTCATATCTTGAAATTCTAGTACTAGTGTTTTGTCTAGCAGGATGTAACCTGTACGGGCACAGCTTGCGTGTGCTGCTGAAAAGTGAGTGTACTCCTAGTGAATGGCCGGCTCACCACCCATCTGCCAATCCCAGTTCTTCCAGGGAAGTCATTGCTGAGATTGAAAACAGTCCCTTCCCCTCCAAATTTTCTTTGTGCTCTATGGAAGCTATTGTTAAAGACTCCCTATTGTGCATACCTTTTGCCGCCGCACATCCTAATTGTCTTTTAAATGCCCTTATGCTCCTAAGGCACATTTTAAATTGATTGGTACTCTTACACAAGCCATTTTCTTTTCTCCCCTGATGAAAAGTCTGGTACTGGAACATCTTTGTATTTGAGGTGCTTTAGATTCTGCTGCAATAAGTGAGTTTAACAAGTTAGCCCTAAGTCCATGTTTAATAGTGACAGTTTTTTAAAGATCCTTTTTCGCTTTGTGGGGCTGTTTAATCCCCTTGCATAAGGTGTAATAAACAAACTGTCGTAGTTTGGACTCTTGCTCTGTGCAAGACTGCTGGTTCCAGGATGACAGTACTGATGTTTGTAGGCGACTATGCCTATCCTACAACAAGTCGCAACTGTAATCCCAACCCCTCCGGCTCACTAGCAGTACTTCACCAACAACCCAAACAGTTAAAGGTGATTTGTGGCAGCCTTTACGCATGGACTCAGAAGTATGACATCTCAGGGAGTGTTGTGGTTAAACAGAGATTACCCGTTTCTCACAGATATACCATGTCTCAACCAAACACAGGTAATAACGAAGATGCAGTAATGTTTCAATACCTTTTATTTAATACAATCTGCAATCTGCGGTAAATCGCATGGGCTGCAATGATTAGGATAATGAACAGTGCAAGAGATAGAATTGTAAAGACGAGAGTCATGATTATGAAGACCCCCACCATCTTGCGTTAGCATGAAAAGACATAAAGTGTATAATATGCCCTAGTACCCTATCATAATAGGCCTAACCTTCTACCTAGAGGAGAGCTGGGTTTGTTAAACCTAATCTGCCAATGCCATGTCCCTGGAAGGAACCCTCAACCCTTGTTACCTTGAGATGAGGTCTCGAGCTTAGACCTCGGAAGAACACGAAGTCCGGGTCAGCGTCAAGGCGACGTGCAGCATCGATAGCAGCGATGGTATCAGGTCGGGATCCCTCTGATTATCTGTCTAAAGTGTGATGTATTTATACAGATCTACTTGGACCCCTGACGTAGATTGTTCCAAAACAATAGATAACACTGCATGCTTGGGACGGTAATTTCTAATGTGAGCACCTACAGTTTGTTTGTCTTTGTTGCATGAGTTGGCGCCTTAGCGCGGTGACACTGATAACATAACTCTAAACAAAAGGGCCCAACTATAAACAAGGCAGCCATCTTAGGAGAATTAATTAAATATATGGTCTAAGACAGAGCAAGCTACGTAGGTTAAATGTCACTAGGTGACGAGAGCACGAGTCTGTAAGCCAAAGGTTAAGCTAACTCCTGTTATCCCATTAAAACAAACTAGGATTCACTACAAAACTAGTCATTTGTGGCCATTCCAAGCGCTGTTGTCTTACAATGTGTGACACCTGAATGCTCAAGAGTAGTTTCAACTCTCCCACAACTTTACCCAACTCCTTTTTATTCCCTCTCCCATCCCAGACAACCAACAGTATAACATCTAAGTGACCTATCAATCCACAATAATGGGTATCTGATGTCATATCTGTCCTTTACAGGAGGCTGGCTCTGGCTGCACCCCTGAGGGAAAGACTAAATGTAAAGCAAAGTATGTAGAGCAAAGCAGCCCCTTTTGGACCAGTGGACTGGTGGCCTAGCCACCACACGGTCTTTTATTTGCAGTCTAGATGGTTTGAGGTTCCATCCTTTTTCTATTCTCAAGGATCTTAAACTGACTGTAATTCTTCGCCCCTTATATAGTTGTCCCCCGAGTCTTGGGTGTCTTTTGTTGGCTCTCCACTGACTTTTTGACAGTGTCCCTACTCATCACTGCATCTCACCAATATTTCTCCTTTCCTCTGTGCTTGTCTTTTGTGAGTTCAGGAGACCTTGCACTCTCTGGTTGAAGCAGTTCTGGTTATGTTATTGTCCTTCTCTTGGCAGGCTGAGGCTCGGTATTTGCAACTCCAAAACTAATGCGCGGGTAGAGGCACCATTTATAGTTGATGTCTTTGTTGCTCTAGAATATTGTTTTTCACCCGATAGCTTGCTTTTTTTAGGGTTATATCTGATAGATCCTGAAAGATCTAATCAGTTTTAAGAGACTGATCTTTCTCTTGATACTACCTTCAGAACCTTGTCAATTTGTTTAAAGTGGTGGAGATGTGCATGAAGATATTTGGAGATATTTTTGCTCCCGGGCTTTCCCCGGTGTCCTAGGATTTGAACAGGTTCTCTTTCTCCTTGGTTGAGAATAGCATCCAACACTTACTTTGTTACACCTTTCTCTTCTCTGCCTCTTTTGGATCTCTCTACTCTCCACATGTGACATGATCTCCAAGATACTCTTTCCACTCAAGACCATGATTGGAACTAACACAGTTGAACCTTTCTACCTGGCCATTAGTTTGTGGATCTTATATGGCAGTGGTGACATGCATGATGCCACAATTTCTAAGGAAATGTGTCATGGTAACAGACACTAACGGAATGCTTATCTCAGTGGCTAGTGGCCTAGGACGTCCTTCTCTGGAAAAAGCACTTTGAAACACTCAAAAGCTACTTCTGTGGTGATTTTTCAAACAAACTTAACCTCCAATAAATGGCTACTTAATCTGCAGTCAGATGGCAACTGTTAAGATGGTCCTGGAATACCAAAAGCTAACTTTTTGTGAAAGGTTGCACCTTTGTAATCTATTTTCTAAATGTTTCTGCTTCTTCTGAAGTCTAATCTGCTTTGAGGCGGGCCCTACATTCTTTAAGGTCGAGAGTTTATTTGTCTTGGACATTGTTCAGTGTTTTCAGCCTATTGCCTTACTCTTCACTTCTTTCAGACTGCATTTCAGGTCCATTCGGACTACCTCTATTTTTGTCTTTATTTCAAAGTAAAATTGCTTCGTAAAACGTTTATCTCTTACTCATTGTTTCATCTGTGTTCAAGGACTCGCCATCTTTCTTTTTAGTATTTTTTTTTTATTGTTTTGTCACGAAGAGACTTCTGATCCTGCTGAAATTGGTCTCTAACATTGATATCCTTCTGGTTGCTTTCTGCTACCATTTTGAGACTAGAGGGTCTAGTTGTGGAATGCTGGGAGGACTTGTATTGTTACATAAATACAACTGGGGAGCCATTTCCTTCTATCTTTCAGATTTTGTTGGGGCAACCAAATTTTCTTCTGTTGCACAATCGTTGCCTTTTTAGTTCTTCATGGGTTTGATATTCCCTGTATTTTCATCAAGGGGGATTCTACCTATGAGAGGGGGCAGGGAGTTTTCATGGTTGTCCATTGTTGTCCTGTCCGAGGCATATTTGTATTACTGCCTTTAATGGTTAGTTGACTAATTTGCACTGATTTTATAATTCAGTTTAAGTTCCTGTGGTGCCAGATTTTTCAGTGCGACCTGATCAGTCTATTGGAGTAAGCCTGCTGTGGACTCCCTTAGCCTCCTTTCCCCCACAAACATTGATCCTAAGTATTTGCCCAGTTTTTCTTGCTGACTGTGCTCGCCTGTTATTACAAGCGTATCTCATTTAGTATTTTGCCTGATTTTGTACATTTCTTGATCTAACCTCTGGCTGCTATTGTTGGGAATTTGGTGCTCTCTTCTAGACCTTACTGCTAGTTTGCACGTTTATTATGCTTCTTGGATATCCTTGGGAATCACCTTTTTTTCCCTTTGTTTCTACACTAATGGGAGCCCAAGCTGTCGTACACTTATCAGGAGTGTCATGTCGGGAATCTTAGACCAGTCCACATTGTCAATCAGGCCCACTGCTCTGTCCACAAACACTTTAGCTCCTGTTGAGTGTCTGCTTTCGGAATCACTCCCCTGTAGCTCCAAACTGCTCTTAGGAACTCTTCGTGTCTTTCTTGGCTGCCTTTTCTCAGCAGTGACAGCCTCTTGCATGTCCTGAGGCTTAAGTGCCATTTTGGTACAGTGCCCACCTGGTTGAGGCCACGCTATGTCTTCTTTCGTGGTTCCCTCACCTCCAGTTCCCCTGCTGGCTTACACGGGGTTTCTGTGGCTGTCATGATCTCCTTCTCTGGCATCCAGTATGTCATGCATATACTACTTTGCATCTTTCCTTAGATGGTGATACCCACCAGTGTAACTTGATACTCAAGCATTCTCGCTCCTGCTGGTGCTGCCATTTTGGCACAATGCTCACCTGGCTGTTGTTTGCCTGGCTGTCATTTTCTGCCTGTAGGGGGCACCTTCCTTCTTGTCCACTACTTAAACCGATCAACCTAGTTTGTTGCCAGACACCAGTCCGACCACCCAAGGGGTGGTTTTGGTTTGTGGTGTGAGGATATTCTTTCCCTGTGGCCAGAGCAGAGCTGCTGGACTATACGCTCTCATTTGGATAAGGCATAAAAAAACTTTGTTTTAATTCTTATGATCCTAAAGAAGGCATTTTATTAAGTCGATTTTTAAAAGAAAACCTAAACCTACTTTGCCCATTTTAATGAAAAATCCTCAACTATTTTTATTGAAGAAAGGCCAAACGTTTACCTTTTAAAACATAGGAGAAACGAAAGAACAATGTTGGTACAGGCATAGCTGGCTTAACAGCGCGGGCTTTGTAGAAAAACTGTGTTGAACCTTTAAGGCTAACCTGAGTATCAGAGAGTTAGTCTTCAGTTCATCATTTTGCACTGCTTTGTGAGGATCCCTGGACACGGACCATTTTTTAGTAAGAAGATTTTGCCCCTTAAGCTTTAGGATGTTAGTGTAGCTCATCGACTTCATCTTGAAGTCGAGCTTACCTCTTTCAAAGTGCCTTCTTTCATGAGAAACATCCCTTCATTAGTTATGAAATGCCTTAAATATGGGAGGGAAATATCTGAAAGACCCCCATGATCTTGGTGTTCTGTCTTACTGAGACCCATGGCATTAAGCAGTGTCCTCACTGTTTGAAGATGTCAAAGAGAGCTCTGCGAGACCGTGATGAATTAAAACTGAGAACAAGAAAATATGGCAAGTCAAATCCTCCTGTTAACTTTGATGGTCCTTTCTCATCTATAAAAAGGTTGGGTAGTCTACATGAGTTTCTGCCTCCTCCTTAAAGGTTTTACTGCTGCAGGAAGGTCATCACATGAAATAATGGTTAAAAGTCTTAAATTGACACTCCTGATCGCTGTCTGGGAAGTGGGCATGAGAGATCCGATGCCAAGTTTGCTGACACTATAGAAGATAAGAAATTTGCTGGCATCAGCTGAGGCAACCATCATCAAACTCTCCTTCTGCATTGTTGCAATCGATGCCAAAGACATCAAGATCAAAGTCACCATTGAAGATGTCATCTCTCATGTCAACAAGGTCAATAAGAGCACAGCTAATGTCAGAGGGATGCTGGATGTCGAGGTACATCACCAGAGACAGCAAGTGAGCGATAGATGTCAGGCATACCATTGATGTCGGGGAGATGATCGCTTTGGAAATGAAGACCTACAACTCAGGGAAGATGTCCTTTTATTGCAGGCTGATACGTTCTCTTTCCTTGGTAGAATCTCTCGCTCATGTGAAGCAGATATTATTCAGATGACTAGCAGAGAAGATTCTAGCAACGTAGGAGTCACCTCTTCAAGCTCCTGCCATTACTCCTAGAAAACATTGTCTGCTTCTCAAAGTCCTTCTAGAAAAAGGATTGAGATGACTAACTTGGAAGTTCTCCCTCAGCGTACATCAACAGTCAAGCCGCAGTAGTGTGGACAACAGGAACATCCCAGAGAACATCCTCATCAGCATTCCACTTGTTTTCCTTTGCAGGTTGGTATGCATTTGTTTATTGCAAAGACACTGTTGAAGGATCGATATGAAGTGGTGCACAGTCTCTAGATTGAGATCTCCTTCTTCATGGTATGGTAAGGACGTCCGTTCTACAGATTTCAAAAGATACAGTTCTTCTTCCTCATATTCAGGATCACCTCCGGGAATGCCACCAGTAGATGACTTTATCAGTTTTGTAGAAGTTTTGAGCAGAGGCACTTCCAAGCTCAGCATGACTTTTGAGGCTTGACCGGTTCCCTCTTCAGTGATTTGCACAACTCTGCAACATAGACCCCATCCAAAACCTCTTAAGCCTTTAGTTGCAGGTCTTTTGGAGCTACTCATGTGGATTATCCCGGCACCATTTGCCACTAAAGCAACCAAGCAAAGCTATTGGAAAAAAATATAAAAAATCCCTTCTCAAGCATCACTTTTTTCCGAAACTGATCTCGTTCTGACTGTCATCCTGGCTAATCTCTTGGCTTTTGAATACTTCTGTGGCCTTTGTATAGGGCGAGTTTCATGGCCAAGTCTCCCTGTTGTAAAGCCAGATGCCCAATCCTGTTCTGAGGTGTTTTTTGGATGTCAACTATTCATCTTCTTCACAAAA
This sequence comes from Pleurodeles waltl, assembly GCF_031143425.1. NCBI lineage: Eukaryota > Metazoa > Chordata > Amphibia > Caudata > Salamandridae > Pleurodeles > Pleurodeles waltl. The sequence goes on from NC_090446.1 coordinate 714,965,024, forward strand.
CTTGAACTTTTCTTCAAGTAGGTGCTTCAAACTAACCAGTATATCACAGACACCTAAAAAGGGGCTATTCAGACCTTGTGCTACCTGCATGAAGAAGAGGTTTCATGTTGATAACCCACATGACAACTACATATACTGTCTCTACTCAAACCATAAGACCAGAGACTGCAAGGTATGTCAAACTTTCTACTAAAACCTTAAAAGATACAGAGTGTGTCTTCTCCTGCAGCTACAGACTTTAAAGACCAGAAGCAACCCTGTTTCTGACGATGACAGTGCCTCCTCTTCTCTGTCAGTCAGTAAAACTCCAGTGAAGAGGCATAGGGAGGATACCACCAACAAAACTCCAAAAAAGGTACTTAAGAAATCATCTGAGGGCTCCTGTAAGTGTTGCAGCGCTTCTAGAAACATTCTGCCAAGATGGATAAAATGAGGACAGATTCCTTATCAAAGTCTAAAAAGTAATGTCAGTCTGAGCCTCCAACACCACCTCTGCAGGTCAAACACAAGTAAAAAAAAAAAAAAAAACATTGTCTACACCCTTGATGGCAACATCGTCGACGATATTACTGGTAACAGCACAGGCATCGAGGAAAACTTCTGCCGTCGTCACCATTTCGGTGTCGACAGCAGCATCCACAGAGTCCTTCTCAACAGTCTTGCCATCTTCATCAGCGGTGTGTACCACTAAGTAGCTGTAACAATCTCTGTCGATGATATGTACCTTGTCGACGGTCATCCCATCATTGACGCTGCCGCCGAGGAACATCCTGATTACACTACTGCTGTTGACAACAATCCCATCTAGGATGCACCTGTCGACAACACCCCCATTGATGACCATCATGACAACGCCACCACCATTGATGACGACGGTTCACCTAACATCAACGATCATTGAAACACCGGCAAAGAGACCGAGACCATCAACACTGCCGCTTTTCTCGTCAACTATACAGAACCCGCTTGAAAGACATAAAAAACATAGCTTGAGACCATCTCAAATCTCCTAGTAAAGTCTCACGCCTATTACCGTCCCACCTGTTGAATGAGGATGATTCAGACAAAAATGGATTATATGGAGTATTTAAAAGCCCTTCCCAGTTGCATGTCAAATGTCTGGAATATTCAGACGATGACTCCTATTACAACCAGCAGTATTATCACCAACCATCTCGGCCACAACAGGAACTGGTATGTCTACCTTCTGGTTCGGTGTTGGACCTACAGGCTATGTTAACAGACTACAGAAAACTCTTCCTGCCAGTACCCACATCTGTACAACAACAACAAACTGCTGTGATGCCATCAAGACCACAGCAACCCCAAAACCCTCAGGTCTGTCCTCCGCCTTATTCGCACCCATCAAGACGAATGGGATGTATTTATCATACGAACACCTGCTTCTCCCATTCAGCCTACAGTAGAATTCTCCCCCAAGTCCCCCCACCCCCCCACCCTGGAGGATATAGGGGTTTTTCATAATTTATTGGAAAGAGCGGACACACTTTTTAATTTGCCAATGCCATCAGCACAGCAGGATTGTTTCCTGTATGTTTTTAAAGAGCTCTGCAAAAAAACAATCCGGGCTATCCCAGTCATTGATTACGTTTGGAACCAAGGTTGAAGATCATGCGCAACCCTGCAGCAGTCCCAGCAGTCTTAATAAAGCTAGACAAAAAATATATGGCCACAGACGACGCTCCGGCATGTTTTATAGGTCATCCAAAGCCAGACTCTGTTATTTCACAAGCAGCGCAACACCACTCTAGAAACCCTTCTGCACCTTTAACTACACCACCAGATAAGGAAGTAAGGCGCTTCTATAACCTCTGTAAACGTTTTTCTTTGATGTCTGCCATTGTAGTGCGAGCTGCAAACTCTCTGGCCCTCCTTGGAAGGTATGACGGGCAGCTATGGTCGAACATTGCCCAATATTTCGAAGAACTCCGGGAAATCATCAGGGGTGAAACAAAAAAGATATTATTGCAAGAACAACTTTCTTCTGCTGAGATAATTCACTGTGCACTCTATCGCAGCCATGGGTTTTAGACAATTGGCTGGGGCAGCAGTGTTAAGGCGACAAGGATGGCTTAAGGCCACTAATTTCCGGCCTGAGATGCAGACAAAGATTTTGGATCTCCCTTATGATGGGGAAGCATTATTCGGGAAGCACATTGATGATGCGTTTCAGGCTATAAAATTAGATACCGATACTGCCAGATCGCTTGGCACTCTCCAGTTCAGAAAAACAAGTTTTTGTGGAGCCTGGGGGAGACGCCAGCCTTCATTTTGTGGACGATACCAGCAATATAGATATCCAGTATACTATTCTGCTACCCATACCACCAGGCCGCAGTATCAGCAGCGGCAGCCACTTTCGGCGGCATACAGCAGGTCTCCAGAAAGAGGAAAGCCTAGGAGACAGGGCAAGGATTCCTCCCGTAGACAATGACTATGTTCGAGCACCAGCCACCTCTTGCTGTTCCCCATCAAAACCTCATGGAACTCTGAAAAATCACCTCCATCGCTGGCGTCAAATAACCAAAGATCAATGAGTACTAGATATAAAACAATTCGGCCACCTCCTACAGTTTATACAAATACCGCCATTAACACCACCTTCTCGGGTGCAACAACAACACCTGCGTTTACTCAACTTAGAAATGGATATTATGTTAAAAAAGGATGTAATAAAGATTGTGCCTTTTTCCCAAAGGGGGAAAGATTTTTACTCCCGCTTCTTCTTACTTCGAAAAAAGTCTTGATTATGGAGGCCGATTCTGGATTTAAGGAAGGTAATCAAGTACTTGAAAAAGAAAACTTTCTGCATGGTCACATAGCAGGACATCTTGCAACTTCTCGACAGAGTGGACTACATGGATTACCTAGGTCTTCAGGACACCTACTTTCATATACCCATTCATCCAAGTCACAGAAGATTACTGAGATTCACGGTAGCCGGCTAGCTCTTTCAATTCAAATTACTTCCCTTTAGCCTCAAATCCGCACCCCAGATTTTTACCAAATGGCTAGCTCGAGTCACAGCTTACCTCAGACGCAACCGACACCAAGTCTTCCCATACTTGGACGACTGGCTAGTAAAAGCACCCAATATCCAGGCAGCCCACACATCCATTGCAGCAACCCTGCTTTTTTTAAAGCAATTGGGCCTCAATTTCAATCAAGAGAAATCGATACTCCAGCCATCCAAACATATAGCATTTTTGGGAGCTATATTAGACACACAGCAGGCCAAAGCATACCCAACATTGGACAGGCAAGAAAAGTTGATCGCACTAGCGAAACGTCTGCAAACAAAAAAGTCTTTCAGTTCGACGATACAAATCATTATTATGAATGATGTCATCTTGTATCAATCTGATCCCATACTGTCATCTGCATATGCGCCCACTACAGGAGGAGCTGCACAAGCAATGGAAACAGGCACAAGGGTCTTTCGAAGACCTAATACAGGTAAGTCCACTAATGATAACATCTCTCAAATGGTAGACAGTTTGTGTAAATGTCTCGGTAGGACTACAATTCTTGTCTCAAATTCCCCCATTAACAATAACAATAGATATGTCAATGGACGGATGTGGCGCATACCTACAGGATCTTCAAGTAAGCGGCAAATGGCCCACCTCTCACCGCACTCTCCATATCAACCTCCTCGAACTGAGAGCAGTATTTTTGGCGTTACAAGCCTTTCTTCCAAGAATTCGCTGGACGTCTGTGCTTGTCAGAACAGACAATACCACGACAAGGCATTATATCAACAAGCAAGGAGGAACTCATTCCCATCTTCTACCCCAGGAAGCACAAACCATTTGGAATTGGTGCATTCAACATTAGGTGCACATAAAAACAGAATACGTCCCAGGCCATCAGAATGCCATTGCAGATTGTCTCAGCAGACTACCAACATCTACCCATGAATGGTAATTAGATCAACAGACACTGAATTAAATATTCCTTCAGTGGGGCAAGCCGAACCTGGATCTCTTAGCGACCTCCCAGAAAGCCAAATGCCGATTTTACACAAGCTGGCATTACCAGAGGGGTTTTGGGGAGATGCCTTTTTAATTGCATGGTTATGAGTCTATGCTTACGCTTTTCCTCCAGAAGGTGATCAGCAAGATAAAGTCAGAGTCCTGCCAGATAATACTAATAGCCCTTGGCTGGCCACGCCAACATTGGTACACAGAGCTTCTACTAATGTCCCTATGTCCACCCATAAAGATAAAGCCAATTCCGCCACTGGTCACCATGAACCCGGCCCAAGTGAGACATCTGAATCCCAAATTTCTGAGCTTGTTAGCATGGCTCCTAAGTTCATTGAATTCAGCCATTTAAACATCCCTAATGACTGCAAGGAAATAATAGACAAAGCCCGGGCAGACAGCAGAAACAAAACATGCTGCCTAAAGTGGAAACAATTCTGTTTGTGGCGTAAGTCTGCTAAAGTGCATCCTCGGTCTTCCTCTCTAGAAAAGATCTTACCTTACCTGTTGAATTTAGCGCGCTCAGGATTGCAACATGAATCTATTAAAGTTCAGCTGGCAGCCATCTCTTGCTTTAGAAGAATATCCGGTAAGTCATCTCTTTGGTCTTACAGGCTTATAAAGCAATTCTTAAAGGGTCTTTTTAAATCCTTTCCTTCAGTCAGACCCCCTCTTCTGACATGACAATTGAACATGGCTTTGGCCAACTCATAAAGGAACCTTTTGAGCCCATTCATAGGGCGGACATGAAATATCATACATGAAAGGTGGCACTCCTCCTAGCACTTGCTTCTACACATAGGGTTAGTGAAATGCAAGCGTTCACAATACAGGAGCGTTCTTTTACAATTCAGAGACGACAGAGTCCTTAAGTACCAACCCTAAATATATACCCAAGGTCCCCTCAGACTTTGATCTTAATGAATCTGTGGTATTGAGGACTTTCTTCCCTAGGCCCCAAATGGCGGTGGAAAGATCACTTCACTCGCTAGACCTGAAGAGATGTCTCAAGTTTTTTTTGGACAGAACTAAATATTAAAAAAATAAAAACAACACATTTTTTATAGCCTACATAACCTTAGAAAAGTGTTCCCAGTGACTAAACAGACTATTTCTCAGTGGATTACAAGTGCAACTGTTCATTGCCATCAGAAAGCTGGTTTACCTTTAGACTTTAAGGTATATACATTCAACTAGAGCCGTTTCCACGTCCTGTGCGCTATTTTCAGGAGTGTCATTACCGGACATCTGCCGAGCTGCAACGTGGGGAAAGGCACATACCTTCACAAGACACTATTGCTTAGATATTGAAACGCTTACGGATGCAGCAGTTGGGCAGTCAGTACTCAGACATCTGTTCCAATGAAGGTGAGCCCTTTGGTATTACCCACCATCCGCTTTGTTACTGTATAAATGCACATTTTCAATAATTTTGCAAGTCTTCTGTTACCATATTTAGAGCCAAACATTGCTGTAAAGGATGCTCATACCGTCTTATCATGCTAGAATGTTTATTTCGCTAATTACAGAAAATGTGCTACTTACTGCTTGCTATTCTTATTCAAGCATGTAAATCTATGAAAGTTCCAATACTGGAGTCAGAAATAAGTTACTTACCTGTAACTGTAGTTCTCCAGTATTGGAAAATTTCATAGATTCACATGCGAGCCACCCACCTCCCCTGAGCAGCTCACCTTCATTTCATCGGTATGGTCTTCCCATTAGCTCTACTGCTCAGAAAATCTGAGGGAATTCAGTTCCTCTCTGGAGGGTTCTAGAGGGTGGTGTAACCTGATTGGTGGATTCTGGAGTTTGGTCCATTTTTACTAAATGGCTGTGTGATATGTTACCAATCTAAAGGCCTAATGCCTGTAATGTGTATATACGTTACAGCACTGCTTTTGTATATCACCGGGGACTCCCATCTTGACTACGGGGAAGGATTCAAGCATGTGAATCTAAAAAAGTGTCCAATACTGGAGAACTATAGCTACAGGTAAAAAATGTATTTCTTCTCTGGCACATCTCTGTTTGGCTCCTATGCGGATTGTGGTATGCATAAAATGGAGTTGGAAGTGGATACCCTGAAAGTAGTTGGTCTGGAGAAGAAAAAGACTTCAGTCATACTAGTAGATAACAGCTGATTCAACACTCTTACTACCAGCCAGATATGTACTTGCAAAACAGGGGCAGCATTACCATCACCGCTCACAGTACAGGCAGATACGTCAATCGAGTAGGAGGATCGGCAGCCATCAACATTTACAGGGAAAATCCAGTCAAACACAAGACCATGATTCCTCTATTCCATCGTCATTGTTAACCACTTGTCAGAGAGGCAAAAGATTACAAGATTCCTGGGTGCTCTTATTTGTAAACAATGACAGAGCTTTGGGGCTCAATCTTTCCCCTCTGGGTGTTAAGCTTATAAATTCGAGCCTCCACAAGCTCCGTAGTTCGTTCATTACTGGCAGTGAGAGCTACAGAAAGAGTGCCAGATTCTCAGAGAAACTGAGGCAGAATATTTGGAATTGGCGAATATCCAAGAACCTTCCGATTCAAATGCATTCAAAAGGTTCACCTGCCAAGAGTTTAAAATTAACAGGCGGATACTCTAACCAGGTATATGAGGCTGTGACTTGGTCATCAGTAAAGGTTATCTGTGATGTATTTGAATGCTTGGAAACACCAACCATAGATCTCTTTGCCATGGCTGATACAGAAAATGTGAAGATTTTCACATCCAGGTTCCTGGAACAAGTCTATTGATGAGGTGTTTTACACCAACCCTTTCCCCAGCCCCCTCACATGGGAGTGCTGGCCAAAGTTAAACAAGATAAAACTAAGATTATTCCAATACGGCCTCAAAGGCCAATGGAGTGGAAGTACAAGGATTGGCTGCACCTGTCCAATGAAACCTAGGATGAAACCTAACAGGTACTTCCTGATTAGAGGCCAAGAGGAAGGTTCTGCTCTACAGTTTGATATTTCTGTGTTTGACTGCTTGCCTCCTGAACACTTGTAAAAAGTCCAGGTATAGAGCTTTCTAAGCTGAAAAGGCATGGATGGCCAGTAGCGAACCCTAATACAGTACAGAAGTCCTTCCAGTAGGTGGTAACTTACACACAATCCCAGACCATATTCTTTAATCCCTGCAGAGCGCTTACTTGGAGGTTCAGCATACCTTTTGCTAAACACTTTTTTCTGGATTCAGATTCCAGAAGGGAATATCCAAGTTGTTCCAAGATATCCAGGTTGGTCAAGGCTCTTCCCCTTGAACCCGCACATTGAAAGAGCTCGATTATTCTGTTCTCCATTCAAGAGTATGAGCAAAGATCCTATGATGGAGAAGAGGAAGCTTCGTACCTATATAACTTGTTCCGCGTCATAGGAAACCTTCCTGAATTCATGGACAACCCTTCCTGTTCCCCGAAACTCAGGGTGACATGCAATCTAGTAACAGTAAAGTTATGGGTCATTAAGGTGTCAGTGTAATCAACAACTTTAAAACTGAGAAACACTCGAAAATTAAAGAGAGTCAATGAAATGCAGATGCCTCTTTCTTTGTGCGGTGTTCAGTTCTATAGAGATCACACTTCCCATAATATATTCGTAATGCCTGCAGTGTATCAGAATCCTTGGTAATGGGAGAATTTCAATTTGAATATTAAACCTAACTTGACAGGTTGAAACTTTACTAGTTGTGTTAATATGTACATATTGCAACTGCAACCTTGAATGAGCACATTTTACTTTAATAAAATAATGTTAATAAAAAAAACTGAAATGTGAATTGGCTGCATCAAATGTTAATAGACTGGTAATTGGTACAGATTTTTGCATATTTGAATGGGCAGCATTCTCTACAAATGTGGATTACATGTTTTCCAAATGTGACAAAGCCAGCACGAGTTTCTTTTGCGCATGGGTAGCTACAAAGAATATACGTATTTTTTATTTCAGGAATCCATCTGCAGCAATTTGGAAAGTAAAACAAATATGAAGACTGTTGAGACCACACCAGATACGGGTACTTTTGACTGTCTTATACCTTTTGTTTCGATTTCTAAGTGGCGATCCAGTAGTCATTAACATCTGCATAAAAACAGTGTAGCTTGCTTACACATATTCTGATTGCACAGCATCGTCCAGACTTGGATAAACCTATTTAATTATAGCAGAAGAACCAAAATGGCAATTGCCTAAATGTAGATGTAATTTGATGTATGCTCATCCTTTGTTTCCGCAAAGGTTGATAATGTAAATATGCTAAATCTCTGCTTAATTATATTCTGTCCATTTTAATCATTCCTGTTACTAGTAGATTTTGGGCAGACTACATTAGCACTCTGTACTTTTCAACATGTGCTCTTTCTTTCAGTTTGATCATTTATAAACATATAGGGAATGTGCTATTAGTTTACAATTCAAATATAACGTGTCAAATATACATGCAGGTGCCTGTACCAAATACAGTTACCGACCTCGAAGATCCTTCTCCATGCAGTCTGTCTGCAGCAGAAATGTGAACCACATTTTTCCTCCTAAGTCGTTTCGACCTTTAAACATGTTTATTAGTTTTTTTTTTATAATAGCTGCTACAGGCATCACAGCAATAGGCGTCATGCCACCACATGCGGCTTGTGCAGATGTACAGTAGTGCTATACTCGCCCAGTTGTCTGGCTGTGACCCGGGTATCAACAATAAACACTGTAAAAGCAGGTAAAACAATCAAACAGAAATAAACATGCTTATGTAATCGTATTTGTTGTAAGACTAGTTAGATCATGCAGAAGGAGAGGGTTGGGTGTCCAGTTGGGGTAGTCAATAAGTGTGGCTGGTGGTTGTACATGTAGTCCGTGAGTGCAGTATCACACACCAATGATTATGGTGGTCATTATGAACAAGGCGGTAAAAACCGCCCTGGCGGTGGCGGTAACTACCGCCAACAGGCTGCTGGTACGGACCGCCAAATAATGAAGCATATGAAAAACAAGTTGTGGTCCATCCACACACTGCCATCTTTGTAGTCCCAACGAGGACAGAGGAGGCCTCCCACAGGCCGGCGGAAAGGACCTAGCCACCCACCAAATAATGAAACAACAGACCGCCATCAGTTCCGGGGCGGGAGCCACCGCTAGGCAAAGTGTGGCAGAAAAAAACAATATAAATGGAAACAGAAAACGCTGACGCAGACATGGAGTGAGAATTGGAAATAATGCCAGTGCTGCTTCTTGCCATATTCCTTCAGGACCATGACCGAAGACGACAGTAAGTACAGCCGCCTAGTACACATGGGAAGAAAGACCTACCCCACCCACCCTGCAACGCACTCCTAACCCCTCCCACATCCCAAGCTATACATACCATAACAAAATGTACTTACCAGACACAAGCCAACAAAGACCTGCAACAAAGTACACACATGTGCACACCACATCCCCACAGTGAAACGCTGAACAACATCACTATATTGTGCCAACAGCACTAAGGGCACTGAAATTTATTTACATGAAAAAAGTAATGTCCAAATAAGGCCTTTGGCCAGTCCATTAGAAAATCCCAGAATGGCCAATGTAGGCCGAACTTCACTCCCACATATTCAAAGGGTACTCCACTTGAAAGGAGCATCAATGGGGCAGCCAGGCACCTCAGGGAACAGGGACGGGTGGTAGCAGGGGTGGGGACTTATGTCTGGAAGTGGGGAGGGGGTTCAGCTTAGTTTTGGGAGGTGGAGGGGGTTTGGGCTTGCCCTTGGAAGGAAGGGGAGTGGGCTTGGAACGGGGGTGGCATAGGGACCTGGGGCAACACTGGGCTTCCTCCCTGGGGAAGGGGCTCAGGAATGGTAAGGGCGGACATGGACGAGGAAGGAGTGGACTGGGAAATGGCATGGGCACGTTTAGGTACAAGACTGGGTGGGCCAGTGGGCTCAGACAGGTCAACACGGGATAGGAAAAGCTTCTTTGGAGGGGATTTGGAGGCAGATCTGGGAGTTGAGGTTGAGGGAGTGCTCGTATCAGATGTAGGTGTGCCAGACATGGAGTCAGGTGCCTGTAAAGTATGCTTATGTGTGGTGGATGTGTGTGTTGTGGATGTGTGCTAATGTTTTTGTGTTTTGGGAGGGGGGGGTGGGCACAGTGGGACATGACAGGCTGCCAGTGTGTATGGATGTCTGTGTGTTGCAAGTGTCAATGTAGTCGTGGTGAGTGCAGGTGTAGTGCCTGGGGTGCATGTCTGGATGTCAGATGTGGTGACTGCACGAATGGGGGCAGCAGCAATGACTGAGGGTGCAGAGCGTGTGGGTGTGCATGGTGAGGTGACAGGGCGGCGGGGGAGGTCGACACACGGGGAAGTGGATGTTGTTGTGTGTGCTTTTGTATGTTGGGTGTGTGCATGCCGGTGGTGGGAAGTGTGGTGCTTGTGTTTTTCAGTGTGCTTCTTGCGTGTTGATCTGTGCGCATGTCTCTGTGTGCTTGGGATGGGTGAAGGGAGTGGGGTGCTGGAAGGGATAGAGAGGGTGGGAGTGAGGACGGAAAGAACAGGGTTACTGGCTGCCATCAAAGAGGAGGCCGGAGCCTGAAAAGATCTCTGTAGGCCAGACATGGCACTGTGAATGCCTTCCAGGTATGCATTGCTTTGCTGCATCTGGGGTGCTAGCCCATGGATGGCATTCACAATGGTTGTCTGCCATACAGAGATAGTTCTCAGGAGGTTAATAGCCTCCTCCGTGTGGGCAGCAGGGCTGACTGGGGCAGGGGATGAGGTGCCTGTGGCGAAGGAGACGCCCACCCTCCTGGGTGAACGGGCACCGGCAACTCGATGGAGAGCAACCAGGAGTGATGGTATTGGGGATGGCGGAAGATGGCAGAGAATGGGTGCGCCCAAGTATGGTCCGCCCCCACCAGGGAGCTGCCATCGGAGGAGGTATCATAGTCACTACCTCCAGTGGTAGTTGCCTCCCCTGTGGTACTCCCCTTGCCCTCCAACCCACTGGTCCCCTTGACGTCGCTCAACTCTGCCTCCTTGGAAATGTGGGCTGCTGCATTCCCACTCGCCGGTGCTTCAGCTCCCTCGCCAAATGATGCTAAAGTACACAAAGGACACAAGAGCACAGGGGTGGGGAAACGAAACACACACTCCCATCCAGGTCACGCACGTACCCTCAGCACAGACAACATACATAATGAATGTGCCCCTGACTAGTGGGCATGACCCCAGAATACACCACATAACCCTCATGAAACACGAACCTGATACACTGTGTGGAGTACACCCATGAGAGACCATGCCCAGCCAATGCACTTACAAGTCCATAAGGCCACAATGAATACCATTTGACAGAAAGGGGAACTCCCATTGGGCTATAGAGCCTGCCAAAACTAGCCTTTACACCATCCCAACGACTTGGAGAGGACAGGACTGCAGGAACACACCTGTCCAAGTGCCTGGCACTACAATGCATACATACCACGGCACCCAAATACATCCATCAAAGCGGTATCACACCAGTGTTGCTACTCACCTCCCTGTGGCTGCTGTGCTGCCTTCAAGCGCCCATCCAGCTCCAGGCAGGCCACCGCCAGAATGCGGAAGCCATTACGGGGGCAGGGTCCGACGGCCACCCCTTCCTCATTGGCAGGCCTTCCCCAGCTGGACCTCTCTGATCTTCCTGGCCCAGCGCCTCAGGTCCTCCCACCGCTTCCTGCAGTGGGTGCTCCACCGGTTATAGACCCCCAGGGTCCGCACCTCCTTGGCGATGGCTTGCCACAGGCCTTTCTTTTGATGGGCGCTGACCTGCATGGGACACACAAAGCAAATAAACAGACGTCAGTATGTGTGCACCGAATACAAATGCCATGTTGTTCCATATGGAATGGTCATTGTTGACAGGCAGGTTTTCAACTCACAGGTAGAACGTGCCAGACAATCTACGGCTGGGCAGTCACACATCGAACCCACATGCATACAGGCATCCGCCACAATCACACACATCTAAGGATGACAGATGCCAACTCACCTCCTCCTCTGGTCGCCCATACAACTTTGCATACAGGGTTAGGACCGTGTCCACCATCTTCTCCAGCTCCTCTGCGGTGAAGGCCAGGGCCTGTTCCCCTGTAACACGCACCATTTCAAGGACCAGAGTCAGGACACAGCAGCACACGCAGTGGAGTACTACCCTTTACGGTAATCAGGAGTCAAGTGTCTGACAAAATGGCGCAGGTACCGCATTGGTGTGCCCCGCAGGCAATGATCATGATTGGCCCAGGTTTCCCATTGATAACCATGTAATCCAATGATCAGGTGCATAGCGGTGAACACCGCCTTCCGCCATAACGACTAACGCCAGCCAAATTAAGTCACTTTCACTCTATCATACCTGGATGGCAGGAGGCTGCCATTTTGCTACCACCACGTCTCCATAGCCTGGCCAGGGTCCTCATCCAGGGACCCAATTTCTCTCCCCTTTGTCGTTTGCTGACATGATTCTATAATCCTCACATGTACTCATCTTTGGAAGTATGTCCACACTGTGATGCCATTATGACAGAGGTAACTCAGCATACAATTGCCTGATGGTGTACCTCATACATTCCGTTTGTGTGTGTCACCTGCGTGTTGCATTTTTAAAAAAACAGTGACATCATGGGATTCAAGTGTAAGTTGACATTCAGAATGTGTTCTCCCCATCCCCCCCATAGGTACAGACCCATGTGGTGGGGGAGGGCCCCATCTGTATACAGACCCCTGGTATATCTGGAAACTATGGAGGAACTTAGACTCAATAGAGCTACAATCCATGACCTATGTGCATTAATGGATCCTGCTCTGAAACCAGCAAATCTAAATCGGCATGCCATCCCTACAGCTGTGTAAGTGCTATCTGTGCTCCATTTTTTGGCACAGGCTCATTTCAGATGACAGTGGGCATGGGTGCAGGGGTCTCACAGGCAGTGTTCAGCCAAAACCTTTCCAAATTCCTGGATGCCTACATTCAACACTTGCTAACAAATGCCCAGTTTCCCCAAAGGGCTGAACTTCCCGGCATCAAATCTGGATTTTATGCCTTCGCTAATATCCCCCAGGTGATAGGTGCCATTGATGGAACTCACAGAACTCTCATACCCCCAAGAGTGAATGAACAGGTGCATTGAAATTGTAAGAACGATCACTCCATGAATGTACAATTGGTGTGTACTGCTGATCAGTACATATCACATGTCAGTGCCAGGTTCCAAGGCTTAGTCCATTATTCATTTGTCCTGAGAAACAGCAGTGTGCCACACATGATTGAACAACTACAAGGGTCAGAGGTTGGATCATAGGTGAGTGTGTATGACACTGTATCAGTACATAGCTGACAGCCAGGCTGTATGCAAGTAAGGGCAGTTTGTTCAAGTCCTCTTTCGCCCACTTTTGCAGATGATTCTGGCTACCCCAACATGCAATGGCTCCTGACACCTGAGAGGCATCCCAGGACAGATGCAGAGAGGAAGTATAATGAGGCCCATGGACTTACTAGGAGGGTGATTGAGCACTTTATAGGTCTCCTGAAGGCTAGATTTCATTGCCTCCATCTCACTGGGGGATCCCTGTGCTATGTCCCTGACAAGGTGTGTAAGATAGTGGTGGCCTGCTGCATGCTGCACAACTTGGCTGTGAGGAAAGCTATCCCATTTCTGGAAGAAGAGGGTGCTGCCCAACCAGCCCTGCAACTTCAGAGAGGGAATGAGAGTGATGGTGAGGAGGAAGAGGGGGAAGATCTCAACTCCATGACCCAGCTAATCCGCCTATACTTCCAGTGATTCTAAGGTACTGTTCAATGATGCTGATGTATTCACTTCATAGTTTGTCTGACTCAAGTGATAAGTACTGTGGTGTTTATTGTCCGCGACAATGCTAAATGATGATTGAAGTGGCATATGCTAGGAAACCCAATATTATTTACAGTGTGACATACTTCAGACACTACAGTCCGTTGGATCCCCTCATCCTATAAAGGTGTGATTATGATATTAAGTGGCTAATGCATACACACTCACAATTCCTATCTCATATTGACGAGGGACATACAATTTCAGTGCATAGGTGTATTTATTGAATGTAAGTGTCTTAGGACAGGGCAAGGTAGTGGGCACATGTTGCAAATATATATACTCTGGTACATATGCTCAGCTGTTGGTGGCACTGGATTTTGGTCCATGTGGCCATTGGAAGATGGTGTGATGGCAGTGGCATGTCAAAAAGGTATCTCAGTGGCACACAAGGGAGACAGTTCAGGGCAGAGTCACTTCCTGGCGCTGGGCTTGGTCTTGGCTGGTGTTTCAGTGCCATATCTGGGTCTGAGGGCACGTTTGCGAAGGTGCAGCTGGGCTGCAGGGGTAGGGGTGCTGGTTTCCTGCGTGTCCCTTGGCAGTGCCACCAGTCCAGTAGCTGCTGCAGATGTAGATGGCAGGACAGTGTCCTGGCTAGTGGTCGTGGCTTGCAGGTGGGCGCAGGACTCAGACTGGCTGTGGTACTGGTGCTGCAGCACCCCTGCTATGGAGGCCATGGTGGCATTGAGCTGATTCCATTGTTCCATGGCCTCCTGGTGGTGTGCTATCTGCAGCCTTTGATTCTGCTCCAGGGTGGCCAGGATCTGGCCCATCCTGTCCTGGTTATGGTGGTATGCTCCCAGGACCTCAGATATCACCTCCTGGGCTGCTGCATCCATCCTTTGGCCACACCCCTGGGCCACTGATGCCCTCGCACTGGCCCTAGCCTCCTTTGCCTGTGTCCCCTGCACAGGTCTGGCAGTCCCACTTGCAGTTGGCTCTTCATCATCCTGCCTGTTGGTGGGGGGAGAATCTGGCCCTGTACATGTAGGCTGCCAGTCTTTGGCCGGGAGACACTGGTGTGGCGTTGTTTGGCCAGAGCTGATGATGTTGGCTGGGTGGTAGGGGTGTCAGTGGTATCCTGGGTGGGGCTGCAGGAGGGTGACAGTCCAGGACTGTGTGATTGACCAGGGAGTTCCTCTATTTCCAGACATCCCTCTGCACTTTCCAGAGTGGGGCCTCTGTTTTCAGGTGGAGCGCTGGCACTCCTTGACGTCTCCGTCTGGGTGGCATGGATGGTGGTGCCTGTGTGTGGGGGAATAGACAGGTGGGTGCTGCGCTGCTCTGCACTATTTGATGGTTATATTCCCTCTGTCTTGGCATGCCAGGTCCCTTTGTGTACATTAGTTGCATTTTATGTGGGGGATGAAGGTGTGCGTTGTGTGTGCTGTAGTGTCACTGGAAATCCATGCAGGGGTAGGTGACTGTGCACAGGGGGCTGGATGGAGGTCTGTTTGTGGGATTGTGTGCATGCAGGGAATGTGGACTGGGTAGGGGATGGGGCCCTGGTGGTAGTGAGAGGGGTGGGGTGATACATGCATTATAGGTGGAGTGACTGTTACGTTATTGTAGTTGACTTACCCAAGTCCAGTCCTCCAGTGAGTCTGGTGAGGCCCTCCGGGTGCAGGATAGCCAGGACCTTCTCCTCCCAGTCGGTGTATTCGGGGGGGAATATGTGGGGGCCCAACACCAGTCTTCTGTATGGTGATGTTGGGCCTGGATGCCATTGACCGAACCTTCCTGCGCAGGTCGTTCCATTTCTTCCGGATGTCGTCCTTTGTGTGTGGATGGTTTCCCACTGCGTTGACCTTGTTGACTATTGTCTGCCATAGCTCCATCTTCCTGGCCACGGGTGTCTGCTGCACCTCTGCCCTGAATAGTTGTGGCTCATGGTTCTTAGCTTCCTGTCTGTGAAGCGGGCGTTCTTAGGGGGTGCCATGGTGTGTGTTGTGGGTGTGTGTTGTGGGTGTATTGGTGAGGATGCTATTATGTGCTTGTGTGTAGCTTCTGATGGTGTTTGGGGTATGTATGTGTTTTGGTGGTGTATTTGGGTGTGTGACTTGTGTGATGTTGGGTTCAATGTATGTGTGTTGTGTTGTCAATATCTGTCGTTCTGTTGGCGATGTAAAGGATTGTGGGGTGTGTATGTGAGTGTTTTATATTGTTGTGCATATGTGTCAGTTGTGTGGGTTTCAGATTTGCCAGTGTGTGCATTTGTTGTTGGTGGGTCCCATTGCTGGCTGTGGCAGTCTGTGCCGCCAATGGTCGTTCGGCATTCACTATCCGCCACGCTGATTTGAGCATCCTTATTTGGTGGGCGGAGGATTTGTCTGCATGGCGGTGGCGGGGTGGGGTGTACTGCCTTTCCGCCGTCGTAGGCCTCAGCGGTGGGTGGAGGTTGCAGACTTTTTGGAGGTTTAACTTTTTGGAATCATTATTCGGTGGTGTACAGTCTACCGCCACTGGCGGTCTTCTGTTCATCATCGCCACGGCGGTGACTACCGCCAAGTTCATAAAGAGGGCCTATATGTCTTGGGTTAGCGCAGCCATCCGGGGGACGAGAGTCATTCTTAGCTTACACGTTTAGTAGGAAGGTCTCCCACCATTTTACCCCCCCTCCAGAGCAGATGATTCTGCATGTTTGAAGCCACTGGATTGAATGGGCTCCGCGCCTGTCCATGTCAGCAGATCGCAAAGACATTGATGAAGGTCTGGGGGGACAGGTCATTTCCATGCCATAGCCACTCTGTGTTTATACAGGACAAAAGGAAGGTCAGTTAATCTGTGGAGGTACTTATTGCCTTTTCTGCGGGGGTGGAGACCTAGTAGGCAAGAGGAAGGTGTCAGGAGAAGGGCATGTGTTGTCAGTTCATTAACAGTCTCAGTCACACTGTGCCAGGTTAATTGTAGTATCAGACATTCCCATTCACTGTGTTGAATCCTGCCAGTTGCCGATTACAGCGGGGGCAGGAAGGGGAAAGCAATGGGAACATACGTTTAATACAGTGGAGGTTTAAATAGGCAAGGTGGACATAATTCAATTGTGTGAACCTGAACCTAGGGTTACGGGACACTCCTTTCACTAGTTGGCGCACTCTAATCCAATCTTTATCTGATAGTGGTTGTTGCAGCACCCCCATAACTCTATTGTCAGGGATCCCAGAGAGATGTAGGATTACATTCATGTATGCTATTTTTCAGTGGCAGGAAAGATTTATCCTTCACTTGTGACAGGCCTTCAACAGCCTTTATAAGTCCTGCTCTGTTTGATTGCCTATGGTGTAATGCACGGGGCCTGTTGCTGAGGTCCACTTTGTTTGATCGATGATTGTTCCCGTCACTTGTGGGTTTCTGATGATCCATCTCCAACAGAGTTTTTGCACCCAAAAAAGTCTTCAAGAATGTTAGAGTTGTGGAACTCTGAAGTTTGTCCTTTGAAAGTGATAAACATCACCGCTGGAACAAAAAGACCATATTTGAATGAATGTTGGTGGAACTGTAGATGCAGGGCTAAGAATTTCTTGCGCTGTTTTGCAGTCAAATGGGGAAAAACCTGCAGTAAGATGGATCTGGTGACTGTCCAGCCAGAATGGGCACTTGTGCTTTTTAGCTGCATATAGAATAGTCCATACCTAGGTGTCACTGTGAGGAGGTGGTACTGGCTCGGCATGAGCAAAGTTTAAGCGCACTCTGGAATTCTTGAGTTTCTAAGCCATTGTTTAGGAGACATGATAACATAGATTGTAGAAAGGTTGACATATCATTCCCCTTGCCTCTTCCCGCACTCTTCTTCCCATACTCCATGGATGCATATATTGTTCTTCTGGGAGTGGCCTGCAGGGTCCATGTCCTTCTTTGTGAGGCGCCAGAGCAATTAACCCCCCCCACACCCTAACCCCACCCCCATTCAGGTTGTTGACTCACATGTTATCAAGATCCTCAAGGCATTGGTCAACTACATCCACATGTTTATGGACCACTCCGAAGTTTCACTTTAAGAATTTTATTGCACCAGGTAAGCTGAAAATTGTGGTGCCAAAGCTGAACATTTTGGAAACTCAGCCATGTAATATCTGAAGATCATGTCAAGGGCTATGTCTGGTGTGGCGTTTGGAGGATGATCCCACTTAAGTGCCCGGAAGCTCCTCAGAAAATTTGAGTTAATGTGATGCCCTTGGGGCGGACAGATGGTAGTTCGTGATGCAATGACTTTCTGGTATGCCTGAGATCTTCGGCAAGCATAAAGCAAATTCAGAGTGGCAATATCCACCTGATAGAGGCACTGTTCAGACCTAAGTGTGGTTAGCGGTAATCAGATTGACCCCAGTGTATTACTCAGATCATCAGGTTGCTGAGGGACTCTGAAGAGAAAAAAAAAAAAAAGATTTTGGTCACCAAGAGGGCTATCACTCCAGCAGCTGGGGTCTTTGCCACATTTCCCCATATGAACAACAGAATACGAATCCCGGGTCAAGGGCCCACTCCTCTGACCTTTTCTGTGTGAAGCAGAATTCTCTTCAAACGAGGAATGGTGCAAGTGCAGATATGCGGCCTATCACTGGCCACGCACTAAATCAGTCTGTCAACGAACAACTAGGGGCTATACAGGGGAATCAGTGGGGAGCTGCACCCTTATGAAAGCAGAAGATGTCCTAAGATATGTCTTGCTCGGGTAGTAGGTCTTGACGTTTATGAGAGTAGGATTGCCTTTGCTTGTCTGTCACCCCCTATGCTCAAGGTAGGCAGTTCAGTTGATCCGTGTTCCAGCAGTGCTCATCCTTATATGTAAGGTACCCGGCAGGTTGTCTTTACGGAGACGCAGGCCTCCACCGCCTGAGCAGGCCTTGGCGACCTGGTGCTTACACATCTGTACTCGGTATGCAGATGGGGGAAGCAGCAGCAGGAAATCCTGTGGAAGTTGCCTAGAGTGCTCAGCAGTCTTCACAGGGGCTCAGGTTGGTAAGGACCATTCCATAACCTTGGTCCTTCCCAGCTGTAGGAAGGAGCCCAAGTCTCAGTTAAAAGCACCTTGTGCCTTGGCACAAGAGCATTTCACTGAGCAGTTGTCTTGCTCTGCTGGTGGCTTCACTCTCATGTATCCTCATTTTAGCTTTCTAGAGCACAGCCATAATGTCTGACAAAAGAACCCACTTATGTTGTTAATTTTTAAAAGAGATGCTTTATATTTTATTCCGTCAGGATGGCTTTGGGAGTGCCACCGTTTGTGAGGAATACAGAATGTTAGCACTGTAGTTTTTCATTAGATTGAAACCTGTTATCACACTTTATATGTGCTCCTTTTTTTAACCCTTAAAACCTGGCATTCACTACAATGCATTTCATTGAGGACCATGTCCCAAAGTCCTGTAAAGGCTGCCTAAATATGTTGTTGTCTTTGTTGTGGTCAACCAATGAAAAGGGGGAGGGGATCATTGCCCCTCCTACTCCTAATTGGCATTTGGTATCAGAGTGTGCTTAACTTGCCCCGCGGTTTTGGTTGAGCATAGCAGCGTGCAAGTGCTGCTTTTCTGACATGTTGGTAGCTAGGTGGGTTTTTAACCACGTCCGCCTCATGCCCATCACTTTTGTTCCTGGGCTTGCCTTTCAAAAATCCTTTGTTATCATTGGTAAATGCTTTGCATTTGTCACTCCTTGAGGCGTTTTTGTTACCGCCTTGGGGACGGACCCTGTACATGGATAATTGCTCTTTTGCTGATCAGTTTGACTGTGAGCTAACTTCTTTTTCCTTTTGTTTCACCTTCGAGCCCATGTTCGTGGTGGCCATGACGCTTTGAATCGACTCGCTTATGTTAACTGTTATATTTTTCATTTTCAATTTATGTGGCAAGTAAAGTCCAGTTAGGAATTAATAACTCTATCTCGAGGAAACAGGAGACCCATTTCATTGCAAATGCTTGGTTTTTACTTCTATCATATGACTGCTTTCAGTGAGCATGCCCAGACATTGACCCACTAGACCCCTCCAGACCACAAATTATGCTGTGGCAGAATCAAAGCTAAGGTTCAGTGGGAAAGCAAGTCTGTTGATGGCTACTCATTCAGGCTAGTCCTTTCAGGTCTGACTGAAAGACGAAACCCTCTGGTGGGAACATAAAAGTGAAGCATTTTGTGGTGCTCGAGTGCTTTTTAACGAGTTTTAGGAAACCAAAAGGTCACGGTGTTGTAACATAGTTCTCAGTGCATTGTGACACTCATTTCATATGTTCTCTTAGGATGCTTTTCCATCGTCTACACTGTAAGGGCGGCATTAGCAAAATAGATTGCTATGTATCATTTTGTTGAGCCAGTTTACTTTGGTGGTGCCTTTGTGTACATCATATTTTGCAGTGTAGAATGGAATTAAGAAACTTCCTATTTGTGGTTTAGCTTTAACCTAGATCCATGAGATAGTGGCAGATTTTTAGATGTCCATCGGGCGTATCACAGAGAGGGTGCGATTTACGAATGCATAGATGCCTTTACAAAATGTCTTGCCATAAGACGAATAAATGCATGTGTAGGAGGGAATGTCTGCTAAGTTAGAAGTAATAAGTGAAGTTCTGGTGCCGAGTATCATGTGGTTTTAGCATTGTCTACTGGAGCAAGGATTTCTCTACCATATCCAGTCTTTGTCGGCAGGAACCATGCTGTGCTTTTTTGGGTTTCAAAGACTTCTTTTGTTGGCTGTGCATGCAAGAGCTAATATTTTATTTGTTCCATTTGCCACCTTTTCCTGGCTTGCATGCGTCATGTTTCAAGTCCAGCTCCTGGCGCAGATAGTCCTTAGTCGCCACTGGAAATAAGGTGCCCAGTTTGGAAATTTTTAATTAGACCTACAATTGCTTCATTGAAAAGATTGATACATTCTGCAAGACCTTTGTGAGCAGCTCAGATTGCGTCTGCGTCACCATTAATTCTTTTTACGTTGAGCGACTAAGGGCCAGATGTAGCAAAACTAGGTTTTGCGACTCGGAAATTGTGACTCGGAGCGACTCGCAATTTCCGAGTCGCAAAACCATATGCAGAATGGTGTCTCAGACACCTTCTGCGAGTCGCTATAGGGTTGCAAAGACCCATCTCATTAACATTAATGAGGTGGGTCGCATTTTGCGACCCCATAGCGAGTCCCTGCACTCACAGGGATGGTGGCCTGCTGAAGTCAGCAGACCTCCATGTCTGTGACTGCTTTTTAAATAAAGCAGTTTTTTAATTTTTTATTTTGCAGCCCGTTTTCCTTAACGGAAAACGAGTTGCAAAATTAAAAAAATAACGAAACCTTTTGGTTTCGTTTTTTCAGAGTAGGCAGTGGTCCATTGGACCACTGCCTGCTCTGCAAAACCCTTTTTGGCAACATTCACAAAGGGGAAGGGGTACCATGGGGACCCCTTCCCTTTTGCAAATGGGTTACCACCAGTGTGACACTGGTGGTAACTGCAAATTGCTTTGCGACCGCATTCGCGGTCACAAAGCAATTTAGCATAGCGATGCGAGTCGCAAATAGGAAGGGAACACCCCTTCCTATTTGCGAGTCACATTCACAATTAGCGAGTCGGTACTGACTCGCAAATTGTGAATGTGCATCACAAACGGCATTTTGCATGGCGCAAACTGCGATTTTCGCAGTTTGCGCCGTGTAAAATGCTTTCTACATCTGGCCCTAAGACTGTATGAGACTCCTTTTAGTCACCCATCCGTACTTTGAGCTCTCAACCAGTTGTGTGATCTTGTTAGACTTTAATAATACAGGGATCCGTTTAATTTGGGGACCTGCTCATTCTTCAGTTGAGTGTGCAAGCTCTTTGACCTGTTGTAAGTATTGTGGGCTTTTAACCACGCCCACTGCATGTCCTTAATGCTTTACTTAAATGCTTTACGTTTGTCCCTCCTTGGGGAGGTCTTGTTAGTGCCTTGGTGACTGACCCTGTTACATGTATAATTGCACGATTGCCGACATATTTGTTTGAGCAAACAGCTTTTTCCTTTTGTGTGTCTCCACGCTTAAGGCGGTCATGGCGCTTTGAATCGGCTCGCTTATGTCAACTGTTTTACTTTTAATTTTCAATTTATGTGGCAAGAAAAGTCCAGTTAGGAATTTAGGTTTAAGATCTCTTTTATTGATTTTAAAGAGGTAAGAACAATACAACTTCTCCCACCTACAACCACTGTCCGGTGGGGAGACAGGTGAAAAAGGGGGAGGGTAAGATAGAGGCGAGGAGAAGGGAGGCACATAAGTTACAGTAAAATAGTTACATCACTCAATGGGCATAATCATAACGTACATTGCAAGTAAGAAATCCCTGTTGGGAGGACATCAGCCAGACTGATCAAGAGGGAGTCTTAATGAGACTCGTTAGTCGAAGGATGCATAGGTATGATAGGCATGTTGATTCCCTGAATTTGTTCGACATATATTGGATACATGGGTACCATGTTATCAAAGAGGGGCAGCGAGCTGGCCGCTGCTGCTGTCAGTTTTTCCATACCCATAAGGGCCCATGACTTGTGCAGCCAATCAGTATGAGTGGGAATGGTGCCAGAGCCCCATTGTGAAAGTAATAGTTGTTTAGCAGCCCCAGAGCCAAAGTAATAGCCTTAACCTTCGGTGTGCGAAGTGGAGATGTTTGAGGATTGGGAAGTCTCAATAGCACGTAGCTTGGGTATTGCGGTATGTTAGTGTCATGTATGTCATCTATCGCTTGGAGTTGCAGAAAGAGGTGATCTTCGGGCAGTGCCACAATATGTGAGTGAGTTTACCTTCCTGTCTGCACCGACACCAGCATCCGCCGTCACCGTGCGCCCTCCGCTTGGCCACCCATGCAGGTGTGTAGTACATGTAAAGGGCTATTTTCAAAATCATTTTTTGGTATTCATGGCACGCGCTATGACTCCTGCCCGGTGAAGGACATCTCACCACTCCCTGTGTGTAAATGTGCACTCGCATTCCTTCTCCCATCTGTGCCTTGCTGGTGTTGTGGAAAGTGCAGTCAGTGTGAGTAGCAAGTTGTAAATGTTAGACAGGAGCCGTTTGTCCGTATCCCTAGTCAATAACCATTTTTCAGATCCCGTGAGGGGTCGACTTGCAGGCGGGCATATCGCAGGCAAGTTTACCCAGTGATGAACGGCCATATACTGCCAGTATGTGGATGTCGGAAGGCTATACCTTTCCTGTAGATTGTGGAAGTCCATAACTTTGTCTTCGTCAAAAAGGTCACCTATCCCCTTGCAGTTTGCTACCTGCCAGGGTGTAAAGGCAAGTTCGCCAAATGCAGGGGGAAAGTCTGGGTCGCCAATGAGCCCAGCGTGGGGAGACCAGCGTGGATAGCCCTTTCAGAACCTGTACTTTGTCCCATTCTCCCATTGTGGCCCTCAAAATAGGGGAAACATACACCCGTGGTGGTCGGTCTTGGGGAGCCAAGGTACCATCCAGATGTTGATTCCTGCCAGTACCTGTTCGATAAAACACTAGTATTTCTCTGTAAGGGGTCGGGCCCATTCGACCATGTAACGCAGCTGTGCAGCATAATAATAGCTCAACAGGTGTGGGTCTCCCAACCCTCCCTCGTTTTGCGGGCGTTATGCCTGGGTCTTGGACATTCTAGCCCTCCCACCGCTCCAAATGTATTCCCAGATAAGTGCTTGCATTTTGTCTGGGAGGTTCGGGGGCGGTTGCAACAGCGAGGTCTAAGTAAGGTGAATTATTTTAGGCAGAAGTGTCATCTTGACCGCAGCTAGGTGGGCTAGCCAGGAGAGACTGTGTGCCTTCCACTTTGCGAAGGATGAGCATGCAGTGTTTAGTATCTTATTGTAGTTACTGTCTACTGTTGCCTGGTGGGACGTATCTGAAGGCCCAAGTACGTAATCCCTTGTGTAGGCCACGAGAAGGAAAAATTGGCCACTAGGGGCACCCTTTCAACGTCTGGAGTGGTGAGGTTCAGTATGGACAATATAGCAAGATTGGTTTTAAAACCTGATACCTTACTAAAGATGGTTAGCTCTGCCATGACCCCAGGGAGAGAAGTCTGAGGCTGGGTCAAGTAGGAACACGTTGTCTGCGTAGAGAGCCAATTTATGCGATCTACCACGCATTGGCACGCCTAAAATGTCCGGGTGCTGCCGTATATGCACAGCAAAGGGCTCCATATATAAGGCAAATAATACAGGCGAGAGGCGGCATCCTTGTCGGGTGCCCCTTAGAATAGGAAATTGCTGGGATAGTCCCCCATTGATGATGACCATGGCTCTAGGTTTATCATAATTATATTGGATCCACTCACCGAACCTGGGGCCACGTCCGAGTTTCCTTAAAACTGTGTGAAAATACTGCCAGTGTACTCGGTCAAAGGCCTTCTCTGCGTCAATGGAGAGAAGGAGGGCTGGAGTTTTAGAGCGATGAACCTTGTCCAGCAGGTGGCATAATCTCTTAGTATTGTCCCTACATGACCGTTCGGGGATGAACCCGGTTGGGTCCGGGTCTACCAGATCCTAAATGTACGGGTTCAGCCTATGAGCTAGGATACCTGTGAAGATTTTAGTGTCCACGTTTAGTAATGTAATGGATCTATAGGAGGAGCATAGTTGTGGGTCTTTCCACGGTTTTGGGATAACTCACTATACCCAGTTGCATCGTAGGTGGGAGGGGGTAGGATGAGCCCAGCACGTCACACAGCCGGGCCAGCACAGGGGCTAGCTGGGCTGCAAAGAGTTTATTTTAAAAACTGCTCCAAAACAGTCAGCGCCTGGGGCTTTACCCAGCAGCAGCCGGTGTATGCTTGCAAGGACTTCTGTGGATGTGATATCCCTCTCCAAGGTGGCAATGTCTACAGGTGGGATTCGGGGAAGATGGGCGGAGTCCAGATAGTCCTCCATTCCTTTATGGTCAAACTTCTCTGCGAATTATATGTCTGTGTAGAACCTCTGAAACTGATGACGGATCAGCTCTTCTTGGCATGTCAGTGTACCATCAGGCAGCCTTAGCTCTGCCACCTGCCGTTCCGTAACCTGTGTAACGGAGTCTGTGAGCCAGCAGGCGACCCGCCCGGTTTCCCCCAGCTTAGAACTTTTGGTTAGTCCGGAATAGGGCACACTCCACCTTATCTTCATCTAAAGCCCGTAGCTGCTTCTGATGAGTAGCTAGTGGCCTCCTCGTTGCTAGGGACCCAGTCTGGCTCTGTGCCACCTCCAGGGCCATGATGTCATCTTCTAGTTGTTGACGCTTATTCCGGCGTGTGACATTCAGTCTTGCTGCTATTGCTGTGAACTGACCTCTGATGACTGTTTAAAGGTTTCCCAAAGGGTTGTGATATTGGTTGCGGGGGTATCGTTTATAGTTAGAAAGTGGCTTATCGTGTCCTTAATTTCCGCCAAAATATTCTCATACGCTAAAAGTCTTACGCCAGTGTCGTCTACTTGGAGTGTATGTGGGTAGAGCAATGGAGAGCGTGAGCGGGGAATGATCTGAGATTGAGGCCACTCCAATTGCATAACAGGTAGTCAGAGTGGTAATACGTGGAGAGCTGAGGAAGAGGTCTATATGGGCATATGTCTGATGGGCGGCAGAGAAAAAGGAGAATGTTCTATTCGCTGGAGGTTGCCGGCGCCAGATGTCAGTCAGTCCTGCTCCCTCAACCCATTCCTGAAAACCCTTTGAGAAGGCTCCTGTCCGGCCGTATCTCTGGATGGACTTATCTAAGTGGGGATCTGTGACTGTATTAAAGTGTCCACCCACTACAATGTCTTTGTCAGACATCACTAGGATCCTCCCTAATGCATTTTTGAGGAAGCATTCTTGGTGCTCATTTGGCCCATAAATATTAGCTATCGTCAGCCTGCGCCCCTGCATGTCAATTTGCAAGGAGAAAAGCCTCCCAGGAATCTCAACCTGCACCTGGATCACCTTTCCTGGGAAGTTTGTGGCCAGTAAGATCGCCATCCCCACCTGCCGCCCAGGACTCGATGAGTGGAACTGACGGTCAAACCAGCCTGTCCTCAGTCTTTTCCAGTCTGAGCGAAGTGAGTGAGTTTCCTGTAATAGACATATGTCACTCTTCAGGTCTCTAAGCTGCAGTAGAAGGGCCTGTCTCTTCACTGGAGCGTTAAGGCCTCTTACATTAAGACTATGTACGGTTATCATTGGGGAGGTGGATGGGTGTCACTGTATTGTGTGTCGTATGACCAGTGCGTTATGAGTGTCCCTACGCATGAGCCCCTGAATGATGAGGAAAGAAGGTGCCGCACCCTCTGGGTCAGTGTGGGAAGGTTGTAAAAATGAGCAGTCAACATGGGATAACCTATTAACAGCGTTCCCTGTCTTGGGAACAGTCACTAGCAAGTACGGGGGTTTGGACCAGATCATTAGTCCGTTGGTTGTTTGAACACTGCTCTGATAAGTCGAAGCTCCGCCATCCGGTTGTCTAAGTCTATTGTCGCTTTGCCTTTACCATCTTGCGACTGCCTGCTTGAGTTATTCAATAAGCATCACCTTGTAAGCAGGGGGAGATCCCACACAGTGAGCCAGTTCATATTAATGGTCTGAGTCTGCTTCTGATACGCTGTCACGGCTGCGTAGACTTCTGAGTAGTGCCGCCCTCTCCTTTTGGCTCTCCACGTTGTAGGTTTGTGCGATTTATTCTATCGGGTATGTGTTTTCGGGCGTCCCCCGTCTGCTCTTGACGATTGTAGCTGTGATGCTGATTGCTGGGTTTGGTCTCCAAGATGCGGCGGCATCCCATCTAGGCCTTGCGCTTCTTCCAGTGTGCGGATGCTACGGGTTTCATTCTGCCAGGTGAAGTGGAGGCGAAAGGGGTGGCCCCATTTATATCTGATACATTCCTCTCTGAGAAGGTTAGTCACTGGCTGTTGTGCTCTATGCTGTTGCAGCGTTAACATCAATAAGTCCTGAAGAAAGCCGATCCGGGGCCCTGAAACTCAGTTGATGCTGTGTCGCAGTCCACTGCCATTATGACCTCTCGTTTATAATAATGCAGACAGGTTAGTATGTCCTGGGCCTGGCCCGGAGTGCAAGCAGGACGGCCAGCTCTGTGTTCTGTCCGGTACAGTGTTCTACTCCTTCGGTGCAAGGGCCACGTGGCGAAAGATTCGCACCATGAAATCCTCCAGGGCCCCTGTCACTGCTTGTGCCAGCACTCCTTTTATGCGAATGTTAAAGCAATGTGATCTGTTGTCTAGGTCCTCTAGTTGATACTGCAGCTCTTAGTTCTTGTCTTGTAGGGTGAGGAGTTCTCTCCAGTGGCAGTCCAGTTCCTCCTCTCGTGCGTCATATGTCTGTTCCAGCATGTCCACCCGCTGTCCCAGGTCGACCACCTCTCTCTTAAGGTCTTAAACGTCTACTGCTATTTCCTGTTTCAGTGTTGCAAAATCTTCATGTAGAGACCCAAAGAGTTGCTCAATGAATGCTCTTGTTAATGGCGCTCCATCGTCTTCTGATAGTCATTGTTCTGCTGTCATCGGGACCCCAGGTGGGGGTGCTTTTTTGGCAGGGGTTTTATTGAAGAGGCCTTTAAGAGAGCCCTCCTTCTTGTTGTGTCTCTGGGACGCCATTCCTGTTAATCTGTGCCTTATTAAAGGCTTTATCTGGACTGCTGTCCTCCTGTTGCTGCCTCAACCTACTCGCCACCCTAGGACTCCTGTTTGCATTTATATCTTCGGTATTTCACGGATGTGCGGTCAAGTGCAGCCATGTTCCTTCAAACATGCAACGTCTGGCCCCGGCGCGCGAGACGCCAGGGCAGGTGAATCTCCACCGCCGCACCAGCTTCAGTTAGTCCTTGTTCAGCTCGAGCCAGGGCCCGCTCTCAAAACACCATCTTCCTCCCATCTGAGCCTGCCCAACTCTCCAGGTCAGCAGGGCTCTGCTGTTTAGCTGCTAATCTAGGCCGCGCCGGCCGTTGCAGGCCCCGGTCACTTTCACTCTGTGCGACCGCGGCGATCGGTCGCATGCTCCGTCCCCACAGCAGTCCCTGCACAGGCCTTCTCCTTGGCCCCAGCTGGGACTTCTCACCTGGTTCTCCTATCCTGGGTCTTCCAGGTGCTCTCACCAGCAGCCTCACAAGGGCAACCAGGCCTGCTGTGAGCAGGTGAGGACCACTGTTCTCCAGGCGCCCGTCCTCTCTCTTTTACGCTCGTCCTGCACTGCAGCCCGGGTGCGCAATGCTCCGGGGCCCACCCGATGGACAGGGCCAACTGGGTACTACATGCGCATGCCTGTTGCGATCCGCAAGGTCAAGGTGCGGACCTCTTTGTCCTCCGCCCTATGAAGCATCCCCCCAGTTGGGGTTCTTCCTCCATGCTCCCCTATGCTCCAGGATCCACCCGGGCCCCGGCGCCTGCTCCAGCCGGCCCGGTCTCTTCCTCACACTATTCCAGTGGTGTCCAAGCCCACAGCCCAGCGGGGATCACACTCCAGGCTACAGCACCCACTGCGCTGCAGTGTCAGGCTCCCCTGCATGGTGAGCGGGTGGCGGTCCCACTGCGACTGCTCCGGATCTCATCCTACAGGGACTGCAGTCTTCTTGCAGCGCCACCAGCAGCACGCCGCGGCCAGCTCACCTGCCCCTTTGTAAGCCCCCCAGCGGGGGTCACAGCACCCGACAGTGGGACTCCTGGTCCATTTCTAGGCTCCGGTGCCTCCAGGGGACTCAGCGGGCACAGCTGCACCACCGGATGGTGTCAATGGGCGCCCAATTCGGTCTGTTCCACGGACCGACGGCAGAGCTCCGAAGGAACACTCCTACTCAGTGGCCATCTAAGCCACGCCCCCCAGTTAGGAACAGTCCTGAAATACCTAACTATGTAACTTTTTCATGACCACCCGGGCAAATCTTTAAGTGTAAACTCCTCATTAAAACTAACCAGATTTACGCAAATTAATGCTAATCGGGCTTTCTGAGTAAAGTTTTATTAGCTTGTCTGTCCTAGAGAAAGGATGAGCATCCATTTTTGTTACAGTACTGAGACCTCTATAATCTACACAGAACCTCATCTCTCTTTGAGAGTGGGGTTTTCGTACAAGGACTACATGACTAAACCAAGGGCTGTCTGAAGGCTCAGTAACTCCCAGTTCTAGCATCTTTTGCACTTCAGCTTTGACGCATTCCCTGACATGGGCAGATTGCCTGTATATTTTACTTTTGACAGGCAGGCTGTCACTTGTGTCAGTGGTGTGTTCACACCATGTAGTTTGATTAGGAGACAAATAAAAACAGTTCAGAGAACTGACCTAGATTTCTGCAATCTTCCTTTTGTTGCTCAGAGAGGCAGCCTGCCAGTACACCCCCATCTACTGAGACATCCACAGTATTGTGAGAGAAGAGGTCAGGGAGAGGGTCATTCTCTTCTTCCTGACCGTCATCAGTTGCCAGGAGCAGTCATGTCAGCCCTATCATAATAGGGTTTTTAGGCGATTCACATGAAGCTCCCTGTGGAGGCTTCTGGGAGTGCCTAGGTCAGTCAGGTAGGTGACCTCCCTTTTTCTCTCTACAGTAGTGTGTGGGCCGCGCCATTTGCCTTGGAGTACCCTGGGAGCCACTTGCTGGTAAACAGTCAGCACAGCCATCTGGGCATGCCACTGTTTCTGCAGTTCTTGGCTGGCCTGAAGATTTTTGGATGCCATCTTCATGTATTCGGCCATTCGAGATCTGAGGCCCACTACATAGTCCACAATGTCCTGTTTTGGATGCTTGAGAGGTTACTCCCAGCTGTCCTTCACAAGAGCAAGTGGACCCATAACAGGGTGTCCAAACAAAAGTTCAAAAGGGCTGTAGCCACTCTTGAGGCACCTCCTTGTAGGCAAAGAGGAGGCAAGGTAACAGGACATCCCAACTCCTTCTGAGTTTCTCTGAGAGTCCCCTTATCATGCCTTTGAGGGGTTTGTTGAACCTTCCAACTAACCCATTTATTTGAGAATGGTAAGGAGTGGTGAATTTATAAGTGACACCACTCTTTCCACGTGGCATAAAGGTAAGCAGACATGAAGTTTGCACCTCTAATACTATCTCTTTAGGAAACCCAACCCTTGAGAAGATTCCCTTTGGGCCTTAGCCAGTGCAGATGCTGTAGTGATCCTAAGAGGAATGGCCTCTGGATACCTGGTGGCATGGCCCACCACCACCAGTATGAATCTATTTCCAGAGGCAGTTGGAGAGTCCAGGGGGGCAACAATATCTACCCCAGCGATCTCAATAGGTACCCCAACCACTGGTAGTAGAATTAAGAGGGCCTTTAGGGATGCCACCTGACTTGCCACTGGCTTGACAGGTCACACAGGAACCACAGAACTCCTTGGGGTCTTCAGACGTAGGGCCAGTGAAAGTGAGGTACAAGCCTGTCCCAACTCTTGCTTAGCCCCAAGTGGCCTGCCAGTGGTATGTGCATGTGCCAAGGTTAACATGATCTCCCTAAATTTCACCAGGTTTAGTGTCCCTTGCAACTGAATAAAGGAGGCTGTTATCCCATTATACCCTATGGGTACCACTGACATCCCTTGTGCAGCCTCTTGTGCTGCAGCTTGCTACCTTAAGTTTTCCAATGTGGGACAGGTTTGCTGTTCCCGTCTGAGTTCCTCCCTGGTGGGCCCCCTAAACCCAAGATCTCAGCTGTGTCAGCTTTGAGCTCCTCTAGCGTAGGTTCCACCCAAGGAGTAGATTTCTCTCCCTCAGGAGTAGAATCCTTACTAGAAGCTTGAGCGGGGGTATATGTTTACCCTGATTGCCTTTCTTTTTAGGGGTCATTGCTCTGGGCTCCAGGGCTTCCTGTTCTCTTTTCTTTTTGGCCTGTGCTCTGGTCATGGCAAAGATGTGCCCAGGGCTGCCCAGCATTGCTGCATGGGCATCCAATTCCACTTCAACCCAAGCTAAAGTCTCCAAGTCATTACCTGTCAGACACTCTACAGGTAGATCAGAGGACCCTGCAACCTTTTTAGGGCCAGTAACCCCCCCACCCCAGGCTAAAGTCAATAACTGCCATGGAGTGGCACACAGTGGTATGGTGAGCATCAGTCACGTGGTACATGTAACCAAGAAGGTGTTGTTCCAGTGACACCAGTTTTTCAGTCACCATAGTAACACTGGCACCTGTCTCTGTAGGCTGCAGCCTCAACACCATTTATTAGAGAATGCTGCCTGTACTTAGCCATATTAAGTGGACAAGCAGCTAGGGTGGCAAAGTCAATGCCACTCTCAGAGGCCCACTCAGCCTCAGCGTTCCCCTTGACTACCCCAGAGCTCACTACAGTCCCCAAGGTGAGCCCAGCTATACTTTTGGACTGACTTCTATTATTACCACTACTATTGCTATTGCTAGGGGCACTAAGGGTACTAGTAGTAGTAGTGGTAGAAGGCTTTGTGCTCTTTTTAGGACAGGTTCATTCACCTGCCCTATGGCCTTGTTTTCTACAGATGTAGCACCAAGGTTTCTTGTGGGAAGGGGAAGAGGACTTATATCCCCCAGAAGAGTTTTGTGGGCCTGATGAAGATTCTTTTCCTTGTTTTTGTCCCCACCCATATCCTGATTCTTTCCTGAATCCTTCTTCTTGTGGGCACCCCCTGTGGGAGCTTTCCTACCAATCCTGGTGCGGACCCATTTGTCTGCCTTCTTTCCTAATTTTTGGGAAGAGATTAGATCAGAGTCTCTCTTTGAATCAGATTGCACTTTGCTTCCATGCAGTCAGCCTTCTAGAGCTTTAACAGAGCAGTCCAAAAAATCTATAAAATCCTGGAGGGACTCCTTTTTAGTCTACCTGAACTTGATTCTATATTGCTCAGTGATTAGCCCAAATCCATCTAAGAGTGCATTGCTGAGTGCTGCGTAATCATTTGCATCTACTTCTCTGACAGTGAGGAGTTTCTCTCTGGCTTTGTCAGAGGAGAGCCACAGGATTGCCGCCCACTGTCTCTGAGGGACCCTTTGTACTTTACAGACATTCTCTAAGGCAGTGAACCACTTGTGGATGTCATTTCCCACCTTGTAAGGTGGAACTATCTTAATTAGGTTCCTAAAGTCATAGGAGTTGATATTGCTGCCACCATGGGGAGCTAGCCCCAAATTCTGTCTCTCCCTCTCCACTGCTAAGGCCTCCCTATCTAGGGCTAACTGCTGCTGCAGTCTCGGCCTCACCTCCTCCAATCTCAGCTTCCTGAGTTCCCTATCTAGAGAATCTTCCCCTGAGGTGGAGCAGTGGGTCCCATCAGATACTGATGAGACATTGGTATTGACAGAGGAGGACCTGTCCCTCCTCCTGGGGACTCTCTGAACTATCCCTCTAGGAGTAAAAGTGGGCCTACTTTACTGTCTCCCCCCTTTTCATTACATGCAGTGCTCCTAATAGGGCTGTGGTGTACCAGAGATTCTTCCTGACCCTCTCCAGAGTAGCCTAATCTACCCTGTCTAAGGTTGGGGGGTGGGGGGGGTCATCCTCGACTATCTCCTCCCTCTGGATACATGAGTTGTCCTGGTCAGCCTGGAGGAGTAACCCCAGAAGTAGTTGGGATTTCTCCCTGTCATCCGCTTCCTGGAAGCGCACATCTCCCACAACTCTTGAAGAGTGCAGCTCTCATATTGCGAGTCTGGGACCTGAGTTGTGTTTTCCACTGAAGACATCTTGCTAGAATGGTGTGAGGGCACTGGGCTACTCTAACAACTACACTCCCTGAAAGTTTGGAGAAAGGACTACGCTAGACCCCCCAACTCACCCAAACTAAGTGACTAGTGATCCTGATCACTAAGTGCAGTGTGCTCCTAAAAACTATCAGTGGACTTTCCTGTGGAACGTTACTAGTGACAAAGTGGTAAGGCAATTGCAAGTGTCTTATTCCATCGCCTCAACACTAATGTAGGAAGCTGGCCTGGTGTGTGGTGGACACCTATTGTGAGACCACCCTATACAAGGTCCAGGTATCCCCTATTAGTGAAGTGTAGGCAGTGTCTAGGAAGCCAGGGCTCTCTAGAGGTAGCTGTGGATGAGCAGCCAAGACCTATCTAGGAGACATGCAAATCTTATGCAATACCACCATAGCCACACAACAACTTATCACACATGAAAGATCCACACAGTGTTACAAAAATAAAGGTACTTTATTATAGTAACACAACACTAGAACACTTATAGGCAGTCCCCCCCCCCCCCCAACTTGAGGTAAGTACACACTAATTATATACACAATAGCAATCAGTATATAGTATAGAAACAACAAGCATTGGCAATACATAGTAAAAAAATAGCAAGGACCCCAGGGAGCGGACCAAACCATATAACAAGAAAGTGGAATGTGAAATAAATTCCCTACCCAAGGATGTGGATTTGTTAGAGGGGAGCTGGAGGAACTAGGAACCCCAAGAGTGAGTACCAGAGTGAACCCCAGTGACCAGGAGAGCAGAGGTAAGTACCTGGTTTTTCCAAGGTCTAACAGGATGATTTACAAAATGGATTGGACGAGAAAAGGACCAGACAGAAAGAACCCAATGGAGGGTTCCAGTAGAAGAGGACCTGCAAAAGAAGGGGACAAAGTCCAGTCCACGATGGAGTGTCCATTGGGGGGCAGGAGCCACTACCCACCCTTATGTGTATGCAGAACCAGGTCGAAGTGGGGGAGAAGAAAACCACCTGTGGAGTGCCGGAGCTGAAGAGGAGTCCTTGGAGCAATGCAGATGGTGTCCCACTTCAGTTGTCGGGTTGCAGATGGTCAGTGGTGCAGGAGGACCAACAATAAGCCTTGACTAATGTAAGACAAACAAAAGCATAGTTGCAAGGCTGAAGAGGACCAGCTAGGCCCAGGGGACATGACCCTTGGAGGGGAACCCAAGGTGACCCTCAGCAATCGGGAGAGCCAACAGAAGCAGAAACAGCCCCCACATGCAACCCACTGACAGCAGGCACAATAAGTCTCAATAAGGCCCAGTCAGCACAGCTGAAGAGTCCCACGTCTCTGGAGCAGCAGAGAGGAGAGACTGTGCTTGGCAGGAGGTTGTGCTGGGGGCAAGGGCTACACAGAGTCTGAAGATCCCTTGGAGGAGGAGTAAAAAAGCCTTAGTCGCTGCAAGAGTTGCAGTGCACAGGGGTACTATGTCCTGCAAGGAGAGGCAAGGGCTTACTGTCTCCCAATTGGCCAGCTGCAGAGATGACCAAAGGGACCACTCCAGACCACTACCTGCAATGCCGGATCCACGCAGTTCCAGAGGAGAGCATATCCATGCAACTGGTTGTCATTGCAGTTGATGCCTGCAGATGCAGGGGAGTGATTGCCTTCACTCCAAGGGAGATTCTTTCTTGCCTCTTGGTGCAGGCTGAGGTCTCGCCGACCTCATAGGATACACATTCGGGGAAATGTTGTAGTTGCTGGAAGGAGCTGGAGAAACAATGTTGCAAAGTGGCGTCATCGCTCCAGTTGCAGATTGTCGGTGCCTGAAGAGTCCATTTGCGGTTCCAGTGGCCAGAAAATGAAATAAACGATGCAGAGGAGTCCTGGTGGAATCCTATACATCGAATCTGGGGATGCACCCTCAGGGCAGTCCCTAAATAGCCCTGAAAGGGGGTTTGGCCACCTAGTAAGGTGACCACCATCAGGGGGGGACTGTGACGTCCCCTGCCTGACCTGGCCACTCAGATGCTCCTAGAGGCCTCTGCACATCTTGGTTTCAAGATGACAGAATCAGGTAGTCAGCTGGAGGAGCTCTGGGCACCACTGTTAAGGTGGTGATGGACAGAGGAGTGGCCACTCCCCTTTCCTTTGTCCAGTTTCGCGCCAGAGCAGGTACCGGGGGTATCTGGACAGGTGCAAACTGGCTTATGCAAGGAGAGTACCAAATGTGCCCTTCAAAGAAAACCGGTGGCTTTGGGGAGGCTACACCTTCCAAGCCTTGTTACACCTATTTCCAAGGGAGAGGGTGTTGCCTCCCTCTCCCACAGGAAATCCTTTGTTTTATCTTCCTCTTCCTGAGCTGGTCAAGCTGCGGGAGGGCAGAAACTTGTCTGGGGGTGGCAGCAGCGCGGGCTGCCCGGAAAACCCCAGAGGACTAGTAGGAGCATGGAATCATGCAACCAGCAGTATTGGGATATGATTCTGACATGTTTGATACCAGACATGCCCACGTTCAGAGTTACCATTGTGTAGCTGGATGCAGATGGACATCTGTGTCCGGTACACGGGTAAAATGGCTTCCCTGCACTTACGAAGTCCATTGTAGTGGAACTGGAGTTAGTAGGGACACCTCTGCTCATGCAGGGTTACCCTCACACACAGGGACCTGCACCCTGCCACGATTTCCGGGGCAGAACCAATGCCATCAAAAGCCTGGCGGAAGCACTGCGCTATCAGAGACACAGAGAAGGACAAAGCCGCCATGGAACCGGAACTGCAAGGCTTCCCGATGCTCTTCTACGCCATGATATACCTGAAACACCAATGCCGACGAAGACAACAGTGAGTACAGCCGCCTAGCACACAAGGGAGGGAGGAAAAGGAGAGTGACACACACACACACATGCACAACACACATGATTTACACACACACCATTCACACGCACACCATACACCCAACCAGCTGCAGACGAAAAACAATAGTACACAACACACTGCATAATAATGCTAAGACAACAAGAAGGCAGTAATGAGAATGTATTGAATGGGAAGAGCCACCAAATGAACTAAAAGAGATATGTACAAAGGTCCACAAAGGGCCAATGCCCAGTCTAAAGTACAAAGGGGCCACAGGGCACAGTCCAAGGCCCAACTTGTTTCCTAACATCATCCGCACAGAAATCTCAGGTGGATGACTTGCCCACTGCTTCTGGAGGAGGCTCCTTGTACAGCAGTCCCAGGAGGGTGGCCTACATGCCCTCTGCTGGAGGGGAGGGCTGCACTGTCTCATCTGAAGGTGAGGACTGCACTGTCAGCAGGTGAAGGTGCCTCCTGGGCAACCTCTGCTGGAGGTGAGGGTTGCACTGTCTCAGCAGGTGAAGGTGCAGTCTCTGCAGGAGAAGTGGGCTGCACTGCCTCAGCTGGATGTGAGGGCTCCGTGACCACTAGTGGTGGTGTCACCCTGCCAGCCTCTGCTGGAGTCGAGGGCTTCATCCCCTTCATGGCAGGAGGTGCGGGCTCCTTCCCCTTCATGGCAGGAGTCGAGGGCTTCTTCCCCGTCATGGCAGGAGGTGAGGGCTCCTTCCCCTTCATGGCAGGCGTTGAGGGCTCCTTCCCCTTCATGGCAGGAGTTGAGGTCTCCTTCCCCTTCATGGCAGGGGGTATGGGATCCTTACCCTTCCTTGCTGGTGGAGTGGGATCAGTCACTGTCTTGCCTCCACGACTAGGAGGTGCCTCCACTGTCCGTGTGGACTGTTTGGCTGAGGTGCTGGGCTGGTTCATTGGGACCCTGCTCTTGCGGGCAGGACAGGGGAGGGGGAGGGAGCAGAGGTTGAGGGGAGTGGTTGTTGGAGGTGTATGTTGCTGGGCTTGGGTGCAGGTGCATGGGCAGTGTGCATGCCTGAGGTGGATGGGTGTCGGGTGTCTTGAGTGCTTGCGTTTGTGTCCTTCAGGAGGGGGGACAGACAGGGTGGGAGAGGACGTAGGGGACGCATGCATGGATGTTGTGGCGGTGTCTGCTAGTGAGGTGTGTGTGCTGCTTGGTGTGGTGATGCTGGTGGTGGATGTTGATGCAGTGCATACAGGTGGGAGTGTGGACGTCTCTGTGACGGAGGAGGAGGGGGAGACAGTGGAGGCAGTGGATGTGGTTGTGTGTGCTACTGTCTGGTGTTTGCATGAGTGCTTGTGGACTGAAGTGTGGTGCCTGTGTTTGACTGTGCTATTCTTGTGTGATGTCTTGTGTGCATGCCCGTCTGTATGTGTGCATGGGATGGGTTGGGGTTGAGGAGAATGGGACTGGGAAGTGGTAGTTGGAGGGGGGACAGTAGGAACAGGGACAATGGCTGCCATCAGAGCGGAGGCCTTAGCCTGAATCGATCTCTGTTGTGCCGCCAATCCACTGTGGATGCCCTCCAGGAATGCATTGCATTGCTGCATCTGGGATGCCAGCCCCTGGATGGCATTCACAATGATTGACTGCCCTACAGAGATGGATCTGAGGAGGTCAATAGCCTCCTCACTCAGGGCAGCAGGGCTCACTGAGGCGGGGCCTGAGGTGCGTGGGGCAAAGGAGATGCCCACCCTCCTGGGTGAGCGGGCACGGGCAACTCGCTGAGGGGCTACTGGGAGAGTGGTGCTGGTATGGGGGGGTGGATTTACCTGCAGCTGGGGTGGTCTCAGAGGTGTTCCTCACCACCAGGGAGCTTCCATCAGAGGAGATATCTGAGTCAGTGTTGTCAACTTCTGTCTCCACCGTGGTGCTCCCCTCGCCCTCGAGTTTAATTCACAAGTATAAAATCAATTCAAATACAGAATTTCCAAGCTAGCATGAAGGAAAGTTTCAATTCCATGAAGGATACCTACCTTATTAAAATAATAAACAAATTAAAAAAGGGTCATGCACTTGTTAGTACCTTGCTTTCTGGAAGGCTGTAAGCCTTATGCCAGACCTCTGTAGATACCACAATAGCTTATTTTTATATGTCCTATCAACATTTAGTAGTGGCAGCAGGCGCCATTTGAAAATGGTTGGGCGTGAAAGTTGTGGATGAGTGTAATGTCGCAGGCAAGCATGATGGACAAAAGAGGATGTTCTCATGCAAACAAAAATTGAAAAAAGGAGTAGCAAATGGTGCATTTTAAAGGACATTTGTGAAAGCAAAAAGGGTCATAAGTGTGAATGTTTGGTCTCGTAATATTTGAACACATTAAAAACTGTCCATATCTCACTGCATTAAGTATGTTCAACAATCGGTGTGCAAAACAAGGATTTAATTTTCACTGATTTTCTACTCTTTTCTGTCTGTATGCAGTCAAAGCTTTGTGTACATGCTGTGCAACCTGGTTGTGCTTCTCTGTTTTGTTGATTAATGGTTGGTGCACTGTAGGCAGACTGTTGCCTACCCAGCCACCTTTGCCTCCCACCAAACTGTCTGTATCGAGTGCAGCATATTTGCTAAACCTAGTGGTCAGAAGAGCAGCGAGCAAGATACTTCAAAGGGAAAGCTGGCTGAGATTACTTCTCCCAATGTTTACAGCCCAAGCCCATATGTGTCATCATGGCCATTCATTTATTCCCACCACCCGCCCCATGTAATGCTATTTGTATTTAACCACCAGATCCATCTTGACAACTGACTCCATTTTGTGTTTAACTTAGCTTCATACACCGTCACCGTCCGGTATTTTTCTGTGCACAGCTTGTGCAACATGTTTTCACTCTTTCTCCACAGGGCAAGTAAATAACATGGGGGAGTGAGGGAAAGATAAGGATGTCCTAGAAGAATGTTTATCGTACAACATGGAACATTTTGGTCTTGGGAGCGCACCTTGGGATGTGGCCAATCTCTAACGTGTTCTTTCAACACAGACTGGTACAGACTTACAATATGGGAGGGGGAAGTTTCTAGAATTCTCCTCTCTAGCTTGTTTAAGGTATTTAAGAGGGAAGCTTGATTACTGTGGTTAGACAGAACTCATTCCAGGAAAGGGATGCTTTTGCCCGGTTCACATGGAGTGTTGTTTTCTCTCTTTCGGCAGTCGTCTCGGTTCTCGACTTGAAGTTGGCAGGGAGATGATGGTCCTATCTTGCCCCATGGTGATGCATTTTTATTTCTACTTTATTTTTTTTAGCTTTGCATTGTGAATCAATATTTAATCACTGTATATGTAGATATATTATCCATGTTTGAAGTAGTGTATTTTCATTGTTTGTTTCCATGGTTTCCACTATTTATCTGCTGCTGTGATTATTTTCAGAAATGTATTCAGGTTGCTGCATTTGACCTGCATGCTTTTCCTTTGCGAACCTTGCAAAGTGGTTTAATAAATGTATCACTCAGACTAAGAGTGCTAAGTTGTTGGCATTCCTTTTATTTGTTGTTGTCTCAGTCTGAAGTAAATCAAAGCACCCCATCAAACACAGCATCTGTTACTCTGCCCATGTTTATGGGCCCACTCCTGACAAATGGTTTGTATTCTAGAGACTATGGCCCTCATTACAACCCTGGCGGTCTTTGACCGCCAGGGCTGTTTTGTCCGAAGCACCGCCAACAGGCTGGCGGTGCTTCACTGGGAATTATGACCGCGGCGAAAGCGCTGCGGTCGCACCGCCGGGACCGGTGGTTTCCTGCCACTTTTGTCCCAGCGGTTTAAATCCCCCAGGGCAGCGCTGCTTGGAGCCCTGCCCAGGGGATTACGAGTCCCCCTTCCGCCAGCCTTTTCATGGCGGTTTGAACCGCCATGAAAAGGCTGCCGGAAAGGGGAGTAGCGGGCCACTGACATGGGCAGTGCAGGGGCCCCCTGCCACGGCCCCATGCAGCTTTTTACCGTCTACATAGCAGACAGTGAAAAGCGCGATGGGTGCAACTGCACCCATCGCACAACCACACCACTGCCGGTTCCATTTGGAGCAGGCTCCTGTGTTGCGGCCCAGCGGGGATCTCCAAATAGACCCCGCGGGAGTGCGGCTGCATTGCGATTGCCACCAGCCAAGGTTGCAATGAGGGCCTAAGGGCCTGATTACAAGTTGGTCAGTCTTGGCACTGACATGGCCACAGCACAGGTTATACCGCTGCAGTGTTGGCAGTCCGACCACCGTATTACGATACATGCGGTTACATAGATGAGACTGCAGTGATCCCGCCCACATCACCAGTAAATCTAGACTCGGGCATTGGCAAGATAGGCCTTTGTGCCTGTCAGGAGGCTGACTGCCAGTGTTATTGCCAGACCAATTTTGAGGTAGCTTTCCGCTGACATGACTGTCGCGGTCCAACCACCACATCTGAGCTGGCAGAAAGAGAGAGCTATAAGGTTGAAAATCATGTGTACTCATCTTCACGCATCCTGTGCTGCCATGGAGCTGGTTGTACACGCACTTCCACTGTTTGTGCTGCTCAATGACTCCCAAAACTGATGCTGTTGTGTGCACAACAGACCATAAGCTAAACACGTATGCGTTTCCATCAACTCCACAGCAAATAGATGCCCCACCATGGACTTGGCGTAGGGGCTGTGGCCTGAGGGCCAAACATATTTTGTGGGCCCCTGTTAGGCGTTGTACTCAATGTATGACCCAGTCACAGCCCTATAATGTCCTCTTTGGACATGACACTGACACTGCACAGCCACACTACAACAATTGGTATGTGTGCACATCCCATAATCAGGAATAGTGATGTGTCTATAACATTGTGTCACACAACAGTCACTCCTCATCAATATCATGTCTACAAATCTAAGTGACACCATCACATTGCTCACATGTCATGGCCTGTCATGATATAAAAGAAACATTTGTAAGGATGTGCAATTTGAACTGAAACACACGTTCTCTGCTAAATCTCTGCAATGGACTTCCACATATCACCCACATTTCAAGATAATGTTACGTAAATGGAATGCAAAATAATTAGTGTGAAAAAGATTCAAAGGCCACAAAGTAAAGAATCCCTGCAGAGTAGGAACGCTTCCACCAGGGGGACCCCTGGAAGGCTGGTACCCTGGGCCACATTCCACTTCGCACTTGCCTGAAATGCACTATTTGCACAGGAACTGTGGCTTGATATATATCAGGGACAACCAATAGTATAACCAAGTGCCATGCATATATGGGAGATGTGTCAGTGCAAGTTATGAAAGGAAATACAGCATTAACAGCATGGGTCACACATTTAGATAAAGTATGTGTAAGGTACACGTGCATTAAAATGTATACAAAAGTATGAACATTGAACACCCTCTGTGTGGTACACAAATCTCTAGCTTGCACACATTAAACAAATGCCCAACCCACATCATTGGGAGAAAAGGACCCCAATTGATGTTAACACTGGCCAAGCCAAGATAACACACTTAACATATGAAACATCACCCAAAACAGTGTCAGCCCCTTTGGATTACATCCCACAAATCCATCCACTGAATATTTCCCCTTGTGCTGGGTGACTCCACCTCTGGTTCCAAGGTCAGATTATACCAACCACATCAGGGTGAAACAAACTGCTTGATCATTGCACTCAGCCATGTGTTTTGCTTAAAAGAGCATATTGGTAGTGGACTGTGTTCTTGGTCATTAGAACAATAGGTAAGGCACATCAGCATGCAGCTACTACCAGACCCACACAAACAATAATTATTCTTGTGTGTCGCACATGGGCCACCCCCAGTATTCATGGGGAGATGGCTGCCTCTACCACACAAAGATGCCAATGTAACATACATCAATCTGTCCAGGACTCAACCCTGGAGCTGCTGTGATTCCCTCAACTCCCCCTTCAAGCTCCGGGTAGGCCACTGTCAATATGCGGGCCATTAGGGGAGTTTAAGGGTCTGGTGTGCCCATTGTCCATGTTGGGAGGACAGGCTAAGCTGGACCTCCGTGGTCTTCAGGGCCAGCATCTCAGGTCCTCCCACCTTTTCTGACAATGCACGCTGCGCCGGTGATAGATTCCAAGGGTCCATACCTTCCTGTTGATGGCTCTCCAAATGGCTTGCTTCTGATTAGCGTTGACCTGTTAAGCCAACACAGTAGCGAAGTAACGTGTATTTGACCATTCCAAGGCCTAGATGTGTGAGATACAGGCAAACACACAACTTGGTGGGTAGATGTAGCAATAGACATCATGTGAGCAGTGCAGAGCCAATAGATAACCTGTAGGTGTCATTCATGACATCAGTAGTTTAATTTGGGGATACCAGGACAGCATCAAGATAGGTAGGCAGACACGTCTCCTAGTTAAGCATGGTTTGTACATTGCTTAGTCCATGATGAGTGAACATCAGTTGCCTCATGGTAGTTGTAAACATGTCACTTTCTAACTCCCAACACTAGACAAATGGTAAACTCCATGATGAGTGAACATCAGTTGTGACATGGCAAACAACTGTATTTGGGCAGGAACTCAATAGCCTCTTGCTTTGAGTTACAGAAACAGGGCCCCATGGTAGTTGTAGTCATGTCAGTCTCTCTACATCCTAATACTCGACAAATGGTTAGCCTTACATACCTGTTGCCACATTACTGTTAGGTTGGACCATAAATCCAACTTATACATATTGACACATACCATGGGTCCTGGGATTATGTTTTGATATTAAAACACTTACAGACCCCATTCCAACAAATGGCATGTAATGGAGATTGATACCTGTGATGTTGTGTACAATAATACACATTGACAATCTAAGGTCTCTGATATTTTAGTTATTGCATGTTAAGAAAGTAGATTAATAACACAGTGGCAGAAGCTAAGATGTGAGCATACAGGACATTGAAGTTTTGTGACAATTTCTGTGGTGTAATTTACTAGTCTGTGCTCCCCCAGCTATTCCTGTCAAGCCCTCAGTATGTAGGATGGCCAAGACCTTCTTCTCTCAAGGAAAGAGTTGTAATAAGTTGCTGGGAGGACCACCACCATAGGCCAGGGAACGTACCTTCCCCCTCTGGTCATTCCACCTCTTCCTAAAATCCTCCTTTGTGCACAAGGTGGTGCCTACATCATTCACTCGGTTGACTACCTTTTGCCACATTTCCATTTTGCTATTGAGAGGGGTATGTTGGACTTATAACGTCTACTCTTATAATTTCATCCACCGTGACTCTTAACTCATCTTCAGAAAAACATGGATTTTTAGAACGTGACATGACTGTAAATTAAAGTGGGTGACAAGGACTAAGAAACAAGACGTGATACTGGGAATTTTTTTTAAAGTTTGTTAAAGGTGTTAGAGGGGATAGGAAAAAAAGGTCTTCCATATCTCACAAAAATGAAACTATGATGTGTGGTCTCTGTCTTGCTCTGCTGCAGTGGAGAGGCAAAGGATCATGGTCTGTGATGGAGTGTTTTATGATGTGATTTGAAGGTGTGTCCACTTGGCCAGTGGACGTCATCTATGTTGTTTCTGAATCCATTCAATGGGCACTGTACTGGTGCTTTGCTTTGCTGAGTGTACCGCAGTGATCAACAGCTTCAAAGGGGCTGCAGTGTCAACTGTGTTTTTGTAATAGGCTTGGCGGTTGGCCGCGGCCATGATGGTGTCGGAGTATGCACTGCCAGCATTGCATCCAGCCGCGCCGCTGGCAGGCAGCAATATGTCGACACATTCGACAGTTGCGCCTATACACATCTTAATACAGAAGGCAGGAGAGAACCAGCACAACAGTCTTCTTGGGGCTGGCACCACGTTGGACCGGCGGACCCACCGACATAACTCGTAATCAGTCCCTAAGAAAGACATCACTGGCCCACTCTTTACTGCTCCTTACCATGTAAAAATTCAAAAGTCTGTGTTGAAGCTGATTCCGCAGGTTTCTTGATCCTGCTTCCACCCATGGGATCAATTTGCCTGTTTATGCCTGGATTGTAAGAAACACCCAGTGGACCAGGGGCTTTCACAACTTAGCAGCGCTGTGGCTTAGCTGCAATTCAGGATGGAAATTAGATGTAATTTGTTTTTTGTCCAGAATGAATCTTAGACAAGTTCAAATGAACGTGTAACATGGGCCATGTCACAGAGAGTTTTAAGGCCATATGTTAAAAAGTATTTTTGCGGTCGGAAATGGCCTGATTTCCAGAATTGAGCTGTTTCCGACCGCAGAAATGCTTTTACATATGACAGAGGACAAATTGTGATTCAGTAACATGTTACCAATCGCAATTTGTGTTGAATGATTTGGTATTTGTAAGGGACGTGTTTAGGTCATTCCTTCCAAATACCCAATTACAGTGTTATGTATGAACCGAATTACAGTTGCAAAAACAATTTTTTACGAACGCCACATGGGTGGTGGTAACCATTTGTCATTAGGACCCCCAGGGACCCCTTCCAATTTGTGCATTT
Source organism: Pleurodeles waltl (assembly GCF_031143425.1). Taxonomy (NCBI): domain Eukaryota; kingdom Metazoa; phylum Chordata; class Amphibia; order Caudata; family Salamandridae; genus Pleurodeles; species Pleurodeles waltl. The sequence continues at coordinate 715,008,837 of NC_090446.1, forward strand.
TGAAACAAATAATTTTAAGAGTATATATTGGTCCAGGGGACGAGTACCTACTTAAAAAAATGAAACTTAAACATTTCATTTTATTTTTTGACACATCCTGTTTTTCTTTAAGGAAAATCTACTGCATTTAAAAAAACAAATAAATAAAAATTGCTTTATTATAAAGTAGTCACGGACAATGGTTGCCTGCTGACCCCAGCAAGCCACCATCCCTACGATACCTGCATTCATTTTGGGTCATGAACTACGACCTACCTCATTATCATTCATGACGAAGGTTGATTTGTGACTCAATAGGAATCACTATTTCAAACCTATATATTTTCTTTCATTAGGAATTGTGATTATCTTTAGGGGGAGAGTTATATGCAAAAGTGTCTGTGCCTGGTATTAGGTGGCATATGCATTTGGGACTAACCTTTTGATGCAGAGCTTTGTTTATTACGGAGAGGGCTGTGTGTACAAGTCACTTAATCTACCAGTCCAAGGAATGTGTGGTCTGGAGTGTAACACACTGCCCTGCTCAGAAAAAAAGTTGTAAATTAAAGAAGCTCGGGCCTTTTAACACCTAATACGTTTAATAGGGTAGTACATACTTGGTTGTAAACAGTGCTTTGGGGTGGAGTTGTATGCAGAAGTATGTCGACATGGAATGTATTGTTTGTTCACTGGGATAATGGCCTTAAGATGCAGACCTTTGTTTAGGGGAGCTACTGTGTGTACAGGTGACTTCATGTACCAGAATATAAGTATGGTGGAGCACTGAAGTCTTCATGCTAAGTTTTGAAGTCGGAGAGAAACTTGAATACTAAAAAGGCTCAGGCCTTTTTAACACCTAGTAGGTCTAGAGGGAAGTAGACACTGAGCTCTTAAGCTTTGCTTAGGAGGAGAGTTGCATGTAGAAGTGCCTGGTATAAGGTGATGAGTGCACTTGGGGACTGGCATTTTGCTGCAGAACCTACTAGTACAAGGTATGTATGACCTGGGACGGTAGTGTACACACTAAGCTATGTTCAGGGGGCAACTTGTTTATTAAAGCAGCTCTGGCCTTTTAACACCTAATATGTCTAGTAAGTGAATACCCACTTGTAAGCTTTACTTAGGGGGAGAGTTGTATGGTGAAGTACATCGGCCTGGAATTAATTGATGAGTTCACTGGGAGAATGGCATTTTGATGCGGACCCTTTGTATAGGGAGGCAACAGGTAACTTCATCCACCAGTACATGGTATGTGTGGTAGGGGACTGAAGTATTCATGCTCAGTTCTGCTCTGAGAGAAACTTCAATGTAAAAGAAGCTTAGTCCTTTTGGCTCCTAATGTGTCTAGTAGGGGACTAAACCCATAGGTCCTGTTTTTGATCCTGGCAGAGGTGTAACTCCATCACAACAGTCACGGATATTCTGGCCGCTGAAATATAAATCCCATTATATCCAGTGGGATTTATATTTTGACGCACAGGATATCCGTCACCATTGTGACGGAGTAACCCCTCTGCCAGGATCTAAATCATGTCATAAGTTCTGAGATTCCTTTAGGAGGACAGTTGTGTGCAGAAGTGGATGTGCCTCGTATTAAATGATGTGTGCACTTGGGAACTGGCCTTTTGGTGCAGAGCTTTGCTTAAGGAGAGAGCTGTGTGCACAAGTCATTTCACCTACAAGTAAACTGAATGTATGACCTGTACTGAAGTGTTCGAATTCAGCTCTGCTCAGAGAAAAACTTGTATGTTAGAACACCTAATGTGTCTAGTAGGGGACGAAACACTTAATTGTGAGCTTCCTTTAGGAGGAGAGTTGTATGATGAAGTGGGTGTGCCTGGCATTAGGTGATGTGTGCACCTTGGGACTGGCCTTTTGATGCGTTGTCATGTTTTATTTTGCATTTTATTCTATTAGTTTCATGGATATTATATTTTAAACAGTTTATGAAGACTGCTATAAAAAGCAAAGAAAGTAAAACCATTTTCACCTCTGCAGCAGTCAGTCTTCTTCCAATATCAGTTTGTTAGAACTAAAGGCAATCCGATTATCCTTTAGAGACTTCCTACTTTTTTGCCAGAAAAACTGATTTAAACACTGTTGGAAAACGTGTTAACAGTGTATGATCTCAACAAGGTAAGCAGTGTAGGGTCCAAGCAAGTATGTGAAGAAGCAATTAAGGTGTGCATGTGTGTTGTAGATGTCTACCTACAGCTTTTTTAGTGGGTGAGGAGAACGCAACATTGGATCTTCTCAATGGGATATTGAGAACTGCTCTCAGCTATAATCTGTGGATGAGCCACTCCACACATTTTTTGTCAGTAGAAAGAACACGAAGTGCAGAATGTTTGGTCCCTCAAATCCCCAAGAAAAGATCCAAGAAACGCACACCATCACTGATTTGTAAAAGTATCATGCTTTTACCCTCATTCCTTTTTTCAAGGGGTTGTTAAAAACATTTTGATTTGAAAGGCTCATGTGATTCTCATTGTCGTGGACAGGGCTAGAGAGCGATGATATATATATAGGATATTTATGCCTTTAGGTGTCTAGGGTCTTAGTCGACCCCCAAAGGGGAGAACATTTCAACATTCTACAGTTTGTGATTTTGCTTAATGATAAAAGATGGAATATTGAAATGGTTAGTCTTTCTGCTTGTTTTCACTTGCCTGATCACAGCTGGTCGTTTAAACTATCAGCAGTTTCTACATTCTCAAAAGAATTACACACTCATATTTCCTCCGGTCCCTTTCCATGTTCCCACATGTGACCAAGACCTAGCCTTGACGTGTTTCCTGTGTGAGAGGAACGTAATTGAACTACATCACTGAGACATGCAATCCAGACATCCATCTACACAGTGTTGTGTTTTAATAGCACTGTGTAGTTGGTTCATGCCTCGGCCCTCTCAGCCCCCTCCTCCTCCTCTTTCCATGAGGAGCTTTAGACGAGGCCGAGAGGGCTATCCCGCACACTAGCAGTGCTCCTGAAAAAACTAAAATCATGTTTTCAGGAACACTACTAAATTTAACGATGCACAGTTTCAAGACAGGGAGGCAAAGTGCAGAACGTCGGGCTTCACAGGAGACAGGCAAGCTGCGTACTGGAGCTCCTGACAAGGAACCACCAGTATGTGTTTGTCTATCAGTTGTGATAAAAGCATACTAAATCTAGTACCCTTTAGTCGGCTGTTATTTTTTCCACAGTCGTAAGAAATGTTAATTTCAGCGTCATGGAAAAAACAGATGTCCTACACGCTTTGGAGAATCAGGTTAATTTCATGTTGTCAGGTTAATTTCATGTTGTCTGACCATTCCTGTGAGCCCTTTTTGTGTCTGAGTAGCTGATAGGTATAGGATGTTTGTTACAATCAAAGGCGTTGCTGGGCTTTTTGTAGTCTGCAGATTTTGAAGGTAGTACTTCGAGCAGTCTTGAAGCACTAAAGAAAGCAGGGTGCCTTGGTCTGAAAAACACTAAAAAAGTGGGCTTTATGTGTTTCTTAATGCCCTGCGCAGCCTTTTACACATGCTTTCTACTGGTAACCAGGAATGAGAGGGAAACCCTTTCAATGCACTGGTGTTCAGTGTTTGCTTGTGTGTTCCCATCTTTCACTTGGTGCCTAAGTTGATCTGCAAGATGAATAGAAAACCATGTACTCTGAACCTACTGATCCCTGTGTGGCAAGAAATATTTGGTTCATGGATCTGATCCGAGCGACCCACAGTCCAGGAATTGCATTCATGAACAGTTCAGACCTGGAAATAAGTCTGTGTGCTACATTACAAATTTGTATCGATCATTTAATTCTTAAGGGTCTTGAGCACCTAGAACACAGACATCTTGAAATTCCTCCAGCCTTTGTGAAAATACTTGCGCAAACAAGAGCTTTTGACCAATAGGGCTTTGCTGAAAAGGAAATAATTTTACAACTGGTATGCTGAGCAAAGATTGCATGCCATGTCCTTCTAACCTCATCAGCTAATGCCATACTTGATGTAAATTCTTAAATTAGGTTTCAAACGTAAATCCATAGAGGTTCATTACTCAGCAATTTTAAAATGTCACAAGATCCATATTTCTACTTTGCCATTTCCCCATAGGATTTTAAAGGTTTTGTAGGACATTCTTATTCAGTCTTGTCATAACAGACGTGACTACCTTTTTAAATCCATCCACAAGACTGAAACAAAATTTCAGACTTGGAAAGTTTGCCCTATAGATAGCCCTAAGGTGCTTCATTCTAGTCTGAGAGACCGGCTTTCTCCATACAAGAACCTTGCTTTGCTTTAGATAAAAGAAAACTTTATTGTCTTAATGTGTGTTATTGACTCATGTCATATTATATAATACACACACACGCGCTCACTCACTTGATCTGTCGCTCTTGATCGATCAGGTAGTGATTACTCGGGATAAATGGATTATTGGACTATAGAGCTAATCCTGAATTCCCCCGAAAAGGACACCAAAACCAGAGACTGTCCTATTAAAGCTAATCTTCTAAAATCCTTAGTCTGTTAAAGAAAGAAAACAGCAACTCAGTAATGTACCCCCTCAGCAAACCATTAAAAGCGCTAAACAGCACAACTTAGAACATCTATCCTAAACTATTGAAACGGGGGTGGGTAGCGTTCCCACAATTAATGACAACAGGGTAAAATACTAAATTAGTTATATGTAGCAGATTCACCACTGATAGTGTAACAGAACACTTGTTAAATGCCAAATTAACTTTTAATTTATTTTTAGCCAGGACCTTTCTTGTGAGAAATTGCAGGACCCTATTCATTTACATTGGATATACTGGCGTTTTAGAAGCTATGCCAAAATATTTAATTTCCATACATATTGTACATTTTATTGTTTAGTGCTAAAAGTTGTCTGGAAAGGCACCCTTCTAATAGATCAATAGCAAGTGGCAAGAGTCGTAAAACAAAGGTATCCAAGACAGCCTCTTAAACATCTAAATTAAATGCCTGCATTTTTTAATGTACAGTTTAGGGCTGATGTCACATGTAAAACTGTTCTCATGGTTGGGCTGCATTCAAAAAGAAAAGGGACCTTGAGGATAAAATAACCCCTCCACACTGATGATAATCTGTACATGGATTTGGAGGAGGTCAGTAGATTGGGCATTTCCCCAGATACTGAGTTGTTCTCCCCCCAAAGCCATCAACATAAAAGAGTACTTTCTTTGCTGTGATCACAAGATTTGCAGCTGAAATATTAAATCTAGAGCTTCCATCTATGGAAGTTAGAACTAAGGTGTTAACAGAAGTTTTGCAAACTGGGCAGCCTTCCTCTGAACCTCAACTGCCATTCAGTGAAGCCCTGACTGATAACCTAATAAGCACCTGGTCTACGGCTTGTTCCTGTTCACCGTTGAACAGGCAGATAGCCTGTTACCACTGGCTGATGCCGGGCGACCCTTCTTGACGCAGAACATTGCACCATACATTCTGGTGGTTCAGGCTTCCATCTGCAGGGTAAAACTGAATTGATTCCATTATGGCTCTTACCCGCTCCACCAACCTGCCCCCATAAGTCAGAAAGTCAAAGAGAATTGAAGTATTTAGGAAACAAATTACTTCATGGGCCAGCCTTGCCATTTGAGTAAGTGCCAGCTCGGGAGATATCCAGTTGCTTTACTAGACATGTTTAGTGAGAGTTTGCCTGCAGTCCCTGAGAAATGTTGGGCCAACCTAAATCAGCCCCTCTAGGATTGTCAGGATGGGGCAAAATACTTCATCTTTTCTGGCCTGGACATTAATGATTGCTTGGGCAGGGAAAACAGCAATATTCTTCAGCTTCACACATGAATGAGATCCACAGGCTTTTCTGGTGACATGCAGGCTTCTCTGATGTCCCACGGATCTCGTTTCTATGGCGATATGACCAATACTGCACTAGCATGCTTTTAAGAAAGGCATGCCACAACACATTCCTTGCACCCCTCTACTCTGGCACTTAATACCCCCAGCAGTTTCACAACTTTTGAGGCAACTTCAGAGGTTTTACGTACCGGCATCGCAAAGTCTAACAGCCTCTACAATAGGCACACCAGTCCTTTCAGTGTCAGGGTGCAGACCAAGCAGACAACTTCCAGGCCACTGGAGTCGGTGAACTTCCAGTTTCCTGCGCCTGTGGCATCAGCCTCCAAACTGCTTTAGTTGTCCCTTGGTGGCACAGGACCATGCTGTGTGATGCAGGATATGACATCTTCTCTAAGGGTGACAAAATATATAATCTGACAGCTGAATCCTTCATTTTTTTTAAACGGAACTTTGTCCTGTCATTCCTTTTTGTCCCATCACATCTTCTACCCACATGAGAGCAGATTTCAGAGAAGCACTTGTCTATCTTCTTATAGGAGGTGTAGGTTCTCTTGGATAAAAGAGACCTAGAGATGGTCTTTAAATAAGAATTGGCTGCTATTGGTGCTATTTCCTCACACTAAAGGAGAACGATATCCTTTTACCTATTTTTTTTTTATGTCTGCCCTCTAGAGGCCTTCTTGTGTAAGGGCACATACAAGATGCTCACATTGTTCTAGGTTCTGTCTCCCTTGAATCCAGGAGACTGGATGATGGTTTTAGACATGCAGGATTCCTACTTTTATGTGCCCTTCATGGAGTTCTACAGGTGCTACTTGCGGTCAAGGGTAGGCCAGGAGCATTGTACATTTGGCATGCTCCCCTCCGGCCTCACCAACGCCCCTCAGGTGTTCTCGAAAGTGGTGGCAGTGGTCACAGCACACCTTCGGAGGTTGGGGATTCCAGTTTTCTCTACTGCTATGTCTAGCAGTTTTAGAACGGGCTCGCCACAGTTGTACACCACCTCCACACAACGGCTAACCTCCTAGCATCATTGTGGTTCACTATCAACATTTTGAAATCCCACATGACTCCTTTGCGGAGGCTTACTTTCATCTGGGCGGTTCTGGATACAGTGCATTTATGGGCCTTTACTCTTTGACGGTGAGGACATTGAGGCAATGAGTCTGATGTCTCATCCTTAGTCTAGAGACTTACAGAGAGTGGCTCTGAGGCTTCTTGCATCCTGCTCATTGGCTATGCCAGGTGACACATACCGGCTCCAGCAGGGGAACCTGAAGTCTCCGGGGGCCCAGAAGCAGAGGAACCTGTCTGATTCCTACCAGGTTTCGAAGGAGACTGCACAAGATCAGCTACTTGACTGCAGTTGGACCAGAGTCAGACCACTCTTTCTGCCTGACTCAGAACTATTGGTGGTTCTGGATACATCATCACTGGGATAGGGGGGTTGTCTGGGAGAAATGGAGACCTGTGACTCTGGTCTCCACCAGAAACCCGTCTTCACATCAACCTGTTGGAGTTGTAAGCCCTTTTCCTGGCACTGAAAGCCTTCCTGTGGCCTATTATAGGAAGGGTAGCTCAGATCCTCATGGACAGTACCTCCGGCATGTGGTACTGCAGCAAACGGGGTGAGGTGGGGTCCTGGACTCCGTGCCAAGAGGCAGTCACTCTCTTGAGCTAGCTGGAGCATCAGGGCATTTCCCTGGTGATGAGCCACCAAGCAGGATTCTTGAACACCGGGGTGGAGTAACTCAGCCAACAGCATCTAGAAGATTACGAAAGGCAGTTAAATCTTGAAGTGTCTCAGGGATCTTTCTAGCAGTAGCTAGTACACTGGCTAGATCTTTTTGCCACTGTTGAACCTTTAGTGTAAAAACCCTTACATGATAGAGTTTTCAAGGAAGCTCTCTCTTAGAGACACATTCTGGCTAGAGTGGAGGAGGGGACTTTGTACTCATTTCTGCCACTGCCTCCCCTGCCCAAGTTTTGAATTTTTTTGTTATACTTTATTATATTGCCCTAATTGGGATGAGTATGCCCGGACGTGGATCCCTTGCACACTGTCTCACTGTAACCAAGCTATACCCAGCTGATAAGCCCCATAAAAAAGGACAAAATCAGTCCTTCGTTACTTGTGTTCTGGGTTTCAGGGAGGATCTGGATTGGCAGTTTGGTCTGGAGTGTTCCTATTGGAGTTGGGTTAAAACTGATTTGCATATAGTTGGGTCCAAACAGAAGTGGCATGGTGTGCAAAATAATGGTAAATTGGGATGTGGCCCGAGTAATTACCAGTGACTGAGATTAATTCAAGCACTCCAGCCATCACTTTTTGTATACTTTAGCAGGTTCTGAATTATGCACAAATCATCATAGTGGCTCCAGTGTGGGCCGGGAGTGTCAGGAACCTGGATTTCTGGGAATGAGCACCTGTCCTTTGAGCAGGCTCCAACTTCGAGAGTCTGTCCTGTCAACACAGGGTCCTGGACCCCAACCTGCATAATCTGCACCTCGATATACATAGATTTTGAGTTGCAGCAGTTGGTTGGATTTGATCTTCCTCCCATAGTTGTGGATGTCATCGCTGTTGCCCAGGCATCCCTCTACGAAGTCTGTATGCCAGGTGTTGGGACAAACTCTAGTTTATTGCCTGGTGTGTTGTAAGCCTAACTGTCAGATATCTTGTTTGTTTTATATCTGTTCAAGCAAGGCATTGCAGCAGGCACCATTGATGGTTACTTGTCGGCCCTTTTGCGCTTGCTGGCCCAGCTATTTTTGTTCAATCACCAGTTGTGATGAGGTGCTTCAAAGGTTTGACACATGTTTTCCCCTGAACCCTTTAAGGTGCCACAGTGGTAAGTGAGATTCTGGTTTTCAGTTTCCTTATGTGCAGTCCCTGTAAACCGATGCACAACTGTCCTCTGTTTTCTGACTCTGAAGAGTGTATTCCTGGTTGGGATAACTTGAGCCAGTTGCTTGAGTGAACTCTGAGTGCTCTCGGTGCAGCGATTGCACCTACTTTTTCTTTAAAAAAAAAAAAAGAAATTTGATGTTGAGGACCAGGGCAGCCTTTTTTCCAGAGATCATGGCTCCGTTTTACATTGGACAATCCATCATACTCCTAATGTTATTTGCTCACCCTCAACCCTTGGAAGAGGAAAAGAGACTCTATTAGCTATACCTCATGAGAGCCTTAATCTTTTTCATCGATTGCATCATGAGACAAACAGTCAGCTTTGTGTGAGGTTCTCTGGGGCAGAGCAAGACAAGGCGGTGCAGAAAACCGTGTTCTTCAAGGTAGTCATCTGCCTTAGGATCTGCTATGCATTAGCCAAGAATCAGCCTCCAGTATGAGAGGGCCCACTCCACCAGGGCCAAGGCTGCTGCTTTGGCATATGGAGTGCCTATTCATCATTTCTGACAGGCTGAGAAGTGGGCATTAGTGCATATATCACAAAGTACTACTGGCTTGAGAGTTGGGTCTATTGGAAAAGTCGTGTTGCCGTTTAGTCCTACAGGACTATTAGATCTGTCCCCATTCCACAGACTCAGTGCCCTGGAGGATACTGGTTTGGTATCTGTTCTAAAGTTGAGGAATCTACAGTTAGAAGTTTCCATCTGAAGTGCTAGCTACTTACTTTTGATAACGTTGTTTGATTATCCATCTAATCACATATTCTTCACAGCCCTCCCGCCTCCCTGTTCTGTGGAGTGAACTACTTTTTTCAATCCAAAGAAGACCCAAATTAGAACGCTGTACACTGGTACCTCTGCTTATGGTTGAGATACTGTACTAGTCCTGAACAGTGACAAGAAAGAAACTGATTTAAATATACAGCAGTGGCACTTATATGAGGCTCCATCATCACTTCCAAGACGGAATGAAATTAACATGGAGCTGCATGACACCACCTCGTGGTGCGCCACAGCAGTGCTGTTTTAAATTTCCCAGATTCAGTGTGTCACCTGGGAATATTCTAAAAGTGAGGAGTTTATATAGAGTATTCACTAGAATGAGCACTACTGAAGGTAAGTAAGTTGTTCTTCAAGGACTAAGTTACCTGTTCTGAGAAGGCTATTGATACTGTAGTGCAAAACTAGTGTTTTTCGGTGGATTGTAGTGCTTGTGGTACATATTTAAGTATCTGCTCATCTTTAAGTAAGGCTTAGAGAAACCTTATCTTTATTTATGTCATCAACTTCACTACATGTATTACTATTATAATTCCAGTTAATCAGTGCACAAATTAATAATACTGCGGAGTGTAGTTTTTGAATATTACTTTTTTTGTCTTGCAGGGCTTTCTGTTCCTACTGGTGTTTCTTCATATTTAATTAATTGTTTAGACACAGTGTCTATGTCTGAATCCACGGAGTTGACCAGCAACTTGACTATTTTCTCATCACCAGAAGTATTTAGGGGTGAAGATGAAAGTTCAGGTAAATGTGACAGTGGATTGTAATACTTTTTGCTCAGAGTGATTAATTTTTTAGTTACCTATTCTTAGGCCATTCTGTGCTCCAGTGGTCCAGTTCATTCACATTCCCAACTACCTGGTAATCGTCTGCATTTGTGTGATACACTATAAATGTACGTTTTCCATTAGATCTAACTTCAACATTTTACTTTTGAAAACAGTGATAATGGTATCCAGTGGTGTATTTAGGGACGTACATAGAGTTCAAAGGTTATAAAACTTCTGATGTGGAGAGTGAAGCTGAGGCTCTATAGGGAATGAAAGATGAAGGATGACTGCTCCTCCCCAGACAACTCTACTATTGCTATTTCTGCTTCATAGGATCTTAATTGATCGTCATAAATGTTAGAATAAATCCACTCTGTATTTGGACTCCATAACACTTCAATTGAATATAATTTTTCAAAGATTTTTCGTCTGGATTGTATAGATCCATAGGAAGTACAGATCACTTGAAAGCATATTCAAAGCCAATTTTTGTTCTAAATGTAGCCTTTTAGTGTAAAGTGCCCATTTCCAGACTGTGTTTGGGGATCCAGAAGCAAAAAGGCTAAACACTATTATGAAAGAGTAAATGCAATAGACTCACATTGAAACTGAGTAAAAGTGTCCTCTCTGTTTAAAACTCTAGAAGATTCCGGATCCATGACCTATTGGAATGGCAGTTGCCGCCCAGATCAATTTATTTTTTCCATCTTGTGAGGCAAAGATCTCAGAGAATTTGAGATGCTTCACACCTCTTGTTTTTTTTTTTCTCTCAAATTCTTCCATGGAAGTTCAGTTTGTTTTTTTACTCAGTGATCTGCTCCCTAGTAAAGACCTTTTTTCCTGTTTGTGGTAGAAATGCCTTCTTTGTTTTCCAGATGCCCATCCAGTGGAAGACCGAAGGCAGTGTCAGACGTAGACACAGGCACATTTCAAATTGATAGTTTCTTGCCCACCTTCGCCATCAGAGATGACAAAGGGTCCCACGCCCTTAGCATGTTCTCCACTGATGTCAAAGAAAACACATTTTACAGTATTGACATACTCAAGTCCCTCATCAACATGCAAGCAAACAGCCTTCAAGATATCAAAACACCCCCTATCTCCGTCTAAGTGATCCAGGACGGTGACATTGCCATTTCTCACAATGTTGATGGTTTTGTCTACAACAGCTCGGTCACATCATTATACGCACTTGACAACTACTTTCCACTCACCCAGAATGGTATCGCCATGCTCTTTGGATTAGTCTAGCGTTACTCTAAGAGTCTTCCTCCTTATTATCGCTATCACCTAGGTTGTGCTAGAGCTACACAGAAAGAAAGTCCATCAAGATCAGCCTATGAACCATGACCAGTTCTACTTCCTCTTTGACCTATAAGACCAATTACTCCACCTGAAGGTCTGATGCATACATGGTTAAGACCTCTCAGTTTCTCCTCCAGCAATGGTGTCCTGACCCACATCAGTGTCCTTTTTAAGGAGGCCTAAATTGACACACCCCTCTCTCCCCCCCCCCCCCCCCCAGCCATTACAGCCACCCCATAGGAGTACGTAGAAGACATCCTCCACTTGCCTGAAAGAAGAAAAGGCTTAGATCACAATCAAGAGGAAAATCTCCTTATACACACTTTGATGTTCATTCATCACAGCCTTCTTCCTGTCTAGCTGCCTCACCATATTGGGTATTGCCTTTGATGATATTACTAAGTTTCAGAAAGATCGTGCAAGGGGAGTGTTGAAACTTAATATTCAAACAGACTCTTCAATCTCATGTTATCTGTCATCTTTCAAGCTTTGCAATCTAGATCTGCTCCAAAGCCACTTTTACCTTCAGTGTTGGTGTTGTTAGATATTGTTGAATACAAGTTTTTTTGTTCAGCTGTTCTTATGCTTAATAAGAAAAAAGCAGTGTGTGCAGCAGGCACAGTCTGAAACATAACACAAAGGTTCTTACTCTGTTCCTAAAAGCAGGAGGCACCCTAGAATGTTGTTGATAGTGATGGCTTGCTGCACCCTCATTATACTGATGATGCCTTATACATCGATTTACGGAATTTCAGTGGGCTTGATGACTGATACCGACATCTGAGCCATTGCTTCCTTGTAATGATGCCATCACAGATACCTTAATGGCTACTTGGTTAAAGCCTTTTCCTTGCCCAACTGTGAATAGACAGGTGACCAGATATCACAGACCGGCACCTGGTAACCTGGAATTTTTCACCAAGTACCCCGCCCCAGAGAGTTTGATTTCATGTGCTACAAACAGTAAGGTGAATCCAAACCGATTTCCTACCACTCCTCAGGATAGGGAATACAAGAGGATTGATGCTTTTGGCAAGTGTATGTATTCTGTCGCCTCTCTAGCACTGCTGTCCATAACTGCATTTTTTCTGCAGGGCCACTTAACACATGTCCTTTGGGACAGAACTAGTGATATGTTGCTGGAAACCTGGAAGATCTTTGGGCATCTTTTATTCAGATACAACATGTTGTACAGGATGCGGACAAATTGGTGATCTGTACAAGTCAGATTGCCTCAGTATTAAAGTTGTTACCAGTGTTCTTCGTAGACACAGAGGGATGTGATCCACATTATTCACTTGAACCATGATCCCTAATGTGTACTTTCTTTAATTGGCCTACTTCTTCAGAGAAGAGGCAGGCAACAGAGGTACAGTGCGCTTCTTAGAAACGGTAACTCCCGCCAGACAGTTCCTGTATTAGTGCTCAAAATCTGTAGGCTATTCCTTAGTGCTGACATATAGTCAAAGAGATTTCCTAGCAAGTGATTCAGTAGGCATTCAGTTCCTTTCGAGGCTGTGGAGGCGGGTCTGGCAGGCAACGTGCAGGGGCCTCCATGTTCCAATTTCTCCTCTCCTGCTACAAGTTCTCCAAGGTCCAACAAACTACTTGAGTTTACCTTGATGGTTTTGTGCACAATTAGTGGGATGGAGGAGCAGGACTCCCAGATTGGCAATCCATCAAGTTTGACAGTTGGGTTTTACAGTTTGTTCAAAATGACTATTTTATCTTAACTCTTCTCCTCGTCCAATATTACCCCCACACCAGAAAGGTTTTCTGATGAGCAGATATTGGTCTTGTTAAAGGAGGTGCCCCTGTTGCTCTCTAAGGATGCCATTGAGATGTTGCCAGGCTCAGAACGGGTGGAGGTTGTTACACTCTATATTGCCCTGCCCAAAAAACAGATGGGGTCTCCCGGCCTATCTTGTACTTTTGATCCTTGAATGCCTTTCTGCAGGAGGTCAAATAAAATATGCTTACACTGGCCCAGTTGTTGTCTGCCGTGGACTGGGGTGGCAGGATGGCATCCTTGCACTTGCAGGATGTGTATGTTCATATACACTTTGTGCAGTCCCACAGACATTATCTTCCCTTTAGCCCTATCAGTGCCCCTAAGGTGTTAATGAAGCTGATGGTGTGGTTGCTACTCATCTTCCCCGTATTTTCATACCTCGACCACTGGCACCTGAATGTGGGCTCACCACAGTCAGTCATGGAGAACCTCTGGATGACAGCAGACTGCTTGACATTGTTGGGTTTCACTATAAACAAGCCAAAGTCCCACTTGATTCCTTCACAGTGCCTTCCATTCACTGAAACGGTCTTGGACAAAGTGGAGTTTGGGGCTTTCCTTCTGGTGCAGTGAGTCCAGGACATTCAAGCTAATATCCTGATGTTTCGGGCTCAATTCTGGATCACAATAAGAGTGAACTGAGGATTCCTGGACTTTTAGCCTTGTGCAACCTCTTCCTCGGCTATGCCAGGCGCAACATGAATGCTCTACATTGTAACTTGAAATTATAATGGACCCAGCATCAAGACACACTTGTCAACACAGTCCAGGTCTCAGAGGAAATAGTTTGAGATTTGCAGTAGTGGCTGCAAAAACACATTTGGTCCAGCAGAAGATCCCTCTCCCTTCCCCACCACGAGCGAACAGTGGTGGCAGACGTGTCAATGGTAGGCCGGAGAGGTCATATAGAGGAGCTAGAGATCAGGGGACTCTGGTTGCTGGCTGAGGGTAGACATCAATTTGTTGGGGCTGTGGGCTGCTTGTCTGGCTCTCAAGGCCTTCTTGCCATTCATCAAGGGGATGAGAGCTACAGATTCCTTTAGAATTTCCTGGCATCAGCTTGGAATCCAGAACTTTTGCAGAGCAATACCCTTGCATGTGCCATCAGGTGGCGTTCTTCAGATTCATGTGGCGTCGTCAGTCATGGTCGCCTATAAAGGCACCACCCAGGTGCACGTACGTCCGTTCCTTTTCAACAAACCTCCACGCCAGAAGTGCAGAGCCATGGAAATAACTAACAGTTTGTCTGTGCCAGCAAACCAGGGCCCTGAAAGTGACAATCCCTGATCCTAGCAGACGTATCCACAGAGCGGGGAGGCATAGGTGGGTGTAAGGAATCTGCAGCTAGATTGTCTCTACCAGATAATGCGTTACCGAAGGTAAGTAGCTTGTTCATCTGATAGAGACTCCTAGCTGCATATTCCTTACCTTTTAGAATATATACCCAGGCCACCACCCACGGAAAATTCAGCTTGTCTCCTCAGGGTCAGCCTCTTCTCATCCGTCCACTCCATATTTAAAGATAAAGGAGACTAGTCATTGTTCTCCTTCCTCTGAACCGTCAACATCAAGAAAAGCATCACTAAAGTTCTAGTCGACGACAACACCAATGTCGACGATGCCTTAGACGACGACCAATACATCCACCGTCATCATCATCTTGTCGGCTCGGCGATCGTCATTAGCATCGTTGACGACCATACAGGCACCAACCTCCTCAACAATAGTACGTGCCACTGTGGATTTGACATCACCACCAGTAGAGAAGAAACTGCCGTTGACAACCTTACCTTTTGGAGTCGTCAACAAAGACTCCTCCACCAACTGTGTCCCATCCGTTGATGAGGACACTGTCAATGATAACACAGTCGTCGATGACATGGTTGACCGCATCAACCTCAATGAGTCCATCATCATTGACACCACCAGCAATGAATCCATTGTCGATGACAGCACCATCGACGGTGCCACAGATGACATCATCTGCCTCAAAAGAAATAGTGCCACAATACTCTATTGCGGCCACCTCCTCAGATTCTGCTACCACAGTCGGGATTACTAAAGTCACAAAGACTACTTTGCATACTGATGACACCTCTCCTAGCAAAGTTTCACCCTTACTACCTAGCCATCTCTTGGACTGGGAAGAGTGTGAGGATGAGAGACCATCCTGGGACGCGCACAGTCCATTGGAATTACACATCAAATACCAAGGTGATGATGAATGTGACCAGCAGGACTATGAGTCATGTTATACCCCTCATGGCAGACAATACGAGCCGTTCCAATAGATTTAACCACGCAATACAGTGCATATGCCTACATCATTGATTCAAGACCTTCAGTCCATGCTTCAGGGCTACAAACAAAGGTTTCCGGATTTGGCTCTGGACCAACCACAACAGCCTCTGCCACAGCAGGCTACTTCTCCGGCTACACCAAGAAACATGCCTCCACCTCCAGTGTCACCTAGGTTTACACCTGCTTCTACTATAGCTGGACCTCCCAGAGAGGATGATTTGATTACTGCAACTCACAGTGGTTCCTGCTTCTACGCGACGCATGTACACACGCAATACTTTCACTTCAATTAGTCCGCCTCAATGCGTTTTGGAGCAACGTCTGCAGCATGCTTTGCCTAGTAACAACGTTTTAAAGACATGTGCTGATTTCTGCATGATCCAGAGAGTCATGAGTCATTTTTAGAAGGAGTTCACATTTGAATTGATACCAGGAAGCATTTCACACAACAAATACAAATATATATATATTTTTTTTTATAAAGAACTCTTATTGAGTAAAATAATCAGAAAAGAAATACAAGTTAAAACACAAATAGTGTGGCACCATTAAACCAAAATACATTGTTCGTCCCATTGGCCCCCTTAGGCTCCACAGACACTGGAAGTGTGTATTCGTCTAGTTTTGAGACTTTAGTTCACAGTATAACAACAGGTAGCGGTACTATATACGCGCACCCTGGACCCCTCTCCCTCATCACGGAGGCATCATGTCCGAGGCTGGTATAGTTCGTCATTCATGGGCACAGACAGGTTAGTTGTCTAACGTGTTTACCCATTTCCCCCATATTCTATTGTGCTTGTTTGGGCATCCCCTTGCTTCATATATCGGTTTTTCGCATTGCGCGCACCAGTCCACCCCTCGCCTCCACTTGGCTAAAGCCGGCGCTGTTTCGGCCTTCCAATCTACCATGATGTCTCTTTTTGCCACCAAGCAAGCCACTCCAAGGAAGGTCCGATTCGCTCTAGTTAGTCCCGTTTCCCCCGTAGCCCCCAGCAGAAGCCATGTAGGAGACATCTCCACCTCAGATTGTAGGACTTCTGAGATCTCTCCTATGACTGCCCTCCAGTACGTCTCTGACTGGGCTGGCCCAGACCATATGAAAAAAGTCGGCCTCCGGGTTGGGGCATCGGGGGCAATTAGCTGTAGGCCGGAGGCCTGCTTTAAAGAGTCTTTTGGGGGTGAGGTATGCTGCATGCAGATAGAGGGTTTGTAACATTTGGAATCACGAGGAGATGGCCAGTGATCGGGGAGCCATCAACGCTTCTCTCCAATCTGTTTCTTCTATTGGACCCACCCAGCTCTCCCATTTTGAACGGAGTCCCTCAAGAGGTGGGGAGGTGTTGGTAAGTATAGTGCGGTATAGCTGAGAGATTCCCCCCCTGCCCAGGCTTCCCATCAGTACCTTCGCTTCCAGTGGGCTGTGTTCTGGAAAATGGTCCCCTGGTCGCACATGTACTAACAGGGCGTGTCTAAGTTGTAAATATTTGTGGAATTGGGTGTTGTTCAGTGAGTAGGTTCCTTGGAGTTCCCCAAATGATCGCAGGTGTGGCCCTCCCCATACATCTCCCAGGGTGGATATTCCAATGTTGTCCCATTTCTGGAAGCCTTCCAATGCGGTGACTTCCGCCAACCACTTCCCTTGCCAAAGAGGGGTCTGCTGAGTGAGACGGCTCCACCAGCCCGACACCCTATGGGCTGGTTGCCACCCTGTGAGAGTCATCCTAGTCACTTCCGTAGTGTCTCGTGAGATCGGGCCCCCGTACATCGCGTTCAAAATTCCCTTGTAGCCTATTGTTTGGAGTTCCAGTCTGTATGCTGGGTCTGTCCAGCCCCCCCCCCACCCCCCCCCCCCCCCTAACCAGTCGTTAATCACCAGCAGGTGTGTTGCTAGATAATAGAAATAGATGTTGGACATTCCCAGCCCCCCGTCGTGGATATATCGCTGACAAATAGTAAGGGATAGCTTGGGGCGGGAGCCATGCCACAAGAATTGGCGCGCTGTTGATTCCACTTCCTTGAACCACTTCCTAGGGATTGGGTGTGGGAAGTTCTGCAGCTGGTATAGGAACCTGGGAAGTATCATCATTTTATAAAGTGCTATCCTGCCCAGTAGATTAAGGGGAAGGCTCCGCCACCGCTGGAGATCGTCTTTAATTTTCCTAACCAGTGGGGTGATGTTTAATTCCCATGTCATTTCAGGTAAGAAGGCTATGTGTACGTCCAAGTATTTAAAGCTATTGTGACGGATCAGTATGTTTTGTTGCCAGTCAACACAATCTCTAGAGGGGTGCAGGGGGATCAACAAGGATTTGCCCGGGTTTAAGGTCAGACCTGAGGCCTGTGAGAAAAGGTCTAGTAATTGTAGGATTCGTGGGCCACTCAAGGCAGGGTTAGCAAGGTAGATGAGGACATCGTCTGCGTACAATGCTACTCGGTCCTCTGGGCCAGCAGGCCATGACCAACCCTCCAGTAGGGGGTCCTCCCTTATCAACCTCGCCAGTGTTTCTATCGCTAGTGCGAATAGTAACGGGGACAGTGGGCATCCCTGTCGAGTTCCCCGACGGATGGGAAACGGTTCGGAGGCTACACCGTTTACCTGGACACGTGCGGTTGGGTTAGAATATATAATAGCTTTACAAGACCGCAGAATTTAGGCCCACCGCCGTTATTCCGTAGGACGTGTTCCAGGTAGGACCAGTCCACAGTGTCAAAGGCCTTTTAGAAATCAAGTAGAAAAAGGGCCAAAGGGGAACGGGTCAGGGTCCCGCGGTGTGCCAGGGCAGCGTGTAGTCGTCTGATGCAGTGTCTAGTGCTACGTGGCGGCATAAACCCACACTGGTCCGGGTGTACCAGCGATGGGAGTATAACCCTCAATCTAGTGGCGAGTACAGTTGACAGCACCTTAATCTCGGTGTTCAGGAGAGAGATAGGTCTGTATGCCGAGCGGTTGTGAGACGGGGGTTGGGTTTTCGGGATCACCACTATTGTGGCTTGGTCAATCCCGGAAGGGAAACAGCCATTCTTCTCAGCCTCATTGTACATATTGAGCAGGTGAGAGCTTAGAATGTCCCCACACCTGTTGTAAAGTTCCGACGGGAAGCCATCCGGGCCAGGTGTTTTGCCCGTTGATAAGCTGGATATTGCCGCTGTAATTTCAGCCAGTGTTATGGCAACGTCTAAGCTTTCCCTGGCCGTTTGTGTAATTTTTGGAAGAGCGATGTCATCTAGGAGGGGGGGCTTCCTTCTCGGCCAGGGGGCGGGGGCGTTCCGCATATAGTTGCGCATAATAAGAGGCGAAGCTTTTGGCAATTTCACTCGGTGTCTTCGCAATTAAACCTGTCTCATCCGTGATTTCCGGGATAATTCTATCGGCTAGTGGACGTGAGGCCAACCAGTGTAGGAGTTTACCATTCTTGTCCCCCCAGCCGTACATATGGGCCATTGAGGCCCTCCAGGAATGTTTAGCAGATTCCAGTACTACCTGCCTTATCTCTTCCCTGACCATGGTAAGTTGCCTCGGGATAGATGTTGAAGCGGCTGTGGTGTCCAGTCCTTCAAGGTATGTTACCCTGGCTTCGAGTTTCTCCACCCGTGAGTCACGGGCACGTTCCCGTATACGGACAAGGTGCTTGGTGTAGCCTCTGAGTGAGGCCTTGCATGCGGCCCAGATCGTGCCCGGGGATTGTACAGATCCTACGTTAAGGTCAAAATATTGGGTGAGGTGGTCCCTAAGCTCGAGAGTGTATTCCTCTTCTTGTAGGTGCCAAGCGTTCATGCGCCACATCAGGCGCTGGGTCGGGTCAATGCCTCCCAGTCTGATTTGCACTGGAGAGTGGTCAGAAACCCCTCGAGGTAGTATTTCCGCATAGGTGACCTTAGAGACATCGAGAGCAGGCATGAACACAAGGTCAATTCTGGCCTGGGATTGGTGGGCAGCCGATTTGTGTGTGTGTATTGCCGCGTCCTGGGGTGCCAGGTCCTCCACACCTCACACAGACCTAGACCATTGGCCCACCCATTCAAGATCGACGCCCTTCCGGACTGCGCGGTGGATACAGATCCAGAGACGTCCAGTCTGGGGTCTAAGACGGAGTTAAAATCCCCTCCTATTAGTGTGGTGCCTTGGGGGAGGTCTGTCAGAACCCGGCGGAGCGCGAGTAGAAAGGCATTTAGTCCGGCCGGAGGGGCGTATGCACTCACGACCTTAAACGGTGGGCCGTTTAACGTTCCCGTCACCACCACGAGTGTGTGGTTGTGACTACAATGGGCAATGTGCGGTGGAATAGGATGGCCACCCCCCTAGAACCTCTTGTGAACCCTGCGTGGAAAACCTCATCGTATCCCCCCCTCGCCAGCATAGGGCATTTAGTACTGAGGAGGTGTGTCTCTTGTAACAAAACCATTGATGGGGCATACCTGCGCAGGGTGCTAAGTACCGCGGATCTCTTGATTTTGTCTAGTAGACCGTTTATGTTCCATGAAAGGACCTGTGTCAGTGAGGATGCCAGGTGTATGTTGCTAAGGTCGTGAAGTATTGGGAGCCCATTCGGGGGCCCAGAGACCGACTATCTAAACGCGAAGGGTCAGTGTGACTGGTGCAACAAAGGAAACTTAACAAAACAACTGTACTAAGCCTTAAAGAACCTCCCCTCCCACCCCCCCCCAACCTCCCTCACCCCATACTTCTACCCAGGAAGCATCTGTTGCCCAAGTACCCAACTGGGGTGTCACAGCCAGGTGGGCTGTCACTAAGTGGAGTGATGGACCCCTCCATTCAGAGGGATCAGTTGCAATCGGCTAGTAGTGGCCAAACTTTGGATATTGCTAGAAACCGCCACTTTGCGGCGTGTGTGTGTCCCTATTTCAATCTGCGCGGGTCAATGCCATGTGTGGTAGATTCCCCCTAATATAACAGAACCCAACATGTTGAACCGCCTTATCCAAGTGTGGGGGATTGACTCAGGCAATCTCCCCCTGGCCCTTGACCCGGGACTTGGTCTCCCAGGGAGCCCCTGGGGTCCCAACCCACGAGTCCAGGTTTGAAACACTGTCCTTGTCCTTCTCCGCCGGGGCGTCCGCACTCCTCTGCCTCCCGCGTCTGGACCTTGTCCTCCTGCAGCCTCTCCGTATGTTCAGGTGGGGAGCTGGTCCAGCACTGGGGCCTCCCCGGGTTGGTCCGCGGGCCCCTCCAGCTCCTCACCCCTTCCTCCGTAAGCCAGTCCCACGCCTCTTCAGGCGACTCGAAGAAGTGTGCCTTGCCGGCCAGGATAACTTTGAGGCGTGCGGGGAAGAGGAGCATGTAGGAAAGTTGCATCGCTCTGAGTTTTTGTTTTACTTGTTCGTATGACAGACGTTGGGCCTGGACCTCTCGGGTGTAATCGGGGAAAATTAGAATTTGGTGGTTGTCCCAGAGGAGGTCGGGGGAGCGTCTAGCCTCCCTAAGAATAGTGTTGCGGTCTTTAAAGTTTAGAAAGCGAGCAATCATGGGTCTCCTAGGCCCGCCCGGTGGAGGCCGCGGGGCCAGGGCCCTGTTAGCCCGTTCAGTTGCGAACTATGGTGAAAAGGTGTGTTCTGGCATCCAGGACTTAATCGAGCCCTCCAGGAATTCAAGGGTTTTGTTTTCTTCCACTCCCTCCGGGAAGCCCACAAAGCGCAGATTGTTGCGCCTAGAGCGGTTTTCGGCGTCTTCGGCCCGGCGATGCAGTTCGCCAGTTCGAGTTTGTAGTTGGTTTACCTTGGTCCTGAGGTCCGCCAGGTCGTCTTCGGTCTGTGAGACGCTATTTTCCACTTCCGTAATCCTGCCCACTGCTTTTCTAAGGTCTTGTCTGATGAGGCCCACATCTTCTCTCACCTCCCCAATTTTTGTTTCTACCGCCTGCTGTGATATTTGGATTGCCTGAAGGATAGCACTGACTCCGTTCGGAGACGGGTCGCCAGGCGTGGTCTCCCCCGAGGGGCCGCCGGCGCGGTGAACTGATCGATCTTTTGTTGGGACGACTGCGGCTGCCTGGAGGTCCTATCCTTCCCCATGGTCCACTCAGGGGACGAGCCAAGTATCCGCGGCGTTGTCCGACTGCGTTGGCGGGGTCCGGTCATTCCAAGTACCCTCCGCGCACACCGGTTCCCCAGAGGGTGCGCCCAGGGGGGGTTCGTGCTCAAGCCCGTCTCCAGGGCCGGGCACCAGCCCGCAGCACCGAGGCAGAAATCCACAGCCGTGGGGCGAAACCCCAGAGTCCCCACACTCCTCCACCTCGCAGTGGGGCAGGGTCACTCACTGCGTCAAATAGGAGGAGGAGGAGGGGGTCTGGTCCAGTCGTCCTTGCCTTCGCCCCGTCCGGTCAGGGCCACTCCTGTTCCCCAGGATATATGGGGGGGGGGGGGGTCTCGGGACCCTACGCTCCCACCAGACGGCGCGGCCCCTCTCTGGCACTGCTCCCTCGGCTCCTTCGTTGACCCCCGGCCTCGGTTCAGGCCCAGCCGGGGGGCATGACACACCCCCAGTCTCGACTGGGTCTCAAATACAGTGCGGGGCCGGGGGGGGGGGGTGAGCAATGTTCCCTCAAATTTTTTTCCACTGTGTGCGGCAGTGTGCGGTCTCTGTGCGCTGCAGCCAAGGATACGTGCGCCAAGAAATTGACCATTCAGGCGCGCGCAGCACATAACTAGCCAAGATCTTTGGCATTAGCCTCTCCATACCACTAAAGCAAAAAAGGGATATCATTGCTCCATGCAATAGGGCATCAAGGCAGTTTTGTGACCTGGTTGCACACCCCAAGGACATGACCTGTTAAGTGCCACCTACACCCCAGTTAGAGAAAACAGAGGAACATTGCCCGCGGCCTCTAAACGCTGTTTTCATTGACTTCAATCCAGATTCAAATATGAGCATTTTCTGCAATAGGAGAGCACGACTATCGCTCTAAAAGACTTATTTGAGCTGAGAAAGTGATAATGCATATAAACAACTATGAAGTATGACAATGATGGAAAAGTTGATAACAGCACATTTCCTACTGTTCTGAAGCATTTCCTAGCTCATTAACCATTAATTTTCAACATAAATATCACTTGCTCGCTTGTATGCTAAAGTACACCAAATGATATTTAAAACACTCCCCGTGGCATTTAAACGCTGTTTTCATTCACTTCAATCCAGATTCAAATATGAGCATTATCTACCTTAGGGGAGCACGTATATCGCTCTAAAAGGCTTTTTTATTAACATGCGCGCTTGCCGAAGGGGCCTGCGTGATGGGGGAAGGAACGGTGCGCGCGCGCCTTAAAAGAAACATTGGGGGTGAGTCCGCTTCCTCTCTCCCCGATCCCCGACTCAGTCAAGACTCGAGAGGGGGGGGCCCAAGCGTCCATGGGTGCCCCGACGGCCGTCTTTATTCGGGCCTCCTGCCCATATGCACCCAGCTGGTGCACGGCTCTGCTGCCTCCTCTTCCCGTTCCTCGGGTTCGGCTCCGGTGCAGATTACATCAGGGGGCTGTCCGGCTCAGGGGGGCCGCTCCAGGAGATGTCAGGCGGGGCCGCCGCCTCCTCCCTCCGCCGCACGGGACAGCACTGCGCCACCTCCGGGGCACCAGCAGACACGATGCGGCCTCACCGAGCCCCGCCCGGCAATGCGGCCAGGCCGGGCGCGCAAGGCACGGTGCCGCAAGGAGCTCTGGCCCCAGCCGCTGGAGGTCCGGTTAGTTTTCTAAGGGAGCACGAGCTGCCGGAAGCCGCGGCTCACGGCCGATCGGGAGCCCCAACTGCCAGAACACCCCCGGGGGTCCCGTGAGTGAAGGGACAGGATCCAAGAGGTCGATATATCTGGGCGGATGACGGAGGGGTCCGGAGCACTCTGAGTGCGACCGCCATCTTGACGCCCGTAGCCATCTGTGGAAATACAAATATTTTTACGTTTTGTTGGTGTATTATTATTGCATTTTAAATATACCTGCTACAAACAGCTTGTTGGAACCTCAGTGAAAACAGACATGGCTTCATTACTTTCTATGCAACATCAGTTCATTCAGCCTCCATCTTTTATACAAAGGCCTGGAAAACCACCAATAAAATGGAAGCAGTGGTTTAAACTCTTCCAAAATTATCTTGTTGCAATAGATGCAAATGCATTTTCTCCGGCAAGAAAGTTAGATTTATTATATGGTAGTTTAGGACACGCTGCTCAAGAAGTGTTTGACAATTTACCTGTTGTGAATATCACTAGAGGGCAAGCAGGAGATAACGCAGTGGAGCTGGACCAATGTCAAGAAGCAATTGAGAGACTTAGCAAACATTATTGCGAGGAACCCAGCATTTTGCTTGAAAGACACACATTCGTAAAGAGAAAATAGAATGCTGATGAAAGTATAGAAGAGTACATCTCAGTGTTGAGAATTTAGGGGGTGATTCTGACCTCGGCGGTAAAATGCCCTTACCGCCGGTCAGAAGACCGCCATAACACCGCCGCGGCCGCGGTCAACCGCCACGGTCATTCTGACCCACAACGGCCAAACCTCCAAAAATCCGTCCTCCACTGCAGACCGCCACATCGGCGGGCAGCGATAAACTGGAGATGACCAAACCTCCACCGTCACGCCAACAGAAATACGCCCATGCCATTACGACCCACGAATCCACACGGCGGTCATTCAAACGCGGTATTCCATTGGCGCTACACACCGCCGCGGTCAGAATACACACACATCACCAAAACACAGCCACATTGGACAATTTGAAAAACACACACCTGATACACATACACACACCACTCCCACACAATCAACCAACTATAAAACACACACCCACATCACCCACAAACCCCTGCGACCCCAATTACTGAGAGAAGGAGAGAGAGACACAGCAGACAATCCAAAGCAAGACACACTGAGGCACACTACACCATCACACACACACCACATAGTAGCACAAAGCACCACTCACCAACACACTCCTCATCACATACACCACCCCACACCTCACCCACACCACCCCATGGCACCCCAAAGGCATCCACGATTTTCGGACCAAGAACTCCGGGTCATGGTGGAGGAAATCCTAAGAGTGGAACCCCAGCTCTTCGGCTCGCAGGTGCAGCACACCAGTATAGCCAGGAAGGCGGAGCTATGGCAGCGGATCGTGGACAGGGTCAACGCGGTGGGACAGCATCCCAGGAATAGGGAGGACATCCGCAAAAGATGGAACGACCTACGGGGGAAGGTCCGGTCGATGGTCTCCAGGCACAACATCGCGGTCCAGAAGACTGGCGGCGGACCCCCACCCACCCCTCCCGAATTTACATCGTGGGAGCAAGAGGTCTTGACCATCCTGCATCCTCAGGGCCTCGCAGGAGTAGCCGGAGGAATGGACTCTGGTAAGTCCCATCTCAACTACTATATCCCCCACACCCCACCAGCATGCCAACCCACACCCCCACCCTCACCCACAACCCCCCAGCACACATCCTTCCTGACAATGTCTCACCAGCACAACCCACCCATCCCAACACCAACTCCTGCATGCCAACACAAACCATGGGCACCCATCACCTAAGCATGACCACTGCACTAACCCCTCCCCCCCACTAAATACCCTCACAACACCTCCCTCCAGGGAATGCCTGCACTGGGGGACAAGGGCACCCACAACACGCATGCTATTGCACACACAGAAACAATAACCAAACTCTCTTACCCCATGCAGGACCCGAACGACAACACACCAGCCAGGAGGGTCCAGAAGTGTCCATCCCACCACCGGAACAGGCCCACACTGAGGATAGCAGCTCTGTCGACAGTGAACCTGATGACCAGCCCGGACCATCGGGGACCTCTGGGCAGTCGGTTCCCCTCACCCAGACACAGGCCACACCAGACCCGACGCCCTCTGCCGACACCAGCACAGCTCCCACCCAGCGGGCCCATGCCTCTGTCTCTAGGACAGCTCAATCAGCGGTGTGTCTGCCACTACAGGGCACCCAGGCTAACCCGACACCCCAACAACAACAGGGACCTGGGGGCAGTGGGAGCGGGCACACCGGCCAGGGGACAGAGGCCGGGGGAAACCGGGCAGCTCGGAGGGCTGCTGTGCGACAGGGGGGGGAGGAGAGGCCCAGGGAACCCACTCTCCAAAAGGCCCTCACCACCCTCATGGGGGCCTACCACCACTCCCAAGAAACGATGGCGACGGTACTGGCCAGGTTCACTGAGATCCAGGCACAGCAGGAGGAACGCTACATGGGGTTCAGG
The DNA here is from genome assembly GCF_031143425.1 of Pleurodeles waltl. Taxonomy (NCBI): domain Eukaryota; kingdom Metazoa; phylum Chordata; class Amphibia; order Caudata; family Salamandridae; genus Pleurodeles; species Pleurodeles waltl. Next base: position 715,034,753 of record NC_090446.1, read on the forward strand.
TAGGAGCTGAGAATCATCGGGACCGCAATGGGGACCATCGTCCTGGCCCTCCACAGGATAGAGGACGCGTTGCGGGACCATGGTGCACCACACAGGGCCCCTGTCACTAGGCCGGACCAGGAACAGCCTACCACCTCCGCCGGCGCTAGTGGACAGGAGGTCCCAACACCTCGACAGCCCCCCAGAACCCCACCTCCTGCTGAAGAACAACCACCCCGTAAGAGGAGCCTGAGACCAAAGAAAAAGACAGAGTAGGATGTCAAGACCCCCGCCAGCAGGACATACCCCCTCAAGTCTTCCCACTGTCCCACATTGCCACCCTGTCCAACCATGAACTGCCTATGCTCCATCCTTCCACAGGCAAAAGAACAATGCACCTGTGAGACTGAGAACTGGACTCTGCCATGGATATTCCTCCACCCCCACTCATCACCCTTAGAATCACATGTACCGGTATCTAGCACTGTAAATAAATCACATTTTGCACACAAACCTGTTTTGAGTCATGCTGTATTATTAACAAAGGGATAACATATTACTGTTCAATTTCTGTTCTGTCAATTAGTCATGACAACATACCAATGTCAATACGCTGTATTTCATGGGCGAACCAAGCAGAAGTCAGGTACTGAGTCAGACAGCACTGAGAAGGGAAGGGAAAGGCATAAATTAATAAAAAACATCTGTGGGGAACTACAGAAAGTACAGATGCAGGAGGCTAGAAGCAATTGTGAAATGGCGTGGGTGATTCTTACCTGGGTGTTACTGGAAATACTGTTGTATCACTCTGTCCCTATTGTCTGTGTCGTCCTCAGAGTCTTCCTCCTCTTCACTCTCCACAGGCTCCACGGCTTCTACAACACCACCATCTGGACCATCCTCCTGCAGGAAAGGCACCTGGCGTCGCAAAGCCAGGTTGTGAAGCATACAGCACGCCACGATGATATGGCACACCTTCTTTGGTGAGTACATTAGGGATCCACCAGTCATATGCAGGCACCTAAACCTGGCCTTCAGGAGGCCAAAGGTTCGCTCAATCACCCTCCTTGTACGCCCATGGGCCTCATTGTAGCGTTCCTCTGCCCTTGTCCGGGGATTCCTTACTGGGGTCAGTAGCCACGGCAGGTTGGGGTAACCAGAGTCACCTATTAGCCACACACGTTGTCTCTGTAGCTGCTCCATCACATAGGGGATGCTGCTATTTCGCATCACATACGCGTCATGCACTGACCCTGGGAACTTGGCATTTACATGGGAGATGTACTGGTCAGCCAAACAGACCACCTGGACATTCATCGAATGATAATTCTTTCTGTTTCGGTACACCTGCTCATCGTCTTTTGGGGGTACCAAAGCCACATGGGTCCCATCAATGGCACCAATGATGTTGGGGATATGTCCAAGGGCATAGAAATCACCCTTCACTGTGGGCAAGTCACCCTCCTCGGGGAAAATGATGTAGCTCCGCATGAGTTTCATCAGGGCAGACAACACTCTGCTCAAAATCTTAGAAAACATAGGCTGAGACATTCCAGATGACATGGCCACTGTGGTCTGGAATGACCCACTGGCCAAAAAATGGAGGACTGACAAACCTGCACCTGTGGGTTGGCGGATGGGGGACATCAGGGCTGGCTCCAGCTGGGCACACAGTTCATGGATAGTGGCACGGTCAAGTCGGTATCGAAGGATTATATGGCGTTCTTCCATTGTCGACAGGTCCACCAGCGGTCGGTACACGCGAGGATTCCTCCTTCTCATCCCAAGTCCCAGCGGACGGTGCCTAGGAAGGACAACATGGAGCACAGAGTCAGCCAAACCACAGGTACGTACAGACAGCTTGCACAGTTAAAGAATGGCAATGGGTTGAAAGGCGTGTATGTGTGGCAATGCAAGGCCTAGGCCTGTGTGTCGCAGTCAAAATTAAGCCATGTGGGCCCTTGAAATGGCGGCTGCCTGACCTGTGAAGTGGGACAATGGGATGTGAGGTCACTGCGCTGGCGGGGCAAACCGTGGCGGTAGGCGGTCGAAGACCGCGGCGCAAAGCCGCATTGGTTAACATTGAAGCCTATGGGTTTCAGGAGCCAATAACTAAGTGCGCCGGCGGTCGCGGTACGCACCGCCGCGGTACGCACCGCCGCGGACGTGACCGCCATTTTCTATCTGCTTAATCACTCGAGACCTGATCATCCACAGGAGAGGACCTATACTGCAAGTGCTGCTGTGACCTCGGTCTGGAAGATACAATGGCTGCTGTGACTGGGGAAAGGGCCCCTGCCTTCACGTCTGAAGAATTGGACAAGCTCGTGGATGGGGTCCTCCCCCAGTATGCGCTACTCTACGGTCCTCCAGACCAACAAGTGAGTACCCCGGGTGCTAATGGAATGGGCTATGCCTGTGTGGATTGGGGTGGATGTAAGTTGGTGGGGTGGGGGGCGAATGAGGAGTGCAACGCCCGACAGATGAGAGCATGTACCATAGATTACATCTAACATGCAGGCCATTGATGATTTCCTCCTTTCCACCCTGTACATGTCTAATAGGTCAGCGCCCATCAGAAGATCGAGATATGGCGTGCCATCGCCAAGGAAGTCCGGACCTTGGGGGTCCACAACAGACGGGGCACCCACTGCCGCAAGAGGTGGGAGGACATCCGCCGCGGAACAAGGAAGACCGCAGAAACACTGCTGGGGATGGCCTCCCAACCTAGGAGGGGTGCCAGTCGCACCATGACCCCCCTGATGTCCCGGATCCTGGCGGTGGCCTACCCTGAATTGGATGGGCGCTTTAAGACATCACAGCAGACACAAGGGGGTGAGTATCAGCACATTCTCCTATCTTTCTGCGCAGTGGAGGCGTCTGGGTGGGGGAGGAGGGCTGTGGGTGACATTAGGCCAGGGCGCTTTCTGTAGTGTAGTCCTCTCCCTTAGGCATGGCCCTGTGCCCCCGGCCCCCACCTCTGTAGGGTGACAAGTACAGCCATTGAAGGTCCAGCATCTCCCATGTGCGCCTTTGACGTCTCTTGGCCTGTTGTCTTAGTCAGTAGTACTGAGTAGTGTACCCCGAATGCGCGGCTTAGTGCATTAGGCACCTGTGTCTGTCCTCTCCGCCAACGGTGTTGACATTGCATGCACTCAACCTGGTCTTCTTTTTTCTCCCCCCACCCTTTCTCTTCATCTTCTTGTGCATGTGTGCATTAGCATCATCAGGCGGAGGAGATATGGCATCGGAGCACGAGGGAGCTGCAGGACACAAGGCCCCGGTGGGCCCAGGAACAGACACCGAGGGCACCAGTGATCCGGAGGGCGAGGGGAGCACCACGACGGGGACCGCTGGTGAGAGCAGCGAAAGCGACACGTCCTCGGATGGGAGCTCCCTAGGGGTGGCGGCAACATCCGTGCCCCCGCCTCTACAGGTACAGCCGCCACCCAGCGCACCAGCCCCGCCCTCCCAGCAGCCCCTCAGTCTTCGCTCCGTGCCGGTTCGCCCAGGAAGGCGCGCGTCTCCTTCGCCCCAGGCACCTCAGCCCCTGCCCCTGTTGCCCCTGCTGCCCTCAGTGCGGAGCTCATTGACCTGGTAAGGACGCTCATTGTTGGGCAGACGACCCTTCTGAATGCCATCCAGGGTGTGCAAAGGGAGGTGCAACAGAGCAATGCGTACCTGGAGGGCATTCATTCGGGTCAGGCTGCCCATCAACGAGCGTTCACTGCTCTGGCCTCAGCACTGACGGCAGCCATTGTCCCTGTTTCCAGCCTCCCTCTTCTGACTGCCTCCAGCCTGTCTCTGTCTCCTGTTCCTCAGCCTATCCCATCCACACCATCAGACCAGCCTGCACACACCTCAACACCCAAGAGCAGCTCATCCAAACACAAGCACCACAGATCCCGCAAACACTCACCCGAGCAACACCCAGATGCAGACATGCCAACAGCCACTGCCACCCCTGTGTCCCCCTCCTCCTCGTCTCCCTCCTCCCTCCCTGTGACGTCTACACTCACACCTGCATGCACCCCAACATCAGCCAGTGCTTCCATCACCACCTCACCCTCCAGTACAGTCCACACTCGTGCAGTCACCACCCCCACTGCCATGTACACGTCCCCTGTGTCCTCTCCCACTGTGTCTGTCACCCCCTCTTCCAAGACACACAAACGCAGGCAGCCACCCACCCAACAGCCATCCACCTCACGACAGCCTACAGCACCAGCACCTTCACCCAATGACAGCACACCTGACTCTCCTACAACCACCTCCTCTACCTCCACTTCCATCTCCACTTCTCCTACCCTTTACCTTGGCCCTAAAAAACTTTTCCTGGCTAACCTTAACCTCTTTCCCCCCGATGACCTCCCCCATCCATCTTCAAAGAGTCCCAAGAGCACCGCAGCCACCACCAGCCCAGCTTCGGGTGTCACTGTTGTGCCTGGGTTCTGGAGCCCACCCTTTGCCAGCAGTGACACATCAATCAGCAGCAAGGACACGTCCAGCCCCCCCCGGCAAGAGGACCCGCAAAACCAAGGACCGCCGTGCGAGGACCGACAGGGCTGCCCCCAAGGAGCAATGTGCGGCCACTTCACCACCCACACCATCTGGGGGAGGCAAGGGCCCGAGAGCCCCATCAAAGGAGCGGAAGGGCAGCAGGAGCGCGGAGAAGGTGGACCCCACATGCCACATCCCAGCTGGGAAGGAGGACACTAAGGAGGCCAGGAGTCCGTCCCCGAAGGGTCCAGAAACGTCACGGTCCGAGGGCGACTGAACAGGGAGTCCAGGCCAGGTCTGGCTCCCTTGACCTGCTGGATGGGCACCGCTGAACAGGGCCCGCGGTGCAGAAGAGCACCGCTGAACAGGGCCCCGCCGTGGAGATAGGCACCGCTGAACAGGGCCCGCGGTGCAGAAGAGCACCGCTGAACAGGGCCCCGCCGTGGAGATAGGCACCGCTGAACAGGGCCCGCGGTGCAGAAGAGCACCGCTGAACAGGGCCCCGCCGTGGAGATGGGCACCGCTGAACAGGGCCCGCGGTGCAGAAGAGCACCGCTGAACAGGGCCCCACCGTCTCAAGCACCGCTCCGCTGGGCCCTTCCTGTCAAGCACCGCTCCGCTGGGCCCCGCCGTCTCAAGCACCGCTCCGCTGGGCCCTTCCTCTCAAGCACCGCTCCGCTGGGCCCCGCCGTCTCAAGCACCGCTCCGCTGGGCCCTTCCTCTCAAGCACCGCTCCGCTGGGCCCTTCCTCTCAAGCACCGCTCCGCTGGGCCCTTCCTCTCAAGCACCGCTCCGCTGGGCCCCGCCGTCTCAAGCACCGCTCCGCTGGGCCCTTCCTCTCAAGCACTGCTCCGCTGGGCCCCGCCGTCTCAAGCACCGCTCCGCTGGGCCCTTCCTCTCAAGCACCGCTCCGCTGGGCCCTTCCTCTCAAGCACCGCTCCGCTGGGCCCTTCCTCTCAAGCACCGCTCCGCTGGGCCCCGCCGTCTCAAGCACCGCTCCGCTGGGCCCTTCCTCTCAAGCACCGCTCCGCTGGGCCCTTCCTCTCAAGCACCGCTCCGCTGGGCCCTTCCTCTCAAGCACCGCTCCGCTGGGCCCTTCCTCTCAAGCACCGCTCCGCTGGGCCCCGCCGTCTCAAGCACCGCTCCGCTGGGCCCTTCCTGTCAAGCACCGCTCCGCTGGGCCCTTCCTCTCAAGCACCGCTCCGCTGGGCCCTTCCTCTCAAGCACCGCTCCGCTGGGCCCTTCCTCTCAAGCACCGCTCCGCTGGGCCCCGCCGTCTCAAGCACCGCTCCGCTGGGCCCTTCCTCTCAAGCACCGCTCCGCTGGGCCCCGCCGTCTCAAGCACCGCTCCGCTGGGCCCTTCCTCTCAAGCACCGCTCCGCTGGGCCCTTCCTCTCAAGCACCGCTCCGCTGGGCCCTTCCTCTCAAGCACCGCTCCGCTGGGCCCCGCCGTCTCAAGCACCGCTGAACAGGGCACCGCCGTTTCAAGCACCGTTGATGGTTCATTGTGCCCACCATGCCTCCTCCTTGACCAGTGGAGACTGTCATCCACCTGATGGACTGTGGCTTTGCACTCCCCAGGATGGTCCAGTGGGCAATCCACCCACTGCAGAGACTTGAGAGACTGTGGCTTTGCACTCCCCAGGATGGCCCAGTGGGCAGCCCACCCACTGTAGAGACATTGAGAGACTGTGGCTTTGCACTCCCCAGGATGGCCCAGTGGGCAGCCCACCCACTGTAGAGACATTGAGAGACTGTGGCTTTGCACTCCCCAGGATGGTCCAGTGGGCAATCCACCCACTGCAGAGACTTGAGAGACTGTGGCTTTGCACTCCCCAGGATGGTCCCGTGGGCATGGTGGCTCCTCGTGGATCTGGCGTTGTGGACTCATGTGGCTGTGGTGCCCCCCCCTTCCCTTCCCCCTGAGGTGCCTGTAGTTTTTACATCTGATGCCCCTGCAGTGTTCTCTCCAAAGGACTCAGGTCTCCTGTGTGGGCTTTGCCCTTGTTTCTCAAGACTTTGGCCCACGGACATGCTGAATTCGTAGGATGTGCAGGACTTGGTACTTCAGTTATACACTGATGTGTATGTCATTTGTTTTGTTGTGGATATCTTTCATGGTTGTACGCTAATTTTCTGGAGCTTTTTGGTACATAAATATTTATTCCAAATATGATTATGTCCTAGCATTTTTCAGGGGTGTTTGGGTGGTGTCACTGTGACTTGGTGCTCTGCATTGGTGAGTACATGATTGGGGGGGGGGGTCGCATATGTATGTGCCCGTAACCTTTCGTCCTCCCCCTCCCGTGTGTCGTAGGTGCAGTACTCACCGTTGTCGTCTGCGCCGGACTTCGTACTCGTGGTAGATGAGAAGGTAGACGAGAGCAGGTAGGATGTTTAATTCGGGTTCCATGCTGTCCTCCGTACTCGTGGAGTGTGTTTTGGTGAGCGTTTTCCCGTTCGTAGTCTGTTTCCGCCGTGTTTTTATCGGCGGTGCTCCCGCCCCGGAAAAGGTGGCGGATTGGTGAGTTATGATAGTGTGGGCGGTACATTGTCTGCCGCCTGCCTGTTGGCGGTGACCGCCGCGCTGTTTGTCTGTACCGCCGCGGCGGTCGGAGTGTTAAGTTGGCGGGCTGTGTTGGCGGTTCCCGCCAGGGTCAGAATTCCATTTTTTGGACCGCCAGCCTGTTGGCGGGTTGGCCGCCACTTTAACACCGACCGCCAGGGTTAGAATCACCCCCTTAATCTGCCACATGTGAATTTGGAGCAAACATTGACATGGCTATTTGTGATCAATTTGTGTTTAATTGTTGTTATTCATGCAAAATTCAGGAAAGATTACTAGCACGTAGGAATCCTACACTTGCAGAGGTTATTGAGCTAGCTAAAGGTTTTGAACGCTCCATGATTTCTTCAAAAGCTCTAAACGAAGAAGTCCCTGTAAATTAGAAGAGTCTACACAAATGTTATGCGATGTCAGTATGAATGATAAGACAGGAAGAAAATTTGCAAGAAAACAAGTCATGAAATGTTTCAGATGTGGGTCCAAGAGTCATATTGCTAACAATCCTACTTGTCCAGCAATATCAAAGCGTTGTATGTTATGTAAAAAAGTTGGCCATTTTCAGGTAGCATGTAGAATGAATAAGACTAATGTTAAGATCAACAGTGTGTTGAAACGAAAGAAAGTGTACTATTAACTGTGGAATGCAATTCAGTTACTGAAACTGGCAGCATTAAAGGTCCAGTGGTTGATGCCAGAATTCATAATGTCACAATACAAGTTATGGCTTATTCAGGGTCTCCCATAACCATTTTCCGAGATTCTACATTTTTAGAGATGTACGACGCTAAAATACAATTATTGCCTTCTGATGTTAATCCGTTGGCATTTGGTGAGAAAGAAATTGAAATGCTTGGGTATTTTGTAACTGACATAGAATGTTTGGGACGGAATACAAATTCCAAAGTATATATTGCCATTAAAGGGAGAAACATTGTCGGATGGAAGGACTCAGCCAAATGGGTTATTATCTAGTCCCTAGTTCTGACAATCCAATTCGAAGGGGTGATGATAATGTGGAACAAATTGTAAGTGTGAATTCAATTTCTCAGGATGTAGAAGTTATTTTAAAGAAATTTGACAATGTATTCCTGGAAAGAATAGGTCTGGTTAAAGGATTTGAACATCATATTAGTCTTAAATCAGATGCAAAGTCAGTTATTCAGTACGCAATATGCCTCTTAGTATTAGAAAGGATTTGAAGAAAACTTTAGAGGATTTGTGTTCGCAAAATATAATTAAACCAAATGAATGTTCTCAGTGGGTTTCTCCGGTCGTTGTAGCTAAGAAAAAGTCAGGTGAACGTAGGTTGTGTGTTGATTTGCGCACATTGAATAAGAACATTGTTGTGGATTGCCATCCCATACCTAAAATTCAGGAGTTGTTAGCAAACTTAGGTGGGGCGGAAATTTTCTCTCTGTTAGATCTGCGTTCTGCATATCACCAGATTACCTTGTTGTCTACTTCTAGGGAACTTGCCACATTCGTAACGCCGTTTGGAGTTTTTGGGTACTGTAGGCTTCCGTTTGGTGTGGCATCAGCGGCTAGCGTTTTCCAAAGATTAATGGCCAAATTGTTTGGTGTTATGCAGGGTGTACACGCATATGAAGATGACATACTGATTTATGCAAAAAGCACTCTTAAATACAATCAAATTTTGGAGAGAGTACTAAAACGTTGTCTGAGGTTGGAATGAATGTAAGGTGAGACAAATTTAAGCTTGGGGTGAGGAATTTGGAGTACGTAGGTCACACAATTTCGTCACATGGTATAACACCTAAATTCTCTTTAAGTGCTATACAGGAAGCCAAATGCCAAAGGATGGAAATAGCCTTAAGTCATTCTTAGGACTTGCTGAGTATTACGCACGGTTTGTACAAGGATATTCATGTGAAGGAGAACCATTGAGAATGTTGTTAAGGAAAGGATGAAGTTTGAATGGACAGAACAATTGGAAGAGACATTTAAGAAGGTGAAGAACATGATAATTGAAGCTCCTGCATTGTACCCTTATAAATCTGAATGTAAGTGCATCATCACTGTAGATGCCAGTTAGACAGGGTTATGTGCAGTTTTAAGTCAGAGGGTTAATAATAAAAAGCAAACGGTTGGGATTGCTTCATGGACTCTCACACCATCAGAAAAACTGTATAGTACTATAGAAAGGGAAGCGTTGGCAGCTGTATAGGCAATTCAAAAATTAATAGTAGACATATTGGGGCGTGAATTTGATTTGTACACAGATCACAAACCCTTGATGCATAATCTTTGTGGTAAAATTTATAGCAATTTATCTTCCAGATTAGTAAGGTTATTATTCAAACTTCAAGATTACAGTTTTACAAAATTTTCAGGCTGATTGCTTTTCTGGGATGTCAGTAGAGAATAATGATGCAGAAGTTTTAGATGATATGGAATGTGTAGTTGCGATTCTAGATGCAATTGAGGAAAGTGGTGGTACAATTACAGAAGAGAAGTTGTTAGAAGCAAGCCAATCTGACGCGAATTTATCTAAAATAGTCCAATATATTTCACAAGGATGGCCTGAAATAAAATATTTGTCTGGTGACTTAAAGAAATACTTAAAAATAGCTAATGAATTAGCTGTAGTTAATGGCATAGTGATGCGTGGAGAGTTGTTTATTCCACCTGAAAACATAAGATATAATTTGGTTATGATTGCGCATCAGGGGCATTTAGGATTTTCTAAAACATGTAAAAGGATAAAACAATTTGATTGGTGCCCATCCTTCAAGAATGATGTAAAATCTTTGATTGGCAGTTGTCCCAATTGTTTAGTCTCAGATAAGCATTGGAAGACAAATGAACATCCTCTGTAACCTGTTCCTTTTCCTGTATGTGCTTGGGAAAAGGTAGGTTTGGATTTCTTTGGACCATTTTTGATGTTACCTTATGGTATGAGATATCTCATAGTCTTAATTGACTATCATTCTAAATGGATTTATCATTTGTTTGTAGAGGCTCGTAATACAAATTCTGCTATTACATTTTTGGAGTCTGTATTTAAAATTGAAGGGACGCCTAAAGTGATTGTAACTGATAATGGGACTCGCTCTGTGTCAGAACGAATGATGAACTTTTTGAAAAGACATGATATTAAAAATTACCAAGTTGCTTTGTATTCACTGAGTTCTAATGGGTTAGTAGAGAGAGCGAACAGGATTATGAAGGAAGGGATACAAACCGCGCTTACTTCAAGACGCAATGTAATGGAGAAGATATGGCATTATAATGTCACTCCACATTGTACAACTGAAGAGTCACTTTTTCAGTTATTAAGAGGGCGCAGTGTATATATGAATTTAAATCCTAGTTGGTTAGAAGAAACAACTGGTGTTCAGCAAAAAATACAGAACATTGATGAGATTTCAGGCAAGGTGGCTTTGAAAACAGTTTAAAATGAAAGAGCTTTTCGACAGGAAACATAGTTGTTGTAGTAAAGAATTCCAGGATGGAGATTGGGTCTTGATCAGAAACCCAGGAAGAGTTTAAAAAAAAAAAAGGAGAGTCTCAAAGTTTTCCATTCCAGTGAAAGTGTTGAAAGTTACAAAAAAATCTCTTCTATTGGAAGGGAAAGGTTGGTGGAATAAAAGGAAAGTGGTTAAACTTTCGGCAATGCACGCAGACATAATTAAAAGTAAGAGACGAATGGAGGATGGTTGTGATTGGCAGTCCTGGTTTCTACCGCGAGTGGAAATATAAACAAAATAATAGGGATGTAAATATTCAATAAGAAGGAAATTTACATCAGGCTGATCATCCTAGAATGGTTTCTTTTCGGTGAGAGAAATTAGAGTACCACAAAAGTTTCAGGACTACGTCGTGTATTAAGAGGGGGACTGTTTCAATTTATTTTGGTAAAAGGGGGAAAAGATGTAGTGGGTGTAATTGGAAGGAATGTAGAATGGAGGCAGTGGAATGATCGGAGTCGCGTAGCATTCTGGCAGCGACAGGTTTGTCAGTTGTGACCAGGACGCTGCAAGAGCAGGACTTCGGAGGATCTGGTGGGCATGTGCTTTTAATAAATCAAAATCAGAATTTACCAGTTCCTGCCGTGTGACTTTCTTCTTCACACAGGGTTCAAGTTTTCCCCTACTTAGATGATTGGCTGCGAAAAGCGCCAACTCCGCAGCAGACCTCCCCAGTCACTAATGCCTGCCTTGCCTTGTCACAGTCTAGGGCTAACAATAAACCACCAAAAGTCAGCTACCATTTTAACACGCAAAATGATTTTCCTGGTTGCAAAACTCAACAGAGTCGAAAACAAGGCTTACCTTTCAGAAGAAAGACAGCAAAAATTATCCAATCTACCTCCGAAATGATCCAGAAGAAAGTTTGTTCCTCTGAGACTCTTCAGGTCAATAAACCTTGTACCTCTAGCGCCCCGAAGATGAGACCACCTCAGGAGGAACTGCAACGTCAATGGATCCAGTCTCAAGGGTCCTTCGGGGACTTCATAAATGTTACACAAAGGATAGTAGAAGCATTACAGTGGTGGACTTGCATCAATCACATTTCTTAGGGGGTTGACGTTCCTTACCCCAGTTCCAGAATTCATCATCACAATGGACGCTTCTCTTCAGGGCTAGGACGGTCATTTGCAAGTCATGTGCATCTAGAGAAAGTGGTCCAGCTATCAGAAACAGATGCAGATCAGTCTCTTTGTGTTAAAGGCAATTTTTCTCACTCTCCAAGCTTTTCTCTCACAGATATCAGGTTCATCTGTGCTGGTGTGCACGGATAATTTGACCAGCATGTATTACATCAACAAGTAGGGAGGAACACGATCCCTATCCCTTTCACAAGAAACTCAAGCTCTCTCTCAGTGGCCCACATTACACAGGATTTCTCTAAAAGCAGAACATGTACCTTGCGTCAGCAATGCTCTTGCAGATGCACTCATCAGGACGGAGGACAGGTGCCACGAATGTGAGCTAGATCAACAAGAGGTGGACAAGACCTTTTCGTTCTGGGGCCGACCGGCATTGGATCTCTTTGGTACCAACAAGTATGCTTAATGCCGGTTCTACACCAGTTGATATCCACTCCTGGGATCGTGAGGAAATGCCCTTTCGATGTTATGGTCTGGGTTCTTTGCCTACGCTCCGCACCCCCTCCCCCCTTCCTGCTGATCTCCAGGGTTCTCAACAAGATAAAAGTAGAGCATTGCTGGCTCATCCTAATAGCTCCCAGGTGGCCTAGACAGCATTAGTTCACAGAGCTTATCCTCTTATCTGTGACCAAACCCATATGACTTTCCAAGAAGTGGACACTACAACGAGGAGCAGAGGTCAGATATTACACCTGGAACCTGCCTCTCACCAGTGGCACGCATGGATCCTGAGTTCTATGAATTCCAGAACATGAATATTGACCAGGAATGTAGGATAATACTTTCCAGAGCATGGGCCGAAAGTAGGAACAAAACTTACAGGTTGAAGTGGCGAAGATTCTGCGTTTGGTACCAGAAAAACGAATTGCACCCATTTGTGGCTTCTCCTGAACAAATTATACCTTACCTGCTCTCACTGGCCAAGTCCGGACTCCTCCATGCCTAGGTTAAAGTGCACCTGGCTGCAATATCTAGATAAAGGCGTTTAACAAACACAGCTTCTCTCTGTTCCTCCAGACTCATAAAGCAGTTTATGAAAGGGTTCTTTTGCACATTCCCTTCTGTCTGACCACCTCCTCTGGAGTGGCATCTCAACATTGTTCTTTTCTTTCCCAACTAATGAAATACCCATTCGAGGTCGGAACTCTTCTTTCTCTCACTTCTACCAGGAGGGTCAGTGACATACAGGCTTTATCGATTAAGCTCAGATGACTTCCTGCTTTTCTCAGATGACTTTGTCCTTCTCTGAACATACCCAAGATATCTTCCAAAGGTTTCTTCTCATTTTCATTGGAACGAGCCAATCATATTGTGGAAATTTTTTCCAAATCATATCCGTCTACTCCAGCTGAAAGAACTCTTTACACATGAGCCTCTTTCTCAGTTAATGGTTTACTGATTAATGATTGTTTTCCTTGTGTTCCTTCTCCAAGTATTCATTAATGCATGTTGTAAAATTTTGCAAGTATTTTCAATCAGATTGAACATATTATTTTAAATACTGCCTATGCATAGCTATTTTGTTGCTTATGTTTACTGTTGTGAACTGTTTTTGTCTTGGCCCACCATCCACTAAGCGTCATGACAGTTGCTTTAAGTACTGCTTACTATTTTGATTGAAGCATGTGACTCTATGAAAGATCCAATATTGAATAAGAAAACAAGTTACTTACCTGTGACTGCAGTTATCCAGTATTGGTATCTTTTATAGATTCACATGGCATCCACCCTCCTTCCCTTTGAGGCTCACCTTCTATTTCAGTATATACCTCACTGTTGTGCTAGAAAATCTGAGGGAAAGAGCCTCTATTGGGAGTATTTCCAAGAGAGGCTGGCACCTGATTGGTCATAGGTCAAGTTTGGTTCTTTTTTCAAAATGATATAGATAGGCTATTTGATTGAAGGCTACTGCCATTCTAGCCTACAGTGATTCCTACATGCTGCTTTCCTAAGGTACCATGGGACTCCCACTTCGGGGACTGATTCAAGCATGTGAATCTATTAAAGTTTAAAGTTATTGATACTGGATTACTACAGTTACAGGTAAGTAACTTGGTTTCTCTTCTGCCATAACTAGGACATCAGTAGAGGTCAGGAGTGATGTAGAGAGGCCTATAAGTATGCCGTTTACGGACATGCCGCTTGGAGAACATGTAGTGCATTGCGATGCATTATGCCACAAAAATGGATAGGAAAAGGAGGAGTTACCAGACCATACTGTATTAACTAATAGCAAAGAGAGGTTAGACAACATCCAAACCAGGGGTGCTACCCCGGTCCCGGTATTAGCTGCTACAAAGAAAGCAAGAATATTTCAGAAGGGTATGATTGACAAGGAGGAGCGGCCCCCAACTACTGTTAAGGAGGATGTTTTAACTCAAAGGGGGAAGGAATATTAAAAAGCAATGGATCTAAAAATGAATTAGCAGATCATACAGGTATAACATCAGTCCAGAGAAGTATAAGTAAAAATCATGCAACTAATGTTAAAGTAGGGGCTAACCCTACCTATCCCATTTGTAAGACACGTCTGTAGGCCAGATGGTAAGGAAGATGCCCTGAAGTTGGAAGAAGTATCCAACTGACTATGTAACAAGGCTGAAAGTAAGCGGCCTAAAAAGCGTAAAATACTGAACAAAAAAGAGATTTACAAGAGAAGGAAAAACCTTTTTGTTGGACCGGTCAGTCTTAGGGTGGTCTTCCCACAAACATTTTATCTTCACCTTTTCTACTTTTCTGAAATTGTTTGTGCTGGACTTAGGACTTTGTGCACCTTACCACTGCTAACCAGTGCTAAAGCGCTTGTGCTCACTCCCTAAACCATGGTAAAATGGGCTTACACTTGATTGGCATCTTAATTTACCTATAGCCCCTTAGAGTATGTCCCAGGTCTGCCATTGTAAGCTGTATGCAGTTTTAAACTGCCAATTCTAGTTGACCTAATAACACTTTTGCCATACCTAAAACACCCCTTTTCATAGCTTTAAGCAACACCTAAAGTAGGCTGTTGACAGCCCATAGGACAGGGTGCCTTGTAATTAGTACTTGGATATGTACTTTTACGTTTTACATGTCCTGGTAGTGAAAAACTGGCAAATTCATTTTTCACTACTGTGAGGCCTACCTTTCCCTTAGGAAACATTATATTTAATAAGTGTTAACATTTGATTAAGAGCAGATTGAAAAATAATATTTGGTGTCTGGTGAAATGGAATTTAAAACCCCTTTTTATTGGTAAAGTTGTATTTTAAGTGAAGTCTCAAAATGCCACTTTTAGAAAGTTGGCAGGTTGGTGGGGAGATGCTGTGAACAACCCCACTTAGACTATGCCCTGCTGTTGCACATAGAACTTCACACTAGCATGTTGTGTCTGCAGACAGACTGTAACCAGAGCAGGGAGGCAGGAAATTCAAGACTTGAGAGGCCTTTAGAAGTTTCTCCAGCTTCAAAGGAGGTGCCAGGAATAAAAATGAGACCGTGAGACCCCCTCTTCATTTCACTTTCTGGGCCTGCAAAAGGACTCTTCGGACTGCCTGCTGCTGTGGCCTGCTGGGCCATTCTTGGTGCAGCAAAGGACGCCTTTGCTGCACCAGAATGGCTGTTCTTATGCCGGAAGCCTGCTCTGATACACCAGAGGTCTGCCCTGCTGCTTGAGCCCTTTCTCTTGTCCTTAAACTTAGGGCTTCCAGAGAGACTTCAAGGGCTATTTGGCTGGTCTCCTGATCAGATACTAGGGGACAGAAAAGGCTCCAACCATCTTGAACCCGCACCTGGACCCTGCCTGAGGGAGTCTTGACCCTCCAAGCAGTGCATTTGCAGTCCTGGACCCTTTACAGTTGTGTTAAAGGTTCATGGATAGCCTAAATCTAAAACTTAGGACTTTGCCCTGCCTGCTCATCAGTGCACCTAAGTTACATCGCCAATCGGCTGACTATGTGACAGCTCCTGATAAGTTCTTCTCCACAGCAGCAAATCCTGTTTAGTGGCTCTTCACAGAAGGGTTATCCGGCCCTGTGGATCCTTCATCGGCTGCAGCCTGAAGCTTCTTTCCGCAGGAGATTTTCAAATTCCAAAAAAGAGACTACTTCCGAATGTAGGAAACTTAAACACAACTTCACCCATTGGCTCGCCTACGAGAACGCAGATACCACCATCTGCCTTGCCCTGCTGAACTTTATTTCCTCAGACGCTTTGTTTAAAAATGTCTTTTATGTTCAAAGTTTAGCAGAGACCAGGCCCAATCCATTTTGTGTATCCAACCCCCCACTCCATCGCGATCAGCCATAACTTTTGACTTTGCCCCGATGTCATGCAACTAGATGTCTGCAGTTGGGGCTTTGATAGTTTAGGTGGTATCTTCCACTTTAAACTTTAAAAATCTATAACTCTGGTTCTACTGATTGGACTTTTGTTGTTTTGGTTTAAAATAATGTATTAAAATGTATTCTATGTTTATAAAGTTGTGTGGGATTTTTCTTTTGTTGTTTTCACTTTATTACTGTTTATGTGATGCATAAATACTTTACACATTTAATTAGAAGTAAGCCTGACTGCTTTTGTGTCAAGCTGTCAGAAGGTTAATTTAGTGACTTTTTGTGGTTCACCCTGGCAAGGATTGTGGCTGTTGCTTGAGTATGGGTTTACCCCTCCTTAACTGGCAAAACATAAGTTCTGGTGAAGTTACAACCTGCCAAGGCAAAGGCACCCCGTCCGCAATGGAGATGGAAACTCCATCACAAACCTTAAACCCACCAGCCTTGCCTTCCTGACCCATGACAGTGATGACTCCTCATTCTCCACACCCTTCTCCTGTGCAGCAAATCCACACTCACTCGCCCCTTACAGGGCCCCAGCCCAATGCAATTCCCAGCCCTCCTAGTTGCCACTACTATCTCTCAAACCCTCACAGATCAATATTATCCAACGGATACCTGCTCAACTAGTGCTGTCCTGATACGCACCTACAGTATTTTTCTCCACTAACATTCCCGCCCTCCTGCATGTCTTCAAATCATACCAGTGTTACGACTGTCCTAATTATCATATCTACCTCGATTGCTATTTTCTCTTATATGGGCCGAGTGGTTACAAAGGATATACGTTAAATCGCTTTTGTTTGAATCAAATGAATTTGACATGGTTAGCCAAGGTCTGATTAGATATGCCCTGTTTTGCCTTGATCGGTCTTGATTTCACATGTCCTGATTTCGCTTTGTGTGACTAATTATATTGATTGCTATTTTCTTCCTTTGTTGCACCTAAGTTCTGGCCACGTTATATTAAGTTAGTACTGGCTTTGTTTGGTTGAAACGTAGACTGTAACCACATCAATCTCTGTACCCCGGAGTATGACTGGTATCTCTAAAAGTGATAACATTGAAAGATATAGGAATAGTAATGTAGGAAGCTGGCCCAGTGTGTGGTAGACACATATGGGGTTACACCCTATACTGGGTCCAAGCAAACCCCCATTAGTTAGTTTTAGTGTCTAGACAGCCAGGGCTCTCTAAGGTAGCTATGGTGAGCAGCCAAGACTTATCCAGAAGGCATGTGCAGCACTTGCAATACCACAGTAGTCACACAGTAACTTATCACACATGAAAGGAACCACACAGTGTTGAAAAAATAAATGTACTTTATTACAGGCACACCAAACTAGACTACCATTGGTATGCCTCCCTCTGGAGGTATGAACACACAAGATATACATAGGTAAGTAATCAGGAAAAGCATAAATTAGCAAGGGCCCTATGGGGGCTAGCCCATATACTAAAACAAATTGAATGCAAATTGGTGTCCCCCACCAGAATGTATGGCATAGATAGACAAGGGCTGGGGGAGAGTGTAACCCCAAAAGGTAAGTACTTAGAAGATCCTCAGCGGCTGGGTGCAAAGAGGTAAGTTACCCAGTTCAACCACAGTCTAACATGAGGACATCGCGAATGGAGAATGCAGAAGCAGGACTGGACCATTGTAACCAAAGGGCAGATCCTGGGTGAAGAGGATCAGCAAAAGAAGGGGACAGAGTCCAGTCCACCCAGGAGGATCGAGGCGGGGCAGGGGCCAATGCGCACCCTTCTGTAGCTGAAGATCCAGATCGACGGTGATGAAGTCCAGCTGTGGGGTCCAGGAGCTGCAGAAGAGTCCCTGAAGTCACCTATGAGCTGTCACTCGTTGATCGCCGGTTTGCAGACACGTCAGTGTTCAGGAAGACCGCCAACAAGCACAGGCAATTGCAAAAGAAGCTGTCTGAGGTTTTGCAGAGAGGTGGATGACCAGCAAGGTCCTGCGGACTCAACGCTTGGGGGGAGTCCAGGCTGACCCTCAGAAGATAAGAGCCTTCAGAAGCAGTCGGAGTCCCCACAAGCAACCTACTGTCAGCAGGCACAGCAAGTGGTAGTGAGACCCAGTCAGCACACCTGAAGAGGATTCCCACATTGTTGAAGCAGCATAGAGGAGACTGTCCTTGGAGATGTACAGTGCTGGGGGCTAGGGCTACTTGGAGTCTGAAGAGCCCTCAGAGCAAGAGTCAATAAGCCTTGGTTGGTGCAACATTTGTTATGCACATGAATTCTGTCCCAGAGGCAAAGGCTCACATTCTTCCACTTTGGATAGAAGGCAGAGAGGACCCAGGGGATCCCTCAGAACCATCACATGTGTTGGAGAATCTTCGCAGATCCAGAGGACAGAAGATCCCACTAGCTGGACGTTGTTGCCTTAGGTGCTTGCCGGTGCAGAGGACGGACTGCTTCACTGCAAGGGAGATTCCTTCTTGCTTCGTGGTGCAACTGAAGTCTTGCCGACCCCAGAGGATACACAGCTGTGGAAATGTTGCAAAATGCGGACAGGAGCCGCGGAAGCAATGTTGCAAGGAGAAGTCTTCTCAGGTGGTGAAGTCTTGTTTGATTTCTGCGCAGCCCAGCAGCGGTTCTGGAGGGCAGGAACAGAAAATGTCTTTTACAGAGAGGTCCTAGTGGAGCCTTGCACGATGAATCAGGGGACCCAACCTCAAGGGAGTCCCTAAATAGCCCACAAAACAGGGTTTTGTCACTCTCTGGGGTGACCACCTATCGGGAACGGTCACTGACGTCAGCTACCTGGTGTATCCAGTCAGATACTCCCAGAGGCCTCTGCCCATCTTGGTTCCAAGATGGCAGAACCAAGTGGCTCCCTGGAGAATCTCTGGGCACCACCCTAGGGGTGGAGCTAGACAGGGGAGTGGACACTACCCTTTAATTTGTATGCTTCGCATCAGAGCAGGGACCAGTGGTCCCTGGACTGGTGCAAACTGGATTATGCAACAAAGACACCAAATGAGCCCTTCAAAGCAGGCTCAGGGTGTGGGGAGGCTACCCCTCCTCTGCCCAGTAACGCCTATTTCTAAAGGAGAGGAGGTTGCATCCTTTGTTCTGCTGTT
Source organism: Pleurodeles waltl (assembly GCF_031143425.1). Taxonomy (NCBI): domain Eukaryota; kingdom Metazoa; phylum Chordata; class Amphibia; order Caudata; family Salamandridae; genus Pleurodeles; species Pleurodeles waltl. The sequence goes on from NC_090446.1 coordinate 715,053,845, forward strand.
CCCTCATTGAGGTCAATCAGAAGGAGGACAGATTTGTGCCTGAGGGGCTGCAGCAGCATGGGCTGCCCACAGACCCTGGAAAATTGGTAGGAGCAGAACTTGGTGATCCTCTAAGGAACTCCCAAAGTGCATGGGATCATGCCAAAAATACTGTTATCAGTATTGGGGTATGATTCTGACATATTTGATACCAAAAATGCCCAGATTTGGAGTTACCATTATGTAGCTGGGCCACAGGTATCAACCTGTGGCCAGTACATAGCTAAAATGGCTTCCCCGCACTTGCAAGGTCCAGGGAATTGGGACTGGAGTTCGTAGGGGCACCTCTTCTCATGCAGGGCTTCCAACACACACAGGGACCTACACCCTGCCCTTTGGGCTGAAAGAGATTACCATAGGGATGACTTAGAGACCAGGTGTAGTGACTAGCAGTAAAAGGGTGCATGCACCATTTCACACAGGCTGCAGAGGACAGGCATACAGACACAGTTTGCATGGGCTCCCTTGGGTAGCTTATAACATGCTCCAGCCCATGGGAGACCTGGTGTACCAATACACTGGGTACCGAAGTACCATCTACCAGGGGTACACCAGTATGCCAATTGTGGGGTATAAGAAGTACCAAGACAACCACATTTAGAGGAGAGGAGCACAATCACTTGGGTCCTGATTAGCAGGATTCAAGTGAAAACAGTTGAAGCACACTGACATCAAGGAAAAAGTGGAGGTAATCATGACAGAAATAGGTGACTTTCCTACAGGTATGTTTTCAGAAACATCTAGCAGCACATGGAGAAATGTAAGCAACAATATTGCAGTTTATTTCCTTTAATATAAGCAGACTGATTTTTATCCACCTGGATGACTTCCATATCCTAGTTATAGATGTCTTGCTATGCCACCAACCTAGAATATACAGCAAAAAAGGACCAAAGTTCAGCAGGTTGTCCAGCACCAAAACAAGAAAACTAGAACCAGCGCAAAAGCAGGTGCATAACTGGCCCGAAGTAGCTATTGAAGCTTCAATGACTTTACTATATCACAGTGGTTGATCAGTCAAAGGTTGTCAAACTACTCGTTCTGAGGGGATCTTCTACCTTCGTGTTCCTCATCTTTTGAATATCTAGGGTACCAGTCTGGATACAGAAACTTTCTCAATAGCTTTCCCACACTGGTAGGTGGCACTTGTTCCATAACAGCGCTGCAGGTAACACCCTGTGATGTCAGTGGGCTCATGGAGCACCCCTGCCGGTGTACCAGCATCAGTTCCCTTTTTTCTGTTCCATTGACACGTTCCAGAGCTCTTTGACTCTCCTCAAACCTGTGATTGTTACTCAGTGATTTCTGTCTTCTAAATAAAGTTATGCAAAGTTTTCCCTCTCAGTGTTGTCAACAAAACGATCCGATTTCAAGCCATGTTGCAGCCTATCATGGATTACTTCATCATGGACCCTCAAAATCTGTCTCAGGTGCCCATGATCGGATCAGGACATAGACTGCCAAAAGATGCCTCCGAGGGTCAAAATGTTAATGGCCCGAGCGCGGGATGAAACCTGGGAACCGCGACGTCCTGTCCCAGTCACCATCACCACTGTCTTTGAAATCTTTGCAAAAGAACCACACGAAGTAGAGGCGCAAATCCAGATATCAGCACCGGAATTAGGTCACAAAGACCTGCAATTTCACCTCGATGAGCATCGGACTAGGAACATCCAACAGAAGAGGATTCTTCACCTGCGACTCCATCGGACCCAATGCCTGTGGCTCTATGTCGAATCCTGATAATCCTCCATCTGTGTGGCCGATTCCAAGGCCCCACATTTGACAGACGTACCCAGAGATTCCAGCACCTGGGACAGATCTGACTTTCTTTTTAAACTCAATGTTCAGCATGTTTAATAGAGCGATGCTTCTGTCTGGTGTGCTAACTGACCCTATGGGACTGATGGCCTATCCTATAAGAGGCTTGCCAATACCTTACAATTGGCACACATCACACCATTTTTGCTATTGTCTCAGGTGTCCTGGATAAATCCTACTCCAGGGCTGAAGACACCAATGCTGTCGCCTCCACTTGTTATGCCGACAACCTTACCAATGCCATCAGAACACAACCTATCTTTAGTGTCATAATGGCTGCTACCAGTGCTGCAAGCGTCTCCTCCAACGCAACTGCCCTGCAAGCAACTTCAACACAACCGCAGATTTTTCTCCCACCCTTTTGGCACTTCAGCTGGATACTCTACCCCTGATTCCCCACTGGTGTAGAAAGGAGATTCAGATGCTGATTAAAAAGGGCAGACATTTCTTTCAGGACTCAGAATCTCAAGAAGATCCAAATACTGATGAGGTATCCAATAATGGATCCACATTTTGAAGGCTTAAAGGAGGTCAGTGACCTTGACACTTCTCCGGAGTGGAAACTACTATCTCCTCAGGGGATTACCGCTCCCACCACTGTGTAATAAGGCAGCTGAAATGCTAGATTTGTAACTTCCAACAGCAGAGGATAATTTGAATATTCTTAAAGAAGATCTGCATTCCACCTCCCACTCATCAGAACCTCTCCTTCCTTTCATTGAAACTCTGGCAGAGCCTATATTGGCAATATGAGAGAAACCAATGACTTTCACCACTGTGTCCAGCTCAGTAGCTTGGCACTACAAACTGGCTTCTGAAGACCTTGATTTCCTTTCAACACATCCTCCTCCAGAAAATCTAATAGCACAAGCTTCCTCTCCATCTAAATTGTCCCCTGGATCCTTCCCTTTCACACCATCTGGCAGAGTGAAAAAAGATGTAATAGTATGTCAAAAATATGTTTTCATTGGGGAGTATGGCTTTTAAGTCCATCAATACTACTTGCCTTCTGGACAGATATGTTCATACTTTGTCGTACTCTGCTCAGGCTGCCCTCCCTAACTTGTCATCTGAGCTCCAACTCCATTTTACAGAGCCTAAGGGGATGGACATGCTGCTGCAAAACAGGTTATTCAATCTGGCCTAGATACTGCAGACTCAGTGGTAAGAGCCAAGAAGACATCTGTCTCCCTCTGTCAACATGCCTGGTTGAGGAACTCAGGCCTTTCACAGAATGTCCAGACCACACTTATGAACTGATTATTTGACAGATCTTATGTCTTTGGTGCTGAAGGGGACTCAATGCTAGAAGGTTCAAAGACAGGAAGCCACAGACTGATCCCATGGTTTGCAGTCTCTACCTAGAAATTACCGACTGTTTAAGAAATTTCTGGTGTTATGCAGAGGTTTTTCCTTTTCACATACACCCGCAATACCCAACTCACCAACGACCACAGCAGAAGGCGAACCCGTTTTGCAGACAAAACAGAGGATGTAACTGATTCAGACAGCGTGCCCTACCTCTTTTCCCCATATGTTCCTCCTCCTCCTCCTCCCCAGTCATTGCAGGGTACCAGCCCTAGTTTTTGCCTTACCTAAACACACACTCAGTTTTTTGGAGGACAGGTATCCTCCTTCCCACAAGTATGCAGGACCATCACTTCAGAGCTTTGGGTCTTGCAGTTTGTGAAGTGGGGCTATGCCCTACCCATCCAACAATTACCACCTCTCATCTCCCCTCGACCATCTGCACATCTTTCAACAAGAAGTGCACAATCGGGTTGGTTCCAGAACAGGAAGGAGGTCAGGGATTGTACTCTCAGTACTTCTTGATCCACAAAAAGGATGACGGTCTTTGTCCGATCCTAGACCTCATAGTTTTGAGCTAGATCCTCTAAAAGGAAAAGTACAAACTGCTGGCCCTTGCTCAAGTTCTGCTAGCGCTGGAAGCAGAAGACTGAATGGTGTCTGTCAACCTGCAGCCAATCTTAGACAGGTGGGAAACCCACTATTCCTTTACCTGGATCACTGGCTCATCGAGACCAGAATTTCACAGATAGTGTCTCGCTGTTAGCAAGATATAACCAAGTTGTTGTTCGACTTGTTTTTTTTTTTATCAACAAGCCCTTTCAGTACATCTTGTTTATCGAGTAGTTCTGGACACCACATACAGATAGTATGAGCACCCTCGTATTGACTCAGATCGTCCACGACCCTACACACACTGCAGGATACAAACTGGACCCCATTTTCTCCTCAAGCAATCACGTCAAGTACAGCCATGTCACAGAAATCACTTGGGCCGATCACTCTATTGTCCACTTCAGCATTTCCAGCCCCACACCTCCACTTCCAAGATGATGAATGCCCCCCACCAGAGGTGTATCAAAATCCCAGAGACCAGTTGGGCAGATGCCCTCAGCACCTCCAACCCCGCCAAACCACCTTCTTTGAACAGGGAGTGAAATACTTCAATGCCTGTATCCCTAATTGCACCAACAGAATCATCCCCATCAAGAGCAAACAACCAACATCGTTAAGGAATTAAGGAATTCTACAACACGGCTGCCAGCGAAAACATCACACCCTCACAGGAGATGTGCGACAACATCACCCACTTCTTCCACGACAAGATCGCAACCGTATAAAGAAACTTCAAACCCCAACCCACACCTCGATAGATAGGCGATAATCGACATATCCCACACACGGACTACCTGAAACATCCTCTCCACCCAGGAGATCACCTTTACCTTGAAATCCATCCACTCAGGAACTCCCACAGACCCATGCCTGCACCATATCTTCAACCTTAGAAATGAAAGGATTGGCCAGTAACTCGCCACCCTGCTCAACAGCTCTGTCACCACTGCAACATTTCCTGACTCCTGGAAACACACCTAAGTCAGACTACTACTCAAAAAACCCTTTGCGGACTCAAAGAAACCCCAAAATTACCACCTAATCTCACTGCTCCCCTTCCCACCGAAGGTACTGGAAAAGATCATCAGCAAGCAACTCATGACATACCTGGAGCAGAGCTAGCTGCTTGATGCCTCCCAGTCTGGCTTCCGCAACAATCACAACACAAAATCTCCCCTGATTGCACCCTAGATGACATTCAAACCCTCCTCGACTGAGGAGAAACAGCAGCTTTGATCCTCCTCGACATCTTGGCAGCCTTTGACACCGTATCCCACATGGAGATCGAAAAGACTCCACCACATCAGTGTCCAAGAGGACGTGCTCAGATGGATCACCTCCTTCCTCACCAGAAGAACCCAGAGAATCCACCTCCAGCCTTTCAACTCTGAACCCAAGGTGATCACCTGCGGCGTCCCCCAGAGCTCAGCCCTGTGCTTTTCAACGCATATGGGACCCTGCAGGTCAACATAGTCAGATCACGCAGTCTCAACAGAATTTCCTCCGCAGATGACACATAGGGGGTTATTCTAACTTTGGAGGAGTGTTAATCCGTCCCAAAAGTGACGGTAAAGTGACGGATATACCACCAGCCATATTACGAGTTCCATAGGATATAATGGACTCGTAATACGGCTGGTGGTAAATCCGTCACTTTTCCGTCACTTTTGGGACGGATTAACACCTCCTCCAAAGTTAGAATAACCCCCATAACCTCTTATTCATCGACCCCTCCACCACCAGAACCTACTTCCACAGATAAACGACAAGCGTCGCTGACTGGATGAAGAACAACTGCCTGCAGCTGCACACAGACACGACGGAAGTACTGATCTTTGGCAATAGCAGCAACACATGGAACGACTCCTGGTGGCCATCAGAACTAGGACCCGCACCCTATCCCTCTGACCATGCCAGAAGCCTCAGAATCATCCTTGACCACAAGTTCACCATGAAACCGCAGATCAATGCAGTCTCTTCCACCTGCTTCCTCACTTTGCGCATTCTATGTAAGATCTTCAAGGGGCTACCACTACACACGCGATGCACCGTGACACAGGAACTCATCACCAGCAGACTGGACTACGGCAACGCCCCTTACGTAGGAATTGCTGCACACCTCCTACAGAGACTTCAGACCATACAGAACGCCGCAGCCAGACTCGGCCTTCCTAGGCGAATCCACATCACACCCCACCTCAGGCAACTCCACTGACTCCCCGTACAGAAGAGATGCCAATTCAGGCTGCTGACTCACACACACAAGGCTGTACACAACCAAGGACCTGCACACATTAACCGCCGCTGGAGCTTCCACCAACCGTCAAGAAGACTACGCTCTGCCTCCCTTTCACTTGCCTATACTCCTTGCATCTACTGAAGCAGAAGTGGAGGACGCTACTTCTTTCCTATTGCAGCAAAAACCTGGAACAGCCTCCCCACGCACTTCCAAACCATCATCTCAGTTCTGGACTTCTGAACGACCCTCAAGACCTGGCTGTTTGAATAGGCCTCCAGGACCTGCAAGTGACTCAGTACCCTATTGGGTGATTAGCTGCACTTTATAAATCTTGATTGATTGATTGACGTTGAGTCTTCCTTCCACCTTAGTGGATTCAAGATATTCAGGCTATGATTCTGATGTTTCAGGAATGAGCAGTTATTCTTGTCCTGATATACTTTTGTCTACTCAGTCTGCAAGTCACCAGCATTGCACGCTGACACATGAAGGCCCTCTAGTGTTTCCTCCACAGGAAGTGGCTGCAACACGACAAAGATCTTAAAATCCATATCAAGATCTCCAGGGACACAGCAGCGGATCTGCTGTGGTGGAATGTGAACAGAAACCTTTCTCAAGGAAAGCCATTTCACCTTCTTCCTTTGGTGGCAACAGTGATCACCAATGCCTCTGCTCCCGGTGTGAAGCTCATCTGGAGGAACTGGAGATCAGAGGATTCTGGTCTCCTGGAGAAGAGTTTATACATATAAATCTACTGGAATTGCAGGTGATGCATCTGGCTCTCAAGGCCTTTCTCCCTTCCATTTGCAGTCAGTCCATCCAGATCTTGACAGACAATACAACAGCAGTATAGTTCCTTAACAAGCAAAGGGAAGTAGGGTTGCTTCGCCTCTTCAGAGAAGCTTTGCAACTCTGGTCCTGGCTTGGTAGAAATCATGAGGTCGGAATGCTCAACTTGCCTATGGACAAACGCCGCCAGCATCATCCTGCCAACCCAGAATGGCAACTCCATACAGGAAAAGTCTGACATTTTCCAGCTGTGTGGATTCCTCAGATAATGCTTTTAGCCACTCATGCCTTCCAGTATATAATGTAGGGAGCAATGGGGGAACGCGTTTCCCCTGAGGTGGAACTCTCTGCTTCATTACACGTTTCATCCCATACCTCTCATTCTTTGCATTTTGATGAAGATTTGTTTCAACTGGGCCCAAATAATCATTGTTGTCCCAGACTGACCACAAAGGATGTGGTATGCAGACCTCATTCACTTTTCACTGTGCCCTAGGCTCTGTCTCCCTCACAGAGTACACTTCTTCTGGCGATAACAGGATCCGGTTCTATTCCCCAGCCTCCAGAGACTCCACTTACATGTCTAAGTTATTTTTCCTTGTCTCCTTAAGCGGTGGATATTAATTTATGTTTTAGAAGAAACTCCACCAAAACTGTTTATTGTGGCAGATGGCTCGAATTTGTTTAATTGGTGTACAGACAAATCAGCAGAACCTCTTCAGGCTCACCTGTCTGACATTCTTCATTTTGTTCTCTCGCTGCCGCAGAAGGGCTGCACAGTTGCTACCGTTAAGGGTTATTGGTCTACCTTAGTGCCTATCTATTTACTCACTCAACCATCTCTCTTTAAATATTTAATTGTTCGGAGATTCCTTAAAGGGCTCACAAACAAGTACCATGCTACTCCCTTTTATTATGACATAATTCATTATCAGTTTGGTTCTTAGCTTTCCCCTTTGTTTACTAACATTTAAGATAATTTTCTTAATCACTATCTACTCTGCAAGGGGCAAAGCAAACTTCTAGCATTAAGCATGAATCCTCCTTCACTTCCTTCTTCCCCATCAAGCTGGTATTAAGAACCAGGGCTGCCGTCCTGCCTAAACTAATTACCCCCTTCCACATAGGTCAATCTGTTACCCTTTCCACATTCTATCCTCCTCCCATATACAACTGAAGAGGAGGAAAGACTTAATCGTATTGATCCCAAGAGAGTGGTTAGCTTCTGCGTGGACCGAAGATGTGCTTTCATGCTTGAGGATCAGCTTTTTATGGGGAATGTTGTAAAGATAAAGAGCAAGGCAGCCCACAAATGAACAGTGTCAAGATGGATAATCCTGTGAATCACGATCTACTATGCCATAGCGCATAAGGAGCCTCCAGAAGGTATTTGTGCCCACTCTAACAAAGCCAAGTCTTCTACCTCAGCTCTAGTGAGATGAGTCTCTGTAGCAGTTATCTGCAGAGTAGCAAGTTGGTTATCGCTCCACACCTTTGTGAAACACTATTATTTGGACTCCAAAGTGAGGAGGGATGGTCACTTTGCTCGCTCAGTTCTTCAGGATTTTTTGATATAGGTAGCCTTGCACACTCCTCCGGAAGTGGAACTGTTTAGGGAATCTATTCAAAAGATGAGGAATCTGCAGGTAGAAATATCCATCAGAAGAACAAGTTACTTACCATTGGTAACACTTTTTGTAGTGGATATTGTATCTATATGCTGATTCTTCACCGACATACCCACCTCAACATTGCGTGGTTGTCTGTATCAGAAGACCTGGTTCCAGTTTTTCAAACATCTGTTTTGCAGCAGTACTGTTGATTCTCAAGATTTTTTGCTTTGATCTGAGAGGTAAATACCTTCCTGTAACACGCAAAACCTGTACCTATTTGCGAAATAATTTGGCATAGCAATATTTCCATGAGGTTAACAGCAGTCATTGTTTTTGTAGTTAGGTGGAGGGTTTGCTTCCATTGTATATTGCATTTTGAAACCTTTCCTTTTTTAATCTTCATTTCAGAGTGCATTCAACAGATTGAGCCCATCCCCCTCACTCGCCATTGGCTTTATTAATTACGAACACGAGTTGTCTTGTGTGAAGACTATTTGAAATTTAGAATCTATTTGTAAGAAGTAGGACTATTTGTAAGAAGTAGGATTATTTGTAGGCGACTACCCACCTCAGGAAATGATCACAACCCTTGCTATTGTGAACCTTTATTGTCACTAAAGTACTTTGAGCTCAACCCTCTGGAGCTATGGCACAGAACAGATACTTAACGCACTGCAACGTGTAAAATATTTATGGAGTAACAAAACAATTATAAACTCAAAATGCAAAACAATAAAAATCCCAAACTGAGGTTGAAAATTAGAGTATGTTTTAATAAACAAGTTGACACCAAAATGACAAACATCCAGTAAGCAGAATTGGAGATATGACTTTTCGAGTAGGAATAGTGCCAAGAAGCACAAAGTGCCACTGATACTCATTGGTTGTGGTTGGTTGTGGTTGATTGGGCCCTGGGTGCAATGCGAGGCTGACTGCGATGGAGCACAGGTAGGATAGACCAATCTGTTTCGTTTTGTCAAAGATTTTACCTCATGACATAGTCCTTGAAGTCCCAGTCCACCACAGGAGTATAGTTCTAAATGCCCCAGGATCTCAGGGGAGCCACTTAGAGACTCAAAGGGTGTCAGGCAGAGTTCAACAGTAGAGTCCATTCTTGGTCCACTGGTCAGCTGGGCAGTTGCAAGAATGCCCACTTGTAGCTTGTGATATCACTGTAGCTTGAACAGGAGGTCGTCCTTATGGCCCTTGGGGGTTCAGTTCTTTGTTCTGGGTACAAGAAGTGGCTAGTCCTGTCCGTCAGCCTCTTCTCAGGTCAGCGACAGCAGGTCCAGTCCCCTACTGTTCTTCCTCAGGTTCAGCATTGTTCTAAAGTAGGTTCCTGGATGTGCCTCTTTTATGCCTGGCACGAGCTAGTGATTAAGAGTGACTCCTGGGCATGCCCTAACCAATGGACATGAACACATGTTCCTGTGGCCAACCCTACCCATTTTTAACTTTTTTAAGATAACGAAAGTCTTGGTCCACACTCCACTTAGGCTTGGGGAACTTCTGGGGTGTGTGTGGAGAGTGTTCTGTCGTAATCCAAATGACCTTCCACACTGAACACTAATGTCTAAATTAAGGCAGCTGAGCCAACCCAAAAATAAGTCTGGTAGGACAAAACAGGGTTCTTCAGCAGCTAGACAGTAGCTGCACAAGAATTGTCATGGCATCCTGTTCCCTTCCTTTCAAGTGCATCCCAGGTGTTGCGAGTGAACCCAGCAGACTTGTCAAGCAGGATTTTAAACTCAAGCAGAATTTTACACTGTGATGTCAAGAAGGATGCTCCCAATCCCGACCTTTCTGCTCATCCCAAGAGCCATCCCTGCCTATTAGGGTCAACATGTCAATCACAGTGATCTGTTGTGCAACCCCTACAAGGAATTGCACACCTCTGTCACACATTACTCAAGCCAAGTGCAGGTTGTGGAAAGCTGGAGAATTAATGCAAATTAGCCTCCAGGGGCCTCACGCGGGAAAAGGGTAACTTTTCAAAAGTTACTTTTCCTTAACATTTATTAAAAATGTAACTTAACATTGAATTTGATTTTAATAGCTATTACAAATAGTTGTTGAATTACTTTTTTTTTTAGCTAGTCCCATTTCCAAGTTACAGTTTAAGAATTGTAAAATGTACTCTGGTTTTCTACACAAAACAGCTAGGATTGCCATAGCTTTAGGATGTTAGTCACTGTAAGTACATGTTAACATAACATTACATTTCTACGTTTCCTACTTTTAAATACCATGTGCCACATCTTGTAGTCCACAAGGCCTACATGGGGGGGGACTTGTTAATGTTTAAAAGATAGGTTTTTACCTCTCAAAAGGACTTACTTTGACAGGATGAATCGCAGTTTTACACTGCTACAGTCAAGGCCGCACAGGGTAGGCCTAAAGATGTTTGCGCGCCACTGTAGATGATGGCACAATAGGTGCTGCAGTCTACTGGTTGCATTTACGTTTCTGGCCCGGAGTACATCATGTACCATGTACTAGGGACTTCGAGGTGAGTTACATATACCAATTAGGAGTATGCCAGTTCGATTCACCAATATTTAAAAGGTGAGCAAAAGCTCTTTGCTACTGGTTCGAAAGGGTAAAGGGCACAGAGTTCAAAAGCCAGCAAGAGGTGAATAGTCCCGGGTTACAATGCAGAAAATGCATATTTCCTGCATGAATGATATCAACACTTAAATGCATCCCTTGAAAATCAGTGTTGTTTGCAAATTAGAACTATGTTTACAGCAGTGCACATTAAAACAAAAGTGTTCAGTTGACACCACTATGCACAGTGTACTGGCAAATATTTTATTTTAGCTATATATGTAGATTTGTACGTTTACATTGAAATGACTAATTGAGAGAGTTGTTGCTTATATGCTGATGCACAAATTCAACACATGAAAATATTGCCACCCCAAGATCATCTTGAAAATGACTTTGTGTTTCTACATGTCAACAGGCAATTTGTGTTCATGGCGTCCTTTCACTGTTGACCTCTGGCCTATGTCCTATTTAAAAGTAGAATGAAAACGTTGTATTTTACTTTTTCTTAAATTAGAACTTACATGCACAGGTGATGAAAGAAAGTGGCAAATTACTACCAGACACCAAAAATACATTTCTTCAACATGTCTCATGAGTGTAGTCACACTTTTCCTATTTTGTGGTCATAAAATGCATAAATGCTGATGGGGTGTATTGGGAAAGTGTGTAATTATCCCTCATGGTTGCAATTTCCTGCATTAAATATGTCTGCCGTCAAAGTTGAGTCTAGTAAAATTACTTTGGTGATCGTGGTTAAAAGTTTTTATTCCATTTGTTGGCTCATTTCCCTAGGTGATGGTCCTTGTGATGTTTCAGTTTTTAAATGCTCAATTTATGGAGCCTAATTTTTTGTAATTATTGAAACATTTTTTGTGTAATTTTGTAGCATCTGTTTGAGAAAGGTGTCACATCGATTGTAGTGTACCAAGTGGTTATAACATTAGCAGTAATTTAAGTTTGACTTATATTTTGAGAAAGAAATGTCCTTACTGACAAGCATGCAGAGTGCGAAGAAGCTCTGCTAGTTATCTTGTGCTAAAAGAAGCAGTGTAACTGTTTAAGGAGCTGTGCAATATTTGAAGATGTCAAGTCTCCAGTAGATGGTTTTACCATAATCCATCTTCACACAAATCCACACATCCAAAATCCCTCTTGCTACTATGATCTCCCTAACTCTTTCCACAGACTCTTGTCTCCTCCATCTCTTTTATTCATCCCAAGCCTCTTATAATTACTATAAACTCCCAATTAACACTTCTAGATTCCTCCCTCCTCTATCCCTCCATTAGTGTAGTCAATCCAACTAACAAACTCACACATCCTCTGCTCAAATTCCTTAATAATAATACTAATACTGTACTCGTATTTTCCCTGTACTAATCGCCACTAATTCCTCTTGGGTTCCAGAGTAGCATGCTACTCACCGAAAAGCTCTTCGACGCCTAGTCAGGGGTACTAAGCGCTATATAAATACTATTACCATTACAATTATATCCTCTTTGTTGCATTAAAAAGTGCACTATCTTATAAAGTCTGTTTCATTTATTTGCCTTTAACAAGTTCAATAAAATGGGTGATTATTGACATCAGCACGCCAGTATAGGCACTTTATGGCCCCAGTAATGTCACAGGTGTTGTGTGCAGCGCCATGATGGAGCTAGGTAAGGAAAGTAAATTGTTCATCATGGAGTTAATGTCAAAGTAGGGGGTGCCACCAAGAGCAGTGGCCAGGAGTGGGCTTGGTTGGTCACTGCCCTGGCAGGTAATAACAAAGGTACAACCACAGAAGGATCAGACTGAAGTCTGCATAATTACAATCTCTCTGACCAAGTAAATGACCCTTGGATTACAAGTTCTGTGACCAAATATATGACTCTTGGATGCATGCCTCTACAGGACGAGGAATGGTTAAGGTTTATTAATTACTGTGATTTGCTGCTTTCCTGAGACTTAGGTTCTGTCCAAAAGTGGTATCGATGGGTTCACAGTGGTATCAATGGGTCCACAGAATTAAGTAGTGGCACAAGGTTCCAAAAAAGGTCAACCGATGGGGTGATGGGCAATTCAGTATGCATATCCTCTAATTCTAATTGTGAGATGCTCAGAAGTCCTATGATCTTAGCCAGAAAGCTTAATTGACTATGTCATCACAAACATGGATAATTGGGGAAATGTGATCGATATGGTAATTGTAAGGAGGATTAAAAGTGGCCATTGTCCCCTTGTAGCTAGTCTTACACTAAGCATTAGGGGACAGCCAGACCACAGTGAAGACATTTGTATAGCCAGTCTTCCTGGTGCTCTGTTTAATAATACGAGAGCTATACATTGGAGCTCTGTAAATACCTTGATGAGATCCCAGTACTCAGTGGTATTCTTGTGAATTTAGAAAATACTATTCTTAATACAATTAATGTTAGAAATAACAATATATTAGTTCTGGACGAGTCAATGTTGTCTGAGATCAGAGCACTGTGGACATATACAACTATTAATCGTAAGCCACTAGCAAATACCTTTAACAATTACACTTGGTAGAGTGCTAGGATATGAATCACAAAGTCTCACTAGTGTTTCTCTAACAACATCTTAATATGCAAGTGGCGCTCTAATTCCAAGTATGTAGGTGGGAATATAAACCACTATTAAAAGCTAAAAAGCAAGCTGCATAAAATACACTATGGGCTGAGGTAAGTGAAGTGGCTGCTGAGAATTAATCCAAGAGGTTCGGGTAAGTTGTATTGTACAGAGAGCAACAGTAAATAAACAGGAATGTCATATTGGTCCAAAAGAATGTGTTACTATTATATGAATCTATTTATGGACAGCAACTCGGGTAGGCATTATCAATCACCCATGGGCAAGAAGCCCACCGGGAAATATCCTCCATTGAATTTTTTAACAGGAAGTCAAGAAAACCTTGCCCAGTTTGAAAAAGAACAAAGCCCCTAGCCCAGACTTTGTCCCTATTGATTTGTTCCAGTCGAGCCCAATACTTTGGCCCCTATACTTGCCACACTCTTAAATGCTGCCATTGCCATTGCATATTTACCTCGCCTTTGGCGTTATGCTATTCTGATATCATTATACAGGAAAGACGGCTGGGGTAGCACCTCAAACAACTGTCCAGTCTCATTATTAGACAGGTCTGGTAAGGTATTTGGTAAAGTTACATTGAACAGACTCCAGGGTTGGGTGAATAACTGGAGTATTCCTTCCATGACCCAATCAGGTCAAGGATTGAAACTATAGGCCAGGCCATCCTTTCTAGACATGACGTGCTACAAATACTTGGTAGTTAAGAGGACGCCTTGTTGACAGTACAAATCTATGCCACTCCTTGAATGGCAGGGAGACCTGAAGGTGATAATGGGTTTACATGCCGGCAACACAGCCAAAGTTTGTGTTGGGACGGCTGGTGAATGCATCAAAACATTTCTGATTGAGAAGAGAGTAGGGCAGTGATGCGTTCCTCTGCATCCATACCTTTTTCTAAACGACCTGGTAGCCTTTTTAATGGAAACCCCTCTTGATGTCTCTGTTATTGTAGGTCGTACGTCCCAGTGTTCCTCTTTGCAGATTATGCATTTCAACTACCTGGAACCGAAAACTCAATGCACAAGCTACTGGGGAGATTTGTCGGCAATTGTGTCAAGAAATGGTTAACAATTATTGCACAGAAAATCAAGGTTCTGTCACTGAAGCCGCCCCTAATTTAACGAGAAAATTAATGGTCTATGGAGAACAATATGACTATATAGGCATTTGCTTTACTAAACTCCTTCACTGGTAGAGTCAGATAGCTACGGCGTGTACTGTATTGCTACAAACATCACAATGGTTGTGCTCAAATCTTTACAGAAAATTGCCAGCCAGTAAATTAGCACCATTCTTCAAATATATAAACACAAAGTTAGAGCTGCTGCCACATATGGTGCCGAGCTGTGGGGGCATAACAATTTATCAAGCCTTGCAAGCAGTTGAGAACAATTTTGTAATAGCTCTGCTAAGATTATTCCGGGCACCGACTTATTGGTACTGTATCTAGAAATTGGTCTAACAGCAACTTCAGATCTTGCTGAAATAAAACCTGTCTTGTAATGGATTGGGCTGCTGCGAAACCCGAAAGCCACCATATGTTTACAATCAGTGTCAGAAGTGGAAAATAATGGTAGGTTTGGTTAAAAGAAAAAAAAAAACACTCGTTGTAAGTTAAGGGACTATTAACTACCCTGCAACTGGAATTTCTTTGGGCAGACCCCAGAAAGGGAGATCATGGCACAGCGAAAATTGTGAAAGAACTCTGTCAGGCATTCAAGTGGGATACAATTATTCCCAGGGTCAGATCGTGTAGCCTGATAGCAGATAACACTGAGCACAACATGGGACTGGGATATAAAGAGCTATTTAGATCTGAACCATCCTGAGCTGAAACGCCACTTTTATCTTTAGATTGGAAGCTTTTCCCACCAAAGAATATATTGTGAGATTTGCAGATCTCACTATGGAAAGTGAATGCTGTAATAAATGTTTGGGTAAGAAAAGTATCATGCATCTTTTGCTATTCGTACTAAGCATGGAAGACTTTATTAAAGGTGTCTCCTACCCTTGTTTAGGTTTTATAAAATGAGATCATCCATGAGCGCTATGTCCCTCTATTACAAGACTGAAAACGTTATGATTTTTAGTTCTATATCCTCCTGTGTATGCGCAGTGTGGCCATCAATTATCAGAACCCAGCACTGCTCCTTTTAGTACATTAGCCACAAACTGAATGTTGATTGCCCTATATTGGTATTGCACTAGCTTTTAACTATATTCGCTACAGATGACTGCACCTTATTGAAGTTAGTTGGGGCATGGCGAGAAATATGGTTGCTGCAACCTAGTATATATAAATCTGCACCCTACGGTTTTGTCTTTGTACTAGTGGATTAGGATGGAATTTTAACTTTGATGCGTGTTTGTATATTACTGAAATATGGCAAGGAATTTAAGACCCTATAATCTTGTTTACACACTTTCACTTTATTGTGCCTCCATGTCCAAATGGTGAGGTTATGGATGTTGCAAAACTTCAAAAATAAATGTATTTTACTGTGCACCCTTGTAATAATGTTCCATCTTTGAATTATACCCATAATTATTGACTGCATTTTATTGAAATAAGGCGGACATTAATGGATTTTGCATTTTTACTCATTTATTTCACTTTATTGTCTTTTTTTGTACAAGTTATTGTGCCGGGCACTGGCAGTAAATTTGTGCCAAGATGTGGGGATCGCAAAACCGAATCCTTGGAGGCAAAACTGTCGAATGTCCTCTTTTGTTTTGTCTTTAGCCCAGCAAGACCTACCATCAAGGGCCAAGCAGTCATGTAAGAGGAGCCTGTTAGGAAACATGTCCTCCTTCTGCCAGATGGACAGCCAGAGTAACAAGGGGTGCAATTTGATTAGGTCGGAGATGTACTCCAGACCCACTTCCTCATGAAGCATCTCAGAGGGTGTACTCTGGGGGACATTAAGAAGGCCTCTCAAGAAGGAATTCTCAAAGACCTGGAGCTGAGAAGAGGACACATAGCCTCAGATGTTACATCGAAAACAGGCCATCGTGACATACTCAGTCTTGAAAACTCTTGACATTGTCTCCACATGAGTCTCTCACAACTGCCTAGCCAAAATCCCATTTATAGCAGAGTTAAACCTGACTGTATTTGTCTTCAGCAAAAGTTTCCAGGAGAGTCTAGAGTCTAATAGATCCCTAAATACGAAAAAAATTCCACCCTCTAAATGGCCTGGCCCTTAAACGAGAACTTTTTAGACCTAGTGTTCCTTAACACATAACATGGGATTTGGAATAATTGGTGGTGAAATCAAGGCCATCCATGAAGTTGACAAAACAACCGAGGAGCGGCTACAGGCCCTTGGCCATACGTGATAAAAGTACAGCATCATCCGCATATAGGAGAACAGGTAGTGTGCGACCATCTTCAGTACATTCACTCCAGAATCTGACAGGGCCATCTCCGGACTGGTAGTGTAGAGAGTGAAGAGAAAGGGAACACCCACCTCTTGCGCTTCAGGGGCTGGGTGCATCCCCCATCCAGCCCATATTAACAGAGGCATCTAAGCCCTCATGAATGGTGTGCAAAAAGGAAAGCAGGGCTGGTTTGACCCCCATAACTCCAAGAACAGCCCATAGCTTACCTCAATTTACTCTATAGAAGGCCGAACTTAGGTCCATGAAGGCCCCTCTCTTCACCTGGTATACTTCATGACCAGCATGTAAAGATTCAGGGTCTGGTCAACAGTGTCCCGTCCAGCCTAAAACCATATGGGACTTCTGAAAGGACATTGTTGTCTTCGGCCCAGGTTAAAAGGCGATTCGTCAAAACCCTTCCCAACACCTTAACCTCCCTATCCACCAGTGAGAAGACAAAAGCAAGCAGGGTCAGCCATGTTTCCTTTCATAAGGATCAGGATGATAATGGAGTGCTTCCAGTTCGATGGAAACAACCGCCCACCCCCCCTACCACCAGCCGCATTAATATGTGGTGTTAAAATAGGTGCCCTTGGATCAACCTCCAATTTAAATGAATCACCAGAATACCATCAGGGTCCAGAGCCTTGCCCTCTGGGAGGGACATAATGGCTCTCCTAACCTCCTCCCATTGAAAACGAAGATCAGGTGATACCTGCTCAACAGGCATAGAATCTT
The DNA here is from genome assembly GCF_031143425.1 of Pleurodeles waltl. NCBI lineage: Eukaryota > Metazoa > Chordata > Amphibia > Caudata > Salamandridae > Pleurodeles > Pleurodeles waltl. The sequence goes on from NC_090446.1 coordinate 715,071,536, forward strand.
CACTAGACTCAAGGTAATAAATGGCTCTGAAATTGTCTAGCCATGCCTGAGGGGAAATTGTCAGTGCCTGTATGCTCACTTGCTCGGTGGAAAAGAAAGGATGGTTCACAACCCTCCAAAACTATGTGCTGTTGCGCAGGACACAAGCCCCCAACAACATATCCGAATGCTTTCTCTTAAGAGTATTCTTCCTCTCCAAGCGAGCCATGCGATAACTCACCCTGGCATTCCTCAATTCCTCCATGTCCTGGGGCTGCCTGTGTGGAGCAGCCATCAGCACCCTGTGAGCCTGGGAACATGCTTTATCAAACCATCCAATAGGCTGTGCGGCATGAGCTGCAGTGGGGGCAGTAAGGGCTGACTTAATATAAGTGACAATATTAGAAAGAGCCAGCAAGATGTTGGAATCAGAGGCCCCATGTAGGATGCTGGCCTGGTTTGTAGTGCGTACCAAAGGTACTTACACCTTATACCAGGTCCAGTCATACCGTACTAGTGAAATGTAATCAGTGTTTAGAAGCCAGGCTGTCTAGGGGTAGCTGTAGCTGAGCAGCCAAGGCTGATCTAGGAGACATGCAAAGCTCATGCAATACCACTGTAGTCCCACAGTTCTCATATACATGAAAGAAAATACTCAGTGTTACAAAAATAAAGGTACTTTATTTTGGTAACACAAATTCCAAAAATACCTTAGAGACTATACTCCCTTGGGAGGTAAGTAATATACATGGTATATATACTAGAATGCAGAAATAGCTGTAAAAACAGTTAGAAAACAGTGCAAATAGTAGAAATCACAATAGGCTGCAATGGGCCTAGGGGAAACACAAACCATATACTAAAATAGTGGAATGCGAAAGTCGGTTCCCCACCTAGGCAAGTGTTGTGTGTAGAAGAGGGCAGGAGTGTATGAAAACACCAAAGGTAAGTTATAGAACCAACCCCAGAGCCCAGGAAAGTAGGAGTAAATCACAGTAAATTTCCTAGATCACACAAGAACACATGATAGAAGAAAATGCCAGAACCAGAAGAGACTGCAAGACACCAACAATGGATTCCTGGACCTGAAGACCTGTGGAAGAAGGGGACCAAGTCCAAGAAGCACTGAAGAGTCCAGGGAGAACAGGAGCCCCTGAGAACCCAGATGAAGGTGCAAAAGAAGACCCCACCCATGAAGAACAGTCAGTACTGCACCCAAGAAGACGGATGTGGGTTCCTGGTTGGTGCAGATGGTGTTCCATGCTGGATGGATGATTGCAGTCTGGTTTATGTCGCTGGATTCTGCCAACAAGTCTTGGCACACGCAAAGCATGCAGTTAGTGGAAAATGGCGCTGCCCGGGACCAGGAGGGACCTGGTGGCCTCTACCCAGGATGGGAAGACAGAGAGGGCTCTCAGCCACCCAGAGAGCCCTCAGAAGAGCAAGCAGTGCGCACAGGAGTCCCACAGCACGGGGACAAAGGAGGTGCAAATGGAGGCCCACACAGCGCAACACAAGGGGATCCCACGCCGCCGGATAACCACTCAGGATGCTGTGCATTGCAGGATGGAGCGCTGGGGGCCAAAGCTGTGCTGTGCATGAAGAACTTCGTGGAAGGTCACACACAAGCCTTGGCAACTGCAAATCACGCAGTGCAAGAGGGTACTGTCTTGCATGGGGAGGCAAGCTCTTATTTCCACCACAGTTGGACTCCTGGACCTTAGGACAGTGGGGGTCACTTTAGTCCCCCCGACTGTCGTCAGGAGAGGGGACCCACGCCACCGATTGTCGTCAGGAGAGGGGTGCCTGCTGAAGCAGGGAAGTGTCTCCTTCACTTCAAGGGAGATTCCTTTGCTTCTTTTGGTGGAGGCTAAAGACAGGCAGTCCTTGGAGGATGCACGACCTGGAAACAGTTGCAGTTGCTGGCAGGAGCATGTTGCAGAAGTCATCTTTGCTTCTTTGTTGCAGTTTGTAGAGTTCCTGGGGGTCCAGATGCAGTTTCGTCGGTAGAAGATGAAGGAAAGGATGTAGAGGATTCCTGCTGGAGTCATGCAATCCGAATCTGAGGAAACACCCAGAGGAGAGACCCTAAATAGCCCTGAAAGGGAGATTGGTCAGTTACACAGGTAAGCACTTATCAGAGGAGGGCTCTGACATCACCTGCTGGCACTGGCCACTCAGATGTTCCCAGAGTGCCCCACCACCTTGGAATCCAAGATGGCAAAACCCAGGGACACTCTGGAGGATTCTGGGCACCACCCCTGGGGTGGTGATGGACAGGGGAGTGGTCACTCCCCTTTCCTTTGTCCAGTTTTGCGCCAGAGCAGGGACTGGGGTCCCGGAACCGGTGTAGACTGGATTATGCAAGGAGGGCACCGTCTGTGCCCTTCAAAGCATTTCCAGAGACTCGGGGAGGCTACCCCTCCCATGCATGTAACCTCTATTTCCAAAGGGAGAGGGTGTAACACCCCTTTCCAAAAGGGAATGCTTTGTTCTGCCTTCCTGAGCTCGAGCTGCTTGAGCAACAGGAGGGCAGAAACCTGTCTGTGAGGTGGCGGCAGCTGGGGCTGCCTGGAAAACCTCAGAAGGCTGGTATGGCAGTACTAGGGGTCCACTGTGGAGCCCCCAGACTGCATTGAATTGTAAAACCAATACTAGAATCAGTATTGAGGTACAATTTATAGGTGTTAGACACCTTACATGGCTATATTCGGAGTTACCATTGTGAAGCTAGACATAGGTACTGACCTATGTCCAGTGCACGCGTAAAATGGCGTTCCTGCACTCAAGAAGTCAGGAAAAATGGTCCTGGATAACATGGGGGCACCTCTGCTAGTGGAGGGGTGCCCTCACACACAGGTACTTTGCACCCCGCCTTTAGGGTTGGAAGGCCTGATATATAGGTGACTTATAAGTGAACTGGTGCAGTGAAAATGGCAGTGAAAGAGTGCATGCACTATTTCACGCTGGCTGCAATGGCAGTCCTGCGGAAGCCTTTGCATGTGCTCTCTAAGAGTGGCAAAAGTAATACTGCAGCCCATAGGGATCCCAGATACTGGGTTACCAGTATGTAGCGACAAATTTGGAAGGAGAGAGAGCATAAGCACTTGGGGTCCTGATTGGCAGGATCCCAGAAGCACAGTCAAACACACTGACATCAGGCAGAAATTGGTGAAATTGGGGGTAACATGCCAAAAAGAGGGTACTTTACTACACCCCATCATCATGACACATGCTAAAGTCCTGTGGGCAGCACAAAAGGGGAGAGGAATTAAACTCTGTTGGTACCATCTTGGCCCACTTAAGTCCACGCCCCTGGGCTATAGTAGGAACCGGTTCCAGGCGAGAAAAAAGGCCTCTGGCCCAGTCACAGATGCGGACCACGTAAAGGAAAATGAAAAGGATTTGTGCTCACTCATCAGGTGCCAAACTACCCTATAGACGATTAATGATGCAAATAAACAGTTGGAACCATAAATGTAATCAATAATGAAGCTAATGTCTGTTCCCATAAAATCTGCAACTCATTATTAATGTCCCACTGAAAAAAAAAAAAGAAATCACAAGAGAATGATCTACAAACAAGTGGAACCGGTCACCTAAGTGAGCTATGTTTCAGGTGTACCTGATCCCACACCTCCGAACTGCCAGAATGCAGGGGCAACAAATGGTGAGGAGGACTTTCAGAATACCTATAAGGCACGCTAAAACAAAAGTTGTAGTCTGGGGGCTTTGTGTTGGTTGAGCTAAGTTTGGTTTTGTGAAGAGAATGCTAGGTTTTTATTTTTTCCTGACCTGAGCCATAACAGATTATCTGTGAAAAAGGCACTACTGGACCGGAGACCAAAGCTGGAAGCCAAGAATGAAACAGCGGCGTTCTCTGCTATTCTGAGTAGAGCAACAGGCTGAAGTTTGCAAAGGTTGATTCTGCTAAGCACTTTTTGGAGGGTCTGTGAATCTAGTACAGATGAGTGAACGTCAGCTTCCTAATTTGCGGTTCTGAGGAGTGTGTGTGGGGGGGGGGGGGTGTCTGTCATCCTTAGTGGACTAAGGGCATATTTGTTTCATCTCCTTCTGGGGAATCACTGATGAATGTTTAATCTACTGTGGATCTTATGTTCTTTCTTCTGGCACTCTTCTTCCTATTCCATTGAATTTGTGATTCGACATATGAGTTTATTTATTCTGTGCGTATTCTTATCCGTATCCGTTTTATTGACATGTTTGTGGTTTGGAAACAATTTTGTTTAGCAATATCTTTCTCTCTTGCATTGCTTTCCTATACACAGTTAAAAAGATCGAAGCCTGCAAATTCTTGAATAAATATTTACGTAAATGAATAGCTTCTTTTCTCGCTGCTCACAACACTTTTTTGCCTGTGTAATTTGGTTCCAAGACACTCTACTTCACAGAAACTGATTTCATCCTTGTATCCAGTTTTCGCTGAAGCCTGATGTCTTCTATTTTAAAGTTGTTTTAAATATTTTCTCCAGACTGGGAATATGCGTACCTTGTGAGGGTGTCTGTAGCATTGTTTTTCCTTCAATGGGAATGACACATTAGAAATAGTGAAGACATAGTGCTGGAATGGGGGGGAAACATAGGAAAACACCTCTAGATGTTACCTAGCACTGCAAAACTTTGAGTGGAGTAGAAAAAAATTGCACATTTTGTAAAATAATATTTCCCAAAAAAGTTCAACAGACACCTGGAGTGTTCCAGGATGCCCCTCAAACTAAAAAGGAAAAAGAAACATACTATAACGAAACTACTGTTACAAGGCATTGTGAGATTTTGGAAGCTTCTGGGCTGTTAAAAGGGCTTGATGTTTTTTAAATTCTTCTAATATAAACTTTCAGGATTTGGGTGTATTATATGGTTTTCCTGTGTGGCCTTACTGTGGAATATACTCCAAAAAACTGTCTTGGGTCCAGTCAGGCTCATTTGTACAACCTTTAGCTCAACCCTGGGTAGCTGTGGCTTCAAGCAGCTAGGCTTATCAAAGGAACTTAGTGTAAAGCATTTAACAGTACCAAAACAATTAAATAAAGTCATACAACATGAAGGAAATAGGACACCAATTTATAAAAATAGATTGTATTTTTTATGAATTTTAAAGACCTTGATTAGCAAAATCCATCAGAGGGATCCGGACATACACATTTTTAAAGATATAATCACTTTCTTTTAAATTCAACTGGAAACAAGCATTGGTCAACAAAAAGTTTGGAAACTTTTCAAAAGTTTGTAAAATTTACTTTGACTACTTGGCCTAATATGGATCACCAAATCCAACAGGATGATGAATTTCGGGAGGGCCAGTGGGGTGGATGTAGACAGTTAACTGGCCACTGTAGCATTTTCCAGTCCAGTTCCAAACTTTACAGCATGACCGCCATAGACTATAATGGAGTGGTCCTGATGCTGGGTATACAGGATTAAAAGATGCTTTGGTTGCTGTGCGGTTGACAGGGGTGCCTTTGTGGTGATTCCTTGGCCTAAGTCGCTCAACAAAGGGCGGGATTCAACAAAGTCTTCTGTAGGACATTAGAAGCACAGCTGCTGCTGGGCTACTGGTCTCCGGACACAGGGGTTGGAGTGAAATCCTTTGGTGGAGGTTTGTGTCCCTTTTGGGTAACTAATCTGGACTCTGACAACACTCTTGTGTCTGGCAGACTCGGTGCAGCTTTTGACTGTTGAAGATTGGTCTCTTGGGGGACCTAAAGGTAGGTGTAAGGAAATGCCTCCTTGGCATGGTTGCCCCCTGACTTTTTGCCTTTGCTGATGCTATGTTTACAATTGAAAGTGTGCTGAGGCCTGCTAACCAGGCCCCAGCACCAGTGTTCTTTCCCTAACCTGTACTTTTGTATCCACAATTGGCAGACCCTGGCATCCAGATAAGTCCCTTGTAACTGGTACTTCTAGTACCAAGGGCCCTGATGCCAAGGAAGGTCTCTAAGGGCTGCAGCATGTCTTATGCCACCCTGGAGACCTCTCACTCAGCACAGACACACTGCTTGCCAGCTTGTGTGTGCTAGTGAGGACAAAACGAGTAAGTCGACATGGCACTCCCCTCAGGGTGCCATGCCAGCCTCTCACTGCCTATGCAGTATAGGTAAGACACCCCTCTAGCAGGCCTCACAGCCCTAAGGCAGGGTGCACTATACCATAGGTGAGGGTACCAGTGCATGAGCATGGTACCCCTACAGTGTCTAAACAAAACCTTAGACATTGTAAGTGCAGGGTAGCCATAAGAGTATATGGTCTGGGAGTCTGTCAAACACGAACTCCACAGCACCATAATGGCTACACTGAAAACTGGGAAGTTTGGTATCAAACTTCTCAGCACAATAAATGCACACTGATGCCAGTGTACATTTTATTGTAAAATACACCACAGAGGGCACCTTAGAGGTGCCCCCTGAAACTTAACCGACTGTCTGTGTAGGCTGACTAGTTCCAGCAGCCTGCCACACCAGAGACATGTTGCTGGCCCCATGGGGAGAGTGCCTTTGTCACTCTGAGGCCAGTAACAAAGCCTGCACTGGGTGGAGATGCTAACACCTCCCCCAGGCAGGAGCTGTAACACCTGGCGGTGAGCCTCAAAGGCTCACCCCTTTGTCACAGCCCAGCAGGGCACTCCAGCTTAGTGGAGTTGCCCGCCCCCTCCGGCCACGGCCCCCACTTTTGGCGGCAAGGCTGGAGGGAACAAAGAAAGCAACAAGGAGGAGTCACTGGCCAGTCAGGACAGCCCCTAAGGTGTCCTGAGCTGAGGTGACTCTGACTTTTAGAAATCCTCCATCTTGCAGATGGAGGATTCCCCCAATAGGGTTAGGATTGTGACCCCCTCCCCTTGGGAGGAGGCACAAAGAGGGTGTACCCACCCTTAGGGCTAGTAGCCATTGGCTACTAACCCCCCAGACCTAAACACGCCCTTAAATTTAGTATTTAAGGGCTACCCTGAACCCTAGAAAATTAGATTCCTGCAACTACAAGAAGAAGGACTGCCTAGCTGAAAACCCCTGCAGAGGAAGACCAGAAGACGACAACTGCCTTGGCTCCAGAAACTCACCGGCCTGTCTCCTGCCTTCCAAAGATCCTGCTCCAGCGACGCCTTCCAAAGGGACCAGCGACCTCGACATCCTCTGAGGACTGCCCCTGCTTCGAAAAGACAAGAAACTCCCGAGGACAGCGGACCTGCTCCAAGAAAGGCTGCAACTTTGTTTCCAGCAGCCTTGAAAGAACCCTGCAAGCTCCCCGCAAGAAGCGTGAGACTTGCAACACTGCACCCGGCGACCCCGACTCGGCTGGTGGAGATCCAACACCTCAGGAGGGACCCCAGGACTACTCTGATACTGTGAGTACCAAAACCTGTCCCCCCTGAGCCCCCACAGCGCCGCCTGCAGAGGGAATCCCGAGGCTTCCCCTGACCGCGACTCTTTGAATCCTAAGTCCCGACGCCTGGGAGAGACCCTGCACCCACAGCCCCCAGGACCTGAAGGACCGGACTTTCACTGGAGAAGTGACCCCCAGGAGTCCCTCTCCCTTGCCCAAGTGGAGGTTTCCCCGAGGAATCCCCCCCTTGCCTGCCTGCAGCGCTGAAGAGATCCCGAGATCTCTCATAGACTAACATTGCGAACCCGACGCTTGTTTCTACACTGCACCCGGCCGCCCCCGCGCTGCTGAGGGTGAAATTTCTGTGTGGGCTTGTGTCCCCCCGGTGCCCTACAAAACCCCCCTGGTCTGCCCTCCGAAGACGCGGGTACTTACCTGCAAGCAGACCGGAACCGGGGCACCCCCTTCTCTCCATTCTAGCCTATGTGTTTTGGGCACCACTTGGAACTCTGCACCTGACCGGCCCTGAGCTGCTGGTGTGGTGACTTTGGGGTTGCTCTGAACCCCCAACGGTGGGCTACCTTGGACCAAGAACTGAACCCTGTAAGTGTCTTACTTACCTGGTAAAACTAACAAAAACTTACCTCCCCTAGGAACTGTGAAAATTGCACTAAGTGTCCACTTTTAAAACAGCTATTTGTCAATAACTTGAAAAGTATACATGCAATTTTTATGATTTAAAGTTCCTAAAGTACTTACCTGCAATACCTTTCGAATGAGATATTACATGTAGAATTTGAACCTATGGTTCTTAAAATAAACTAAGAAAATATATTTTTCTATACAAAAACCTATTGGCTGGATTTGTCTCTGAGTGTGTGTACCTCATTTATTGTCTATGTGTATGTACAACAAATGCTTAACACTACTCCTTGGATAAGCCTACTGCTCGACCACACTACCACAAAATAGAGCATTAGTATTATCTCTTTTTACCACTATTTTACCTCTAAGGGGAACCCTTGGACTCTGTGCATGCTATTCCTTACTTTGAAATAGCACATACAGAGCCAACTTCCTACATTGGTGGATCAGCGGTGGGGTACAAGACTTTGCATTTGCTGGACTACTCAGCCAATACCTGATCACACGACAAATTCCAAAATTGTCATTAGAAATTGATTTTTACAATTTGAAAAGTTTTCTAAATTCTTAAAAGACCTGCTAGGGCCTTGTGTTAGATCCTGTTTAGCATTTCTTTTAGAGTTTAAAAGTTTGTAAAAGTTTGAATTAGATTCTAGAACCAGTTGTAGATTCTTAAAAAGTATTCCAACTTTTAGAAGCAAAATGTCTAGCACAGATGTGACTGTGGTGGAACTCGACACCACACCTTACCTCCATCTTAAGATGAGGGAGCTAAGGTCACTCTGTAAAATAAAGAAAATAACAATGGGCCCCAAACCTACCAAAATACAGCTCCAGGAGCTTTTGGCAGAGTTTGAAAAGGCCAACCCCTCTGAGGGTGGCAACTCAGAGGAAGAGGATAGTGACTTGGAGGAAACTTCCCCCCTACCAGTCCTATCTAGGGAGAACAGGGTCCCTCAAACCCTGACTCCAAAAATAATAGTCAGAGATGCTGGTTCCCTCACAGGAGAGACCAACACCTCTGAAATCACTGAGGATAACCCCAGTGAAGAGGACATCCAGTTAGCCAGGATGGCCAAAAGATTGGCTTTGGAAAGACAGATCCTAGCCATAGAGAGGGAAAGACAAGAGATGGGCCTAGGACCCATCAATGGTGGCAGCAACATAAATAGGGTCAGAGATTCTCCTGACATGTTGAAAATCCCTAAAGGGATTGTAACTAAATATGAAGATGGTGATTACATCACCAAATGGTTCACAGCTTTTGAGAGGGCTTGTGTAACCAGAAAAGTGAACAGATCTCACTGGGGTGCTCTCCTTTGGGAAATGTTCACAGGAAAGTGTAGGGATAGACTCCTCACACTCTCTGGACAAGATGCAGAATCTTATGACCTCATGAAGGGTACCCTGATTGAGGGCTTTGGATTCTCCACTGAGGAGTATAGGATTAGATTCAGGGGGGCTCAAAAATCCTCGAGCCAGACCTGGGTTGACTTTGTAGACTACTCAGTGAAAACACTAGATGGTTGGATTCAAGGCAGTGGTGTAAGTAATTATGATGGGCTGTACAATTTATTTGTGAAAGAACACCTATTGAGTAATTGTTTCAATGATAAACTGCATCAGCATCTGGTAGACCTAGGACCAATTTCTCCCCAAGAATTGGGAAAGAAGGCGGACCATTGGGTCAAGACAAGGGTGTCCAAGACTTCAACAGGGGGTGACCAAAAGAAAGGGGTCACAAAGACTCCCCAGGGGAAGGGTGATGAGACAACCAAAACTAAAAATAGTAAAGAGTCTTCTACAGGCCCCCAAAAACCTGCACAGGAGGGTGGGCCCAGAGCCTCTTCACAAAACAATGGGTACAAGGGTAAAAACTTTGATCCCAAAAAGGCCTGGTGTCATAGCTGTAAACAGCATGGACACCAAACTGGAGACAAGGCCTGTCCCAAGAAAGGTTCCACTCCAAACTCCCATCCAGGTAACACTGGTATGGCTAGTCTCCAAGTGGGATCAACAGTGTGCCCAGAGCAAATCAGGGTCCACACTAAAGCTACTCTAGTTTCTGAGGGTGGGGTGGATTTAGCCACACTAGCTGTCTGGCCGCCTAACATGCAAAAATACAGACAGCAACTCTTAATTAATGGGACTAGAATAGAGGGCCTGAGGGATACAGGTGCCAGTGTCACCATGGTGACAGAGAAACTGGTTTCCCCTGGCCAATACCTGACTGGAAAAACTTACACAGTCACCAACGCTGACAATCAGAGAAAAGTACATCCCATGGCAATGGTTACTTTAGAATGGGGAGGGGTCAATGGCCTGAAACAGGTGGTGGTCTCCTCAAATATCCCAGTGGACTGTCTGCTTGGAAATGACCTGGAGTCCTCAGCATGGGCTGAGGTAGAACTAAAAACCCATGCAGCAATGCTGGGTATCCCTGAACTGGTGTGTGTGAAAACAAGAGCACAATGCAAGGCACAGGGTGAAAAAGTAGAGCTGGAGTCTGGAAAAATGGCCCAGCCTACCAAGAGAACAGGAAAGTCAGTTGGGAAACCAACTGCAACACAGCAAAAGAAAGGGAACCTCTCTTCTCAGGAAGAAGTTCTGCCCTCTGAGGGAACTGAGCCTTTGGAGCTTGAACCTTATCAGGTTGAGCTCTTAGGCCCAGGGGGACCCTCAAGGGAGGAGCTGTGTAAGGGACAAGAAACCTGTCCCTCTCTTGAAGGCCTTAGGCAGCAAGCTGCTGAAGAGTCCAAGGGCAAGAAAAATGGAACACATAGGGTCTATTGGGAAGATGGACTCCTGTACACTGAGGCCAGAGACCCCAAACCTGGTGCCACTAGGAGAGTGGTAGTGCCTCAGCGGTTCAGAGAGTTCATCCTAACATTGGCCCATGACATTCCCCTTGCTGGACATTTGGGACAAACCAAGACGTGGGAGAGGCTAGTCAACCACTTCTACTGGCCCAATATGTCCAACATGGTTAAGGAGTTTTGCCTCTCCTGCCCCACCTGTCAAGCCAGTGGTAAGACAGGTGGGCACCCAAAGGCCCCCCTGATTCCACTTCCAGTGGTGGGGGTCCCCTTTGAAAGAGTGGGTGTGGACATAGTTGGTCCACTGGAACCTCCCACAGCCTCAGGAAATATGTATATCCTGGTAGTAGTGGATCATGCTACCAGGTATCCTGAAGCTATTCCCCTTAGGTCGACTACTGCCCCTGCAGTAGCCAAGGCCCTCATTGGTATCTTTACCAGAGTGGGTTTCCCTAAGGAGGTGGTGTCTGACAGAGGTACCAACTTCATGTCAGCATACCTGAAACATATGTGGAATGAGTGTGGAGTGACTTATAAATTCACTACACCTTACCATCCACAAACTAATGGCTTAGTTGAGAGATTCAACAAGACATTAAAGGGCATGATCATGGGGCTCCCAGAAAAGCTCAAAAGGAGATGGGATGTCCTCTTGCCATGTCTGCTTTTCGCTTACAGAGAGGTGCCACAGAAGGGAGTAGGATTCTCACCCTTTGAACTTCTGTTTGGTCATCCTGTAAGGGGACCACTTGCTCTTGTTAAAGAAGGCTGGGAGAGACCTCTTCATGAGCCTAAACAAGACATAGTGGACTATGTACTTGGCCTTCGCTCTAGAATGGCAGAGTACATGGAAAAGGCAACCAAAAACCTTGAGGCCAGCCAACAGCTCCAGAAGTTTTGGTATGACCAAAAGGCTGCACTGGTTGAGTTCCAACCAGGGCAGAAAGTCTGGGTTCTGGAGCCTGTGGCTCCCAGGGCACTCCAGGACAAATGGAGTGGCCCTTACCCAGTGCTAGAAAGGAAGAGTCAGGTCACCTACCTGGTGGACCTGGGCACAAGCAGGAGCCCCAAGAGGGTGATCCATGTGAACCGCCTTAAGCTCTTCCATGACAGGGCTGATGTGAATCTGTTGATGGTAACAGATGAGGATCAGGAGGCAGAGAGTGAACCTCTCCCTGATCTTCTGTCATCAGACCCAAAAGATGGCACAGTAGATGGAGTGATCTACTCAGACACCCTCTCTGGCCAACAGCAAGCTGATTGTAGGAGAGTCCTACAACAGTTTCCCGAACTCTTCTCCTTAACCCCTGGTCAGACACACCTGTGTACCCATGATGTGGACACAGGAGACAGCATGCCTGTCAAAAACAAAATCTTTAGACAGTCTGACCATGTTAAGGAAAGCATCAAGGTGGAAGTCCACAAGATGCTGGAATTGGGAGTAATTGAGCGCTCTGACAGCCCCTGGGCTAGCCCAGTGGTCTTAGTCCCCAAACCTCACACCAAAGATGGAAAGAAAGAGATGAGGTTTTGTGTGGACTACAGAGGGCTCAATTCTGTCACCAAGACAGATGCTCATCCAATTCCTAGAGCTGATGAGCTCATGGATAAATTAGGTGCTGCCAAATTCTTAAGTACCTTTGACTTGACAGCAGGGTACTGGCAAATAAAAATGGCACCTGGAGCAAAAGAGAAAACAGCATTCTCCACACCTGATGGGCATTATCAGTTTACTGTTATGCCCTTTGGTTTAAAGAATGCCCCTGCCACCTTCCAAAGGTTGGTGAATCAAGTCCTTGCTGGCTTGGAGTCCTTTAGCACAGCTTATCTTGATGATATTGCTGTCTTTAGCTCCACCTGGCAGGATCACCTGGTCCACCTGAAGAAGGTTTTGAAGGCTCTGCAATCTGCAGGCCTCTCTATCAAGGCATCCAAATGCCAGATAGGGCAGGGAACTGTGGTTTACTTGGGCCACCTTGTAGGTGGAGGCCAAGTTCAGCCACTCCAACCCAAGATCCAGACTATTCTGGACTGGGTAGCTCCAAAAACCCAGACTCAAGTCAGGGCATTCCTTGGCTTGACTGGGTATTACAGGAGGTTTGTGAAGGGATATGGATCCATTGTGACAGCCCTCACTGAACTCACCTCCAAGAAAATGCCCAAGAAAGTGAACTGGACTGTGGAATGCCAACAGGCCTTTGACACCCTGAAACAAGCAATGTGCTCAGCACCAGTTCTAAAAGCTCCAGATTATTCTAAGCAGTTCATTGTGCAGACTGATGCCTCTGAACATGGGATAGGGGCAGTTTTGTCCCAAACAAATGATGATGGCCTTGACCAGCCTGTTGCTTTCATTAGCAGGAGGTTACTCCCCAGGGAGCAGCGTTGGAGTGCCATTGAGAGGGAGGCCTTTGCTGTGGTTTGGTCCCTGAAGAAGCTGAGACCATACCTCTTTGGGACTCACTTCCTAGTTCAAACTGACCACAGACCTCTCAAATGGCTGATGCAAATGAAAGGTGAAAATCCTAAACTGTTGAGGTGGTCCATCTCCCTACAGGGAATGGACTTTATAGTGGAACACAGACCTGGGACTGCCAATGCAGATGGCCTTTCCAGGTTCTTCCACTTAGAAAATGAAGACTCTCTTGGGAAAGGTTAGTCTCATCCTCTTTCGTTTTGGGGGGGGTTGTGTAAGGAAATGCCTCCTTGGCATGGTTGCCCCCTGACTTTTTGCCTTTGCTGATGCTATGTTTACAATTGAAAGTGTGCTGAGGCCTGCTAACCAGGCCCCAGCACCAGTGTTCTTTCCCTAACCTGTACTTTTGTATCCACAATTGGCAGACCCTGGCATCCAGATAAGTCCCTTGTAACTGGTACTTCTAGTACCAAGGGCCCTGATGCCAAGGAAGGTCTCTAAGGGCTGCAGCATGTCTTATGCCACCCTGGAGACCTCTCACTCAGCACAGACACACTGCTTGCCAGCTTGTGTGTGCTAGTGAGGACAAAACGAGTAAGTCGACATGGCACTCCCCTCAGGGTGCCATGCCAGCCTCTCACTGCCTATGCAGTATAGGTAAGACACCCCTCTAGCAGGCCTTACAGCCCTAAGGCAGGGTGCACTATACCATAGGTGAGGGTACCAGTGCATGAGCATGGTACCCCTACAGTGTCTAAACAAAACCTTAGACATTGTAAGTGCAGGGTAGCCATAAGAGTATATGGTCTGGGAGTCTGTCAAACACGAACTCCACAGCACCATAATGGCTACACTGAAAACTGGGAAGTTTGGTATCAAACTTCTCAGCACAATAAATGCACACTGATGCCAGTGTACATTTTATTGTAAAATACACCACAGAGGGCACCTTAGAGGTGCCCCCTGAAACTTAACCGACTGTCTGTGTAGGCTGACTAGTTCCAGCAGCCTGCCACACCAGAGACATGTTGCTGGCCCCATGGGGAGAGTGCCTTTGTCACTCTGAGGCCAGTAACAAAGCCTGCACTGGGTGGAGATGCTAACACCTCCCCCAGGCAGGAGCTGTAACACCTGGCGGTGAGCCTCAAAGGCTCACCCCTTTGTCACAGCCCAGCAGGGCACTCCAGCTTAGTGGAGTTGCCCGCCCCCTCCGGCCACGGCCCCCACTTTTGGCGGCAAGGCTGGAGGGAACAAAGAAAGCAACAAGGAGGAGTCACTGGCCAGTCAGGACAGCCCCTAAGGTGTCCTGAGCTGAGGTGACTCTGACTTTTAGAAATCCTCCATCTTGCAGATGGAGGATTCCCCCAATAGGGTTAGGATTGTGACCCCCTCCCCTTGGGAGGAGGCACAAAGAGGGTGTACCCACCCTCAGGGCTAGTAGCCATTGGCTACTAACCCCCCAGACCTAAACACGCCCTTAAATTTAGTATTTAAGGGCTACCCTGAACCCTAGAAAATTAGATTCCTGCAACTACAAGAAGAAGGACTGCCTAGCTGAAAACCCCTGCAGAGGAAGACCAGAAGACGACAACTGCCTTGGCTCCAGAAACTCACCGGCCTGTCTCCTGCCTTCCAAAGATCCTGCTCCAGCGACGCCTTCCAAAGGGACCAGCGACCTCGACATCCTCTGAGGACTGCCCCTGCTTCGAAAAGACAAGAAACTCCCGAGGACAGCGGACCTGCTCCAAGAAAGGCTGCAACTTTGTTTCCAGCAGCCTTGAAAGAACCCTGCAAGCTCCCCGCAAGAAGCGTGAGACTTGCAACACTGCACCCGGCGACCCCGACTCGGCTGGTGGAGATCCAACACCTCAGGAGGGACCCCAGGACTACTCTGATACTGTGAGTACCAAAACCTGTCCCCCCTGAGCCCCCACAGCGCCGCCTGCAGAGGGAATCCCGAGGCTTCCCCTGACCGCGACTCTTTGAATCCTAAGTCCCGACGCCTGGGAGAGACCCTGCACCCGCAGCCCCCAGGACCTGAAGGACCGGACTTTCACTGGAGAAGTGACCCCCAGGAGTCCCTCTCCCTTGCCCAAGTGGAGGTTTCCCCGAGGAATCCCCCCTTGCCTGCCTGCAGCGCTGAAGAGATCCCGAGATCTCTCATAGACTAACATTGCGAACCCGACGCTTGTTTCTACACTGCACCCGGCCGCCCCCGCGCTGCTGAGGGTGAAATTTCTGTGTGGGCTTGTGTCCCCCCCGGTGCCCTACAAAACCCCCCTGGTCTGCCCTCCGAAGACGCGGGTACTTACCTGCAAGCAGACCGGAACCGGGGCACCCCCTTCTCTCCATTCTAGCCTATGTGTTTTGGGCACCACTTGGAACTCTGCACCTGACCGGCCCTGAGCTGCTGGTGTGGTGACTTTGGGGTTGCTCTGAACCCCCAACGGTGGGCTACCTTGGACCAAGAACTGAACCCTGTAAGTGTCTTACTTACCTGGTAAAACTAACAAAAACTTACCTCCCCTAGGAACTGTGAAAATTGCACTAAGTGTCCACTTTTAAAACAGCTATTTGTCAATAACTTGAAAAGTATACATGCAATTTTTATGATTTAAAGTTCCTAAAGTACTTACCTGCAATACCTTTCGAATGAGATATTACATGTAGAATTTGAACCTATGGTTCTTAAAATAAACTAAGAAAAGATATTTTTCTATACAAAAACCTATTGGCTGGATTTGTCTCTGAGTGTGTGTACCTCATTTATTGTCTATGTGTATGTACAACAAATGCTTAACACTACTCCTTGGATAAGCCTACTGCTCGACCACACTACCACAAAATAGAGCATTAGTATTATCTCTTTTTACCACTATTTTACCTCTAAGGGGAACCCTTGGACTCTGTGCATGCTATTCCTTACTTTGAAATAGCACATACAGAGCCAACTTCCTACATTGGTGGATCAGCGGTGGGGTACAAGACTTTGCATTTGCTGGACTACTCAGCCAATACCTGATCACACGACAAATTCCAAAATTGTCATTAGAAATTGATTTTTACAATTTGAAAAGTTTTCTAAATTCTTAAAAGACCTGCTAGGGCCTTGTGTTAGATCCTGTTTAGCATTTCTTTTAGAGTTTAAAAGTTTGTAAAAGTTTGAATTAGATTCTAGAACCAGTTGTAGATTCTTAAAAAGTATTCCAACTTTTAGAAGCAAAATGTCTAGCACAGATGTGACTGTGGTGGAACTCGACACCACACCTTACCTCCATCTTAAGATGAGGGAGCTAAGGTCACTCTGTAAAATAAAGAAAATAACAATGGGCCCCAAACCTACCAAAATACAGCTCCAGGAGCTTTTGGCAGAGTTTGAAAAGGCCAACCCCTCTGAGGGTGGCAACTCAGAGGAAGAGGATAGTGACTTGGAGGAAACTTCCCCCCTACCAGTCCTATCTAGGGAGAACAGGGTCCCTCAAACCCTGACTCCAAAAATAATAGTCAGAGATGCTGGTTCCCTCACAGGAGAGACCAACACCTCTGAAATCACTGAGGATAACCCCAGTGAAGAGGACATCCAGTTAGCCAGGATGGCCAAAAGATTGGCTTTGGAAAGACAGATCCTAGCCATAGAGAGGGAAAGACAAGAGATGGGCCTAGGACCCATCAATGGTGGCAGCAACATAAATAGGGTCAGAGATTCTCCTGACATGTTGAAAATCCCTAAAGGGATTGTAACTAAATATGAAGATGGTGATTACATCACCAAATGGTTCACAGCTTTTGAGAGGGCTTGTGTAACCAGAAAAGTGAACAGATCTCACTGGGGTGCTCTCCTTTGGGAAATGTTCACAGGAAAGTGTAGGGATAGACTCCTCACACTCTCTGGACAAGATGCAGAATCTTATGACCTCATGAAGGGTACCCTGATTGAGGGCTTTGGATTCTCCACTGAGGAGTATAGGATTAGATTCAGGGGGGCTCAAAAATCCTCGAGCCAGACCTGGGTTGACTTTGTAGACTACTCAGTGAAAACACTAGATGGTTGGATTCAAGGCAGTGGTGTAAGTAATTATGATGGGCTGTACAATTTATTTGTGAAAGAACACCTATTGAGTAATTGTTTCAATGATAAACTGCATCAGCATCTGGTAGACCTAGGACCAATTTCTCCCCAAGAATTGGGAAAGAAGGCGGACCATTGGGTCAAGACAAGGGTGTCCAAGACTTCAACAGGGGGTGACCAAAAGAAAGGGGTCACAAAGACTCCCCAGGGGAAGGGTGATGAGACAACCAAAACTAAAAATAGTAAAGAGTCTTCTACAGGCCCCCAAAAACCTGCACAGGAGGGTGGGCCCAGAGCCTCTTCACAAAACAATGGGTACAAGGGTAAAAACTTTGATCCCAAAAAGGCCTGGTGTCATAGCTGTAAACAGCATGGACACCAAACTGGAGACAAGGCCTGTCCCAAGAAAGGTTCCACTCCAAACTCCCATCCAGGTAACACTGGTATGGCTAGTCTCCAAGTGGGATCAACAGTGTGCCCAGAGCAAATCAGGGTCCACACTAAAGCTACTCTAGTTTCTGAGGGTGGGGTGGATTTAGCCACACTAGCTGTCTGGCCGCCTAACATGCAAAAATACAGACAGCAACTCTTAATTAATGGGACTAGAATAGAGGGCCTGAGGGATACAGGTGCCAGTGTCACCATGGTGACAGAGAAACTGGTTTCCCCTGGCCAATACCTGACTGGAAAAACTTACACAGTCACCAACGCTGACAATCAGAGAAAAGTACATCCCATGGCAATGGTTACTTTAGAATGGGGAGGGGTCAATGGCCTGAAACAGGTGGTGGTCTCCTCAAATATCCCAGTGGACTGTCTGCTTGGAAATGACCTGGAGTCCTCAGCATGGGCTGAGGTAGAACTAAAAACCCATGCAGCAATGCTGGGTATCCCTGAACTGGTGTGTGTGAAAACAAGAGCACAATGCAAGGCACAGGGTGAAAAAGTAGAGCTGGAGTCTGGAAAAATGGCCCAGCCTACCAAGAGAACAGGAAAGTCAGTTGGGAAACCAACTGCAACACAGCAAAAGAAAGGGAACCTCTCTTCTCAGGAAGAAGTTCTGCCCTCTGAGGGAACTGAGCCTTTGGAGCTTGAACCTTATCAGGTTGAGCTCTTAGGCCCAGGGGGACCCTCAAGGGAGGAGCTGTGTAAGGGACAAGAAACCTGTCCCTCTCTTGAAGGCCTTAGGCAGCAAGCTGCTGAAGAGTCCAAGGGCAAGAAAAATGGAACACATAGGGTCTATTGGGAAGATGGACTCCTGTACACTGAGGCCAGAGACCCCAAACCTGGTGCCACTAGGAGAGTGGTAGTGCCTCAGCGGTTCAGAGAGTTCATCCTAACATTGGCCCATGACATTCCCCTTGCTGGACATTTGGGACAAACCAAGACGTGGGAGAGGCTAGTCAACCACTTCTACTGGCCCAATATGTCCAACATGGTTAAGGAGTTTTGCCTCTCCTGCCCCACCTGTCAAGCCAGTGGTAAGACAGGTGGGCACCCAAAGGCCCCCCTGATTCCACTTCCAGTGGTGGGGGTCCCCTTTGAAAGAGTGGGTGTGGACATAGTTGGTCCACTGGAACCTCCCACAGCCTCAGGAAATATGTATATCCTGGTAGTAGTGGATCATGCTACCAGGTATCCTGAAGCTATTCCCCTTAGGTCGACTACTGCCCCTGCAGTAGCCAAGGCCCTCATTGGTATCTTTACCAGAGTGGGTTTCCCTAAGGAGGTGGTGTCTGACAGAGGTACCAACTTCATGTCAGCATACCTGAAACATATGTGGAATGAGTGTGGAGTGACTTATAAATTCACTACACCTTACCATCCACAAACTAATGGCTTAGTTGAGAGATTCAACAAGACATTAAAGGGCATGATCATGGGGCTCCCAGAAAAGCTCAAAAGGAGATGGGATGTCCTCTTGCCATGTCTGCTTTTCGCTTACAGAGAGGTGCCACAGAAGGGAGTAGGATTCTCACCCTTTGAACTTCTGTTTGGTCATCCTGTAAGGGGACCACTTGCTCTTGTTAAAGAAGGCTGGGAGAGACCTCTTCATGAGCCTAAACAAGACATAGTGGACTATGTACTTGGCCTTCGCTCTAGAATGGCAGAGTACATGGAAAAGGCAACCAAAAACCTTGAGGCCAGCCAACAGCTCCAGAAGTTTTGGTATGACCAAAAGGCTGCACTGGTTGAGTTCCAACCAGGGCAGAAAGTCTGGGTTCTGGAGCCTGTGGCTCCCAGGGCACTCCAGGACAAATGGAGTGGCCCTTACCCAGTGCTAGAAAGGAAGAGTCAGGTCACCTACCTGGTGGACCTGGGCACAAGCAGGAGCCCCAAGAGGGTGATCCATGTGAACCGCCTTAAGCTCTTCCATGACAGGGCTGATGTGAATCTGTTGATGGTAACAGATGAGGATCAGGAGGCAGAGAGTGAACCTCTCCCTGATCTTCTGTCATCAGACCCAAAAGATGGCACAGTAGATGGAGTGATCTACTCAGACACCCTCTCTGGCCAACAGCAAGCTGATTGTAGGAGAGTCCTACAACAGTTTCCCGAACTCTTCTCCTTAACCCCTGGTCAGACACACCTGTGTACCCATGATGTGGACACAGGAGACAGCATGCCTGTCAAAAACAAAATCTTTAGACAGTCTGACCATGTTAAGGAAAGCATCAAGGTGGAAGTCCACAAGATGCTGGAATTGGGAGTAATTGAGCGCTCTGACAGCCCCTGGGCTAGCCCAGTGGTCTTAGTCCCCAAACCTCACACCAAAGATGGAAAGAAAGAGATGAGGTTTTGTGTGGACTACAGAGGGCTCAATTCTGTCACCAAGACAGATGCTCATCCAATTCCTAGAGCTGATGAGCTCATGGATAAATTAGGTGCTGCCAAATTCTTAAGTACCTTTGACTTGACAGCAGGGTACTGGCAAATAAAAATGGCACCTGGAGCAAAAGAGAAAACAGCATTCTCCACACCTGATGGGCATTATCAGTTTACTGTTATGCCCTTTGGTTTAAAGAATGCCCCTGCCACCTTCCAAAGGTTGGTGAATCAAGTCCTTGCTGGCTTGGAGTCCTTTAGCACAGCTTATCTTGATGATATTGCTGTCTTTAGCTCCACCTGGCAGGATCACCTGGTCCACCTGAAGAAGGTTTTGAAGGCTCTGCAATCTGCAGGCCTCTCTATCAAGGCATCCAAATGCCAGATAGGGCAGGGAACTGTGGTTTACTTGGGCCACCTTGTAGGTGGAGGCCAAGTTCAGCCACTCCAACCCAAGATCCAGACTATTCTGGACTGGGTAGCTCCAAAAACCCAGACTCAAGTCAGGGCATTCCTTGGCTTGACTGGGTATTACAGGAGGTTTGTGAAGGGATATGGATCCATTGTGACAGCCCTCACTGAACTCACCTCCAAGAAAATGCCCAAGAAAGTGAACTGGACTGTGGAATGCCAACAGGCCTTTGACACCCTGAAACAAGCAATGTGCTCAGCACCAGTTCTAAAAGCTCCAGATTATTCTAAGCAGTTCATTGTGCAGACTGATGCCTCTGAACATGGGATAGGGGCAGTTTTGTCCCAAACAAATGATGATGGCCTTGACCAGCCTGTTGCTTTCATTAGCAGGAGGTTACTCCCCAGGGAGCAGCGTTGGAGTGCCATTGAGAGGGAGGCCTTTGCTGTGGTTTGGTCCCTGAAGAAGCTGAGACCATACCTCTTTGGGACTCACTTCCTAGTTCAAACTGACCACAGACCTCTCAAATGGCTGATGCAAATGAAAGGTGAAAATCCTAAACTGTTGAGGTGGTCCATCTCCCTACAGGGAATGGACTTTATAGTGGAACACAGACCTGGGACTGCCCATGCCAATGCAGATGGCCTTTCCAGGTTCTTCCACTTAGAAAATGAAGACTCTCTTGGGAAAGGTTAGTCTCATCCTCTTTCGTTTTGGGGGGGGTTGTGTAAGGAAATGCCTCCTTGGCATGGTTGCCCCCTGACTTTTTGCCTTTGCTGATGCTATGTTTACAATTGAAAGTGTGCTGAGGCCTGCTAACCAGGCCCCAGCACCAGTGTTCTTTCCCTAACCTGTACTTTTGTATCCACAATTGGCAGACCCTGGCATCCAGATAAGTCCCTTGTAACTGGTACTTCTAGTACCAAGGGCCCTGATGCCAAGGAAGGTCTCTAAGGGCTGCAGCATGTCTTATGCCACCCTGGAGACCTCTCACTCAGCACAGACACACTGCTTGCCAGCTTGTGTGTGCTAGTGAGGACAAAACGAGTAAGTCGACATGGCACTCCCCTCAGGGTGCCATGCCAGCCTCTCACTGCCTATGCAGTATAGGTAAGACACCCCTCTAGCAGGCCTTACAGCCCTAAGGCAGGGTGCACTATACCATAGGTGAGGGTACCAGTGCATGAGCATGGTACCCCTACAGTGTCTAAACAAAACCTTAGACATTGTAAGTGCAGGGTAGCCATAAGAGTATATGGTCTGGGAGTCTGTCAAACACGAACTCCACAGCACCATAATGGCTACACTGAAAACTGGGAAGTTTGGTATCAAACTTCTCAGCACAATAAATGCACACTGATGCCAGTGTACATTTTATTGTAAAATACACCACAGAGGGCACCTTAGAGGTGCCCCCTGAAACTTAACCGACTGTCTGTGTAGGCTGACTAGTTCCAGCAGCCTGCCACACCAGAGACATGTTGCTGGCCCCATGGGGAGAGTGCCTTTGTCACTCTGAGGCCAGTAACAAAGCCTGCACTGGGTGGAGATGCTAACACCTCCCCCAGGCAGGAGCTGTAACACCTGGCGGTGAGCCTCAAAGGCTCACCCCTTTGTCACAGCCCAGCAGGGCACTCCAGCTTAGTGGAGTTGCCCGCCCCCTCCGGCCACGGCCCCCACTTTTGGCGGCAAGGCTGGAGGGAACAAAGAAAGCAACAAGGAGGAGTCACTGGCCAGTCAGGACAGCCCCTAAGGTGTCCTGAGCTGAGGTGACTCTGACTTTTAGAAATCCTCCATCTTGCAGATGGAGGATTCCCCCAATAGGGTTAGGATTGTGACCCCCTCCCCTTGGGAGGAGGCACAAAGAGGGTGTACCCACCCTCAGGGCTAGTAGCCATTGGCTACTAACCCCCCAGACCTAAACACGCCCTTAAATTTAGTATTTAAGGGCTACCCTGAACCCTAGAAAATTAGATTCCTGCAACTACAAGAAGAAGGACTGCCTAGCTGAAAACCCCTGCAGAGGAAGACCAGAAGACGACAACTGCCTTGGCTCCAGAAACTCACCGGCCTGTCTCCTGCCTTCCAAAGATCCTGCTCCAGCGACGCCTTCCAAAGGGACCAGCGACCTCGACATCCTCTGAGGACTGCCCCTGCTTCGAAAAGACAAGAAACTCCCGAGGACAGCGGACCTGCTCCAAGAAAGGCTGCAACTTTGTTTCCAGCAGCCTTGAAAGAACCCTGCAAGCTCCCCGCAAGAAGCGTGAGACTTGCAACACTGCACCCGGCGACCCCGACTCGGCTGGTGGAGATCCAACACCTCAGGAGGGACCCCAGGACTACTCTGATACTGTGAGTACCAAAACCTGTCCCCCCTGAGCCCCCACAGCGCCGCCTGCAGAGGGAATCCCGAGGCTTCCCCTGACCGCGACTCTTTGAATCCTAAGTCCCGACGCCTGGGAGAGACCCTGCACCCGCAGCCCCCAGGACCTGAAGGACCGGACTTTCACTGGAGAAGTGACCCCCAGGAGTCCCTCTCCCTTGCCCAAGTGGAGGTTTCCCCGAGGAATCCCCCCTTGCCTGCCTGCAGCGCTGAAGAGATCCCGAGATCTCTCATAGACTAACATTGCGAACCCGACGCTTGTTTCTACACTGCACCCGGCCGCCCCCGCGCTGCTGAGGGTGAAATTTCTGTGTGGGCTTGTGTCCCCCCCGGTGCCCTACAAAACCCCCCTGGTCTGCCCTCCGAAGACGCGGGTACTTACCTGCAAGCAGACCGGAACCGGGGCACCCCCTTCTCTCCATTCTAGCCTATGTGTTTTGGGCACCACTTGGAACTCTGCACCTGACCGGCCCTGAGCTGCTGGTGTGGTGACTTTGGGGTTGCTCTGAACCCCCAACGGTGGGCTACCTTGGACCAAGAACTGAACCCTGTAAGTGTCTTACTTACCTGGTAAAACTAACAAAAACTTACCTCCCCTAGGAACTGTGAAAATTGCACTAAGTGTCCACTTTTAAAACAGCTATTTGTCAATAACTTGAAAAGTATACATGCAATTTTTATGATTTAAAGTTCCTAAAGTACTTACCTGCAATACCTTTCGAATGAGATATTACATGTAGAATTTGAACCTATGGTTCTTAAAATAAACTAAGAAAAGATATTTTTCTATACAAAAACCTATTGGCTGGATTTGTCTCTGAGTGTGTGTACCTCATTTATTGTCTATGTGTATGTACAACAAATGCTTAACACTACTCCTTGGATAAGCCTACTGCTCGACCACACTACCACAAAATAGAGCATTAGTATTATCTCTTTTTACCACTATTTTACCTCTAAGGGGAACCCTTGGACTCTGTGCATGCTATTCCTTACTTTGAAATAGCACATACAGAGCCAACTTCCTACAGTAGGTAACTGTGAATCTTCTGTGGTGGCTACCAACATGCCGGTTTGGGCTTCTTCAGTCCAAGGAGTAGTAGGTGTGGTCCAGCAAGACGGTGCAGACTCTTTGTGTGATACAGGGAGCAGCCGGATAGTCTTTCTTTGATCCTTGTTCCATTTCTGATGTTTATGTAAGGTTCAGAATGCCAGAGGTGCCATATTTATCCCAGGAAAGGGCTCTGAGGGGGCAACACTGTCACTAGCCAATGGGCCAGCAGGTTCCCTCCTTCTTGGTGTCACATTTTCAGCAAAGTGTAGCATTTGGCAGTCCCTGGGTGAACTCGTGTAGCCACCCTTAAGATGTCTGAACGCTTCCGCAACTGTGAGGAGCTTGGTAGCCCACCCTAGAGGTTTAGTTATTTGAGGGCTACTCACATACATACACACACACACACACACGGAAAAAACGGTTTGAGCACAGGCCTTCCCTCTCTGGATTGTCTCCAGCCTGTCTACCTGAACAAAGAGCAGCCTCTCTGGAGTGTTATCGCCATTTGCCCAGCAAAGTGGGCTTCCCCTTTGAAGCTCGCCCTTTGGTAATGCCCCAAATGCCTTCCTGCAAAGGGGAGGTAACACCTCACTCTTTTACGGTCTGCTATTGTTCCTAAGCCTGGGAGACATTGACACAACTCCTCAAGGTGTGGGGGGGGGGGGGGGGGGGGGGGGAAGCAGTCTGTTGGCCAGTGGCCCGTGTGAGGATACTGGACTAGCTGGATCACAGAGTAGCAACTTTATAAAAGTTGCATTAGGTTAATATTGAGGTTCAATTCGACCTGGGCATTGGGCCGGTTGTAATGCCATGATTAATTTGATACCTTACAGTACCCTGATAGGTAGTCCCATTCACAAGTTATCCAGGCTGGGGTGCCAGCCGGTAACCCTGTATTAGCCAATAGTGCTACCAACGTTACCACAGCAAAACAACACCAAAGTGTTGCTGCTAAGACACATGAAAAATATATGTCCAACGTAACAATATACAGCTCCCTGCTATAGGGCTCTACAGGCCTTCCTTAGGGGAGACTTGCTTATAATGTCAAGGAAAGAGGTTGCTTTGTCATTAGTTTAAATGACAAAGTCGAGCTTGCAGTGTGACCACTGCTCTTCAAGTCTGCTGTGCCAGACTGGGAGCCATTTTGTACTTTGTCACACACGGGGATCTATTTATGTTACTCTATAAAATAAATACTATAAATATTTTACAGAATTCATAGAAGCACCCCTCAGCCAGCACGTCTTACGTTTTTTTAAACCAGAGAAATGGATTCCTTTGCACGTCATTGTCCTTGGAGAACAAGAAGGAACACATCAGCGTGGGTGCCACCCATGCCTACAAATCAGCCGCACTCATTTTGGTGGTTCAACACCATTAACTTGCAAGGCCAAAATCTATAATCTTAAACATTTTATTTCTAAGTCCAGCATTCTCTACCTTCTTGAGTAAAAAGGACTGAAATACAAAGAGGAAAACACACCTGCTTAATTAGTGAAGATTTTAAATGTGAATGGCTTATTCTAGTCATGAGGGAATACCCTTCCAGAAAATCCTATCATATGCCTCAAGGGGTGGGGATAACCGTACTAGATTTAGAAGAAGCTCATTTGAGACTTTTCAATCCAAGGAGAAACTGAAAAATATAATCTACCTATGGTCGAATTTGAGAGACAAGGGCTGGAGATGAGATTGTCCAAAAAGTTTTACCCCAAGTTAAAGACTTAATTTCCCTTTCCATACATGATCTACTGTTCTTACTATAAATATTATATATGTTGCTTCATTTGCAAATCACAAACTATTTCATCTTTCTCATTTGTACTTTTCTGTAAGAATTTTCTTTTGTAGGCTGTTTTCCATTTGGTAGAATTGTTCCATCCCCGAAAAGAAGGAATTCAGAGGTACTAGTTTTAGAACGTTTCATGAGCTCTCCTTCAAAATGAGTATGTTTGGAAAAACAACCTGCAAAATTCATCATGTGACATTTTTCTGAGGAAAAAAGTTAGGAATTATTTTTTGGAAAGCATGTCGACACTTTGAACGTGTTTACAATTTCTACGTTCGACTAAGATATGCCAATCTATTTTAGTTTTTAATAGAACAGGATATACTTTTGTTAGTGCCGTCAATATTATGTTCAACATAAGGCATATAAAGAGTGACTGCTATTTGCTTTAACCATCCACACTGTGTAGAAGAGATGACCTGAGTGATAGAGGTACTTCTAATAGAGCTGGGGTCCAGCTGGTTATGATGCAACTGTTGTTGTATTCTTCTACTCGTAGTCCACCAATTAATAAATAAAACAAGATAACACATACCGCCTGCAATTTTGAATGCAGAAAAATTCTTAAATCATTACCTTGAATAATATATATAAGCAACATGGCATGGCCTTCAAACCTGTTCTTCAGCCATCAGAAACCAAGAACCTGCCTTGAAGTTAATTACTTTTCTCAAGAGGAGCAAACCACGCTTCTCTACTGATAACATACCATCAGAAGGTGAATCTGATCAGTCAGCATTTGGAAGGCACCAGTACCACAATAGCACTGTGAGGCCACAACAACAGCAGAATGAGACAACACATCAAAACATAGAAAACAATGTGTGTTAGAAATGGGGTCTTTGGTTGGCAGTCAGATTACCCCCTGTCCAAGCAAGGACCCTCACTCTAGTCAGGGTAAAAGAGAATCACCCTCAGCTAACCCCTGCTTTTACCCCCTTGGTAGCGTGGCACGAGGAGCAGGCTTAACTTCAGAGTGCTAGGTGTAAAGTATTTGTACCAACACACACAGTAACTTAATGAAAACACTACAGAATGACACAACACAGGTTTAGAAAAATAGAAAATATTTATCTAAACAAAACAAGACCAAAACGACAAAAATCCACAATACTCAAGTCAAGTTCTCAATTAAAAGCAAAAAGAATCTTCATGTAGTTTTAAACACACACTAACACTGTTAGCGTGAAAATGTACCTTGGGTGCGTCAAAAAGGGCTTGCGATGCATCGATTTCACTCACGAGCAAGACCTTGCGTCGTTTCTCCTTTCGTCAATTCAAGGTGTGTCGTTTCTTCTCTCTGCAGAAGAGCAGTGCGTCGATCCGGTCAGCACTCTCGGGTCCGGGCAAGCCTTGCGTTGTTTTTACACGCCCAGTGGTACTTGCGTCGGAAATCCAGCCGCACAATGATCTGAAAATCAGGCAGCAGGTGTTGCGATCCCACCAGCCTCTGTGCAGCGATGCTGCACAGCATTTCTCCAGCTCCGTGTGTCGATTCTTCGGTTGCGTTGCAGGCGAGCGTCTATTATCAGCCGCAGATCGGAGTTGCGTCGATCTTTTCCCAGCATGGCGTCCTGTGCGTGGATTTCTTCCTCGTAGGCTGCCAGTTTCTCCTTTCAGGGTCCCAGGAACTGGATGGGCACCACTTGGCAGAGTAGGAGTCTCTCCAGAGACTCCAGGTGATGGCAGAGAGAAGTCTTTGCTGTCCCTGAGACTTCAAACAACAGGAGGCAAGCTCTATATCAAGCCCTTGGAGATCTTCACAAGCTTGAAGGCACACAAAGTCTAGTCTTTGCCCTCTTACTCTGGCAGAAGCAGCAACTGCAGGATAGTTCCACAGAGCACAGTCACAGGCAGGGCAGCTCTTCTTCCTCAGCTCTTCATCTCTTCTCCAGGCAGAGGTTCCTCTTGGTTTCCAGAAGTGTTCTAAAGTCTGTGGCTTTGGGTGCCCTTCTTATACCCGTTTTCTCCTTTGAATAGACCTGCTTCAAAGCAAAGTCTCTCTTGAATGTGAAATCCTGGCTTGGCCAGGCCAGGCCCCAGACACTCACCAGGGGGTTGGGGACTGCATTGTATGAGGGCAGGCACAGCCATTTCAGGTGTAAGTGACCACTCCTCCCCTCTCTCCTAGCACAGATGGCTCATCAGGATATGCAGACTACATCCCAGCTCCCTTTGTGTCACTGTCTAGTTGTGAGGTGCAACCAGCCCAGCTGACAAACTGACCCAGACAGAGAATCCACAAACAGGCAGAGTCACATAAATGGTATAAGCAAGAAAATGCTCACTTTCTAAAAGTGGCATTTTCAAACACACAATCTTAAAATCAACTTCACAAAAAGATGTATTTTTAAATTATGAGCTCAGAGACTCCAAACTCCACATGTCCATCCGCTCCCAAAGGGAATCTACACTTGAATCAGATTTAAAGGTAGCCCCCAGGTTAACCTATGAGAGGGACAGGTCTTGCAACAGTGACAAACAAATTTAGCAATATTTCACTGTCAGGACATATAAAACACATTACTATGGGCCTCATTACAACCTTGGCGGGCGGAGGTTGAACCGCCGTGCCCATTTCGACATCCCCGCTGGGCCAGCGGGCGGAAACAGAGTTTCTGCCCGCCGGCCTAGCGAGGATGTGGGCCGCAACATGGGAGCCAGCTCCAAACGGAGCCGGCGGTGTTGCAGCCGTGCGACGGGTGCAGTGGAACCCGTCGCACTTTTCACTGTCTGCTGTGCAGACAGTGAAAAGCAGTGTGGGGCTGTGCCAGGGGGCCCCTGCACTGCCTACCACCATGGACAGGTTGGCAGGAAGGGGACATTTAGACTGCCGGGACGACCGTGGCGGGAAACCGCCGGGACGACCGTGGCGGGAAACCACTGGGACGACTGTGGTGGGAAACCGCCGGTCCCTGCGGTGCGACCGCTGCGCTTCCGCCGCGATTGTAATCACCGAGTTTGGACCGCCAGCCTGTTGGCAGGACAACCTCCAAAACAGCCCTGGCGGTCTTTGCCCGCCAGGGTTGTAATGAGGGCCTATATGTCCTACCTTGACCATACACTGCACCCTGCCCTTGGGGCTAACTACGGCCTACCTTAGTGGTGTCTGATATGTAAGAAAAGGGAAGGTTTAGGCCTGGCAAGAGGGTACAGTTTCCAATTCGAATTTACAGTTAAAACTGCACACACAGACACTGCAATGTCAGGTCTGAGACATGATTACAGAGCTACTTATGTGGGTGGCACAACCAGAGCTGCAGACCCACCAGTAGCATTTGATGTACAGGCCCTGGGCACCTCTAGTGCACTGTACTAAGGACTTACTAATAAATCAAATATGCCAATCATGGATAAGCCAATTACATACACATTTTGTAAAGGAGTACTTGCACTTTAGCACGGGTTAGCAGTGGTAAAGTGCCCAGCGTAACAAAAACAGCAAAATCAGAGTCCAGCACACATCAACAACCTGGGAAACTGAGGCAAAAAGTTAAGGGAGACCATGCCAAGGATGAAAAGTCTAACAATGTGACTGTGTTCTCCCTTTCCACCCGAAAAAACCCAAAACCCTCAGTCGTTGGCACTTCTGCCCTGAAACTAGCATGCAAATCAGGGTAGAAAAAGCAGCAGATGGAAAAGAAGAATCTACCTGACAGAAGATCTCCTCCCTAAAGCAGAGCATTTTAAGATATTCATGGAAATTTGTTCTATAAACGAAAGCCAACTAGCACCAGCCTCCAGAGCCCTAGAAATGACCTGGCAGTGACAAGCAAGTGCACAGTGGCGACATCTCTTCGCCTGTTGCCAACACTTTTTTAGGTTCTGAATGGACAGTGAACGTGGATGTGGGGCAGTCTGTGACAACCATTGGAGAAAGTGGAAACAAATATATTGCTGTCCAACCTTTATGAATATGGTCCTATTAAAGTAAATGGGGAATAAATCCACTTTAGGTGAGTGGTACAGGTTTAGAAAAAGGAGGGCCTTATTGAAATCTGTTGAGGCACATTGAGTTTTTTAGGGGTGAATATTTTGAAGTGAGTGACACCATCCAAATGGTGAGATGACAAGTGTGCAACCTTTTACGCATGTTTAAAATCCCTTACCGCCGTTGAATTTGTGCAGCAATTCAGGTAGGTCATGTTGGAGTGCTTTGGCTTAGCCAATGCATCTCAAGCAAGTCAAGAAGAACTGCCAAAACCAAAATAGGAGCAAGCTGATGCTAGGTAGACCACAGTGCAAGGGCCACATCCTGCACAGGGGGGTTGAGAAGGAGTAGTTGTAGGTGTGGCTGAGTGAGAATAAAGAAGGGCAATATAGTGGTTAGTTGACCACAAAACTTTAAGCCCCTAAATGTCATGGCTTCAAGGACAGACCACCCAGCCAATAGCAACTTAAAAATAAAAAACAAGCATTGGCAAAGCTATTAGGTCTCGCAGTGGCTGAAAGACTTTTGGCAATTCTTGTTAAGTTTTGTCATGGTTTTTGCAAAACGTTATTGTTCTGGAAGCTGTTTTGCCCTCATTAAATCTAAAAAACACATTGGCTAAAGGAAAAGGTGATTTTCCTGGTTTCATAAAAATACACATTACTGTGGTACACCTGACATGGAAGGAAACTACCTTGTGTGTGGCTATGGTCAAGCCGAAACTCATAGTAAAGTCAGTCAGTGGCTGAGGCTACATTGCCCCTTGATGCATGGTGGAGTGAGTGGAAGAAAAATGTGAATGACGCAGTCACAGAGTAATGGATGTAGTCTGGTTGAAAACCCCTATAAGTAATTATGGTATACATACTTTAATTAAAATCAAATGATGTTGGCTAACACAGACCTAAAGAAGCCATCGATCTGACTTTGGCTGCTAGCCTCGCTTTTCAGAAGGCAAGAAAAAAAGGGAGTGGAGGCAGGAAAAAAAGAATAGGCAGCCAAAGAAGGAATGAAGAAGGGCCAAAAATAAAGGAAGGAAAGCAAAACTGACGGGAGGGAGGCAAAAAAGCAAGGAAGGCATAAAGGAAGAAAGGAGAAAAGAGGCAAAATACGGAAGAAGAAATGAAAGAGCAAAAGGAAGAAGACACCATTGAAAAAGGAAGGCTAAAAAGAGAATAGGAAATAGTGCGAAAAAGAAAGGAGAGCATGCAAAAGGAAAGAAAGAATGAAAGAAAGGCCTGGTTATGGCAAAAAAATAAAAATAAAGAAGGTAAAGATGGAAAGGAAGAAGGCAAGGTTGCAAAGAAAGAAGGAAGCCAATGAGCGAATGAAAGAAACAAGGCAAAACAAAGAAGGAAAGAAACAAGGGAAGAAATAACAAAGGTAAGAAAGCAGAAAAGTTAACGTAAAAAAGGCTAAAAAGGAAGAGAGAAAGACGGCAAGAAATAAAGATGTATAACCGAATTTAAAGGGAAAGAAGGATAGAAAAGGGAAGGCAAAAAATAAAGTAAAAAGAATGAAAGAAAGAAAAAATTAAAGCCAGCAAAAAAGAAGGAAATAATGAAGGGTGAAAAGGAGAAAATAGGCAAAAAATGAAGGCAAGAGAAAGAAGCAATGAAGGAAACAAAAAAGAAAAAAGGGTGAAGGCAAAAAGAGGAGAAAGAAAGAAGGTAAGAAGAAACAGAAGGAAAAAAGGCAAAAAAGGAGGAAAAATTGAAAAATTAAATAAAAAAATATTAGGAAAGAAAGTATGAAAGAAAAGGGGGGAAATCAATAAAGGAAAGAAAGAGGGTTCACAGTATAAAATACTGGATACTGAAACCAAAATTACACCCTAGTTATGTGCAAAAAAAAAAAAAAAAAAAATGGTAAACACTTGTGCTGCAAATGAAACACAAAGTTTTTTCTTTTTTCCCCTTGGTATAATTTATTAAAGAACCATTGCTGAAACAGAGACCAGGAACAGAATCTGTTATGCTGTGTAGTAGGAGCAGTCCACTTCAAAAGAAATTTACAAACGCATTGGCAAGAGACTGGGACTGATGAAGCTGGAATATACCCTGTGTTCACTTCAAATGCGTTCTACTATCACATCAGCCAGCTACTAACAGGAACTAAACTGTAGGAAAGCGCCCTCTTTCTTGGCACGGTTACCCCCCATTTTCTGCTTTTCAGTGTGTTTGACTGTGTTCACTGGGATCCTGATAACGAGGACCCCAGTGATTATGCTCTTTCCCTTTTAACTTGGTAACTGTACCGTTTTCTTCCCACAATTGGCATTTGGTCTCCCATGTCTCCCCTAGTATATGGTTCCTAGATACCCAGGGCACTGGGGTACCAGGGGATCCCTATGGGCTGCAGCAGTTTTTCCTACACCCACAGGGAGCTCATGCAAAGGGTTCAGCAGACCTGCCATTGCAGTCTGCGTGAAACTGGTGCAAGCACTCGTTTTCACTACAGGTCACTGCACCAGGTCACTGTAAGTCACCTCTGTGGTAGGCTTTCTCAGCCAAGAGGGCAGGGTGCAGGTATCTGTGTGTGAGGGCACCCCTGCACTAGCAGAGGTGCCCCCACAAACTCCAGGCCCATTGTACATGACTTACTGAGTGCGGGAACACCATTTTAAATGTGTACTGGACATAGGTCACTACCTATGTCCAGCCACATAATGGTAACTCCGAACCTGGGCATGTTTGGTATCAAACATGTCAGAATCATACCCCAATACTATTGTAAGTATTGGAAGTATGATTCCATGCACTCTGGGGGCTCCTTAGAAGACCCCCAGCATTCCTACCACCAGTCTTACAGAGTTTTCTGGGCAGCCCAAACTGCTGCCACCACTCACAGGTTTCTGCCCTCCTGCTGCTTGATCTGATCAAGCCCAAGAAGGCAGAACAAAGGATTTCCTTTGAGAGAAGGAGGTAACACCTTCTCCCTTTGGAAATAGGAGTGACTGGCTCGTGAATGTTAGCATTCCCAAGCCACTGGTATGCTTTGAAGGGTACATTGGTTGCTATAAACCAGTCCACACTGGTTCATGGACCCCCCCCAGTCCCTGCTCTGGCACGAAACTGGACAATGGAAAGGGGAATGACCACTCCTCTGTCCATCACCACCTCAGGGGTAGCGCTCAGAGCTCCTCCAGAGGGTCCCTGGGTTCTCCCATCTTGTAGTCAAGGTTGACAGGGAACTCTGGGAGCAGCTGAGTGGCGTGGCCAGGCAGGTGACGTCAGAGCCCCATCCTGATAGGTGCTTACCTGGTTAGGTGACCAATACCCCTTTCAGGGTTATTTAGCGTCTCTCTCTTGGGTGGGTCCTCAGGTTCGGCTTCCAACACTCCAGCAGGATTCCTCTGCAACCTCCACTTCGACTGCTGACCACTGGAACTGCGACGGGACCTGCACAAGAAGGAGGAATCTCCTTTGGAGTGAATGAGTCACTCCCCTTCATCCGCAGGACCTGCTGCAACGATGACCGGCTGTGTGGATCTTCCCTCAACTTGAGCTGCGTGGATCCTGCGTTATGGGTGGTGTTCCGGTGTAGTCCTCATGGTCCTCTCTGCCAGCTGTCCAACTTTGGTGGAGGTAAGCCTTTTCTTTCCCACACCGGACAGTACCCTTATGCACCGCGTCTCTAGCAGCTGCCAAGGCTTGTTTGCATCTCCTCCAAGGGATCTTCAGATGACATGTAGCTCCAGTCTCCAGCACTCCTTCCTGCGAAGCACAGCCCTCTGTGTGGTTCTCCGGCGGCCTGGAATCCCTTCCTGTAGTGCTGTGTGGGGTCCTTCTACGACTTCTGTATCCCCATCCTGTGGGTGTTGTCTCCGCTCCTGTGAACTCTGTGCGATGCTGAGGGTTCCTTGTGACTCCCCCTCCTGGGTTGAGTCCTCCTGGGCCTTGCTGGTCCCTGGCAGCACCACTTTTCCACTAACTGTGCATTTGTCTTTGCCAAGGCTTGTTGCTGGAATTTCTGCACCAACACCCATCTGCAATCTTCACTCCAGTGTAGGACATCTGCATCCATCAGGAACTCTTCTCCATCTCCATTGCTGCAGTGGTGAGCTGTTCTTCATAATCGTCGACCAACTCCTGCAAGTACAGCAGGGTGGGTAGTAGCTCCTACTCCTCCTGGACTCCACTGCGACTCTTGGACTTAGTCCCCTCTCTCCACAGCTCTTCTTCTCCAGGAATCCACCCCTGGTTTCTTTCAGTTTTGTCTGTGCGTCATCTTTTCTTCTTTTTCCTCCTTTTGGGTGGTTTGGGGAAATTCCAGTGATTTACTCCTGCTTCCCTGGTCGCTGGGGGGGTACTGTATTAGTTACCTCTTTGGTTTTCTAGTACTTCCAGCTCCCCTCTACACCTTCCACTTAGCTAGGTGGGGGGGTCCTGTGCTGGCATTCCATGTGTTTAGTATGTGGTTTTGGCCCCCCATGGTCACTATTGGTTATTGCTATTTGCACTGTTTTCTAACCTTTTCTATGCCTATCTCTGATTAATAGTTTGTATTTTTAGTGTATTACTTATGCCGTATTGGAAAGTTGACACTTTTAGAAATTTGTGGTATAGTGTTCCAAAAATAAAGTACCTTTATTTTTGTACAACTGGGTGTTTTCTTTGATGTGTTTAAGTGCTGCGTGGCTACAGTGGTATTGTATAAGGTTTGCTCGTCTCCTAGATAAGCCTTGGCTGCTCATCCACAGATACCTCTAGAGAGCCTGGCTTCTAGACACTGTTACACTTCACTAAGAGAGGATACCTGGACCTAGCATGAGTACCTTAGGTAGCCACCACACACCAGGCCAGCTTCCTACATAAACTACCTGGTTTGGGATGATGTGCTCATTATGAAAGAGCAAAATATAGTCACTCAAAGTGACGATACAGAGGTTTAAGTAGGATGGCCCATTGCCCTATGCTGTT
Organism: Pleurodeles waltl; assembly: GCF_031143425.1. Classification (NCBI taxonomy): domain Eukaryota; kingdom Metazoa; phylum Chordata; class Amphibia; order Caudata; family Salamandridae; genus Pleurodeles; species Pleurodeles waltl. Next base: position 715,106,116 of record NC_090446.1, read on the forward strand.
TGCTGTAGTGGGTGGAAGCAAAATGGGAATGACACAATAGACCAGTGGGTGAAGAGAGGTGGCTAAAAGCTCGTTTAGGAAAGTATACCACACATTATTTCAATAAAATCAAAAGGTCTTGGCTAATGGCAGACCTAAAAAATGCAAACAGCCACTGGATGAAGGATGAAGGCTTACAGACCACTTTTCTTCTGCCTGTATGTTTGTGTATTGGTAACAAGGTCTCAGGCAGAAGGCTGCAGCTTTCTGTCGACGAGATGTTTCTTGCCTTCTGTACGCATTTGTTGTCTTTGTAGTGGTGCCTAATTATTTGGTTTTGAAATGACTCGCACATGCCTATAAATATTCATTTTTATGAATTAAATAAAGAGACCCATGATGAAGAACTACGCTTATAGTAATTGATATTCTCCTTAAGAACTAAGAATATTAGGAATGCTATAGTAATTAGCCTTTTTTTGCTGTTCGTTTATACCTGTTTTTGTTACTTTATTTAGGTACATCTTCTCTGAAAACAGTCATGACCACGACTGTGTCAAAGTGGCTTAAATACAAGAATTCCACACTATTGGATTCAAGCAATGCTGTTGACATTGATGTACTGCCTCAACTTTCCAACGTTTCAGAAATTATAGGTAATGGTACCCGTCAGTTTATTTTTAAAAGGTTCTTAATGCACCATTGGTACTGTAAGATTTAAAAGTGGAGCTTTTCAAAATTTCCTTTCCTATCATCTAACACTTTTCTGTGTCTATTTAATCATTTGCATTTTTTAGGTCTATTTAATTCCCACTTGTGCCAGCCTGTAGTAGGCCTACTTTGTAACCTTCGTTGTTTTGGGGGGGGCAAGTAGGTCACCATTCTTTCAACCTGTGAAAGGCGACACCGTGGCACATTAAGTGAGGCGTCTTACATCGCTACATTAGCTGTCATCTAAAACATGTTGACATATCGTTGCTTCTAAATTAATTTGCTAGTCACCTATATTTCAGAATACTGCATGTGAGCCTATCCAGAGTTCTCCAAAGTTTTTCTTTTCGAAATATGAATGAGGAGGTAGCTGGGTCTGCGTGGTTTCCTTCCTGCTAACGATGTGATTGATGCCTTTGATCGCCCTTCTACTTAAATCTTCTCTCCTTTTCAATTTTAACGCTTCTTAGATCTCTCTAATGATTTGTAGAGACTGATAAAATACGCTTACTTTGTAAGTAGTGCGCGTTGTTATTGGAATTAACAAGCGCACCGGAGCAGGTCTTATATGGTTGTACGATGGAATAAGCCAGTGTAAGTACACCAATATTAGTTGAAGAGGAATCAAGAAGGCGAAGGCCTACAGTAAAAAATGTATCAAATAAAAAATAAATCCTAGCTATTATAAAGGAAAGATTAAATTATCTTAATGCACAGAGCCTAAACGTGCTCCTTTTTCTTTTCAGGATAACTCAGCAGTGAAGAAGAGCATAAGTTGTTTCACAATGAACCGCTACTTTTCCAAAGGATCTGGAAAGTAGAACTACGACTTATTACTTTTCTTCTGCCATCCTGTTCTTAGAAATGTCCTATATGCACCATTCCGAACAGTTTTCTGCAACATGGCACTCTATCGATCTCTGATTGTACTTGATTAAATCGCGCTGTCGGTGCCTGCTTGCATTCTAATCATATGGAACGAACAGTCTCATTAATAAACCAACCTATCTTTATGTTGTTCTTGTAGGCCGTTTTAAGTTCTTTACTTTAGATTGCTCGTCTTTTATTTTGTTATTTTTTCCTTTCTCGGTAGGCTAGGGAGGAGCAGCTAGGCTGTAGTTTTATGTCAGTTCGCCTCCCCATGTTTTAATTTTCGTTGAACTGACGACCTACTTTCCACGAAGTTCTAGTTGTTTGGCTTCTCTCCATTTTCGGGGGGCGGGTCCGACAGACTGCTTTTAGCTGGCTGATTTGTGGGGCTTGAGGCGTCCGTGCGCAGCGCGTGCGTCGAAGGCAAGTCGATCTGTAGCCTGAAAATGTGCGGTGTTAGGAGCGCTGTTACTTCTCGCAAATAACAGCGCCAGGGAGGAGAACTCATCCTCTATTCCAGCCAAGTTCCAGTAAGTGCTATTCATTTTCCAACATCGGCAACCTTCTTGCACTTGTACTCCAGGCCGAACCTTCTGCCACTGGTGTCACAGCCGGTCTTCCTTCAGTTTCAAGGTGGATTCTTATTTGTCTTGTATTTGCAGTTTACCGGATACCACCGCTACTCTGCTAGCCTCTGCATCGTTTGATGTGCCCGCTCCTAATATCCTTATTAATACAACCCCTTGGTGGCTCCTCTTAAACGCGCACTTCACAGATTCATACTACAGTACCGCTGTGATTTGATTTTTGTCACCAACACGTGGCTTCTTGAAAGTTTAATCATCCGACGTAGCCTCTGCCAACTCATCAGGATTCAACGTCCACCATAGGAACCACCTTTAAGGCGGGATTGCTATCCTCTTTAAATATGTGCTCTTCTCCTCAATAGCTTGGTAAGGATCTTCCTTTGTTTAGTATCTTTACCTATACCACTGCCATCTGTGCTGAAGTTTACCATCCCATGGACCGGATGGCTTTTTCCCTGAGACCCCTCCAGAGACTCGCAATACATTCCAGTCCAGGTCTACAGTTTTACTCCTACTTTAGACCTCAACCCTTTCCATTTTGAGGTCAACTCGCTTTTTCGTACCTATGACTCAATGTGGAGCAATATGACAAGAGCTCCACACACTAAGTAGGGTCACATTGTCGGCCCTATTATTTGACCTTCAATGATATTCCTCCACTACATCTTAGTCAGTAAGATCACCTTAGCATACCCTTTTGTATCCCTTTATGTTCTAACCCTGTACGTTCATTATACACCCTGTTTCTGTCCCACCTCCTACTTCCACTTCAAAATCATTCTAAAACCACTCCAGCTTCCTACTTTAAAGCCTTGTCTGACCTTTGCCGCCCACCCCTTTATATAGGTAACGTTCTCTGAGGAGGCCTCTAACTTTCTTGTTGGATTAAACCTGCTCTTTATACCCCTAGCACTTTAAAAAGGCAACATCCTTTACGTTGTCTGCCCCTCAATGCCTTGGTTTTCTCCAGAGCATGTGGAAGCCAATTGGCAGTGTAAAATCCTGGAAATGCCTAGGTGTTCTACTTGCTGCCAAGCTAATAAAATATTGAAATGAAAGGCTCCAAGGCCTTACGAACCAGCTATTTCCTCTGCCTGTGTATGCCATTTTCATTACCTAGGCTGCCCTTTTTGCCCTGTTTTTTTTGTTTTTGTTTGTTTTTGTTTTTTTTAAATTGTCAACAGCTTTATATTAACTTCCTGGCCTACCACTTTTGCTCCTTTATGCAGGAGTTCACTAAATCTCTCTCAAAACTTTTCCAAAATAATATTAATAGAATATGCTTCCTCTTTACCAGCAACACTGACCAGTATTACCCAAGCTTCCCCTACGACATGGTGCTACTTTCTCCAGGCTGTATCTGGCCTCAGCTCACAGAGTTCCTTAAACTTACCCTGGATCCTACTTCTATTTTTTACAATGCTAAAATGTAGTTCCCCATCTGAGATTGCCAATTAGCAAAGATGTTACCTGTCCCTGCTTCCAGGTTCTTTGCAACACTTCTCTCCAAACGGCCAAGGTTCCTACAGAGTGGAAAATATCACAATCCTTCTAAAAAAAATTGACAGCCAATCTTACCATTCTGTCTAAATTTGAACTCTTTGTGTTGCTTGTTCTGCCTTCCAGTGTTCTAGAAAAGTATGTTAACCTTCAACTTACTGAGAGATCAACAATTTTTTCTGTTCCAACCAGTCTTTCTTTTGCCCCGTCACAGTACTGAATCTGCCTTGGTTTCTTTCACTGGTGCCTTGTAACCTGTTGGATCTGGTAGTTCTGCCACCCAGATGCTTATTGATTTATCTGCTCCCTTCAGTAGTTTCCCCCGCTTTACTCCTTCACCGGCTATCATATTGCGGGGTGTCTGGTGTGGCCCGTCATGGGATCAAGTATTTTATTTGATTGCTCCAAGGTAGTGCATCTCCTGCTGTAAAATCTCCTTTTCTTGTGATGTAGGGAAATAATAGAAATACATTTTATAGACTTTTCCACAAATATAAAATCCCAAACGCAAATACAAACATTTCAGGTGAGGGATAGGTTTAAAACCTTTGTAAGTAGTGAACTGGCCTAATCCTAATAAAAGGATGTACTGAAAAAGATTACTGTTGGTCCTGAAAAAACCCATAGGTCATAGTGCACATTAGTTTTAAGAAACACAATGAGAGATTTGACAGCAGAAAATTGTTTTGCATAGTCTTTGAGAATGGAGCACATGGTGGTGTAAACAAAGGTGGATTCTGCCTTAGCACAAGCCTGTTGAGAATATGTTAAAGTGAGATAGGCTGGGATAAGTCCAGTGACATCAAATCCTAATATCTATATGGCCTCTTTTGTATGCCTAATGGTGGCCTAAGGGCTAATTGTTGCTGCTTATGCCAACTATAGCCCTTTTGCTCTCAGTCTTGACTCTTAATTTACATACTTTGCCTACTTTTTCCACTCTTGTATTTTGACTGTAGAATCTTGGATGAATACTGTAAGGAAATCCCTCTTTTTGCATGATCACCCTCAAAGTTTTGTATTGATGCTGCTGGTTTTTCAATCTGAGAGTGCACCAAGGCCTACTCCTCAGACCTCAGTGCCAGTGTTCTTACCCATTACAAAATGTATTTTGAACTGGCTACCACCAATTGGCATAAGCTGACTTACTTATACGTCCATAGTGTATGGTACTGAGGTAAATCTTTTGCGAGGTCCTGCAACCTACACCTCACTCAACAGCATCTCTGCTTCCTTTCAGTGAAGCCTTAGCAGATCCTGTCCTGGCCGCTTGCGCAAAGCCATGGTCATCTCCATCTGCCACCAGGACCATTGCCAAATATTACATACCAGCATAGGCGTTGAATATCATAAAAATGTTGCTAAACCTGCAGGTTGAGTAACTTGAATGATCTACTCTACCATAACTGTAATATACTTGACCGATAAACATGTCTCAAATTGCGTGAACCTAGGCAAATATTTAAGTTTACAGTCTCGCCTTTTTCTTCATTCTCACATGAAGTGTGCCTTCAAATATGTGAGCTCAGTATTTCTGCTGTACAAAAACACTTCTTTCTCTGATTAACAAAGTTTAGTTTGCTAATAGCATTGCTACCAGGGCAGGAGTGTTTCTAGGTTTATGTGTAAACACTCGTGTTTACTAAATATATTACTAAAGCATGATATGGTCGCACCCGGTCATTTACAGACAGAAAATTTCCATAAACTTTCCCTCTAACTTGCAGCTTTGCTGATAAAACTATATAATGTATTAACAAATCTGTGAAAATCGGGTTTCAGAAAATATATTTATTATTTGCACATCACCAAGTAAAGTCTTCTGATTTGGTTTAATCCTATTAAAATATTTTATCATCACACGAAAGTACAAACAATGGGCTTTTACAACTACTGAAATACATTTTGAAATGTTTGTACAGTTGACTTGGCTATTTAAATGTTGTGTGTTAGGAAAAAACTGATAAAATGCTGGAACTCTGCAGTCAGAAGGAAAATTAATTGTAAGACAGACCGACTTTTGACCTCTGTCTCAGAACACAGAGCAAATGTGACAAGAAAAAGATTTAAAGGCCTCCAATTTCTGACTGAACAGAACACCTGTTTTTTGTCAACTCGTCAGAATGCGCGAGTAGGTCCTAAAAATAGATTGATCTTGTAAAATATGACTCGCCATGGTGAGTGGGTGAGTAGAATGTTCGGGGCCTGCAGCACCGGGTGACCTCCCAGTTTCTCTCTGAGCGCTCTTCCCCTGAAATCCTAGTCTTGCAGTCCTTTTCATCCTCCAAATTCTCAGCTGGCAACTTCCTTTCTGATCCGGTCGACAGAAAATCTAAGTGGTTGGAAGCACAGTCCTAAAGATGTTCACGTCTGGGTGCCTTGCTCTGAAATTGTTAAACATCACATATCTTCTTGGCAGATATAGCCACCGCTTATAGGATTTGGCCAGTCTCGTAAGATCTAAACTGCCAGACAATCTTAAGTCTCACTTTTTGGACATTATTTGTTATGGCCGTGCTGCTGTAGGTCATGTAATCCAGTCTGGCCTAAACAGTGCTTATTCTCTTGCCACAGGTATAGGAACGTCGGCAGTGGTACACAGACATGCGTAACTCAGGACATCAGGATTGTGTAATGAAGTCCAGTCAACCATAATTGACCTGCTAATTGACAGCTTAAAGCTTTTTGATGATGGGGCAGATGCTGCCCTGGAACTCTTTAAAATAGTTTGACGACTGTCTAATTCTTCGGGTTACAGACACAGAAGAGAGACACCCAAGGATGTCACAAATTTCAGGGTTTCGGAAGAAGCCTCAACTTCAATGAGTGTCAGTTGGGTATCGCAAAGCCGTGGAAAGGACAGAGGTCTGATCCAGTCAGCCATTTCCTTGTCCTTGGCCACCAGGAAGAAGCAGCTCTAACTTGTCCTTTTCGGAAGTCCTTCTCAGAACATTTTTCCAATGGGAGGCAGGGTGTCCTTTTTTCCTCTATCCTAGAGGGCAAAAGCTCTGAACCAGAGGGTACTACAAATTGTAGAAGGCTGGTATTCCCCACCCTTTTGCCAGTTCCTTCCCCTTGTTCACACTGACCATTCAGATCCTTTGGATTATCACCTCCTCCTACTGGTACTCTTATTTTTATATGCAAATCCTGAAGTACCACAAGTGGCACTTATGATTTGTAGTTGGCACAAAATCAGTTTGCAATACTCCCTTCGAGTTTAACATCTACACCATGGATCCTCACAGGGTGGTAGCAGTAGCGGCCCCCATCTCAGAATGTTGGGGATTCCAGTCTTTGTCTACCAGGGTGACTGATGCCTAAAAGTCAAGACTCTGGCGAGGACTCTTTACATCTGCATTCAGCAGTATCTCGTCTGCATAACCTGAATATTCCATGAAAGTACCTAAATGTCTCTGGGAGCCCCTCACTCCCTCCTGTTCGTAGGAGCAATACTGGATAACACATTGACGCAATCCTTTTCGCCTGTGCAGAGGATATGTTACATCAATGCACTGCCTCCGTACTTTCAGGAAGGTGCTTGCATTACAGTCCTGTATGCTCTAAACCTTCCTGGTCTTCAGGCTTCTTACATTGTTCTGGCCATGCATGCCCATTGGCACATCAAGGCCCTTCAAGTATGTAGCTACAAGCAGGGATTCCAACATGTTTTGGTTTAAGTGGAACTTTCCTCTGCACTACGCATTTTCTTCCATACCCTTGATTCCTTGATTTCTGATGAAGATCTGCCAAGACTAGTTCCAAGTCATCTTAGTAGATTCAGATTGTCCAAGAAGGTTATGGTACGCAGACCTTCAACACCCCTCCCTGTGTCCCCCCACTTCTTCTTCCGTTAATGGTGGATCTTCTCTCCAGGTGGAGATATATATCCTTCAAGTGGGTCCTCTATCAGAAACCTCAAAGTGTATATCTTCATGCATAGAGATTGAGCAGGACTCTTGATTGCCTTCCAATTGCCTAATAACATGGTGAATGTGATCTTATCTGCCAGTTATTACTCTGCAAAAACTGCTTATTTCGAGAGGTAGCATAGTTTTGTCACTTGGTGCAGATTGGGTGATTAAAAGCACAGCTGTCTGGCATTCTTAGGTTCTCACTTTGTTTGGTCTAGGAGGGATGTGCTTTAGATACAGTGAAAGTGTTCCATTGCCTCCCAGACCAACCACCCCTTTTTCAGTCCGCCCTTACTGTTCTTTAAAGGTCTGACCAACATAGTTCTTCCTTCTCTTTTTATTTTGCAGGAGTGTAATTTAAAACTGGTTCTTAAATTTTTTAATGGGAGCAACATTTAACCCCTTTCACAGGCTCTTATCCATTAAAATATTTTTTTTCAGGTGGCCTTTACTTCGGCCAGACATGTTTGTGAGCTGTAAGCATTGAGTGTCAAGCCGCCCCTCACCTTTTATTTTTTTTATCCATTCTAGATAGACCTGAGAACCAGAGCTGCTTTCCTCTCAAAGGTAGTAATCCCTTTATATCTGGATCAGTCCATCACTCTACTATCCTTCTTTACCCCACCTCATCCTACAAAGTAAGGTGAGAGTTAGTTGCAAAGGCTGAATCCAAAAAGTGTGGTGAGATTTTATTTTGACCTCATGAAGAACATCATTGTGGATGATCACCTTTTTATGGGCTCCATAAGTAGTACAAAAGGAAAATCAGCCTTATCTAGGTGGATTATGTTGTGCACTAAGATCTGCTTTGTCTCTAGTGCCATAAAGAACCACCAGAGGACATTGGGGCACACTCCATGAGAGCTAAGGCCTTAATATCTATCCAAGCCAGGGTAGAACCATGTAGGTAACATCTCCAAAGTTGTCGCTTAGTGATTCCTCCACACCTTTGCCAAGCATTATTGTCCGGATTCAGAGGTGAACCGCAATAGACATTTTGCCCAATCTGTGCTACAGGCCTTTCTGGTATAACCATCTATCAAGGCCCTCCATTCAATAGGTGGATATTGCTTGGGAATTGTAGATAACTTGCCCTTTCTGCACCGGCACCCCGGATTTTTTTGGTAAACTTATCATTTTGTTGACTGTAGAAGTTACAGTTTTAAATTGCAAATTTGTCCCATCAAAACAACCCCTTTTGCCTGATCAAAATGTTACTTTCACCCCTGTGTCAGCCCCATTGCCCCTAAGGCCGGGTGCATGGCATTTAAAACTAGGACATGTAGGAATTGAACCTAACACATGTCCAATCAGAAAACACAACAAAAAAGCTAATTTTGCTGTAAGAAGGCTGGCTGTTTCACAGCAAAACAATGGATTACAATATTGCATTTAATAATAAGTTGGTTAGGAACTAATAGAAAAATAATTAAACAGCTATTTGAATTAGTTATTAAAAATCACATTCAATAGTTAAGCTGGATTGTTGATAATTAAGGAAAGTGTTCTTTAAAAAAATTCAATTTTCCCTGCCTAAAGCATCCATAGGCCCATTTGCCTTATTTCTCCTCCTTACGCCAACCAGTAATTAACAGTTACCTTTGGAGTGATGGTGTGATATGCTTCCCAGGAACAAACAGTAGGCTGACCTGAATGGGAAGAGATGACCCCTCTGAACCTGACCGAATTTTCAGGATTAGGGCTGTGAGCATCCTTTTTTACATTAGTGTCAAAAATTGCCAGAGTGCCAAATCCTCCTTGACAGATCGACTGGGATTTTACATGAAACACTTGGAGTGCACTTGGAAGGAATTGAAACAGGATAGCAAGAAAATTCCTGGGTATCCACTGTCTCATTGCTGGAAACCCTGCATTGTTCTACCAGACATCCAGCTCTGCATTTATTGGGGGGTACAGGGATTGTCCCAAACTTGATTTTAGTGTTGGATGTGGGAGGACCCTCCACACACATCCAGCCCTTGGAGTCCAAATGTAGTATGGCTAAAGATTTCCATCATCCTGAAAACACCAAAAGTGGATAGCGTTAGCCCCAGAAACTTTCACCGCATTGGTTGGCTAGAGCTTGACTAGGGGTTATTCCAGTCCACTAGCTTGTGCCAGATAGAAATGTGGCTTCCCCAGCCATCTACTTCAGAACATCCCTGGACCTGTGGAAGATCATATTTGGACTGAACTTGCTGTCTGAGAGCTAAGAAGAATATAGAAGACTGCACCTACACTGTCTTGTACCTAGAACAATGGTGCCTATGAAAGGCCTTTTCCTGCAACTGTCCAGCTGGACAGTGACCACTGGAACTGGACTACATCCTACTGTTCTGCCTATACTTGACAAATTGTGAGTCTCTAAGTGCCTCACCTGAGGTCCTGGAGGGCATACAGTGGCCAGCCTGCCTTTACACAGTTTTGTATGATTCAGGTCCCATTGGCCACCTAGAGTCTTTGACGTACATTGTGGAAAATGTTGTGACCATCAACATCTGCCTGTTTACTATTTATAACTTGCGGTTCCATTCTGTTTTCACCGCTATCAGCTCTATAGCTGGTACCATTTAAAAAACAACACACTTACTCCTGTTAGGCACTGTTCTGCAGCAAATACCTCCGCATTTGCCTCTTGCTGAGCCTCCAGTCAAAGTCTTACATCTCATGGATACTTCTACCTTCAAATACCTTTCCACTTGACTTTCCAAGGCACTAGACTGGAGCAGTGAACCTTAGATTTAGCTCTCCATTGCGGGTAAGAGTACTAGCTCCATCTTGATGGATGAGATAGAGTTATGGGGACATCAATGGAGCCATATAGTGCCCACTCCAGTGCGCTGTTACTTTGTACCTTCCTATGGAGATCCTGAGCTTCTCTCCACAGGTATGAGCTGAAATTTGCTTGCAGGATAAGTTGTTTAGTCCACCTAAAAAAAAAAGAGGGGTTAAGTTCTGTCACAAGCGCAAAAAATGTCTGTCCTTGATGCCTTGGTTCTAGGCAGGAATCAATACCACATGAGAAATGCCTTAGCATGAACTGTAAGACAATCAAGGAAAGGGAGGCTAAATTCTTTATGTTCGTGTCCAGGATAATCAAGTTCAGAAAAGTTGAAATGAAGATCCAATATTGCTTCCAACGCTTCAGCTCATCCAGTTCCTCTATATTTAAAAAAGTAAGCGAGGCCCAGAAACATGGGGATGGGTCAAAAAAGATGTGTTTCCAAAGTTAATTCCCATAGGGAATTTGGTGTATATCTGTTCAGTAGTTTCTGAGAAATTAAAATCCAAATTTGTTTCTGTAGGGAGTTGAAGGCTCCGCGAACCCCCCTGATCTCGTGCTGAGATCTGATTGGCTGCCAACACTTCAACAAGGAAGTGTTGGCAACCATGTTGGGACTCTGTTTCAGTCGAGTCCCAGAAAAAAAGATGATAAAATGAAAAGGGGCCAGGGTAGGGACACCCTGATCCCTTAGTTCTGGTACTGGGTGTAGGCAGCTTGACTGGTCTGAGGTGAGCACTTGTGGTGTTATCACCTTATACCAGGTCCAGGTATCCCATTTAAGTGTAGGCAGTGTCTAGAAAGCCAGGACTCTCTAGAGCTAGCTGTGGATGAGCAGCCAAGACTTATCTAGGAGACATGCAAAGCTTATGTAATACCACTACAGTCACACAGAACTTCCACACATGAAAGAACCGCACAGTGTTACAAAAATAAAGGTACTTTATTATAGCAACACAAATACTAAAATACTGTATAGGCAATACCCCAACTGGAAGTAAATAAACACACTAGTAAATTCACATTAGTAATCAGTAACTTGCATAGAAAGCAATAGACATTGGTGAAAGCAATAGCACACAGTAAGGGCTCTAGGGGAGGGTCAAACCATATACTAAAAAAAGTGGAATGTGAAAGGCAGTCCTCCACCCAAGGAAATGGAATCAGTAGAGGGGAGTGGGAGGAACTAGGAACCCCAAGAGGTGAGTACCAGAGTTACCCCCAGCGACTAGGAGAGCAGAGGTAAGTACCTGGTTTTCCCCAAAACCAACAAGAGGACTTTGGATTGTTCACGACACAGACAAGACTGGAAGAACCCAAATATGGATCCTGACAGAAGAGGACCTGCAAAGGAAGGGGACGAACTCCACTTTGAGTTGGAGTGTCCGGTTGTGGCAGGAGCCAATACCCACCCTTCTGGTCATCCGGGACCAGGTCGACGGTGGAGGATGACGGTCAGCAGTGCAGCACAGGAGCAGAAGAGGAGTTCCAGAAGTGAAGCATGTGATGTCCCACATTGACGGTCGTAAAGCAGACGGTCAGTGGTGCTAGAAAACCACCAAAAAGCCTTGACAAATGCAAGAGTTGGATGAGAAAGTTTTGCAAGGCTGAAGAGGACCAGCAAGGTCCAGGGGGCTCGACCCAAGGAGGTGTGTCCGGGGTGACCCCCAGCAGCTGGGAGAGTCACAAGAAGAGGCAGCTTCCACAGGCGACCCACGGGCAGCAGGCACAGGAGTCACAGTGAGGCCCACTCAGCACACCTGAAGAGGAGTCCCACGTCGCTGGAGCAACAGGCAGGAGACTGTGCATTGCAGGAACAGTTGCTAGGGGGGGGGGGGGGGCAGGGCTACACGGAGCCTGAAGATCCTTGGAGGAGGAACAAACAAGCCTTGGTAGTTGCAAGAGTCGCAGTGCACAGGGGTACTGTCCTGCAAGGAGAGGCAAGGGCTTACCGTCTCCCAAGTTGGACAGCTGGTAGAGAGGACCAAGGGGACCACTCCAGGCCACCACCTCGGATACAGGTTCCATGCAGCTGTGGAAGAGAGAAGATCCACTCAGCCAGTCGTTGTTGCAGTTGGCGCCTGCAGATGAAGAGGAGTGACTGCTTCACTCCAAGGTAGATTCCTCCTTACTTTTGTGCGGGCTGAAGACTCATCGCCCTCAGAGGATGCACAACTGGGGAAATGTTGCAGTTGCTGGATGGATCTAGAGAAACATTTTGCAGAGAGGAGTCGTCGCTGAAGTTGCAGATTGTCGGTTCCCGGAGGGTCCAGTTGCAGTCCCAGTGGCCAGAAGTAAACAATGCAGAGTAGTCCTGCTGGAAACTTGAACCTCGAATCTGAGGACCCATCTAAGAGGGAGACCCTAAATAGCCCAGGAAGGGGGATTGGTCACATAGCAGGGTGACCACCTATCAGGAGGTGGCTCTGACATCACCTGCCTGACCTGGCCACTCAGATCCTCCGAGGTGCCTCTGATTACCTTGGATTCAAGATGGCAAAATCAAATGGCCGCCTGGAGGAGCTCAAGGCACCACCCCTGGGGTGGTGATGGACAGGGGAGTGGTCACTCCCCTCTCCAATGTCCAGTTTAGTGCCAGAGCAGGGACTGGGGGTCTTTGGGCTGGTGCAATCCAGTTGCTGCAAGGAGTACACCAAATGTGCCCTTCAAAGCATAGCGGTGGCTTGGGGAGGCTACCCCTCCCAGCCATGTAACACCTATTCTGAAGGGAGAGGGTGTTATCTCCCACAGGAAATCCTTTGTTATGCCTTTCTCTGCCTGAGCTGGTCAAGCAGCAGAAGGGCAGAAACCTATCCAGGGGGTGGCAGTAGTCCCAGAAAACCCTAGAAGACTAGTAGGAGCAATGCTGGTTGTCCTCTAAGGAGCCCCCAGAGTGCATGGAATCATACAGCCAATACTGCCAACAGTATTGGGGTATGATTCTGACATGTTTGATACCAAACATGCCCAAGTTTGGAGTTACCATTATGTAACCCTCACTTACGAAGTATCTTTTCACACAGGCTGCAATGGAAGGCCTAAAGAGACATTTTGCATGGGCTCCCATGGGTGGCTCAATACATGCTGCAGCCCATGGGGATCCCATGGTGCCCCAATGCCCTGGGTACCTAGGTACCATATACTAGGGACTTACATGGGAGCACCAGTATACCAATTGTGAGTTGTGCAAAGTCCTAAGCAACCAAATCTAGAGGGAGAGAGCACAGTCCTGTTTTGCAGGATCCCAGTTAACACTGTCAAAGCACACTGACAGCAGGCAAAAGTGGGTGTAACCATGTCAAAAAGAGGGTAATTTTGTACACTGGGGTCCCAGAACCTCCCCCAACGAGAGAAAAAAAAAAAAAAAGATAAATCAGCAGGAGCTGCAGCGGCCAGCCCCTGCTGCGTACGGCCGGAGGCTATAAGTAGCAGGGGTTGAGTGGTTATAGGGGTTGGCCGAAGGACCTGGCTGCAGGCCAGGCCCTGTGGCCAGTGGCCTCCGTGCACTGGTTGGATTAACGTAATATAGTTACTTGAAATAATTGTAACTATAACAGGCGAATTTCTGTGGTTTTGTACATTTAAAATGTGAGCCTAACTAGAACATCCCTGCAACCTTAGTTTTTTTCATTGAATTTTTGTGTTTTTAAAAATTCTGTTTCTTAACCATAGATTCCTTGCAACTTTTGTTTTTTTCAGTGAAAATGTGTGTGTGTGTGTGTGTGTGTGTATATATATATATATGCAAAAAACACTCTATTTTTGCTCACCTCAAATGTCTGCTTATCTAGCAAAGTTTTTAAGCATAGGATCAGCACAGTGCTATCTACGCTGAGCTAGATAGTGACAAAGGCCCTCATTACAACTCTGGCGGACTTTGTTAAAGCGGCGTTAATACCACCAACAGGCCGGCGGTAAAAAAAAAATGGGATTACGACCACGGCGGAAACCGCCATCACAGACAGCCACTTTAACACTCCGACCGCCACGTCAGTAGCAACAAACACCGTGACGGTGAGCGCCAAGACAGGCGGAAGCAATGTACCGCCCACCCCATTACAACCCACCAGCTTTTCCGTGGCAGTACCAACACCATAAAAAGCACGGCGGAAACCGTCTTTAGAAGGGAAACCACTCACTGCTCAACACTCAACGAAGAACCAGGAAGCCATGGAGCCCAAGCTGCAGGTCCTCCCCATGCTGGTGAATCTGCTCATATACCAGGAACAATAAAGACGGAGGCGGCGACGACCACGGTGAGTACTGCACCTAATACACAAGGGAGGGGGAGAGGAAAAAGAGTGACACACACAAGCAGCATCCCCACCCTCACCCACAACACCATACACATAAACAGATCCAACAACATTACAGATACACCCTGTAACCTCCTGGAAGAACGCAAGGACTAAAGGAAGTGAGTCAAACCAGTGATAGTTCAGAAATAGGCAGATACACAATAGAATTCGAAAAACAGTATTTACAGAAATATACAAAATGTACAAAAGTCCATACACTGTCCTTCACAAATGTTCGTGGGTCACTGAGCCAAAAATCATGGGCCAAGCCCACACTTGACTCCTGCCTCAATACGGAGAGAACACTGTAGGGGCATCAAGTCGAAAACACATAGGCACCTCAGCGGGAAGGGGGAGGGCACCTCAGCCGGAAGATGGGAAAACACCACTGCTCCTCGAGAGGGCTCCATGCCCACTGCTTGGTCCTGGGCAGTGCAAAGCCACAGTTTCTCTAGTGAGTGGTTTTCCCACTGCTTGGTCCTGGGGAGTGCAAAGCCACAGTCTCTGGAGTGGATGGCTTCTCCACTGGTTCTGGAGGTGGCTTGGTGGCCAGAGTGCTTCATCCTGCCAAGGATAAGGGGAGTGGATGCCTTTCTCCACTGGTTCTGGAGGGGGCTTGATGCCCAGAGTGCTTCATCCTGCCAAGGATAAGGGGAGTGGATGCCTTTCTCCACTGGTTCTGGAGGGGGCTTGGTACTCAGTCATGCAGTACTTGGGTTGTGCCAGTACACATTTCCTCACCTGGGTTCTGAGGCATGAGATTTTCAGGGAACAGGGAGCATGATAGTTCATGGAGGCAGGGCTAGACTCCCATCCTGCGGCGCCTAAGGCTGCTACGGCCACACGCTAGGGCTGCTGGTGCTGGTAGTGGTCCTACTGTCAGCGGTGCAGGTGGCGGTGCTTGCGTCGGGGATGCTGTGGGTGCTGGCCCTGGTGCTGGTGCTGCCAGTGGTGGTGGGAGGCTCCAACCCTTCTCCTGCAGCCTCAGACGGCTGCCCACTGGGGATGCTGCTGCTGACCGAATTGGTGGCAGCGGCGGTGCAGGTGGCGGTGCTTGCGGTAGAGCTGCTGGCGGTGCTGCACGCGGTGCAGGTGTCGGGGCTGGCACTTCTGCTGGTGGGCACCAGGGCTTCACCTGCAGTGCCTTGCCATTGATTTTCTTCCCCTTCCTCACTTTGGCAGATGCTTTTGTGCCCTTGGCTTTGTCAGCTGGAGGTTTGGAAGAGGCCTTGTTGGGTGGGCCGTGCTCCTTGCCCTTGCTGCATGGTGGCCCCTTCTTCACCTTGGCCGGTGGCGGAATGGTATGATCCTTTGCAGGGGTTGGTGGTACACTGGCTTCCCTGACGGATACCCCCTTTGAGCCTTTGGGAGTTTCAGGTTCCACGTTGGATGGCGACTTGGTGGCCGAGGTGCTGGGCTGGGTTCTGGACACCCCGACCCGAGGGGAAGGACGGGGACGGGGACGGGGAGGGATAGGGAACAGGTCAGTGTTTGCCGGGAAAAGTTTTTTAGACACACTGGGGCGGGAAGATGGAGAGGGTTTGGGAGTGGAGGAGAGGGAGTGCTTGTAGGAGGTGTCTTTCTGCTGAGTTTGGGCGAGGGTGCAAGTGCTGGATGCTGTTGTGAGGTGGATGGCTGTTGGGTGGGTGCTTGCGTTTGTGTACTTTGGGAGGCAGGGACACAGACACACTGGGAGGGGACACACGGGACGTGTGCATGGTTGTGGGGGTGGTGACTGCTAGTGAGGGGCGTGTTGTGATGGGCGTGCTGGTGATGGAAGTAGTGGATGAGGATGTAGTGCATGCAGGTGTGAGTGGAGACGAAATTGGGAGGGAGGTGGACGAAGAGGAGGAGGAGGAGACAGTGGAGGCAGTGGATGTTGGTGTGTCTGCATTGGGATGATGTTTGTGTGAAGGTCTGTGAGATGAAGTGTGGTGATTATGTTTGCCTGAGCCACCTTTGTGTGATGATTTAGGTGAATGCTGGTCTGAAGGTGTGCCTGGGATAGGCTGGGGCTGAGGGGATTGGGTCTGGGTAGAGGAAGTTGTAGGGGTGAGGCTAGACACAGGGACAAGGGCTGCCATCAGTGCTGATGCCAGAGCCTGAAATGCTCTCTGTTGGGCCGCCACGCCAGAGTGAATGCCCTCCAGGTATGCATTTGTTTATTGGAAATGCCCTGCTACACCCTGGATGGCATTCAGAATGGTTGACTGCCCAAAAGTGAGGGATCTCAGCAGATCAATAGCCTCCTCACTGAGGGCAGCAGGGCTGACTGGGGCAGGGCCTGAGGTGCCTGGGGCGAAGGAGATGCCCACCCTCCTGGGTGAGCGGGAATGGGGAACACGCTGAGGGGCTGCTGGGAGGGTGGTGCTGGTGGGGGGGGGGTGGCGGCGGCTGTACCTGTTGGGGTGGGCACATAAGTGTCTGCCCAATGAGCTTCCAACAGAGGAGTCGCCGCTGTCTGTGGTGTCCCCTCCTGTCCCCTTTGTGGAGCTCCCCTCGCCCTCCATCCCACTGGTGCCCTCACCCTCGGTGGATTGGGCCTCCAGGCCCATGTGGGATGCAGCTCCCTCCGTAGCCGGTGCCTCTGCCCCTCCACCAGATGATGCTAATGCACACAAGGACAGGGTGACAAAACCAAAAGGGGGGGGGGGGGGGGAGACAGAGGATACACTTGGTCAATGCCAGCAACAACACTACTGTTGGTGTACAAAACACACAGGGAATAGCCCTATGCACTAGGCCATGCACTAACCGTTACAATGCCATTCACCAGCTCATGGGGTACAATGCCTAACGCCATCAACTGCACACCTGAAACCCATAGGACCCTGCCCAGAAGTAGATGGCCGCCAACACTATTGAGGTAGGAGTGAATCAGATCCTGCCCAACAAGGGACCTACTCTGTCATGTTCGCCCTGGCCTAGGGGCACCCACAGCCCACATCCCCCACCCAGGTACCTCCTAACGAGCGCAAGGTCAGGGTTCAGATTCTGTACTCACCCCCTTGTGGCTGCTGTGAGGCCTTCAAGTGCCCATCCAACTCTGGATAGGCCACTGCCGGATGCGGAACATCAGGAGGGTCACCCCTTCCTCATTGGGAGGCCAGCCCCAGCCGGGCCCTTGCCGCTTCTTTGCCCAGCGGCGCAGGTCCTCCTACCTCTTGTGGCAGTGGATGCTCTGCCTGTCAAAGACCCCCAGGGTCCGCACCTCCTTGGTTATGGCACACCAAATACCCTTTTTCTGCATGGAAAAGACAGCAGAAAAGGGAATTATTCACTCCTCCGGACAGACATACTCATTGCCCACCAGATCCCACACATCCCCTGACGCACATACATTGACCCCCTTACATGGTGCACTCTGGCCAGGACCCCTCTGCCCCCCCCCAACATGTCTTACGCACACAGCAGTCCATACATTAACAGCCGACGCATCATGCTCCCGGTGTACTCACCTGTACCTGTTTGTCTGGAGGACCGTAGAGTAATGTGTACTGGGGTAGGACCCCATCCACCAGTTTCTCCAACTCCTCCGCAGTGAAAGCTTGAGCCCTTTCCCCAGACACATGAGCCATAGTCGCTTCCAGACACAGGTCACAGCAGCACTTGCAGTGTAGGTCCTCTCCTGTTGAAGGCCAGGTAGCAAGTGAGTGCACAGATAGAAAATGGCGGTGACGTCCGCAGCGGTGCGTACCGTCACCGCCGGCGTACATCGCCATTGGCTCCAGGAACCCATAGGGCCCTATAATAACCATTGCGAGCTTGCGCGGCGGACATCGACTGCCTACTATGACGGCACGCAACGCCAGCGCAATTACCTCATTTCCACTTGTCCCTCTTCACAGGTCAGGCAGTCGCCATTTCAAGGAGGCACAGGGCATGGCACCTAACTGCGTCACAGCAGACATTGGCACATCCACGGACTCTCAAATTCATATACTGTTTCTGTAAAGTAAACAAATCCTCATTAGTGCAACATAAGTGTGAATATGACCCTCTGCTCACCGTTCTCTTTCATAGGGTTCAACCGCTGAGGAAGAATATGAGATGGCGGAATCCTCCAGTGTACAGACCCCTAGTGGACCTAGTGACAATGGAGGACAGACACATTATCATTACCTACAGACTTAATCGTGCCCCAATCCAAGAACTATGTGCCCAATTGGAGCCAGACCTGATACCTGCTATCCGCCAACCCACAGGTATCCCCCCTCTAGTGCAGGTCCTGTCAGTGCTCCATTTCCTGGCAAGTAGTTCCTTCCAAACAACAGTGGCCATGGCATCAGGGATGTCTCAGCCAATGTTCTCTAACGTATTGCCAGGGTGGCTCCCTGTACTACTCACCCAAGAAGGTGTGCCAGATCATCGTAGCATGTTGCACAACCTGGCCTTGAGACGCCAGGTGCCTTTTCTGCAGGAGGATGTGCCTGGAGATGGTCTTGTGGCAGCGGTGGAGCCTGTGGACAGTGAGGAAGAGGAGGCAGAGGAAGAAGATGTTGACAACAGAACCAATATTATTCGGCAGCACTTCCATTGACACACAGGTAAGACACTGTAACTTCATTTAACATTTTAGTTATCTCTTGGACATTGTACAAGCCAGCCTGTTTCCCTATGTTTATGGCCACTGACTGTACCCTTTGGCGTTTCCATTTTCAGATCTGTGTGCCCCACTCTGGCTCCTGCTATGTGTACTGCTGCCCACCAGAGATCATCCTACAGTATTATTCACTGTACTTTTGAGTTGCAATGCTTTATGTTGTACTAATACATATTTGAATAATTTGACAGACTCCAGATTGGTATTTGTTCCAAGGGTGTTTATTAAAGTGCTCATAAGTAGAGGGAGTGGTGCAAGGGGCTGATGGTGGAGGAAAGTCCAGGGTAGAGTCCAGTCTCTTGGTATCACAGGTTCATTGTCCAAGGGGGCATAGGGAGTGGGGCAATGGCAGTTCAAAGTGGACAGGGTGACAGAGTGGGACACAAGGGTGACATTCAGGAGAGTCTTATTTCCTGGTGGGGGTCTTTGCAATGTTCTCCGGCTTCTGCCTGGATCGCAGGGAGCGTTTGCGGGGTGGTTCTCCTTCTGCAGGGGGTGGGGTGCTGGTGGCCTGTTGGTCCTGTGGCGGGGCCTCCTGTCCACTAGCGCCGGCAGAGGTTGAAGGCTGTTCCTTGGTGTGGCTAGTGTCAGAGGCCCGTTGTTGTGCCACTGCCTCCCTCATGGTTTGCCCATGTCAGCCAGCACTCCTGCAATGGTGACCAGGATGCTGTATATTTTTGTTAGATCATCCCTGATCCCCAGGTTCTGCCCCTCCTGCAGCGGCTGGGTCTCCTTCAGCTTGGCCAGTATCTGGCCCATCCTCTCCTAGGAATGGTGGTATGCTTCCAGGATGTTGGAGTGTGCCTTGTGGAGAGTGGGTTCCCTGGGCCTGTCCTCCCCCTGTCACACAGCAGTCCTTCCAGCTTCCCTGTTGTCCTGTGCCTCTGTCCCCTTAACCGTGTGCCCACTGCCACTGACCCAAAGTCCCTGATTTGCATGGGTTTGTGGTGTTGCCTAGGGTCCCTGTAGTGGTGGACACACTGCTGATTGACGTGTCCTTGGGACAGTAGCATGGGCCCGGAGGGTGGGTGCTGTGCTGGTGTTTCCTGAGGGGGGAGGCTCTGTGGTGGATTGGGAATGTGGCAGGGGAACCGGCTGTCCAGACGTCCCTGATGGGCCATGTTGGTCATCCTGGTGCAGGGGGTGCAGAACTGCTGTAGTTACTGTGGGCCTCTTCTGTGGGGGGACTGGATGTAGCTGGCAGCTCCTCTCCGGTGACGTTGAGTAGGGGTCCTGTGGGGATGCAAATGCAGTGTTCGTGTATCTGCGTGGGCCATATTGTGCATGGGTGTGTTTCCCTATGACTGTGATTTCCCTGTTGGTTTGGCCTTGTGTGAGTGGTGATTTACTGGGCATGCTGTGGTGATGGGTGTCCATGCAGGTCTGTGATGGGGTCCCTGCATTGGTGTTGCACGCAGGGCTTGGTATTGGGATGGGTGGGGTGTGATGTTGGGGTATATGTGAGGTGATGGGAGTGAGGGTAAGGGTGGGGGTAGGTGATGGCATGCAGGTAGGGTGGGGGATACAGTAGTAAAGATTGACTTACCAGAGTCCAGTCCTCCTGCTACTCCTGTAAGGCCCTCAGGATGCATTATTGCCAAGACTTGCTCCTCCCATGTTGTTAGTTGTGGGGGAGAAGGTGGAGGTCCACGGCCAGTCCTCTGTACTGCTACCTGGTGTCTTGCAACCACAGAACGCACCTTCCCCCGTAGGTTGTTCCACCTCTTCCTGATGTCATCCCGTGTTCTTGGGTGCTTTCCTACGGCGTTGAACCTGATCACTATTCTCCGCCATAGCTCCATCTTCCTAGCAATGGACGTCTGCAGCACCTGTGATTCGAAAAGCTGTGGCTCTACCCATATGATTTCCTCCACCATTACCCTTAGCTCCTCCTCTGAAAACCTGGGGTGTCTTTGGGGTGCTATGGATGTGGTGCGAGTGATATGTGTGAGGATTTGTTGGTGATGTGTGGGGTGATGTGTTGTGGTATATGCTGTGATGTGCGTGGATGGTGTATTGGTGATGGTGTTCTGTGCCTCTGATTGAGTGGGTGCTCCTGCTTTATCTCTCCCTGTGTGCTATCTTTTTTTCGCTATAAAGGGTTGTGGGTAATGTGGGTGGGTTTTTTATAGTGGTGTGAGTGTGTGGGTGTGTTGTGTGTATATGTGTCAGGCGTGTGTAGTTTGAATTGTCCAATGCGGTGTAGTTTTGTAAATGTGTGTGTATTTGAGTGCAGCGGTGATTCGTGGGTCATGATACTGTGGGCACATTCCTGTTGGCGTAACGGTGTGGGTTTTGCTATTGCCAATTTCTCACTGACCTTTGGTGTGGCGGACTTGTGTGGGTGTCTGTATGGTGGCGGATTTCTTTGGCGGCCTTCAACACGGCTGTAGGCGGCATTTACTGCCAGGGATGCAATGAGGGCCAAAGTCTTTTGCCATTTGTACAGGAAAATCTTTAAGCATAGGATTGACACAGTGTCATCCTCACCGAGCTGTAAAAAGACAAAAGCCATTTACCACTCCAGTATTGCAGCTTTGGACTGGTAAAATACTGTCCAAGCCAACCTGGAATGAGCAAAGCAACCTCCGACACTTGCTTTGCTCTCACTAGAGTTCTTCAGAGGGGTTTAGCTTTGTCCAGACTTTGCTGGTGTTGCAGGGTGCTCCTTACTGGAGCTGCTGTCCACCTAAATTTGGGAACTTCCCAGATCACTCTCTTGTTTTGTTTTTTTGCATAATTTATGCGTTACTCTAACCCTGAAAAGGCCTTGTTCTTTTATTTAACTATCTAACTATATATATATATATATATATATATATATATATATATATATATATATATATATATTAAACCTACTGGAGGTGT
The DNA here is from genome assembly GCF_031143425.1 of Pleurodeles waltl. Classification (NCBI taxonomy): domain Eukaryota; kingdom Metazoa; phylum Chordata; class Amphibia; order Caudata; family Salamandridae; genus Pleurodeles; species Pleurodeles waltl. The sequence goes on from NC_090446.1 coordinate 715,128,228, forward strand.
TTGCTAGTTATATTTAGTACCAAGTTTCCATTGGAAAAGTGTTTTGCTAATAACTGGTGCTTTTTGATTAATATTTACGAAATTTTCAAAACTAATACAGCAGTTGGTTCAACTCCTGTCCTGTTAGTTTTGCAGTGATCTGTCAAGCGGGGGCTGAGGAAAGGAGGTTGTCTCAAAACGGGTTTTCCCATACATTTTCCAATAGAGATTTTGAGCACGAACTGCTGGATGGAACTACACCAAACTTGGCAGGAAGATAGCTCTTGGTCCAGAAAGCATGATTTTTGTGATTTGGTGTAAATCCGTTTAGTAGTTTTTGAGATATTAAAAGCAAACCAAATTTGTATACCTAGAGGCACAAACAATTCTCAGATCTTTGGACCACATTGCAAGGCAAGATTTACTGCAGCTGCGCTCAGCATTTCAACAGGAATAAACTGATTCTTCACAGCGGGTAGAGCGCCAGGGGACAGAACAGGATGATCCCGCTCACACTGGAGTTCTCCCTGAGGTGAGCTAAACTAGCCATGTAATTGAAGCTTACTATGCCGAAGCGGGCCAGTGTATGCCAAAGGTGATATTAATTGCAGCATTAACATGTGCCAAAACTAATCAGACAAGGAACTTCTATATCTTAACATGGGAAATGTAATCAATATAATATGCCAGTAAGCAAAGTCTACTGTAATCTTCTGACTGAGACAGAGAAATGAAATGCACTGAACCGTTACAAAGTGTCAACTTGCCAGATCACTATGAACAACTCAAAGCAGCACCACAGTGGTTTCAGTGCATGTACTGACAACATCTGATAATTACATGTATGCTCACGATTTTCGTAACCAAAGCCGCATTTGGATAATTGCTACTAAACAAACACTGTTCTTATCAGACAAACTTCAATTACGAAACAAAGTGAGACCAATAAATCACATATGGAGAGTATCACTGAACTCATTAAGTCATTGTTCTGCAAAGTTGAATGTATATGAATATTGTGAACTACGCCACTGCTAGCATGATCAGCAGCAATCCATGCCGAAAATGCAGACTTTTAATGGAGTGCTATACAAAGTACTATACAAAGGACCAGCTTCACAACTAGACCCTGACAGGGTGGATAAAGTATAAATCAATTACATGGTATGTGAAGGGGATAAGAAGTAGGAAAGACATGTCCACGAAACTGAGGCGGATAAAATCTGGTTGTTCCGGTTGAACAAATGTTTCAAAAGTAATTGGGCGAGGAACTACTACAAATTAATTATTTCTAAAAGTGACATGGTGAGAAACTTACCCAATATGTGTTAATATGCTGAATTTACTGTAATCCTCTGACTGATGTGGACAGAATACACACAGTGAACCACTACAAAGTGTTAATTTGTCAGATTACCATGAACAACTTAATCAATGGCGGAGCAACTTTCAGTGCTTGTATCAACAATAATTGAGAATTACATTTATGTTGATCATCATGGTAACCAAAGCACATTTGGTTAAGTGTTGCTAAAATAAACAGCATTCGCAAGCAGACAAACTTAAATTACAAAATAAAGTGAGACCAATAAACCACACATGGAGAGTATCACTGAATTCACTAAAGCCATCTCTTTGCAAAGTTGGATGTTTATGAAAACTGTAAATGATTTACCTGCAAGCATAACTGGCAGCAACATACACTGTAAATTCAGAGTTTAAATGACCTTGCTAATGACATGAAAATATGATATGAAGAATTAGCGTCACAACTAGCTTCGGACAGAGTGGAAGAAATGTAAATCAGTTATGTGGTTTATAAAAGACAAGAAACCATAAAGCTGTCTCTATAGCAATTAGCTACACTGAGACTGATAAAATTTACTTCTTCAAACTGCAACATTGTCTCCAACTCTTGACATCGTTTGATAATATTCACACTCTATTTGAATTTCCAAAAGACAAGGCACCGGGAAGCGTCGTCTATGGCAGTTCGTTTACTAAAACGGAGAAGTTAAATATACGAACGGCACATTGTCTTTACTAAGAGAATCCTCTCAAATGACTCAGGTTGCCTTGGAGTGGCTATATCACAAAAACTCAACACTGCTTGAAAGTCATTTCATATAATAAGGGAACAATCACCACCCAATATATAAAAATACCGCCAAATTTATTGTATATACAGTAATACATGCTTATAACCAACACTTTCACAGCCTTGATCATTCATTATGAGGTATCTTCACATTAACTTATGAAGTGAAAGACATACATTTTTGTTGAATCAAAAAACTAAACTAATTACAGAGCGGTACATGCAGCTATTTACGCAATAGAGGCCATATAAGGTAATCAAACCAACAAAGCGGCGTCACAGTGTCAGTTTATAGGATCTACTGATAATGTTGTTGATGGATCGAATGAAACAGTAACAGAGGCTATCCTAAAACAATTTTTTATTCAGATAGTATGAATGTAAAGTAAAGAGATTGGATCTGCGGATCAAGCCCTAATACGAAAAATACACTTACTCGTAGACACACTTAAACACTCTGTCACACACCCATGCTATTACTCACCCGCCCACTCGTAGACTCACAGAGGCTCTCACACAAGAAACTTAGGCACCCACAAAAAAGTCACACACCCACTCAGAGACCCATACAACCACTCACACACCCACACAACCTCTACATACCCACTAATAGACCCATATAGCCAATCATACATCCATTCATACAGCCACTCATACAGCCACTAAAGAGCAATGGTTACAGGGATGTTATAGTTAGGAAATCGAATTCAGTAATTTGAGATGCCTTCAGTGATGTCACTGACCATGTAATGAGTGATGTAATATGTGTGATCATAAGCAGTGCATTGTGAGGGGGTTAGTTATAGCTTAGGTAACTATAACAGCTGAATTTCTATGGTTTTGTGAATGCAAAATTAAAATGGTCCTGTTCCCTTTTGTTTTTCTAATGTGTGTGTGTGTGTATGTATAAATGTATTTACATTGCACATATGCAGCCTATAACAGGGGATAAAAATGCCCATTTTGTACTGCGTTTTTATTTGAAAGCATCTCACAATTATGAAAGCTTTCCGTAATGCAGAAACAAGATACCATAAAATGTAATCACAGCATTTATTTGAAAAGAAAACTGAAAGGGAATTAAAGGCATAGTTAACCTATAGGCTGAATTTAAAGCGTGACAGAGAAAAATGGGTTCAATGCCTTTAAAATCTCACAGGACCATGTATCCTATCATGTCCCACAGGTGACAGGTCAGTTCTTTTTTCCGGCTCCTACAGTTAGGATTCTGGAACACTGAGCTCTGCAGTTTCTTTAACATTTTATCAAGAAAGTACACAAAACTGTTTTTCTGACTGAAAAATATATTTTTTCTGTAAAATCAGGTCTTCACTTTTTGTGAAGTGCCCTTCTTGTGGAAAAAATAGGCGCAGACTGATCTATATTCGATTTGTATTGTTTATCTCCCCGATTCTCACCTTCCAGAGACATGTCATCACTGTCAAAAGCTGTGTAAAAGAACTGAGAGAAGATCAGGCTGCACGGCCTGCGAGAGAGAGGAAAGGTAGGATCTTCAAGTGGCTTTGGGGAGTATCAGTCCTCCTACAGAGAGCCTTTCTCGCAGAAGATCTCATGAGGCACAAGAGAAACACCACCCATCCTCAACGTTGGCAGGGAGGGAATTGAAATCCATGGAAATTTCCTTCAATGACAACAGATACCCATAAGGAGATGAGGAGTTTGTTGATGTTGAGTTCACACCAGTTGACATCGAGACAACCAGAGGGGCTAATGTCGACATCGAAGACTCCACCTAATGGACTGTTGAGGTCAACAGCAACTCCCATTCATCACAGCTGCATGTTTTGCCAACGTAGTAAGTGGAGCCTGGATCTCTGGCACCGGTTAGACCCTCTGCTGATCCCCCTGTGAATCCTTCACCACATTGGATGGAAAGTTGGTGCTGGTACAGTGAACCTCCTTAGAGTGCTGGCTCAGATTATTCAGACCTGCTCTCCATCCAGGGTCACTCCATGTACTCCATCACCAAAACGTACTCTTCCTCTGGCATTCTCTCCAGAGTTGCCATCCACATTTCTAAGGAGATATATAATTTCCCTGCAGTCTCCAAGCAGGTCCAACACCCCCACAGAGGCATAGATCACCCAGGTCTGCCTCCAAATTGCGACAATCCCATTGATCCAGATTGTGCTGTAGTAGGTGTAGTACACTTTCTGGGTCTACCACGTTCCTCTGTAAGGGATTACTCACCAATACTGTAAGACACATGACCTGCAAGGGGTATCTCATGTGGATGACTTAATTGCATTCAATTATGTGTCAGTCAGAGACGCAACAGAACTAAACATTGAAATACCAGTGCCTACAACATCGTTCTCGGTCATATTTAAATCTCTGCATCACAGAGCAGGATCAAGACCACTCCTACGTCTGGTCCCTGGCTTGCTAGAAGTGGTGATGCAACTTTTCCTGACTCCAGCTGCTCTACGAAATGCGCTGTTATGGATCCTGAAAAGAATAAGGCACCAGGACCTGTTATGTCTAAGGACTGATTCACCACCAGACTCAGTCATTGTAGCCGCTGCTCGAAATAATCACTCTGCTGCTGCCTTGTCATCAGTGCCTCCAGATAAGGACAGCCAGCAGAAGAAAGCTATAGGAAAAAAGATGTGCAGCACATCCGCCTCTTGCAGGAAGGTGGCCAGCGCCTCTGCCTTGCTACGGAAGTACAACAGTCAAAATGGGGAGCACCCTGTCTTCCATTCCAGCATTTGTGTGCCCAAGGCATCATGGTAAATGCAGTCATTAGCACGAATTTGAATAGAGTTTTGAAAGTTTTTCACCATAAGTTGGTGCGGCGAGTGCCGTATCTTCGGACAAGTGTTTCTGGCTATTTGGCCGTCATCAGCGAAGAGCAACGTGTAGCTGGCGGGGTTGCTTGAAATGCAGCCTTGAAAGTATTCACAGGTTTAAGTACCACTCAAGAAGGCGCACAGGTGCTTCACCCGAGCTCGTCAGCTCAGAGGCTCACGGGAGCCTTAATTACAACAGTCAAAATGGGGAGCACCCTGTGTTCCATTCCAGCATTTGTTACCCCAAGGCATCATGGTAAATGCAGTCATTAGAACGAATTTGAATAGAGTTTTGAAAGTTTTTCACCATAAGTTGGTGCGGCGAGTGCCGTATCTTCGGAAGTACAGTAGGTCTGTCTGGGACTCGCTTCCCAGGATCACAGAAAAGCTACCAAAATAGAACAGCCAGGACTTCTAGAAATCCTCCATGAGGGAGGCTTAGTCTCCAGCCAGGTCATTAGTGCAGCTGCGGATTTATCAGACCTGGCAGCACCCCGATATTCCCATGGCATCAGTGCCAAAAGGTCATCCTGGCTAAGCCTCACAGGACTGAATCCTGAGGCACAACTTCCATACACTGGCAACTCACTGTTTGGCTCACATGCGGACAACAAAATAGGCAAGGTGAAAACTGAGCTAGATACACTGAAGGCTGTGGGCCTCGAGAAACAGAAAGATTTCAGAAGACGATACTGGCCTTATGAAAGCACTCTTATCAGTAGAGGGTGCAAACCCCTCACTTGGTTACACAACAGCAGCACCGGCTTGATTGCATTATCATCCCTGCAGACTGGCTTGAGGGAGAGGAGCTCCTCGTCAACCTGCACCTTCTTCCAAGACACCTGCCAAACAGTGAGCCTATGCTTCCCCTTATCTGGTTGGGGGAAGTATCATCAGACACCTAGATGCATGATGCTCCATCACAAGAGACAAGTGGGTTTTGAATATTGTTCAAAATGGCTACTCACTTTGATTGAAGTCTCCTCCGCCCGCTGTCCCACCTACAAAAACATAATGTCATCAGCGAGTCCTCCTACAAAACAAAGTTACTGGTCAGCTCCAAAAGGAGGCCATAGAAGAGGTCCCATTTTTTTCAAAGGGGACGGGGTGTTTACTTATGCTATTTCCTAGTGTGCAAAAAAGGCCTAGGCCAAGAATTTAGACCCATTCTGGGCTTGAGACTTCTGAACAAGTTTATATGCAAATTAAAATTCAGGATGTTTGCCCTGTACCTGATCTGCACCAACTTCATCAGGGGGACTGGATGTGTTTCTTCGATCTACAGGATGCCTACTTCCACATTCAGATTGCCACAGCCCACCGAATGTTTCTACCATTCTCAGTGGCAGCATACCCAAGGAGGAAATGGGTATTCATCTACCTCTACTTAGACGACCAACTCATGAAAAGCTCCTCCTGTCACAAACGGCAAGACATTATTGTATCTGTGTCGAGACCCTGTACAATCTAGACATCCAAATCAATTTCAGGAAGTCGATGCAAACACCATGCCAACAGATACACTACGTGGTGGCAACTCTAGACACAAAGGCCGCAAGAGTGTATCCTTCGGAGGAGAGATTATCCTCAATCAATTTTATGGGTGTCACAATCTCCTGAACACTCATCCTCCATTGGCCAGACAAGTAGCATCTCTTCTAGCATCAGTGTCCTCTTGCCTCTTCAGTTTCCCACATGCTAGGTTACACATGAGACCTCCACCACAAACTCTAGAGGATCAGTGACCTCAGTTCTTGGACCGCTGGGATGATGAGTTGACCCTCTCACAAGATGCTCTTCAATCGGTACCATGGTGGTCTTACTGTCCAGAACGACTAATAGGAGTCCCCTTCCACCAGGACCCTCCTACACAGACTCTCATCACGGATGTCTCCCTCTAGGGTTGGGGCTCCTACATGGGTCCCCTACAGACTCAAGGACTGTGGTTGGACAAGGAAAAGCAGTATTACATGACATGCTGGAGCGGAGGGTGTTCTATCTAGCCCTCAAGTCATTTTTTCCATCCATAACAACAAGTTCTCTCCTGGTCCAAACAGACAACACAACCACAATGCATTACTTAAACAAACAAGTTGGGGCTCGTTCTCGCCCTCCTATCTCCAGAGACACAGGCCATTTGAAACTGGCTAATAGCCAGGAACCTGCCAGGAGTCCAAAACACCCAAGTGTTCTTTCAGTCGCACCTTCACTGAAAATCACAACTGGATTCTACACAACAAAGTCGTACAAGACATCTTTTGATAATGGGGGCAGCTGCAAATCGACTTGTTGGCAGATGAAAACAACAAAGAATGGCTAGACTTTGCATCCAGGTTTTCACGACCAGGGTCCAAGGGGAATGCTCTTTTGATAAACTAGTCAGGGAAATTTCTTTACGCATTTCCCCTAACTCTGCTGATCCCTACAAAAATTAACAAACTGTATAGATCCAGGACCAGGATGATCCTCGTAGCTCCGGAACGGTGGTTCCCAGTTCTCCTGTACCTTTCAGAAAGACCACACAAAAGGTTGTCAGGCAGACAGGATCTCCTGTACAAGCTCGGAGGACAGATTTTCCATTCCAACCTGCCCTTGCTGAGCTTGACAGCATCGCTCCTGAATTCCTCCTGTAATGGCATTTAGGCCTCTTGCATGATTGGATGGACATTCTCAGAGTCCAAAAGACCTTGCATTCAAGTCGAAGCACTTTTATTTGTGATGTGCCATAAATGATCATCTTCCAATTTTGGGTCAACAGAATGTCACCTGGTAATATATGTTTATTAGTTAATAAAAACTATAAACCTGTGTTCAGCACATCACATGTAAATCACACATTAAAATTGATAAAACATGCACAAATAACATATTCTAATACCATAAATCATTAAAATCCAAATACACCCGCAGAGACAATGCCTTGTGGCCCTTTCCAGATGCTAAGCATGAAATAATACATTCAATCTAAAGGTGCTTCTGTGCCTAAAATACAAAGTGCAAAGATTCTTGATATGGCAGGATGGTTATCTCCTCAGTAGTTTGTTATAACTGTACGGTGCATGTGAAAATAAAGTATCAGGTGCAAAAATGCATGCGTCAGACTTTTGGTTTAGCAGGATAGGGTACTATTCAACTTTTTACCCATAGCAGCCCGCTATGACAACACCAGAACTCCATTTGAGATTTCGTGCTTAAACCCACTAATTTGGGTACTCCCCCATTGAGCCCTTACAACCCCCCCATCATTTTACACACAACAGAGAACTTGCCACTGTGTGCCCCACACCACCGAACCCTGCCCCCACCCCCATACACTCTACCCTGCCTCCCCCTGCCCCCCAGCCCGTCTGCACTGGCTTTTATGACTTAAGTTTAGGGTGTGTAGACACTATGGGGGTTATTCTAACTTTGGAGGAGGTGTTAATCTGTCCCAAAAGTGACGGAAAAGTGACGGATTTACCACCAGCCGTATTACGAGTCCATTATATCCTATGGAACTCGTAATACGGCTGGTGGTATATCCGTCACTTTACCGTCACTTTTGGGACGGATTAACACTCCTCCAAAGTTAGAATAACCCCCTATGTTCCCTTCTTGGAGCCCATCCTTACTGACTTCTAATGGCCCTGGTTGAGACACACACATCTTGATAACAAGTTCTTTAAAAATGTCCAGGAATTGCACTAGCTGGAAATATAGAGCGTCATGTTCCTAGGATCCAGTGATTGAAGTACAGCCGATCTGCATGTTCTTATCCCCAGCACCCTAAATTCCTTCTTCAGCAGGGACCTCTGCTGCTAACCCATGGCTGGGCAGATACAGAGACTATGCAGAAACATCTTGTTCGACTACGGAAACAAGCAATATTGCATATCCTGACTAGGGTCGTTTCTTGCCATTTTGGTGCAAAGTGGAGAGTAGGTAGTTCTTCTAGTCCTGTTCTTAGAAACGTTAGCTTGACCTTCATAGTGTATGCTGCTTCCAAAAGTATCTGGACCTTTTCAGTGTCATAGGAGTTCAGCACTAGCCCTTCCATTAGTGCGCCTGGCTACTGCTTCTTTGTCTTGTAGCCAGCTTTGCAACTTAATACTTTTATTTAGTAGCCTTTTGAACTCATGTCTTTTTATCCAGTCTCCAAAGATTGCCCAACCCAAGCATTTCTATACTGTCTTCCAAGACCTTTTTGTATAACCTTTTCCTCTTTGTAGGTTAATGATCCGTCCAGACCAGGATGGCTAGAGTGCACTTTGCAGCAGATCTCCATTTCTGGCAGCATTTTATATACGCTCTAGGCCTAGCTAGTAACTGCTTTATTAATGAAAACTCTAACCTGACTTGAGCTGGTGATGCAGAATTTGGCAGCTGGAAGACTTGCTTGTATGCTTTACCCACCATTGTGTCCAGTAGGGTTGCGTCAGCACCCATCATCACTCCACCTCGATAGGAGAAGGTAGTAATCAACTTAGCCTTCATTATTTCAGCCAGTGTCAGACGTTATGAGCTTGAATTGTTTTTTGCCAGTTTCAGAAATGCAAAGGGCCTTTTCCTTGATAGCTTCTGTTTGGGGGGTATATGTGGTGCACAATTTATGCTGATTCAAGATCCGGCAATTTAACCAGACCACCTTTGTTTTCTTTAAGTGGATTTCAAGCCGATTGTCCTCTGCATATGTCGCTAGGCGATCTATCAGCCTTTGCAGACCTATCCTGGTGTTGCTGAGAAGGAGTAGGTCATCTGCATTCAGGATGTTCGACAGCAGTGAGTCACCGAAGCTGAGTGCATGTGATGCCAACTCATCAAGAGCCAGTGAAAGATCTGAAATGTACAAATTGAATAGAAAAGGGGCAAGAGCCCACCCCTGCTTTAAGCTTGTCGAGGATTTTACTTCTTTTGGCTGGCATGAGCCTTCTCACACCTTGATTTTGTCCCGGGGGTCTGTATAGCCCATCTCAATTGCCTTTAACAGGTTTTCTGGAATTCTCCACTGGCGAAGCTTTGCCCATAGCTTACTGCGTGGAACACGGTCAAATTCTGCTTTAAAATCAACAAAGCACATGCACAGCAGTGTGTGGGATATGTTTGCTCAACTGAGAATTAGACCCACTGCTGTAAGGGAAGTTAGCTTTCCTTTTGTAAACGTGGTTTGGTTTTTTGCGCCCACGCTTCTAGATCTTGGAGCAAAAGTGTTGAAAATAATTTAAGGCCTGCATTCACAAAAGCTAGTAAGCGGTCGTTACTTGAAGAGGAGGCAGCTCTCCCTTTGAAGAATGGATATATTCCAGCTTCCCAGAGTGGAACCCTGTCTTGAGGATCGTGTTAAACATTATAGTTCAAAAAAGTTCCCACTCTTTTGTTTGAAGACGCCTGATCGATGCCGTTTGGGCTTGGGGCAAAATCAAGACAGGGTTTCTCAATGGTTTTAGTCACTGCCAGAACAGTATACTCTAGTAGTATACTTGTGGCGGCTGATCTACGATTCCCCGGGTAGTGTTCTGGGCATCTGCCATTTCACAAGATCTGGTTGATTGCGACTTCAAGTGCCCCACTCAGTCATCCTCACTAATGTTTGCATTGAAGGCCAATCTGGGGCCTTTCTCAATGTCATTGATCAACGTCCAGAACTGATTTGAAATTTTCTTTTTTGAAGCGTAGAGGAGTTTTGCCTAGATAACTTCTTACTTATTTCTTTTGTGGGCTCTTATCTCTCTTTTAAGCTCTCGTCTCTCTTTTCGCAGGGAGGTAAAAAAAAAATTCTGATTATATGGGTTGCCTGCATAATTTACTGACATTGGCCCTCCTTACATGAATATATGTTGGCATGACTGTGTTCTTACAGGATCCAACATGAGCGCTCTTGGTTGTGCACTTAGCCAGATATTTAGTAGTTACATAATTTGTGAAATGTTCACAGGCTTCTATCGGGTTCAATTCATTTTGAGTGAAGAGCTTGAGGGTTTCTGCGGCCTCTCCTATTAGGGCTTGTATGTCTTTTGGGTCCCACTGTAGGCGCTTTAAGTTTTCAGTGTGGGCATTTTCTAGCAGGGCCCTTGGGGCCTCCAATTTATATTTTCTGGTTCCAGTAATTGATTGTGGGTGATGGCATTCTCCGAACTGTGAGTGTTACTAAAGCTCACTATGCTGGCTTATAATTCATGATTTACCATTGTGTAATCTAGGTAGGAGTCTGACCTGTTGGCTGCCCTGGACCATGTTGGCTGATTATCGCCTGGCAGAGGTCCATTTAGCAAAATCAATCAAGCAAGCTCACATGCTTTTACTAGTTTTCCCCCCACCTTGTCCTTTCGTTTATAATGGGGATGACTCTCGACTGAAAGTGGGCCACAGTGGCCTCGGCGTGTTCCTCGTTTCGCTGGTGGAACAGGTTAAAACTGAAGTTTCCTGTAACAACCCGGTGTGTTTGCTGAGATAGGTTTTTAAAATATATGATGTTTTTGATAAACTTGTCTGCTGGCTTGGCTTTTTTCTTTTAGCTGATGTACACGTTTACCAGTAACACTGATTTACCAGATTGAGGTGCCCAATTACCCAGGAGCAGGGCCAAAAACTAGGGATCATTCATAGGTAGTTTCATGGCTTTTATGTGTAAGTTGGAATTGACATAAACTGCCAAGCCTCCCCTTGCCCTTCCAAAAGGGCTTCTTTTCTGTGCTGGTGTGGTGAACTCCACAAATCCAATTAAGGGGATGCTACCTTGGACCCTTGTTTCCTGTATGACTGCGATATCAAATGAAAAATATTCCACCATGACAGGATCTTCATTTTTTGGCTGTAATCCTCCCATGTTCCTTGAGCAGATGCTTAGACCACCCCACTCCATGGTACCAGTAGGGCCTCTATTCAGTCTTTTGAGTCCGTCCAGGAGAGAATGGCTGGCAACCAACCCCAGTCTGCCTGGGGTGCCTGCATCCTTACTTTCTGGTGTCACTCCACAAATGCTTCCTCTCTGCTAATATGGATGGTGAAGCCGGGGGGGTTTCCTATGAGTTGGGGAGTGAGTAACCAAGGGGTTACCGCCTGAATCGCCTCTCAATATAGAGGCAATTCGGGCTTAACCGTCATAAATCTGCCTCTGTTCTCTCAACGGTGGGGGGTAGCTGTCCCCCGCAAAGGGGATCACTTCTATTCCCCAATTATTCACTTGTTTCTTATGCTGCAGGATCCTTGCTGGGATCTTCTGGTCAACAAATGTGATTAGCGTTAGATATGAATGCTGCCTTCCTCTTGCTGGCAGGAACTTATTTGATTCAATGTCTACTGAAGGGACCCTGTTTAAACCTGGGAATGCCTTCATTAATTTTAATATGTTTGAATGATTTAGGACATCCTGCAGCCTCCTAGATTTGAATTCTGATATCCATAGCACCACCCAATCTCCAATCGGAGGCTGGGATCGTCTCTGGCCGTTAACTACTGACATGTCATTGGATCCCTCCCTGGTGCCCACCCTGTTGGTGCTGCCCTTATCCTGCTCTTGGCTCCACTGTTGTCCGTACTCCACTGGAAGCTGTCGTGGGCACAGTGCATCTCTGGGCCATCCCAGGTGCTAGTTACGCAGGTATTACCTTCTTCTTGTGTTAGATGCCGAATTGCAGACTCAGGTTGCCTCTCCCCAGGTGCAGCAAGCAGTTTCTCTCTTAAATGGTACCATCTCAGGGGTGGCTGGATGGTAGTACCTGAAGACGTGTCTTGTTCCTTAGTGGTGGTGTATCACCTTCCTTGCTCACTTTATCTGGGATTATGCCCACATTTGGGTCGGGGTCAGAAAAGGTACCATGGTGCCAGTGGGCCAGAGGGCTACTTTGTTTGTGCTCTTCCTTACCTATTTCCTTTCACTTTGTCAGTGCTAGGTGAACGCCATTCGGGACCCTGTGTGCAACAGGTGCGGTTTGTCCTTCAGGGACCGGTCATTGTTGGACTGCGGAGGCAGACTGCCTATCCCATCGTCCTTAGGGTCCACAAGCTTGTGCTATTCTCTGATGGTGCTTTGCTTGTATAACCTGTAGATGAATTTGCACGTTAGGTCACCTGGCTTGCCGCCTTTAGATGTAAGGTTAACTTTTGCTTCCCCAAGTATGACCTTGAGGATTCTTGGAAGCTGCACTAACTTGCCAACCACCGCCTTGCAGGTACCCAGGGTGAAGTCATTATCTTTGTTGGCTTGGACTTGTGTGATCATGGTGTTTAGCTTTTCCAACTTGTCATCAATGCCTTACACAAAGACCACCATGATTGAATAGGTCCGCCTGAATGTCCATTTTATTGGCATGGTGGTTGAGGGCAGTCACTGTCACTGTCACTTGCGTAGAGTTCAAGATGGCAAACCACAGTTAATTTGTATCAGTTGGTCATGGAGAATCAAACTGGTGTCCTGTTAGACTTGCCATGCCCTCGGCTTGCTGTACCAGCACGGATCCACTGGCAGACTTGACTGGCTTTGTGCAGCCGAATTTGCTGGTGCTGGGGCTGTACTCTGTCAGTTCCAAGCCCTTGGCTATACTCAACTCTGGGAAGAAGCAGAAGCCTGAATAGGGGCTATGGGGGGGGGGGGGGGGGTTGTTGTGCAGTGCCAGTGTTTTGCTTCTGATCAGACCCCAATAATGACTGGCCATTACATTGAGTAGATTAAATCGAGCAATTTACTTGGTGTTCCCTTCCCTTGCATGCTGCATCCTCCATAGATCTGCGGCTGGCTCCACTGTAGTGACCCAGGCTGAGGGGGTGGGGCCCTCATTTTTCAGGACTACTTTGGTGAAATAAGGGTCCTGGGCAGTGAATCCATTTGTGTGACCATTGTTTAAGGGCCACAGGACTGCTGTGGCCACAGCATCTTTTCTGTCCCCTTCAACAGAATGGACGTCACTGTTGAATGGCAGTGTTGAATCTTCCATTCCTTATCTCATTTAGCGAATGAAAGGAATATGATATCTTTGCCACTTTTGGTTGTATTTGGTATCCCTGGGGCTGTCCGACCAGTAGGCCACATTCTGCAGGATCCATTTCCAGGCAAAGGTCGAGCACCTCTGTACTCTCTTCAGTTTCTCCTGCTTGATTACCCCGTGGAGTGTCCTTAGTTATTGTGCATTTGGCTCTCCTCTTTAAAGAAGTCTCTTTCACCTTTGTCTCTCTTTTTCTTTTATTGGGGTCCTGCTGGCCCTGATTTCTGTTTGCCTGACCTCACTTTTTGCTGGGTGCTTTCCCAGTGGGAGCCAAAGATTTTGCTGGCTGTCCACACAGGGGTCCTGGACTTTTGTCTCCTGGAACTCCTGGGTCAATTATCCATCCAGGCTCCCACAGTCCTGCGCCTCCTCACCCCCCTGACTAATAGTCTCTGCTCCCTTGTCAATGCACAGGATTTTTTTTATTAGCAAACAATGTATTTCATTCCCTTGTTGTTTTCTTTTCGAATAAAGGCTGTGATTACACTTTATGGTCTCATGTTTCTGCATTACAGAAAACGTTCATAACTGTGAGATGCTCTTAAATGAAAACTCAATGTCATTTTGGCTTTTTAGCCCTTATTATAGGCTGCTATATATAAATATAGTTATATCAGAGTGTGGACCATGTTTCCAAAGAAAAAACGTTTTTTGACTTGCCAATATCTTTGGCACCTTTTGATTAATCTTCACGACATTTCCCAAAAAGTGTGCCAGTGATTCTTGTTGCACATGGGAATTTTTGGGGTGAACTGACAAGCGAGGGCCGAGAAGAAGGGGCAGGTCAAAAAAATGTGTGTTTCCCATGTTAGTTCCCATCGGAGGTTTTAACACGGCTACAGCCCAAACTGCTGGACAGAAGTACACCAAATTTGACATAAAGCTAGATTTTGTTCTGCAGATTGTGCTTTTGGTTATTTGGTGTAAATCAGTTCAGTACGTTTTGAGATATTAAGGCGAAAATACATTTGTATATCTGTGGCTGTGACATCTTTGTGAATAATGACAAACCTGTTCGCAGAGCACTGATTGGCTGCCAACACTTCAAACTAGGAAGTGTGGCAGCCATCTCCCAGGGAATAAGTGAGAAAAAAGAAAAAGGGGCCAGGGCAGGTAAACTCTGACCCCTTAGCTCTGGGGTTGTAGCGGGACACTGACAGGGCAAAATAGCACATAAAAGAAACATATAGCCACAATTTTGCAACAGTTGCAAACATGCAGGAAAAAAAAAAAGAAGCAAGGTCTCCTGCGCTTGCTTTTATGAAGCCCCGGGTGGTCAAGGTCCTGGGGAGATTTTGAAATAAAGGAGGGGGGCCCACTGGACTCTCCTCCTAGGGCATTTTGATGCCCTGGGGACCATCACCTCCCCGGGGCTTATTTATAATGAATGTGGGACTCCCCCACAGCCCAAGGGGACCGCCACCTCCCCGGGGATTTTTTTCAAGCTCTCCCTGCAGGTGGGAGCAATGCCGGCTCCTGTAGGATGTGAGGAGCCGGCTAGAACCGTGGGGCCTTCAGGCTCCCCCAGCAGTCCTGTCACTCTCTCTCTTCCATCCCATAAATGGATGGAGGTGAGGGAGAGATTGTTAATTCAATGGTCTCTCAATACAATGACTTCAAAGAGTCAGACTAGCAAGATATTTGGTAAGAATGTTATAGTTCCGTTTGGATGCAGAACAGAGACACTTCTGGCCTAATGGTCAAGGTCTTGTGCTGTCACTCAGTAGGCTTAAGGTTCAAATCCTAGTATAGCTTGGCAGTGTCGGTTTATTTTTTTAGTGTTTTCACGGTTAACCATTCCTAGTGATGGAACATTGAAGTATTTTTCCCCTCAAAATCTGTGGGTTGATAATCATAGCTAAGTCTGGATACTGCACAGTAAGAAGCTACTTCTGGCCTAGTGGTTAAGGTCTCAGACTTGCAGTCTAGGTTAGTCTGTGGTAATATCCTGCTTTAGTTTATTTTCAACCACATATATTTAAGTTACATACTGAAAGTTGATGTCACTCTTTTTAATTGACAAAAACATTTTTATTTTAAATTTTTCTGGAAACCTCTCATTCTAAGAATATCATTCATCAAAGCCTAAATTGCTCTCTCTCAATCTCTCACTTTCTCTCTCTCTCTCTCTCTCTCTCTCTCTCTCTCTCTCTCTCTCTCTCTCTCTCTCTCTCTCTCTCCCTCTCTCTCTCAATTGCTCTCTCTCTCTCTCTCTCTCTCTCTCTCTCTCTCTCTCTCTCTCTCTCTCTCTCTCTCTCTCTCTCTCTCTCTCTCTCTCTCTCTCTCTCTCACTCCCTCACTCCCTCTCTCTCTCTCAGCAGTGGGTGGTTAGGCGCAAGGTTGGGTGGTTATAGGGGGTCGGCCAGACTACCTGGCAGAAGCCCAGCCCTGCGGGCATCTTCCACCACGCACAGACAGCGGTGGTTGGATTAATGTATAGTAATAAAAATTACTATATTAAAAAAAAAAAAAAAAAAAATCACTGAAAAAAACAAACGTTACAGGGATGTTATAGTAAGCCATATTCCTCCCAGTATCCCCCTTCCCTTCTGAACTGCCTGAAGAGCGGCATAGATTCCCCTTGAAGGAGTATATGCATCCCATTTGCAGGGAGTGTATAGATTCTGAAGGTCTGCAGCCGTATAATTGGGCCAATGGATATTTAAGATTATGAAAAACAGGTATGCCCTAGCGTTCTGCAGCCAACTTTCCTATTTATCACAACAGTCAGAAGACAGTCTACAAATATTGTAGCAGGAAGTGGCAGCCTTCAATACGCAGAGCTTTCATCAAGGTAATGGTCACAGCCCATCTCAGAAGTCAGAGATCCCTGTGTTCCTGTACCTCAAAAAGCTGCTGCTCAAAGCTGTCACTACAGTTGATTTCACATAACTTGCAGGCAATAGTATCTCTGCCGTTCAACTTGGGTTTTTGCATCAGTAAGTCCACGGCTTAAACTCTCTCATTGACTCCTGTTTTTAGGGAAAGTGCTGGATACAGTATTGCTTCAAGCCTTCCCTCCTCTGCAGAGGATATAAGATATTCTGGAAGTGATTGAGTTGTTTTGATAGAAGCTTGGATTCCAGTGATGGTGGTTCTTATCCTGCTGGGTCTGCTGGCTCATTGAATCATCCTGGCTGTGCACACATGCTGGCATATAAAGGCTCAGCAGGAAGTGGTACTAGCACAAAAAAGATCAAACGGACTCTATTGCGATCTTCTGGGATACTGCTCTGGACTGCCTCATTTTTGGCAGATGATGTCCTCCAGCCGTGGCCCTGATGGTGATGAATGAATCCACCCGAGTGCAGCGCTCATATGGGGCAACTGGAAACCAAAGGAGCAGGTACTTCATATCAACCTGCTTGAATTGAGGGTAATTCAGGCCCTTGAGGCCTTTCTCCCTTTCTTTCTTGGCCAGTCCATCCAGATCTTGACTCACAGTATGACTGTTATTTCATATATCAAAGAACTCGGAGGAATGTACTCGTAACCTTTTCTGTTGAAAAACAGTGAGGCTCTGGACCTGGACACATCGTCATGGAAAGCGGCTAGTCATCAACCATCTGGCTAACTCTCTAAACACCAGGGCCGACAGCCTCAGTCAGCATAATTTTCCAAACCTTGAGTGGTGCCTCCCTCCAGAGGTGGTTCTGCACATCTTTGCCTATCGGCACACACCTCAGGCAGACCTCATTGATGCTAACAACAATGTATATTGCTAGATGTTCTGTACCCTCCTCTATCCATAGCAATGAGCCATGGGGGAAACATTTCGGTTTAAGTGGAATTTTCCACTTCACTGCATGTTTCGTCTTATTCCCTTTATTCGTTGGGTTCTGAGGATGATCCTTCACGACCTGGCCAAAGCCATAGTCATTGCTCCTGACTGGCTGAGGGTGGTGTGGTATACAGAGGTGCCACACCCCTCACTGTGTCCCTGCTCACTCAGACCTCTTCCAGGCTGAGTGGCAGATTCTGCCCCCAACCTTCACAACTTACACTTTCATATCTGGCGATTAAGCAAGGACACCTAATCTCTTTACAAGTGCTATCAGTGGTGGATGACATGATCCTGTCTACTCATTACCCCTCAGGGAGGTCAGGAGGTGAAAGAGATGTCAGTTGTTGTGCTGAACAACATGCTGGTCCCTTGAAGGCTTGTCTGTTTTAGATTTTCCAGTGGGTGCTCGGGCGCTCAGTGGCCCACAAGGGTTTTGTGGTGGGCACTAATAATAAGCACATGGCAGCCTTGTCAGCATTTCTGTGCCTATCGGATCAACTTTGCATCTTTAGGTGGCTTCTAGTGATGACATTTCATGAAATCATGAAATGTGTTTTCTCTTATTCCCTTTGTCATGCCCCACTGGGATCTGAACTGGATGTTCACATTTTTGATGGGTGGTTCCTTTGATCTCCTCCAGTTGTCACCAGCATTTATTAACTCTCAGGACTGTTATTCTGGTGGTCATTACTGTGGCAAGGCACATCCTTGAATCACTGGCACTGAACATCCGCCTGCCATTTACATGCTTCATCATGGACAAGGTTTTCCTCAGAAATAATGTGGCTTTCCTACCCAAGGTGGTGACTTCCTTTCATCTGAGGGAGCAGTTGTTCTGACTGGATCCCAGGCGTATGGTTAGCTGTTACTTTGACTGCACCATAGAGATCAGTTCTGACAACCAGTGCTTCACAGGGTCTATGCTAGAAGTGCAGCTTCAGAATCTATTCAAGACATGAAGACTCTACAGGTGGAAAGTTCAGTGAGAAGAACAAGTTACCTTTAGTAACAATCTTTCTGGTGGATATTCTGTTTCCTTGCAGAGTATTCACCAGTCCACACATCTTGCTGTTCTGGTGGATAGTCATAAGCATGATTAATAAGAGTCCAAATTTGATTGGCGCTCCGCACCACCATAATATTTGGCTTTTTTCCTGTTTCCACCTCTAGGGACACGGATAGAACAAGCATTGGCTAAGCCAGTAGGTCTTGCCTTTGCAAGAGCCATTGGCTTTTGGCAATATCTTTTTTTAAATATTAGAAATATTTTTATTTTTCTGTGAAAACAAAACAGCCAGTGGCTCTTCTAGGATAGACGATTCGTACATGATTCAACCCATACCTCCCCCTTTCCAATCCCCTGGATGAAACCTAATTTGGATAGGAACTGATTTGTGAGTCCGCTGTAGCCTCATCCATCTAGGCCATAGTGTGTCTACCATTTATTCCAGACTCTCTCATATTTACAGGGCTATCCTCTTGCAGTATATATGGTCTCCTTCTAGGCACACCAGTCCATGCCATTCGTCCAGGCCACTTTAGTGGGAGCCACAGGGGAGTTTCACTGCCTGGCTATATCGCTCTTCACCACCAGTGTGTGACAGCCCCGCAAACTGTCCTGTCTCCACTGGGGACCCCCAAGATCATCCAAGATGCCCAGCAGCGCAATCCTAGAGTGTGCTTCAATGTGCATTCTCAATATGCAGGCCAAAGTGACTACAACAGTACCCCAATATCTGTGGATTATGAGGCATGACCACACCATTTGTTAGAAATCCCCTATGGGATCATGGCATTCGTGGCATGCTGGGGAAGACCAGCTTTCCACAGATGAAGGGGTGTAAGGTATGCCTGGTGGAGAAACTAGAACTGTACAAGCCAAAGTCTCACTGAGGTCGCCATCACTCAGCTGCCATACATGCGTCCCACCAGTTGGCCTCATCCAACGCTCTCACACATTCTTCCCATTTCACCCTCAAGGGACCCATGAGATCCAGGGAGTGTGCTACCCAGGGTCTTATAAATCTTTGAGACTCCGCCTCTCACATGGAACCTATAAGTAAATGCCCTTCCAGTGTATTACATTCTGGAACTTTATCCAATTCACCCTGATATTCAAGAAGCTCATGTTGAAGCTGTAGATATTGAAGGAACTGGGAAGTAGTCATTTGGAAGTCCATGTGGAGGTCCTGAAAGGATTTGATATAGTCCCGATCCCATACATCCTTCAGGCATGATATCCCTATACAGTCCCATCCACGAAAGTCCTCTTGGTTTTTCACGTGGACCAGTCACCAACCCTTCGGTAGGGGAGTCTCAAGTGAGGGTTTGTGATCTCAGCAGATCTTCCACACCCGGAACACTACTTGGGTCAATTCTGGAAGGGTTGCTGGTATGGGCGCCCCATAGAGGATGCCTGTTATATTATTCAAGTCAAGTAGGGCCAATTCTCCCTTGTAGGTTGGGTCCCCCCATCTCCAATGCGTTCAGTCATTTATGGTCAAGAGTTGGGCTCCCCAGTAATAAAGGTAGATGTCCTTCATGATGAGCCCTCCCATATATGGTACAAACACATTTGCAAAAGCAAACCTTGGGGTGTTTGTGCACCCATATAAACCTTCACCCCATGGCTTCCAGGGAATTGAACCAAGACTGTGGCATACAGAGAGGGTAGTTCTGGAGAACATCCAGTAGCCTCAGGAGGATCATCATTTTGAAAAGAGCTATTCTACCGAGAGGGTTGAGGGGTAATTTGTCCCACCAAGACATATCTTCTCAGGCCTTCTGTGTCAGAAGACATAGTTTGGAGCTGCAGGTATTGGTAGTGTCTTTTAGATATATTGTAAGCAAAATGCATCACATGCGCCTTCTATGTCAGACCTAAAAAGAATGAAAAAATAAAATACGGTGAAGAACAATCTAGAATATAGTGTATTATAATATGACCTCCAGAAAAACCAATCCCAGTGCAAATATAAAATTTCTGGCAGTGAGGAGTCTACTGAAAGAAATCATAAAAAGGGATTCCTCATGCACACACACACACACACCTCTGCCCTACCTCCAACCCCCTACTAAGGTGAGGCCTCAAGATCGAAGAAATAAAGGGCAAACACACATTCTTACAACAGGTAATTAAGTTAGAAAAAATAATACATAAACATACCTGCAGGACAAGCATTGTATGATCAAGCTCTCTCCTATGAAAAACACAGCAGGCTCTTATAATGCACTCTGCCTGGATTGCCCCTTTGCAGCCAAAAATAAATCACGGGGTAAAGCTCAGCAGCATTAAAAGGTATATTCATATGGCGCTCACACGTCAGCAGGATGTCACAAATATAAGCCTTAGGAGAAAGTAATAAACTTTTCCCAAGGCTGTGTGAAAGATGAATAAAAGGAAGGAGCCTAGTCAGTGTGCAAATTCACGGCATCCTTACTCCCTTAACCAACACCACAGAAGATGACCACAAGCCTCTGAAGAACAATAAAGATCTCTGCGGGGGGCATGGCCAAGGGCGTCAAGATGTGAGGCGCATGCTTAGAGTGCTCGCAGACCCCTTTGTCGCCATTGCTGCCTCTAAGCTGCTCAGCTGATCCCTTGTACTGTTTCTCAGTACATGCTGCCTGAGTAGCAGTGAGCTCCTAAAGACTGTGGCGCCAGCAGTGGGCTTGAAATGGAGACATGCGTGAACGTATCAAAATGGCAACTGGCATGGACTGACAACCCAGACGGCCGCGAAAGACCCAGAATGAAATGCGTCTGTGGCCAGATGGGCCTGAGTTATTCTGCAACTCCAGTAAAGTGCCTTCCGCAAAGATTCTCCCCCACCCTGACTACCTACAGTGCTGCCTGTTCCTCCCAGCCCATGACCTGGATTGATCGCCGGAACTCGGTGAGTGTAGCTGCCAGCACTTTGCCTCCTGCGCTGAGCTCCACTGCTCTGCTGCAGCGACCGGGTGAAAAGGCCCAAATTAGATGTGTGACCGCCCTCCACTGAAGTAATATTAGCCCTGCTGGGAGCTGCTGGGCCTGACGGCCCCCTTTCCGAGCCCTGTAAAACCATTGAGACGTAGGCTTGTGGCCCGGACTAAGATTAATCGGCAGACTCCTGCTGAGGTACAACATATCCCCCCCCCAACCACCACCAACGATATTCCTATTGGAGGGACGGAATGCCAAAGGCAAAACTTTGGTTGACCACCATTCTTCATATGTTTGTAGCACGCTGCAACTTTGGAATTTGCAAGATGGCAGACGCGTCAAGGAAGTCAGCACAAGCTAATCAGAGGGGTCACCTTGGAAGGCGGCACACTTGAACTGATCCTTTGGAGAGGCTGGTAGCGTCTCTTCAGCACCCGTGTATTTCCTTACAGAAAGAAAACTCCCACCATTCGAAGCACCTCAGTGCATGTCCTGCCTCATAGTTCTAGGCTTCACAGGTATCGCAAGTACTGTCTGTATCTCCATTCTCACAGTTTGTGAAGAGTTTGAGTCTTAATCCGTAAATTAGAAGGTCAAGACGTATTTTCCTTGTTTTCTTCTTCTTTTTTTTTTTTTTTTTTTTGCAGAAAACATTCAATTGAAGATAACAATTACCAGCAGCATCGATATTTCTCACAGAAAAAACTTTGCAGACTGTTTAACCTGGCGAATATTCGATTACCCCAAAAACTTAAAATATTATTCGACATTGTATTGCAATACAGAAAAGAAAGATCTAATTTACAATTGAATCCGACATATCACTCACTCAAATAATACAATCTATAATATCATTCTGTTACAGGGTTGTTACCCTGTTCATGTTAACTGTGATTTTAATTTATTAAGTGACAGAACCCTACATGAAAGAGAGGAGCGCTAGTCTTGCTAAATGGGGGAATGAGTTATTGAAGTATACCAAATAGGAAAAACTTTTTCCCTGACATTAGCATATCTGTTAAAATGTAAATGGTTTGTTTGTGTTTGCCTTGCAGGTCGCTGTTACATATAGCACCAGAGAAGCAAGACGCTAAGAATTCCCTGCGAGGCAGTCTCGTTCAACTTCCCCTTTCCCCCTCGTTGATGTCGTGGGATGACTGTATTGTTAGTCATTGTGGATATTAGTGTGGGGACGTTGGCTCCAGCTTCTGCTCCTGAGGAACTCAGCTGTTCGGTCCTAACACTGCGGCCTAAGCATAGAACCGACAGGCTCAAACTGATGCACAGTACACCCAAAAGCGAAGCTAGGGGCTGGAGAAGCATGTAGACAGAGATTGGACTTTGGTTAGTGTTGCAGCTAGCATCTCGCTTCTTGTGCTGGGCTCTGCTACCGTCCTGCTGTTGCTATCTGGGTGAAGATGCCTGATTCGGATGCGCTAGGGCCCCCCCCCTTGAAACATTAGTAGTGCTGCTGTGAGCTGAAAGTCCTCTACCTGCGCCCTGTAACATCCTTGCGGCATAGGCCCGCCCCCTGAAGAAGCCACATTGGCAAGCTCCAGTTGAGGTGCAACATACCCCGGAGCTGCGCTCCTACTGCTGCGATGAGGGTGGGGAGGCCTGAATTGAACGAGCTATCCCTCAGCCCCCTTGAAACATCCCTGACGGCTCCA
This sequence comes from Pleurodeles waltl, assembly GCF_031143425.1. Classification (NCBI taxonomy): domain Eukaryota; kingdom Metazoa; phylum Chordata; class Amphibia; order Caudata; family Salamandridae; genus Pleurodeles; species Pleurodeles waltl. Next base: position 715,151,454 of record NC_090446.1, read on the forward strand.
TGATTGTGCTCTGTCACATTTTTGAGCGTAGGCCTTTGGCCCATAGCATGGAACTGGCAAGCCCCATCTTTCACACAGCATACCTAGGAGCGGCGCTGGGAGCCTCAACACCTGGAGAAGTGCCTGGAGGGATAGGAGAGGCCCTTAAACAGCCCACAACATCACTGCTTACCTGTTGCCACAAGAATGTGTGGAGATCAGAGTCCGATGTACTGCCCCCTGGAGCATTCTTGACCCTGTTGGGGCCACCGACCCTGAGGACCTCCTTACTTATGCCACATAACACCTTAGGGCATAGGCCCACGACCTGGAAACTGGAACCAGTGAACCCCCAACTGAGGTGGAATACACCCTAGAGCAGCACAGGGGAAATTCAAACCTGAAGAAACACCTGGTGGGGTAGTAGCTGAAGCTGCCCTGGGGCTCTGTGTAAAAACCAGTCAGCTGCTTGTGATTGAGTGCCCTTGAAACTAAGATCTAGTTGGGGAGTCGGCCGTTACCGGATGGTCTGAATTACACCTTTGTGCTTCACGAGACACAGAGATCGCCTCACTCCCCCCGTCCATAATACCCTCCAAGAACTTTGATCTTGCAGTGAGGTACCTCCTCCCTGTACCTTCCTGCGCTGTCTAATCACAGGTAGCAGAGCTACAGACTTATAGATCAATACCCCTGACTCGCATTCTCTGACCCAGAGTGAGAACGGAGACCCTTTGACCTGTGAATATATGTGGACACAGAGATCTGAACGGACTGACCATTAAAAGCCACCTACACCCATTCAACACCCCCACATGCTTCACTGTGCCGAACATCATCTATTCAGACCTGCTGACCCCTCAAGGCCGGAAACAAGCCCTTGTCACGCCGCTGCCACTTACTGTGGCCACACTACATTTATCTATTTTTGACAAGACCAGTTCTCCTCTTCCAATCCTCTCCACCACAAAGTGAAGGAGAAAAAGCTGTGTAGTCTGTTAGCTGTACGCCTTCTCACCTGTGATTGGTTCCATTTCCTCCCCCGGCTATACGACAGCTTGAACTGCTGCACCATAGTGGCAAGCAGACCGATGCCCTGGAGGTAAGCTAAAAGCCAGGAGCAAAGCTAAACTGGCACATTCAATACCTGCTCAATCGTGTATGGACCAATACACTACTAGCCCCACCACTGGTGCTGTTGGAAAAGACACAATGGAGAAAACATCTGGGGCCTCCAGTGATCTCTCTACTATCCTCCACACCATTCAAACATCCCAGTCAGCTGTAGAAACTATATTTGGGGAAGTGCGTGAAGATGTCGCCCTGCTGAGTCAAGACCTGTGCTACGCTGCAGCCCAAATTATTGAGGCAGAAGCACGGCCATCCATAGTGGAGGATGATGTCAGCACTCTAACACCCAAAGGTCAAAGCTGCTTGCCGAAACAGCTGAACGCCACGCTGAAGATGCCAAAAATTGATGTTTTGCAGAAATAACATCTGAATCATAGGCTTCCCAGAAGGAAGAGAATCGCAACAGGCTGCGGGCTTCCTAGAGGCTTAGATTAAAAGCTGGCTGTTGGCTGACCTTCTCTCACCGTGGTTTGCAGTTGAACGGCCTCACCGCGTCCTAACTCCTAATCCACCACCAGGTGCGCCTCCTAGGCCAATTATTGCATGCATCCTAGGTATCTGTGGCAGAGATGCTGTCCTTTGAGAGGCCCGTAACTCCCTGGATCTTCGTTGCGGGGGAGCCAAGGTCCTCTTATTCCTGGATTATACATGTGAAGTCCAGAATCGCAGATGCTCCTTTTTTAAGGTCAAACAAAAACGGAGAGCTATGGTTCTCCAATATCGCCTCCTCTTTCCAATTAGGCTTCGAGTGATTCACATGGACAAATCCCACTTCTTTGACTCACCAGAGACAGATTGGCAGTGGCTCACAGAAGATTGCCACCAGTGTCATCCGATGGGGACTCCCGCACATCCCTCCAACAACCTTGGGCTGCCCCACACTGAGCTAGAGCTGGGGCCCCAACAACGTCAGACCTGCACCCGGCGGTGACATCGTGGACCCCCTTCGGAGTCCTGCTCCAGGTCCCCTGTGTCTGTTGAAACCCATCAACCTTGACAGAGACAGAACAACTCTCTGAATTAGACAAGGATCCTCTCCTGACTACAAAAGATCCTGGAATACCACTACATGCTCCGTTGCAGGGCAAAGTAGATTTTGATTTTTGTCGTAGCCCCGCAATGTTTTTACTCTGTAAAGACCCATGACCGTGCATACAAGAACATTATCCACCTGAAATAGCTTATTGAGCTATAAATCAGTGACTATCATGTGTCTTTCATAGAGGAGGGGTCCACTCCACCATGCTCCTGTTTCTACAGTAATGTTTTACTACGCTTTTGTTCAGGAGGGTGACAGATGCTTCTAGGAGGGAAGAATGGGGAAGGAAAGGTGTTGGAGGGGTTGGGATTAAGTAAAGTTTTATTGTTTGATTTGTTAAATGTCCCACCTCATATGGCACTATTTATTTTCAAGATTCCTCATACACAGACACGCTTCTTTTATAAATCAGCCCAGAAAACACATTTTGACTGGCACCAGATGGTATATACTACAGCTCATTCAACACTTTGCTAGATGAACGGCTACAGTAGTGGTCACCCTTCCCCCGCGTACACATATCTTGGAACATCCCTACAGTCACACATATGCGTGTCCCATCATGGAATGTTAACGGTCTGTTAGACTGTGTTAAACATGCAGCAATCCTCACCTTTGCCCATACCCACTCTAAGGATTTACTACTACTTCAAGAAACTAATCTCCTGGACACCCTATGTCCCTTACTGGCCTGGAGAGGTTGCAACAGGGTGTATCATGCGGGACATGCCAGAGGATCCAGAGGACTAGCCATATTGCTCCGTATGTCCTTCCCTATGGTGGTCTTCCAGGAGATTGGCAACCCCCAAGGCCGCTACTTAATCCTTACTGGAACAATTTAGGGACGCTCCATTAATCTGGTGAGTGTATATGTTCTGTCAATAGCTCTCCTTATGCCTTTCTCCCTGACCTTTCTTCACACTTACTAGTCTTGCCTTAGGGGTTGACAATGATAGGAGGAAACTTTAATTCAGTTCTGGCTCCTGCACTTACGCCTTAGGGCCTCCCTCCACCTCTCGACATACAAATGCTCGCCACCTAAACAACTGGACAGCATCACTGGGCTTGTGTGATGTGTGGCGCACATGGCATCTGAGACGCCGGCAATTCACACGTACCTCTGCAGCACATCATACTCACTCCTGCATAGACTTAGTACTAATGCCGGCATTCGACTGCCGCTGCATAACCCAGATTCAGATTTTACTGAGGCACTTCTGACCATTCTCCGATCCTTATTCACCTCGGTCCTAGGGACGGAGTACTCCCAATGTGGCTCCTTAATGCTTGGTGTCTACAGGATAAAACCTATGTAAGCGCCTTGGAAAAAGCACTCCAGAACTACTTTAGAGATAATATGGGTTTAGTCTCCTCTACAAGCACCATGTAGGTGACTATAAAGCGACTTTGCAAGGATTCTCCAAGGGTTATCTTCAGACTCATGCACAGAACCGTTTGCTTGAGATTACCCAACTAGAGACCTGTGCTCTTCGGTTGGAAGCTGATATAGCAAATGACCTCAACAAAGTTTTGACCCGCACGCTGAATCTGCTGAGAGAAGAACTGCGTCAGTAGTCTCTCAAGGCAGCCAAGTGTGTCTGGCGAGAAACCCAGGCCAACATTTACAGATGGGTTCAGAAAAACGGTGATCTACTATATTCGCCCGTCTCCCACCAACAAACCTTGAGGATTGTACCTGAACTTAGATGGCGATGGCAAAAAAGTATACACCCTAGTTGATGTGGCACAAACCTTTGTCTGCTATTGTCGTAAATTTTATGCTTAACCATGACTCGGCATACTCTATACAGTTGCCTCACAGAGCTGTCCCTCCCCTGTCTATCTTAAGCAGAAGTCCCAGTGCTGGACGAACCTCTCACAGATTTAGAAAAAAACGCAGCCCTCTTAGAAATGCTTTCCAACTGACTATTATACCACTTTTCAGGAAACCTTAGTACCAAAATTGTTGGCCCTTTACAAAGAGGTGGAACAAACTGGCACTTTCCCACCTGAACTAGAAACAGCAACAATTGTTGTAATACCGAAAACTCAACCTCCTTCTACGTCCTGCGTGGCCTAGTGGCCCATATCCCTCATCAATTGTGAGGTTAAACTATATGCTACTATATTGGTTTACCAGCTTAAACATGTCCTTTCCACCTTCATCCATCCAGATCAATGTGACTTTATGCCTATGCGAAGCACAAGGCACTGCATCTGGGGCCTCTGTGTGGCCCTTTCCCAGTGGCATTGCCTCCCAATTGAGCTGGCACTGCTCTTTCTTGATTTTGAAAAGGCGTTTGATACAGAGGACTGGAGCTACTTGGGGGGCAGTCTTGGAGTTCGGGGGATGGGACCCCATTTTGTAAATTGGTTAGAGCCCTTTAATTCCACCCAGCAGTACGGGTGCAGATTATTGGAGTCTTATCAGATGCCTTCCCTATTCAACAGGGAACTAGGCAGGGGTCCCCCATCCCCTGTCCTATTCACTCTAGTGATTGAACCATTAGCCTTTTTGATCTGCAGTGATCCTCAAATCCAAGGCTGGAGGTGGGAATGAGAAGAGAAGATCCCATCGCATTATATGCGGATGATCTCCTCCTATACCTGGCTAACCCTGCCCTTACAGCCCCCTGCTGCCTCCACATTCTTCAGTGCTTTGGAGATGCCTCAGGCCTCCGATTGAACTTCAAGTCTGTGCTCATGCCCTTGGCTTCCCCTCGGAACTGCTTTGCCTGGCAGAAGGACATCCCCATAATCTCCTTAGCGTCAAGTGCATGGGTATCTGGATAACTCTACACCCAGAACTGACTTGGTGTCTTAACCTGGAACACCTGATGAAGAAAACTAAACAGGACCTCACTAGATAGCTCTCTGTACCTCTAAATGTGATAGGCTGAGTCTCTCTTTACAAAATGATGATCTTACCACGGTTCCTCTACGTATTCCAGAATACTCTACTTAATATACCACAGAGGTGGTTTAGACTACAGGACAGACATGTAACCTCATTCCTGTGGTGAGGTACCCGACCCAGACCTGCTTTTAAGACATGTCAGCGTATGGTATATGACGGTGGTTTGGGAATGTCAAACTTGTAATTTTATTACTTGTCCTCTCACCTCATTGTGATCCACGACTGGTTCAATGGTGGCTAGGCAGACCCTGCTTATTAATTAGAATGTCCTTTCAAGGTTTTCCTCCCATCTTATCTATCCTGTATGGTTCACTGATCCCACGAGATATGGCGCCCATTACTAAAATAGTATTGTTGGCCTGGAGAGCAGCCCTTACGACACATCCACTGGACAAACAAACTTACACAACAAACGCCCCTCTTGCTCTGCACTTGGCTTCCCAAGGCTGCACGATTGCAAGGTTTTTGTGCAGTGGGATCTCATTGGCCTGAGCGGCTGGGAGATGTCTGGTTGCGTACACATATACAATCGTTTCAGGACCTACAATCTGAATACCCACTTGCGCACACACAATTTTATAAATACTTACAAATGCAACATGCCCTTCACACTATGGTCTCTGGAGATGACCCCCTACTGCAGTTTAGCCCCTTGGAGGCCAAACTCATCTTTGGAAACATTAGGCAGAGGAAAAATCTCGCAAATTTACCGCACACTTGTCATCAATACCCCTGGAGACTTAACCTCTTAGATTCCTTTGGGAGGGTTTGATAGTGCCATTTGACGATGATGATTGGCATGATGCATTAATGTCCCCCAAAACCCTTACCACTTCTTCACGCCTGCGGTTGGTTCAGTTTTACTACCTCCATGCTGCCTACCTCTCCCCGCAGTGTCTTGGCTGGGCACGTCTCCTTGAGAAGCCTGATTGCCCCCGCTTTGGCTCTACCCTAGCAGATTTTTATCATATGGTGTGCGATTGTCCCCTAATTCAATGCTGCTGGTCAGCGATCACAAGCAGCCATACTGAGATACTGGGCTGGGAGGTTCCCCTCTCTCTCCTTGTGGTTCTATTGGGGTGGTTTTTTTAGGGTTAGGATGGAACAGGAGCTGATGGAACATGTTTGGGAACGGCCCTCATGGTTGCCAAACGAGAAATTATGATCCACTGAAAAGCACATTGATCCCTCACTCTCTCACAGTGGAGCCGAGGAGTTGACTGGTATGCTCAACTGGAGAAGTCAGGCTATGAGGTCAGAGGGTGCCCTAGGAAACACAATAGAGTATGGGGGAAATGGTTGGGACAATATCTAAGATCTCTCTAAGACACTTTTTGCAAGGTGAGGGGATGATCATTCGACAACTAACGAACTATAATTGCGGTGTGTCAATCTGTTTGTATAATCCTGATATGAGTAATAGAAGGAAGTGATGTAAATCAATGGAATTTCTACTGTTCTCTAAATTTGTTACTAAAAAATAAAATCTCTGGAGGCCGCTACAAAAGTAAACAAATGGCAGAGTCCGTCAGGCATGTGCACCATGGTAGCATTGATTACCATGTATCTCCATCTCCACAAGAACTCACACATAGACATTTGCAATATACAACAAATATAAAAAAGCAGGTCTGTGCACTCAGGAGAGATGCCATGACCTACATATGTTGGTAATAAGTGCTAAATGCTGCCACTCTTTGTTCCTCTGTTTGAGCTTTCTCTAATCCTGGAAAAGCTTAACACCAAAAAATAAGAGAAGCCCTGCGCCTGAGGCTCGGAAGTCATTGATGAGAACTTCCTCCACAAACCATAAAATAAAAACCACACTATTAAATAATCAACTCAGAATACCATGCCAGAGAAAGTGGAGGTAATAGCTCCCAGTGTGCTGACTGCGCACTTGCTGCTCAGAGCACGTGAATTGTGCTTGCCGTATGTGCTGTGTGGTACAGCTTCTGGTGTGATCATAATGTGTGTAATGTTCTCACACGTTGTGTGCTTGAGCTGCTTACAGCATGCAAAGCGTGCTTGCAGTGTGTGATTTGTGCTACAGCATGCATTGTGCTCAGAATGTACAGTGTTCCCAGGTGCTGAGTGGGAAAAGAAGCAACATGACCCGGGATACGGGAGTTGCTGAAAACACAAGCACTCATGTGGAGTGTTTCAGAACACATTTAAAATGTAGCTCCAAAAACTGCAGCAGTGGAAGGACACAAGTACTTAGTCCATGCTCCAAGGAAGGGGCAAACTCAAGAGGCGATATGATATACACATATTGTGCCAAATAGAAAAGAAACAAATGCTTTTCACTCTGAAGCTGACAGGGCCTATGGGCCGGCTGTAGTCCACTAACTGTAAACAAAATTCCTCCAAGAGACCTGTTATGCGCTTTCTATGTAAGACCTAAAAATGAACTGAGAACTGACGTCAGGGTGCTGTTTATCTCCAATGATGTGACATTAACTTTACCTCTGCCATCAAGATGAACCAGTGCCCCTTTCCGGCACAGGAGAACCAATACAAAGGTTTCTGGATCCGGTCTAACATCTGGGATGCTCAATAGGTGAGGAATCTGCAGGTAGATAGAGTTCCCACCAGAAAGATCACTATCAAAAGTAACTATCTTTTTCTTCTCACCCCCAGGAGAAAAGGAGAACCAACAGCATCCTGACACTGATATTTCAGACTATGGTTAGAATGACAGTGGTGGTTAGGGTGATATTCAGGACAGTGTCCTCCATGATGAGCTGGTGCCTGAATTCATTGAGTAAGTAATGAGTGATGGTGCAAGCTAGAGTCTTAACCTGGAGATTCACCTCCTGATGACATTAATAATTTTTACAGTTTTTTATAGACAGTGCTGAAAAATTAAGGAGTGTGTCAAAAATTGTCAGCTTATCACTACAGTAGAGATGGAAACATTTCTCATCAACTTTAAAGACAGGAGATCAGTCAGTCATTTTGTTACTCGTCTGCTTGTGAAAGCACTTACTTGCATGAAAAATCCAACAACAGGCACACCTTTCATTGCTGGACTTGAGAAAAAGTGTGAAGCAACAGAATATGCTAAGCTTGCCTTCTTAACCAAGTAAAATTAAAACCAGCCACATCAGTAACTACAAAGAGACATTTTTGTCATGCCTCATTTCCTTGTTGACACCATCAGACAAATGGGTTGAAGCCTTTGGTTCAGTTGCATTCAAGATTTTGAAGCATGCTACGGTAGGCAGCTATGGCACTGTATCTATCGCACCTTCCCTTGATAAATTGCTTATAGGTGCAAGAAAACATGCCAGATCTTTATTCTTTGAATGTGAACTAGTTTCACCGGCATGAATAGTTGGTTTCTTAGAAGCCTCAAATAACCGTTTCAGGCAGATGGCAACAGAGAATCTCCAGTCGCCTCCTAAGAACACCCCTAAAACTAAAGGGAGCTGGTCAAGCTGAGAGTAATAGCTTGTAGGAAAGTACCCACTTTTTGGCATGATTACCCCCACTTTTTGCCTGCTGTCAGTATGTTTTGACTGTCTTCACTGGGATCCTTCTAACCAGGGCTCCAGTGACTGTGCTCCCTATCTCTAAATTTGATTGCTTAGAACTTAGCCCACCCCACAATTGGCATACTGGTTCTTCCATATAAGTCCCTAGTATAGGGGCATTGAGGCACCAGGGGTTCTCCATGGGCTGCAACATGCATTGTGCCACCCATGGGAGCCCATGCAAAATGTGTCTGCAGGCCTGCCATTCCATGCACCCTTTCACTACAGGACACTAAGTCACCCCTATAGTAGGCGCTCCTACCCCAAAGGGCAGAGTGCAGGTACCCATGTGTGAGGGCACTCCTGCACTAGCAGAGGTGCCCCAACAAACTTCAGGCCCATTTTCCTCAACTTCGTGAGTACAGGGACGCCATTTTACACATGTACTGGACATAAGTCATTACCTTTGTCCAGCTACATAATGGTAACTCCGAACCTGGACATGTTTGGTATCAAACATGTTGGAATCACACCCCAATACTGTTGCCAGTATTTATTGTATGATTCCATGCACTCTGGGGCTCCTGAAAGGACCCCCAGCATTGCTTCCTCTAGTCTTTTGGAGTTTTCCAGGCAGTCCGCACTGCACCCACCCTTGAGACAAGTTTCTACCCTCCTGCTGCTTGATCAGTTCAGGCAGAGGAAGGCAAAACAAAGGATTTTCTGTTGGAGAGGGAGTTAACACCCTCTCCCTTGGAAATAGGTGTTACATGGCTTTGGAGGGGTAGCCTCCCCCAGCACATTTGGTGCCCTCCTTGCATAAACCAGCTTGCACTAGTCCAGGGACCGCCTCTGTTTCTGCTCTGGCGCGAAACTGGACAGTGGAAAGGGGAGTGACCACTCCCCTGTCCATAACCACCACAGGGTTGGTGCTCAGAGCTCCTCCAAGCGGCATCTTGATTCTGTTATCTTGAATCCAAGGTGAGCTGAGTGGCCAAGTCAGGCAGGTGACGTCACAACTCCCTCTTGATAGGTGGTCACCTTGCTAGGTGACAGACCCCCTTCCTGGGCTATTTAGGGTCTCACTCTCGTGGGTCCTCAGATTCAACATGCAGAATTCCTCTGCATCATTTACTTCATCTTTTGGCCACTGGGACTGCAACTGGACCCTTCAGGAGCTGACAATCTGCAACTCCAGCAACAACTCCACTTTGCAACATTGTTTCTCGGGCTCCATCCAGCATCTGCAACGTTTCCCTGGCTGTGCATCCTCTGAGGACGACGAGTCTTCAGCCTGCACAAGAAGTATGAAGGAATCCCCTTTGGAGTGGAGTCACTCCCCTACATCTGCAGACACCAACTGCTCCATCTGCCCGCTTAAAGAACGGATTCAGGAACACATTAGAGCTATTAGGAACAATCACCCTAACTACCCCGTGGCAGCACATTATAATTCGATACACACTGCCTCTGAGGTTCTAAATTTCATGTTTCCTGGTATTACACACATTACTAGGGATGCAAGAGGGGATATTTGGTCTCTAAGCTCAGGAAGTGTGAAGCTAAGTGGATTATCAAACTTCGTGCAGTTGACCTGGGTTTGAACACTGAAAGAGAACTACATGTGTTCTTTTAGTACATACTGTAGACGGGTCTCATCGCCCTCGTCTACGGCATCGTCGGAATGGCGCCTTTCGCGTACCTCGTCCGATTCCCTTACGCGTCTCCATGGAGACGCGTGGAGGCCGGACGACCGACACCGGATTTCCGGGTCGCCGAGGTCAAAGTGAGAGAGGAAGGAACCGCGAGAGATGAAGGAACTGCGAGAGAGGAGAGAGCCGCGAGAGAGGAGAGAGCCGCGAGAGAGGAAGGAACCACGAAAGAGGAGAGAGCCGCGAGAGAGGAAGGAGCCGCGAGAGAGGAAGGAGCCGCGAGAGAGGAGAGAGCCGCGAGAGAGGAGAGAGCCGCGAGAGAGGAGAGAGCCGCGAGAGAGGAGAGAGCCGCGAGAGGGGAGAGAGCCGCGAAAGGAGACAAGCCCCGCCACGACCCAGGAGGGTCGTGGCTTAACAAGGTACAGTCCCTGTTGAAGGGACAGCTGTATACCGAGAGCAGCCACAAGGGGAACAAAAGGGAGGGGCTGGGTAGAAAAGAGGCACCGGGGACGGAGCACGGAAACGGGACAGGCGGGGCTGAGCACCAGAAGCCGGGTGGCGCCACTCAACCCTAAAACCCCTGTCACAGCTTCACAAGGGCATAGCTCTATACCTGCAACCCCTAACCCACTGGCCTCAGTATTTTTTCCATTCACCCTACCTCACCCTTACTAACCTAACCCAAGCCCCACACACACCGCCACTTACCGGTTTTCCTGTTCATGTCTTCTTCTTTTTTCCGGGATCCCCGAGAGAGAGAGAGAGAGACAGAGAGGAAAAGGCGTGACCAGGAGCCCACCACTACCTAGAAAAGAAGGAACAAGACAGAAAATTAAATCAAGAAGACCCTACAGAAAGCAACTCCAACACTAAGGACAATTTGTACGGACAGTTCAAATATTCATACGGAACCAATTAAACAACCCCTTTTTCCACCCCTAAAACGGGTTTGAGTCCTTTGTACCGCCGAGTCTTCCACAGTGGTGTCAGAAGTAGGATTAAGGTCCCAGGCGGTACAGAAAGCTCGACACCATGGGAGAGAAACCCACAATAGAGGACATGATAAAACAATTGTCCGAGGGCCAACGCCACCTACAATTGGTATGGGAGGCACACCAGAGGGAGGCTAAGGAGGACCGAGAGGCCCTTCAAACAGCTTTGAAAAGCCAAGCCACCATAATGGCTAATAACCAGCTGGTGCACGAGACCGCACTTCAGAAATTGACCGACACCATTGCAGCCAGCAAGGTCCACCCGAACGTTCCCAGCTCGGTACTGCAAAAATATCAGGAGGGAGAAGACCTTGACTCCTTCTTTACAAACTTTGAAAGGGTGGCCTCTTCAGCTCAATGGCCGGAAGACCGGTGGGGTCAATATATAGCCCCCCTTTTGACAGGTATCCTCCAGACCGCATACCAGGCTGCGAATCCAGGGGGCACAACCCCATATACGGACATTAAGAAGAGTATTTTAGAGAGAGTGGGGCACGACACTGAATATTACCGTATGAAGTTCCGGAAAGTAAAATGGGGACCGAATGAAGATCCCCGCACCTTCTACTTCCGAGTCAAGGACTTAGGCCTGAAGTGGTTGGGACCTTTAGGGACCGACCGCGAAGACGTCATTAAAGCCATTATCTTGGAACAATACCTAGACTCCCTTCCTGAGGGTACACGAAATTGGATACGACAGCACCCTAAGATAGACACTGAGCTGGCAGTTGATCTGGCCTGTGCTTACCACCGGTCTGTGGATGTTAAGACCCTGGCTCCCCGGAACCTAAGCAAACCATCCATAGGACCCCTTAAGTATACACCCCGACGATCCCTCGAGGAACCTGGGCCCTCCCGAAGCGGAGAACCTAGCCCCATGCAACAACCCCAATGTTTCAACTGTGGCGAATGGGGCCACATCGCAAGAGGATGTCCTAAAAAGCATGAGGGGGTGGAGCCCATGGAAATAGGGGTCACCCGGGGTAGTGTGTTATGTATTGGGAAAGGAAGTAGTATTTTTAAACAGGTCATAAAGATAAATGGAACCCCAGTAGAGGCCTTGATTGACTCAGGTTGTAGCCAGTCAGTGATACGCCGGGATGTGATAAAAACCGTAAGCTCGACTCCGAGGGAGTGGGTTACAATATGCTGTATCCACGGAGACAGGGCCAATTACCCCTTGGAATTGGTCAGAATATAATGGGCAACATATCACGATTCCCTTCCTATAGGCATAATGGACCACTTAATAGAAGAATGCGTCATTGGCACTGATTATTCTAGATTCACTGATCTCTTAGATCAATCGAGAAAATCCAAGCCAACCACCGATTGGTGGTTGGATGCCCCGTTTGCTAACAGCCACATTGAGGGTTCTCCATTTAGGAGGAAGCTAACCCGGAAGGAAAAAAGAGAAGAAAAACTAAAGTATGCCATAGACAGAACGGAGAGTTCCCCAGAAAAGAGAGTAGCCAGCCTTGACAGTGTCCCCGTCTCTTTTAAAAGGAGTCAGCGCGAAGACCCTACCCTCGTACACGCTTGGAAGAATGCCAAAAGCACCTTTACCGGAGAGGTAGGACCATACTTCTTAGTCCATAAAAACCTATTATATAGAGTCATGACCACGGCAATAGGAGAGAAGAAACAATTAGTGGTACCAGAGGCCTACCGGACACAGGTGTTGTTCCTAGCCCATAACCAACCAGGGGGGTGGGGTGGGGGGCATTATGGCCGAGAAAAAACCGATGAATATTTATTGAGGCGTTTTTATTGGCCCGGAGTCTATGCACACATCCGAAAGTATTGTACCCAATGTCCTAGATGTCAGTTGGTTGAATCAGGAACTTTAAGGAGAGCCCCTTTGCAACCTCTACCTATTATAGACACTCCTTTTAGACGCGTGGGTATGGATCTGGTCGGCCCCCTTTTACCATCTTCTAAGAGACATACACATATACTCGTCCTCGTAGACTACGCTACCAGATACCCTGAGGCGCTACCTCTGACCAGCACCACCACTAAATCGGTTGCCCAAGCCATGATAACGTTTTTATCCCGCGTAGGTTTCCCTCAAGAAATCCTCACTGACCAAGGTACTCCCTTTGTATCAAGTCTTATGAAACAGATATGTAAGACCCTAGGGATTTCCCAGATAAAAACCGCAGTATACCATCCTCAAACGGACGGGTTAGTAGAAAGATATAACCGCACCATTAAGACACTACTACGGAAAATAGTAGATGACTCTGGGAAAGACTGGGACCAAAAACTACACCTGGTTATGTATGCCATCCGAACGCATGAACAGTCCTCCACTGGACATAGTCCGTTCGAACTGGTATTTGGGAGGCAACCCCGTAATTTACTGGACATGGCAGCAGAAATGTGGGAGGAGGAGAATTCTGAAGAAAAACCCCTTCTAGAATACATTCACAAGTTAGAAACACAACTACAAACAGTTTGGGAAGATGTGCGATATCATTTAGAAAAAGCACAAGAAACACAAAAGACATATTATGATCAAGGCACCAAACTACGGGTTCTCCAATCCAACTACCAAGTTCTAATAATGCAACCCACGTCTGAACATAAACTACTGGCCAAATGGCAAGGTCCTTACCGGGTAATAAAAGCAGTTTCTCCCGTCACCTATCTTATTGAAATCAATGACCATCCAAAACGAACCCAAATCTATCATATTAATCTTCTAAAAAAAAATGGGAAAAGCCTGAATTCAACCCTAACCTCCCGGCTATTGGGTGCCTAATAACACCAAACACGGGGTTAGGACTTAATCTGTGTCCCACGCCGAAAGCAGAACAACCCCAAAGCCCCTGTATCAATGATTCCCTGTCCCAGGCAGAAAAAAGCCAACTAACCACGTTGTTACAACAGTACTCAGGGTTTTTCTCAGAGACCCCAGGCCGGACGTCTCTGGTTCAACACCATATTAGAACACCAGAGGGTCAGACAATACGCCTACGGCCATACCGGATTCCCGAGGCAAGGAAACATATAATCGAGGAAGAAATAACGAAAATGTTATCCTTAAAAGTTATTGAACCCTCCACCAGCCCTTGGTGTTCCCTCGTCGTTCTTGTTCCAAAACCGGATGGGACCATCCGGTTTTGTATCGACTTCAGGAGGCTAAACGACATATCCCTATTCGACACGTATCCTATTCCCCGGGTAGACGAGGTATTGGAAAAAATAGGTAAAGCTCGTTATATGTCTACCATTGACCTAACGAAAGGTTATTGGCAGATTCCCTTGGCCCCAGCTGACAAAGAGAAGACAGCCTTTGCAACCCAATCCGGTCTATATAATTTTACTGTTCTTCCCTTTGGTCTTCATGGTGCACCTGCTACATTCCAACGCTTAATGGACCGGCTCTTACGACCGTTCCAAGCATTCGCGGCCGCATACCTCAATGATATTGTCATCTTTAGCGATTCTTGGCCGGAACATTTACAACATCTAGAAAGAGTGTTTCATTCATTAGTGAGGGCCGGCTTAACGGCCAATCCCAAGAAATGTGTACTCGGACAAACTCAAATTGCTTATCTTGGGTTCATTATTGGAAAAGGGGTCCTGCGTCCTCAAAAAGATAAGGTTGAGGCAATTACACAGATACCCATCCCCAAAACCAAGAACTCCGTTCCTTTTTAGGATTGGTAGGATATTACTGTAGATTTATCCCACAATATTCCACCATTGCAGCCCCCCTCACCGACCTTCTAAAGAAACATTTCCCCACCAAACTTCCCCCTTTTTCGGCCTCTCAGATTCGGGGGTTCCACTTACTCAGAGATTCCCTTACGACAGAACCAGTTTTACGGTGTCCGGATTTTTCCAAACCCTTCCACCTCTACACAGACGCTTCCAACGTCGGTCTTGGCGCCGTATTAGCCCAGCCCGATGAGATGGGTCATGATCACCCTATTGTGTATATTAGTCGCAAACTCCCCCCGAGAGAAGTGCACTATCCTACCTTCGAGAAGGAATGCCTGGCCATAAAATGGGTCATTGAATGTTTACAATATTACCTTTTGGGTAGACCTTTTGTCCTCTACACTGACCACGCCCCTTTGACCTGGCTGGCCTCCCATAAGCACACTAATTCCGGGGTTTTGCGCTGGTTCCTTGAACTCCAGCGTTTTTCCTTTCAGGTCCGGCACATTTCCGGAACCCGACAATGCCCTGCTGATTTTCTCTCCGGCTGTCCGGACTCTGCGGTCCTCTACCAGTCCCGATCTTGGGATGGGGAGTGTAGACGGGTCTCATCGCCCTCATCTACTGCATCGTCGGAATGGCGCCTTTCGCGTACCTCGTCCGATTCCCTTACGCGTCTCCATGGAGACGCGTGGAGGCCGGACGAACGACCGACAACGGATTTCCAGGTGGCCGAGGTCAAAGCGAGAGAGGAAGGAACCACGAGAGAGGAGAGAGCCGCGAGAGAGGAAGGAACCGCGAGAGAGGAAGGAACCGCGAGAAAGGAGAGAGCCGCGAGAGAGGAGAGAGCCGCGAAAGAAGGAGACAAGCCCCGCCACGACCCAGGAGGGTCGTGGCTTAACAAGGTACGGTCCCTGTTGAAGGGACAGCTGTATACCGAGAGCAGCCACAAGGGGAACAAAAGGGAGGGGCTGGGTAGAAAAGAGGCACTGGGGACGGAGCACGGAAACGGGACAGGTGGGGCTGAGCACCAGAAGCCGGGTGACGCCACTCAACCCTAAAACCCCTGTCACAGCTTCACAAGGGCATAGCTCTATACCTGCAACCCCTAACCCACTGGCCTCAGTATTTTTTCCATTCACCCTCCCTCACCCTTACTAACCTAACCCAAGCCCCACACACACCGCCACTTACCGGTTGTCCTGTTCATGTCTTCTTCTTTTTTTCGGGATCCCCGCAAGAGAGAGAGAGAGACACAGAGAGACAGAGAGGAAAAGGCATGACCAGGAGCCCACCACAACCTAGAAAAGAAGGAACAAGACAGAACATTAAATCAAGAAGACCCTACAGAAAGCAACTCCAACACTAAGGACAATTTGTACGGACAGTTCAAATATTCATACGGAACCAATTAAACAACCCCTTTTTCCACCCCTGGGTTCGAGTCCTTTGTACCGCCGAGTCTTCCACACATACCTTACAACTTTATTGGATGTTATGTACACAGTCACTTGACTGATATATTTTTCACGTTTTAAACACTAACCCAAAGGAGCCTCCCCCCCAACAAACCCCCCCCCTCCCCCCCCCCCCCCCCCCTCCATCGTTTTCCCATGTCCCATTAATTGTATTAGTTATGGTATTACATCTCTGTGGGGACTCTTCTGGAGTCAACTGACAACTGATTGTAGTAATATGTCTCTCTAATGTCCATTCATTTAGGCTTATTTACAGTCCTTATTGGCACTTTACATTTCTCTGTTCCAAATACTTATGTACATACTTGAATATTTTTGTATTGTCACTAGTCACTCTGTAAGTTGACACCTCAATTTTTGAGGATTTTTTTGTAAGCCATTATCAGGATGCCATAATGTTCATATAATTTGTTCACTCTTTTACTGGTTTTACCATTTTCCTTTACATCACCACAGATCGGTGTTTCTTTCAGCCCTTTTTCAACACTAACCATCAGATTTTTACAACACTCCAAAATGTCTCTTTTACCGTTCCTGACTTCCCCACTTGTCTTCCCCTCATTTTTCTATGTTTACAGGACTCTTAAAATCCCATCATCATGGCTGCCCTCGGCACAAACGCTTCTCTCCCGCACTGACAGCAGGCTCACTTTTACCGAGGTAAGCGACGTGTGACTGTTTGGTTTTCTCTGGCCTTAGGAGCACCGCTCCACAATTTTGGTGTTACCATTAGTACCATAACTCTGTTTCTTGCCGCCCGTGTAGCTACACTTGTACTACGGCAGACATACGCCTGGTTCCACGCTGCCGTTTTAGTGACCGCTTTACTGAGTTATTTTTTTGACATGGGATTGGGTCCTTGTGTCACCGTCTTCCTGCCTTATACCACTGTGCTCATGTAACCTTGATTTTATTCAAGCGTTTTTTTGGTGATTTGCTCGCACACGTTTCTTATAATGGAGTTACATTATACGTAGCAGCTGGAGTCATTATCCTTTTTTTAAACAGTATGCTTTGTTTTGCCTCCATCGACTCTCCGTATACTACATTATATTTTTTCAGGCTACATTTGTGGCCATTTACCTTTGGGCTGTGCCTATGTTATGACGCACCTTAGGACTATGAGGATTATGATTATGGAATGACGACCATCCGATGGATTTGATGTCCATGTCTTTAAATAAAAGAACCTACTACAACTAAACCTAACTGGAGGACTTTTTTTTGTACAAACTCTCATGAGTGCTGCGGTATCTGGGACAAACCTTGCTTGGTGTTTCTTCTGAACACCACATTATGCTCTGGGGTAGTGGAGCTTATCTCACCGCATTGCACCATAGCTCTCCGTTAATACAATATTTGGGAAGTGCACCCTGTTCTGCCACCACTACCTACTATTCGCCGTGTATACCAACTGCAACAACAACAGGCTGCATGGATCCTCTCTCCTCCAGAACTGTGTGGGTCCTGCATCACAGGTGGTGGTCTGGAGTGGTCTCCTTGATCCTCTCTACCAGCTGTCCAGCTTGGGAGACGGTGAGCCCTTGCCTCTCCTTGCAGGACAGTACCCCTCTGCACCACAACTCTTGCAGCTACCAAGGCTTGTTTGTTCTTCCTTCAAGGGAACTTCATGCTCCGTGTAGCCTCAGCCCTTAGTACTCCTTCCGGCAAAGTACAGTCTCCTGCTTACTGCTCCAGCGACGTGGGACTCCTCCTCAGGTGTGCTGAGTGGGCTTCACCGCGACTCCTGTGCCTGCTGCCCATGGTCACCTTTGGGGGTTGCCTCCTCTTCTTGTGACACTGCCAGCTGCTGAGGGTCACCTCGAATTCTCTGCCTTGGGTTGAGTCCCCTGGGCCTTGCTGGTCCTCTTTAGCCTTGCAAAACCTTCTTCTCCACTCGTGTGTGCCAAGGCTTGTTGGTGGTTTTCCAGCACCACTAACTGACTTAGGACATAACTTGTCCACCATCATCCTGGTCCTGCATCCACAGAAGGGTTTGTAGTGGCTCCTGCCACAGTCAAGACACTCCAACTCGAACTGGACCTGTCCCCTTTGCAGGTTCTCTTCTGTCAGGATCCACCTTTGATTTCTTCCAATCTTGTCTGGGTCTTGCACGGTCCTTTTCCAAAGTCCTCCTGTTGGTTTTGTAGAAAGCCAGGTGCTCTTCTCTCTTGGTTGCTGAGAGGCACCCTGGTACTTACCTCTTGGGGTTCCTAGTTCCCCCAGTTCCCCTTTACTGAGTCCACTTTCTTGGGTGGGGAACTGCCTTTAACATTCCTCTTTTTTACTACCCTCACTATTTGCTAGGGCCTCACTATTTGCTATTGGTTTTTAGGCTATTTCCTGATTGCTAATGCATATATAATAGTGTGTTTATTTACCTCCACTTGGGGTATTGCCTATACAGTATTTTAGTATTTCTGTTACTATAATAAAGTATCTTTATTTTTGTAACACTGTGTGGTTCTTTCATGTATGTAAGTACTGTGTGTCTATAATGGCATTGCTTAAGCCTTGCATGTCTCCTATATAGCTAATTCAGAGCTACCTTTAGAGAGCCCTGGCTTCCTATGCACTGCCTACACTTCACTAATTGGGGATACCGGGACCTGGTATAAGGTGATAAAGCCATAGGTGCTCAACACACACCAGGCCAACTTCCTACATAGTTCCCAGCTTAAGTTAGGATGTTTTAGTAATCAGGCCTGCTAATCAGGCCTGTGAGCCCTGCCGTTGAATTTCCTACTTCAGTTCAAGGGGTATTCTTGTCTGTGGTCCAGTAGTACTCTCCAATTCACTGCCACTATTTCTTACTGCTTGGCTGCTACAGACTTAGAATAGGCTCCAGATCCATTCTCACAACAAATTCTTGTTTAATGGCTAAAGCGCTGCCATCCTATTTAAACCAAAATATCAATCTTCCATATTTTTCCTACAGTCATTCACAATGGCTTATAGGGTCCTGCAGTATTTGGATCTAAATTACTCCTTAAATTCTACACTGGCAGGAAAAAGACTTTCAGAAAATCACATCCACTATTTGTGACATTTGATAACACCAATAAATATTCAGCAGAAGCAATGTACATGTTCACTCCACCCGAAGCATGACTGCCATGGCTGCACTCTGTGGAGGTGACAATCTCAGACATCTGTGAGGCACCAACTTGTTCTTTAGTGCACACCTTTGCAAAGCATTACTGCCTTGACATCCAGAAGACTTCTGAAATGAAAGGATAAGCTGCAGTGTACAATTGTTATTAAAGCATGTGAATCTATGAAAGATCAAGTGTCTGAGATGAAAAATATACTTACCTGTAACTACAGTTCTCCACGTTGGCATTTTTCATTGGATTGCTATTTTTCATTGATTTACTTACAACCTTCACCTCTTCAAAAATTAGGCTATTTTAATGAAAGAATTCAGGTTTGAGCACATAATGGGGTGTGTTTCTGGCTGTTTCAGTGTTGTTTGAATGTATGGGGATGACGGCTGGAAATATTAAAGCACGTGACTCTAAAAAAGATACTAAGTTTGGAGAACTGTTTTTAAAGGTCACTTTTCCCCCCTGCATGACCCATCACTACTAAAGTGCTAGAATGGGCAAAGAAACTGCAGCAGAAGACTTTCTCAAATATAAGATTGTGCTCCCCAGGTTGAAATTCTACTATCATACCCTCAAAAACCCTAAAATACTTTTCCACACCAAGCTTCAGAATGCCTGGAAAACTAAGATAGGAAGTTAAATAAAACGTGGGTTTGGTCCTTTTGACAATAGTAAATGTTACCCCCTCCTGGTTAAGCTTCCTGCTTGACAAATACAGTTCTCAGACATCTTCCATGCCAACAATTTAGTCAGCGGATTGATTGTTTCCCAAACCTATCTTAATTCAGCACCCTCTTAAGAAGCATATGCCATACTTTGTTAGCATCTGAAACCTGAATTGCTGCAGATCAGGTAATTAATCTGATGAGCTTGAAGACCAGGCCTGCTGTATGAGATAGGGTGCTTGTCAGAATGGCCTGGGATTATGCACCATCTCTTGTAATCTTCTTTGCCACTAGTCAAAGACTGCTATCAAGCAGCATCAGGTGAGAATTTAGAAATAGACAATTTCTCAGGCACCTTTGAAGGCAATCCTGCGACATTCCAGAAGAAATAGAAATCCGACTCACCACCTCCAAAGTAGTATTATCAGGATCAAGCTTGAATTCTGCCCCTCCTGTTATTACGAATGGAGAAAATATGTAGTTGATCACTTTGACCAGTCCTACTCAAATGGCCCACCTCTGCTGTGTCTAGCTCTCGCCTTCAATGTCTAAAGATGATTATCTGAACATTAAGCCCCAAAGCAACAGTTCTGCTGAGCAGGGAACACATCGGTCTATTCATGCTCTGAATGACCTGTGTCAAGTTTCAAATTGCTGAAGCTCTTGAGATACTACAAATTCCAATCAACAATCATGTGCGTTCCTTGCAACACATTCCACTGTCACATATATTTCTTGGGGTCGTGGCCAAGACGGTGACCGGTGCGGACAATAGCTGAATAGCTCTGCTCCCAACTCAGAAGTTATCCTGCTGGAGCACCCCACCCGGACACCCCAAAATGTCAGACTTGTGGTCCTGATCAACACGGGCAGACTGAGTTGTGCAGTATGATCTCAATCCGCCTGCTGGTGACGGCCAGTGCACCCGGTGGCCGTGTAGCCTGCATGACCGACTCAGGAGAGGAGACAGAGCCCTACCGTGGCCTGTTTTGGTGCTGAGTGGGCAGCGAGAGTGCGGCAGGACGCAGTCTTGCCTGCCAGCTTGTGTTCGGCAGTCGGATGGGACCGCAACACCGGTACTGGACGTGGCATCAGGAGGAACGTACGGTGAGCTGGAGGTGCTTTGTCGCCTCGAGGAGATGGAATATGCGCCACGTAGTGTAGGCATGCTCATCAGAGGACAAGCTGTGCTTGCCATGGCACTAAGACCCAGGTGAGAGCGCATCTAGAGTTGCTGGCCTCTCCTTTGGAGCGGAAGGCTGCCCCCTTCGACATTCTGCAAAGTCCTTGGCAGGGACACGGATGGAGTCCCATAGGTGGGAAGCCCTGCACGAACCGGCACCAGGGGACATCAATATAGATTGCAGGAGGTGGATGAGATGGGCTCCTGACTCCCATCGGCTGTGCTGGGCGTGGAAGCCAAGCTGCAAAAGGCACTGTAGAGTGGAATTGCTCTGCCACAAGATCAGCCCTGGGGGAGGGCCGCCAGCAAACTGTGTGGGCTCAGTACAATACAGAGGACCTGGAAAATAAGGACCAGCCCTGGTGCACTCAGGGCGTTTACTCCCAATCAACTCACTCGGACAGTGACATGAGGCGAGTGAGGAGCCATGAAGGGTTGAGAGCTTTGGCCCCCTGTTATAGGAATGGTACCTGACTGTACCCCTAACTATCTGGTCGTTGAGAGCGGGGGAATGAGAGTTGCACACCAGTGGGTGGGAATATCCCAATCAGCTGCACTCATGGTCAAACCAAAGGCAGTTCGGTTGCCGCCACTTGCTGAGGGAACAATGCCACTCCTTTCCACCTCCACTAAAGACAGCGTGGCAACCCTACATCAGATGAACGTGACTCCGTAGGCTCATTCTGCACTATTCGATAAGCACCTTCAGGCAGTATTAGGCACTAAAACGACTTTGGAAATAAAAATGTACTTTGTGGTGCAGGAAGTCAATGTGCTCCAAGTAGATCATCGGAAACTTGAAAGGGTGTCTGAGAACGAAACCTCATTGGCTGTGGTATAACCAGAGGTTAAAGACCTTCGGAAACAGTTAACACAACTGATGCCAGAGGTCTCCTGTCTGCAACGCAGAGCAGAGGATGCTGAGAGATGCTCACAGAGAAATAACTTTCTTTTTCTGGGGTTTCTGGAGCGTGCGGAGACGCCTAATGCCGAATTATTCCTTGAACAATGGTTGAAGGCGAAGGTGTTGGCAAATGATGTACTGCCTTTCTTCTCAATAGAATGTGCACATCGGATTCCGCCATGACCTGGCGCCCCACCCCGACCATTAATAGCCCGTCTCCTCAATTTCCGTGACCGCAGTTTGATTCTTCAAAGCTCCGAACACAGGGCCCCTGGAAGTTTGACAATATTTCCATCTTGGCCTACCCGGACTACAGTATGGTGGTGCAACACAAGTGAACTTCATACATCAAAGTCAAACAGCTTCTTTGTGAATGTAACATCACTTAGTCCTTGTTGTTTCCAGCATGACTATGGGTAGTGGATGAGGGAAAACTCATATTTTCCCTTCACCTGAAGATGCATGGATGTGGTTGCATGCTAAGGGCTTGGTTAAACTGCATCGTGAGGACCCTCTATAGGGAGCTTGGCTGACACCTCAACTCAGGAGCAAAAAGAGATCTGGCATCAAGGTGTACTCCTCCAAGGCACAAGCCACTGAGGGCCAAGCACAGGCACTACTCGAGGCAACCAAACTTCCTTTCAATCAATATGCTGCCCTCCTCAACCATAAAGTATTGGATTCTAACTCGTCCATTGGCCGCTCTAGCAAGTCCACAATTCCCTAAGTGCTAGGTTGGAAGTAACTCCACGTTCAGCTGATGAACTCTAATACTACATAATAACTACGGATGATAACATTCCATTCCTAAACTACGAGTAAGGGCGAACTCGCCTTCAAAAGCATGGATGTCGGAGCTCAGGTCTTGCACTTATTGTGTCGCTCTGTGAAGTTCAGCTCCTGAGCCTGCTGACCACACGTGCTCGTTTTTACGCCGTCTCCCTGAGGGATCTGGTATTCCTGGTGCAGGCATAATCAGATGGCGAATAAGGGGGTCCGAGAGGGTGATGAAACTTCAGCAATTGATACAGGCTGGAAGAGACATGGGGCCTGATTCTAACTTTGGAGGACGGTGTTAAACCGTCCCAAAAGTGGCGGATATACCACCTACCGTATTACGAGTTCCATAGGATATAATGGACTCGTAATACGGTAGGTGGTATATCCGCCACTTTTGGGACGGTTTAACACCGTCCTCCAAACTTAGAATCAGGCCCATGATGTCAACGTCTCACGCCTACGCCCCCCACTTTACGTGGATTCCCGAATGGACACATTTCAAAGCATTATTATTAACGGTGCCTGTTGTGCTCACACATTACGGGGTGGTTAAGGCCCTGTTGGCCATAGCCCTGGTGGGTCGAACACTGTTTATTGGTTTTTGACACTGACATTGAGTAACGGTAGGGGAGGGGCACTTGGATGGGGGTCGGAGACCTACTTCTTTTATTGTCTTCCACTGTGGCCATAGTGAAAGATCACAAGACAACAACCCACACACTGTTCCACATAATCACGCACACATGAAGATTGACAGCTATAATGTATTAACGTGGAACGTAAGAGGTATGGCCAATCCCATCAAATGCAATAGGATATATGCATACTTAAAACGTCACAGGGTCCACATAGCGATCCTGCAAGAAACGATTCTCACAGATAGAGACTTGCATAACATTAAAAGTAAATGGCGAGGGCTAGCGCATGGTACAGTAACGTCAGCATTTGCCAAAGGGGTGTTAATATGGTTGGCTTCAGAGGCTCCCTTTGTAGTAGAACATTCTACAGTGGATAGGGAGGACAGATACGTGCTGTTGGAGGGTTCTTTAGATGGCAAATCCCTATCAATAGCTGGAATATATGCCCCCAATTCAAAGCAGGTGGATTTCCTGAGGTCAATCACACCTACGCTGTTCCAGGACCCAATGGCTAATGGCATATGGGGGGGAGGGGCACGACTTTAACTTCGTACCGAATGGGGATATGGACAGATCTTATCCTCCATTGGTAGGCGCTCCCAGCAGGACAATGGTGAGTGAATTGTACCATTGGATGTCCGAAAGAGAACTCTATGACATATGGTGCCTTTTACATCCTGAGGATCGAGAATACTCCTTCTGTTCCCCAGTACATAGGTTACATACCCGTATAGACTTGCTGTTAGGTCCTGCCGGTCTGGCCCATGACGCTTAGGGGGTGGACTACTTAGCCAAGATGCTGTCAAATCACTGCCCATTGAGGGTCAACATGCACTGGGGGAGACTGCACACTTGCATACCTACTTGGTGTCTACAGCCCGATATGTTGGTGGATTCTCCCTTCCGCCAAGAATTGATTGATTGGATTTCCAAATACTTCGAATTAAATGGAAGGACAGCCAGAACATGTGCACGGGCAGTGGAGTGGGATGCCCATAAGGTGGTTGTGCAAGGTCATTGCCTCATGACTACAGAAGGAGTACAAAACACTCTGGTACGGGAACTAGCCTCACTAGAAATAGACCTGCGCAGCATGGAATGTGCAGTAGCACAGGGCTTATCTGACCCTGATGCTCTCCGCAAACCATGCGCACGACATAGAGAGGTAGACATGTGTTTGCGCATTTATGATTACCGACATTACATCTCTAGGTCACATGCGGAGGGCGATCGCTCTGGCAGGCTGCTGGCATGACTGACCCGGGGCGAGCAGCAACATACTCCCATTGGGGCAATAAAGCTTGACCCAGGAATTGTGATCAATACTCAAATGGCTATAAACAATGCCTTTCGACTTCACTATAGCACACTTTGGGTGTCATTCTGACTTTGGCGGGCGGTGGAGGCCGCCCGCCAAAGTCCCGGCGTCAGAATACCGCTGCGCGGTCAAAAGACCGCCGCGGTAATTCTGAGTTTCCCGCTGGGCTGGCAGGCGACCGCCAGAAGGCCGCCCGCCAGCCCAGCGGGAAACCCCCTTCCATGAGGATGCCGGCTCCGAATGGAGCCGGCGGAGTGGAAGGGGTGCGACGGGTGCAGTTGCACCCGTCGCGATTTTCAGTGTCTGCTTGACACTGAAAATCTTGGTGGGGCCCTGTTAGGGGGCCCCTGCAGTGCCCATGCCATTGGCATGGGCACTGCAGGGGCCCCACGACACCCATTACCGCCAGCCAGGTCAAAACCGCCAGAACCAGGCTGGCGGTAAGGGGGTCGGAATCCCCATGGCGGCGCTGCCTGCAGCGCCGCCATGGAGGATTCCCTAGGGCAGCGGGAAACCGGCGGGACACCGCTGGTTTCCCGTTTCTGACCCCGGCTGTACCGCTGCGGTCAGAATGCCCATGGATGCACCGCCAGCCTGTTGGCAGTGCATCCGCGGTCCCCGGCCCTGGCGGTAGACAACCGCCAGGGTCGGAATGACCCCCTTTATGTGGCGGGATCGGACCTCCCCAGCTACACAATTAGCAGACTTTTTTAATTCGCTTCCCCTTCCTCACCTTACTCCACTACAACGAATGGGAGTTGAATGAATCTATAGAGATTGATGAGATCCAAGCAGCATTGCGTCAATTAGCCCGTAACAACATGAGTTACAGATGGAATATTATGCCACGTTCACTACACAATTATCTAAACCATTTCTGGAAGTGCTACACGGAGCACAAACGCGAGGGCAACTCACAGACTCATAATGTGGATCTATGATTGTGGTTTTGCCCAAGCCAGGCCAGCCCCTATAGGTGTGGTCCTACAGGCCCTTGTCATTGCTTAACTTGGATTGTGAGATATTGGGCAAGGACCTTGCGAACCGGTTGCTCCAGCTGATGACATACTTGGTCCACGAGAACCAGTCAGATTTCATTCCAGGACAGAACACTTTACCTAATTGTCAGACGACTCTTGTGGTTAACGAAAGACACGCCAGATGGGGAACATGATAGAGTTGCAGAGTCATTAGACATTGAGAAAGCCTTTGACACCCTCAGGTGGCATTTCCTAAAAGAGGCTATACGCAATATGGGATTTGGTGAGGGATTTTAAAGTTGGATCGGTATCTTGTACTCAAACCTCATTGCCCGTGTTAAAACAGGCCAGGTCATTTCTGAATGCTTCCCCATCTGTTGGGGCACCAGACAAGGGTGTCCCTTATCACCACTGTTACTTGTGTTAGCGATTGAGCCATTAGCAGCTCAGCTCTGACTGCGGGTGCAATAATGGGGGTTACCCGAATTTGGCAAACAACATATAGTATCCCTTTATGCCAATGATGCGCTAATATACTTATATAAATGTGTGTTATTTCTCACTGAGCTTTTACAACTACTAGATTACTTTGGGGATTTATCCGGCTTTCATGTAAATTGGTTGAAATCTTGCTTGTTCCTGTTGACTCTGATACCGGAAAGTTTGCAGCCTGTTCTCCCAATCCATAGACTTCCATGGTGCCACTTTACTTTCAAGTATCTTGGCATCCAAATCTACCACACTAAAGAGGACCTAGTGGAGGGTAATTTTGGACGCGCAGTCCGTGCGATTAAGGGATCCTTACTGTTTTGGGGGTCATTACCACTGTCGCTTTTGGACAGAGTGCCAATTGCGAAAATGATAATACTCCCCAGACTGCTATATTTCTTTACTGCACTTCCGTTAGCAGTAGCTTGCTCATTCTTCAGAACCCTGAATGGCTTGATGCTAGGCTTAATATGAGGGAATGGCTGTCGGCAAGTCGCGCTTACTGAAACACATAACCCGCTTGCAAAAGGGGGCCCGGGCATGCCGAATTACGAGCTGTATTATGCGGCGGCGCAACTGCAGTGGCCACTTCAATGGCTATAGAACTCCCCCAGTATGGAGACAATGCTAGTACATGACAGTCTGGGAAGGACAAGTACACTTACATGGTTACAGGACTACACTATCCCTCCCCTGCGAGGAAACAACCTGATGGAGGTGGCTCGCACATGCTGGAGCCGTTACGTACACGGACGGGACTTAATCTCACCTTACTTGCCTAAGATTCAGCTGCTAGATATCCCAGATGCATGGAAACTACATACACAACACATCTTAGAACCATGGCTAGAGCTGGGAATACATACCATAGGTGACCTATTTAAGGAAGGTCTCATCATGACGTACACGGAATTAGATGACACTTATGGCATAGGCCCAGGGCGATTTCTAACCTACTGCGCACTAACAACTTATACATAACATCTGGCGAGGCAGAGATGCGGAAACCTTGATTTCACCTATATTACATGACATATTGTCTGGCATAGGTTCTAAATACATCATATCCCAGTTGTGTAGCTCTCTCCTTGGGAACCTTGACACAGATAGGCAGGGGCGCGGGTGAGATGGGATGGGCCCCTCCATGAACCACTAACGCAATCTGCATGGACCACAGCGCTTCGAATGATAAAGGAGGTATCACATAACCCAAGATTCCGCTTCACTCGGTTTAATTATTTGCATCAAACCTACCTGTCCTCACACCGGCTCCATTGCATGTTCCCTCACACTAATTAAGTCTGCCCACGCTGCAGGGAACTGGATGCTACTTTCTATCACATGATATGGAATTGCCCACCTGTACAACGGACCTGACATGAAATTATCTCCTTGACAGGGGAATTGGTTGGTCATTCATTATTTCCTACACCGGAATTCTGCCTGCTAGGCATACGTACGAGGTTGAAGAAAGATTGACAAATGCACAGGTGTGTAGATTTGGCATTTATATTATTCAAACGCCTCGTACCAATGCAATGGAAAGCACCAGGTGCACCAGACTCACACCACTGGCTGGGTGATTTGTTGAAGTGGGTGATGGTGGAAGCACAAGCACTTCATTCTCTCAACAATAGGGCTGGGGCTCTGGGACAATTTTATAATTAAAATTGAGGCCAAAAACGACATTCCACCTCACCCCTCGGAATAGTTGTGTCCCACTATTGTATCGTGTCGGGGGTGAGATGACGGGGTTGTTCTTCCTCTTTTGAACTTTGTTTCTGTACGTGAATGTTGTACTCTACATTTTCAATAATTGTCATGATGCTCGGATCTCCCTTTATTGGTGACCCTCCCCTTTCTATGTTGTACTTTTGTTCTATTAAGGAAGATATGCTTACAGTAGCTTAAGTCGGATGTCGGTTGTAAGTGTTGCACTTAATAACTAATAAAGAGATTTACAAAAGAAACCCAAAACATATATTTCTTGCTTCAGATAATGTTGCCTGAAGTTCATGGCTAGATCTGCTAAACGGCTGTACTTAGGGCCTCATTACGACCGTGGTGGCCGGTGGTAAGCTGGTGGTGTACCATCAGTAGATTATGACCGTGGCGCATAAGCCACGGCCATACTGCTGGCCCCTCCAACATACCGCCAGGCTTCTTTCTGGTGGTCATAATCCCGAGGGCAGCGGTGCAAGCACTGCTGCCCTGGGGATTAGGAGTCCCCAACCTCCAGCCTGTCCATGGCAGTAAAGACCGCTGTGGAAAGGCTGGCAGTAAGGGGGACTCGGGGTGCCCCTGGGGCCCTTGCACTGCCCATGCACTTGGCCCCCAGGCACAGCCCCATTGCGCATTTCCCTGCCCAAATTTCGGGCAGTGAAATGCGCATCCGCTGCACATCAACATTGCACCGGCTCTATTATGAGCCGGCAGCAATGTTGATGTGACTTTTCTGCTGGGCCAGCGGACGGAAACACTGTCTTTCTGTAAGACCGCCGAAGTCGTAATGATTGCCTTAGTGCCACCCATGTACTTGACTTACCGTACTGCTGCTGCTTTGTCTGCCCTTTACAGCATGCAACATCTCTCTCTTATTTTTGTACAGTTTTTGTTTACATCAAATGTACCCAGGAGAAAGTAAGTGCAAAATGTGTGTGGCGGTTCAGCTCTTTGCCTGACCACCTTTCGAGTGCATAAAGTTGTCCACCACTGCCTTCCCAAGCTGCCCCACTCATCTGATTTTTTTTTAATGAATTCTAATGTCATACCAAAAAGTGCTCTGCAGCTCTAGTTCTCCATATGGTCCATTCAGAATTTGATCTCTGTCCTGCCCCTCCATTAGAGGTCGATGATCTACTTGTAGGACCAGTCTCCCAAAGTAAGAGTCTTCTGCCTCTAAATAGCTTTGTAGCACGAGGACTCTGAAGACTCACCTGGGTAAAGGATGGCAGAAGGCTAACTATTCTTGCTAACTGTTGCAGCAAAAGGTTGTCTCTTCTCAACATCTCCCTGAGTGCTTTCTTGACCCTTAACACAGTGGGCTAGTAGGTAAAACTCCAGGGACCTTTTGGAAACTAAGTCTGGCCTATCCTTGTTTATGAGTAGCTGCAAGTTTAAAAGCATGTCACAGCCATTTGCACTTGCTTATGAAGACCCTCCTAATCTTAAGCCTTCAAGATCATGTTGTCCAAGGATAGGTCTCATACACTCCTAGCTCTCAAATAGGCCTGTCACTACCACTTTTGTGAAGCTTCACGCCACAAAGAAGGGACTGAGTGGTAGACCACAGATGTTTTAAAGTGAATTTCCAAAATCTGTGATGTTGACCGAAGAAGGGCAGTGTTCGATGGGCATCCTTGAGGTAGCAGCCTCATCATCCAGTTTCTTAGAAGATTGGTTGCAACCATCTTGAATTGTCTGTAAACATGTCAAAAACTGAATACTTTTCAGGTTACCACTGATCTGCAACACTAGTGTTTTTTCTTAATTATTTACAAACTGCAAAGAAAATCTGGCAATTGTTGATGAGAATGATTGCTTATTGCATTGCCATTTCTGCAACTTCTTCTATCTACAGCTGCTGTTTATTCGAAAGGTTAATACATGACTGACAACCTCGAGAGTTGAGTTGGAGATCCATAAAACTTTGTGCAGAAGCCACCCTCACTTTATTTCAAAATCCTGGTGTCCCTTGCCAGCCTGCCCCAGTTGTGTATAAAATACATGTGCCCCTAAGTTTCCATGGGAAAATATTTTACTTTCATTTGTCTTCATTCCAGAATAGTTTCATTTATATTTGTGGCCCCTTCCCGACCTCATTGAAAGCACCTGTTTCAAGCTATGCCTTGTGGATGGAAGAACTTCTTGATTCACCTCTGGTCCTTCTTTGCCCACTCCATTTCATGGGAGCTCTGAAACCTATTGTCATAAATCTTCTATCCCGGGGTAGTAGAAGTATTCCCAAACTTGAACAGTTACTTCTCAAAGGCTTCCCCAAACGGGCATCTCTTTGCCATGGCCTCTGTCTTGGATATGGCTAGGTCTCATATTTTATCCCCTTTGCGTGGAAATAGGATGGTGAATATTACTTAGCAGTCAGTTTTACCCCAATTGCAAGTATAATATCTGGCAACTACAGTATCTCTGAACCTGTTTGTTTGCCTCTGAAGCAATATCCAGAATTTTTAGTAAAGAGCAAGACATGTCTCGGAGTTTGCCCTGGCAAGCCTTCCAAGAGCATGCTTATTTCTTTGTTGAAATCCATTGAAAATGCCCCCATAAAACATGAACGTTTTTTACTCAGTATCTGGCGTGTGTTCCTCCTGGCCATCCAGTGATTGTCCGAGGCATTTAGCGCTTCACTTATTTCTATGGTTTCTAACCATTTTGTCAACTTTTCACAACACCGCTGACGTACTGCCTGATGACGCTGAGTGATATATTTCTTCTAATCTCCTGACCGTTCAGGCTTGTGCCATCATAAGTTGCTTTGAGGTACTCTCTGTCCCTTAAAAGATATGTCTCTGATGCCAAGAGTGGGTTTTTACAAACACCCCCATCTCAGAGTCATTAGAATGATGATTCTCCAGTATTGGATCTTTCGTAGGTTCACATGCTTGAATCATCCCCATCGTCGAGGTGGGAGTCCCATGGTACCTTTCAATAAAGCAGTAAGTGAACTACCCTAGGCCTTAATGGCAATAGACAGTCACTAATATAGCATATCCATGTTCTTTTTTTGTTAAAAAAAAAAAAAAAAAAAAAAAAAAGAGCCAAACTTGAACTACAACCAATCAGGTGACAGCGCCCTCTAGAACACTCCCAACAGAGGCTGATTCCCTCAGATTTTCTACCACACGTCGTGTGAAGGGAGTCTCTCTGGACTCTGCTCAGTTACTATTCTTTCTCAGTGAACTGACAGGATAAATTTGTTTCAGAATCATCAGATTTTCACTGGACATTATGTCCCAACCAACTAAAAAAGGACTTTTCAGAATCTGTGACACCTGTGGGAAGAAAAGACTTCATGTTGATGACCCACGCAAGAGGTGTATATATTGAGAGGTGTATATATTGTCTACATCCGGATCACAAAATGAGGGACTGTAAAATATGTTGCACCTTTACTCATAAGACTCTTAAAGACTGAGAAGGGAGACTATTACTATGGCTGTAGAAGCAAAAAGCAAAAGAGTGCCCTTCTTCTGATGAGAGTGAGGCCTCTTGACAGGTCTCTCACTCTCTAAAAAGGCCTGAACTCAAAGAGAAACTCTCCTCAGAACCACCACAGACGGCACTTAAAAAATTTAAACACCTTTCACTGGAGTCATCATCTTAAGAACGTTATCCACAGGTCTTAAAAAAAGTTCATTCAGAGCCTGCGACTCCATCTATAGACAAAAGCACCCCCACAAATTGCTTCACTATCTTTACCGTTGACAGCATAAATGAAGAAATTTCCTCTGGGGTCTGAAAAAAGGGCCTTGTCGACCAGAGAACCGCTGATGACACACTCGTTGATGATTGCGCCCATGATGACGACAGCCACATCAACATTTACTACAGCGGTGTCTCTGATGATTAAGTCATAGCCGAGGGACATGTAGACGAGAGACCTGTCGACAATGGATTTGTCAATGATTCCACTGACACTCCCTTCGATGACATCCTTACCGCCGCCGAACAAATCACCTGGAAACACTCAAACAAATTTTTGCTGCTGTCTTTAATATCATTGAAGAAAAAGTTGTCCATAATATTACCTATACATACTTTTCCAAGCAAGGCATTACCATATCTCCCCCAACACCTTTTGGATGACAAGGATAACGGATTTACTGAGGACGAAGGCCCCTTTGGTGCGGCTAGCAGTCCATCTGAACTTCATGTCAAATGTCAGGGTTAGGATGACGATGACAACCAATACCACAATGACTACATCTCTGCGAGAGACCAAGCAGAACCCTTGCAGTCTGAATATTGCGATTAGGATACCTCTATAACTATGCCAATGTCCTTGGCTACAAACCTTCAGAACATGTTGGATTATTATAGAAGGCTTCCACCCTCCGCTCCTGCAGCACCAGTTAGACAACCTTATGAGCCGTAAACAGTACCTCAAACATGTCTCTCAATTCAGACAAGGTTTTCACCTACACCGGATGTTACTATCTCCTTGACCCTACCGCCACAAGATTGGGAGGGAAGGATAATGGATAATACAGTAAGGCCTAGTGAGTGGGACGACTACTTAATACCCACTCCATCTTTACCTTTTGCAGCGCCTGTAGGCTCTCCACCAGAGGATATAGGCGGATTCCACAATCTGATGGAGAGAGCAGCAAAACGTTTTTAGTTACACATTCTTACTAGGGTTACAGATTGTTTTGTCTATGCCTTTAAGGGGCCAGCAAAAAAGTCAGTGACAGCCATTCCGATTGCGGATTTCATATGGGATGAGGGCCTAAAATCAATTCTCAGTTCATATACCACGTTTGGAGAAGAAATATAAAGCCCTAGAATATTCTCCAACTTGTTTGATAGGCAGTTCTAATCCGAATTCTGTGGTGTCTCAAGCGGCACAACGCTGCTCAAAGAATCCCGCCACACCAGGATCATTTCCTCCTGATAGAGAGGGACGTTGGCTCAAACGTCAGTAAAATAAATTCTCCACCATGGCAGGTATGACAGTTAAAGCTGCAAATTCTAGCCAGGTATGACTAACAAATGTGGTCCGATATATCAACACACATGGACCACCTACCTGAAGATGCTAAGCTGGACCAAGGAAACTACTACAAGAAGGGGAACGGGATTCAGACAACTGGCTGGGGCCGCAGTTTTACGCAGGCAGGGTTGGCTAAAATCCACCTCCTTTCGCTCGGAGATACAGAGCAAAATGCTGAATACGTCATACAATGGGGAATCCCTCTTCGGTAAATACGTGGATGAAGCTTTGCAGTCCATCAAGGTGGACACGGATACAGCAAGATCTCTGGACACATTGCAATATAGAAAACAGCCCTTTCGAGGGGTTAGAGGCAGAGGAACTTACTCCTTTCAGGGAGGATACCAACCATATAGACAGCAATTTCGAACATGTCAGACATCCTATCGACTGCAATATGGACAACAACAACAGCAGTATAGATTACCACCAACAGCAGTGTACAAGCACCCCACAAGGGGAAAGCTTTCTACCTGGGGCAGGGAAGCAGACAGATTGCAATGACCACACATTGGTACCAGCTACCTACCCCTCTCCTGTATCCAAGATCGGAGGCCACATAACAAATCACTTCCTACAGTGGTCAGCGATAACATCGGATAGATGGGTACTAGATATAGTTTCCAGAGGACACACTTTGGAATTCCTCCAGAAGGCTCCAAATACCCCTATTCAAAAAGGCCGGGGGTTTTACTCCTGCTTTTTACTGGTGAAAAAACCTTCCGGAGATTGGTGTCCCAGTCTAGATTTGCAAGCTTTAAACAAGTTTCTGAAAACATTTCGTATGGAAACACTTCAGGACATTCTAATCCTCTTAAATGCTGGAGATCACATAACATCTCTAGATCTCCAAGATGCGTATTTTCATAGCCCAATACATTGAAATCATCGCAAATTTCTCCATTTGCAGGTAGCTGGTACACATCTACAAGTCAAGGTCCTACCATTTGGACAAGTCAGCCCCCAGAATTTTTACCAAAAATGCTGGCCCAAGTAGCAGCTCATCTGAGACAGCTAGGAATCCAGGTGTTCCCATACTTGATGGAGGTCATAAAGGCATCAACACACCATCAAGTGTTGGAACACACGTCCATTTGTCTTACAGTTACAAAAGTCTGGTCCTTACTGTCAATTATCAAAAGTCGCATATCCATCCCACAACAAAGTTGAATTTCTTGGGAGCACAAAACAAAGTATTTCCATCCCAGGAATGGTAGCGAAAAATCTACCAGATGGCTCACAAGCTCTCTGCAAAACAAAAGTACATTTCAGTACGGACCTACAAATCGTTCATGGGAATAGTTTCTTCATGCATTACACTTCTCCAGAATTGACGACTACGTATGTAGCCACTTCAAGAAGAACTAGAGAAGCAGTGGCTCCAGGTAAATGGCTCCTTTGAAGATCAGATTCAGATCACATCCGAGATAAAAACTGCAATTTCTTGGTAGACAAAACACTCAGATCTGTCCATGGGGCTCCCAAATCTACAGCAAATTCCAAATTTTATCATAACCATGGATGCTTCCCTCGAAGGTTGGGGTGCCCAACCTTCAGGATTTACAAATAAGTGGCAACTGGACTCGAACAGACAAAAAGCGTCACATGAACCAGCTAGAGCTGAAAGTAGTCGAGCTCGTACTCAAGGCCTTCTTAGCAAAAATTCATCTGTCAACAGTCCTCATAAGAACAGACAACACCACTAGTATGTTCTACCTGAGCAACTGGAGGAACGATATCATTAGCGTTATCATATCAGGCCTGACGCATTTGGAAATGGGCCCTGGAAAATCAAATTTCTCTGAAAGCAGAACATGTTCGGGACAGTCCAACCTCATGGCAGCCTCATTAAGCAGAACGATCATCCTGTATCATGAGTTGGAACAGGACTATCAGATTCTCAACAAGCTTTTCCAAAGATGGAGCAGGCCAAATTTCGATCGTTTTGCCACAAACGAAAAAAAAAATGCCTATATTACGCAAGCTGGCATCCCAAAAAAGGGTTGTGTGCGAAATGTCTTTAGATGAGATGGTCAGGAATTTATGCCTATGCTTTTCCCCCGTTTCCATTGATCTCCAGGGTGATCAGCAAGATGAAACAGATGTCATCTCCTCATAGCACCCAAATGGCCCAGAAAGTTCTTGTACACAGAACTCCCTCTGTACTCTGAAAGACCACATGTTCAACTCGGACAGACACCAGCCTTACTGACCATCATGAACCAGGGCCAAGTCACACATCCGGACCCATCATCTCTAAACTTACCGGCCTGGCTCCTGAATTCAATGAATTTTCCGGCATAAGCATTCCACAAGAATGCAGAGAGATACTGGCAAAAGCCAGGGCCGATACTACCAATAGGACCTATGAGTTTGAATGGAAGCTCCTCTGCTTGTGATGTGTCACTTCAGGGATCCACCCTCTAACATAGTAGTCGGAGCAGATACTCCCTTTTTTGTTCCACCTAGAAAAATCCAGACTTTCTTATTACTCATTAAAGGTACATTTGGCAGCAATTTCAAGGTTCAGACGTTCTCAGGATGCTCCTTCCTTATGGGCTTCCCAAATTACAAAGCAATTCCTCAAAGGACTTTTTAGGGCGTTACCTTCAGTTCAAAAACCTCCCCCGTTATGGTTCTTAGATATAGTGCTAGGACAGCTCATGAAGCCGCAATTTGAGCCTATTCACAAGTCAGAATTAAAGTACCTTATTTGGAATACATCACTTTTACTAGTTCTCACATCAACTAAGAGGGTGAGTGACATCCATGCCTTTACCATCAAAGACCCTTTTCTTCAGTTTATGGCAAACAGTGTGATACTTTGAACAAGTCTTAAGTATATACCGAAGGTTCCATTGGAACGCTATCTAAAGAAGCCAGTAATCTTGCAAACGTTCTTTCCATATCTGCAAACAGCTGCAGAAGAAGCCCTACATTCGCTTGATGTGAAAAGATGTCTAAAATTCTATCTACAAAGGACCAATCAAATAAAAAAAAAACAGGCCAACTGTTTGAAGCTTGTGGAAATGCAAAGAAGGGTTGCACCGTATCAAAACAGACCATCGCCATATGGATTGGTTTGACTATACAGTTTTGTCATTGTCAGGCTGGGAAGCCCTTACAGAGCAAGGTTAAAGCCCATTCCACAGGAGCTGTAGCCACATCTGCAACTCTCTTAGTTGGAGTGCCTATACAACACATTTACCGGGCAGGAAAGTGGTCCAGTGGACACATGTTTACGAAGCACTATTGCCTGGATGAGACCTACAAAATGGATGCACCTGTGTCGGCAAGCAGTGTTAAGACATCTATTACACAAAGGTGAGCCCCTAATTTTTCCCACCTTCCACTTAATAGATGTTATAAAGACTTGATTAATATTATTATTATTAAGATTATTACAATTATTTGTGGTTATTATATGTTATTGTTATCATGATTAAAGTTATTGTTAGGATGAAACATGCTGCTCGCTATTCTAATTCAAGCATGTGAATCTATGAAAGATCCAATACTGGAGAAGAAGATTGGTAACTTATCTTTAACTATTGTTCTCCAGTATTGGCATCTTTAATAGACTGACATGCAACCCACTCTCCTCCCCTTAGAGGCTTCCATCAAATCAGCAAATAAGTACTTCACACTCATACTAGAACATCTGAGGGAATCAGTCTCTGTTGGTAGTGTTCTAGGGAGTTCTTTTGCTGGATTGGTTTTAGTACTAGTTTGGTTGAAAAATGACATGGATAGGCTATATCAGTGACTGCCTATTGCCTTAAGGCCTAGGGTAGGTCACTTAACTGCTATATTACTGCTATATTAAAAGATACCATGGGAGTCCCACCTCAACGACTGGGATGATTCAAGCGTGTGAATCTATGAAAGTTACCAATACTGGAGAACAATAGTTACAAGTAAGTAACCAGTTATCTGATAGAGACTTCTAGCTGCAGCTTCCTTACCTTAGAATTCCCTGGCGTCTGCTTTGAATCCGGAGCTTTTTCTGAGCAGTAGCCTGCGCGCACAACGTTGGGCGGCATCGTTCGGATCCTCGTGCGTCGACCAGCTCCGCGTGCATCGTCAGCGTCGTTTGAGCAGTCTATGATGTCACGGTTGTCTATATAGATGCCGTCTCGGCGCGTGTACGTCAGTTCTTTTCCTTTTTTTTGGAAAGAGCTACCCTGCTTCGACGGTTTGACAATGATTTTTTTGACTGTTTGAAGTCATATCTTCGAGAAAGACAGGATTCAAGCCGTGTGGTGTGTGTCATCGCACCATGTCGGTGACGGATCTGCACCAAGTTTGTCTTTGGTGCCTGGAGAAGGACCACGATTCCACCTCGTGCTCCGACTGTCGGGCCATGGCGCCGAAGGCCTTGAGGGAGAGATCCCTTAAGCTTCTTGCGGCCTGACATTCGTCTTCGGTCGGCGCGACTCTGTGGAGGTCACGGTCCCGCAGTAGGAGGAGGTCGCGGCACAGCTCCCGGAGCCCCAAGTCCTCTTCCTCGCATTCGAGGTCATCCAAAGTTAAGAGGCACAAGAAGAAGAGGTCCAAGCTCCACGTCTTCCCCCCCTTTCCGGGGACTGGATAGACCCCTGCTCAAATAAAAGAGTTTTACGAGGCCATGCGTCTCGTTTTTGAGCGGGTTGCACCCTCGGGTGGGTCTTCGAGCCCTGCGGGGTCAGCAGGGGCCCCTTCGGATTCGAAGCCGGTGGCTTCGGCCTCGGTGCCGTTGGGGACCCCGGGATCAGATACCGGATCCGGACCGGCGCAGGTCTCTCACAGTCGACTTCCTTCGGCGCCGGGTCCGACGTCGACGATTCCGGTGGCAGCCCCACCCTTATTCCGGATGAGCCGGAGCGACGTCGTACAACGTCGACTCCGACTTCGACTGAGCCAATTTGACCCAGATCATTGTCTGAGCATTATTTAGACCAGCCAGACGCAGGAGAGGAATGGGAGGGGTCTGCGTACCCTTTAGAATCTGGATTGCAACAGGACTGGTATGAGGATCTAGGGGAGGCCAGTGGACTGGACACGTCTCCAGATACTGGTATGCTCTCTCCTAATGTGGCTACGGAGGAGGGTACTTCTTTCGCTATGGTGGTGCGTAGGGCAGCTGAGGTCTTGGACCTAGATTTGCCTACGGTGCCAGTCAGGACGAACATCCTGACAGAAGTGCTTGAGCCGGGGGTGTCAACATCAGAGCCGTTGTTGCTCTTCAATGAGGCTCTTACAGACGTCCTTCTGGGTACGTGGTCAAAACCGAGCACAGGGGCTCCTGTGAATAGGACGGTCGGCCGCCGCCATAGACCTGCTCCCAGTGATCCTAGTTTCCTGACACAACACCCCACTCCTGAGAGCTTGGTTGTCCAAGCTTCTACTTCTTCCCGTGGTGCCTTCCCTTCCGCTCTCTCGGATGGGGAATCCAAGAGGCTGGATCAGCTTGGGAAGAAGATGTTTTCTTCCACCAGCCTGGCATTTGAGGCCCGTAAACACCTCTTGCCTATTGGGCCGTTATTCCCATACTTTATGGGATACGGTGGCACAGATGCTGCCCCAGGTCCCGAAGGGTGTACGGGACACTCTCACCCAGGCTGTCAAGGATGGGAGAGATGCAGCCAAGTTTACGATCCGGTGTGGTTTGGACACGACCGACTCGCTGGGCACAGCGATTTCATTGTCAGTGGCCCTACGTCGCCATGCTTGGCTACGTTCTATTGGTTTTTCAGGTATTGTCCTGTCCAGCTTGATGGACATGCCCTTTGATGGCTCTCGCCTTTTTGGCGAAAAGGCAGACTCCGTGCTTGAGAGGTTCAAGGATTCTCAGGCCACGGCCAGATCCTTGGGCCTTTTAGCGCCAGCATGACAGCAGTCTGCCTTTCGCCCCTTTCGAGGCTTCGGAAGGGGTGTGGTACCACGCCAGCCACAGTTCAGCCACCATCCTCAGGCTTCACAGCATCCCGAAAGAGGACGTGGTCGTGGTACCATCAGACCCAGTGGGTCTGGCCAGAGGTCAGCCGCCACACAGCCCCCTCCACTGCGCCCAAGCCCTCATAGTGTGGTTCTGCGGGATCATGTCTGTCCAGTTGGAGGGAGGATTCATTTTCATCTTCCTCACTGGCTTTCCATCACCACGGACAAGTGGGTCCTGCAGATCATACAGAAGGGCTACTCCCTTCCCTTCCAGTCTTTCCCCTCCTTCTATCCCTCCAACAAAGGAATGGCCGATGGAGGACCATCTAGCTTTGCTCCGCGAGGAAGTTACAGCTCTCTTGGCCAAGGGAGCCATAGAAAGAGTCCCGATAACAGAAGTGGGCAGTGGTTGTTATTCCCGCTACTTTCGGATTCCAAAAAAGAACAAAGGCCTTCGCCCTATCTTGGTTTTAAGGTACGTCAAACTCTTCCTCAAGAAGGAGAAATTCAAGATGCTCACTCTTGCTCAGGTTTTGTCTGCCCTAGACCAAGGAGACTGGATGGTAGCGTTGGATTTGCAGGTTGCATATTTCCATATTCCTATCCTGCCAGCCCACAGGCGTTACCTGCGGTTCAAGGTGGGCCACGAGCACTTTCAGTTTACCGTGCTTCCTTTTGGTCTCACCAGTGCCCCTCGGGTGTTCACAAAGGTGATGGCGGTGGTGGCAGCTCATTTGCGCAGGTCAGGGATTTCAGTCTTCCCCTACCTAGACGATTGGCTGTTGAAGGCTCCTACGCCCCAAGCTCTTGTCACCCACCTCCAGACGACGGCGGACCTCTTGCATTCGCTGGGGTTCACTATAAATGTGCGGAAGTCACACCTGACTCCCTCTCAGAAGCTTACTTTCATCGGAGCTGTTCGGGACACAGTGCAGTATCGGGCTTATCCTCCCGATCAGCGGGTCCAGGATATTCAGGTTATGATTCCGATGTTTCAGCCTCTATCCTGGATCTCTGTGAGACAGACTCTGAGGCTGCTGGGACTCATGGCTTCCTGCATCCTGTTGGTCAAGCATGCCAGATGGCGCATGAGGGCTCTGCAGTGGGACCTGAAGTTCCAATGGGCACAGCATCAGGGAAATCTTACCGACGAGGTTCAGATCTCGGAGGGGACTGCAAAAGATCTGCAGTTGTGGTTAGTGAACTGTGAGTGGGTCAAAGGCAGACCCCTCTCCCTTCCCCAACCAGATCTAACGGTAGTGACAGATGCGTCACTTCTGGGTTGGGGCGGCCATCTGGGGGAGGTGGAGATCAGAGGTCACTGGTCTCTGGCGGAATCCGGACTCCACATCAACTTGCTGGAGCTTCAGGCGATCCGGCTAGCATTAAAAGCATTTCTTCCTGTTGTGAAAGGGAAGGTGGTGCAGGTGTTCATGGACAACACTACCGCAATGTGGTACTGCAACAAGCAGGGCAGTGTAGGGTTATGGACCCTTTGTCAAGAGGCTTTACGACTCTGGACATGGCTGGAACAGCAGGGCATGACCCTGGTGGTTCAACACCTGGCAGGCTCTCTGAACGCCAGAGCAGACAAACTCAGCCGAAAATGCTTGGAGGATCATAAATGGTGTCTCCATCCGGAGGTGGCGCAAGGACTCTTTCAGCAGTGGGGAGAGCCTTGGTTAGATCTGTTCGCCTCCGCAGAGAACGCGCAATGTCAGCAGTTTTGCGTGTTGGAGTTTCCAAGGGGGCTATTGCTAAGTGATGCTTTTCGTCGTGAGTGGAGTTCAGGCCTCTTGTACGCCTTTCTGCCTATACCACTTCTGCCCAGAGTTCTCAAGAAAATCAAGAACGACCGCGCCCAAGTAATCCTAGTGGCTCCAGATTGGGCATGGAGAGTTTGGTATCCAGAGCTTCTCAAAATGAGTATCGGTCCTCCAATCAGGCTGCCTCTTCGGGAGGATCTTCTGTCGCAGCAGCAGGGGAAGGTTCTCCACCCGAACCTGTCAACTCTGCGCCTTCATGCGTGGAGATTGAGCGGCGACAGTTGATGGTTTATGACCTCCCTCCCGAGGTCTGTGATGTCATTCTGGCAGCCAGGCGTCCCTCTGCTAAGTTGATCTACGCCTGCCGTTGGAAACGTTTTGTTTCATATTGTTCAGAGAGGTCTATTGATCCTCTTTCTTCTTCTCTGTCTAACATTCATTTGTTTATTTTGTCTCTTGCCCAGCAGGGCTCCTCCTTGGGGACTCTCAAGGGCTATCTTGCATCCTTATCGGCTTTTCTTCAGTTGCCCGATCAACCATCTCTGTTTAAATCACCTATAGTACAGAGGATTTTGAAAGGGCTTGTGCATCTATTCCCGCCAGTGCCTTTCGTTATGCCCCAGTGGGATCTTAATTTGGTTCTTACCTTCCTTATGTGTGCTCCCTTCGAGCTCTTGCATAACTGTCCTCTTTGGCTGCTCACTATTAAGACAGCCTTTTTGGTGGCAATTACATCTGCCAGAAGAGTTAGTGAGCTACAGGCTTTGTCATCAAAACCGCCGTATCTCACAATCTTTCCTGAAAAAGTGGTTCTCAGTACTCCTGCCTCTTTCCGCCCCAAGGTGGGGACCCCTTTCCATCTGGGTCAAAATATCACCCTGCCCACCTTCTTTGCACCACCGCATCCCTCTAAGGAAGAGGAGCGTCTCCATCAGCTGGACCCAAAAAGAGCGTTATCGTTCTACCTTGACCGCACTAAAGAGTTCCGGGTGGACGACCAACTCTTTGTGGGGTATGTTGGTGCAAAGAAGGGTCGGGCAGTGCAGAAACGATCCATTTCATGCTGGTTCGTTCTCTGTATAAAGATATGCTATGCTTTGGCAAAGAAGCAGCCTCCAGAGGACTTGAGAGCTCATTCTACTAGGGGGAAAGCTGCTACCACTGCGTTAGCACATGGCGTACCGGTGGTGGACATCTGCCAGGCTGCAACGTGGGCTTCTTTGCACACGTTTGCAAAACACTACTGCCTGGATAGTCAGGTGAGAAGAGAGGGGCATTTTGCCCGGTCTGTTTTGCAAGACTTTCTGGTGTAAAAATCTCCTTCAGACCCACCCCATAGGTTGAGGCTTGGGTATCTATTCTAAAATAAGGAAGCTGCAGCTAGAAGTCTCTATCAGATGAACAAGTTACTTACCTTCGGTAACGAGGTATTTGGTAGAGACTCTATCTAGCTGCAGATTCCTTACACCCGCCCAAACCTCCCCGCTCTGCGGATATTTTTCTTATGTAGATATATTATTTATATATATATATATATATATATATATATATATATATATGTGTGTGTGTGTATTTATGTGTACATACGTATATTTTTGATCTTGGCATTTTTGCCTTCCTTAAAGGCATGAAAGAATTTTTGCTTCAAACAGTCAAAGAGGTGAAATCCATAATGGTTGGTTCTTCCATGACTGCGCTTCTGGCGTGGGAAGTTGTGGAAAAGAACTGACGTACGCGCGCCGAGACGGCGTCTATATAGACAACCGTGACGCCATAGACTGCTCCTACGACGCTGACGACGCATGTGGAGCTGGTCAACGGCGCACACGCAGAGTACTGCTCAGAAAAAACTCCAGATTCGAAGCTGACGCCAGGGAATTCCAAGGTAAGGAATCTGCAGCTAGATAGAGTCTCTACCAGATACCTCGTTACCCAAGGTAAGTAACTTGTTCTTCTTTGACATCTGTCACAATCTCCTCACATTTTGAAGAGACATTGTCTCTGGTGGTGTCTCTTGCACGCCTAAATTGCACTGATGAGTGGAAAAGTCAGCCTTAGATGTGATAAGTTACCTCATCTTAAATTCCTGGCCTGACACCCCTTATTACACAACACGGTTGCATGAGTGCAAAGAGACATGGATTGACAGGCACTAGACAGTGAAGTGTCCCACTATGCTTTCTGGCACATGCGTAATAGAATTGATTCTGGTGAAAATCAGACCTCATCAAAGAGTTTGGTTTGTGTGGAAAGGAATGGAAGTAAGAGATTAGAAAAACAAGCTGGCACATCACCAGTAAATATATCCAAGTTGTTTAGTGTAAATAAAATCTACAAGTTTGTCCACTACAAAACATTATGGTGTATATTTTAAAGCAGCTTAGCTATTCAATGTAAGCGTAAGACTAATATTGTTCATTTTTCAGTACCAGGAATGTCATTTCAGTTTAACAGACAACCGATTTGACTAAGAATTGTGTGAACTCCTTACATGAATTTACGTGAATAAAGCAAATGCAATGGGACAATTGGTAAACTGTCAATAGGCATGTAAGTAAAGAG
Source organism: Pleurodeles waltl (assembly GCF_031143425.1). Taxonomy (NCBI): domain Eukaryota; kingdom Metazoa; phylum Chordata; class Amphibia; order Caudata; family Salamandridae; genus Pleurodeles; species Pleurodeles waltl. Next base: position 715,194,834 of record NC_090446.1, read on the forward strand.
GTAATATTGTCAGAATATGCAACCAGGTTGCGTAAATTATGTGGCAAGAAAATGATGCGACCGGGTACATTTGGTGATATTACTTTACAAATGTTCTTTTTTCACGTGTCAGTACGGTCTGGGTAAATGATTTGCATCATTAGTACCAAATTAGCACCCAAATGCATTAAAAAGCAACTGTAAGATGGCCAGTCAACCTTTGCACAAGCCCTTCCACTGCATGACAGCAAGGGGCACCACTATTTTAGTAATTCTTTATCTGTTTGAGCTAAAAAGAATTAAAAAAGAACCTACAGATTGTGCAGCAGGTGACGGATTATGTGGCAAATGTGGCGTGTCTTTACTTATGTAGAAAATTCTGTTGCTGTAGAAACACATAATTCCAGTGGACCTGCATTGAGGTTGAAGCTGCATTGTTGCACAGCTGCACCAAAATGTTCCTTCCTTTGAATACTTGCCACTTACAAATATCAGCATACTATTGCTTGGGCCTTGATATTCAGCCGGCTCCCAGTGGCCCTTATGTTTGTGCAAAAAACGAATTGCAAAACAAGACAGACTATGTATAGTATTTTATAGAAAACAGTTAAATAAGACTTAGGCTGTCATTACAACCCTGGCGGTCTAAAGACCACCAGAGCCACGGTGGCAGTCTAACTGCCGCCAAAGTTGTGGGCCGACCTCTTGGCGGTGGTCAGACCGCCATATTTTGACTGTGGCAGTTGGGCCACGATCGGACCGCCAATTTCCCTGCATGTAGCGTTGCCCTGGGGATTATGACCCCCCTCTCTGCTAGCTTTTACATGGCGGTTGCACCTCCATGTAAAAGCTGACAGAGATGAGGTGCAGGGGGCCACATGGGGGTCCCTGCTCTGCCCATACACTTGGCATGGTCAGCCCGTCACACTTTTCACTGTCTGCTGTTGCACCCTCCGCACCACAACATTGTTGACGGCTCAATTATGAGCCGGCGTCAATGTTGTGGGATGTTTTCAGCTGGGCAATGGGAGAAAACACAGTTTCCTACTGCTGACCCAGTGGGGAACTCGTAATGGGGCCTGTGGGAAGGCGGCAGCCTGACTGCTGGAGTTTAGCAGGCAGCCTTTTCCGCCCGCCAAACTCGTAATGACCCCCTTAGCGTCTTATATATAAAATATATTGTATACTGTGAAGGTTAAAGAAACAGAATGTAATATGTTCAGCTAAAAAAAATTTGCTATATTTATTTTAGATCCTTCTTCAAAACATCTACCAGGTGAACATACTGAGAGGTAAGGTACGGTGGACTGCAGTAAATTACTGTTCTTAAGCACAATCACTTGAAAAAGCATTTATGTTGTGATTTAGGCAATGCAAACATAAGTAACATTCTGTTTCCATTTATTATTTTTACATTTTGTGTAGTGCAAATCAGGCCAGCCGAGCGTTGGAGAGCTTTACCTAGCAGCGACGTGGCATTGCGAGTCATACATGCAAGAAGCATGTTTAGGCAAATAATTTACAGTATAAAAAGATTAGGATGGTAAAATCTTTAAAAGCATACCACTGAGAAAATTACAGATCCAGCTCAAAGGCAAATTATTTATATTTAGTATAAATTAAAATGCTTTGAATAAGAGGAACAAGAGCCAACACTAATTGTATATTGTCATATGTTTTTGTTGTAAGAAATGTGTGTGCAGTGCCCAAAAACTTTTTTTATATGAGGTAATTGCTCACTTTTGTATTTGTTTTTCTGTGTGCGATAAATGTTATTCAATTACAGTTGTTCTGGATAAAATGTATTAATGCTAGGGAGAGGTAATTGGTTTTGCCTTCTCAATGCAAATATTTTTTTTCAAGTTAATTACAGTGTTGGCTCTTGTTTCTTTTGTGTAGTTTGATTGCCCTAGCTCGCTGTTTTATAGGCCATACCCCTCTTCTATTACGTTTGAATAAGAGGAAGCCAGGTGGCAACATGTACATCACTTGACCGTTACTTGCATTATTCCATTTCATACGTTGCTTGGAATTAGTTTGCATTCCATAAATTTAACAAGTATGATAGATCTATTTCTAGAACTATTCTAAAATGAAGCACATTTCTTTTAGTAGTATTTAGAATGTGATTAATGCCTAGAAAGGTCAAAAGAGCAATGTAACTAAGTTAGTAAGACTTAATATGACGCTGTATCGGTAGGCTTTTCAGTAGAGTAGGATAATGTAGCCCTTTAGACAGTGTAGGAGGGAGTCCCAAATCTGGCACACCTCCTGTGAAGGTTGGGTAGCCTTTCAAGGTGTCTCATAAGAAGGGATACCTGCATTTGAAGCTATCAATTTCCCCCAGACATTGTAACATAATGAGAATGGGGTAATAGGAACAAATATTTACCTTCCTGTAACCTGTCTTGCCCCCATGTGAAGGACTGCTTTGATGGGTTTGAATTTCATATGAACCTATCAGGAGAGAATGGCATGGCAATTGCCTAGTCTTGTGAGTAAGAGTGATTGCTCTGTAGGTTCGGTATCCGATTATGGTATGAAGAATTTAATCTCTCCTAGAAATCTCAAATGTGGGTGTGCATTTCTAGATGGATTATTAATGTCTACTTGAAACTTTTCTGTTATCAAGGACACACATCAGGATTTGTCATGCTCTGTAATTTCAGTCATTGATGTTAAAGGGGTTAAGGCTGAAGTTGAGATCAGCAAAACTACGTTAGGTTGACTTTTTGATGATGTGTAATCATTGATTGTAAGGTCCTGATTGTCTAAATTGAATTAGATTCTTTTTTCTAGAGGAAATCTTTTGTTACAGCTGATCAGCAGAATAAAGAAAAGGAACATCTGGCATGTTGAAGTGATAATAAAGGTTTCATATAAAGTTTAAAAAAGGTAGCTGTAAGGATTTAGCATTGAGATCTATGTCATCTAATCTTTGAAGATATTTATGAATATTGTATATCTCTGCCTTCTTGTGTAATCCTGGAGCACATTTTATTAGAGAAAATGTTCGCTTTTGGGGACAAAAACTTTTTAAACTATCTTAATTGTGTCACAGTTGGACTAAAAAGCATATTTTAATTTAAACTATTTTTCCATTATTTTTACAGACCAAATTTGTGCCCGTCACTAACAGCAATGTAAACAATATCTTAAAGTACTCTTAATGTGTGCCTTGGAGTACGCCTTTGGTCATTTCAGTTCCAACTCCTGATTCAATTGCTTTCTTTCCTTGTGTTTGTCCCTCCCCTAAAGCTTTTAGTTTTCAGCCTGCTTTCTGATTGCTTGAGTGTATCTTTCCATGACTAACATTAGTGCATTATTATTCTTGTTGCTTTTCCTATGCCATTTACACTAGGAGTGTTCATTGTGCTTGTTCCTCTCTCTTTTCCAGCCACCCAGTCATTCTTGGTTCCCTGACCTCCTGTTCCTTGTTCCACTCTGACACCAATCATTGCTGGACGTCAGTATCTCTCACTCAACTCCCTTGTCTCTATTTACCTCACCAGTCATTCTTTGTTCATGCACTGCCTCCTCGTACTGTGTGCATATTACTCTCTACGCTGATGCTTCTACCGTTGCACCAGCCATTCAGCTTAAATTGGTATTTCTTATACTTAGAGGCTTGTGACTCAAATTTACAAGAACTGGCAAAGCTGGTAATGGCCTTCAGATGAAATAATTGTGCTCTCTCCTTACACGAACATAACAATCAAGAAAGAAATAGATTATTTGATACAAGACAAGCAAGATCATAGACTGAATTCTGGACAATTTATAAAATACTGAAGTTCTCATTTACAACTCTCAGTGCATAGTGAGAATAATGAAAAACTATGTTAACACAAAAATGTGAAATGTGGATTCTAAGCACAGCTAGAACTTTAAAACTTTGTCATGTTAAAATGGACAGAGACAGAACTATCTATTGTGGTTTATCTTGATGCTGAAAGGCATTCAACTTTGTTGAATGGCCGTTTTTCAAAACAATGTTAAAGAAAATTGGCTTTGGTCCCTAGTTCTGAAGCTAGGTGGAGCTCCTTAGGTCTGTTGGCTAACACGGAGCTTAATGGGACCCTATTGAAACCATTCTTTATAGGAAAAGGTAATAGACAGGGATGCTCTCATCTCCAGTTTTATTCAGTTTAGTTCTTAAACTATTAGCACACTGGAAATGGGGAGACCCTTTACTAAGAGGCGTAAGGTAGCACAATGACTGGGAGGGCAGGCAGAACTTCTGTGTATGACGACGATTTACACCTGTATTTGGCAGGCTCTTAGTTCTCTCTGAACAGAATAGGGCACATCCTTTGAGTGTTTGGACAGTATTTTGCTTTCAGAATTAACTGGTCGAATTGGATTGTGTCCTCTCACTGAATGAAGACCTCCAACAAAATGCTGGCCCTCCCTGCATGGTCACTGCAAACGTTTGTCTTCACTACCTTCCTTTGCTGAACCCTTTTTTGTTGGCTTTGAATACTCTGGCCCTCATTATGTCCCTGGTGGTCAAATGTGACGATATTACTGCCAACAGGCTGGAGGTACATACCGCCATATTATGAGTTTGGCGGTTCAGCTCAAACAACCTGCCACTTCTCCTCTCATACTGCCATGGCAGTATGAGCCGCCGGGCTGGAGATGTCAATCCCCGACATGGCGGCCCACAGAGTACCGCTAGCGGCATTATGAGCCAGCCTACCACCATGGTTTCCCTGGCGTTAGCAACGCCACAAAAACCATGGCGGTAGGCCCTACCAGTGACAGGGAATTCCTTCCCTGTCACCAGTAGGCGGCTCCCCCATCCCCCACCAACACTTACCATTCACCCCCACTCCCTCCATCCAAACCCCCCCCCCGATTCATGCACCTCCCCACCCCCTCTGATACACACATTCACGACCCCCATAAACATGCACGCACACCACCCCCATCCCCACTACAGTCACAGCATCTCTCACCCCCCTCCCTGCATACACGCACACATACTCCCACTCGCACCACGCATACACCCATTCACATACACTAACATACACACATTCACTGGCATACACACATTCACATACGCATTTGTCCAGACATACTCACACACGTTCTTACACACAGACGCCCTGACAATCAGACATGCACTCATTTCACCATACTTACACGCATCCACTCACATGCATACGACCAAGCATACAACACAACATACACGGACGCATTCACACAGGCACTCACACACTCGGACACACACATCACCACCCATTCTCCCACTACCCTCCCCTGTCGGATGCCCGACTTACCTTGTCCGGCGAGGAGGTTGTCTGACAGGGAACAGGAAGGAGCACTGCTACCGCCAGCAGCGCCCTGCCAGTAGGACACCGCCAGGCCGTATTTCTGCTCAAAATACAGCTGGCGGCGTTCTACTGGCGGGGCGGTGCTAGTGTTAGCAGTGCCAGGTCTCCACCATCCCCCAGTTTGAACATTGCTGGATTTCCACCCTTATTGTGGCGGACGTCAGGCAGTGCTCATAATCTGGCGGACAGATGGTTGCCGCCATGGTGGTATGTTGGAGGCCATCATCCGCCAAAGTTATAATTAGGACCTCTGTATTTTACCATGGCTAACCAGTGCTAAAGTGCTTGTGCTCTCTCCTGCCATGGTAACATTTGGCTACACCTAATTGACACATTTATTTTACTTGTAAGTCCCTAATAAAATGGTACTACATGTATACAGGACCTGTTATTTAAATGCTACAAGTGGGCATGCAGCAGTCATTGTGCCCCCCACTAAAGTCGCCTTTTAAGACAGGCCTGCATCTTCATACCATAGTACGGTTTTAAACTGCCATTTCAACCTGGCAAAATAAACCTTTTGCCAGGCATAAGCGTTTTAATACATACAAGTTACCAAGGGTAGGTCTTAAGGGACTTATGGCAGGGTGCGTTGTATTTAAATAGTAGGGCATGTGGTTGTAAGTTACATCCTGTATAGCGTTTAAACTCAGATTAAATGTAATTTAACATCCTCTTTAGTGATAAAACCGGATTTTAAGTTACAGTTCTGAAAATGCAGTTTTGAGAAAGCTGTCAATTCCTTGCCCTAATTATTTGTGCTTTCTGCCTGTATCCTGGATCACAGCCGTGAATGGCTCTGCTGTTAGGATTTGTGTATTTCTCCCAGACAGTGACCTAAAAGGATGGAGATGTGTGTAGTATGGGCTATTTTCACAGGATGGCTGTGGGTGGAGCTGTGCTTTGCCCCACTTACACTTCAAAGTGCTTACCTGCAGCACACACAAACAAATATGACAAGTCTTTTTTCACCTCAGACGTCTTGGTGCCCTAACAGTGCAAGTGAAGACATTTCCAGAACCAGACGTAAGGGTAGTATATGGGATCCCACTACTTCAAAGGTTGGCACCAGGTATAAATATTGGCTGCCTTAACCTGTGGATAGCACAGAAGGACTTCCTTGTTCCCCAGAGGGCTGCCTTTCTGCTACCAGAGGACTGCTCTGCTGCTTAAGGACTGCTTTGATCACAGACATCTTGCTGACCTCTTGTGTAAGCTTCAGGGACCCAAGAAGTTCAAGAGGCCTCCCTGCAACTGGCCAGCTGACCAACTGTACTAGATCTGCCTGAACCTGCAGCTGGACCTATCTGATAGAGAGTTCTAGTTGCAGATTCCTTACCTTACAATTCCCCCCAGGCGTCAATCTGTATCCGGAGATTTTTCTCAAGCAGTACCCCTGCATGCTGTCAGGTGGTGTCTGTTGGCTCCGGATCCACTATCAGCTTCATGCGTGCTGGCTATGATGTTGCAGGACCTATTTAGGCGCCACCCCGGCATGCTGACGTCAGCAAGTGCAGATCCAAAGAAGACCTAGCCCTCAATCACTTTTTTACTGGTCTTTTTTTTACTTTTTGTTTAAGATTTTTGAGTGTCCACACTCCTGGTGCATCGAGGATGTTGTCATGCAAGACCTGGTTCAATCCCCTTTGAACCTGTCATCGGGCGATGTCTGTGACGGAGCCACATCTCATGGGCTTGTGTTGTCTGGGGCACAAATATGACCCTAAGTTGTGTTCCAAGTGCCAAACTATGAATCCGAAAGCTTTGAGGGAGCTGTCCCTAAAGCTCGGCACTCGGCTCAGCTTTGCTCCCGATCTTGCTCAAGAGGAAGGTCCCTAGAACGGTCGTGGAGCCCCCATTTTTCACCGCCCCACTCCAAGTCCTCGGGGTGGGGGGTCGGGAAAGTCGAAGCAGGAAAAGAAGTTGAAGAACAGATGTTCTTCGACTTCATCTCTGTCCGTTGACTGATAAGGAAAAGGAGCGTTGTCGTTCCAGTCCTCTGTACTCGGAGCCTGCGTCTGGGTCGACTCTGCGCCTCCTCGAGTTTCTGGGCACCCTTGCGCAACTCTGTGAGTTTTATGAGGCCATGCACCTCAAATTTGGGCAGTCTCACTCTGTTGGAGCGCCTTCGGGCAGCTCAGAGTCATTGAGGGCCCCCTCGGGTTCCACACCTGCAGCTTTGCCTCAGCTCTGAGGGTCAGCCATGGGTCCCTGGACCAGCTAGAATTTTCCATAGACTGGTGGACGGAGCTGGGTGAGCCCAGTCGTCTGGATTCTTCCCCTGACACTGGCATGCTTTCTCCCCTACTGTGGCTATGGAGGAGGGAGTGTCCTTCTCAATGGTGGTGCAGAGAGCAGCCGAGGTCCTCGGCCTAGAGCTGCCTTCAGTGGCAGTCAGGGCTAACCTCCTGACAGAGGTGCTTCAGCCTGGGGCTTCTACTCTTGAACCCCTTTTGCCCTTCAATGAAGCCCTCACTGATGTCCTGCTTTAGACCTGGTCCAAACCCATTACAGGGGCTCCTGTGAACAGGGCAATTGCCAGTCTCAATAGACCTGCTCCAAATGTCCCAGTGTTTCAAATGGAGCACCCAACCCCTGAGAGTTTGGCTAGCCAAGCCTCCACATCCCCTGGAGCATTCCCTTCCGCACCCCCAGATAGGGAATGCAAGAGGCTGAATCCGCTTGGGAAGAAGATGTTTTCTTCTCCAGCCTGGCATCAGTGAACACTGCTTGCCTTTTGGGCCGTTACACCCGTAGTTTATGGGACACAGTTGCACAGGTGCTGCCACAGGTCCCGGAGGAGACCCGGGCCATTCTTTCCCAAGCTGTTGCTGATGGGAGAGACACAGCGTGGTTCACAATACGACGTGGGCTGCGTACAACCAACTCACTAGGCAGATCAGTTGCATCAACAGTTGTCTTGAGACGCTAAACCTCATTGAGGACATCTGGCTTTTCAGGGGATGTCCAATCAACCCTTATAGACATGCCCTTTTGTAGGAAAGCACTCTTTTTGACATGGTTAGCCCCCACTTTCTGCCTGGTTTCTAATGTGACTTTGATTGCTGGTACTGAGTCCCTCCTAACCAGGTCCTCAGTACCAGATCTCTTTCCCCAAAACTGCACAGTTGTTTTGCACAATTGACAAACTCTTTAGCTACCACTGTAAGTCCCTAGTAAAAGGGCTGAAGCACCAGTTGTGCCCCACACAGTGCTGCCATTGCAGACTGCGAGTGTTGGTGCAGGCTAAATTTAAAACATGACCTGGCACACACCCCTCTGTGCCACATCCCCTATCACTTTATGTGCCAGGTGCAAGTCACCCCTAAAGCAAGTTGCATCAAGACACATGTGAAGGCATATATGCATGAGCAGATATGCCCAGGCTATGTCTCTGTTAATTCTGAGACATAGTAAGTGCACAGGGAAGCCATTTTAAATGCATGTGCTGGACACTGGTCATTACAAGTTGAGGTCCCCAGCTATATATTGGCCTCTCTAAATTCTGGGATGTTTGGTATCATATATCTCAGAATATTAAACCTTCACTGACCCCAGTGATGGATTTATTAAAAAAACATAACCCAGAGGGCACCTTAGAGGTGCTCCCTGGGAACCTACCAACTACTGGTGTGTTGACTAACCAGGTGAGCCACCACAGATGCGTTTATGGCCCCTCAAGGTGCGAGCCAGTGCTCTTGAGGGCCTGGGTCAAAGGCTTGCACTGGGCAGAGGTGTGACCTCTTCTCCCAGGCAGGATGGACATTCCATGGCAGGAAGCTTCAAAGGCTTTGCTGCCTTTGTAATGCGACCTGGGTCTCTCCAAATGGCGGAGACGACCAACCCCCGTGCCCTGGCCCCCCTTTTGGTGTCAACACAGGTGGGACAATTTGTTAAATTATGAGGAGTGCCCACGTCATGCCAGTTCTATGCCTAAGGTGGACTAGCTGAATTGGACCCTGCTTTTCAAATTCCTCCATCTTGAATGGAAGGAATTAGGCCACAAGGGTTAGGGGTATGCCCACTTCTCAGTTGAAGTGGTCATGAAGTTGTAGTCAACCTAAAGGGGGTCAGCTCATTGGCTGCCACCTGGTACTCCCTGTAATTCCCCTAAATCCAGTATTTAGGTGGCACTCCTGAACCCCAGAACTCATATTTTGACAACCAAAGAAGACCCAGACAAATAAGAGTTGCATCTGCAGATGAAAAGAAGCAGCAGCTGACCACGAAGGGCTGTCTGCTGAGCTCAAAAGACCCTGCACAAGAAGCCAGTTCATCCAGCCTTCAATAAAGACTCAAGTGTCCCAGGGGCAGAGGATCTGCTCAGCAAGAAGAAAACTCTAAGGAAAAGACTGCAGCTGCTGGATCTCAGAAACCAGACACCAGAAGTGGCCACTGCATCCGACATCCATGACCTGCGGTGAAGCCAACCAACGGTCCCAATGCAGGTCCCCTGCTGCCCAGAGACCGAGCCCAGTGTGGTGTCCCCTATCTTGGACTCTCCCGTCACTGCACTCAAGCCCCCTTTCCCATGTGCTTGTGGTGAGAGAAAATCCAACACATCCAGCAACCACTGCACTTGTGACCCCAGCTGAGGTGGGTCACTGGTGCCAGTGACATCCCCAGGCACCTAAGATCTTGATTCCACCCTGGGTCCACCCCTGCCAGGCTTCCCGACGATGCCTGCAGCCTCAACACACAGGACCCCCTGTCTGCGATTGCTCCCGGAAGTGAAAACCCAACGCCTAAAGACACCCCAGCATCCGTTGCCCCTGGGCACAGGAGAAGAGGACCAAAGGTGCACCCATGTCCTCGTGCACCCAAGTCTACTACTTACCTGCTTGTTGTCCCTGACTGGCTTCCTAGCCAGAGCCTGAAGCCGGTTTGTCACGAGGTCCAACTCCCATAAAGAACTATTAGGCACCCGACGCCTTACTGCATCTTTGTACCCGGCCACCCCACTGCCGCCTGGGGTGACCTTTTGGTGTGTTTCTGATCAGTTCACAGTACTTACCTTTGTTCTATGAGATTGGCTTCGTAAGTCTTTGTTAACCCTAGATTTGCTGAATACAGCAAATACAGGGTTTGTATTTGCAGTATTTGTTTTTCCTCCATAGGATAACATTGAGAGAACTGTGAAAATTGCACTGTTGATTTTTTTTTTTTTACTGCAAAGTATTTATGCTTAAAATCTACTTCCCTGATTACAAAGTTCTTGGGTTTGAAACATGTAAAAATAATTATTTTTCTAAATTGGTCTCTGATTCATTTATTTATTCATTGAGTGTTTGTCTCATTTATTGCCTCTGTGAGTACAACAAATGCTTAGCACTACCCTCTGATGAGCCTAACTGCTCGTCCTCACTACCACAAATAGAGTATTAGTCCTATCTACTTTTGCCTCTGCAATATCAATTGGGGCCAACCGGACTCACTGCACAGTGTGCTTCATTTTAGTGCACTATATAGACAGCCAGCTTCCTACACCTTTCTTTCGAGACAAAGCAGACTCTGTGCTCGAGCGCTTTAAGTAGGCCCGGGCAGCAGCCATGTCCCTAAGTCTCACAACTGCTCCTTACCCCCCTCGGTCTGCTTTTCTCCCCTTTTGTGGCTACAGAGGGCGTGCCCAACCACATACATTCCCCTCTAGCAACTGTGCTGCGGATGCTTCCCAGCTTCTGTGCGGCTGGGCTAAACGGCTATCCGATGTCCTCGTTGATCAGGGAGCCCGAGGTTTAGCCAGTCCACCGATTTCACCCCCCCCCCTCCCCCCAAACATCAGGGAAATCTCTCTGACATGGTTCAGATGTCAGAGGAAACTGTGCAAGATCTGCAGTGGTGGCTTTTAAACTGCGATTGGGTCAAAGGCAGATCCCTGTCCCTTCCCCACCCAGATCTAACAGTAGTGACAGATGCGTCGCTCCTGGGATGGGGCGGCCACATGGGAGAGTCGAAGATCAGAGGTGTCTGGTCTCTGGCGGAGCCCAGGCTCTATATCAATCTTTTGGAGCTCAGGCTGGCATTGAAAGCATTCCTTCCCTCCCTCAAAGGGAAAGTATTGCAGGTGTTCATGGACAATACCACTGCCATTTGGTACTGCAACAAGCAGATCTGCGCCTCTGGACATGGCTAGAACATCAGGGCATTTCCCTGGTGGTTGAACACCTGGCGCTCTCTTTGAATGCCACAGCGGACGAACTCCTCCGATAATGCCTGGTCAATCACGAATGGCGTCTCCATCCGGTGGTGGTGGAAGGACTCATTCAGCAGTGGGGAGAGCCTTGGTTAGATCTGTTCGCCTCCACAGAGAACACGCAGTGTCTCCAGTTTTACGCGTTGATGTTTCCACGATGGCACTCGCTCAGTGATGCTTCTCGTCTCGAGTGGAGCTCAGGCCTAGTGTACGCATTTCCATCCATACTACCTCTGCCCATAGTACTCAAGAAGATCAAGAACGACCGGGCCCGTAATACTTGTGGCTCCGGACTGGGCATAAAGAGCCTGGTTTCCGAAGCTGTTGAATGTGGTCAGCGATCCACTTATCAGACTCCCCCATCAGGAGGATCTTCCGTCACAGCAGCAGGGGAGGGTTCTCCACCCGTACCTGTCCATTCCCCACCTTCTTGCGTGGCGAATGAGCAGTGGCAGGTCACAGCTTTTGACCTACTGCCCGAAGTCTGTAACGTTATGTTCGATGGCATCTGTTGCTGCAGATACACATGTTGTGCACAGTCCGCCATCTGGTGTTGGGTCGGAGTGTTACAAGTTGTTTTTCTTCGAAGAAGTCTTTCGAGTCACGAGACCGAGGGACTCCTCCTCTTTGCTTCCATTGCGCATGGGCGTCGGCTCCATCTTAGATTGTTTTTTTTCCGCCCTCGGGTTCGGACGTGTTCCTTTTCGCTCCGGGTTTCGGGACGGAAAGATAGTCAAAACTTCGAAAAATTACGTCGGTATTGTTTCGCTCGGGATCGGGATAGTTGGAATCGACACCGAATCGTGAAGAGCTCCGGTAGCCCTTCGGGGTAATTTCGATCCCCCGTCGGGCCTGGTCGGCCCGACCGCGTGTAACATCGACACCGATGGAACGGACCCCGTTCCGATTCTGTCCTAAATGCCACAATAAATATCCATATACGGACCAACATTTGGTCTGTAACTTGTGCCTGTCACCCGAGCACAAAGAAGAAACTTGTGAGGCCTGTCGTGCGTTCCGGTCCCGAAAAACTCTCCGTGACCGTCGAGCCAGAAGACTACAGATGGCATCCACGCCGACAGAACACCGAGAGTTCGAGGAACAAGGAGAAGAGGAGGAAGCCTTCTCCGTCCATGACTCGGACTCGGATGAATTCGACGTCGACGAAACTGTGAGTAGGACGTCGAAAAGCACACAGCACAAGAAAACAGACAAGGGCCAGGGGACGCCACTGCCAACCGGCCATGGCTCAACCCATAAAGGTGACCGTCCGTCGGCACCGAAAAAGGCCGAACTGGTGCCCAGATCGTCCGACTCGGGTCGAGACACAGGCACGCAACATTCTCGGGACCGAGAAAGTGTTGCCGAAAAAGATCGACGCCGAGAAGGCGGAGCCGACGCTGCTCGACGCAGAGACAGCGGCACCGAGGATGATCGACGCCGAGAAGGCTCGACTCCGAAAAAGAAGAGATTTGCCTCGGAGCCGAAAACAAAAAAGGACACAGTTTCGGTGCCAAAACAATCACCAACCGAAACCACTACCGGCTCATATTCAGAGGAACATTCATTGTCCTCTCAAATGCGTAAGCACAGGTTTGAGGAGGAGCTACAGACTACCGATGTGGACCATACACAAAAGAGGATCTTCATCCAGAGTGGCACGGGGAAGATTAGCACTCTTCCACCAATCAAGAGGAAAAGGAGAATAGAGTTCCAAACTGAACTACTAACACCACAAGCAAAGGTGGCAAAGAAAGCAACTCCGCCACCCTCTCCTCCACCTGTAACTCAAATTTCACCGGCACAAACTCCGTCACATTCACCGGCTCACACCACCATGAGCCAAGATGACCAAGATGCTTGGGACCTATACGACGCACCAGTGTCAGACAATAGCCCAGAGTCATACCCTACCAAGCCATCACCACCCGAGGACAGCACAGCATATGCGCAGGTGGTAGCTAGGGCAGCAGAATTCCACAACGTGTCGTTACACACAGAACCTGTCGAGGATGACTTCCTTTTTAACACTCTCTCCTCCACCCATAGCAACTACCAAAGCCTGCCTATGCTTCCGGGAATGCTAAGGCACGCGAAGCAAATCTTCAAAGACCCCGTCAAGAGTAGAGCAATCACTCCAAGGGTAGAGAAGAAATATAAAGCACCTCCCACAGACCCTGCTTTTATCACCTCTCAACTGCCACCAGACTCAGTCGTGGTAGGAGCAGCTCGCAAAAGAGCCAATTCACACACATCGGGCGATGCACCACCCCCGGATAAGGAAAGCCGAAAATTCGACGCAGCTGGGAAAAGAGTCGCTGTACAAGCTGCCAGCCAGTGGCGCATCGCCAACTCTCAGGCGCTCCTAGCGCGCTATGACAGAGCCCATTGGGATGAGATGCAGCATCTCATCGAGCATCTCCCCAAGGAATTTCAGAAGCGGGCAAAACAAGTGGTTGAGGAGGGACAAAACATCTCCAATAACCAAATACGCTCCTCTATGGATGCAGCGGACACAGCTGCAAGAACAATAAACACTGCAGTTACCATCAGAAGGCACGCATGGTTGCGCACATCTGGCTTTAAGCCAGAAATACAGCAAGCAGTACTCAATATGCCGTTCAACGAACAACAACTGTTCGGACCAGAGGTTGACACGGCGATTGAGAAGCTGAAAAAGGACACTGACACAGCCAAAGCCATGGGCGCGCTCTACTCCCCGCAGAGCAGAGGCACTTTCGGCACCTTCCGTAAAACAACATTCAGAGGAGGGTTTCGGGGTCAAGCCACACAAGCCAGCACCTCACAATCAACACCGTCTACCTACCAGGGACAGTACCAAAGGGGAGGTTTTCGGGGCCAGTACAGAGGAGGACAATTCCCGAGAAACCGGAGGAAATTTCAAAGCCCCAAAACACCAACAACCAAACAGTGACTTACAGGTCACTCAACCCCTCCACATAACACCAGTGGGGGGAAGACTAAGTCAGTTTTATCAATCATGGGTGAATATAACAACAGACACTTGGGTCTTAGCAATTATCCAACATGGTTATTGCATAGAATTTCTACAGATCCCTCCAAATATCCCAGCCAAAACACAAAAAATTTCAAAACAGCATTTAGACCTCCTAGAAATAGAAGTTCAAGCACTACTGCAAAAAGAAGCGATAGAACTGGTACCATGTACAGAAATAAACACAGGAGTCTATTCACTGTATTTTCTAATACCCAAAAAGGACAAAACACTGAGGCCAATCTTAGATCTCAGAATACTAAACACCTACATCAAATCAGACCACTTTCACATGGTCACACTACAAGAAGTGTTACCACTGCTAAAGCAACAAGATTACATGACAACCTTAGATCTCAAAGACGTGTATTTCCACATACCGATACATCCTTCGCACAGGAAATACCTAAGGTTTGTATTCAAGGGAATACACTATCAATTCAAAGTCTTACCGTTCGGTATAACAACCGCACCAAGGGTGTTTACCAAATGCCTAGCAGTAGTAGCTGCACACATCAGAAGACAGCAAATACACGTATTCCCGTATCTAGACGATTGGCTAATCAAGACCAACTCGCTAACAAAATGTTCACAACACACAGAGTATGTCTTACAAACCCTCTACAAACTCGGGTTCTCCCTCAACTACACAAAATCAAACATTGTGCCGTGCAAAATACAGCACTACTTAGGAGCGGTAATCAACACAACAAAAGGATTAGCCACTCCGAGTCCACAGAGGGTTCAAAATTTTCACAAGGTCATACAGGCCATATTATCCAACACTAAAAATACAGGCAAAAGTAGTTTTAAAACTCCTAGGCATGATGTCCTCATGCATAGCCATTGTCCCAAACGCAAGACTGCACATGAGGCCCTTACAACAGTGCCTAGCATCACAATGGTCACATGCACAGGGTCACCTTCTAGATCTGGTGTTGATAGACCGCCAAACATACATCTCGCTTCTATGGTGGAACAGTACAAATTTAAACAAAGGGCGGCCGTTCCAAGACCCAGTGCTACAATACGTAATAACAACAGATGCTTCCATGACAGGGTGGGGAGCACACCTCGATCACCACAGCATCCAAGGACAATGGGACGTACATCAAACAAAACTGCATATAAATCACCTCGAATTACTAGCAGTATTCCTGGCGCTAAAAGCATTTCAACCCATCATAGCCCACAAATACGTTCTTGTCAAAACAGACAACATGACAACAATGTATTACCTAAACAAGCAAGGGGGCACTCACTCGACACAGCTATGTCTCCTAGCACAAAAGATTTGGCAATGGGCAATTCACAACCACATTCGCCTAATTGCTCAGTTTATTCCAGGGATCCAAAATCAACTAGCAGACAATCTCTCTCGAGATCACCAACAAGTCCACGAATGGGAGATTCACTCCCAAATCCTAAACACTTACTTCAAAATTTGGGGTACACCGCAAATAGACCTATTTGCCACAAAGGAGAACGCAAAATGCCGAAACTTCGCATCCAGGTACCCACACAGACAGTCCCAAGGCAATGCCCTATGGATGAACTGATCAGGGAAATTTGCATACGCTTTTCCCCCTCTCCCTCTCCTTCCATATCTAGTAAACAAATTGAGTCAAAACAAACTCAAACTCATATTAATAGCACCAACATGGGCAAGACAACCTTGGTACACAACACTACTAGACCTGTCAGTAGTACCACACGTCAAGTTACCCAACAGGCCAGATCTGTTAACACAACACAAACAGCAGATCAGGCATCCAAACCCAGCATCGCTCAATCTAGCAATCTGGCTCCTGAAATCCTAGAATTCGGACATTTAAACCTCACTCAAGAATGTTTGGAAGTCATAAAACAAGCTAGAAGGCCATCCACTAGACACTGCTATGCAAGCAAATGGAAAAGGTTTGTTTGCTACTGCCATAACAATCAAGTTCATCCATTACACGCATCCCCAAAAGATGTAGTGGGATACTTACTACACTTACAAAAGTCAAATCTAGCCTTCTCTTCCATAAAAATACACCTTGCAGCAATATCTGCATACCTGCAGACTACTCATTCGACTTCACTGTTCAGGATACCCGTCATTAAAGCATTTATGGAGAGCCTACGAAGAATAATACCACCAAGAACACCACCAGTTCCTTCATGGAACCTTAACATCGTCTTGACAAGACTCATGGGACCACCTTTTGAACCCATGCATTCTTGTGAAATACAATTCTTAACCTGGAAAGTTGCATTTCTCATTGCCATCACATCTCTAAGAAGAGTAAGTGAAATTCAGGCATTTACAATACAAGAACCTTTTATCCAAATACACAAAAATAAGGTTGTACTAAGAACCAATCCTAAATTCCTACCAAAGGTTATTTCACCGTTCTACTTAAATCAAACGGTAGAGTTACCAGTGTTCTTCCCACAGCCAGACTCAGTAGCTGAAAGGGCACTACATACATTAGATGTCAAAAGAGCACTAATGTACTACATCGACAGAACAAAAGAGGTTAGGAAAACAAAACAACTGTTTATTGCATTTCAAAAACCTCATACAGGAAACCCAATATCAAAACAAGGTATAGCCAGATGGATAGTTAAATGCATCCAAACCTGCTATCTTAAAGCAAAGAGACAACTGCCCATTACACCAAGGGCACACTCAACCAGGAAAAAAGGCGCTAGCATGGCATTCCTAGGAAATATTCCAATGCACGAAATATGTAAGGCAGCCACATGGTCCACGCCTCACACATTTACTAAACACTACTGTGTAGACGTGCTATCCGCACAACAGGCCACAGTAGGTCAAGCCATACTGAGAACTTTGTTTCAGACTACTTCCACTCCTACAGGCTGAGCCACCGCTTTTGGGGAGATAACTGCTTACTAGTCTATGCACAACATGTGTATCTGCAGCAACAGATGCCATCGAACTGAAAATGTCACTTACCCAGTGTACATCTGTTCGTGGCATTGGTCGCTGCAGATTCACATGTGCCCACCCGCCTCCCCGGGAGCCTGTAGCCGTCGGAAGTTATCTTCAACATCTGTACATTTGTATATATATATATTACTTAACCTTAATTTGTACATACTTATTCATTCCATTGCATGGGCACTATTACTAACACACACAACTCCTACCTCACCCTCTGCGGGGAAAACAATCTAAGATGGAGCCGACACCCATGCGCA
Source organism: Pleurodeles waltl (assembly GCF_031143425.1). Taxonomy (NCBI): domain Eukaryota; kingdom Metazoa; phylum Chordata; class Amphibia; order Caudata; family Salamandridae; genus Pleurodeles; species Pleurodeles waltl. The sequence goes on from NC_090446.1 coordinate 715,212,571, forward strand.
ATGGAAGCAAAGAGGAGGAGTCCCTCGGTCTCGTGACTCGAAAGACTTCTTCGAAGAAAAACAACTTGTAACACTCCGACCCAACACCAGATGGCGGACTGTGCACAACATGTGAATCTGCAGCGACCAATGCCACGAACAGATGTACACTGGGTAAGTGACATTTTCATTTGGCAGCCAGGCATCAATCCACCAAAACGGTAAATGCCTTTTGTGACAAGGTGCCCAGACAAGTCTGTTACTCCCCTCTATATCCCTCTTTCCAAGGTACTTCTTTTTATACTTTCCTTGCCCCAGCAGGGCTCTGCTTTGAGCACCATCAAAGGTTATTTGTCTCCTATCTCTGCATTTCTGAGATTACCTGACCAACCCTCTTTGTTTACGTCTCCTTCAGTTAGTAGGTTCCTTAAGGGACTTACCCATATGTTTCCTCCATCACCATTTACAATGCCCCAACGGGATTTGAATTTGGTTTTTACTTTCTTAATGTGCGCTCCTTTTGACCCACTTCATAATTGTCCTCTCAGGCTTCTGATGTTAAAAACAGCCTTCTTTGTGGCTATTACACCTGTCCGCCGGGTGAGTGAGCTGCAGGCATTGTCATCTGAGCTACCCTACCTTTTCATCTATCCTGACAAAGGCTTCCTTTTTGCCAAAAGTGGTCACGCCCTTTCATGCAGGCCAATCAATCACCTTGTCTACATTTTACGCACCCCCCTCATGCTAGGGAAGAGGAGAGACTCCACCGCCTGGACCCAAAAAGAACGTTGGCATTCACCTTGATCGTACCAAAGAGTTCCGGGTAGTTGATGAACTCTTTGTTCAATATGTGGCTGTGAAGAACAGTCAGGCAGTGCAGAAGAAAAACATCCATAGAATGGTCGTTCTCTTCATTAAAATGTGCAATGCATTTGCTATAAAGCAACCCCGGATAGTTTGTGCTCTCACTCTACCAGAGCTACCGCTACAACAACCACTGCGTTAGCACGCGGAGTTCCAGTCGTGGACATCTGTCAGGCAGCTATGTGGACTTCACTGCACACCTCCACTAAACTCAACTGTCTGGGCAGTCAGGTCTAAAGAGACGGGAACTTTGCATGTTCGGACCTGCAGAACTTCCAAGTATGATAGTTTGCAGACCCAACCCTGTGGATGGTATTGCTTGGGTAAAAGGAATCTGGAACTAGAAGTCGCTAGCAGATGAACAAGTTACTTACCCTCAGTAAGACATTGTCTAGTAGAGACACATTCTAGTTGCAGATTCCTTACCGACCCACCCTTCATCCCTGCTCTTTGAACTGATTTCTAGGCACAGGGACTTCCCTTTCAGGGCCCTGGTTTTGACGCATCAGTGGTCAGTGTTATTCATGGCTCAGCGCTTCTGGCATGGAAAGTCGTAAAAAGAAACTGACATCAGCGCACAGGGGTAGTGCCTATATAGGTCCTGGATGTCATTTACAGCACACACCATGTCGACTACGTAGGCAGAGCAGACCAGTTCCACCTGAGAAAACTCTCTGGATCCAGACTGACCCCTGGGGGAAATTCTAAGGTACGCAACCTGCATCTAGAATATGACTCTACCAGATAACGTGTTACCGAAGGCAAGTAACTTGTTCACCTGAGCCCTTCTGGGTGCTGTTAGAGTGAGTTCCTGATCCCCAAAAGGTTCCTTTCCAAATCCTGATCACTTGGCAATCATCAGTTGAACTCCTGCTTTAAAAGAAAAAGGTGCAATCCTGAAGTGTTGGGCTCTTCTCAACCACAAATAGGCTTGTTCGTGCCAAGACTCTGCTGCATATGATGACTGCCAAAGCAGAGCTCCAGTGAACCTGACTCCTTGTGCTATAGCGACCACCGGTGATGAGAGAGCTGCGTATCGCACTACAGCAGTGAAAACCTTTGGTGACCACCAAGATGAAGCTACAGTAACTACCATCTGAAACACAAAGCCTGCTCTTTGCTCTACAGTGCCAAACATCTGATGCTGCTCTACGCAGCCTCCTCCACCGTGAACCGAAATCTTTGCGCCACACTTTGAGAAGGTAACATTTTCAGGTGGACTAACCTGGTCCCTGTATCCGGCCTGCACTCCATCGTAGTTGGCCTGAACTTGCGACTTTCCCGCAGTCTAGCACGGCCTAGCACCATCAGATGACTGCAAGTGGCACACTGTCCTTTTATGCACTATGTCTACCTAAAACGTTAAATTTGCATATCTCTGTTTCTAGTTATTGGATTTTTATTGTTCTGGTATCATATTTATTAAAATATTCTTTATTTTTCTAAATTGGTTTGGGATTTTTCTTTTCTTGCTTTGTTACTTTATTACTGTTTATGTGTTGCATAAATACTTTACACAGTACCCTGCGTTAAGCCTGATTGCATTGACTTTTGTGGTTCGCCCCGACAAGGAATGTGGTTGTTGCTTGAGTAGGGTCAGTCAATCAATCAGGATTTATAAAATGCTGCAAATCAGCCTTCAGAGGGTCTCATGCTTGTGGGCAAGGATCTTCAACCCTCCTCACCAAACATCCCAGTTTCTTGCAATAATCCATGACAGTTTTCTGATAGGGGCTTAAATATGTGCATGTTTGTTTAACTCAGTCCATTAAAGAGATTTGGAAAAGGTCCTAACCAAATTTAAAGGCGATGTGGCACATTGGAGGTTGCTTCTTTTTCTTTGTCCTGTATTGAGTGGCTGTATTTAGATAATTTATCTGTCCACATTTTTATGTAAATGACAGAATATGCCTTGGGGGCCTAGAAAGCTGGTATGCTAGATGGCTGCGCCTCTGTGAGGTCCGGTGGTCGGGGGCAGCATCTGCACAAAATCGCTTATTTGCGCACCCACCTAAGTTAGATGGGGCATTTGCTTTTGAGGATCCTCTCAAGACAATCCAGCAGAGGCAGTTGGTCACCAAGAGAGCTGTGTCCGATGGACTGCAGCTGTGCAGGCTACTATCTGGCTTGTACTATCCAAACTGGATTATGTTAATGGCCTCTACCATGGATCATCTCTATCTATTGTGAATAAACTACAATGTATTCAGAACTCTGCAGCCAGGCTACTATTACATGTAAAGCCACAAGCCCACATCTCCCCTGCCTTGAGAGCACTACACTGGTTACCCGTTGGAAGAAGATGCACCTTCAAGCTGCTTTGTATCACCCACAAAGCTATACATGGAACAGGACCGCTTTTTATTAGAAACAAAATAACGAAATACATTCAACAAAGAAACCTCTGCTCAAAATTGGCACCCCGCCTTAAAACACCACCATACAAGAAAAAGACTATAGGTGGTACATCCTTCTCCGTTCAAGCAGCCAAACTATGGAATTCATTACCCCCAACTATAAGTTCCACAGATAGCTATCTTGTCTTCAGAAGACGACTCAAGAGTTGGCTCTTTCCTTCATAACCACCATATTCAAACAGATATGGACTGCATATGCCTGTGTTGATAAATATTTTTTTATCTGATTTGTTTATATTCTAAATATATATAATTCTTTAGAAAATATGTATCGCTACTATGTCATAACAATAAACTACACACGTACTCTTTAAACCTGTTTAACTAATGTATATTAACTCACGGTTTAAATATGTATGGGCATGTTCGATGGCATGTGTTGCTGCATATACACATGCTATGCACAGGTCCTGCCATCTAGTGTTGGGCTCGGAGTGTTACAAGTACCGTAGTTTTTCTTCGAAGAAGTGTTTTCGAGTCACGGGACCGAGTGACTCCTCCTTTTCGGCTCCATTGCGCATGGGTATCGACTCCATCTTAGATTGTTTTCTTTCCGCCATCGGGTTCGGACGTGTTCCTCTTCACTCCGGTTGTTCGAGTCGGAAAAACTTATAATCCATCGAAAATGGTTGGTATTGTTTTCGATCGCGTGCCATCCAGCATCGACACCTCGGTACCGGCGGATACACATCTTCGGTTGCCCTTCAGGGCACCCGCGCCTAACTTGGGCCTGGTTTACCCGACCACAAGTATCGGTGAAGCCTCATGGACTGGACCCCGTTCAGATTCTGCCCTTGGTGCCACGCCAAGTATCCCTACACAGATCAACATCTGGTTTGTAATCAGTGACTTTATCATTGCCTTCCCTCAACACACTTCCCCTGTGGGAGGAAGACTGAAAATGTTCCACGACCAATGGTTAGACATCACAACAGACACATGGGTACTATCCATTTTCCAACATGGTTACTGCATAGAGTACACACAATTTCCTCCAGACATTCCCCCAAAAGCGCACAAACTTTCATCGCAACATCTTGCAATGTTACAAACAGAAGTACAGGCACTATTACTCAAACAAGCCATAGAACTAGTGCCGCATCATCAAAAAGGAACAGGGGGTTTACTCCCTGTACTTCCTTATTCCCAAGAAAGACAAAACATTAAGGCCAATATTGGATCTCGGGACTCTCAACCTCTACATCCGATCAGAACACTTTCACATGGTAACACTACAAGATGTAGTCCCACTTCTACAACAGGGAGAATTTATGACAACACTGGATCTAAAAGATGCGTATTTTCACATACCCATCCATCCAGCTCACAGAAAATACCTCAGGTTTGTTATACAAGGAAAACATTACCAATTCAAGGTATTACCCTTCGGGATAACAACAGCCCCCAGAGTCTTTACAAAATGCTTTGCTGTAGCCGCAGCATAAATAAGGAGACAACATATGCATGTATTCCCATATCTCGACGATTGGCTAATAAAAGCCAACACTCAAAAGCAGTGTCAACATCACACACGTTATGTAATAGATACCCTACACACACTAGGGTTCTCAATAAATTACCACAAATCACACCTGCAACCATCGCAAATTCAGCAGTACTTAGGGGCTACACTAAACACTCAAAAAGCGCTTGCAAATCCAAGCCCACAAAGAGTGCAATCGTTCCACACCATATTGCCAAAAATTCAGCCAAACCGGCACTACACTGTCCATTTTGTCATGAAACTGCTAGGTATGATGGCATCATGCATCGCCATTGTCCCAAACGCAAGGTTACACATGCAGCCCTTACAACAGTGCCTCGCAAAACAATGGTCGCAGGCACACGGTCATCTCCAAGATCTAGTGTTGATAGACCGCCAAACACACATTTCGCTTCAGTGGTGGAATCCCACAAATTTAAACCACGGGCGGCCATTTTAAGACCCTGTTCCTCACGCCATTCTCACAACGGAAGCATCAATGATTGGGTGGGGAGCACACCTCAACAATCACAATATTCAGGGACAATGGGGCAACAAACAGAAACAGCTTCACATAGATCACTTAGAACTGCTAGCAGTCTCCCTAGCACTAAGAGCCTTTCAACCTCTTCTTGCTCACAAACACATTCTTGTCAGAACAGACAATATGACAACAATGTACTACTTAAACAAACAAGGAGGAACCCACTCATCACAACTTTGCCTTTTAGCACAATAAAATTGGCATTGGGCAATTCACAACAACATTCAGTTGGTAGCTCAATAAATTCCAGGGATTCACAATCAGTTAGCAGACTACCGCAGTCGAGATCACCAACAAACTCGCGAGTGGGAAATTCACCCCAGGTACTTCACAAATACTTTCGTCAGTGGGGGACAACAAACATAGATCTGTTCGCCACCAACCACAATGCAAAATGCCCAAACTTCGCGTCCAGGTACCCACACCCTCAGTCCAAGGGCAGTTCTCTATGGATCAACTGGTCAGGGATATTTGCTTATGCTTTTCCCCCTCTCCCGCTCATTCCATTTTTGGTTAACAAACTACGTCCAAACAAACTCAAACTCATACTTATAGCACCAATGTGGGCACGCCAGCCATGGTACACCACACTGCTAGACCTGTCAATAGTACCACACGTCAAACTCCGAAACAGGCCAGACCTGCTGACACAGAACAAACAGCAGATCAGACACCCCAATCCAGCGATGCTCAATCTGGCTCCTGAAATCTTAGAGTTTGGGTATCTAAATCTTCCACCAGAGTGTATGGAAGTCATTAAACAGGCAAGAAAACCTACTACCAGGCAGTGTTATGCTAACAAATGGAAAAGATTTGTTTTCTACTGTCAAGCAAAACACATAACACTTTCAGACCCATACAAGACATCATAAGTTATTTACTCCACCTACAAAAAGCAAATCTAGCTTTTTCATCCATCAAAATACATCTCACAGCAATTTCTGCTTATTTGCAAAATAAACAGACCAAATCCCTATTTAGGGTACCAGTCATTAAAGCTTTCATGGAGGGCCTAAAACGAATCATACCTCCAAGAACGCCACCAGTACCCTCATGGAATCTTAACATTGTACTTAGACGACTCATGGGTCCACCATTTGAACCCATGCACTCTTGTCATATTCAATTCCTAACTTGGAAAGTAGCATTTCTAGTGGCAATCACTTCATTATGAAGTGTTAGTGCGATACAAGCATTCACTATTGGCTAACCCTTTATACAAGTACATAAACATAAGGTTGTACTCCTCACAAACCCTACATTTCTACCTAAAGTCATCTCACTGTTTCATTTAAACCAAACAGTGGAACTCCCAGTCTTCTTCCCACAGCTAGACTCAGTGGCAGAAAGAGCACTACATACATTGGATATTAAAAGAGCTCTAATTTATTTACATCGACAGAACAAAATCATTTCGTAAAACTAAACAGTTGTTTGTCGCATTCCACAAACCCCATACTGGTAATCCTATATCAAAACTTGGCATAGCCAGGTTGATAGTGAAATGTATACAAACTTGTTACCTAAAGGCTAAAAGACAAATGCTAATTACGCCAAAGGCGCACTCCACTAGGAAAAAAGGAGCAACAATGGCAATTCTAGGAAACATACCAATGACTGAAATTTGTAAGGCAGCCACGTGGTCGACACCTCATACATTTCCTAAGCATTACTGTGTAGATGTGTTAGCAACACAACAAGCCACAGTAGGACAGGCTGTACTAAGAACATTATTTCAGACAACTTCAACTCCTACACGCTGACCACCGCTTAGGGGATGATTACTACTTTGTAGTCTATGCATAGCATGTGTATCTGCAGCTACACATGCCATCGAACGGAAAATGTCACTTACCCAGTGTACATCTCTTCGTGGCATGTTCCGCTGCAGATTCACATGCGCCCTCCGTCCTCCCCGGGAGCCTGTAGCCGTTTAAGTTACATTTAAAATTTGTACATATGTATATACATCTCTATTCCATTGCATGGACACCTCTTTATTTAAACTCTGTTTATACATCTCTATTCCATTGCATGGACGTCTCTTTCTTTACACTCTATCACTCCTACCTTATCCTCTGTGGGAAAACAATCTAAGATGGAGTCTATGCCCATGCGCAATGGAGCCGAAAAGGAGGAGTCACTCGGCCCCGTGACTCGCAAAGACTTCTTCGAATAAAAACAATTTGTAACAATCCGAGCCCAACACTAGATGGCAGGACCTGTGCATAGCATGTGAATCTGCAGCGGAACATGCCACAAACAGATTTACACTGGGTAAGTGACATTTTCCATATGTGTGTTTGTGTGTGTATTCGTGTGTGTGTGTGTGTGTGTGTGTGTGTGTGTGTGTGTGTGTGTGTGTATATATATATATATATATATATATATATATATGTTATTCTATGCTTAACATGTTCATAGGTCATTGCATAGCTCCTAGATAAGTTGTTTTATTAGATACTTATGAGTCCCAGATCTCGTTTTATAGCACACCGATCAAATGTTTGTTATCATAGGTATTTGGCTATTCAAAAATTGTGTAAAGATAAATATATGTTGGAAAAGTACACTTATTAATTAACTTCAAATATTACAAATCTTGTAAGTCTGTGTTTATACAATACTACTTTTCTTCTCATATTATAAATGCCTTGGACATATATTCCTTTACTATGTACTTACATATCTATTTAATACTCTAGTCCTACTGTACTAGATAAAAAAATAAACAAAAATACAATAAAATCTATAAATAAAATTAAAATTATAAATACATCTAATAAAAAATATATATATTAATAATAAAGAATAAATAACTTAAATGAAAAAGATGAAAAATGTGTGTGTGTATATATATATATATACATATATATATATAAAAAATTATAAATAAAAAATATTATATTTTTACTCTCTCGTGAGCTTTACTTTGTCTACTCATCACCATGTCATGTCTCTATCAATCTATCCTCCATTCCCACTCTGACTCATCCCAAATCCATTCTTCTACTTTCATCTCCTAAATAACCCTGCCTAAGCTCTTCCCACCTCTTCCACATCTAACTCACCCAATCCTCAGTTTACTACCATGATCTTCCAAACAACCCTACTAAATTCTCCCTCATTTATCTCACCTTTAACTCATCCAAAACCCCTCCTGCTACTTGATCTCCCTAACAATTTCCAGACTCTTCCCTCCTCCATCCCCCCCTTTACTCATTCCAAGCCTGATCCTATTACTATAAACTCCCAATTAACACTTCTGTATTCTTCCCTCCTCCACCCCTCCATTACTCCAGTCAGTCCAACTAACAAACTCAAATGTCCGCTGCTCAACTTAACTCATAATAATACTAAAACTGTACTCCTATTTCCATATACTAATCCACCACTCTACTACTTCACTACTCCCCGAAAAGCGCTTAGACGCCTCGTCAGGGGTAGTAAGCGCTATATAAATACTATTAAAATACAATACAATATATGGAGTGCTGCAGAGATAAAAAACCTGGTGTCTGAGGAAGGACTCTATGGTTTTGCTGGAGAGCTGTGTTGAGTGGCTCCTCAGGGCTAAAGGAATGGTAGCAGTCATTGCTGGACCACAACGAGACGCTTTCTCTTATTGTACTTTGCCTCTGTTTTAATTTATTTCTCTTGCTACATTTTTAAGTATGCTACATAATGTGCTTTGGGAGCCCCAGATAGTTTACATGGAAGATGGTTGCACCTCAGTGAAGTCCTGGTGTTCAGATGACAGAATCTGCTCCAGTTTGCTTATTTGCGCACCTACCTAAAGCAGAGCCTGGTACAGACTGTGATGTACAGAAAACTGGTGAGAGTGTGGCGGTGCCATGCTGGTTCTTAGGCTGCCACCTGGATGAGATTGTGAACCTGGAGCTTACTATGCACATTTCCTCTCTGGCTGGAGACTGTTGCGTCCAGCCCTAAACCTAATTGTGGTCCAGCCTCCCCTCTAAAATACTCTGCAGCCTGGTTGGGGCTGCTTGGTGGGAGTGGGAATCGCCGGGGTCAATGCATTACCAGAGTGTCTTGAGATTGCATGTGACATTTCCGACTAGAATAAGAAGCTGGTTTGGGAAGCCATAACCTCCTACCCTGACAAAGCACAGCGGTGCCATACTTCAGATGAGAGCTTGCCGCGTCTCCTGTTCAGCTGTGTGTTATACCTTGCATGCTTAGACTTCACATTGTCGGCACTACTCGACTTTCTCATGATGGGAAAAATGAACAATCGCCAGGACAAACTGCAATTTGAAGCCTGTTGTATTCCTCACACCACATCTACTACAAAATGTGCCTCTCTGGGTCTACAATCTGATTTCTTTACCAAGTTAGATCCGGTGCTTCAAACCTTACTATGAGATAGGGTACACCTAGAATTGGCTCAAAACACTACAACAGGAGATATATGATGGAAACTTTGTGTTGTCAGATGTGAGGAGATACTGCTGGGCAGCCTAACTGATGACAATGAATAATTGGCCCACCTCCTGCTGTGGGAACTATCTGTTAGTGTGGACAGGTGTGTGATGGACAGCAGTGGAATATGTGAGCAGACCACTGTCAGAAAAGCATTGGGGATCCTGACAAATCTTACAGAAGCAAAATTGATGTTGTGGAAAATGGCACTGCTATTGATATGTTGGAAGGCAAAGATTGTTTTAGGCGCTGTTAGGGTACAAAACAGCATTCTGTGAAGTTCATGGCTTGAAAGGGTTCAACAATTGGGACATGATTAGGATCCTGATGCTTGGAGATCTGAGGCTACGAAGATATTTAAGGCCTTCAAAGATGAATATTATCTGCTGATACTCAGAGGTTCTGAAATATATTGAAACACACTTTAGCTAAGTACTCTAAAGAGCTGATGGAAGTTCAGGATTTCTTATCCCTTAAACATAGAGTGCTCAGCCCCTGTGCGAAACAAGACAATACATCAGCTGTAGAGGACCTGGCTAAACAATGTCCTTGACACATTGAATACACTGAGGGAAAAGTGAGACATTGAGCTTAGATTAGTAGTTGAGAGAGAATAGGAAGAGGCTTGTGGATAATCTCATGTATTTCCGATAAGATCTGTTTTTAAATGAGTCTACTTGAGAATGTTTCATCATATTAACTATACCAGAATACAATTTGGCAGAACCATTGACCGGCAATGCTTAGGGTATCTAGGGAAGAGGGTATGTTTGGCCACATACTTTAGCAATGTCCCTGGACAGAGGGGTTCTGCCAGCAAAGCGATGGTGGGTCATCAGGTGATGGTACGAAGAGGCTGTGTGGATTGCGCTCCACAGATAACACTGTTGGGCATATGGTGTGAACATGCTTTTGAAATGTTCAACAATGATTTATATTGTAGGTTTAATGATTTTTAGATGGGATGTGGCCAGGATGTGCAAGAGTCTGCCTTCCCAACAATTTAACACATAGCAAAGCAATATGGATTGGGGTATGACAGCCAAAAATATATTTTGATTGAGATTTCTAGCTTCAGATTGATCACCTTGTGAATTTCCCCAGGCTGAATTTGGAAACTTCAGTAGGGAGTATTCTCATGTGCGTTCACAGATGATATCCAATGGACATGACACTGGGGTGACTATAACTGCATCACTGCCGCTCGCTGATGCCGCTTTGCTTTCCACACCTGCTGATGCGGATCCAGAGCTTCTTGAATCCTGACAGATTTTTCCCTGAAGTTTCTTCAAGTGTGTAGACAGTGTTATGTTATGTTATGTTTTTTATATAGTGCATGGCTACCCGAAGGCCTCCCAGCGCTAGAGGGACAACTCTCCAAAAATAGGGAAGCATAGCAAACATATTAGAACAGCCAGGTTTTTAATCCTTTCCGAAAACTCAATTCATGACTTGTGGAACAAAGACTTTGTGGGAGGGAATTCCACAGTTTGGCTCCAAGATAAGCCATTATGGTGCCTCCCCATCTGGATTTCTTAACTCTAGGTACGTAGGCAAGGGCTGCTGAGGTGGATCTAAGTTTTCTGGTTGGAATGTAGAAAGATGCAAGGGTCTTTGAATGCCTAGAACCTCTGTTATATAGTGATCTGTGCATAAAGCACAGGGTTTTAAACATTATACGTTGTTCCACTGGGAGCCAATGAAGGTCAGCAAGAGCAGTTTTAACCGAGGGATGCCTCGGTATATCTAAGATAAGCCGGGCCGTGGCATTTTGAACTACTTGCAGTTTCCTTTTGACATATCTTGGAGACCCAAGCAATAATCAGTTTCCATAGTCCAATCTAGAAATAATGAGAGCCTGAACAATGAGTCTTCTTGCCAGAAACGGAAGTATGGCAAAGATTTTTCTCAAGAGCCTCTTTATACTAAAGCACGTGGCAGAGATTTTCTTAGCTTGGTGTTCCAAAGTGAGTTGAGGGTCCAGCCAAACTCCCAGACTTTTAATGTAGTTCTTTGGCGCTGGTAGCTCCTCCAAGGAAATCGGCAGCCAAAAATATATTTTGGCAGCCTGGGGTTAATACCCGGATGTGAACTCTGGCGTAGTATCATTACTTCAGTTTTATCTTTGTTTAATTGAAGCATACTAGCGGTCATCCATCTTAATACTGCCTGTAAACAGCGAAGCAGAAGGCAGTCATCGGGCCTGAATTGGAGGAGAAAGAAACCACCAACTGTGTGTCATCAGCATAGGAGACCAGAGAAATCCTGAATGACTCCACTGTCTTGGCCACTGGAGCCATATATATGTTAAATAATGTGGGTCTGAGGGAGGAGCCCTTTGGCACCCCACAGTTGCTTTTAAATTTACTGGAAAGGTATGACCGATCCAGAACCTGGAATGTTCTTCCCTTCAGAAATGCGGAAAGCCAGTTAAGTGCATTTCCCTCAATTCCCATTTCCTTTATCCTCTGACACAACAGCTGTTGATCTACTGTGTCAAAAGCTGCACTGAGGTCCAGGAGTATAATTACCGTAGGGCGTCCCATTTCCAGGCTCTTCCTAGCCTCTTCCATAACAGTGGTCAAGGCTGATTGAGTATTGAGAAAGGAGGGGGTCTGGGTCGAAGGGGGATCCTGACTTGAGAGCTGATAAAGAGGAAGCTACCTGATCCTGGTACATAAGGGAGCAATGAGAAAAGGAGGCCGCACCTCTGAAATAAGGATGTATCACTTCCTCCGAGAGAGGCTCATTGTTTGAAAAACTCAAAAAAATATCTGCAATTTCTTGTTGAAAGAATAGAGCTAAATTATTGCTGTGTTCTTGTGAGGCTTCAATTAATTTGTCCTCCGAATGTGAATTAAAGATTTCTTTAAATAACGTAAATATCTCTATCGAGGAGTTGGGAGATTGTTCAATCCTATCAGCATAATAGGTACTTTGGGCTGATTTAATTTCTGCATGATAGTCTAATAGCCTTCCTATATTCTTCCTTTAAAGCTGGTTCATAAGTTTTTCTCCAACGTCTTTCTAAACGTCTACATTTCCTTTTTAAAGTTTGCAAATGAGGAGTAAACCATGGGGTGCCCGTCTTCTGGCAACTGCCCTTTTTCTTGTTGTAAGGGAGTAAACTATCTAGACCATCCTTGATCCATTCATTAAATGAGTCTGTATTAATGTCATTCATGTCACTATAGATGGGTTTACTGTCTATCAGGATACAGTTCCAGTCGCTGGCATTGAGTTTATGCCAGTGCCTGAAAGGTTGACCTGATACTTTCGTAGAACTAGGGTTGGAGGATATGACTTAAGTTTAGTGAAATTAGGAAGTGATCTGACCAGGCTACTGGAAGTGGAGGCTTAGAAAATAGGCCAACTAAATTGCTAAAAACTAGGTCAGTAGTGTGTCCTTTCTCATGAGTAGGGCATCTAACTAATTGATCCAGTTCTAAAGCCTCCATACCAGCCAGTGGCACCACTTGAGATTACAGGTTTTAAGTAATGTTGTGACTGTAGCCAGCAGATATCAGTGATGGACCCCCAGCAGGTCTGCCTATGGTGCCTTGGCTCCAAACACGGCTTGGCGTAGTGTCTGGGTTGTGCCAAGATGAATAAGAAGGCCATGTGTGACCGCTCGAAACCCAGTCGATCCAAAAAGTGCACATGGGTCCCCATTGAAGTCGAGACTGTGACTGGTCACCATCTTCTTCATGGAGCTCAAGTAAGTCCAAAAAGTCACTCAAAAAGCATAAAAAACATAGGTTTCTTTTGCCCCGCCACTCCCTCCAAGACGCTCCAAGCACCCCTAGGCCACGGGATTGTTCCTCTAACGCGGATCTGATTCCTATGCTAGTTCCACTTCAGTTGTTTCCCCGACCAGTGATTACACAACAGCTCCAGTAGCAAAGGGTGACTGTGTGTGAGATTTTGGGGGCTGCACCTGAACTCTCTGGAGCCGCATGGAGCAGATGGATCCCATAGACGGGTTATCGTCAGCAAATGCTTTCTTGCCATGTACTGTGACCCTCTATCTCTTACGAAAGTCAACACCTTTACCGGTGTCTGCTCCACCTGTTAATTCCACCCTCAGCGGCACGCTCGACATCATGACTGACAGTACCAGCTCGAGTATTGACGACTGCACTGATGTAATGGCTTTTTCCAAACGTCAACTGAGCGCTGCTGATGAATCAGCAGCGGTGTTAATCCATTTAGGATTTTGTTGCACTTCACTCGATCTGGTCACCCGGAAGCAGTTCATGATCAAATAGCATTTCACAGTTGAGTGTAAAGCATATTAAGATTCGCAATAAAAATGGACAAGTATAAAAGTCAGTCATGAAGACCAAATTCAGTTGTTAGAATCAGTCATTTAAGTCAACAGTGTGACATAAACCTCAGAATATGTGCAGAGAATAAATGAACAGAATATACAGCGTTCAGTTCTAGGAAAATGAATAAGTTATAAATTAAATGTCGGACTGACAGAGTGATGCCTTCTAAGGATCAGGGAAACTGAGCCCAACACCCTCAGGGTAAGGCTCATTATATGAGGCGAAGTACAATAAGGTCCATACATTTGATTTGAAAGTACATAGGCCCAGAAATCTCACCCAGTCACGTTAAAGAAATAAGAATACATTTTAAAATCTGGCCATGGAAAACATTCACTATGCTAACACAGCACTGTGTTTCAAAACACTGTTTCCACATCATCAGGCAGGTGCTGAGCAATAAGGTAGGGGGGAAGGACCGACAGATGACTACTTGAAGGGGAAAGATGTAGACAGAGAGCCTCACCCATTTTGAAATTGAGGCATACATTAACTGTATTAAAATAAACACACTTGTCAACAGAGTAGCTTGCTTTCAGTATGCTTTTTAATACAATTATACATTTTTATTAAAACCACTACACCATCACTGACACTGAACACAACACCATTAGTCTTATCAGATTCAACGACCTTTGCCCCAACTCTCAGGACTCAGCATTAGGAACCAGTCATTTATGCGCAACAAGATACTGGGAATAATGACTATGACAACCAGTATGACAATGAAGGCAGCATATTTGACAATCTTCAGGATGCAAGTGGTCTGGACACTTTACCAGACCTTGGGTTTTCTGCACCTAAAACCTATGGCTACTGAGCTGTCCGCCTCCTTTGCATCAGTGATTCGGATAGTGCATGAGGTGATAGGCCTTAATTTACCCACTCAAGAGGTCAAAGCCAACATACTTACAGATATCCTCAACCCAGCTCAATCCAGCAAAGAGCCTCTACTCCCCTTTAATGAGGCCCTGTCTGATATTTTGGTGGGCACTAGGGGCCAAACCAGGATCTTGGCCATCTCTCAATAGACAAGTGGTAAGGTGGGTCAGGTCTCCTCCTAGAGATACAAAGTTTTTAGTTCAACACCTTAGTCCAGAGAGCTTTGTGGTACAGGTGTCTTCCAACCACCTGAACCCCGTTTGGTTTCTTTCCACTCGAAAGGTAATCAAAAAGAATGGAGACATCAGCCTCGCTTTCAGGTCAGTCAACATAACATGCCCTTCTAGGCAGGAATTCACACATTATGAGGCAGAGTCTTGGATAACCTGCTAGCTATTGTGGGGGAATTCCATGCAATCTCACAGAGGCTTTTTTTGAACGGGCATAAATAGTTGACAGAACAGTAAATGCAGAAGCCCCAAATGTTCCACGGATGAACGATCCTGTAACTTAGACTGGGGTTTGTGGACACAGGTAACATATTCAGTCCAAAAATGTAGTTGAAACAACCATGTGGCAGCGAGCTGCAGTAATTGAGACCAACCTATAAGTAAGTTGTAAGAGGTTTAACAACAATAATAGTAGTATATGAAAGGTGAAAACGAATAGCACCTAGTATTTGTAGTTTTATTGGTAGGAAATTGTGCAGACAGACAAGGCCTAGCATTTTTCTTAAGATTGCCTTTGTTTCTGTTTGCATGTATGTCATTGATTCTATTTTAATTGTAGGGACCGTTGTGTTGTCAAAGAAGCTTCACCATTTGTCCACATATCCACCACCGTAGCAGGTAATTGCTGCCTTACTAGTGTTTCAAAATCTTCTGGTATGCATGCACAGTATTTTTCAATACACTATTCTATTTTATTATTTTGGATACTCGTTCCTGTAGTATTTTTCCAACTCGCTGATGACTTCTTTGTGGCAAAATCAATACCAGATCTAGTTAACGTAAATAAAGCTTTCTAAGTTTGAAAACCTACATGTGCACCCTTCCAGCTCCCTACTCTAACCTTACCTATCAGCCTCTTCCTCAGTTAAGTGAGAACATAATCATTTCACATCTGCAGCTGTAGGTTTTTGAAGCCACCTACAGTTACCATTAAGCCAGTTCTTCAGCATTGCTTCTCTGTTTCTACTCTTGGTTACACCCCTCTCTTCCTCAGCCCCATCTTTCGTGGCCTCGTAAGTATGGCTAATGAGGAGGTTACTACAATGTATTTTCAACACTTTTGATCACTATTTTGCACTGCCTTTATTTCTGTCCTTCAGTATATGGCTCAAAGCTAGGAACCCCCATGACACTTGCTTGGACAGTTTAAACTAGAATGTTTCTGTTAAATGTTATAGTTAGGCTAACTTTATTAGCCAAGGAGATTCGGAAAGATACAAAGATAACTACTACTTCTGAAAGGTCCCATTTACTCCAGTCACCTGCCTTTAGAAAAGGTGTGCCCAGTGTTTTCTATAATGATAGCTATTTCTGATCAATGAAAAAAGTCCTGAGCAGCTAATGGCTGTCACCATTGTTGCAGTACTGACTAGATGAAATACAATCACAATTATGACCACACCTTGCAGGATTAGTAGTAGTGACTAACCAGATATATGTCATTTTTTAGAGAGGCAAAATATTGTCATACACAAATATCAAATCCAGCATATTGGCTAATAAAATAACATGAAAGTACTTATGATTAAGCATAGATTTACTAATATTATTTCCACATCCACGTTCCTTAGAGGTAGATATTTCTTATGGATACCTCTAACCACATATGAACTTTCCCGAGGCATTAGACTGGATCCGGAAGCTTTAAAGCAGTACTCGTGTGTTCTGGTAAGTGGTGTGGGCTCCGAACCAAAGTCGTGCTGCTCCGGAGGTGATGAGTGCCAGCCATGCCTCCCGACATCAGTTACTTTCTTTCTGTGCCTTTAGATGCAGATCTGAAACTTCTCCTTGATCTTTCAGACCACTATTTTTCTCCAGATATAACCAGTGTGCATAGGAACATGTCACTCCGAAGATGACTGTTGAAAACAGATGTCTTGACATACCCTCTTGAAGTCTTCTTATTGAGCCTGGGGGGTCAGAGCACAACTCCAGAGCCTGCACATCCTGCTCCTAGATGAAGGCCATATGGGACAGTGAGACCAAACTTTATATTGCCAAACACAAGCAGTCCCAGTTCAATTTGAAAGGAAGGTCCCAACTCTCTACCAAACCTGTTCCTACTGCAGATCATCATTGCGGTCAATCCTTTGGATAGCGCCAAGAAAAAGCATAAGAATTTGAAGTGACAGTATGCCTCTTCCTGATACTCTCGTGCTCCAGAAAGGGCACAAGGGCATCAACATTTCTCCTATTGCAGCTCATTCCAAGTCTGGTCCCAGCATACCCTGAATTCCCAGGGTGAGCTGACATTCTAGCAAGTAGAGTCCTTCAGAGAGGCCATGCTGTGAATTTTCAGTACTTTGCAAGCTCCGTCTAGCACGCATTCTGACCCCAAGGATCTGCAGTCGGATTTCAGCTGGCAGGTCAGTCCTTCGTGCCGTCTGTGCATCTTGAACCTGTAGCGAGTCCATCACGACTCTGATGCAGACTTCTGTCCCGGTGCCATTTCCTGCACTGCACCGGTATTATTTACACCAATGCCACAATAGGGTGCGCTATACGGCTCTGAGCAGAATCCACCTCATCTGAGATCACACCAGCTCTGACGAGCCCGCTACCACTAGGCAATCCTTTATATTCTATATATAACCTTGCCCTTACCACGTGGTAGGGTCTAAACTTTACACAAACATTTTGGCACTGACTCAGACAGTGATAACTATGGTAAAGGGGATGATTATGTTCCTTAATATGATGAGGAAAAACTGGTATGAAGAAGTTCAAGATGTCAGTGGCCTAGAGACAATTCTCCATATGCTGGCCTTGTGTTTTCCCTGCTCCTGCCATGAGGAAAGTGCCTCCTTGGCAGTTGGTGTGTGAAGGGTGGCAGATATTCTAGACTTACAGCCCTCCAATATAGATGTGAAGACTAATGTGTTAAGTGAGGTACTTCCCCCTGGTCAGGCTCCTGAAGTGTGCCTGTTATCATTTATTGAGGCCCTTACAGATACCCTTATGGGCAATTGGTCAAAACCATGAAACCATGTTCAGGTCAGCCTGGTAATAGACAGGTTGCTTGTCGTCATTGTCTTGCAGCTGGGGACCCTGGCTTTATTACTCAACATCCGATGCCGGAGAGCCTCATGGTACAGGTGTCCACAAGGAAAGTGAATCCTAATGCTTTCCCTCCACTCCACCTACTCACAATTTTACCCAAACATAAACATTTGAGAAACAATTTTTTTCCCCTATGAGCCTTCTCTTTAGGTCAGTGAATGTCAGCTGCCTTCTAGACCGCTATTCTCATGCTCTTTAGGATGCAGTCACTTTCGGTCTCCTTCACTGAGGCTACTGAAGGTGGTTGCGATGCTGCAAAGTGAATTATACGTTCTGGCACCACAGACTGCTTAGATCCAACAATAGGCATTGGTATTGGTCTTCTGTGCCACACCTGGATGAGTCACAGGCTTTCCTAAAATGTCCAGGCATCCTTAATGGATATGCAGTTTAATAGCTCTCTCCTTTTTGGTGAGAAAGTGGACTAGGAACTGTTTAAGGACAGCAGAGCCACAGCATATTCCTTGGGCCTTTTTGCTCCAGCTGGACAAATCTACCTAGAATGTGGCCCTCCCGTAGCTTTGATAGAGGTTTTCCTTTAGCTAATGCCAGACCTCCCTTCATCAACCTAAGAAGCATTTCAGCCCTTATGTGTCTTAGGCTGCAGTTCTCTTAGACAGCGCTCAGGACAGCAGAGACAACATGCTGCTGAATCCTCTGGTCTCATAACAGATGCAGCTACAAAGCCTCCTTTTTGTGTCCTTGCAGGCGCAGCCAACCAGTCGAAGCCAGGATCTCATGTTCTCTCAAAGGGTGGTAGGCCTCCGTCACTTGCGGAGAAGAACAATGTTGATGCAGATCCACACAATACCAGCTACCGACGTGCATGAGTACTGCTTTAAATTTTCTGGCTCCAGTCCGACAATGGGTTAATATTCACAAGGTGAGGATTCTTCTGTTAGCTAGAGTATCCACCCAAAAAAACATTACCAAAGTTGGGTAACTTGTTCATCTTCAAGATAAATATGGATTCTGATAGCGACTCCCCACCTTTTGAAAATTTGCCTACGCATCAGACTGCATCCATAAACTTTTCAGCAGCACCCCTGCTTGCCGATGGGTGGTGCTGTGTGGCTGTGCCATTCCGGAAATGACATCCAGAGCCTGTGGTGCCTCGGATTGAGTCACGGCTCTTAAGGCCTGCAGTGACTGAATATCGATGAACCTAAAGGCGGTGCAAGACTGCGAGGCCAAGCTACATCATCAAACACTGGAAGACTCTGCAACAAGACTGGCCCAAGTTGAAAATTTGGTTCCAGTCCCATTCAAGATCTAGAAATCTCCAGAATTGTTTCAGGGGTCTGTCTTCCTTTTGATCCAAATCTTCAGTTAATTTGAAGAGAAACCACAAGAAATGCAAGCAGGACTTGGCCTCTTCCTGCCACTCACACTCCCATGAGAAGGAACTCTTGAAGTTGTTTGAATTTCAAGCCAATCTTGCAGCTTGTTCAGGCTCAACCTGAGTTTTCTGGGCCATCCACCATTCCAAGCAGATGGAATAGCTCAGCCTGGCTATTTCCAGGCTCTTTCAATTAATCAGTATTTGTAAAGCGTGGTTACCGTGAGGGTCTCAAGGCGCCGCCTCCGAACAGCCATGTCTTGAGGTTCTTCCTGAAGATGATTAGCGACGGGCTTTGTCTGAGGTGCAGGGAGAGGTTGTTCCAGCTCTTCGCTGCAGTGTAGGTAAAGGATCGTCCTCAGGCGGTGATTTTGCAGATGCGAGGGACGGTCGGCCAGGGCCATCTGGGCGGAGTGGAGGGAATCTGGCGGGGTGTAGAAGGAGATGAAGTGGTTTAGGTAGGCTGGTCCTGCGTTATGTATGGCCTTTTACATGTGGGTGAAAAGCTTGAAGGTGATTTGTTTCTCGACCAGTAGCCAGTGGAGGATCCTCAGGTGTTGGGAGATGTGTTCTAAGCGAGGGAGGTCTGCCGGCGGTATTCTGGGTGCGTTGAAGTTTTTTGATGTTCCTAGTTGAGGTGCAGCGTAAAGGGCATTGCCGTAGTTGAGTTTGCTTGTGATTAAGGCTTGGGTGACTGTCCTGCGCCAGTCTGCTGTGATCCATCTGGAGATCTTCAGGAGTTTGTAGTGTGTGTGCCAACAGGAGGAGGCAACAGAGTTTACCTGGTGGGTCATGGATAGGGAGGAGTTGAGGATGATTCCTAAATTGCAGGCGTGTTCATTTGGTGCAGGGGGGGGTGAGAGGGTGCTGAGGGATGTGGGCCACCAAGTCTCGTTCCAAGCTGAGGTGGCGTTTCCGAAGATGATGAGCTCCATCTTATCGGAGTTGAGCTTGGGGCAGCTTTCTCTCATCCAGGTGGCGACGGCTTCCATTTCTGCCTGAAAGTTCCTTTTGTCCGTGTCTGGTCAATGATGAGTTGTGTGTCATCGGCATGTGACACTATGTTCATACTGTGGCTTCTGACGATGGCAGCAAGAGGGGCCATATATACTTTGAACACTCAGGGACTCAGTGAGGATCCTTAGGGGGCTCCACAGTTGACTCCTGTGGGTCTGGAGGTGTAGGGCGGGAGTCTGACCCTCTGCATCCTCCCGGAGAGTAAGGAGTGGATCCATTCAGGGCTTTTACGCATATTCCTATGCCGTGGAGTCTGGTGTGCAGAGTGCTGTGGGAGACCGTGTTGAAAGCTGCTGAGAGGTCAAGGAGTATGAGTGCTGCGGTGTGGCCGTGGCCTAGGAGTAATCGGATGTCGTTGGTGGATGCTAGGAGTGCTGTCTCCATGCTATGATTGCTGCGGAAGCCGGACTAGGAGCTGTCCAGGGAGTTGTGGGCCTCCATGCAATTCCGTAGTTGTGCGTTAATTGCTTTCTCTAGTACTTTGGTGTGGTAGGATAGCAGCGAGATGGGCTGGAAATTCTCTAGTTCTGATGGGTCGGCTGAAGGTTTCTTCAGGAGAGGGCGTATTTTGGCGTGTTTCCAGTCCTCCTCGGAAGGTGCCCATGCTGATGGAGCAATTGATTGTGTCAAGAAGAGCTGGCTCTGATGTATATGTGGTGCGGGCAGGGGTCTGAGGGGGCTCCGGAGTGGGTGCTGTTCATGATGGTGACTTTTTCCTCTGTGGTGAGCGTGACCATTTGTGTATGGTCTGGGCGGGTTCTGGGGTGTGTCGGTTGCAGGTTCCGGTGCCAGGTGACAGGAAGCAGTCCTGGATCTTGTGGTGGAAAAAGGAGGCAAGTTTGTCGCAGAGGTCCTGTGACAGGGGGATGCTGGAGGCTTTGGAGGGGGGTTCTGTGAACTCGTTGATGACTGAGAAGAGTACCTTAGAGTTGTGTGCGGAGGAGTTGATGTGCTCCCGGAGTGTGTTCTTGATTTTTCGTCGGTGGGCAACGGCAGCGGCTCTGAGTGAGGGGAGGTCTTCGCTGGATTGGCTGTTCCCCCATTTTTTTTCTAAACGTCTGCGGGTACGCTTTGATTTTTGGAGTTCGGTGGTGAACCAGCTGGCCTTCTAAGGTACGCATTTGGCCGATGTCAGCCTGAGAGGGGCTAGAGTGTCTACGCATTCAGTGATCCATCTGTTGAGATTGCCTGATGCTGTGTTGGAATTGTCAAAAGGGGGAGTGAGGGATTTGGCGAGTGATAAGGTGAGCTGCTCGTTGGTGATTTTGTTCCATTTCCTGCGGGGGTTCTAGAGGTGGAGGTGTGGCTGCTGGGTGTGGTGATTGTGAAGTTTATGCAGCGGTGGTCAGTCCAGTTTCGTGGTGATCCAGTCACTTGAGGTGAAGATGGGGACCAGTGTGTGTCCTGCGATGTGTGTGGGTGCGGAGACCAGATGTCTGAGGCCGATGGTGGTGAGGTTGTCGAGTAGAGCGGTAGTGCTTGGGTCGGTGCAGTCCTTGAGGTGGAAGTTCAGGTCGCCGAGGAGGAGGTAGTCGGTTGATGCCAGGGCCTGGGGGATAGCGGTGTCTAAGATGCCACCTGGCCCATGCCCAGTTTTTATAGACGATGTCTAAGACGTTGTCTATAAAAACTGGTTGTGGGCCAAGTGGCCTCTATACCAGGGTGCTGCTGCTGAAGGAGTTGTGGTTGGAGTGGACCAGGAAGCGAAGGTGTTCCATGGTGGTGCAGTAATCTTCTTGGACGGCCTTGACATGTAGTGAGGACTTGTGTACGATGGCGAGTCCTCCACCTGGGCGGGAGGGCCAGTCCCTCCAGTAACCATGGGAATGGCGATGTCTGGAACGGAGGTGGGGTTGGTCCAGGTCTTGTCTGCTGCCCTCCCCAGCTCCTCTGGCTGCTGCTACCTCTGTGTCGTCCCTGCGCCTCATCCCAGGTGGTTTAGTGGCCATCACAAGTAAGTATTTTCCTTTTCTTTTCTTATCTCTGTCGCTCTTTCACGCTTGCATTTTCTGCCTTTTTCTTCTATCATCCCTAATTGTTCCCTAGAGCTTTTTCCTTTCTCCCCTCTTTCTCTGCCCCCGCAAAGCACCTTTCCCACCCTCATACCTCCTAGCTGACAACTCCCTCCCCCCACCCCTTCCTAATGACGGCCACAGCACTGTGAGAGGGCAACTGCACTGACCTCCTGGTCAGGGTCTGCTGTCCTTCCCAGCTCATCTGGCTGCTGCTGGTTCTGACTTTTGCCTGGGATGAACTGAGAGTCTCCTGACTCTCAATTTGAGGCCCTCCTCCACACAGTCTAGTGGCCATCACAAGTAAGTATTTTCCTTTTCTTTTCTTCTCTCTGTCGCTCTTTCACTCTTGTCTGCACCCGTCCGTGCCTGGACTGCGCCCAGCGCCAGGAACCTTGGATCTCTGTTAAACCTCCCCCTGGACTGCCTCCGTTACAACTCCAAGACCGTCCTGTGCCTCAACATCGGACGTCTCAACAACTGCTGCACCATCTCCCCCAAGGACACCCACGGACCTTTCACGTGCAGGAACTGCATCTTCAGCACCTCAACAAACAGAAGGTACTCTCTGTACACACAAAGATAACAACCACCTCCACAGCTCCATCAACTGCCTGCTCCTGAAAACCCTCTCCCTCCAGAAACACGCCACTGAACTCTGGGACCTGATCAAGACCAACCGACCGGACATCGCCTTTGGTTCCTTGTTGACATCCTCTGCCACTCCTTTGCACTTCAAGGAACCAAGAGGTTTCCAGCTGGGTTACCACTAAAGGGTTTGCCCACAGCGCCTGTGGGACCCTCTGAGCACATAACAGGCGACATCCAGCTCCATTCTTGACTTCACCTCCAGCGCCACGGTCCATGCTAGTTCTGGCACATTGCATTGGACAATTGAGGCCTCCTTTATTGGAGTCAACATCAAAGTCATGTCAGTGCAGTTCCACCTCAGAGTGGCACCTGGCTGCAGTTGAGGCTCCATCTTCCTCTGCTTGATCCATCTTTACAGTGAAAGCAGCACACCATGCATTCCATGTTGCACACATATTCAGATAATGATTATGATGCGGGTAATAAGATTGCCCAACCTTATCATGAGGAGAATTGTTATGATAACCAACATTAGGCCTTTGGCATTGATACCTCCCCTAAATCCAGACTCCTCTCACCTGCATGGCCCTGCCATTAAGAAGAATGCTTCTTACACCATGGTGATGCGTAGGATGGTGCAAGTCCCTAGCCTCCAGCTACTCACCCTGAAGGTCAATACCAATTAACTTATGGAATCTTTCAGCTGCTGTGGCAGACATCTGCTGAGCTCCTCCTACCATTTAAGAAGACCCCTACTGACCCTTTGTTGGGTGCATAGGACAACCTTTGCTCTAGTCCCGCGGTCAACTATCACATCGCATGACGCCAATGCCTGGCCCTGGGCAACCCAGCATTTTTACCTCTTCCCACATCGCCTGCAAGCTTGGTGATACAGGCGTCTGCAAGCAAAAATAATCCTAACACCTTTCCAACTACTTCCCCTGATAGGGAGCTGAAACTATTTGAGATGTTCGGAAGGAGAGTCTTTTCATTCACCAGCTTTGCGCTCAGATTTATAAATGCCTGCTGGTGTGCTATTCTCAAGCCATTTAGGACTCAGTTTGTCAAATTTTCCCAAGTGTCCCTGATGATCGTCGAGTTGTCCATCCTTGGGCCATACAGGACAGTTGTGACGCGTCCAATTTTACAATTCATTGTGGCTTGGTGACGACTGATTCTATCAGGTGGGCCATTGACATTAGTGTCACAATTCTCTTCTGCGCATAGCTGTGGTTCACCGGTTTTTCAGGTGATGTCCAGTCGCCCCTCATGGACATGCTGTTACTCGGGACTCGTCTATTTGGGGACAGGGCAGTCTCCGCTCTTGAGCAGTTCAAGGAGGAAGGGCTACAACATGCTCCTCGCGCCCATGTGACCCACATCGCCAACCACACCTTTTCTTTAGTGGCTTTGCCCCATCCTGTTAGCCAATCCAACCCCAGCATGGTGCCCAACAGTTTTGTGGTTGTGGTGTCCACCGCCCTCGAGGTGAAGATAAATGGGTGGTCCAGTCCACTTTTCCCCTGTGCCATCTGGATCCATGCCTTCTAGGTCAGAGCCAGAGCCCTACTCCTGTGGGCTAGGACTTGGGGAGGAATGGGAGTCACTGGACCGTGAAGAATACCAGCACTGTGAAGAAAGGCCTAACATGGACTGGTGTGAGGAACTGGGTGAAGCAACCAGACTGGATACTTCCCCAGATACTAGCATGCTTTCTCTCCCTACCATGACTACTGAGGAGGGGGAGCGTCTTTTGAGATGGTGTGGGAGGGCAGCGGAGGTCCTGGACCTTAGACTGCCTTCGGTGGCAGTCAAGACTAAGTTGCTGCAACTGGGAGTCTCCCCTTCAGAACCGCTTCTCTGGTTCAACGAAGCCGACATTGACGTCCTACTGGGGACACAGTCCAAATTCAGCACAGGGGCTCCGGTGAATAGGAGGATTGTCTGTCGCCACTACCCAGCCCTAGACGACCCAAAACGTCTCACCTAACCCCTCTACCCCAGGGAGCTTGGTGGTCCAAGCGTCTATCTCCCATTTAAATCCTGGTGCATTACCTACCGCATTCCCAGACAGGGAACCCAAGAAGTTGGACACGCTGGGGAAGGAGATGTTTTCTTCCACCAGCCTGGCTTTGCAGTTTGAAAAATGAATGCCTTTTGGGCTGCTACCACCACGCCTTGTGGGATACGGTTGCACAGGTGCTGCCAACTATTCTGGAGGAGGCCTGGGCCATATTCTCTCAGGTTGTCGCCTGTGGGAGAGATGCTGCAAAGTTCACCATACGTTGTGGTCTTGACTTGACCTACTCACTGGGCAGAGCGGTTTTATCAACAGTGGCCTTGAGGAGCCACGCCTGGTTGAGAACAGTTGGCTTTTCTGGGGATGTCCAGAAGTCTCTAATGGACGAGCCCTTTGATGGCTCCTGTCACTTTTGGAGAACAGACGGATTTGGCGCTTTAAAGACAGTCAGGCTAGTCCCTCCCGTTTGTGACCAGCACTCCTCCCATGCCACCATTTTACGACAGGCTTACAGAGGATCACATACCCATTCTCTGCCAGAAAGCCTCGGCTCTGTTGGCCAAGGGGGCCATAAAGAGGGTGCAGATGCCAGAAATGGGTCATGGTTGCTATTCCTGCTACTTTCTGGTGCCGAAAAATGATGGAGGCCTGCTTCCTACCCTGGACCTACAGCCCCTCAACTACTTCAAGAAAGAGAAGTTCAAAATGCTCATGTTAGCCCAGGTCCTGTCTGTCCTGAGCCCAGGAGATTGTATGATAGTGTTGGACGTGCAAGACACCTACTTCCACGTTCCCATCCTTTCTGCCCACAGGCATTGCCTGCGGTACATGGTAGGCCAAGAGCATTTTCAATATTACTGTGCTCTCCTTTGGCCTCACCAGCACCCCTTGGGTGTTTACCAAGGTGATGGCTGTGATTGCAGCTCATCTGTGGAAATTGTGGATGCCAGTCTTCCCCTTATCTCGACGACTTACTGTTGAAGGCGGGCTCGCCCCAGGGTGTCATCTCCCACCTCCAGACTACAGTGGACCCTCTTGTATTCACTAGGGATTCACTATCAAGGTGCCAAAGTCACACCTGATTCCTTCTCAGACGCTCCCTTTCATCAAAGGAGTTTCAGACCTATCCTCCCGAACTGAGGGTCAAGGATATTCCGGCTATGATACTGATGTTTCAGCCTCTATCCTGGATTTTTGTGAGATGGACCTTGAGGCTGTAGGAACTCAACTTCCTGCTTCTTGCTGGCAACACATGCTTGCTGGCATATGTGGGCTCTGCAGTGGGGACCTGAAGTTTCAATGGGACCAGCATCAGGGGAATCTCTCGGACACGGTCTCGACATCGGAGGGAACTGCAAAAGATCTACTGTGGTGTCTAACAAATCGTAATTCTGTCAGCTGCAGACCACTCTCCCTTTCCCAACCAGATCTCACAGTAGTGACAGATGTGTCATTCCTGGGATGGGGCGGATATATGTAAGAGGTGGCGATCAGAGGTCTCTGGTTTCTGGTGGAGTCAGGACTCCACATTAACCACTTGGAGATCCGTGCGATCCAACTGGCATTGAAATTCTTTCTACCCTCCAAGAAAAGGCCAGTGTAGGTGTTCACAGACAACACCACTGCCATGTAGTACTGCACCAAACAAAGCGGGTCAGGGTCATGGACCTTTGTCAAGAGGCCCTGTACCTTTGGACATGGCTGGAATATCAGTCCGTATCCCTGGTGGTTTACCACCTGATGAGTTCTCTGAATGCGAGGTCAGACTAACTCAGCTGTCGATGCCTAGCGGGTCACAAATGGCATCTCCTTTCAGAGGTGGCTCAATGTCTCAATGGTGGGGAGAGCCTTTGTTTGAGCTGTTGGCATGTGCTGAGAATGCGCAGTGTTAGCAGTTTTGGGTACTAGAGTTTCCAAGGGGGCTCTTATTAGTAGATGTTTTTTGTCTCAAGTGGAACTCACGCCTCCTCCACACCTTTCTGCCAATACCTCTCCTGCCAAGTGTTCTCAAGAAGATCTAGAACGACCAGGCCCACAAGTAATCCTTGTGACACCAGACTGAGCACATAGAGTCTGGTATACGGAGCATTGCCATCTATCCTCCGATCAGGTTGCCCATTCAAGAGCATCTTTTGTTGCAGCAGCAGGGGAGGGTCCTCCCCCCAAACCTGTCCATTGCCTTTGTTATGGAGATTGAGCAGCAGCAGTTGATAGCTTTAAACCTTCCTCCCGAAGTCTGTGATGTCATCTTGGCAGCCAGGGATCCCTCCACCAAGATGGTATACGCCTGCTGTTGGCAAAAAATTGTGGCATGGTGTGTGCAGAAAAACAAATTGATCTCCTTTCTGCCACCTCCCCCCTCACCTTTCTTACTCAAGTTCTGCTTTTTATTCTCTGTCTTGCCCAGCAGGGCTCTGGTCTAGGCACTCTAAAGGCTATTGATCTGCCATTTCTGCCTTTTTGCGCTACCTGACCAGCCCATCCCTCTTCAAGCCTCCAATTGTACGTAGGTTACTAAAAGTTCTGGTTCATCTTTTTCATCCTCTACTATTTATCATGACTCAGTGGGATCTTAATCTTTTAAAAACTTTTTTGATGTCTGTTCCCTTCATGCCACGTTACAATTCTCACCTCAGGCTCCTTACGATCAAAACAGCCTTCTATGTGGCCATCACATCTGCCCAAAGCATAAGTGAGTCTTTATCCTGCAAACCTCCATGCATTTTCATCCATCCTGACAAACAGGTGCTTCGCAGTAGGGCCTCCTTTCTCCCGAAAGTGGTGACTCCATTTCAATTAGCCCAATCCATCACTACTTTTTACATTGCTCCACATCCCTACAAAGAAGAAGAGAGATTTCACCACCTGGACCCAAAAAAAACATTGCTGCTCTACCATGATCGATCAAAAGAGTTCCAGGTGGGCAACCAACTCTTGCTAGGGTATGTTGGAGTGAAGAAAGGAAGGGCGGGGCAGAAGCGCACCATCTCCAGATGGCTTGTACTCGGTATTAACATTTGCTACGCACTGGCCAAAAAGCAGCCCCGTGAGGGCTTGCAAGCTTATTCCAGCAGAGCTGAAGCCTTGAACACTGCATTAGCACATAGATTTCTGGTCTTGGATATCTACCAGGCAGCGATGTTGGCCTCCTGGCACACATTTACGAAGCACTACTGCCTGACCAGTTAGGCCTATCGAGACAGGCACTTTGCTCATTCGGTCCTGCAGGACTTCCTTGTGTGAAATATTCCCCAGACCCACCACTAGGGATGGTATTGCTAATGTATCTATCCTAAAGTAAGGAATCTGTGTCTAGAAATCTCTATCTGATGAACAAGTTATTTACCTTTGTCAACTCCTTATCTGGTAGAGACGATCTCTTGCTGAAGATTCTTTACTGACTCTTCCATCCTCACTGTGCTGCAAATGGATTTCTAGGGCAGTTCTGTTCCTGATCAGGGCCCTAGTTTTCCACACCAGTGTCTCAGCTCTTCTGACATGGAAGGTTGTGGAAAAAAACTGATGTCAGCGCACCTGGGTGGTGCCTATATAGACACTGTGAGTGTCACTGGGCAGACGAGTCAACTCTGAGTCGAACAACGCCAATTACTGGCATGAAGGATTGCTGCTTATGAAAAATCTTCTGGATCCAGCCTTATGCCTGGGGATAATTCTAAGGTAAGGAATCTGCGGCTAGACATAGGGGGTCATTACAACATTGGAGGTAAAAGGCGCTTACCGCCGTGCCGAAGACCGCCAATACACTTCCGCGGTGGCGGGAGACCGCCACAGCTATTATGACACACATCACGGAATCCGCCGAAATTCAGACACCCACACAAGTCAACCACACCAAAGGTCAGCGATAAATATGCGGAAACAAATCCTCCACCTCCACGCCAACAGAAACACGCCCATGCTATTACGACCCGCGAATCCACGCGGCGGTCTTTCAACCGCGGTATTCCATTGGCGGTACACACCGCCACATAGGACAATTCAAAATACACACACCTGATACACATACAAGCACCACTCCCACACATCCAATACAATATAAAACACACACTCACATCACCCACAAACCCCTACGACCACCAATTAGAGACGAAGGCCATAGAGAGACAGCTCAGAATAGATAACACCATCACACAGAGGCACACTACACCATCACCCACACAACATCCACGCACAAAACACCACATACCACTACACCCACCACACTCATCAACACATACACCACCCCACACATCACACACACCACCCCATGTCACGCCAAAGACACCCCGCTTCTCCGAGGAGGAGCTCAGGGTCATGGTGGAGGAAATCATCAGGGTAGAGCCACAGCTATTTGGCGCACAGGTACAGTACACATCCATAGCCAGGAAGATGGAGCTATGGCAAAGCACCGCTGAACAGTCCATAGGCAGCCATGGCAAAGCACCGCTGAACAAGGCCAAGACCGCCATGGTGAAGACCGCTGAACAGGGCAAAGACCATGTGGG
Organism: Pleurodeles waltl; assembly: GCF_031143425.1. Lineage (NCBI taxonomy): Eukaryota > Metazoa > Chordata > Amphibia > Caudata > Salamandridae > Pleurodeles > Pleurodeles waltl. The sequence continues at coordinate 715,242,288 of NC_090446.1, forward strand.
TATGAATAGTGCGGCACATCAGGCATCGTTCTCCCATGTGCAGCTGGGACAGTGACAGGACAGGTACTTTCACGGGGAGACTCATCCAGTCTGGGCACCAGTCCCCCTCCAGAACCAGTGGAGACCTGCATCTACCTGAGAGACTGTGGCTTTGCACTCCCCAGGATATGGCAGTGGGCAATCCACCCACTGTAGAGACTTGAGAGACTGTGGCTTTGCACTCCCCAGGATGGCACAGTGGGCAACCCACCCACTGTAGGGACTTGAGAGACTGTGGCTTTGCACTCCCCAGGATGGCACAGTGGGCAAACCACCCACTGTAGTGACTTGAGAGACTGTGGCTTTGCACTCCCCAGGATACATCAATGGGCATGGAGACCCGTCGTGGATCTGGCTTCGCATTCATGTGGCTGAGGTGCCCCCCTTCCCTTCCCCCTGAGGTGCCTGTAGTGTTTCTATCTGATGCCCCGGCAGTGTTCTCTCGGATTTTGGTCAGGTATCTATTGTGGGCGTCGCCCATGCATTTTTGGACTGTTGGTGCACGGACATTGTTGTGTACATATCTGCACTACTTCTTGTTTTGTACATTTATTTTTGACAGATTTCGTGATATATATCCGTATATTTTTTAATGAGTTGTATATTGGCTAAATACAAAGTTTGGGCGCTATTCGCTTTGTCATTGCATTCTTCCGGGGGGGTTGTGGGTTGTTACTGTGATTTTTGTGACTGCCTTGGTGTGTATGTTGTAATATGCGAGGGTGGGGGTGTTTGGTGGGTGTCCCCGTAACTTTTGCCTCCCCGTGTCGTAGGTGCAGTACTCACTGGTATGTTCTGCGCCTACGTCGCTGTTGGTCGTCGATGAGCAGGAATGCAAGGGCAGGTAAGATTTGTAGTTCCGGGTCCATGGAGTCTTCGTTCCTCGTGGGATGTGTTGAGGTGAGCGTTTTCCCATTGCAAAAGCTGTTTCCGCCGTGTTTTTATCCACGGCGAATCCGCCACGGAAAAGGTGGCGGATTGGTGTGTTGTGATAGTGTGGGCGGTACATTGTCTTCCGCCTGTCTGTTGGCGGTGACCGCCGTGCTGTTTGTCTGTACCGCCCTGGCGGGCGATGTGTTAAAGTGGCTGTCTATGTTGGCGGTTTCCGCCAGGGTCGTAATTCCATTTTTTTGTCCGCTGGCCTGTTTGCGGTATTACAGCAGCTTTAACACCGTCCGCCAGGGTTTGTAATGACCACCATAGTCTCTACCAGATAAGGCATTACCGAAAGTAAGTGACTTGTTCATCAGAAGAATAAGTTGCTTTCTTTCGGTAACGCTCTTTCTGGTAGAGAGACAAGCCAGCAGGAGATTCTTCACCAGCTCTCCCATCCTATCTTTCATGTGATTGAACGCTATCTGCTAATAATATCCCAAGTCTAGGAATCTGCACACTTGTCACACTCGTTTGCTTTTAAGGCTCTGTATCTGGGAGCACGGACAGCCTTGAAAGCAACTGTCAGCACACAGGAGTTACTCCTGCATAGGTTCTGCACATCATTCCATGAGCGGAATGGCGTCACTGGAGCCGCACAGCACCATCTACGGATGCACAGAGGTACCATTGAAAGTTTCCAGATCCAGTCTGTCACCTGGTCAGTATTCAAAAAGTAAGGAATCTCCGGTTAGATAGTCTCTTCCAGAAAGAATATTACTGAAGGTGAGTAACTAATTTGTTAAGAATGTAAATACAATTACTTATAAATGCCTACCTTAATGATTTAATGGTAATCCATATTCTGGATACACCATTTTGGCTGAATAATATTTAAAACTTGGTATTGTAGTGAAACACCAAATAATGCAAAGCATCAGACAGAAGTGTCCATCATAAACTGCTGTTAGTAACCCTAAATGCAGGCTCCTCATGTTGCAAATATTCCCTGGTGTCGGACTAGATCCACAAACTGTTCAGCAGTACCTCTGGGTGCCAGTAGGTGGTGTTTTGCCACTCCACGATGGCAGCTTTCAGCTCCAGAAATGACGTGCAGAGCCACATATAAGCGGCACCCATGTGCGCTATCAGTTCTTTTTTTCTATGCCCCCAGACACAGATCTGGAAGTATTCTCTTGTCCTGGACAAGACTGTTTCTCTAAAAATATCTAATATACCAGTGTGCCAAGGAAATGTCACCTCTTAGGACCCCAAGATTCAAGCCCAGTAGGGATTGCTACAAACACATGTCTGTGACAGATACCTTTCAGGTATGCCTTTTTTGCTCGGGGTCAGAACACAACTCTGGGTCCTGTAGCAATGTGCCTAGGTAAACCCAGTGGGTAGACCGGGACTGTGTGGCAAAGCTTTACATCACTAACAATAATTAAAAAAAAAAATCTAACCTTGATTGATTTAGATTGATAAGAAGATCCAGTTTAAGCTCACAAATGTGTTCCTGCAGCAGATCTTTGTTGCGGTTGAAGTCATTTGGTAAGTCTAAAAAGAAATTCAAAAAGCCCAAGCTTGACTCGCCCCGTCCCACCATTCTGGAAATCCAGAGAAGACACAAGGCTGTCACTTGCCTCTCTGTGTCTCTGATGAACGCTTTAATTTTCATAGCCAATTCCGATCAATGTCCCAAGGCAGCTGAAATTGGTGGACCTTTTGGGATATCCCAGTAGATTTTACAAAGTCGACCATCGTCCCAAGGCACCCCGAATTTCCAGGCACATTGTTATGTTGCAGTAAACGTTACAAAGCACAGCTGTGCTTTTTTGGCATCCTGCCAACTCCCTCTGGCATGCCCCCAGGCCACATTAAACTGTGAAGAACTCCAACTGGATTATTTGCAGTACTTTCACTTTTAGCACCAGTAGAACCCTCTGATGCGGGTTCCGCACCAGCTTTGGTACTGCCCTAGGTGCCGGCATCGCAATCTGTGCCAGACCCTTGAGTAGCAACACCATCGACACTGGAGGAAAACACACAGCCAATTGTGCTCTCTGACTTTGTGCGAAACTTAAGGAAAGCAAGGCTGCACCCTGAAGCCAGCAGGGTGCAATCTTCTGGCAACCCTTCTGACTCTGACACATTGCCATGGCCTCAAGAAAGGGCTCAAATGCTCTCTTATCATTTCAGACTGACTCGGACCAGTCAGTTCAATGAAGAAGATGTGCTTGTACCGAAATACGTAGATGACAATTGGTATGAGGTATTATAAGATACTGGACACTTCTCCAGGCTCTGGGGTGGTCTCTTCCCCTGGCCCTGCTACATAAGGCAGTGCTTCCTTTCACTTTGGTAATATTGAGAGTGACTCAGGTACTTGGCCTCCAACTTCCAACCATGGAGGTAAAGGCAAATGTCCTGACTTGGGCCCATTAAATAGGTCGAACACACACACAGAGCACCTACTCCTTTTTAATGAGGCCCTAAGAGGGACCTTTCTAGGGGCATGATCAAAGCCATGCTCTGGGTCCCCAGTAAACTAGTAAATTGCTCTGCATCATGATCCTACTCTGGGTGACCTGGCTTTTTTGACTAACCACCCCACTCCGAAAGCTTAGTGGTGCAAGTGTCTACCAGTTAGATAACCCAGATACTTTTCTCACAGCTCCCCCAGCCCGGGAATCATAAAGTGTATTGAGACCTTCTACAAGCACATTTGCCTCCACCAGCCTTGCCCTGCTCTTGGCTGAGGCCATTTGTCTCCTAGGCTGCTACGTCTAAGCACTTTAAGATTCTGTGGCATAGGTTTTGCATGCTGTACTAGATGATCTTCGGTCTTCTCTCACTAATACCATTCAGGACGGCCTTGATGCAACAGTTTGATACACTGTTGGAGTGGACATAACTAATTGCACAGACTGGCCAACAGGCTTCAGCGCAACACTTATACGACCTGTCTGGATGCAGTCTACCATAATGTCAGGGATGGTTCAGACTTCATTCATGGACATGCCCTTTTACGGCTCTTGCCTCTTCGAAAAGAAAACAGACCCAGCCCTTGATTGTTTTAACAATAGCATAGCCACAGCGTGCTCCTTGGGCGTATGTGCCTTTGTGAGACATTTTCATCAACAATTTCACCCCCTCTAGAGCTTCGGTAGGGTCTACAACGGTCAACAACATCCTACGCCCCCAGCCCAGCAAGCTTCCCAGCCGTTTCATGGCTAAGGCTACTCGTCCCACAGATCACGTCTAAATCAAGTACAGCTTACAGCCCAGTCACCTGCCCTTTCAACTGCTGCTTCTGCAAAAAAGCTTTGGTTTAGCCTTCCAGACATTCAGTCACCTTGTCTGGTACAGGAACTGTTTTTTTTTCAAGGGTGGCTAGCAATTACTTCGTATAAGCAAATTGGCTGGCAGGGCTACGCCCTATTTCTGTCCACTCCGCCACACAGTCCACCTGTTAGACCTGACAGCCTTAGGGTGGTCACCCCTAACTTTTTGCCTCCCTCCCTCCACATTTTGTACACTGTTTTTGCTGGTTTTGGATGGACGTTACCACTGCTAACCAGTGCTAAAGTGCATATGCTCTCTCCCTTAAAACATGGTGACATTGGTTCATACCCAATTGGCTTATTTAGTCTACTTGTAAGACCCCAGTAAAGTGTACTGCAGGTGACCAGGGCCTGTAGATTAAATGCTACAAGTGTGCCGGCAGCACTGATTGTGCCACCCACATAAGTAGCCCCTAACCATGCCTTAGGCCTGCCATTGCAAGGACTGTGTGTGCAGTTTCATTGCCACTTTGACTTGGCATTTAAAAGTACTTGCCAAGCCTTAAACTCCCTTTTTTCTACATATGTCACCTCTAAGGTATGCTTGAGGTAAACCATAGGGCAGGGTGTCATGAAGGTAAAAGGCAGGACATGTACCTGTGTAGTTAAATGTCCTGGTAGTGTAAAATTCCTAAATTTGTTTTACACTGCTGTGAGGCCTGCTCCTTTCATGGGCTAACATTAGGGCTACCCTGATATACTGTTTGAGTGTTAGCTTCTGATCTGAAAGGAGCAACAAGGTCATATTTAGTATGGCCAGAATGGTAATACAAAATCCTGCTGACTGATGAAGTTGGATTTAATATTACTATTTAAGAAATGCCACTTTTAGACAGTGAGCATTTCTCTGCACTTAAATCCTTTTGTGCCTCACAATCTACGTCTGGCTGGGTTAGTTGACAGCTCTGTTGTGCATTTTACTCAGACAACTCCAAACACAGGATGCTCAGTCACACCTGCATACATCTGCATACTGAATAGGTCTTTCTGTGCTGGGAGGGTGGAGGGCCTGACACTTACATGTCAAATGACATTGGCCTGCCCTCACACAATGGACTGCCACACCCCCTACTGGGACTCTGGCAGACAGGATGGAACTGAAAGGAGACCTTGTGCACTTATAAGCCACTCTTTGAAGTCTCCCCCACTTCAAAGGCACATTTGGGTATTTAAACTGGGCCTCTGACCCTACCAACTCAGACACTTCTGGACCTCAACCTGCAACCTGTCAAGAGGAACTGTCTGGCTGCCCAAAGGACTCACCTCACTGCTTTTCTGCAAAGGACTGCTGCCCTGCTGTTGCCCTGCTGCCTTGCTGTCCTCTGGCTCTGCTGAGAAGTCTCTCCAAGAGCTTGGATTGAGCTTGCCTCTTGTTTTCTGAAGTCTCAAGGCCAAAAAGACTTCACCTCTGCAAAGAACTCCTTGTGCGGCGAAATTTCAACACACAGCCTGCCAGAAACAACGCACAGCCTGCATCACGATAAGAAAATCACTGCACGCCGAACCGGAATGACGCAGCCTGGCTCCCTGAGTCGAGATTGATGCAGCGTCAGCGTTGCGACCAGAACTTCGATGCACAGCTGACTGGATCGACGCATAGCCGAGCCAGAACGACTTCCTGTGAGAAGAATCGATGCTGCGCCTGCCGTGCAACAGAAATGTCCCTGCATCACCCACCGGATCAACGCAGCTGTGACTTTGTCCTGAACACCCATGATTTCTCCGCATTGTTCCCGGGGCATCTAAATACCCCGCAACCCAAACAGGATCCAAGTCTGCACGCGGGAAATCGATGCAAGGCCCTGGCTGTGTGAAAAATATCGACACATCGTCTGTGTACGCCCGGAGAAACCGACGCATACCTCCCTGTTTCCATGCATATCCTCTTCTGCGGTTCTTTGCGGATAATTTAGATGCAAACCAGGTGCTTTATGATTTCAAGAGACACTTACTGCTTTTAAGAACTTAAAACTCTTTTTATCATCCTTTAAAGTTATATTTCAACGCGTATTTATCAAATCTTGGTCGTTTTGACCTTATTTTATCCAGATAGATATTCAATATTTTTTTAAACCTGTGTGGTGTATTTTTGTGGTGTTTATACTGTGTTATTGCATGATTTATTGCACAAATGCTTTACACATTGCCTTCAAAGTTAAGCCTGACTGCTCAGTGCCAAGCTACCAGAGGGTGGACACAGGATAATTTTGATTGTGTGTGACTTACCCTGACTAGAATGAGGGTCCTTGCTTGGACAAGGGGTAACCTGACTGCAAACCAAAGACCCCATTTCCAACACCACCATTCTCGAGGCGTGACATAAGACCATCTCTCCATCTTGTACCAGGAGGTGGAGGCCCTTCTGGCCTAAGGGAGCATAGAGATGGTCCCGACATTGGAACTGGGCACTGGCTGTTACTTGTGCTACTTCCTAGTGCCAAAAACGTCATATTGTAGACCTTCGCCTTTTCAATACCTTTCTGCAAAAGAACAAATTTAAAGTGCTCACCCTAGTCCAGATCTTGTCTGCCCTCATCCCTGTAGTATATAGTAGTGTTGGATCTGCAGGAAGCTTATCCCCTATCCTGGAGGTCCACAGACATCTGTGTTTTATGGTGTGGGAGGAGCCTTTTCAGTTCTTCTCTTTGGCCTCTTTAGTGCTGGTAAGGTGTTCATGAAAGTGATGGCAGTGGTCGCAGGACATCTTTGGATGTAGGCAGTCCCGTTCTTCCCCTACCTCAATGACTGGCTATTGAAGGCTGACTCGCCCGAGGCAGTCGTCATCCAATTCCAGACATTTGGCAGAGACTCTCCCGTTCGTCAGAGCCATTCTGGGCATGATACAGTTTCTTGCCTTCCTAAAAGAGGGGAGAGTTCAGGATATTCAAGCTATGGTCCAATTATTTACACCTCGGTCCAGGTTGTCAGAGTAGGTGACTTTGAGGCTGCTGGGACTACTAGCCTCCTGCACCATGCTGGTAAAGAAAGCCAGATGGAATATACAGGCTCTGCATTGGGATCTGAAGTCCGAGTGGACATAGCACCAAGGAGATCTCTCTGATCAGGTCCAAATTTTGGAGGCGGGTGCAAAAGCCCAGCAGTGGCGGCGGCTGGATTGCTATTTGATTAGCCTCAGACCCCTCTCCTTATCCCATCCAGAGCTTACAGTGATGATGAATGACCTACTTCTGGGTTGGGAAGGTCATCTGGGATAGGAGGAGATGAGAGGCTTTTTGATGAAGTCAAGTCATTTTCTAGGCATTGAAAGTCTTCTGCCACCATAAAAGATAGTTCAGGTGCTCATGGAAAACACCACCGCCATGTGGTACTGCAAAAAAGCAGGACAATATGAAGTCATCAGCTCTTTGTCACAAGACGCTGCAGATCTTGCTGGATCGCCAGGGGATTTTCCCATGTGGTACACCACCTGGTGTGGTCTTTAAACAACAGGGAAGACAAACTCATTTGTAGATGCCCGGCAGATTATGAATGCCACCTAGAACCGGAGGTGATGCAGGGAATCTTCTGTGACTTGGGAAAACCCTGGCTTGATCTCTTTCCCACTGCAGAGAACATGCAATTCGCAATTATGCACGCTGTAGTTTCCAAGATGGCTCTCTCAGAGACTCATTCCATCTAGAGTAGAGCTTAGGACTCCTGCAAGCCTCTCATTGCAACCTCTTCTGCCATGATTTCTGAAGAATATCAGGAACGTCTGGACCCATGTCACCCCAGTGCTGCCAGACCGGGGAAGGAGAGTTTAATACCCAAAACTCCTGGGCATGAGCATCTGTCTTCTAATCAGGCTGCTACTTCAGGAGCGGTTTTTGTCACAGGTGCAGGGCGGAGTCCTGTACTGAGACTAAGCAATCTTCATTTCCATGATAATTTTAAGAGCATTTGATCTTCCTCTTGATGTTGTAAATGTCACCTTTGCAGCAAGGCGTGTCTATATGAAATATGTATACACCTGCTGATGGGACAGGTTGGTCGTTTGGTGCTGTACTTGGCAGAGTGACCTACTGCAAGTCAAACTGTCCGAAGTATTGCTTTTTGTGTTGATCCAAGCTCAACAAGGACTTGCTTTGGGCACAGTTAAGGGCTATTTATCAGCTCTTTTGGTCTTTTTGCAGTTGCCTGATCAGCCTTCCTTATTTCTATCACCTGTGTGATGTGTTTTTGAAAGGTTTGTAGCATTTGTTCCCATCTACATCTTTCCTCATGCCTAAATGGAACTTGAATGTAGTCTTCACTTTCCTGATTTATACTCTTAGAGTTGCTACATAGCTGTCAATTGCGGCTCCCGAATCTCAGGATAGTTTTCTGTATCGCTATAACATTGCACAAGGTGTGAGTAAACTAGAAGCTGTCTCTGTCAGACCGTCCCTGACATTCTTTCCAGGCAAGCTGGTGCTAGGGACTCAAGCTTCTTTTCTACTAAAGGTGATAACCTCTTTTCATGTTGGGCAAACTATCACCCTCCTGATATTCTTCATCCCACCTCACCCTTCTAGGTAGGGGGAAACACTCCACTGACTGCAACCTAAAAGAGCTCAAAGTTTCTACATTGATCGTACCAAGGAGTTTTTTGTTGAATATGCTGGGGTAAAGAAATGGACCATCTCCTCCTGGATCAATATCTGCATTGAAATCTGCAACACATTAGCTAAGAAGCACTCTGCAGAGGGTTTGCTGGCTCATTTTAACATAGTCAAGGCTGCTACCACTGTTGCAGACATATGTCCTGGACATTTGCCAGTCTGCTTTGTGGTTTGATACGCTCACAGAGCTCTACTGTATAGAATGCCAGGTCTGTCAGAGAGACAGTTTACCCAGAGACAGTTTACCCACTTTGTCTTGCAGAACATTTTGATCTGAGCTAGTTCACATGCTTTGGCATCTATTCTCACGATCAGGAATCTGAAGTTAGAATTATAGATCAGAAGATCAACTTGTTTGCCTTCTGTAATGCATTTTCTTATGGATACTTTTTCTAACTGCAGATACCTTACTGAACCTCTCACCAACCCTGTTCCTTGAACAGGACCTTTTTTCCCATCTTAAAAGGTCCTGAAGTCTAGAGATCTGCACACTGGTCACCCCAATCTGCTGCTGTGCTCTGTGTCTGGGTGCTCAGACGGCCTAAAAACCAACTAATGTCAACCTGAGTAGGTGGCATTGGTATGTGGCTTGGCACATTGCTTCTGGAGAGGAATAGTGTGGGTACTGAGCTGCATGATGCCACGTACCGGTGTTTAGAGATACTGTTGAAACGTTTCTAGATCTAATATGACACCTGGGGAATATTCACAAGGTGAGGAATCTGCATTTAGAGTATCCACTAGAAAGATCTTTACTGAAGCTAAGTAACTTGCTTGTCAATAAAATCTTTATCTGTATAAAATGCCTCTGTGTGAATAATGCCACACCAAAAAGGAAATATAGATATACAGCTCCTCAAGTTGGTTTGAATTGTCATTCAAAGATTAGCTTTAAATATAATTTGGATTTCTAGTCCTTTTGTTTTCAAACATCAGCATATCAGTTTCTCAAAATACATGTTATTCTGTCATATCAAATATGCACTTTCCATATTGAGTTAACCCACTTAAAGAACATCATGTCTCTTTTGGGAAAAAGTTTTGAGGATACAGATGTGTAGTGTTGCCGTCTTCAAAATGGCTGGACCGTATGAATTACTGTGCCAAGCTTCACTGCACGAAGCTTACTGACAATCTACTAGTAGCTCTTGAGCTAGTCTCTGAAGATCACTGCTCTTGTTATTTGTATAGATGACTTATATATGATATTGTATTCTGTGCACTCCTGAGGATTATTGCTTAAGAATTTTAATGATCAATTTACACTGGTGAGCCTCAACTCTTTGCCTTCTTGTCAAATGAAAGGATGGCCAAGGCAATACTGCTGCATCTTTTGAGTGATAGTCCATATAGTAGGTATACTTTCTCATTCATCTTGTTTCAGTTTCCATGTTTGTTGACAGATGTTGATCTCTGCATTATTAATTGTGCATACCCTTTGTTAATGGTTTGGTTCCTGAAGGCTGGCTAATGGTTGAAAGGTACTGAGGAGAAAGTAAAAGAAAAACTATGTTCACTTGTTGACGAGGTAGCAGGAATTCTACTCCATGACTGACCCTTGAATTTTAGTATTTCTGGTGGACACTTCCCCCTGCATATTCCTCACCTATCGACTGGGTCCAGAAACATCAAAACTCTGTCGCTGGTAAGGTGCTTTGACTTTTTGTCAAGGCCCAAAGTGGCGTCAAATCTATGTGATGCACCTCACCCACAACTAGAATGTAAAACTGATTTGTAGCAGCCTGACACAGGACATTCTGTGTCTCTTTAGGGAAGTTGTGGTTAGCAGAGCCTATCCCTTTCTCTCATTATCACAAGTCTCACACACACATAGACCGACAATAAAATACAGAACAGTTTTCACTGCATTTTTTTTAAAAGTCTGCAATCAACAAAAAACTATATGTGCTGAGGTTATTAAGAAGATGAAACAGAGCACAATCAGGATTGTTACCACAAGTGAAAAGAAAATAAACAACCCCAGCATATTGAAATAAGCATCTGCATAGGAATCCTACCCAAATACCTAGCTTCCAAGTGAGAGCATTGGTGTGATAGCCCAAATCTGCCTGTACTTACACCATGAAAGGAACACCCACCCCCATTACCTGAAAAGGGTTTTCTCGCCGTCTCCTTGGTTGGCTGCAGAGCCAGGGATGAAGTCAGCAAATGGGCAGTGAAATGGCATACAGCATGGGTGGATCTCCTTGCTGGAATGAACTCTTTAACCTTCTTTGGTCCGGTATAATGTTTTTATAACGAAAGATGTTTGTGTTCTGGGAAACAGGCCTGAAGTGATCATGTGTCTAAGTGTTGGGCTGTCTGCGCACTCTTGTGGCAGCAATACTAGATAGATTGTCATGTACCGCCTTGGACAGAGGTACACAGTGAAATGTTGTGCACTGAGAACAATAACAATGCTTTCGCAGAATAACAACTTATTAGGGAAAATAAAGCATCCACACTAAAAGCAGGCTGTGCTAAAATGAATAAAAATGGATGAGAATAGAGCGTGTATCTGGGTAAAAGGGCAAGGCCACAGACCTAAGCTAAACTACCTTAAGCAAGGCTCTAAAATGAGTCCACAGCAGTATGGCTACTTCTTCTGCTGTTTGTCCCTACCAAACATTTGTAGAGCCGCTAAATGGAGTAAAAGGGATACATTTAGCCGGCATTACTGAATATAACAGTTACAAGTGATGCACAGTAGGTAAGCAGTGGTTTTACACCGATTTCAGTGAGATGAGCTCCTCTTTCTTTTTCTTTTCTACCATAATGCCTGTCCCCTCCCCCTCCCCACCACCAATATAGTGTTCTGTTAATTTTGATACGTGCTTGCTATTCAGAACCAAGCATGTGAATCTATGACAGGATCAATTCTGGGGTAAAAACAAGTTAATTACCTGTACACTGTAATCCTTCAGCATGAATATCTTTCATAGAGTCCCATTCAATCTGGCCTCCTCCCCAATAGAAGCTCACAACTCTTGACTACCTCTAATATTTTATCTCTACACTGGTGTTGACAAATCTGAGATAGGATGACCCTTAAGAAAAAGGGTGCCTCTTGAGCTGCTTCCTGGTTGGCTTGAGTTTGGTTCTTCTATAATGTGAATTGGTTATCAAGGACACTGTTTTAAGCTTAGATAAGCTATGCTTTTCCCTTATAGTGCTTATTATGTTTACCATGGGACTCCCACATTGACAACAAGGAAGATTAAATCATGTGAATCTATGAATGATGTCAATACCTGAGAACTACAGTGTACAGGTAAGTAAGTTGCTTTTCCTGCTTTTGGCTGGCAATCATTTAAAAAAAAGACATTTGTATGATACTAGAATGAAAATAAAGCCCATGGATGGAAGGCTAGGAGTTTGTGAAGGCCCAGAGAATGGAATTTGGGTTATTTTGTGGATACAATGCCTTCAGGGACAGGGTCACAGAGGGCAAGATCTAAGTATCAGTCAGAGGAGATGAGATCCTGACTTGGCCGCAGTGGAAGGAGTTGGGGAGAGTTCCAGGGCCTCAGTGCTAAAACATAAGTCATAGTGTATGAGGTTATGTACAAATGCTTTGATGCTTAAAGGCCTTTTATTGAAGTCTATCAGAATTTAGTATGTCTTAAAACCTACATAAAAAAAGGCTGAAGAGGGATGCAATTCCTCTTGTGTCAAAGATGGGTAGGTAACCTGTTAGGGTGCAAGCTCAACTGAAGGATTAATTGGAGAGACTTACCAGCCTTTGGGGGTGGTGGGGGGTCATCGCCCCGGTGGAGTCAGACGAGTTGGTGGCTATCATAGTTGTGGCTAAGAACGAATGAGCGGTGAGGCCCACTTATGGAATGACCTAAGGGATTTAAATAGAGAAGTAGCAGTTGATAGGTACCCCTCTCCAGTATCTTGGTGATGTTGTCAACATTAGGGGACGCTAAGATTTTCACCACACTTGACATAGCATCTGCCTAACATCAGGTGTGCCTGCATGAGGATTAGCTGGAAATCTTTGTTCATTACACCTGTGGGTGCGTTCAACTTCCTGCACATTCCCGAAGGCTTTGTTTCTGCTTCCTCTGTCTTCATGAGTGCCTTGGTTTCCTTTCTAGATTGTATAGGAGGTATAAAATGCTCTCTGGGTGACAACTTATTGTATGGACGTTCTTGGTGTGAGCACAACAAAAGGTTAAGGTGGGTTGTAGGCTTTGCTTTGAGGGCTAATAAGTTGTGGTTTGGCTAAAGTAATATTAGCTATCCAGTTCATCATGTATCACCTGGGTGTGTACGGCAAAAAGGAAAGTTGTGTGCACCTTCAGCAATCTTTCCTATAAACAAGGGTAAATTGCTCTCTTTCTTGGTCATGGTGAAATTTTGTAGCTGGTTTGTGCAAGGATAAGCTGAATACAATAGCCACATGAGGATTCTGCTAAAGAAAAGGTTATTTTCCAAACCTACTTAAACTGAAAACATTTTGCAGGCTCAGAGGCTGGTGGTGTGCATCAAATGTACATGCTGTGTGGCAGTGGAATGGAAGGTGCACCTTGCAACGCTGAAACACAACGGACTAAATGTTCACACTGTCCTGTGAATTCTGACAGGAGTTTGAGACTGCAGCAGGCATCTTAGATTGCCAAGTATAACTTTCTTCTTGTTTCGTTAAAACCCAGCCAGCCAGAACCCTTATTTCGTGGATTTTTGCTGGAGGACCAGTCATCTTCATTGGAGGTTTTAGACATTCTGATTCAGAGTTCTGTTTTGGAAATCCAGTCTAGTGTGAAATAAACATGAACTGTTTTTGAAAATAGACTTTTTTGAATCTGCATGAAACTTGCCAAAAAATAAACAAGAAAAAAAGCTAAAGTACACCTGCTTTGCTTTTTGATGGCAAGGCTTGTGCGGGGATGAGGGTTTAAATAGGAGTCCCAAACCTGCACATGTCCCATTTTAATGCCCTTGGGACTCTTTGCTCCTCAACATAGAAAAAAACAGCCGACAGAACCAACCACCATCAGTGGCACATGACTGAAGACCATGTGCAGAGTGGGTTGGCCACCTGCAGAGGTTGAGGTACAGGGCCTGGCCAGAGCTCAGGGCATGTTGCCAACCGCCAGCGAAGAAACTCTGGGATGAGCTTGGTGAGCAGTAACAATAGTAATTTTATGATGTTAAGGGAGTCCATTCTTTGGGTTGAGACTTCCATCACTCTTGGAAGGGAAATAACAAATTCTTTAAAGATTATGGACCTACAATTTGCCTTTCTGTCCCCTACTATCTCAACCGGTCATTAATTGCACCCCATTTTCTCAAATTTGAATGGCCTGAAAGTTGGTAACCAAGGCTCGATAACCTGGAATGACCACTTTGTGGTCCGTTTACCTTTACATTAGCTTTGGTTCCAGCAAAAAAAAAACTCAAATTACATCCGCAAAGGGAGGCGCTAGAACAATTTCTGTCCCTCCTTGTGGATTAAGAAATCTGTACTAAATGGGAAGCCCACATATGTGATTAGGTTGAAAACTTTCCTAGTGATGTAATTACTTGTTAAATCTCAATAAAGCTATGACTGACTCCTTAAATTAACCACACCCTTTGAAATGTATAAAGAAAGCCAGTAGTGGGAAAGAAAACCTTTGGTTCACACCATAACTGGTCAAGAGAAAACTAAAACTCCGCAGAGCCAAGAGACACTGGCGTAGGACTTACAGGGATCAGTCTGAAATGAATTTCCTAGATAAAGCAAGATAACATCACTAGAAAATTAAAGTAGCCATGGCCAATTACATAAATAACCACATAGGAGACATTCCCAATGTCTCAAAAGAACTATTCAGGATTATTTACCAATTACAGTGTTAGAAATGAGGTCTCCAGTTTGCACCCTGTCCAAGTAGGGACCCTCACTCTAGCCAAGGTAAGGGAGTCACACACCTAAGATATAACCCCTGCCCACCCCCTTGGTAGCCTGGCTCAAGCAGCCAGACTTATCACAAAGGCAGTGTGTATAGTATTCGTGTACACACACAAACACACAGTAACACAGTGAAATCTCCACAAAAAACACTCAACACCATTTTGGAAAAATACCCAATATTTATCTGAGTTAAACAAGACCAAAACAGCAAAAGTCCAACATACACAAGTAGAGATATCACTTTTAAAGATCTAAAGGAGTCTTAATCTTGAAGAATCAATGGTTGTATCCTTATAACACACAGTACCTTGGATATATGAAGAACAAAGACAATGCAGGCCGCAAAGGAGGACCTTCGTCGGTAAAGCAAGCTGCTTTGATTCTCTTCCCGCATTGATTTTTCAGCCGTGGTACAGGCGCTGCGTCAATTTGTTTTTAATTTGTTTTTTTTTTGCCACAACGGTCTGGTGCATGGATTTTTCTTCAGGTCATCAGCTTCCACTTCCAAGGGCCCAGGGACTGGATTTGGCAACACTTGGGAAGTCAGGACTCTCAGCAGAAGAGCCAAGGCACTGACAGTTGAAGTCTTTGATGTCCCTGGGACTTCTTAACAGGAGGCAAGCTCAGTTCAAGCCCTTGGAGAACCTTTGCAAGCAGGATGTAGAGAGCAGGGACCAGTCCTTTCACTCCCAAGACAGAAGCAGCAGTTTAGCAGAGCAAGGCAACAGACGGAGTGGCAGTTCCTCCTACAGCATCAGGCTCTTCTCCCTGGCAGAATGCCCTCAGTCCAGAAGTATTCTGAAGTTGTTGTTCCAGAGGCCCAATACTTATACTCATTTCTCATTTCTGCCTTTGAAGTAGGCAAACTTCAAAGGAAAGTCTCTATAGTGCACAAGATCCTGCCTCTCCCTGTTCTGGCCACAAACACACTCCAGGGGGTTGGAGACCCTATTTAGGTGCAAGCGTCAGCTACTCCCACCACTC
The DNA here is from genome assembly GCF_031143425.1 of Pleurodeles waltl. Taxonomy (NCBI): domain Eukaryota; kingdom Metazoa; phylum Chordata; class Amphibia; order Caudata; family Salamandridae; genus Pleurodeles; species Pleurodeles waltl. The sequence continues at coordinate 715,258,037 of NC_090446.1, forward strand.
TGGCCCAGGAAGACCCATCAGAATATGCAGGGCACACCTCAGCTCCCTTTGTGTGACCATCGTAGAGTGATTTCACAAACAGCCCAACGGTCCTCATGACCCAGACGTGTATTCCACAGCCAGACAGAGGAACAGAATGGCATTTTCAAACTTAGTATTTAAAAATCAGCTTTGCTAAAAGAGGTATTTTTAAAAATTGTGAGCTCAGAGTCCCCAGACTCAATATTTCCATCTGCTCCTAATGGAACATTACACTTAAAATATATTTCAAAGCAATCCCCATGTTACCCCGTGGGAGAGATTGGCCTTGCAATAGTGAAAACTAAATTTAGCAGCATTTCACTATTAGGACATGTAAAACACACCAGTACATGTTCGACCTTTTACATACACTGCACCTTGCACATGGGGCTGCCTTGGGCCTACGTTAGGGGTAACTTACATGTAGTAAAAGGGAAGGTTTGGGCCTGGCAAGTGGGTACACTTGTCACGTCAAACTGGTAGTTCTAAATTGCCCTCACAGATACTGCAGTGGCAGGTCTGAGACATGTTTACAGGGCTACTCATGTGGGTGGCACAATTAGTGCTGCAGGCCCACTATTAACATTTAATTTATATTCCCTGGGCACACATGGCACACTGTAATGGGAACTTAGTAGTAAATCAAATAAGCCAATCATGGATATAACAATTACCAATACAATTTAAAACAGAGAACACTTGCACTTTGGCACTGGTCAGCAATGGTAAAGTGCCCAGAGCCCTAACACCAGCAAAAACAGATGAGGAAAAATAGGAGGAAAAGGCCCAAAGTTTGAGGATAACCCTCCAAAAAGGGTTATTCCAACATACAAGAACTCCTGTTTATCTATGAGGGAGGTGGTGGTGATGATGGTGCCTCTGAAACATGGTCAAGACATGCCAGTCCAAACCCTTGCTCTCTAAGATAAATGTGGGCAATAACTTTTTAGGCAAAATAGCAGAATCACTGAACGGGGAAGACACATTAACTGGTACTTCAGAACCATTTGGGGTTTATTTCAAAATGCACCTTTTCACGCAGCCTGCAATGGCAGGCCTGCAGACACATTTTGTTTGGGCTCCACTGGGTGGCACAATACATGGTTCAGCCCATGGGGAACCCCAGGTGCCCCAATGCCCTGGATACCTAGGTACCATATACTAGGGATTTATATGGGGGGGGCTATTATGCCAATAATCGGGTGTGCTAAGTACTGAGCAAACAAATTTAGAGGGAGAAAAGTGCAAAATCATTGGAGTCCTGGTTAACCGGATCCCAGTAAACACAATCAGTACACACTGACAGCAGGCCAAATGTAGGGGTAACCATACCACAAAGAGAGTACTTTTCTACAGGGAAGCCGTTCAGGTTCCCATGGACACCACCACTGCCATCAACTGCCATTTGTTTCAGGAATAAGGAAGTGGGTGGGGTCCTAGGTCCTGTGCCAGTAGTCACTTAGTTGCTGGAGTCTCAGGGTACTTCCCAGGTTGTGAGCCACCTATCAGAATTTTTGAATGTCAGGACAGACTAACTCAGTGGTGCCTGGATTATTGTGAATGGCAGTCACACTTGAGGTGGCGCAGGGCATCTTCCAGCAATGGGGAGAAGCCTGGCTACATATTTTCAGCACCACCGACATGGCACTGTGTCAACACATTTGCATGCTGGACCTTCCAAGAAGGTTCTCTCTGAGACGTACTCCAGATAGAGTGGCTCACAAGATTCTGATATGTCTTTCCCCCGCTGTCTCTCCTGTTCCAAGTTCTGAAGAAGATAAGGAATGACCAGCCCAAGTCATCCTAGTGACCCTGGTCTTGGCCAGGAGAGTGCGGTGGGTGGTACCTGGAACTTTTGGGCTTGAGCATGTCTCCTCTGATCAGGCATCAGCTTCCGAAAAATCTTCTGTCGCAGTAACAGGGCACGGTCCTGCATCTGAAACCTGCACAATCTGCACCTCTATTTTTTTAGATTGAGGGGTGGCGAGCTATTCTTCTTAAAGTTGTGGGATGTCATTCTGGCTGGCAGATGTCCTTCTACAAAGTTGGCCTACACAAGGCACTGGGACGAGTTTGTAGCTTAGGCTGGCACCTACAATACCTGCCCCTTACAGGTCAAACTGTTGGATGTCATGTCTTTGTTTGTTTGATCTGTGGCCCGGCAAGGCATTGTAGTGGACACTGTTAAAGGTTATTCTTCAGCTCTTTTGGCCTTTTTTGATTACTGCAACAGCCGTCCTTGTTCAGATTAGCCATTGTGATAAGGTTTCTATTAGGTTTTACTCATTTGTTTCTCCCAAATCCTTTGTGATGCCATAGTGGGAACTTAATTTGGTACTCACTTTACTCATGCACGTCATTCAAAGCAATGCACATCTGCCCAATTCATCTCCTGACTCGTTGAGTTTCTTGTCACAGTATTTCTGCACTGATGCTAATTATTTGTCCCAGAAGAACCACACAAAGAGCTGATCGTCCACCCAATGGCCTTTGGTAAGACTGATGTAAAAACGTAAAGCTTGTTTGGGGTCCAGACAATAACGTTTCTCCTCCTCTTTTAAAGGGAGGGACAGAGCAAAGAACATTAGGAGAGTGATGTATTTTCGAACGTGAAAAGCAGTCATAGGCCACCCTAGTCCTCAGCACCACTTTATCTGTGAATATGAGTGTGTAAAGCGGCTGCACAGAGAGTTTGGTTCATACGATGAGCCAAAAGGATTAGTTACTTACCTGTAAATCCTAGTTCTCTTCCAGGGGTATCCTCATCAAAGTCATAAACATTGAATATTCCCGCCTTTGTGCGGGGACCCCGGAGCATATATATATAAAATACATACATATTATCATGTGTAAAACAGCAATGCAGGTTATAATCATAAATAGGCTAAAATGCTTTATTTCTATGCAAGTTTTTTTTTTTTTTTTTTTTTTTTATATTATATTATAAAATCACAATAGATCATAAATATCTACCTAAGCCCCAAAAACTGGACTTAGGGAAGTAAACAGCAGTAAATAGCAGAGAAAAATAGAAAAAACCACATTGAAAAACAATGAAGCATTCTTAGCCAATAGGCTGCATGCAGGTTAACACAGGAGAACCATAAAAACTTTGGCACCGTGCCTTTAAGACCCTGAGCACCTCCAGTATCCCACCATGCCTCAGGGGTGAAGGGAAGGTGACAGTTGGTTCACAGTTAGGTCAGTTCTTTTTTCCGGCTTCTTCTGAGAGGATCCTGGAGCATTGAGCTCTCAGTTTTTCTGAGTTTTCCTCAGAAAAATTCTTTAAAAAAGCGTTTTTCACTTTTCACTCGACAAGTAATATCTTTGTCTGAGCTAGGAAGGTTTTTTCTGACAGAAAAATGCCTTCTCTTTTTGTAAAATGTCCCTCTTGTGGGAAGAAGAAAGCCCAGTCAGACCCACACTCTCTGTGTATTGTCTGCCTGCCACAGAGTCACTGTCCTGACACCTGCAAGTATTGTAAGAACATGTCAAGGAGGACTCTCAAAGACAGAGAGAAGATCAGGCTACATGGGCTTCAGGAGAGGAAAAAGTCAACATCCTCTTCACTTCCCAGACCTACAGCAGAAGGAATGACCCGTTCGACGTCGACAGGTAGGATTGTACCTGTTTGTTCTCCATCGACGTCATCGGCACCACCGTCTCACCGGCATAGATCGCCGTCGACGGCGACCAGACCGACGTCGAGGGACAAAACGTCGAAACATGGACACAGGGGTACATCTCCGTCGACGGCAGGCCGCCGTTCGACGTCGAGTCATCTCCGGCGCTCCCGTTCGCCGTTGAGAACGTCTCACCCCTTGGCGTCGAAGGACACGACACCAAAAACACCTCGACGGCATGAACATCCGCCGTCGACCACTCGCCACTCAACGTCGAGGCACACGACGGCGAGTAGGTCCAGGTCCCGTGATAGGCGATCGGCGTCAAGACACTCGACGGCAAGACCTCCGACGTCAGGACATTCGACGTCGAGAGCAGATCAGCCAGCGCAACCTTCGACGTCGAGGATACAATCGACGTCGACACAACCTTCAGCGGTGTCACAGGCAGTGGAGCCAGCGGACAAAGCTCCCTCACCGGTGGTCTCTATAAGGAGTGCATCATCCCATTCCAGAGCATCGGGGCATGTTTCTCCCATCACAGCATCCCCGGATTCACAATACTCGAGGATGTATTCTCCTACCGCCTCATTACCGAGAACGCCATCGCCTACAGCTAGAGCAGGACGGGCTCGTTCTGCTTCTCGTCAGCCGACCACAAGACCTGCGCACTCTGCTACAGCCTCTCGGAGCAGGTCCCGTTCCCGAAGGAGAACCAGGTCACGAACACCACGCAGAAGATCACCTTCTTGGTCTTCTTCAGGATCGTCTGTGGGGCGCTACTCCCCCACACTCACAGATTCTCCACCTGCTAGGATTTCCCCGGTGGATGATATCACCACTTTTAATGAGGTTCTTCTAAGGGGAGCGCAGAAGCTAAATATTGAGGTACCAGAGCCGGCCACCTCATCCTCAGTTATCTTTGAGACCCTACAACACAGATCAGTCTCGAGAAAACTGCTGCCACTAGTACCGGGTTTGCTGCAACCGACTATGGACACTTTTCTGTCTCCAGCCACTCTCAAGTCTGCCCCTGCTAGGATTCAAAAGAAATACAAAGCTCCGGAACAAGATCCTTTATTCCTGCGGAAGGATCCGCCACCGGACTCTGTGATCTTAGCCGCAGCCAGAAAGACACACTCTGTGGCATCATCTTCCACAGTCCCCCCGGATAAGGAGAGCAGACACCTAGACTCTCTGGGGAGAAAGATGTGCGGTACGGCGGCATCTGCTATGAAGGTCTCCAGCGCCTCAGCACTTCTGGGCAGATATGACCGCTCTCTGTGGGACTCACTCCACAGATTTACAGAAAAGTTGCCCAGGGAAGATAGACAGGACTTCCAGGAAATCTTGCAGGAAGGAGGCCTAGTATCTAACCAGGTCATCAGCGCGGCGGCGGACGGGGCGGATTTGGCTGCGCATGGGTATGCGCACGGAATCTGCGCTAGGAGGTCTTCCTGGCTACGGCTCACGGGTCTGAAGCAGGAAGCACAGCAGCGCATTTTGAACCTCCCATTCAGCGGGAGTTCGTTGTTCGGTACCCACGCGGATGAAGAGATGGCCCGAATGAAAACGGAAGTCGACACGATGAGGGCAGTGGGCCTGGAACGTAAAAAAGACTTCAGGCGGAGGTACAGGCCGTATGACAGACGACCATTCCAGCAGAGGGTTCAAACCCCTCACTGGTCTCAAAGGCCACAACAACGACAGGGACGTCCCCTGTTTCAGGCACGTAGATCCACAAGAGACAGAGGGTCAAGTAGACCTCAACAGTCTACAGCAAAGACGCCATCAAAGCAATGAGGCATTGCTTCCCTCAGCACTGTGCACCACTCCGGTGGGGGGAAGTGTTACGCATCATCTTCGCGAGTGGCACTCAATCACAAAAGACAAATGGGTGCTCAATATTGTCGAACATGGCTATTCTCTCCTTTTCAAAAAACCTCCTCCACACTTGCCGCCAGCAAGGTGTTTTCCTTCTCATCTCAGCCTGCTACGCAAGGAAGTTCTCGCACTCCTACAAAAGAAAGCTGTAGAAAAGGTTCCTCCGGCACAAAAAGGAAAAGGGGTGTACTCCCGTTACTTTCTGGTGGCGAAAAAAGGTCAACAGGGCCTCTTCAGACCAATTCTGGACTTACGGCTCCTGAACAAGTACATAAGAAAACAAAAGTTCAGGATGCTAGCCCTTCACCAGATTGTCCCGCAACTGCATCAGGGAGACTGGATGTGCTCCATCGATCTACAGGATGCATATTTTCACATCCCAATAGCAACCAAACATCGGAAATTTTTACGTTTCCAGATAGCGTCACAGCACTACCAATTCAGAGTCCTTCCATTCGGCCTGAAGTCTGCACCCCGAGTCTTTTCAAAATGTGTAGCAGTGGTAGCGGCACACCTTCGAAGACAAAAAATATTCGTCTATCCCTACCTGGACGACTGGCTAGTGAAGGCCTCATCTCCGGATCAGGCGAGAAAACATCGAGATATCGTTCTAAGAACTTTCGAGTCTCTAGGTCTTCAAATCAACCACGACAAGTCAACCTTGATTCCAACACAAAACCTCCGCTACCTGGGAGCGATACTAAACACAGAGCTCCAAAGAGTGTATCCTTCGGAGGAACGACTTTTATCAATCCACAGGAAGTGTCAACATCTATTAACAGCCGATGCACCTACAGCTCGTCAGGTGACATCGCTTCTGGGCTCCATGGCTTCATGCATCTTCATTGTCCCGAATGCCAGGCTACGCATGAGGCCCCTTCAGGAGGCATTAGAGAACAATTGGAGCCAAAAGACTGGTCACTGGGAGGACAGAGTTCGACTACCAGCAGTGGCTTTTCAATCACTACAATGGTGGATGCACAGACCTCACCTGTCGATAGGTTCTCCGTTTCACCAGACAATTCCAGTCGACACTCTGGTGACGGATGCGTCTCTTCAGGGTTGGGGTGCTCATCTGGGTTCCTTCCAAGCTCAGGGTCTGTGGTCCGACAAGGAAAAGAACTATCACATAAATCTACTGGAACTCAGAGCAGTCCATCTGGCTCTCAAATCTTTCTCTCCATTGGTTCAGGGGAAATCTATCCTAGTTCAGACAGACAATACAACCACAATGTATTACCTGAACAAACAGGGGGGAACAAGATCACTACCTCTGTCTCGAGAATCCCAAACGATATGGCATTGGCTCCTGGCCAGGGGAATGTCTATCACAGCGGTACACCTGCCAGGTCAGCAAAACGTAGAGGCAGATTTCCTGAGCAGACATCTGGAAGACGCGCACGACTGGGTGCTACACGACGAAGTCGTCGAGGACATCTTCGGTCAATGGGGTCGACCTCAGTTGGATCTCTTTGCAGACGAAACAAACAAAAAATGCCCAGACTTCGCGTCCAGGTTCTGCCGTCCGGGATCTCAAGGGAATGCCCTGTTGATCAACTGGTCAGGGACATTTCTCTACGCCTTTCCACCGATTCCCCTCATACCGGCAGTAATCAACAAATTTTACAAATCCAGAACCAGAATGATTCTGATAGCGCCACAATGGCCCCGCCAATTCTGGTACACGGACCTACTCAACTTATCGGAAAGACCTCACAGGAGGTTGCCGTGCAGACCGGATCTCCTGAGCAGGATGGAAGGCAGAATCCTACATCCCAACCTTCCCTCTCTGAGCTTGACAGCATGGCTCCTGAATTCCTACAGTATGGGCACCTAGGGCTCTCACAGGAGTGCATGAGCATCTTGAAAGAGTCAAAACGACCTTCCACGCGGCGTTCTTACGCTTTTAAGTGGAAGAGATTTTACATCTGGTGCTCTCAACAAGGTATAAATCCCATACGAGCTCAGGAGGACGTCATACTATCCTATTTACTTCATCTGGCGAAGTCTGGTCTGCAGGTATCTTCTATTAAGGTTCATTTATCTGCAATTACAGCGTATCGTAAGTCGCCTTCTCAGGAATCCTTCTTTACGATACCTGTAGTCAAGGATTTTTTAGAAGGCTTGAAAAAGGTTTTTCCTCCCATTCGGAGACCTTCTCCTCCATGGGAACTGAATGTAGTCCTGTCAAAACTTATGGGCCCTCCCTTTGAACCTATCCACAAGGCCTCTTTACAGCACCTTACGTGGAAGACGGCTTTTTTGGTGGCCATTACTTCAGCGAGGAGGGTCAGCGAAATTCAGGCTCTGTCTTGTAGAGAACCGTACACGGTTTTTCACGATAATAGAGTGGTTCTGCGAACTCACCCATCTTTCCTTCCGAAGGTGGTGTCAGAATTCCATATCAATCAGACTATATCTTTACCGACTTTCTTTCCCAATCCGGAGACTCCGGCTGAGAAAGCATTGCATTCTTTAGACTTAAAAAGAGTGCTGAAATTCTATTTGGACAAAACAAAACCGATTAGACATTCTAACCATTTGTTTCTGAATTATGGTCATTTAAGAACAGGAGAGGCAGCGTCTAAACGAACTATATCAAGATGGATTGTGTCTTGTATTGTTAACACTTACCAACTGGCTAATAAGCAATTACTGGCTAGGCCAAAAGCGCATTCCACAAGGGGAAAAGCGGCTACTGCTGCCCTCCTTAACAATGTACCAATTTCCGAGATTTGTAAGGCTGCTACATGGAAGTCTGTGCATACCTTTACTAAGCATTACTGTTTAGACTCGGATGCAAGAGCGGATGCCCAGGTGGGGCAGGCCTCTCTTAGAAATCTATTTGCATGAATATGTATTCTTTCCTGCACTTCTTTCGGACAGTCCGCAGAGTTTAGGGATGGGCTTGCTAATCTATTCAATGTTTATGACTATTGATGAGGATCCCCTGGAAGAGAAGGATTAGTTACTTACCTGTAAATCCTAGTTCTCTTCCAGGGGTATCCTCATCAAAGTCATAAACAACCCACCCTCCTCCCCGGACTTAAGTCTCCTAGAAGTGCAGGACAGATTATCTTTCTGATCAGTTACACAGATTGTCACCGTAAAAAAGTACTGACCTAACTGTGAACCAACTGTCACCTTCCCTTCACCCCTGAGGCATGGTGGGATACTGGAGGTGCTCAGGGTCTTAAAGGCACGGTGCCAAAGTTTTTATGGTTCTCCTGTGTTAACCTGCATGCAGCCTATTGGCTAAGAATGCTTCATTGTTTTTCAATGTGGTTTTTTCTATTTTTCTCTGCTATTTACTGCTGTTTACTTCCCTAAGTCCAGTTTTTGGGGCTTAGGTAGATATTTATGATCTATTGTGATTTTATAATATAATATAAAAAAAAAAAAAATAAAAAAAAAAACTTGCATAGAAATAAAGCATTTTAGCCTATTTATGATTATAACCTGCATTGCTGTTTTACACATGATAATATGTATGTATTTTATATATATATGCTCCGGGGTCCCCGCACAAAGGCGGGAATATTCAATGTTTATGACTTTGATGAGGATACCCCTGGAAGAGAACTAGGATTTACAGGTAAGTAACTAATCCTTTTGGCTCATCGTATGAACCAAACTCTCTGTGCAGCCGCTTTACACACTCATATTCACAGATAAAGTGGTGCTGAGGACTAGGGTGGCCTATGACTGCTTTTCACGTTCGAAAATACATCACTCTCCTAATGTTCTTTGCTCTGTCCCTCCCTTTAAAAGAGGAGGAGAAACGTTATTGTCTGGACCCCAAACAAGCTTTACGTTTTTACATCAGTCTTACCAAAGGCCATTGGGTGGACGATCAGCTCTTTGTGTGGTTCTTCTGGGACAAATAATTAGCATCAGTGCAGAAAATAACTGTCAAGGTGTACACACTGGGGAGAAAGCAGCCTTCTGAGGGGGTTGTGGTCCCATTCTATCAGGGCCAGAGTTCCACAACTGTACTGCAATGCAAAGTGCCTGTCCTTGGCATCTGTCAGACCGCAACACAACTGATAGTACCCCCTTCATGAAGCACTACTACTATGAGATCAAGGTCCAACAGGAGGGGAATTATGGCTGTTGGGTCCTGCAGGGCTTTTTGGTCTGAGCCATTGCACAAACACACCCCTTTGGGAGGTACTGGATTGGTGTCTATTCCAAAGGTGAGAAATCTTCAGAAGAAGTATCTATCAGAAGACAAAGTTGATTGCTGTCAATACTGCTGTTGCTGGTGAATAGTCTAACAGTAGATTCCCCATTTCCCTCCCTTCTCCCCATTCTGTGGAATGGTCTCTTTCTTTGCCTAAAACAAAGTCCGAAATTATAGATCTGCACACTCTTACCTATGGTTATTGTTAGGCTTGGAGGGTGCAGACAAAGTCAAGAAAGAAACCTATTAATCGACATGGGTGACTCGCATACATCAATATCAAAGTGAAACCGCACAGTACCGCCTACTTACATCTAGATTTAATTGCACCACTACAGTGATTATCAATTCCCTTACTAAAAGTCATGAAGTGAACATAGTTATTAATGTGTGGTTAAAAAGCGACCAAGCTTAGAGACATTTGTGATATGTATTTTCTACAGTTAAGACTGTGGGGATTTTTTCTATTTAACTGATGCCACTCACAATTGGTGCAGGAGAGGGGAGCAATTGACTGAACCATCCTTAACAACACCGATTTACAAAAAAGGGTCTGAGGCACACAACACATTTGTGAATTACTGGTGCTTAAAATATTGTGGCGCTCGAGCCTCGAGGACCAACTATCTCAATCTTCTAACCCAGGAGAAAACTCAATAAAATTGAAAAAGGTGATTCGGCATCCACATCCAGGTAGTATTTTCAGTTAATATGCACAGTAAACATTCATGATTACACAGCACAATGCACAAACTCCCTGAATTTTTTCAGCTTTTGGATCTTTTTCTAAGAGTCTTGAACCAGTGCACTTTTGAGCATACTCTGGTTGTTTTTTAGTGATTTACCAGCTGATACTATGCTTTAAGAATGCACACTGAACCAGCCCTGAAGAAATCCTTTTTGGATAAAACGTGGTGGCTACAGCAAAATCAGAGAAGTAAAAGAAATATTTTAAATGAAAGAAACATGAATAAGGAAACCCTTTCATTGAGGAAAGCAATTCTGGTAGTATGTCAATTGTGCTGTCTAACCATGAATGTTTACTGTGTGTATTAACTGAAAATACTAACTGGATGTGGGCGCTGAGTCACATTTTTTCATTCTTAACGTTTACAAAGAAAGCAGATTAATGGAGTTACAAGAGTGATGTCATACATAACGGTGACAAACCTATACCCCTTGACATATAGCACTATAGCAGCCACATTTAGTAAAATTTCGCCAGGACTCGTAAGGGAACTTAAGGTTCACCCCATCAACATAATATTTCGCCAACTGGGAGATCTTGGTAAGCTAATGTCTAGTATAGAGAAAGGTTCTGTCTTCAACACTCCTACGTCTATAAAAAGAATGAGGGCTGAACAGGAAGCAGACTAGGGGTCACCTCTATTGGATAAACAAATTGGGAACTGGTTAACTGTAGATCCTTAACCCGAAACTCTAGATTCAAGCTAATACTTTTAAGGGATTTCACTTGGTGTATTACATAAATTGAACCCACATCTTGATGGCCAATGCCTTATATTCTGCATTGAAATGGGCACATTCTATCAAAGCCGTGGAAGCGCCTAATAGTGTTTACATTTTGATAGCTAATCATCAAAGTACCACACGATTGATTTCAAGTTGGAAAGTGGCCATGTATTGGCTCGGTATGGTGCCAGTGAAGAAACAAAAAATATTAACTACTGAGTCTGGGCACCTGGCATTAGTGTGAACGAAAAGATGCAGTGTCAGGCAAAAAGTGACATTTAATATGGACTTGTACCTGCTGAGTATGATGAAGCATATGACTTGCAGCACATACTGTGCTGGTATATCCGTCAGGCATACTGCCTCCATGATGTGAATCTATGAGATTACAACCATAAGATTCAGATTCTGTTGTAATTGAAGATTCCTTCTTAGTAAGTAGGAGTTAAGTAGCCAGTTCACGTAGGTTAACAAGGTATGGGTTTATTGAAGCTGTTACGTTACTTAATAAAATACCTCAACAGAAGCAGCATCCTCTCTGCTCAGCCTACTCTTTCTGTCATCCATCCTTCCAGTCACTCACCAACATTCTATGACTTCTTAAACTGGCTGAGCAGAGTAGGAAAACGAGAGCTGTGTACAGAACGCATTAGAAACACAGCGGATTATAACCGATTCTCCTCTTGAGACAAGGCTACATCATATATTGTCAAGAACTGTGTTTTATTTCATTGTAAAAGGTCAGGCAAAATAAATGACATGTGAAAATGCACAATGCAGTTGCTGCTTTTACAGATATTTTCAGAATGTGATACTGTATAAGATAAACTTATGTAATGTGTTCTTCTACTGACAGTGCTGAGCAGTTGAACTACCTCTGTGTTAAGGACACTATTGCAAGGATCAAAGGAACTGCTGGAGTCACAGTCACCAAAAACAGAAACTGCCAAAACATGGAAAAAATGCCAGCATAAATTCTGCTCTCACTGGAAAATCCAGAGACCTCATCTGTTGCACCTACTTAGGCTGTTGTTTAAGTTCTGTAGCAATTGATTGAAAGCAGAAATTCAAGCTGGCGGGCACCACGACTGAGTCTAGGGTTCATGCTCTAGTCTTCATTTTTAGTGCAAGTACTGAACTGCCTTAGAATTCAAACAGTGCAGCGAGTAGTGTCTCCTCATTTCTCCTGCTCATTTAAGAGTTTTTCGCGGGTTATTTCCTTTTTTTGGGTCCCAACTTCTCAGAATGTTTAGTGTGCACTCCAGGGTTAATTCCCAATTTCTCTAGTTCATGTTTTGAAGGAAAATAATTTGAGTTCTTGTAAAGTTGTTCCTTAGCTTTTCTAAGAAACCGAAGACATTACAGTAAGACTATTTTTCTTGGATCGGGAAAGATTTGTTTATGTAAAGAAAAGAAGGTGTGCAGGAAAATTATAACAGAACATTTTATGTCTCAATCTTTTTGAATAGCAGCATATAGACTTGAGAGACTTTATTGTAACTCAGTGCCTATGTACTGCAGAGACTGTTTCAGAGATGTCATACTTCTGCTGTACAGCCACTGATATTTCTTAATTTCTGAGAGAGAAGCTATTGCCTCATATATAAGTTAAGAGTAGCTTCTATCTTATGCTCAGTCGTAGAGGCTGAACTTCCCTTCAATGCAGCCCTCCTTTAGTAACTTGGGAAAGACATAATTAGCGGAAAAGAATAGACGGTTGGGCATCTGTTGCCAGAGGCAGTCTCTCTTTCTATCCCAATCCCTTTCCCCCTATGGGTGCATGCAGTCGAGAAGTAAGTTAGAGCCACTCCTTGCGTGTAGCAGCAGACAAGGATTGGGAAATATAATCTGCTCCTATAGAATCTGAGTTACAAGCTTTGTCTTGACAGTCTGTGATTGTAGTCTGTTGCTTATTGTTTATGGTACACAACCCTCTAAAACCAATCTGAAATATAAAAATACCCAAGGCATTTTAGGCATTTATATGTCACCTATGGACCCAATTCAATGGGTATAGTCATTTGAAAAAGATGAATCTCCAAATATATAAATTAACTAGTTACCTGGTCCTTGACTAATCAACCAAAAGCCCACTCTGCTCTATGTATTGCAATACAAGCAAATTTGCTGAGGAACAATTCTTAAACTCAGCGTACACATTTCCTGTCTTGTATTGTAGTATTCTGATGTGGTTTTGTTGTTTTGCTGTCGCTCAAATTACTACATTTTAATTGTGAAGTTAATGATCTTTAACTGACTTTGGAAACTATTCAAACTCATTTTTCATTTTCATCTATGAAAAGTCATAGAAATTGATACAAAAGGTTGTGCTACCTATTTCAATATTATAGTGTTTTTCAAACAGGTAATATCTTTGTGACCATTATTTGAAAAAAGTAGGTTTACGAGGTTTTAAATGGTTATAAGAATAGTATTTCTTCGTCATGAGCCTCTTCTCTCTGCTTGTCCCCTCCCCCCAACTTCTTGGTTTGACCAGTATGGACCGATACACATCACTGTACCCAGTATGGTCATATATCACTAGGAGAGAGTTGTCAATTTCCCCCCCTCTTCTTTTTTGCGACCTCTCCGCCCACTAGCCTGGCTCCTGGTCTCCCTCTCCCTATAGCCAGACCCCTTGTATTCTGACACGTTATCCACTGACTCACCCATTCTGTCCTGGATCTCTGACAGTTGGCTTCTTTCCAGTTCCCCAGTACTGCGGGAACTGGGGTCTTTACCAGGTCTACAAGGTTTAAATACCCACCCCATGGGTGCAGGAGCACTGAGTTTAGTGCAACATTGCTTGTGCAAGGAATTCCAGGTTACTGTGGCCGCACACAACCCACTGAGCATATCTGTTCATGTGGGTCCATGTTTTATGGGATACTAACAGACCTTTCAAGGGTTCAGGGATGCAGTGGTGATCCAGACTATCATTTAATGATTTACACACTCAAGGATCACTTGTAACAGTATATGCATTTTGATGTTTATTTCAAAGTAATACGTTTAAAACTCATGAATGTATTGCACACAATATTGTCTGGTAACATACAAAAAAAAAAAAATTTAAAGCAGCTAAGCGTTTCATGAACAGTTTAAACAGCCAGCTAAGATTGTGTCTGCAAGATCACTATCCTTGCACTAGTCAATGAAAGCAAAATGCTTTGCAGAGCCTCGGAGTCTTGCTGGAGCATTCTTCTGTTAAGATGAAATATGGTGCTGCACCCATCTGGATCTGTGTCTGTATCTATGCTCTGTCTGAAGTTTTTGTCTCTTCAGTGGTCAGTTCTGGAAGGCTTGCATATGATTGACTACTGCCATTTGGCCTGCATTGCAGAATTAAATGGGGACACTAGATCTAACCTGCCTGAACCTGTGGGATGTAAAGTACATCACCAATGTAAATGTAGATATTGCGAGGATGTTCTAGACTTGTCACCCGAGAGTGTAGCAGATCAGGCTGAATGATGCTTAGGCATAAATTCCACTTTTAAAAGTTCTGTGAAATATGACAACAATGTTGACTGTGAATAAAAGTGCAGACAAACTAAATGGAACCTGTCTTGTATGTGTTTAAGAAACAAAGACTAAAATAAAGAAGCCTAAAAGCAAGTGATTAAAAGAAATTAAATAATAGAAATATGAAGGGGAACTGTGATTGTGTTTGACATCCCTGGAATAACTTCAAAACTATACAATCCCTGAATGTTTTTGCATGATGTTTCTTACCATAACTTCATGACACATTTACAGAAAAGAAGCAGAGGCTAGAAACATCTGTCTGATGGAATTACAGTTCATCACTTGTTGCATTTTCAATAAAACATGTTTTTAAATTGAAATGAAAAAGGTCTCTTCTTCAGAAGACTTGAGTTTAGGACAAAAGTGTATTACTAGTCCCGCCCCTTCCCTTCCTAGTTTGTCACTTTCAGCTACATCTACATGAGTCTGCACACTCACATATTTCAAATGGCATCTTTTATGAACTGATTCTTACTTTACATTTCCTTTACTGTCTCTTAGAAGACTTACTGTAAGTTTTGATTTTAAGGAAGTCCTGCTTTCCATATAATCGTGCATCTCTGACATACACTGATGTAACCCAATCAGCCATTTTTGTGACAGCTGTTATATCTGATAAAGACTTCTAGTTGCAGAGTCCTTACCTTAGAATTTCCCCCAGGCGTCAGAGTGGATCCTGAGATTGTTCTTCGAGCAGTACACTTGAGCGCTCTTGCGTGGCGTCGATCGACACTGCATCTGTCGTTGGTGTCTTGGTCGGTCTCATGACGTTGTGGTCGTATATAGATGCCACCTCGCCACTCTGACGTTAGTTCTTTTCTTTCCGCACCAGCCCATGCGCAGATCCGGAGAAGAGCTACCCTTAGTCGGTTTTTGACTGACTTTTTGAGCCTTTGTGACCTACTTGGCGCATCAAGATGCCTTCCTACAAGACCGGATTCAAGCTGTGTGACTCCTTTCACCACATGATGTTGGTGATGGATCTGCACCTCATGTGCTTGTGGTGCCTGGAGCGCAACTATGACCCGAAGTCGTGCTGCGGATGCTGGGCCATGAACCCAAAAGCTTTGAGGGAGTGGTCCATAAAGCTCATGGAGGCCTGGCGCTCGGCTACGCGTCGCTCCTGATCTCGTTCGAGAGGAAGGTCACAAGACCGTTTGCAGAGCCATCACCACTCATCCTCGTCCCACTCCAAATCGTCTGGACACTTGAGTGGCAAGAAGAAGTTGAAAAGGGCCTAACATTTTTCGACTTCACCCCAGGAGAATGATGCTCTAGGCCTCCGTCCTCAGAGCTTGCATCTTGGTAGGCTCTGTGCCTTCTCGAATTTCCGGGAGCCGGAGCCACCCCTGCCCAACTCAGAGTTTTACAATGCCATGTAAGCCTTCAGTCCCAGTTGGGTGGGAGGAGGCACCCTCCTGTTCCGCAGCTTTGGCCTCAACTCTAGAGGGCACCCTTTGGATCCATTCCAACACCAGCCATGCCATCGTGACCTTTCCTGACTCTGGGAAGCACGTCAACACTTCTGATGCCGATCAAGCCCATGATCGACGTCAATCCCATACTAATTCCTGAGACTGATCCGGAGCTGGAATGATGTCACCCAACACCAAATCCGTTCCGCAGATTGTAGCCTGACTTTTATGCCTATCGGTACCGGTAGGGTGAGAGTATGGAGGGGTTGCTGGACCCTTTAAAATTCCAGCTAGAAGATCCTGAAATGGACTGGACTCAGGAACTGGACAAAGCCAGTGGTCTTGACACCTCCCATGACGCTGGTATGCTTTCTCCCCCTACTGTGGCCATGGAGGAGGGAGCCTCATATTCAGATGTGGTAAGGAGAGCAGCCGAGGTCCTGGGCCTCGAGATGCCTTCCGTGGCTGTCAGGACTAAACTCCTGACTGAGGTGCTTCAGCCTGGGGCTTCTACGTCTGAATCCCTGTTGCCATTCAATGAAGCCCTTACTGATGTCCTGCTGGAGACATGGCCTAAACCCAGCACAGGGACTCCTATCAACAGGACAACTGCCCACGGCCATAGGCCTGCGCCTAACAACGCTAAATTCCTGATCCAACATCCTACACGTGAGAGTTTGGTCATCCAGGCTTCCTCCTCTTCTAGTGCGTTTCCTTCCACACCCCAGACAGGGAATCAAAACAACTGGACCAATTTGGGAAGAAAATGTTCTCTTCCTCCAGTCTGGCTTTGTGGTCCGTGGACACTGCTTGCCTTTTGGGCTGCTGTACCCATACTTTATGGGTTACGGTCGTGCAGGTGCTGCCACACGTCCCGGAGAGGCCCGGGCCATTGTTTCTCAAGCTGTTGCTGACGGGAGAGATGTAGCCAAGTTTGCGATTCGTTGTGGGCTGGACATGACCTACTCAGTAGGTAGATCAGTTGCGCCATGGGTGGCCTTGAGTCTCCATGCTTGGCTGAGGATGTCTGGCTTTTCAGGAGATGTCCAGCAATCACTTATGGACATGCACTTCTATGGCACCCGTCTCTTTGGAGACAAACTGGCTCAGCGCTCAAGCGCTTTAAGGAGTCCCAGTCTATGACTCTGTCCCTTGGTCTCGCAGCTTCTCCTCACCCCCCTAGTCTGCTTTTCGCCCCTTTCATGGCTATGGAAGGGGCATCTAACCACTTCCATGTCCCTCCGGCCACCATGCCATGCACGCTGCCCAGCCTCAGCATGGCTGCAGATGCAGTGATGCAATGCCCTTATGGATCAGGGAGCCAGCAGTCGCCAACACCCCCCGCGCAGCCTCTAAACCTTCCCGGTATGTCGACCCATCGCCATCACCGCCCCACTGGGAATCCATCACGACGGACAGGTGGGTTTTGCAAATAGTCTGAAGGGACTACTCCCTCTCCTTCAAGACTATCCCTCAGACCATGCCACCACCCTCCGGTCGGATGACGGAGGATCACTTGATGCTTCTCTACGTGGAAGTTACAGCTCACTTGGCCAAGAGAGTCATAGACAGGGTCCCTGTGCGAGAAGTAGCTTGTGGTTGTTATTCCCGCTAGTTTCTGGTGCCCAAAGAATACAAGTGCATCCGCTGTATCCTCGACCTCTGGTCCCTCAATCTCTTCCTCAGAAAGGAGAAGTTCAAAATGCTCACTCTGGCTCAGGTCCTATCTGTCCTGAGCCCTGAAGACTGGATGGTAGCATTGGACTTGCAGGACGCCTACTTTCACATTCCTGTCATGCCTGCCTACAGATGTTATTTGCGGTTTGTGGTAGGTCACGAGCACTTTGTTTACCGTGCTCCCCTTTGGCCTTGCCAGTGCGCTTCAGGTGTTCATGAAAGTGATGGCGGTGGTCTCAGCTCATCTGCTCAGGCTAGGGGATGCAGTCTTCCCCGTACCTCAGCGACTGGCTGTTGAAGGAGGGCTGGCCCCAGGCTGTTGTCTCCGACCTCCTGAGTACAGCGAACAACCTGCGATAGCTGGGGTTCACTATAAATAAGCAGTAGTCTCACCTGACTCCCCCTTCCATCAGAGCTGTTCGGGATACAGTGCAGTTTAGGGCCTATCCTCCCAAGCAGCAAGTCTGGGGTATTCAGGCTATGATACCTATGATTCAGCCTCTGTCCTGGTTTTTCGGTGACTGAGGCTGCTGGGCCTCATGGCCTCCTTTATCCTGCTGGTCACACATGACAGATAGCATATAGAGGCTCTCCAGTGGGACCTGAAGTTCCAGTGGGCGCAGAATCAGAGTAATCTCTCTGACATGGTCCAGATCTTGCAGGGAACTGCACAAGATCTGCAGTGGTGTCTTTCGAACAGCAATTGGGTCAACTGCAGATACCTCTCATTCCCCCAACCAGATCTCACAATAGTGACAGATGCAGCACTCCAGGATGGGGAGGCCATACGGGGGAGGCGGAGAACAGAGGCGTCTGGTCTTTGGCGGAGTCTGGCCTGCACATAAATCTTCTGGCGCTCAGATAGATCAGGCTTGCATTGAAAGCATTGCATCACTTAAAGGGAAAGTGGTGCAGGTGTTCACAGACAACACAACCGTCATGTACTGCAACAAGCACGGCGGAGTGTGATCGTGGACTGTTTGTCAGGAGGCTGTATGTCTCCTGGACATGGGTGGAACCTTAGGGAATATCCCTAGTGGTTCAACATCTGGTGGGCTCTCTAAACGTCAGAGTGGCTGAACTCAGCCGTCAATGCATGGTCGATCAAGAATGGCGTTACCATCTGGAGGTGGCGCAAGGTCTCCTTCAGCAATGGGGAAGACCTTGGTTAGATCTCTTTGCCTCTGTAGAGAATGTGCAATGTCAGCCCTTTTGTTCGCTGGAGTTTCTTGTGGCACTCGCTCGGTGACGCTTTTCATCTTGAGTGGATCTCAGGCCTCCTATACGCCTTTCCTCCAATACCCCTTCTGCCCAGAGTTCTCAAGAAGAGCAAGAATGACCAGGCTCAAGTAATCCTTGTGGCTCCAGACTGGGCACAAAGGATGTGGTATCCTGAGCTTCTAAGCATGGCCATCGATCTCCAACTAAGACTACCTATTCGGGAGGATCTTCTGTCGCAGCAGCAGCAAACGGTTCTTCACAGGAACCTGTCCAGTCTCCGCCTCCTCTTTAGCGGTGGCAGTTGACAGCTTTCGACCTTCCACCTGGTCTGAAATGTGATCTTGGCAGCCAGGAATCCCTCCACCAAAAAAGGATATGCCTGTCGTTGGGACAGATTTGTGGCTTGGTGTACCAATAAGCCTTTCTGCACCTCTGTCTGAGGTTCTTTTTTTTGCATTCTCTCTTGCCCAACAGGGCTCTGCTTTGGGCACCCTTAAAGGCTATCTGTCTGCCATCTCTGTTTTCCTCAGCCTGCCAGACCAACCCTCCTTGTTTAAATCTCCCATTGGGAGATTCCTCAAAGGTCTTACCCACATGTTTCCGCCTATCCTGTTCATAATGCCCCAGTGGGATTTGAACTTGGTACTCACATACCTCGTGTGTGCTTCCTTTGAGCCCCTTCATAATTGTCCTCTTCAATTTCTCACTTTAAAGGCAGCCTTTCTTGTAGCCACCATCTCTGCTCATACAGGGAGTGAGCTGCAAGCTCTTTCTTCGAAGCCACCCTTTATATCTGTCCATCCTGACAAAGGGGTGCTTTGTACCAGGGTCTCTTTCCTCCCTAATGTGGTCACGCCCTTTCATATAGGCCAAGCCATTACCTTACCTACTTTTTACACAACCCCCACATCCTACTCATGAAAAGGAGAGACTCTACCATCTGGATCCAAAAAGAGCCTTGGTGTTCTACCTCAATCCGTCCCAAAATTTCCAGGTGGACAATCAGTTCTTCGTTGGTTTTGTCGGTGCGAACAAAGGTCAGGTGGTGCAGAAAAGGACCATCTCTAGAGGGGTTGTTCTCCTCATCAAAATGTGCTACGCTTTAGCTGAGATGCAACTTCCTGAGGGTTTGCTTGCTCACTCTACCAGAGCAACTGCTGCAACCACTGTGTTAGCACACGGAGTTCCAGTCCTGGACATCTGGCAGACAGCAACATGGGCGTCCCTGCACAGCATCGCTACATACAACTGCCTGGACAGTCAGGTCCGCAGGGATGGCTATGTGGACTGTTCGGTCCTGCAGGACTTCTTAGTGTGATCTTGGTTCACAGACTCACCTCTGGGGATGGGATTGCTTGGATATCTATTCTAAGGTAAGTTATCTGCAACTAGAAGTCTCTATTGGATGAACAAGTTACTTACCTTCGCTAACAAATTATCTGGTAGACATTTTCCTTACTGACTCTGCTCTGTGAACTGATTTCTAGGGATAGGGACACCTTTTTGTTCAGGTCCCTAGTTCTGGCACACCAGTCTGTGTTCATGGTTCCGTGCTTCTGGCGTGGAAAGTCGTGAAAAGAAACGGACATCAGCGTGCCGGGGTGGCACCTATAGACGACTGCGACGTCATCACAGCAACCACAACGCCACCTGACAGCGTGCAAGGGTACTGCTCAAAGAATCTCTGAATCCTGTCTGACGCCTGGGGGAAATTCTAAGGTAAGGAATCTGCAACTAGAATATGTCTCTAACAGATGATTAGTTACTGAAGGTAAATATCTTGTTATTCATTGCAAGCTGCTGATTTTTAGTGCAAAATAAATAAAAAAAAGATGTTTAAAGTAGGTAGGTTTCACATGAACTATGACAAAAAATACTTTGTCTTCAGAGATAGTTATATAACACACACACATACATATATATATATATATATATATACAAATTAAATCATCCATAAGGAATGCCTAAGCATTCAATTGTAATGGATATTAAAAGTATTAACATTGATATTGAACAAGCATCTAAAGTGCAAATTAGCGCAAGACAGTCGCAACATTTTAAAAAAGCAGTCCTTACATTTTTTATTGCAAACTCTGATAGACACCTTTCTGGGTTCAGAAGTAATCTTTTTAAGCATCCAGACAGTCTCAAAATCTGTTACTGCAAGCTGGTTAATCTGGTTATAGTGTGGCTTTGCACTAAACATACTCAGTGTAGAAGCTAGAACCCCATAGGGTTTACTAGTTGAAGCACTCGCAACTGGTGTGCCCAAAGGCTAATCACTGTTCTAGTCACATGTGAAACGTCACTTAAACAGTTCATCAGACTCCAACTAAAAGATGGTGCGATACTTCAATTTATTTTAGTGTAAATAAAATATTATCCTTTAAAAGATCAAATGTTACTTCACACTTGAATGAAAACGAGGACTTTTAAAAACGCATACTTTATCCCAATGCATTTCGGGTAGAACCCTTCATCAGGAAAAAAAAACCGGCAAAATATTTGTTATACACGGAGGTCAGGCATGGAAATCGCAAAGTACATAAATACATTAACCCATGAAAAAAGGTAATAAGGAAATAAAGAAATAAACTCCAGTTCACTGCTTTGCTAGCATGCAACATGCCCACAAGCTATTTTGTGTATCCGTCAAAGCATTTTTAAAAGTGCACGGATGCGTCATGAGAACCATTTGCGCCCAAAGTACAGTGCTAGTACAAACGTAGCTCATCCAAACCAGCATGCGCAGAGCGCGGAACCACCACATGCACCTGGTGCCAAAATGTTTGCCAGTGGTGTGTTCTACAAAAAAAACTACTATATCCCCATGCATATGAACCTGCGTGCAAACACCAAACAATGAACAATACTTCAAACATACCGAGTGCTTCACAGTGGATTGCTCACAAAGCAAGGTATCCAACAAATGAACAAATAAGCTTGTAGTGCAGGGGGAAGTTGAAAACAGCGAGATTTTAAAAAACAAAAAGAAAACAGGATTAGTGTATATGAAACAGCACGGCGATGTCGCCGTGTGCAAACAAGTGTCAGCGAACCATTAATGTCAGACCAGCTTCAAGCAAAAACATTCATGTGCACGCAGTCACCATGTCGTGCAAAAACGCTTGCCTTTCCAGGTGTTCTCGTGACCGGACCGCCGGTGTAATTGAGTTTTTACAATGTGCACGGCTCTCAGTGAACACGTATTAGTATCAAACAACATGGCGTGCACAGAGAAAACAGACTCAACTGAAGTGTGAACCGCAGCGTGCACCCCAGTGTGACCGGTGAAGAAAAGAGATAATGAAACAAACGAGTAAAAGCTTAGGGCCAGATGTAAAAAGGGTTTTGCGACTCGCAAACGGCGAAAAACGCCGTTTGCGAGGCACAAAAGCCTCTCCGCTATGCAGAAATGCATTTTGCGAGTCGGATCCGACTCGCAAAATGCATTTCCGACTCGCAAATAGGATGGGGTGTTCCCTTCCTATTTGCGACTCGCAATGCTTTTCAATTTCATTTGTGACCGCAAAAGCGGTCGCAAATGAAATCGCCGTTACCATCCACTTGAAGTGGATGGTAACCCAGTCGCAAACGGGAAGGGGTCCCCAGGGGACCCCTTCCACTTTGTGAATGGAAACAAAAATAATTTTTCAGAGCAGGTAGTGGTCCTATGGCCACTGCCTGCTCTTAAAAATACCGAAACAAAAGGTTTCGTTTTTTTTCTAAGTGCAGCTCGTTTTCCTTTAAGGAAAACGGGCTGCAGATAGAACAAAAAAACTGCTTTATTAAAAAGCAGTCACGGACATGGTGGTCTGCTGTCTCCAGCAGGCCACCATCCCCGTGAGTGCCCATACTCGCAATGTGGTCGCAAACTGCGACCCACCTCATTAATATTAATGAGGTGGGTCTTTGCGACCCCATTGCAGGTTGCAGAAGGTGTCTGAGACACCTTTCTGCATAGCAAATTGCGACTTGCAATTTGCGAGTCGCACGGACTCGCAAATTGCAAGTCGCAATTTGCTTTTTTGCTACATCTGGCCCTTAGTGTGTTGACAGTCTTAAGAACGAATAAGAATCAGCACACGTGGAAAATAAATAGAATTGAAATATAAACAAATGGATTGCGGATATAAGGTAAATGCCCAAATTGACTGAGCTGAAGTGAGGTAGCTTAAAAGTCCAGCAGACACAGAACAAAGAGGTAATATAACACACGTGTGAAAATGAGAAAAAATATTGAAAATATAGTACAAGGTAAATACTGTCTGTTTCTAAATAGAATAACAGTTGTAAAACGTGTACGTTCGGTGGTGTTGTAAATTCAGTTATGTAATAAACATATGTGCAACATTGCCGGACAAACAAAGAACAATGAACATATGTAAAGCATGCCTGAAAAAGAAAACGAGAACATGAAAAATGCAATACAAAGTGGATGTTGTCCGCTACTAATTAGAGTAGAAATCATAAAGTGTGTATGTCCAGGGATAATACAAATGCCATTATATGGTACACATGTATGCAGCAGGGCAATCTGTGTTTATGATCAAGTGGTCATTGGGTTGCCTGTGCAACATAGAGCAGGCATGTCCTAATCTGAGGCAGGGGATCAGATGTACGGTTCACCCAGTGCAACTTCATCAATAGTTTTTCACCAAAGGAAAGCCCCTCCCAAAACCCTATCAAGTACACATTCAAAACATGCTAAAGCTGCGATAATAAGTTACGTGCTAAGAGTTACATTAACAACGCTGAACACGAATCATGACTCAACAAAATAGCATCAAAGAAAACAGAACATTTCCAATTTGTCATTCAATCCATAAGGCAAAAGACTGTTTAGGTACTTTATCTAGAAGGTTTGTCTTTGCGCTAATGCTCTGTGATTGTCAATTTCTGGTTTTAACCTCACTGCTTCTAGGATGGTGAACCTTATTTGAGCAACGGTATGGTTGCGTTCAAGCCAATGGACCACTAAACTGGAATTTCTGTTCCTTTTTTGGATCATGCTTCTATGTTCAGTCAACCGATTTTTGATCTTTCGTTCAGGCACATAAAGGCGGCCACACGGGCATTTGATGGCATAGATAACGTGTGATGTGTTGCAATACAATGTGTGATATAACTTTACCCTGTGATCAGTTATTGGGTGAGTTATGGTGTCTCCTACTATTACATTATTGCAATGTACAAGGTTGAAGCATTTATTTAGCCGGTGTAATGTAGTCAGATTGTTGTCAGATACAACACTCTCACAGCAATCTATGTGATGCATTTATGTGTTCATGCTATAAAAAATGAACTCTCGCATTTTTGTAGGAAACCATCGGTATAAAATGAAGCATCCTAGGTCTGTATAAAATGGTGTAGATGTTTAAAGCCTTTATAAGTGTTCATGTTGCCAAAATTAAAACTCTTGTATTTTTGTAGGAAAACATCTGTATAAAATGAGGCATCCTAGGGAGAATACACCTACAAGTACACGAAGGGCAAGTCCCAGTCTGCCTGCAAAACCTCATAAAAACGTGAGTGACTTGAGAAAAACAGTCTGCAGTCATTGTTTTTGGTTTTGCGTTAGTGGTGTCTGTTTTAGAGGAACTGCAGTCGCTATTTAATGATGAAGATAACTTAGTGTTTTTGGCATGTGTGGCTGTAGATCACATGCTTTGCATAAGTCCGCCATTTAGTGTTGGGCTCATTATTGAGTGACTCCTATCGGTGATGGGGCACATGGATATCGAGATTGTTTTGTCTACGCCGTCTGGTTTGGACGTGTTTCCTCTCGCTCCGGTAGATCTCTGTTCGGTCTCTCTCGAACTTTCCTTTCTTTCAAAGACTATACTATTTTGATTGTGTATTTCTAAAATTAAACTAAACTATCTGATTCTCATCATCTGGGTCAGTTAGATGCCCTTAGGGGCATCCACGCACCTTCTAGGGCCTACTTTGTCAAGTGCTGTCGAAATATGCAGGGCTAATGGAACAAAATCAGTTTAGGTTCTGTCCTCGATGCCACTCCAAGTTCCCGCACACAGATCAACACTTGGTATGTAACTTGTGATTGTCCCTGGAACTTATAGTGGAAAACTGCAATTCTTGTAGGTCTTTTTGATCTAAAAAGACTCTCCGGGATGCGAAGAGCATGTCGGTTGAAGATGGCATTGTAGACACTCCCGACATCTTCGGAGAGGAACATTTACAAGAGGAAATTGGCCATCGAACTGAGACTGTGAGTCGTACGTCGAATCTGACATCCAGAGCCAATCGATTCCAGCAGCACAATACGTCAGTACAACAGCCCCATAGTCCCACATAAAAATTTCCAAAAAGACTTATAAACTGGTCATCGGTCCACCACTGCCTTCGGGCCAAGGTCTGATCCAAAAATTACATTTGGATGCCCCACCCTCCAGCTCGCCACCGAAAATTGCCAAGACGCCTTCGGCATCGACCAGAGACTCGCCATCATCCCACTCAATTTTGGGATTGAGTTGAGCTTTGAATTGAGCTCTTTGGCTCCGAGAAAGAAGCTTTAACCATCCGCTTCGGAGCCGACACCTTAGTTTCAACTAGAGGCTCAGATCTATAAACTGTGGAGCCAATTTTAGAAGTAATGGATGCTCCTCATCACCAAATTCACATGCAAAAAGGAATGGGGAAAATCATTGCTTCTCACCCTGTTCCAATCAAAAAGAGGCTTACCTTTCAAGAATCATTGGACACTGCTCCTCCTCCTAAAAAATGTCTCCAAGGAAAAGGACAAGGCTCCAGATGAACCTCAGCCTTCTCCACCTCATTCTCCTCACACTCCCGTACTTCCTCTTACTCCTCCACCAGCACAATCTCCTACATTGCTTATAGAACCACAATTTTCTCCACAATGATCATCATCACCTCATAGAGATGATTTAGGTGATGTTCCACAGGTTGTACAACCATGGGATGTATATGATCCAGATCCCATACTCTCTATTGTCCAAGATTTATATCCAGCAAGGCCTTCACTCCCTGAAGATGCAACAGCATACAATCAACTTATTTCAAGGGCAGTGGTATACCATAATGTACAGCTACACATCAAAGAGAATTTTCTCTTTAATATATTAACCAACACTCGTAAAGAGTCAGTTCCTACCAATGCTGCCAGGTATGCTTAGTCCTGACGGAGATTTTCAAAGAACCTGTTAGTGTAAGGGTTATTACCCCAAGGGTTGACAAAAAGTACAAAGCAGCACCCTCAGATCCAATATTTATAAAATCACTACTACCCCCTGATTCTATTGTAGTGAGGGCCGCGGCGCGGAAGCAAGCTAATAGTCAGACCACAGGAGATGATCTTCCTCCTGATAAGGAAAGTAAAAAACTGGATGCAGCAGACTAAATTGTAACTGTGCAAGCTGCTAATCATTGGAGAATTGCAAATTCTCATGCACTCCTAGCAAGGTATAAAAGGGCCCACTGGAATGAGATGGAGGAACTGCTCCAGTACCTTCCACAGGAACATCAAAAAAGAGGTCAGGAGATAGTCTCAGAAGGGCAGGACATCTAAAATAATTCAATTAGATGTGTCATTGATGCAGCGGGTACAGCAGCACATTGTGTAAACACCAGTGTTCTTAGCAGAAGGCATGCTTGGCTTTGGTGTTCAGTCTTCAAGCCAGTAATACAACAGGCATTTCTCAACATGCCTTACGATAAAGAAAGCTTGTTTGACCCGGAGGTTAATACCACAAGTGACAAGCTGAAAAAAGATTCAGAGACAGCTAAGGCTATAGAGGCCCTACTAACTCCACCAAGTACAGGTACTTTTCGTAGATCACAGTTTAGGTAAGGTTTCAAACCATCAACTGTCCAGCCTTTCAACTCCCAAACAAAACAAGGAACACATTTTTACATCAGAGGCTCTTACAGGGGCGCAAATAATAAGAACAGAGGTAGAGGTTCTGCCTCAAATACAAGACACTGACTTCTTACAGAGCCCCACAGCACACACCTCTCTAGTGGGGGGGGGGACGGTAGACTAGGAAATTTCTATCCTCAGTGGTCCAATATCACCACAGATCAATGGGTTCTATCAAATATCCAACATGTTTATTGTCTAGAACTCTCTACCACTCCACCAAATATTCCCCCTTGTGTCACAAACTCTCAAACAACCATCTCATTCTCTTGAAAGAAGAGGTGCAATCCTTTCTTCTCAAATGGGCTATAAAACCAGTTTCCATGTCTCAACAAGGGTTAGGAGTATATTCCCTATATTTCCTTGTATTAAAGAAAGACCGGTCATTAAGAGCAATTTTGGATCTCAGCCCGCTCAATCTATACATACTTTCAGAGCATTTTCATATGGTCACTCTGCAAGATGGTATTCCACTAATACAGCAAGGAGATTACATGACGGCATTAATTCTCAAAGATGCTTATTTCCACATTCCCAGGCATCCAACTCATCGCAAATACCTCAGATTTGTCATTGCCGGGAAATATTATAAATTCAAGGTTCTACCATTTGGGGTAACGACCGCTCCAGGGTTTTCACCAAATGCATAGCAGTAGTGGCTGTATTCCGCAGAAGACAACATATTCATGTTTTCCCATACTTGGACAATTGACTCATCAAAACCAGTACCATCCAACAATGACTCAAACATACTCGGTGCACAGTAAACCTTATACACACTCTTGTATTCACAGCCAACTTTCTCAAATCCCATCTCCACCTCTCCCAGATACAGCCTTATCTGGGAGCAATTCACAATTCTCACCCAGGGTTGGTATATTCAAACCCAGCAATGGGATCAAGCTTTCCAAAATCTCCTGTCTCAATTACAGGAAAACCACACTTGCGTGGTGAGACTAGTGATGCAGCTATTAGGGGTGATGGCTTCCTGCATTGCCATCGTTCCTCATGCCAGACTACACATGCGTCCATTGTGCAGTGTCTGTCTCGTCAGTAGTCTCAGTCATAGGGTCATCTTCAGGATCTAGTGTTGTTGGATCGCCAGACTCACCGCTCTCTGCAGTGGTGGAATCCCGCCAACCTTTCAAAGAGGTGGACCTTTCGAGACCCTATGCCTCAAATCACTCTCACTACATATGCATCACAGATAGATTAGGGAGCTCACCTCAAAAACCTTACAATACAAGGAAGATGGGATCCCATTCAACAAACTTATCACATCAACTACTTGGAGTTACTAGCAGTCTTTCTAGCACTCAAAAGCATTTCTGCCACAACTTTCACAAAGTGGTTCTAGTCCGTACAGACAACACAACAACCAAGTATTATCTTCAGAAACACAGGGAGGGGGACACTCATCTCAATTGTCTTTTCTATCTCAGACAATTTGGAAATGGGTAATTCACAATCACATTCAGTTACTTGGCAGAATATTTCCCACAAATGGACAATCTGTTTGCAGACTTCCTAAATAGGATGCAACAAGAAGTCTAGGAATGGGAACTTCACCCACAAGTATATCACCAATACTTTCACCTGTGGGGAACAACAGAAATAGATCTCTTTGCTACCATTGGAAATCCAAAATGCAAAACTTTGCGTCCAGATACCCACAGTCCAAGGGCAGTGCTCTATGGATAAATTGGTCAGGGATATTTGCTTATGCTTTTCTGCTTCTCCGACTCGTTCCATTTCTGGTTTGCAAACTGAGGCAAGCATCGCTCACCATGATCCTTGTTAGCCCCCACATGGGCACGTCAGCCTTGGTACACAACACTGTTGTATCTGTCCATGGTTCCACACCAGAATCTTCCGAACAGATCAGATCTTTTGGCTCAAAAGCTAGGTCAAATCAGATATCCAGACCCCAAAACACTCAATCTCGCGATATGGCTCTTGAAGTCATAGAGCTTGGGTATTTACAACTTCTCTCTGAATATATATATGGACATTCTTAGAGAGGCACGTAAACCTACAACTAGACAGTGTTATGCTGCAAAATGGAAACATTTTGTGTGCTACTGGCAACCTAAACACATTGACCCACTCAAAGCATCAGTGCAAGACATTGCTTTTTATCTGCTACATTTACAAAAGGCAAATTTAGCATACTCATCTATTAGACTTGATTTAGCAGCTATAGCTGCTTACCTCCAAAACAGACAACATATTTCTTTGTTCGGAATTCCTGTAATTAAATAATTTATGGAAGGACTTAAGAGGGTTATTCCACCCAGGGTTCCTCTATCTCCAGTGTGGAACCTTCATGTTGTCCTTACTAGACTCATGGGTCCACCGTTTGAATCTATGCACTCCTTTCTTTGCAGTTTCTTTCTTGGAAAGTTGCCTTTTTAGTGGCTATCACTTCCCTATGACATATACGTGAATTACAAGCTTTCACTTTAGAAGAACCCTTTTTTTACAAGTACATAAAGATAGACTAGTCCTTAGGACAAACTCTAAATTTCTCCCAAAAGTAGTTTCACGATTTCGAATTAACCAACCAGTTGAGCTTTCTGTTTTTCCCCACAGCCAGACTCATTCGCTGAAAGAGCTCTGCACACACTAGATGGTAAAAGAGCTCTTATCTATTACATTGATAGAACCAAAAGTTTTAGAAAATCTAAACAGCTTTTTATAGCCTTTTGAATGCCTCACAAAGGCAAACCACTTAAAAAACTGGGATAGCTTGATGGATAGTCAAATGTACTCAGACTTGCTTTCTGAAAGCTAAAAGACAATTACTTACACCTCCTATAGCACACTCTACTAGAAAAAAAAGGTTCTTCTATGGCCTTTTTAGGAAACATTCCAATAGCAGATATTTGGAAAGCTGCTACTTGGTCTACACCACATATATTTACTAAGCACTATTGTGTAGATGTGTTAGTTCACCAACAGGCCCCAGGCAGAGCACAGGACACTTTTTCATACTACTCCAACTCCTACAGGCTAGCCACATTTACTTGGAGGGTTTACAGTTGATGCACAGCATGTGTATCTACAGCCAAGCATGCCATTGAACGGAAACTGTTACTTACCCAGTGGACTTCTGTTAGTGGCATGTAATGCTGTAGATTCACATGCACGCACCCTCCTCCCCAGAAGTCTGCGGTCGTTGTAGAATTTTAAGGCAAATATTGTACATATGTATGTTCAATGGCATGTGTAGCTGTGTATACCCATGCTTTGCATAATCCGACATCTAGTGTTTGGCTCAGAGTGTTACACTTTGTTTTTCTTCAATGAAGGTTTCACAGGATCGAGTGACTCCTCTTCTGCATAATACTGTGCATGAGCATTGAGTCCTTTGTTAGATTGTTTTCTTTCCGCCGTCTGGTTCGGATGTGTTTCTGCTCGTTCCAGTGAATCTTGGTTCGGTACTTCTGAACTTATACTATTTTTCTAGAATACCATCGGTATTGTTTCAGTCGCTTTTTCAATCTATTGTCGATCTGATTTAGACTTTCGGGTCGAATTCTTACCTTAAAGGGGCCTCGCCCTTTAAGGGTCTACTTCAATATCGGGCTGATGGAACGAACTTCGATTCAGTTCTGTCCTCTGTCACGCTAAATTACCAAACATCTACCAATATTTCGTGTGTAAACTCTATTTCCCGATCATCGAGAAGAAACTTGCGACTCTTGCAGATCATTTGTATCTAAAAAGACTCCCCGGGACCGCAGAGCTCGTCGTCTCGAAATGGCGTCCAAGTCCACAGAAGACACACCTGACATTTTTGGTGAAGAACACACACAGGATTATTGTATTGTACTGTAAATTATTTATAGAGCGCATTCCGGCCGTAGCATCGTATCGCTAACATAACATCACAAGAGGAACCTGAAAAGATTGGTAAAAGAAAAAGATATGCCAAAAGCTAGGATATCAGCAGAGTAGAAAAACAGCAAAAGGAGAAAGAGGGCTGCAAGAGTGAATGGTGCTTAATCTAGTCTGAAAATAACCAGGTTTTGAGCGGCTTTCGGAAATGGAAGTACATCTCCTCCATCTTGATGGGAAGGGGGAGAGAGTTCCAGGTTCTTGCCGCTGTAACTGAGAAGGCTTTATTCCCCCATCTGGCCGTACGGCAGCGAGGGATACATTTCATTTCCAGTGCCGACGATCTAAGCTGACGTCCTGGCTTGCAGGGCCGTAAAGTTGAGCTTAAATAGTTACAGCCTTCCTGATGAATAGCCTTATTGGTAAGATAGAGTACTTTAAATGTATTCCATTTGTCCACCGGTAGCCAGTGCAACTGTCTTAAACTACTGCTATCTAATGAGGAATTCGGTAGTTCCAGAATTAAGTGAGCCGCCGCACTCTGAATTAATTGTAATCGCTTAAGAGAGACCTACTTAATGTTAAGCATCAGTGCATCACAATAATTTAGTCTGGAAATCACTAATGCTAAGGTCACCCGAATTTTGAATTCTCTTTGAAGAAAAGGAAAAGTTTTCTCTATCATTTTCAGGCACCAATAGCAACTTTTAACTGTGCTACTAATTTGATGCTCGAAGGAGAGAGTCCTATCAAACAAGAGACTGAGGTTTCTAACCAAGAAGCTAGGTGCAGGGCATTCATTGCAGGACTTAGCCACCAGCGAGTGCCCCATATATTGGTATCCAGGCCAAAAAGGAGAATTTCCATCTTTTCTCCGTTCAATTTCAGCCAGTTGTTACTCATCCACTCACTGATTTCATTCATACATATGTGAACTCTGTCTGCCGCCTCCTCCCAGTTCTGATTAACGGTACAATCAGCTGGGTGTCATCGGCATAGGAAACCACTTGAAATCCAAAGGAGCGGATCAATCTGGCAAGAGGAGCCACATATAAATTAGACAAGGTGGGGCTGAGTGATAATCCTTGTGGAACTCCACAAGGAAGTTGAAATGGAAGAGCTCTGAACTCTCCGCAGCTAACCGTATTAGATCTATCCATCAGAAAAGACTCTAAAATATCAAGTGCCTTATCTCTAAAGCCAGCTTGATAAAGACGTTGTAGCAACAGATGGGGAGATATAGGGGGTCATAGGGACCGCCGTGCGGAAGACCGCCAGTAGTGGCGGTTTGCCGCTCGGCATATTATGACTGTTGGCTGCTCTCCGTCCTTTTTACGACGGAGAGCCGCCAACAGCCATACTGGCGGGCGGCGGGGAAGTGGAGGTTGCTCCACCTCCACCGCCACGCCAACAGAACACCGCCCAGCGAATCACGTCCTGTGATTCGGCGCGGCGGTGTTCTGTTGGCGGTGTGGTGTCGGCGGAGCAGCCCCATGGCTCCCATCCCCTCCCGGAGGATCGACGGACAAGGTAAGTCGATTGTCCGTTAGGGGAGGGGGTGGGGAGGTGTTGTGTGTGTGTTGTGTGGGTGCATGGGGGTGTGCGTCTGTGTATGTAGAGGGGGGTTTGAGTGCGTGTATGCTTGCAGGTGTGTTGCGTGTGTTGGGAATGAGTGCATGTATGTCTGTATGGATGTCTGTATGGATGTGTGCGTCTATGTCTGTATATGGGTGTGCGTGTCTGACTGAGTGTGTGGATGTAGACATGTATGTTGGTGTGTGTGCGTGTATGTGTGTTGGTGCGTGCGTGTCGTGTGTGTGTGAGTTATGTGATGTTGGGGGTCGGGGAGGGGGGCCCTGCCACCTTTGGTGGGTGGCAGGGGTGGTGGGGGGTGTAGGGGAGGGAGTCGGTGTGGGGGTGTAGGGTGGGGGAGACCCATATCAGTGCCAGGGAAGGAATTCCCTGGCACTGATATGGCTTACCGCCATGGATTTCATGGCGGTTCCTACCGCTGGAAATCCACGGCGGTAAGCCGGGTCTAAATACTGGCAGCGGTATTGTGACGGCCGCCGGGCTGGAGACCCAGGTCTCCAGCCCAGCGGTCGTCTCCGCCCTGGCGGGCGGAACGGTGAAGCGGCGGATGACCATGGCGGTAACCGCCATGGTCATAATAAAAAAAAAAAAGACCGCCAGCCTGTTGGCGGTCTTACCGCCGCTTTAACACCGTCCGCCAGGGTTGTAATGACCCCCATAGTATCAAATGCCGCAGAGAGATCTAAGAGTACCAAAATAGCACCTTCCCTCTGATCAACTTTCCTCCGGATCATGTCTGCAGAGGAGAGCAGGGCGGATTCAGTGCTGTGATCTTTACGGAACCCATGTTGTGACGGGTCCAGGACCCCACTCATCTGAAAAGAGCTAGCCAGCTCATTATTAAGATGTTTCTCCAGTATTTTAGCTGCAGCTGGCAGCACGGAGATGGGACGTAAATTATTTAAATCATAGGATTCCTCGCCCGGTTTCTTAGGGAGAGGAATAACAATGGATTCCTTCCAAGCAGGAGGAAAGCGTCCTTCCGTCAAGATTTCTTGATAAACTGGTACAAGGGCGGTCAAAATCAAATCAGGAACTAGATTTAAAATCTTAGACGAACATGGGTCTAAAGGAGAACCTAATTTCAATCCTCCTAGAAGTTATTTAATTGTAGGTGCCTGTAACATTGAAAAGCAAGTGAGCTTAGGGCCAAGATCTTGAACCAGAACTATTCCATGGTCATCCCCTCTCATCTCCGTAAGTGGCTGCTTAAAATTGGCATGAAGTTGAAGAATTTTATTCTTAAAAAAATCAGCAACCCTTTAGCAAAACTCCAAAGAGTTCTCTAACACCGGGGCAGAGGGGGGGAGAAGTGAGAGTCCGGACCATCTTAAAAAGTTCTCTGGGCCCATTATCCGCTTCTATAATTTTATGGATATAGAATTCTGTTTTAGCTTTTTCGATTGCTGATTTATAGTTCTCTAACTGAGCCCTAAGCTTGGCTCTCTCCTCTGGGTCCTGGTGGAACCTCCACCTCCTTTCCTGACATCTATAAAGTCTCTGAAAAGTTTTTAGTTCCTCCGTATGTCAGGGGGAGGATATAGTCCTCTCAGCCTTAAGGTCCTACTTGACCAGGGGGGCCAACCTATTGATGGCCCCTCTAAGTCCTTGTTCAAAACCCTTCCACACTGACATGGAGGTTTCTCTAGCCTGGTTCCACCCGGCCTTGAGGGCATGAGTCAAATTCTGCTCCTCAATCTTGTGCCAGTGTCTAGGGAATTTAAAGGCAGGAGATACTTCAGGAGGGACCACGAAGCATGCAGCTTTTATAGTAAGCAGATGGTGGTCTGTCCAGTCCATGGGAGAGTTGTCTAGTCTGCAGAAATTATCATGACGCACAAAAATGGCATCTAATGTGTGTCCTGCAAGATGTTTGGGAACTGTGCTTTTGCTATCACAATCCAGACTTGCCCTTAAATCAAGAAACTCCTATATTGCTGAGTCCGCTGTGTGTTCTAGATTAATGTTGAAATCCCCCAGTATTAAGGCCTTTGGAGCTATAGCAATGGGTTCAATCAGAGCTGGCCAGGAGGATAAGAAGGCATTTTTAGGGCCTGGTGGACAATAAATTAACAAACCCTCAAAAATTAACAAGTGTTGTTGTCTTCTCTTAAAATAGCCCCATTCACAAAGTGCAGCATTGACCTTTAGAGGTTCCAGTGTACAATGCAAGTTATTCCTAAAAATTGTCAAACCTCCTCCCTTCTTCCCAGCCCTATCAATCCTGGCAAACAAATACTCCGAGGGAGAGGCAGCCAATAAATCGGAGGTAGAATCCTCTCTGGCCCATGTTTCAGCGATGAAGAGGCAATTTAAGTTATACACTTCAATCATCTCTCTTATTTCCACACATTGTTTGCTAAATGAGCGTACATTAATCAGGCTAAATTTAATAAATTGGACAGTCTTATTTTCTAAATTAGCTGATTGGATAGAAGCTTTTAACTTCACCACCGGATAATCTTTGTTTCCCATAATGTTATGTTCCCAGTTACATATCCCACACTTCCATCCCTTAATCTGATTAGGGTCAGCCTGGTCACAGCCCTTATGCGAGTTACTAGCATGAATGTGCAAAAGTTCTTGTCTGGTATAATTATATACTGAGAGGGCTGGGAAGGCAGCATCAAGGAGCCTGGGCCCTGGGCCCTGTCGGGTGCGGATGGGCGCAGACGGGCTTGCGCGCCATCAGCGTGCATCCCCATCAACTTAAATGCTGGTTGGTGATTCGACCGCGAAAGCCGTACGAGCTACTAGACCGCCCCCAACCTTTACCCCCAAGATGGCTGCCGCTGCTACCGACCAGGAAGGGCTCTCACAGGCCCTTCACCACAGAAAGTTGACTGGCAGTCACGCAGCAGTCAAAACAGTTGTAACAGGACCCAAATTAAGAAAAAGTCTAATATCACAATCTAAAAAACATCACCTAAAATAATACAGCACCAAAATAAAAACTGTTTTAAAATTGTCCCTCAATATAAAAAGATGCTAAAGCATTTAGCAACAAAGGTGCAATAAAATGCACTAACACAGAAAGAAAAGCGAAGAAATATCATAAATACTTGCGATGTATGCGCTGCACGGCTGCATCCCCATCGGCTTAAATACCGGTTGGTGATCGGACTGCGAAAGCCAAGTGAGCAACTAGACTGCCCGCCCAACCTCTAACCCCAAGATGGCCGCCACTGCTACCGACCGAGGAGGGCTCTCACAGGATTAAGTATAACAAGGGGCAGCATTGTCCATCCAAGACTCCGACTCCGATCAACACTTCAATGATAATAGCCACTACATACCTCTGGCGCAGTACGTAAGTATAACTGCCCTGTCATACCAAACATAAAGACACTAAGAAAGACTCCAGCACTGGCCGTTGGTCCTCCACTGTCTTAGGGCCATGGTCAGATCTGAAAAATTTGTCCGGATGACCAACCTTTGGGTGCAGCACTGAAAACAAAGACTAGAGTGCACTCAGGATCGATAAAACAGACAGCTGAAGCTGTCTCAGCACTGAGCTGAAAATTTGAAGGGTCATCGTCGGTGCCGGAATAAAATGGCAGCAACTTCGGAGCTGACATTTTCAGTTTGAGTTAAACACTCAGGCCCTCATTGCGACCTGGTTGTCGGTGATAAAGTGGTGGTAATGCCGCCAACAGTCTGGCGGTAACTACTGCCAAATTATGACGATGGCGGAAAGATCTCTGAAAGACAGCCAATGTACCACACTGACTGCCAGGGCGGAAAAAAGTCACCACGGGTGTAGCTGCCTACAGCCAGGTGGAAGCCAAAGTTCTGCCCACCATAGTATGACAACACAATCTGCCACCTTTTCCGGGGTGGTACCAATGCCATCAAAAGCCTGGTGGAAACACAGTACAGAAGTGAATGGAACCCGAACTGCAAGTATTGCCGATGATACTCTATGTTATGCTCCACCACGAACATCAACGCCGACGAAGACGATGGCGGTGAGTACAGCCATCTAGCACACAAGGGAGAGGGTTAGGAAAACGAGAGTGACACACACACGCACAACACACCCCATACACACACAACATACACACAACCAGCAGCACAAGAAAACAATTTATCCCTGTAAATCGGCTGAATAATGCAAGGACAACAGGAATTTATGAAAGTGATTGTAATAAGATCAACACAATATTGGTAATAAATTTACCAATGCAGCAGATATGTACAAATGTACAAAAAAGGGACACTGCCCAGTCCTCAGTTCACAGGGGCCACATGGCCACAGGGCAAAGTCCAAGGCCCCACTCGTGACCTGCATCAGTACGGAGAGAACACTGCAGGGACATCAGTTGTCAAATAGGCAGGCACCTCAGGAGGTGTGGGGGGGGGGGCACCGCAGCTGGATGCGGAAACAAGACCACTGGTTCTGGAGGGGGCAACATGCTCTGTGCTTGGTCCTGGGGAGTGCAAGGCCACAGTCTCTCTGGTGGGTGTCTTGCCCACTGGTTCTGGAGGGGGCAACATGCCCTGTGCTTGGTCCTGGGGAGTGCAAGGCCACAGTCTCTCTGGTGGGTGTCTTGCCCACTGGTTCTGCAGGGGGCAGGTCGCACAGCAGCCCATGGATGCTGGATCACACTGCGTCTGCCGGCGGTGACAGCTACACTGTGGTGGTGGTGGTATTGGGAGGCTCCTGCTTTGCCCAGGCACCCTGCAATGGCTGCACTGTGGTGGTAGTAGGAGGCTCCTCCTCTGCCCCTGCACCCTGCGATGGCTGCACTGTGGTGGTGGTGGTGGGAGGCTCCTGCTCAGCCCCTGCGCCCACTGATGGCTGCACAACCACGGTTGGTGGTGGGGGCTCCGTGATAGCTGCTGGTGCAGGCTCCTTCCCCTTCTTGCTTGCTGTTGCAGGCTCCTTCTTGCTTGCTGTTGCAGGCTCCTTCCCCTTTCTGCTTGCTAGTGCAGGCTCCTTCCTCTTCTTGCTTACTGGTGCAGGCTCCTTCCCCTTCTTGCTTACTGGCGAAGGCTCCTTCCCCTTCTTTCTTGCTAGTGCAGGCTCCTTCCCCTTCTTGCTTGCTGGTGCAGGCTCCTTTCCCTTCCTGCTTGCTGGTGCAGGCTCCTTTCTGCTGGCTGGTGCAGGCTCCTTCCCCTTTCTGCTGGCTGGTGCAGGCTCCTTCCCCTTTCTGCTGGCTGGTGCAGGCTCCTTCCCCTTTCTGCTGGCTGGTGCAGGCTCCTTCCCCTTTCTGCTGGCTGGTGCAGGCTCCTTCCCCTTTCTGCTGGCTGGTGCAGGCTCCTTCCCCTTCTTGCTTGCTGGTGCAGGCCCCTTCCCCTTCTTGCTTGCTGGTGCAGGCCCCTTCCCCTTTCTGCTGGCTGGTGCAGGCTCCTTCCCCTGTTTGCTGGCTGGTGTAGGCTCCTTCCCCTTCAGTATTTGTGGCCTGAAATCCTTTCCACCACGAGTAGGTGGGGATGGAACTGGGCCAGTGGACTGTGTGGCTGAGGTGCTTGGCTGGGTTCTTGATGCCCTGGCCATACGTGCAGGACGAGGGGAGTAGGGACGAGGTCTGGTAGAAAGGAAAAGCTTTTTAGAGTGCTTGCGTTAGTGTACCTTAGGGGGGGAGGACAGACACGGTGGGAGAGGACACAGTGGACGTGTGCATGGATGTTGTGGATGTGTCTGCCAGTGAGGTGTGTGTTCTGCTTGGGGTGGTGCTGATGCAGGTAGTGGATGATGTAGTGCATGCAGGTGTGACTGTGAACTTAACTGGGTGGGAGTTGGAGGAGGAGGAAGAGGGAGAGACAGTGGAAATAGTGGATGTTGTTGTGTCTCATCTGGATGGTGTTTGTGTGAGTGTCTGGAGGCCCATACAGCAGTCCGTATTGGGGTAGGACCCCATCCACCAGTTTCTCCAACTCCTTCGAAGTGAAGACTGGGGCCCTTCCCTTTCCCCGGTCACATGGGCCATGGTAGGTTCCAGACACACGTCACAGCAGCACATGCAGTGTAGGTCCTCTCCTATGGATGGTCAGGAAACAAGTGAGGAATCTGATAGAAAATGGCGGTCTCGTCCGTGGTTGATGCATACCGCCACGGCTGGCTTAGATCACCTTTGGCCACTGTACCCCATAGGGCCCAATATTAACCAATGAGGAATAACACCGCGGTTCCCGACCGCCTCCCGCTATGGCACACGTCAGCGGAATTACCTCGCTTCCACCTGTCCCTCCACACAGGACAGGCGGACGCCATTTCAGGGGGGTGCAGGCCTATAAAATACTGCTGCGTCACATTTGAAATAGGCACATACTGGACAAATCACACTGACCCATTACATGTTTACAGAATGCAAACTACTGTTGTGGCCCCATTGTTCAGTTTGTGACAGGCTCATCACTCTTTTGTCCCATAGATTTCTATCGCTGCAGATGAATAGGAGATGGAGACATATCCCTGTGTACAGACCCACAGTGGACTTGGCTACACTGGAGGACAGGCTCATAATACTCACCTATATACTGGACAGCACCACAATCACAGAGCTGTGTGCCCAGTTGGAGCCAGACCTGATATCAGCTATCCGTCAGCCTACTGGGATCCCTCCTCTTGTGCAAGTGCTATCAGTACTCCATTTCCTGGCAACTGGTTCTTTCCAAGTGACAGTGGGCTTGGCAGCAGTAATGTCACAGCCAATGTTCTCAATAGTGCTGGCAAGAGTATTGTCTGCCCTGATAAAACATGTGCAGCTACATTACATTCCCCCAGGTTTATCATTCGACTACTGTGAAGGCAGAGTTTTATGCAATGGGACATATCCCCAATATAATTGGGGCGATTGATGGCATTTTTATCCCTCCCCCGCCAGAATAAACAGGTTTTCAGGAATCGTAAGAGTTTCCACTCCATGAATGTGCAGATGGTGTACTTGGCGGACCAGTACATTGCCCACGTAAATGCTAAGTATCCAGGGTCGGTGCATTATGCCTTTGTCTTGAGGAATAGCGGCATCCCAAATGTTATGGCCCAACTACAGAGGCACAGGGTGTGGCTAATAGGTGATCCCTGGTTCCCACCCAGTATATGTTGGTGTATGGTGTGGGCCATGTAGGATAGTGAAATGTTGTCCCTCAATAATTGCAGGTGACTCTGCCTACCCAAACCTATCACGGCTGCTGACCCCTGTGAAGAATGCCAGGACAAGGCCAGACGAACGTTATAATGAGGCACATGGGCGAACCATAAGGATAAATAAAAGGATCTTTGTCCTTCTGAAGGCCAGGTTCTGGTGCCTCCATCTAACAGGTGGATCCCTGTGCTACTCACCCAAGAAGGTCTGCCAGATATTAGTAGCATGCTGCATGTGGCACAACCTGGCCCTCAGACGCCATGTACCTTTTCTGCAGGAGGAGGAGACTGGAAATGCCCCTGTGGCAGCAGTTGACCCTCTGGACAGCGAGGATGAGGAGGCAGAGGATGAGGACAACAGAACAACTGTAATCCGTCAGTACTTCCAATGAAACATACAGTGTAAATTTACATTTCAATGGCTGTGGTTGTATTCTGTGTGGCATTGGCATGCTGGTAATTCCCAATCCCAATCCAATGCCCACTTACTGCTCCCTCTGGCTATTCATTTTGCAGATGTTGGTGGTTTAGCAAATACTCTTGGTGTGATCACTACAGCCAGCTACAGGTCATTATTCTTTGCTCATTCTATGTACAGTTCATTTGCAGTGGTTTTACCTGTTTCAAACAATACATATTTGATATACATGACATACTCGCGATCAGTTTTTTTCTAAGGATATTTATTGAAGTGTTAACATATAGGGAGAAGGTGCAATCGAATGGGTTGATGATAGATGAAAGTCCAGGGTATTGCTCCAGTCCGTTTGTAGTACAGGTGCAGAGTCCAAGGGGACATAGGAAGGGGAGCAATGGCAGTTCGGGGTGGAAAAGGTTGCCTGTGTGGGACACAAGGGGGACAATCAGGAGACTCTCATTTCCTGCTGCAGGGAACGTTTGCGGGGTGGTTCACCTTCTGCAGGGGGAGGGGTGCTGGTGGCCTGAGAGTCCTGTGGTGGGGCCTCCTGGCCACTAGCCGCAGCAGAAGTGGAAGGCTGTTCAGATGACTGGCTAGTGGCAGGGGCCTGCTGATGTGACACTGCCTCCCTCATAAAGTTGACAGTGTCTGCCAGCACTCCTGCTATGGAGATCAGGGTGTTGTTGATGGCCTGCAAGTCCTCCCTGTTCCCCTGATACTGTCCCTCCTGCAGCCGTCCAGGATCTGACCCATTGTGTCCTGGGATAGTTGGTAGGCTCCCAGGATCTCGGAGTGTGCCTACTGGGCAGTCGGTTCTCTGGCCTGTCCTCTGCCTGGTGCACAGCAGTCCTCCCAGTGTCCCTCGTGGACTGTGCCTCTGTGCCCAGAACCGTGTGCCCAGTACCATTGACCCCAGGTCCATGTTTGTTTTAAGTATGAGGTGTGACCTGGGGTCTCTGTACAGGTAGACACAATGCTGATTGACGTGTCCTTGGGACAGAGGTGTGGGTACGCTGGGTGGGTGCTGTGGTGGTGTTTCCTGATGAGGGATGCTCTGTGGTGGTCTGTGACCAGTGCTTGGGCTGTCCAGTGGTCCCTGATGGGCCAGGTAGATCGTCCAGATCCTGAAGACCAGAGTTACTGTCATCACTGTGGGCCTCTTCAGTTGGGGGACTGGATAGTGCTGGCACCTCCTCTCCAGTGACATTGGCAGAGGTACCTGTGGTGATGTAAATGATGTGTTATGGTTAATGTGTATGATATATTGTACATCCGTGGCTTCCCTCTATGGTTGGTGTTGCCCTGCCAACTTTTACTTGTGTATGTTGGTGTATGGTGGGATTGTTAGTTCTCTATGCTGTGCATGCTTTAGTGATGAGTGTCCATGCATCGGTACAGCATGCAGGGCTTGGCATTGGGATTAGGGAGGTGTGATGGTGGAGTGTGTGGGATGTAGTGGAGTGATGGGAGTGAGGGTATGTGATGGCATGCAGGTAGGGGGTGATAATAGTTGAGAGTTGACTTACCAGAGTCCAGCCCTCCTCCGACTCCAGCCAGGCCCTCAGGATGCAGTATTGCCAAGACTTGCTCCTCCCATGCTGTGAGTTGTGGGGGAAGAGATGGGGGTCCACCGCCAGTCCTCTGGATAGCGAGCTGGTGTCTTGCTGCTATGGAACGTACCTTCCCCTGTAGGTCATTCCACCTCTTCCTGATGTAGTCCCTTGTTCTGAGGTGCTGTTCCACAAAGTTGACCCTGTTCACGATTCTCCGCTAAAGCTCCATCTTCCGAGTTATAGATATTTGCTGCACCTGTGCTCCAAATGTCTGTGGCTCTACCTTGACAATTTCCTCCACCATGACCTTAACTCCTCCTCTGTGAAACGGGGGTGTCTTTGTGGTGCCATGGGTGTTATGTGAGGGTGTGTTGGGTAATGTTTTGGGTAGTGTGATGTGGTGTGTGGCTCTAGTAGGCTACGTGGTCTTGGTGTCAGTCTCATGCCAATGATTTGTATTCATAAGGGGTTGTGGGTACTGTCGGTGTGTGTTTTAAAGTGTTGTGGGTGTGGTGTGTGTATGGGTGTCAGGTGTGTGTATTGTTTGAATTGTTTCATGTGGTGGTGTTTTGTCTGCGGGTGTCCATTGTGAGTGTGGGGGGGTGTACCGCCAATGGTTTACTGCCGTTGAATGTCCGCTGTGGTGATTTGTGGGTCATATTGTGGTGGGCGTTGTTCTGTTGCCGTAACGGTGTGGGTTGTGATACCGCCACTTTATCACTGACCTTTGGTCTGGCGGATTTGTGTCTGTGACTGAATTCTGTTGGATTGGTGTGTGTGTGTGTGTGTGATGATATGGTGAACGGATATCCGCCGCGGTAAGTTGTCAGCCGTCAGCGTGGCGGTAAGCGGGATTTACCGCCAACATCATAATGAGGGCCTCAGTGTCTAAAACGTCAGATTCGCAAGCCACAAGTAGTAAACATACTACTTCTACCCAAGAATCATTGGACATACAACTTATTTTAGAGGTGATGAATGCTAAACAGCAAAAATTGCACATTCAGAAGGACACAGGAAGAGTAATTGATACTTCTCCAATGTCCTTTAAGAGGAAATTAACTTTTCATGAGACCTTAGAGGATGCACCTCCACCAAACAGGGTCTCAAAAGACTAGAAGCAGGAAAAGGCTACAAAACAAAAACAGCCTTCATCACCACTTTCTCCTACTCTTCCTTCCACACCACCACCATTACCCACATATGAAACGCAGTTTTCACCACAGACATCCTCACCAGATAGGGATGACTTTAGTGATGACCAGCAGGATATGGATCCATGGGATGTATATGATCCTGATCCCATTCTTACACATGGCCCAGACCTGTATCCTGCTAGACCTTCCCCACCAGAAGACACTACTGCACATAACCAGGTTATAGCCAGAGCAGCTGCCTTTCATAATGAGCAGATGCATACATATCATATAGAGCAAGATTTCCTCTTTGACAGATTAGCGTCTACAAACAAAAAATAGCAATGTCTCCCAGTGCTCCCAGGAATGCTCAGACATTCATCTGACATTTTCAAAGAACAAGTGAAGACCACAGCAGACCTCCATGTTCGTGACTGCTTTTAAATAAAGCAGGAAAACGAGCTGCACTTAAAAAAAAAACGAAACCTTTAGTTTCGGTATTTTTTCAGGGCAGGTAGTGGTCCCTTGGACCACTACCTGCCCTGAAAAAATTGTTTTGGTTCCATTCACAAAGGGGAAGGGGTCCCATGGGGACCCCTTCCAATTTGCGAGGGGGTTACCATCCACTTCAAGTGGATGGTAACTGCGACACCAAATGGTATTGCATACCACTACCGGTCCCGACTAGCAAAATGCATTTCTGCATAGGAAAATGCGATTTGCGACTCGCAAACGGCAGTTTTTGCCGTTTGCGACTCGCAAATCCTTTCCTACATCTGGCCCATAAAAGCCTTTATGGGGGGGGGGGGGATCTTAAGAGTCATTCCACCAGCTCCTTTGTGGAATCTTAACATCGTACTAACAAGATGCCTGGGGCCACCATTGGAACATATGCATTGTTGTACTCTACAGCAGTGGTTCCCAACCTGTGGTCCGGGGTCCGTGAAGCCTCCTCAGGGGGTCCGTGACTGATTAGTAAATTAAATAAGATCAACAGATTAGGTTCCCAGTTTTCAGTACTGAATCAGGGGGTCCCCAGATTCCAATAATGATTCGGTGGAGGTCCCCTGGATCCAGTAATGATAACGTTGGGGTGCACAGAAGTCAAAAGGTTGGGAACCACTGCTTTACAGTTTCTATCGTGGAAGGTTGCTTTCTTAGTAGCAATCACTTCTTTAAGAAGAGTTAGCGAAATTCAAGCGTTCACTTTAGAAGAACCTTTCTTTCAAATCCAGTTCTTAAACAAATACAAAATTCTTACCAAAGGTAGTTTCACCTTTTCATATCAATCAGTTAGTGGAGTTGCTTTCCAGTGCCAGATTCAGTTGCTGAAAGAGCTCTACACACCCATGATGTTAACAGCTCTCCCATACTG
Source organism: Pleurodeles waltl (assembly GCF_031143425.1). NCBI lineage: Eukaryota > Metazoa > Chordata > Amphibia > Caudata > Salamandridae > Pleurodeles > Pleurodeles waltl. The sequence continues at coordinate 715,301,970 of NC_090446.1, forward strand.
TATAGACAGAACAAAAGATTTTAGGAAATCAAAACAACTCTTTTTGGCATTTTCAGAACCTCACAAAGGTAATCCTATCTCAAAAAATGGGTTACATGGCTAGTGAAGTGTATTAAAACCTGCTATCTTAAAGCTAAAAGACAGTTACCAGTAACTCCTAAAGCACATTCCACTAGGAAAAAAGGAGCTTCAATGGCATTCTTGCGGACTATACCAATGGCAGGCATATTTAAAGCTGCCACACGGTCTACGCCATACACATTTACTAAACACTACTGTGTGGGTGTGCTATCTAGCCAACAAGCAAAGGTTGGACAGCTAAAACATTATTTCAAGCTACTTCAACTCCTACAGGCTAACCACCGCTTACTTTGGAGGGGACTTCTTTACAGTCTATGCAAAGCATTTGTATCTACAGCTACACATGCCATCAAACTGAAAATGTTACTTACCCAGTAGACATCTGTTCGTGGCATGTAGTGCTGCAGATTCACGTGCTCTCCCTCCTCCACGGGAGCCTATAGTCGTAGTACAATATATTGTATATCTATATATACATTGCATAGACATTTAATTTCTTTACTATACATGTACTTATACATTTATACACTCTTTACTTCATCCGCCTGCGGGAAAACAATCTTGACAAATGACTCAATGCCCATGTGCAGTATTACCGAGAGGAGGAGTCCCTTGACCTCGTGACTCAAAAAGATTCTTTGAACAAAAACAACATGCAACTCTCCGAGCCCAACACTAAATGTCGGACTTATGCAAAGCACGTGAATCTGCAGCACTAAATGCCATGAACAGATGTCTACTGGGTAAGTAACATTTTCCTTTCTATTTTTATTTAATAAACCAAAGGTAAAAGAACACAGTAACAAAATTCTGACTGTCTTACTGGTCACCACTATCCTCTTCCCTTCTTTTCCAAATTAATTTCAAGCATGATATTGTAAAAGATGACTGAGCATTGGACCTAGAAAAGTAGGACTTTTTTTAAGAGTAAAATGAGGGCCACTCAATTTAAGACAAAAAGTCCAAACGGACTTGCAAAGGACGGGAATATGTTATTTATGAAGTGATCCTTGGTGATATATCACAATTTGCTTCCTTGACATTCTGTATTTATTGACAAACTATGATGTATTTGAGCAAAAATGTTTGCTACTTATGTCTGAAAGATTTGTACTTTGTTGTGGAATGGGCTTCTGCCTTGAGTCGATAAATGGTGAAATGTTCATACATACCTTTTAGACTAAATTACTCATGCAGAGTTCAAGTAGTGGAAAAATGCTTCAGTAAACTTTTGGCAGTTGGTGGAGTCCTTGTACATGGTTCATATAGTGTTGGGAATACTGTTTATGATATTTGTGAGTCCACAAAATATTAGAAGTGTACTCCAAATGTAGGTTGTAAACTACAGAAACGGATTTCCAGCAATATTTTCAGCATACATTGTGAGAGCCTGACGGACTCAGTTATGATGGAGAAAGCTTTTATCAATATTAAGTCTTTGAAGAAAACCGAGAGGGAAAGGTCTTTAGTATGGCATATAAGGCTTTCTGAGGAAAGGTTAACTCTATTTGTGAATGTGCTTGGTAGATGTTCTGAATACAGCAGGTGCAAAACCTCGTCGGTTTGAAAGCATTTGACAGCATGGTAGATGAATTCATCGCTTCCATTAAAATGTCCATACATCCTTGCAGAGGATATAAATGTCCAGGTTGTAACAGTTCCATTGCCAGACTGCCAAGGTGAATGATAGAAGGTTGCAATGCTGGATCTGACTACTTATCCTGAAGAGGTGGACATTGTGAAAAGTGTAGAAGGTCTGTAAACCACCAGTGACAATTATTCTTATATATAGTTCTGCTTGCAGTTTCATCCCCTCTTGAATATTCTAGACACCAGACTGAATCTGGAAACTTGTGACAGCTCTCCCACACAAGTAAGGGGCACTTGTTCCATCTCAACACCACAAGTGGTACCACCCGAGCACCCTAATGTCACTTCGGGATTTTGTTTTTGTTTGCTTTTTTTTTTTACACCTTTCAACGTGGGCCAAGAGTTTCTTTCCTTAGGTTTGAGGTCCTTTTCGTTGCTCTCCAATTACCTACTTCAAAATAGTGCCTTGTTGTAGGGCAATGTGCCCCATCTCCTTCCTTCCACCAAAAGGAAGCAGAGTTTTAGCCTTAACGCACATATGACAGCCAGATGTCAAACATAGTCTCCTATGATGACAGTCTGTGGTGCCTCCATTCGAGTCTTCCCCGCCCGAGCGATTGCCAGTGGCTGAGATGAATTCAAGCATTCCATCCATCACCATTTTCTTTATGCATTTGCCATCCTCAGTCCACTGGGTATGCCCAGACATGGGTCACTGGTTCAATGTGTCACTGAAACCAGCCTATAGCAGGCTGAAAAGCCCTAACTAGGGCGAAACCGGTCCTAGGTTGCTTGTTTTCCGGGTCAGGGAGGGCCAGGCCTGGCAGTTCGGGCTGAACCGTTCCCATGAGGAGCAGGGTCAAGACTGATTTGTATATGGCGGAGTCCAAACTCCGGTGGCACGGTTGGCAAAAAAATGATGTATTGGGATGCAGCGAGCGATTGCCAGTGGCTGAGATTAATTCAAGCATTCCATCCATCACCTTGTTCTTTTTGCATTTGCCGCCTCTGTTCGTGGCACAATTTCAGATCGTGTGACCTGCTTCTCTGGATGATCTCTAAGAAGTAAAAGAATGGGGGGTGGGTTGTTGTGCTCAACAGTTGTCCAGATTTTGCTCCATTCTGCTCCATTTTCCATTCTTCTCCTTCATCAAAGTCCTCCAAGGAACAGGAGGAAGCATTAAAAAAAGAGATAACACTCCTAGGAGACGATTGAGCTCAAAAGGTAGGTCGCCTGCAGGCTCTCTCGACTGAAGTGAAATAGTTGGAGATTATTCCTCCACAAGAGACCCCCTCTGTAAATGCCTTTGACGACACTTGCACCAGATTACCTGAAGTTTATAACTTCAGTGTCTGGCCTGAATTTATTCCTCTATGCTATTATGAAAATGTTAAGCTGCGTTGGTCCCCTCTCGAGGGCCATTAGGCCCCTTTCAACTGTTTAGGACACTGCTCGGGAGCTCAGTGACAGGACCACCTTTGGCAATGAGAATCTTTTTGTTCCAATGGAACGCCTTTGTTCTGCAAGACATTGTTCCATTGCAGGGGACTTGCCAGTTCCTCTTTCCCTATTGCCTACACCACCACCTCCTCCGCCCGTGTCAAAACGCGCAATCCAAGAGGGAGGTTCAGCAGTTACTTGTTGAGCATACATGCAGGGAGGAGCATATAGGTGTCTGTCAAAACCATTGGGACACCGTATTATTCCCACAAATCCTGGTATTCCTGTACCTCACCGACTGGCTTCACAAAGCCAAATCATCAAAGTTGGCATCACACCACTTGCAGGGGACACCATTCCTGCTGTCCGTCTTGAATTTTTACATTTACGCATCCAAGTCTCACCTAGAACACAACTGTGAAAACTTCCTCCTCCACAGAGATATTTGGACTTTCGGAATATGATTATGAATGTTTTGTGCAGAAGCTCTGATTTTATTCCTGATGGTTCTCTGCCTGCTGGATCTGGCTTAGCATCCTCTTAGTCACAACGTTCACTGGCATATGACGAGGGTGCCTTGCAAGCGGTGGTTCCAGCTCGCAGGAGTTGGGTCGTCTCCAGAAACACAGCAGCAGACTCGGATTGAGGGTCAGCAGAGGAGAATCTCATTCAAGGGATGTTCGTCTGTCTTCCTCCTGCTGTGGTCCAGGTACTAACAGGTTCACCCTCAAGTGGGTTGAGCATTTAGGTGACCAGATATCAGAGGCTTAATCCTGCTCAGATTTAGGGCAGTTAAACAGCTTCCAATTACTTTTTCCCTTTTCTTCATCTTCAGTCTGTCCAGATCCTGATGGACTACATGACTGCAATGTGGTATGTCAACAGTCAGGGAGGAGTTGGGTTTCATTTTCTCTGTCTGTCAGCTCTGAAGCTTTGGGCCTGAGTGTACCAGAATGAAATGGGGCTCTGAGAAACCAGGCCACCATCCTCAATCATCTTGCTGCCTACGAGTGGCTCCTCCACTCAAATGTGGTTTAGGACTCTTTGCTCACTGGGGGTCACCTCAGGTGTATTTCTTTGTCCTTCACAACACTGTCCAGTGGGGAGACGCTGTTCCCTCCAGTATCCTTATGGGATATTTTTCAGTTGAAGTGGAGGTTTCTGTTTATCCTCATGTTTCCTCCCATACCCTTGATTCATCAAGTTCTGAGGAAGATTCACCAAGACCAGGCCCATGTCATTCTCATCTCCATGGACGGGCTGGGAACTATGTTGTATACAGACCTGCAACACCTCTCCCTGTGTCCCTACTCTCCATTTTCTTCTTAGGGCATATTTCCTCTCCCAGTTGGAGGGACAGATTCTGCACCTCAACCTCCAGCACCTACACCTGCTTAGAGACTGAGTGAGAGCATCAGAGTTCTTACCAGCTGCCACTGGAGGTAATCAGTCGGATATTTTCTACTTGTCACCCCTCCACGAAGTCGGTGCACTGAGGGAGGTTAAATAGACTCTTTTCTTGGTGTGCTGAACATCATGCAGACACCTTGATGTCTCACTTGTAGAAGACACTCCTGTTTGTCCTCACTTTGGGCCATTAGGGCTGTGCAGAGGACACCGTTAAAGGGTACACTGCAACCTTGTTGGCTTTTCTGTGCCTCCCGGAACAGCCGTCTCTCTTCAGGTAACCTGTAGTGTTGAGACTTCTGAACATACTGGCAAACAGGTTTCCTCTAACTCGCTTTGTAGCACGCCAGCGGGATTTGGACCTGGTTTTGACTTTCTTGATGGGTGCTCCCTTTGAGGACCTCCAGAGTTAGACTTCAAGACCATTTTCTGGTTGCTGTTACCTTGGTAAGACCTTGGTTACCTTGGTAAGTACCAGGTACTAAGCCTTCATCCATCGTTTACATGCTCCTGCTGGGAAACTTTACCTTAGAACTGAAGCAGCTTTTGTCCCTACGGTGGTGACTCGCATTCATCTGGTTCACTGTATCTGTCTCCCTACCTTTCATCTCTCCTTAACACAAACCCAGAGAGAATAAATGGTTGCGCTAGCTGGACCTCTGTTGTGCGGCTAACTCTTTGATGGACCATGCCAAAGCAATTGGGCCTGATGACCAGCTTTTCATGGGTTACATAGGAAATAAGAAGGTCATGATGGTAAAGAAGAGGACTTTGTCTTGCTGGATGTTCTTGTGCATCAAGATGTGTTACGCCCTTGCAAAGAAAGAACTGCCTGCTGAAAGCCGGATTCATTCCACCATGGCCAGCAGAGTGCCTGTAGCTTATATTTGCTGAGTGGCAACATGGACTTCCATTCAGACCTTCACCAAACATTACGGCTTGGCTTCAGATATGGAAAGTGATGGCCAGTTTGCTCGCTCAATCCTTCAGGAGTTCCTCTTTTGACCATTCTTTCACACCCACATCTGGGTGTGGGTAGTACTTTTAAATCCCTTCAAGAGGTTTCTAATTTGCAGGTAGAAACATCCATCAGACTCAAAAGTTACATTTGGTAACAATCTTTCCGGTGGATACTGCACCTGCAGCTGCCTCGCCTACACCCCCTCATCCTCGTTATGAAAGGAAGTCTAATAGGTCTTATAATAAGGTTCCAAGATAGATTGATGCACTGTACCGCTATGTTGCTGATCTCTTCCTTTGAATCTATCTTGAACAGCACTGTAAATGTACATGGGAGCAGACGTCTGGGGTCCAGAGTGGGCGCTGAATGGCTCCAATTAGTTCACCACAACTCCACTTCTGGTGTCAAGATGGAGCCAGCACTCCCTTCCAGCGCAGGAGAGTTTTGTCAGAAGTTTTGGAACAAGTCTGACGCCTTGGATATACAAGAGATCAGAGTTCTATTAGAATTATCCTAACTTTGACATTTCTGAATTTGATGGTGACCCTTGGAATCAGGTATATTGTTGAAAAAGCATAAACAGACTTTAGTGACCAGCTTATCAAAATGGAATTCCCCAATAAGCCCTTTTAGTAGAATCTGGAGGTATAGCTTGGAAATTTTTTCCTTTTCTGTGTTTGCAAATAAATCTGGGGAAAACTTCATCCACAAAAGCCATCATGCAGCACTTCCTTTATAACCCACTTGTTACTTTTTTGAAAGCTTCAAAACTTAATTCCTATTCAGGTTCCTTCCATTTTGTTCAGGTAATGCACTGGAGTGGTGTTATCTATCTGAGTAAAAAGAGTTTGACTTGATTTTTGGGAGAAATACTTTGACATGTGGTGGGTCGCTTTTAGTTTTGAGAGATTGATATGGTATTGATATGGTATAGCTTCTTTTCTGACCATATGCCCTGAACCCATGGATGTTCCATGTGAGCTTTCCATACCACAAGGAAGACATCCATAAGTACATTCTGTGACGTTGTATCTGAAGAAAAGGAACACCTTTCGGAAGATTCTCTGAAGAACACCAGGGAAACTAATGGATGCACAGCTTCTGTTGGAGTTTGTATTAACAGCTGATTGAGACTTGGCACAAGTGATCCACCAGACTCAGTAGCACTGGTCTCAATGTCCTTTTGCATGAGGAACCAGGAAGATGCACAGTGCCATGGACCCAGCAGAGAAGAGATCTGACGGGCCATCGCATATAAAGTCTTTGGAAGATTGAGATCCTTCAGACAGATAAAAGAAAATCTCTACTTCAAAAGATACTCCTTTGCTGACTTTATCTTGGAATGCTCCCATATAGTGAATGAATTGGAATGGGATTGATGTTGAGTTTGCTTGATTTACCCTCATGACTTTAGGGTAGTCACTGCTGAAGCTCTTCTTACGGGGACAATTTCAGCAGTCCGTCATCCAGGTAAGGATAAATGAAAAACCTTTTTGTCCTAAAGTGTGCAGTGATCTACGCCATGCATTAAACAAATATATGTATATATTGTCAGAGATTTGAGTCTGGTAAGGATTGTTGCCCACCATCAAGTTCAGGAATGTGCAATATTTCTTTACAATCAGAATGTAAAATTAGCGATCCTGTAGATCTCTGGTGCACATCCAGTCTCCTTACTGTGGCTCGATCTGATGGAGCAGTAACATGTGAAATCTTTCTTTTCTACCTATCTGCTTGCTGTTTTGTGGTTAAGAATGGGCCTGAAATCTTGTGCTGGTCTTTCCTGTTCCTTTTTGGGAAGTAGGGACCTTTTCTTACAATTTTCTTGTTTAGTAAAATGTTAACATTTTCTGAAGTAGATTTTGGTGGATTTGAGCAGGCTCTGTGGGGGGCATGGTGGAGGAGAACCTCCGAACCTCAGAATAGCTATTTTCTACAATGTTGGGAACCCATATGTGTAGTGATAGTTGTCCACTGATTCTCCTGTCTCTCTCTCTCTGTCTCTCTTTCTCTCTCTGAAGTGGCAAATAGAAAAGAGGCAATGGAAGTGTTGATGCCTAACAGGAGGCAGAAGCCTGATATCCTCCTCTGTCTTTGATGTCCTGAATTGGTCAAGTTGTTTCTTTTACTTCTGCAGTATATACTATTGCGACCACTGACTGGTTTGAACCCTCTGTTAAGAACAGATGTGGTCTTAAGTCTAATTGCTGTACTGTTTTCTGCATTTCTTTCCTTTTTCAAGTCATCTGCCTTCAGGGTCTCTAACTTCATGCCTTGCATGTTTTCATCCGCATAAGAGCCAGATATAGAAGTCTCAGAAGAGGGTAGATTTAACTTCTTTACTGGGTTGCTGGCGTTGTGCCGAAAAAGTGAGAGTGTTTCATTGTCTATTTTCTTGAATCTTTTGACTTCAAAGGTTGTCTCCACTTTGCACCTGCTTCCGACAGCGAGCATGTGGCAGCTATTCCCAACCTCTGTCGTCCAGGAGCATCAGTACTTCTTTCGGCAGGGTCTCTCCTGAACTACATTTTGGGGAGTATTTTGAGGTGATGAAGCAAATTGTGGTAGAATGGGCACCCATTCCATGCCTCTCTGACCTTCCAGAAGCAGATTATTGGCACCACTGCTGGTCTTCAGCATGATCTTCACCCTATCTTTCTGTCCTTAAGTGTCCTCCCAGACATTTCTCCCCATAAGGGCACTCTTCGGGGTGGTGAGAATCTTGACGGTAAACAATGCAGATGCTGTGGAAGTTTGGTGTCTGGCTTCTCGATCACTGAGCTTGGACTTCGACTTGTTTTGCCTTAGACATCTTTCCAAACCATTTACAAAGGAAAGTCCTACAGAATCTTGCTCTTTGGCAGGACCATTTAGTGCTTATCACTATAATGAAGATTCCTATAGAGGCGAACTAGGATTACATGTACATAAATATTCCTTTTCAACAACTCCTCTTTATCTTCTGATCCATTCATCCTAGAGTCTCATTATGAAGCAGTCATGGGGGAATAACATACCTTGACTTTGCAGTTGATGGATAACCTTGATCCATTTTTAGAGGCGAAAGATCTGGTATCATACATTGCCCAATACAATGTTCTCTTGCAGGATCTGTCTGAAAGCTGCAAAATACAAATCATTGTGGGTTAGTCATCTCAGATGTGTACTGTTGCCATACTTCCCTCATCTGTGAGCAGTAAAGTGGATGCAAATGGTGGCCAAGATACGTTTAAAGAAGCCACCATAATTTTGGCTGTAAATGTTGTCATAAAAATTTGGACCTCACACTCATTTTCAGGAAGGTCACTTGAGGTTGAAAACTATTGTATACTTGGCCTTCACAACTCCACTGACCCAACTATCTGCTTTCACCCCTACCTCAAATAAACAAATGAGTATTTTATGAGTTATACTCACCTTGTGGGCCTCTGTAAGCTAGTATTGAATACCCTTCTTAGGACAAAGTTCCGAGCTAGGATCTAAAAACTAGGCAATCTTATCTGTTTAGTATGAAAAACAACACAAATGATTGGATAATGTGAAGGTTTATTCGTATATAAACATCACACAATGTACAAATTAAGGTGTGTAATTCCATTTGTTGTAATATTTTCTCAAAATGGGAAACTTTTTATCAAGTATGCTATAGATGCTTTTTACTAGGTTATAGGTCAACTCTGACACCTCTAGGACATTTGGTATAATTTTGTGTCTATGTTGTTAGAGCTATTCGTTTTTATTCTTTTTTTATTAGGAATTGTTGTTATAGCGACTGAAGCGCGTAGGCAGAAAATACTGTTCATTTTAGCTTCGGCATGGTACATAAGCATTTATCAGGGTGTTAGCATTTACATTAAGAAATGGGTGATAAACATACCCTTGACAATACAAATATGTTTACTTTTGTGTACATATTACAATGGCATATTTTCATGGAAGTAAGGATTTGCTGTGGATAGTTACTCAATTTTTTACAAGATGGTGTGTTTTGTGAGAGCAGTCTTGCAGGTGGTGAGCAAAGAGATCAAGAGGTTTCAGCCAGAGGAGAGTTCCAGTCCAAAGGTCCCAGTAAATCGTATCACTGAAATCGGGGTGCATATGCAGATTTGGGTGTACTTAGGCAATTAAGGTCGGCTAAGTGTGAGTCTTTTTTGTAACATTTTATTGAACAATTAAAGGGATCCTGCATTATTTGTGACAACAAGGGATTACTGTGCTATACAGCTCATGGTGCAGGCTGCGGATAACGGAGAGCTGCTTAGTGATAATAACATGGTGTAGCTATACATACAAAAGGCATAGCTGTCAGAGCAGAGTCTTAATGGACAGTCATTCACACCGAATCTTATATCAATAGGTATGAATGAAGGGAAGCCACAAAAATCTTTAGTCTAGACTTAGGGCAAAGTCCCTCTGCATAAATATTTATTTGAGCTTGGCAGTAGGTCATATCTTGGATATAATTACTGTTTTTTGCGATGGATCCACTCATCCAGATTATTGCCTCCCACCTGTTGGCAAGTAGAAGGGCCATTTTGACAATTGTCTTGCTGCGGTGGGCACGTCAGCTGTAGCTCTGAGAATTGCCAGCTGAGGGTCCGTGCCAAATGGATATTAGCTAACAGTAACTTAACAAGTTGGAAGACTTCAGCTCAAGGGGGATTTGAGGATTATCATTTATGGCTTTCAAAACAGGCCAATAATTAGTGGAGTTCTCTATTTGTATCTGACACCAACAAGCCTTCTTGGTGATGGTAAATGAAGGTAGGAGTGTGCTTCTGAATAATGGAAGGGGGTGGTTTGTGATCGGGGTTAAGTCGTTGTCTAATGCTTCACAAGAGTATTTGCTGGAAGTCCACCATACAACTGTTAGTGGTCAAGCGTGCTAGGGGTAATTGAGGAAGTAAGTGTTAAGTAACTGAAATCTGACTGCTGTAGCTGCTGAGTGGTGAGGACTTAAGTGTATTGAGTTTTCTGGCTGAGGGCTTAGATGTTTGGGTATGCGGTTTAGTCCTTGTCTTCTGGATTTTGAACTTTTTTTTTTAAAGGATTCAGCATATGTATTGTGTGCTCTTTTCACATTTATTCCAGCTCAGCAATTCAAATAAAATAAAGAAATCTCGATGCAAGAAAAAAGTGGTGTTTTCCCTCCCTCTGGACTACAGAGCTCCTGCATGCACCTGGGGTGAATGTTCAAATGCCCCCACCAACGCATCTGTACGCGAACCATATGAAAATGTCAATACTTATTCGGTATGTATTGATGACTTTTAAAATTTAGATCTTTAATTAAAGTATTGTTTTTGTTCTTGGTACAGAGGTAACAAAGGTTCATATTATGAGCCCTGGTATAGTTTGGCTAGACATGCTATAATTGGAAAACAGAATGCAGTCATCTCTTACAGCTGTACAAATATGAGACGTCATACTTTGCACATGGAAATGAATTACTGACATGCATGCATTCTGGGATGGAATTCAGTTATCTTATATTTCATTCATTAAGGACATCTGGTCTCCAGAAAAGTCGAGGTATTACCACTCCAACATGGCAGATTTGCGTTAGGATCTGATTTGAGCTCGCCTGCTTTTGGCATGAATTGCTTGAGTCACTTGAGTTGTTTTCAAGGTACTTAAGGAGATTGCCTACGTCGTATGGCTATTTCACCAAACAGAAACTGTGTTTGTGGCACTGTGGTGTAGATACACATGCTGTGCGTACTCCTACTATCTAGTGTCGGGCTCAGATGTGTGCAACTTGTTTTGCTTTGAATCTTTTTCGAGTCTCGGACCTAGTGACACCGCCCCTATTGCTGGTAATGTGCTTGGGCATCAACTCAATTGTTTGATTGGATTTTTTTTCCACCATCGTACTCGGAACTGCTTCTTTGGGACTCCAGTTTTAAATTGTGTTGCGTTTGTACCAGGTCTGTTAGGATCTCTCTTTTCCAAAATGGTTGAAGAAACAGTGTATTTTCTTTGTATGTTCGCATCATCTTCTTGCCTCAGCCCTGGTCCATGGTGTTGACATTTCCATTGGCTTGGCCTTCCGGGCCCTCTTCACCGGCCCCAGCTTTAGAAAATGAACAAGTAATGGACAGAACTCCATTGCGCTTCTGCCTGACCTGTCAAGTGGTGTACCCCAGGACAAACCTCCATCCAGTTCACAAACTCTGTCTGTCCCAGACCATCAGGAATTCTTCTGCTCAGCATATTTTAACTTCAAGTCTAAGAAGACCTTTTGATACTGCCAAGATCAACGTCTCACATCGCAGCTGTGGTGCACAGCCATTCTGAAGGCTGTCCGAACCTGTTTGGGGAACAGTTTCTAGACGCTGAGCAACTCCCAAGGGTTCCTGGAGCAGTTCAGATCCACATTCTTGAACACGAATCGGACTTGGATGTTGATGAGTCTCCACCTGTTCAGCCTGCTTCCGTCAGATTGACCTCAGTGAGTACCAACTCCCCTCCTCCTAATCCTGAACAAAATATAGTACACAAGAATTGCCCTTGAGGGCGACGAGCTTAGGGTTTGCAGGCTAAACATAAGGCCTTCGGTCTGCCACTGCCTCACGGCCATGGTCAGCACCAAGAAACCAAGTTGAGCTGAAGAAACTATCCTCAACTTCAAATCCCGGCTGTAAATTGTACTTGTCAGCTTCGACAGTCGCCTTGAGGCCGCCCTCAGTGTCAGAGCAGGTACAACCTCCTCTAAGCCTCACTTTACATCAAAGCGTGTTTCCAAAACCCACCAGGTAACTTTGACTTCAGCAAGCTCCTCGGCACTGATGCTTTGCTCCAAGCAAAACACCTGATGACTTCTACAAGCTCATCCTCCTGGGCACCAAAAAAATAGGACACGCAGTGCAACCTCCTCTCTAGTCTCTGATGATTAGGAGCAGCCTATTCTTTAATGGCTTCAACAGGAGCTCGACTCCAGGCATCACTGAGCTCACCTTCAGCCTGGGAATCGACATACTCTGTCTAAGCCTGTTCCTCCAAAGGGGCAGCTGACTTTTGAGGAGGCCATCTATCCACCCTTAGACCCTGTGCCCAAGAAACCTCTGCGCCACCTCATTCCTCACCCTCTCCACACCTTGTCACCCCATACACGTCCACCCTCATCCATGCTTACAGGGGCTGCTTCCTCAGTGTCTTTTAGTGTTCCCCTTTTTTAGACTGTGAGGGAAATAGTTCTACGTCTTCTAACTAGTACCATGACACATCAGGCGCCCCTCATCCCTACAGTGTTATATGGGACGATTATATCCACCTGGTGATACCGACCCTCTCCCTGATGATACCCCCTCTTACTACAAAGTGCTGCAAAGGGCTACCACTTACAATAAAGTCATCATTCGTGAGGAGCTAGAGGATGCAGACTTCCTCACAAAGACCTTGCCTTCCATGCAGAGGTCTATGCAATTCTTTCCAATGCTTACACTTATACCTTTATGGAGCTGGCCAAAACTTGTGTTATTACGCCCAAGGTGGACAAAAGGTTTAGTGCGGATCCAAGGTGTTTACCAACTGCATGGCCATGTTGAATGCTTAAATGTTGAAGCACACCAACCACATCTTTCTTTACCTGGACGACTTGCTGAACAAGAGAGCCATGCAACACCAGTACCTAGCACACACCCAGCCTACCCGTTTACTCCCTCATGGCCTTGGGCTCCGCACCAATATGATTAAGTCTCATCTTCCTGTATTTTGTGAGCTCAATGCTGCTAGCACTCTCAAACCATTACCATCTTTTCAGCCAGTTTGCCAGGTAACATTCAGCAGAGGGTTGCGCTTCGTTATCATGATGTCAACCATCATCGCTATACTCCCTTACGTCAGGTTACGCAGGTGCCCGCTGCGAAGTGCCTAGGGACATAAGAGTTTCATGTGGAGAGTTTATATAGATAATCTAGTATCTAGTGTTGGTATTTTGACCCTAAAACATCACTCTGCAGTTGGCAAATGCAAATTACCTGTTGCAGAGACAGACTTCTTTTTCTCAAACCGGTTCCGCAGGAGACCCTAACCAGGGTCTCCTCACTCACCGGCTGGAGAGCGTACCTATATCATTTCACCATTTGCGAGATGTGAACGTCTGACCCATAGACCCTCTAAACCAACCACTCAGATGTCCTTTACTAGTTTTATTCCGAACAGACTTACTACTGGTCTGTTTTACAATGCAGGGAGTAATCCACTCACCATAGTTGTCATCACTAGCTAAGAAAGCAAGATGGCTAAGCTTCACCACACCATCCACACCCACAGTCCATAAGCAGTGCACTGTTGGTGAATTGGTCAGGAATATTTGCTTACATTTTATCCGCCTTTCCCACTCCGTCCACTCATGGGTCAAAGGCTGTGGTTATCATGATTCGCTTCCCTTCTGCCCTCTCTAACATTGGTACGCCATTTAAGGTTTTGCACTCTGTGATTTGTCCTTCAGCTTCTCATTAGAAGCTCCAACAGGTTGGACCGTCTCACCCAAAAACCACAACACCCTGTAGCACCTCACCTCTCAGCAGCTTAACCTTCTGGTATGGTTCCAGAGGTCTTACAGTTTACATACCTTAACCTCCCGAAAGACTGCCTGGCAATTCTCAGGGACACAAGCAGGCCCATCAATAGGGACTGCTACACACTCAGTTGGCAACGGTTCCTGCAGTACTGGTTTGGCTACACGTGGCGTTCTTTTGCAACCTCAGTACAGGACCTTGCCTGATACTTCCCCCACCTACTGAAAACAGGACTTAATTACACCTCCATTATGTTACATTCAAGTGACGCATTGCCTATTTATAGAGTAGGTGACATACTACCATGCTCCCACTTTTAGCTATTAAGGCTTTTATAGAAGGCCTAAAACAAATCATTCCACCTTGTCCCTCCACTCCTGCATGGTGATTCAACATGGTTCTCATGAGGATCTTGATCCCTTCTATGAAACAACTTCACTATTGCTCACTTTAATCCTTTTCTTAGAAGGTGACTTTACTCGTAGCCATAACTTCTCCCAGGTGGGCAGTTGGGTATCGAACTCTTGGAAGTACTTTTCTTTCAGGGCCATCATGTTAGTGGTTTTCAGATCCGAATACTAACCTCCTCTTCGAGATGGTCTTTAAGTTTCTTTCCAATGAAGCCCTTCCGTTAGACACTTGAGCTTTTTTGTGTCCCACTACAAACCATATAAGGGGCATGCTATTTTCAACCCAAGTGTTGCATGCTGGCACCCAAAAGTGTGCAAACCTGCTACATATCTATCGTATTCATCATCCTCAGGCTAAGCCACTTCTTTTGGGAGGGATGCTTTACAGTCTAAACACAGCATGTGTACCTACAGCCTCACATGCCACAAATGGAAAATATTATTTACCCTGTAAGGATCTGTTTGCGACATGTAGTGCTGTAGATTCACATGCGCGCACCCTCCACCTTGGTCACCGGTTTGTTGACCTTTTTACTTACTAACATTATCGTTGAAATACGTTGCATGGTCATCTTTGCTACATCACTATGCTCCATCTACAATTTTGCCCTCTGTGCAGGTAAATCAATCTAACAATGGAGTTGCTGCATATAGGCATTACAAGCAGTAGGCAGAGCCACTAGGTCCTGTGACTCAAAAATAGTTTGTCAAAGGAAAACAACTTGCACATGTCCAAACCCAGTACTAGATGGCAGGAGTAAGCACAGCATGTGACTTTACAGCACTACATGCCACAGACAGATAATTAAAAGGTGAGTAATATTTTCCATCTCTGTCCAAGGCTGGGCCATTTTAGATGTGGTTAGATTAGTTAAATTTATCATTACCAGGTATTAAACCAGACTCTTAACTATCCCATGCATAACCTGCTCAGTAGCAGAACAAATGTATAAAAGAACAATGACAGGACCTCCTTGTTTTTACTGAACATACACTTTATTTCAAGGAGTTCCATTGATAGTCGTAAGCACTGTATTGCCCAGTGCACTTTATAAAAAAAAAAATATAGATTCCTCTAGAAAATTGAATATTTTCTCTTAAAAATTAATACTTCTGACTTCTTGTGCTGAAGGCTGGATTGTCCATTTTATTTAGAAAACCATCCAGTTTTTTTTTTTTTTTTAACTCACTACGAACAGAACAGTGGCAAGAAAACCTTACAAACATTTTTTAAAAGAAAATGTGGAAAAATAGAGTGCAATGTAGGTAGGGGCTGGAAATCAGGCATTGCTCCTTTAAGGGAGCATATACCACAGGTATCCGGGTCATGCATTGTCAGCGACAGTGCTTCAGTTCTTTTTCCGTCTGCCTGCAACAGAATTGTGGAGTACAGAACTCAGCCTTTATTGTCCTTTTTGTGAAAAAAAATATTTCAAAACCCTTGCTTAAAGAATTTCATTCGACATCAGGAGTATTTTTTTCTGACCGATAACTTTTATTCCACAGAGATATGCTGTCTCTTTTTGAAATTACCTTCCTGTGAAAGGAAGAAGGTTCAGACTAATACACATTACATCCGCATAGTCTCTCTCCCTGAATTCAGTTGTCTTGATAAGTGTTCCCACTGTCAGAATATGTCAAGGAGGACCCTGGGGAATTGGGTGTAGGTTAACCTCTATGAATTTGCAGACCAGTGTAGGGAATAACAGTCCACATCAGAGAGGAGTTGTAAGGGGGCATGGAGAGGTGGCTCCTTCCATCTTCATTATATAAGAATGCCTCCAGACGAATATCTAGAAGTAAGGTCATTATATTTTTAATAATCGGGTAATAACTTAATATGTAATGTGTTCAGACAACATCTTGTAATGATTTTAAGTAACTGATCATGAATAAATTAATTCATTCTTTCATGTTGAGGTTGAGCTTTGGGTAAGTACTGGACATCAAGATCTGGCTGAGGTGCTGGCAGTGTTTAAGATGTTGGATGTCTAAAGCGGAGGAGACTTTCAAGTATCGTTCAAGTATTCGACTTTGTGTTTTGTCGATGCTGACATACTGGTGAATTTTAATGCCTTTATCTGTGATTTGAGCCCAGTGGGTCTCCTTGTAGAGGTTGTAAATTATTGGGACACTATAAAACTAGAGGGGACTTCACAGATGTTCGGTATCTTTTAGGACCAGGAGGTGCTCATGTGAACAAACAGCTGTCCATTTGAAAAGCAGGAATAGAACCAGTTAGGGACATTGGCAGTGAGTCACATTTGAGACACCTGGGTGTGGATGAGAGTACCATGGCTGACTATGTCGAAAGCCAGATAGTTCTGTCTGCAGGTAATTGTTAGCATTGATGTGATCTTGGAGTAGACTGCTTTTTTGATCCTCTTGCTAACGAAAGAAAGATGAGTAATGGTCTGTAGTTGGCAATATAAGGTGGCCGGTGGTTCTGGCGTTAGTCACTTCTAGACTTGACTGTTGTAATTCATTGCTGCTCAATGCAAACAAATCTTCTTTAGATAAATTGCAGTCAATTCAGAATGCAGCAGCACGTTTAACCTTGAATCTCCTTCAGTCTATATCTGCCAGTAGATGTGTAGCATCTTTACACTGGCTTCCGATTAAGAAGAGAATTATCTTTAAAACACTCTGTCTCACGCACAAAGCATTACAGTCGGAGGGATGCGACTATTTGAAGTCTACTCTGCATCTTTATCAACCGTCGAGACACCTGAGATCCTCTTCCAAATCTATGATCAAGGTGCCTCGTTGTAATAAGGCCAGATGGGGAGACCGGGCCTTTACGGTGGAAGCAGCTAAGCTCTGGAATGGCATGCCCCTCTCACTTCGTCAAATTACGATTCATCTCTCTTTTAGGAAAAGCCTTAAAACCTGGCTCTTCGCAAATTAGATTCTTTTGGGGTAGTCTTTGTTCTTTTTCCCTGTATCTCTGGTTTGACTAGCGCTACAATGCTTTTGCCGGAATGCGCTCTACAAATAGCTCAATACAATACAATACAATCTAATCACAGTCAAGTATAGGTTTCTTTGGGAGTGAGAGAATCTTGCCAATCTTGAGTGTTGCTAGGTGACTCGAGGTAACAGCTTCCACGATGAGAGCTTTGATGAAGGAAGAGGGTAATACATCTTCATCATAGGGAGCGACTTAAATGGAATTGAGTATGTCTGAGAGATCTGCAAAGGATGGGACTTTGAAGGATGTGCATAGTGGGATCCTGCAAGGAGAGGTTGAGTGTTTATGAAAGAGGCTGTTGAAATTGCATTTGTCTGTGAATTGTGGGATTGAAGGATCAGGCAGGGGGATGATTGCTTCAAAGAGCATTGTGCTTCTCTTGGTGGCTTTATTGATGCTGTTCATATAATACTCAGCTTTGGCGGATGTGATGAAGTGTCTACATGTTTCTAGGAGGAACTTCAGCATCATAATGTCATAAGGAGGTTTAGATTTCTTCCATTTTCTTTCCTGTTTGTGGATGGGTGATCGCTCTCTGCCTCTGCCAACACTGCAGCTTCCTGGTGTGGCAGTTCCAACTTCATTAGCAGGGGAGCCCTCAACACAAACTTTGTCATCTTCTTCTCCAGTTAATTTGGTGAGTGACAAGGAAATCATACTCTCCTTCTTAGTGCCACAAACACTGCTCCACCCAATCACACTCTACTTAGAGATTACATGGCTTTCATGGACACCATACACGAAGGACCATCTTCTCTAGGTCATCTGCTTCCTTTTTGTCTTACAAAAGATACTATCCAAACCTAAATGATTCTCTGCAGTTTACAGTTTCACCAATTGATGACCTACAAAGAAGGCTTGACTGGGTTGGGGGAGGGGGACGCTGCAAAATTAAATATTCTTTTGTCTACGGTTTCATCATCGGTAGCTGTTTTTGAAACACTGTGTTGCCACTCTGCAGCTCAGCCATTGCTTCTTGCTCCTGGGGTTTTGGAACCTGTTATGGACCTCTTTTTGACACTAGGTTCCACCAAAGCGGCTCGAGCAACACTACAGAAAAAATGCTTGGTCCAAGACAAGGATCCTCTTTTGTTAAGAGCAGATCATGTAATTTGTTTTATTAGTGAGGAGCTACCACTGTACTGCACTAACGTTAACATTTCCTGCTGTAAAGGACAGCAAGCTCCTAAAGTCTGTAGGTAGGAACATCTGGGCCACATCTGGTCCTGTTTTAAAAGCGGCCAATTGTTCATTTTACTTGACAAATATAACAGGTACTTTTGAAAATCATTACAGTCTTTGTTGGTCAGATTTCATCATGAAGACAGAAGATTTAAAGGCGGGGCTGAGAGAAGGCTTGATGTTCTCAATCCAAATCATTAGTTCACCTGAAGATTTTTCCCACCTTGATCACTGCTACTCCCGTGCCCTGGCTACTTCACCCAGAGTTGCCTGATGTATCTTTGATCTTTGGGGCACACATCAGGTGTACTTTTTCTCCAACCAGTCAATGCCTAGTTTTCTGTGCTCTCTGTAATCCCTTACAGGGAACCTTCAGGGACACATTTTGCTTGAAGTCGAGCTTTCCTCTTTACTGTGCCTTTGCTTCCATGCCCTTGATTCCTCTGATGGGAGGATGATCCGCCTGAACCAGGCCCAAGTCATCTTAATAGCCTTGGACTAGCTAAGAAGGTTTTGGAAGGCTAACCAGATGCACCTTTCTTTATGCCCCCTACTTGGTCTCCATCACAAAGTAGACCTCCTCTTGCAGCCTCAGAGGCAGGTATTGCACTTCAAACATCCAGAGCCTCTATCATTATACCTGGAGATTGAGCCGAATACTTTTAGCTCTACCTCCTGAATTGGTGAATTTCATGCTAAATGGCAACAAACGGTTCACTAAAATTCTATATTCTGCATGCCGGATTAGGTCTGTGAGTGTAGTGTAGAAAGCAACACCTTAAATTTCAAGGTATTGGCAGTGCTGCTCAGTCTTCCCAGGGTTCTTACCACTCCAAGAGCACGAGTACATCTCAAAGCTCAACAGGAAGCTAATCACAAAAATGAAGCACACAGTATGGCATACTTGCGCAAAATTTGTCCAGATGCATTGTGGTAAATGTAGTGCATGATAACAGTCACTTTAGTTGAAAGCTTTTAGTACCTAACACTGGTTGTTTCAACAATAGTGAATGGTGTTACTCTCTACTGAAGAAAAACAAATATCATGAAATGTGTCTAGACATACTAGGGCACTGACTGCACCAACACTGGTGAATGTTAGACTTTCAGCTACAAGGTCAATGTTTCACTGCCGCTTCAGAACTGGCCCCATGGGTGGCAGCAGGGGTACTGAAAATGGAAGATCTGTATGAGGACGGCACACTTAGCCTTTTGCGCTTTGGCGTCAGCAAAAGGCTTACCCCCGGGCAAGTTTTACTGCACGCCTCCCTTACTGGCGCATTACAGAGACAGTGGGGTGAGATATGTAATGAACCACCCATGCACCTTACTATACAGCACCTCCATGGCATGGGCCCGGGACACCACTTAGTATGCTGGCTAGCTAGCTCTCAGGGTGTACACACAGCTTCATCGCTGGTGTCCTTGCGTGAGAAATGGGTGCTAAACCTTTCCCACCCTTGTACTGATTAAGAATGGTCTACTATACTGCAAAGTCCCACCTATATCCCATGAAACGCACGGTTTCGGTTCATTCAGTTATACATCGTTCTAAGGGCTTTCCTCACCCCCTCAAAAATTAACAGGTACTTCAACTCCTCCAACGCCGCTTGTCCACGCTAGGCACTGGTTGATGCAGTTATAGTACATATGTTGTGGGCTTCGCAACAGCAATCATATTGGGATGGGGTACTGCATTGTGTAATACAATGCACCGACTGAACCATTTCAAACACTTGGGAGGTGTGCATATTGGGTGTACACGCAGAAGCAAGAAACATAAGCTTACATCCCACTTCACGGATTTGGGACTACTCTTAGCTAAGAGAATGATCACACGAAAGTGTAAGTCAACGATCCTCCGCACCTGGTGGCCTGGCTTCACTCATTCACAAATTGGTCACAAGCTGAAAGTGTGGCACTATGGCGTGAGAATCCATGGGATTGCAAAGACAACCTATGGCCAGCGAGTGGGATACCATAATGGTGTGCCTCCATGAGGATTCTCCTGAAGTGTCGAAACCATGTGACACCCAGCTGTCTCCAGACATCGCGGAGGGGGGAATGGCACTAACCTAAGCTCTGTTCTGCACTCCTACGATGCACTCATATACACGCTGGCGGTCCTTACACTGCACCTAGTTACCCTTAATTAGGTAATAATTAGATGAGGCACATCCGTTTTTTTTAGGTAACGATAGAGGATGGAAATGTAACTTAGCATTTGTGGGCAAAGTTGTTATTGTTATGCCCCTGTCTGTTCATACTCCGAATAGTTTCTTTATAATGTTCTAGTTATAGGTATACACTGCTGTATATTGTTGGCGACGCTGGATGTTTCACACCTTGCTCAGCTCTGGCGTAACTGCTTGAAACTGTGGTAGGATAGCTCTGCCGTTCTGCAACACTTTTTGTAACCAGACAAATGGGGTTGGGTGGACATTGCTGCTGCAAATACTCTATGTATCCAGAAATATTATGTTAAGAATTGCAACTTGAGAGCGAGTGTTACCCCAATGAAGTGCGGAAAGTAAATATCAATCTCACCATATTACTGAACACTCTGTAAAATGTACATGCAGTTATCTGTAATACTTATACTAAAAACAACAATAAACAGATTAAATAAAAAAGACTTCCAGCTAAAGTCATTATCATGAACCGCGTTTAGCGCAATCTCTGTGAATTATGTGCTAGTATGCCAGGCAGTAATCTCCCTCCCATCTTTTGTGATGGGCACCTTTCGATCTCGTAATTACTCCTTGGAATTTCACCACATGTATGGGAATCGTGGCTACCCTCCTTCACAAACAGATGAATTTAATTTAACAATACATGGGCAGTTGGCTTATCAAGTCCTACAATACACAGAAGAAAAGTTAAAACCTTCAGATAAGTATATCTCCATCATATAGGTCTTACGGTCAACTACCCAAAGTATACCACCATTATAGTCCTGATTGTAACACAAGTAGGAGTTACATTGGATACAAACAAATACAAATGGTTTCCTTTGTGGAGACATTTCATCCATCTCACAACTGTCTCCAACTGATGGCTACACAGAACACAACAGCTCAACAAATGTTCTGCCATCTTGGTTCAAATCATAAAGATTGTTCCTTGGCAGTTTGACTATCCCATTTAAATGATCTGCCTTTGGTTAAAAGAAACAAACTGCAGCACAGCAGCATCAACGTGCTAAGGCTCAGAGCAGTCCACCTGGCTCCCATGGCCTTCCTACTGTCTCTGATGACAAGATCAGTCCTATTGATGGTCTCAACCACCACGAGGCACCTGGTCCAGGACACTGATTGGACGTTCTTACAGCCTGTAAATGACCTCTGTTAAGGAATCTCTCCATAAAATTGGTACACCTTCCAACTGTTCAAAATTCTCAAGTGGATATACTCATCACATACTACAAAGAAAATCACAAGTGGTTCATCAACGATAACTGACTTCTGCACTTCTTTGCAGTTTGAGGTTTCTGGGAAACAGATCTTTTTGTCTCACCCAGGTGACTGGGGGGAGTCGAAAGAGGCCCCTGTGAGACAAATGTGCCCTTGTTGGTCATCCTGTCGAGCTATGTCATCAATAATCTGCTGGGAAGACAAAGGGTGCAAGCTTGGCAGGGGAATCTTCACTTATAGTATTTGCAGGTGTTCAAAGTGTGACAGGATGAAGTCAAAGTGATAGATGGCAGGAAAGCAGCTATAAGCTAGTTGATCCATCATGTGCATGTAGTTTCACTGATAGATCTGGCTGGTGGTTGACACTTACCTGGAAAGTTGGAGTCTCACCGTATTTGTTCACAGGCCTACCTTTCAAATCTCAGAAAGCGGTTGCACATCACTGTTCTGTAGCATAGAAGGTTGAGTTGATCCTGAGAGTGCACATCACTGGAAAGATGGTGTTGCTCTTGACAGACAGTAAGGCAGCTGTGTTCTATATACTAATGCCAGGCAGCACTCGCTCAATGAACCTGTCCACTGAAGCTCGGTAAATCAAGAGCCGGACTTCCAAACTGAATATTGGCCTGACAGCAAGACACTACCAAGTCATCTTAAGTGACAAAGCACACAGCCTCGGCAAGTCAGCTTCTGAGTCACATAAGCGGTGTTTTTTTTCTTTAGTGCAAAGTTAAGATAGACCTCTTTCTGAGAAGGAAAAGCTGCATATGCTTTACCGTTGTCTCCAGAGTCTACAAAAAAAAGGTCGCTTGAGGATGGGATCTCTGTCCATTGGGTAGAAAATGTATTGTACCTTCAGCCGAGAATGGAGTGCTTGTTGAAGTTTGTAGTAGCCTGTGATAAGAACAATTGATGTGGATGTTTCAGCCTCGAAAAGAACTGATCTCAAGGCCATCTTTGTCCGATGGCTAGTGGATTGCACCAAGTTTGCTTACCAGAATATGGTCAGAAAATTACCCAGCTGGATGACTGACCATTTGATGACCATTTGAAGACGTGTTTACTGTCAATGTGCGGCTGATCTTAATTTGCAAATTAGTCACCAAGAGTTAAGTGCAGAACTTCTCCAAACATTACTGCCTGGACACTGAACCAGTACATTTATGCTGCCTTTGGACAGTTGGTGCTAAAACGCTTTTTTCTGGATAGAGCAACTACTCACCCTTCTCTCAATTACTTACTCCTTCAAATAATAAGCAAATCGATAAAAGATCCACTGCAGAAGAAGAATCCATTGCTTACCTCTAAAAGTGGTTCTTAACCAGACAATTCCCTTGTTGGTACAGCATTTTACAAACAGTCGCCTCTGATTTTGAACAACGTAATGGTCAAGACTGGTATGGCTACAGTGCAGGGAGGTGAGATTAAAGTAAGCTTAACTGACTGCAGAAAGTATGATCTCTGGGGTATCATCTGTAAAGATATAAGTTCCATCTTTATTTGACTTTAAGTTTCCCTACTGGGTGTGGGGTAAGGGATGTTGAGTGAGTTAGAGGGGATATTGAAATAGCATGTAAAACTATAAAAGGCACAGATGCTGAAGAAACACCTTTATATATTGATAACAAAGTCCTGCTACCCACCCTTCTGAGGCCTTTTTGAATTCATTAATTGCCCCCACCACTTCTTTTCCTGTTCAGTGACTGAAAATAAATTTGTGTAGCTCGAACAACTGCTTCCCAAGGAAGCATCCCGGCGCTAATTCAGGTGGATAAATTAAAATGATAACAGTTTCACTCTCCCGCAAACAATCTCTGCACTTCCCTGACTAAACATGTTTTTAGATTTGATTTAAAAACCGTTTCTGAAGCTTCACCTCGCAGACTCTCGGTCAGGGAGTTCCAAATAGATGCCAAAAAGGCAAAAAAACTCCCACCTGCTCTCGCCTTTTGTATCCTGGTAAGACAGGAGATTTTGACTTGATGAGCATTCTTAAAGGTGTATATTTGATTATTCTCTTCTGAATATACAATGGGCGTTTTGTGTAAGGCTCATATACAAAAGCCTTAAATTTGATTTGTGCCTGACCAGTAACCAATGCAAACATTTCAGGCCTTTTCACACCAACTGTCTTTTAAGGATATTTAAAACCAGTCAAGCTGCAACATTCTGCATTCTTTGCAGCTTGTTTATCAACTTATTTGTTGCTCTCAGGTATAGTACATAGCCATAATCTAGCCTATGTGTAATTAGAGCATTTACAATATCTTTCAGAGTGGAAACTGGGAGAAACTTTATTGTCTTTCTTAATGATTTTAATAGGGCAAAACCTACTGCTGCGGTCAACTGTACCAGTTGTTGAAATTATAAATTTGTGTCCAGCTTCACCCCTAGAATCTTTGTTAAAGACGTTTGGGTCTGTGAGTCTCCTAGCTCTACTGGCCATAATTTCGGTATGTCCAATGGGGATACAGTGCCAAAGACTAAGATGTCCGATCTGTCTGAAATCAACTGCAGGCAACTATTGCCCAGCCAATTAGCTACTGCTGAAAGACAGCAATGGAAGTTTGCATTTCTAGTAACATCTAGCTGCTGGATCTGCTAGGTGTCATCTGCACAGGATACAATATTAAAGTCTAACGGCTCCACTTTTAAGGCCAGTGGATCTAGATATATATATATGTGTTCGATGGTATGTGTAGCTGCAGATACACATGTTGTGCACTGTTCCTGCCATCTAGTGTTGGGCTCGGAGTGTTACAAGTTGTTTTTCTTCGAAGTTTTCGAGTCACGGGACCTAGTGACTCATATATATATATATATATATATATATATATATATATATATATATATATATATATGTTCGATGGCATGTGTAGCTGCAGATACACATGCTGTGCACATCCCGCCATCTGGTGTTGGGCTCGGAGTGTTACAAGTTGTTTTTCTTCGAAGAAGTCTTTTCGAGTCACGAGATCGAGGGACTCCTCCCATTTCGGCTCCATTGCGCATGGGCGTCGACTCCATCTTAGATAGTTTTTTTTCTGCCATCGGGTTCGGACGTGTTCCTTTTCGCTCTGTGTTTCGGGTCGGAAAGTTAGTTAGAATCTCGGAAAAATCGTCGGTATTGTTTGCGTTCGATATCGGGTTAGTTACAACAGATCGACACCGATTTTTGAAGAGCTCCGGTGGCCCTTCGGGGTTTTTTCGATCCCCCATCGGGGCCTGGTCGGCCCGGCCACGTGTCTCTTCAAGGCTGATGGAACGGACCCCATTCCGCTTCTGCCCAAAATCCGTATACAGATCAGCATCTGGTCTGTAACTTGTGTCTGTCTCCAGAGCACAAGGAGGATACCTGTGAAGCCTGTCGAGCGTTTCGGTCGAGGAAGACACTAAGAGACCGAAGAGCAAGAAGACTGCAGATGGCATCGGCGCCGACAGGACAAGGTCGTTTCGAGGACGAAGAAGAAACCTTCTCCATCCAGGAATCGGACTCGGACGAGCTCGATCCGAAGAAACGCCGAAAACCGTGAGTAAGACGTCGAAACATAAAACTCACGAGAAGTCAACAAAAGCCCAGGGGACGCCACCACCAACAGGCCATGGCTTAACCCGAAAAATAGGTGACCGATCATCGGCACCGAAAAAGGGCACGCTGGTGGTGAAGTCATCCGACTCCGGTCGAGATACAGCCACACAGCAATCTCGGGCCCGAGACAGCGGCTTCGAGCAGATTCGGCACCGAGACAGTGGCACCGAAATGGGTCGGCACCGAGACACCACGACGCCGAAAATAAAAAAGGTTTCCTCGGAGCCCAAAAAGGCTACCGAAAAGGTTTCGATTCCGAAACAGCCAGCCTCGGAACCGAAAACAGGTTCCTACACAGAGGAACAAGGATTGTCCTCCCAGATGCAAGGACATAAGTTCGGAGAAGAACTTGAATCAGTAGAGCCAGACTACACTCAAAGACGGCTCCACATTCAAAAAGACACAGGGAAGATAAGCACTCTTCCCCCAATTAAGATAAAAAGAAGACTTGCCTTTCAAGAAAAGGACAAGCAGCCACAGGCAAAGGTGGCAAGACAAACAAGTCCACCACCATCTCCACCACCATCAATGCACACATCACCAGTAGCCACTCCACCACTGATGCAATCCCCGACTCATACTGCAATGAGTCAAGATGATCCCGACGCATGGGACCTTTATGATGCTCCTGTATCAGATAACCAGACTTTTACCCTGCGAGGCCGTCACCACCTGAAGACAGTACATCCTACACGCAGGTGGTCGCAAGGGCAGCAGCTTTTCATAATGTCAGCTTGCATGCAGAACCAATTGAGGATGACTTTTTGTTTAATACACTATCCTCCACTCATAGCCAATACCAAAGCTTACCTATGCTCCCTGGAATGCTAAAACATTCCAAACAAATATTTCAGGATCCTGTAAAAGGCAGAGCCATAACCCCAAGGGTGGAGAAAAAGTACAAGCCACCGCCAACAGACACTATTTATATTACGCAGCAATTAACACCAGACTCTGTGGTTGTCGGGGCAGCTCGCAAGAGAGCAAACTCTCATAGCTCGGGAGACGCACCACCTCCAGACAAGGAAAGTTGCAAATTCGATGCTGCGGGTAAAAGGGTTGCAGCACAAGCAGCAAACCAATGGCGCATTGCCAACTCACAAGCACTTTTGGCAAGATACGATAGAGCTCATTGGGACGAAATGCAGCATTTCATCGAACACTTACCCAAAGAGTTCCAGAAAAGGGCACAACAAGTGGTGAAGGAAGGACAAAGTATCTCCAATAATCAGATACGGTCAGCAATGGATGCAGCAGATACTGCTGCAAGGACAGTAAATACTGCAATAACGATAAGGAGACACGCATGGTTGCGTACGTCAGGATTCAAGCTGGAAATACAACAAGCCGTGCTGAATATGCCTTTTAATGAACAGCAGTTGTTTGGGCCGGAAGTCGACACTGCTATTGAAAAACTCAAAAAGGATACTGATACGGCAAAAGCCATGGGCGCACTCTACTCCCCACAGAGCAGAGGCACTTTTCGTAAAACACAATTTAGGGGAGGGTTTTGAGGTCAACCTACAAAGACCACAACCTCACAAGCAAGGCCCACTTATCAAAGCCAATATCAGCGGGGAAGTTTTCGGGGGCAATATAGAGGGGGACAATTCCAAAAGAATAGCGGGAAGTTCCAGAGCCCCAAAACTCCTCAAAACAAACAGTGACTTCCAAGTCACACATCCCCAACACACAACACCTGTGGGGGGGAGACTAAGCAAATTTTACAAACATTGGGAGGAGATAACAACAGACACTTGGGTACTGGCAATTATCCAGCATGGTTATTGCATAGAATTTCTCAAATTCCCTCCAAACATTCCACCGAAAACACACAATATGTCGAAACAACATATAGATCTTCTAGGACTAGAAGTTCAAGCATTGCTACAGAAAGAAGCAATAGAATTAGTACCAAACCAACAGAAAGGAACAGGAGTTTACTCTCTGTACTTTCTTATACCCAAAAAAGACAAGACTCTGAGACCTATATTAGATCTCAGAACATTAAATACCTACATCAAATCAGATCACTTTCACATGGTGACATTACAGGACGTAATTCCACTGCTCAAACAAAAAGATTTTATGACAACACTCGACCTAAAGGATGCATATTTCCATATACCGATACATCCTTCACACAGAAAGTACTTAATGTTTGTATTCCAAGGGGTACATTACCAATTCAAGGTGTTGCCATTCGGAATAACAACTGCGCCAAGAATTTTTACAAAATGCCTGGTAGTCGTAGCTGCACATATCAGAAGGCAGCAAATACATGTGTTCCCGTACCTAGACGATTGGTTAATCAAAACCAACACGCTACAACGGTGTTCACAACACACAAAGTATGTCATAGAAACCCTCCACAAACTAGGGTTCTCAATCAACTACACAAAGTCACACCTTCTGCTGTGTCAGACACAGCAATACTTAGGGGCAACAATCAACACAACAAAAGGGATTGCCACTCCAAGTCCACAAAGGGTTCTGGCATTTCACAATGTAATACATGCCATGTATCCAAAACAAAAAATACAAGTCAAAATGGTGATGAAACTCCTAGGCATGATGTCCTCATGCATAGCCATTGTCCCAAACGCAAGGTTGCACATGCGGCCCTTACAACAGTGCCTAGCATCACAATGGTCAACTTCTGGATCTGGTGTTGGTAGACCGCCAAACATACACCTCGCTTCAATGGTGGAACAGTATAAATTTAAACCAAGTACGGCCTTTCCAAGACCCAGTGCCACAATATGTGATAACAACAGATGCCTCCATGATAGGATGGGGAGCACACCTCAATCAACACAGCATCCAAGGACAATGGAACACTCAACAAAAACAGTTTCACATAAATCACTTAGAACTATTAGCAGTATTTCTAGCGCTAAAAGCATTTCAACCCATAATAACACACAAACACATTCTTGTCAAAACAGACAACATGACAACGATGTATTACCTAAACAAACAGGGAGGGACACACTCAATGCAGTTGTCTCTCCTAGCACAGAAAATATGGTATTGGGCGATTCACAACCACATTCGCCTAATAGCACAATTTATTCCAGGAATTCAGAATCAGTTAGCAGACAATCTCTCTCGGGATCACCAACAGATCCACGAATGGGAGATTCACCCCCAAATACTAAACTCTTACTTCCAAAGTTGGGGAACACCACAAATAGATCTATTTGCAACAAAGGAAAACGCAAAATGCCAAAACTTCGCATCCAGGTACCCACAAGATCAGTCTCAGGGCAATGCGTTATGGATGAGTTGGTCAGGGATATTTGCTTACGCTTTTCCCCCTCTCCCACTCATTCCATATCTGGTAAACAAGTTGAGTCAAAACAAACTCAAACTCATACTAATAGCACCAACATGGGCAAGACAACCTTGGTACACAACACTACTAGACCTCTCAGTAGTGCCTCATGTCAAACTACCAAACAGACCAGATCTGTTAACGCAACACAAACAACAGATCAGACACCCATATCCAGCATCGCTGAATCTAGCAATTTGGCTCCTGAAGTCCTAGAGTTCGGACACTTAGGCCTTACACAGGAATGTATGGAGGTCATAAAACAAGCTAGGAAACCTACCACTAAACATTGCTATGCAAATAAGTGGAAAAGATTTGTTTATTACTGCCATAATAATCAAATTCAACCCTTACACGCATCTGCCGAAGATATCGTAAGATACTTACTACATCTGCAAAAGTCAAAGCTAGCTTTTTCGTCCATTAAAATACATCTTACTGCAATTTCAGCTTACCTGCAAATTACGCACACAACTTCACTATTTACAATACCAGTCATAAAAGCGTTTATGGAAGGCCTAAAGAGAATTATACCACCAAGAACACCACCAGTTCCTTCATGGAACCTCAACATTGTCTTAACGCGACTCATGGGTTCACCTTTTGAGCCCATGCACTCTTGCCAAATGCAATACTTAACATGGAAAGTTGCATTTTTAATTGCCATCACATCTGTAAGAAGAGTAAGTGAGATTCAAGCATTTACCATACAAGAACCATTTATTCAAATACACAAGCATAAAGTAGTTCTACGGACAAATCCTAAATTTTTACCAAAAGTCATATCACCTTTCCACTTGAATCAAACAGTAGAACTACCAGTGATCTTCCCACAGCCAGATTCCGTAGCTGAAAGAGCACTACATACGTTAGACATCAAAAGAGCGTTAATGTATTACATTGACAGAACAAAACTAATTCGAAAAACAAAACAATTATTTATTGCTTTCCAAAAACCTCATACAGGAAATCCAATTTCTAAACAAGGCATTGCTAGATGGATAGTTAAGTGCATTCAAACCTGTTATCTTAAAGCAAAAAGAGAACTGCCTATTACACCAAAGGCACACTCAACTAGAAAGAAAGGCGCTACCATGGCCTTTCTAGGAAATATTCCAATGACCGAAATATGTAAGGCAGCTACATGGTCTACGCCTCATACATTTACCAAACACTACTGTGTAGATGTGTTAACGGCACAACAAGCCACAGTAGGTCAAGCAGTACTACGAACACTGTTTCAAACAACTTCAACTCCTACAGGCTGAACCACCGCTTTTGGGGAGATAACTGCTTACTAGTCTATGCACAGCATGTGTATCTGCAGCTACACATGCCATTGAACGGAAAATGTCACTTACCCAGTGTACATCTGTTCGTGGCATGAGTCGCTGCAGATTCACATGTGCCCACCCGCCTCCCCGGGAGCCTGTAGCCGTTTAGAAGTTGATCTTGAACATTTGTAAATTTATAAATATATTACTTTAAACTACATTATGTACATACGTATTCACTCCATTGCATGGGCACTATTACTAGCATACACAACTCCTACCTCACCCTCTGCGGGGAAAACAATCTAAGATGGAGTCGACGCCCATGCACAATGGAGCCGAAATGGGAGGAGTCCCTCGATCTCGTGACTCAAAAAGACTTCTTCGAAGAAAAACAACTTGTAACACTCCGAGCCCAACACCAGATGGCGGGATGTGCACAGCATGTGAATCTGCAGCGACTCATGCCACGAACAGATGTACACTGGGTAAGTGACATTTTCCATATATATATATATATATATATATATATATATTCAAACAAAAAATGGTCTAAAGGTTGCTGGGTGGTGCACTCCACTGCCGGTGCTCGTGATGGAGAGGACCAGTCTCGAAAAATATAATTCACCAAAAGTATTCACTGCACTCCATGAAGTTCAAATAGTGCCTATTTATTAATGCCAAATTAACAACCACCAACGCGTTTCAACTCCCCAAGGAGTCTTGTTCACAGTGAATGAGTCCCTTTTCCCTTTTGCTATTTATACCCCATAGTGCCTCATTATTTACAATGCATTCTGGATAATATAGTTTTACATTTAAAAGGCATTTGTATGATTTTCCTATCCTCTACGAAACAGACAGAGGAAACAATAAATTACATGGAAGGGATTGGAGAAGAAAAATTTGTGATAAATCTATCCAATCACGTATTAACAAAGGAAGAAGAAAATATATTTAACAAAGGCTTGTCATTTTGTCCAGAACATCATATGGACAGAGTGGAAACCAAAATAGACACTTATAAGTTCATCAGAAAGATCAAGTTAGCAAAACACTTCAGCAAACACCAACAGAGACCCAAGGATAAATAAAGTACACAAATTGATGTGGGTCTAAGAATTGATCAAATAGAGGATGTAAAAGTTTGTTCTGACCTAATACACAACTTAGAAGATGATGAAATGACGTCAACTCAGATATTGGAAACTATTGGAATATCAACAAATGTTCATAAATATAGTCAGTTTAAACCAATCTCAGATTTTGCCCGATTTTAAGCCCAGGAAACAAAGTGGATCTTAATTGGTTAACAATAATGTACTAATATGAAAATGCCTTTTACAAGCTTTGTCTGTGATCTACTTTTAGTCAGTGATGACTATCTGTACTTCTTGGCTCCTGCAAATGCAACGTACTTCAGTGCTTATTATTGTTATCTAGCTTTGGGTTGGTGGGTTTCTCTACAGCCGCACAAGTCTATTATTAATCTTCTCTTTCTTACAAACAATGCTATTTAATTGTGCCTGGACTCTGGGCTCCTTTATTTTGAGGCTGGGTCACAAGTAGATCAGAAATCAGACAGGGCGAAGAGAGGCCATTAGTAACATGAGGACGTGCACTAGAGGTTCAACTACGTAGTTGCTGGTGGTGAGACAGAGAGTGGGGGAGCCAGAGCTAAAGGAGGGGATAGAAACACAAACAAGGAGGGGAATAGAAAAACAAATAAGGAGGGTTACAGCATTCAGTGAAGGATGAGAGAATGGGATCTATATCCACCACGGAAGCAAGACTGCCCGTAAACCTAACAGACGGGACCGAAACAAGCTCTTAGATCAAAACATACACAAGAGACGTAAGACACTCCAGCAAGACCTAGAAAAACGAGAACACAGTAGCTTGCAGAATACTCTTGCACAAACCTCTCTTGTGACAATTTTGTATTTAGTTCTTTTGTTTATTCTGCAGTATGTGTAGGAAACGTTTTCTGGTAGCCCTAGGATGTTGTGTTGTGCTGTTACTTCTGTACATGTAAGGTCCAGCCTTACTATTTTTTTTGTGAACTTGTTCAGGTCCTACTGATGTAATACTGTAATTTTAGAAGAACATATAAAGGTCTAAATCCCTGTGACCTCCATTCCCCAGGCACAGTTGTACGATTGCTTTTTGCATTATCTTTTAAGCTGTCATGTCATTGGTCCAAGGGGCGTAACAAAGGCCTCCGCAGCCCCTGCGGAGGCGGGTGGTGAACCTGGGGGGTGGGGGAGGGGCTCAGCACAGTACACTGTGCAACCGACAGAGGGCCTCTGGCAGTGTCCACCTAGCTGGGTCCTTAGTGTGGGGGCCACATTTTGCATAACCCTTCTCATGTTTCGTTGCGCCACTGATTGGTCCATCATTCTAATGATGCACAAGAGTTGCAAACTTGTTATGAGTTTAAAGTAAGTAAAGCATTCAAAACGAGTCTTAGATAAACTGTTCTGAATACACCATTTTTCTTTTGTACATACAGCAAGCTCAATGTAGTGAAATAGTCACAGAGAAAGACAGAGCGTTACTAACAAGTACACCATTCTGTAACAAAGAAGATTTAGCGGTAAGTGAAAAGTAAAAAAAAAGTACTGTTAAAAGCTGCTTAAGAAAAATGACGTGACAATTGGCCTGAATGTCGCACTATTATTTGTGATTTGATTGCGATTGTCTAACCTAGTGTTTGTAGGAAAGATGTTGTTTTGAAAACTCCCCACTTTTTAGTAGACTAAACATGTTAGCATGCATTAAGTATGGTATGTAATTTGTCCTTGTCCCCGTACCATAAAGAAGAAACCTGCGATGCCTGTCGGTCTTTTCGATTCAAAAAGATCCTCCAGGACTGAAGAGCAGGTCGATGTGAGATGGCGTAGAAGACACCGGGCGACACTCCAGATATTTTCAGGGAAGAGCATGCACAGGATGAGATTGAACAGGAGGAGGCCTTTGCCATAGAATATTCGAAGTCGAACACTCAATCTAACATCGAAAGTCAGCTGCTCACCTCAGCGCAACCTGTGAGTACATCAACACGACCTCCCATACAAAGACTCTAAAGAAACCCCACAAACAAACAGGTTGTCAGTCCACCACTGCCTTCGGGCCATGGTCGGATCCGAAAGTTACCTTCCGATGCCCCTCCTTCTGTCTCTGCACAGAAAATAGCCAAGACTCAGCCGCCTTCGACTTCGACCTCTGGCCCGGCAGCATCTCACAGAGCCTGGGGATCAAGTCGACCCTTTGATCCGAGCAAGAAGCCTTCCACATTGGCTTCAGAGCCGACAGCTTCAGGTTGACACAAGGTTTCCACTCTGAAAACTTCGGAACCAAACATTCTGTCTTCCAGAGACTCCAGTAATTTCTCGGAAGCAGCTTCTCACCAATGGAGCCAATCCTCAAAATAATGGATGCTCGTCAGCACCAGCTCCATACCCAGAAGGGAACAGGAAGAACAATTTCTTCTCCCCCGTCCTAATCGAGAGGAAACTTACCTTTCAAGAGACCTTGTACACCTAGAAAGGTCTCCAAGGACAAGGCTCTAGTTTGCCCCCAGCCTTCTCCACCACACTTTCCTGTGCTTCCTCCTACTCCACCACCTCTCCAAACTCCTCCACCTATTGTTGAGTCACAGTTTTCTCCACAAGGTTCACCACCACCTCAGGGAGATGACTTGGGGGACATACCACAAGATATTGACCCATGGGATCATGCGATCCAGATCCTGTTTTACCAAATGACCCAGATTTTTACCTTGCACACCCTTCACCTCCTGAAGATGCAACTTTATATCAGCAGGTCATAACACCAGGAAGTGCATATCACAACGTATAAATGCACACTGACGCTATTGAGGAGGATTTTCTCTTCAATACACTGACTACCACCCATAAAGAAAGTCAGTTTTTGCCTATGTTACCAGGTGTGCTTAGACATGCTACAAACATTTTTGAAGAACCTGTTAGGTCAAGAGTTGTTACCCCAAGGGTCGATAGAAAATATAAGGCTGCATCTACAGACGCTATATTTATTCGGTCACAAATATTTCCAGTCTCTTTAGTCGTCAGCACAGCACGGAAACGTGCTAAAAGCCAATCAACGGGAGATGCACCTCCCCCTGATAAGGAGAGCAAAAAACCTAGATGTAGCAGGGAAAATAGTAGCAGCACATGCTGCCAGTCATTGGTGTATTGCCAATTCGCAGGCACTCTTGGCACGTGACGACAGGGCCCCCTGGGACAAAATGGAGGATCTTCTCCAGTACCTCCCTGAGAAACATTGCAAAAGGGGACAGGAAATAGCTTCTGAAGGACAAACTATTTCAAACAATTCCATTAGGTATGCCACTGATGCATCTGATACTGCAGCATGTGGTATTAATGCCAGTATGATTATCAGAAGGCATGCTTGGCTCAGATGTTCAGGCTTCAAGACTGAAGTTCAGCAGGCAGTTCTGAACATGCCTTTTGACTGGGGAACACTTGTTTGGTCAGGAGGTTGACACCATCATAGAAAAGCTCAAGAAGGATTCTGAAACAGCAAAGGCTACGGGGGCCCTACTCGCTGCACCACAAAGGGGTAATTCTCATCACCCACAATTCAGGGGAGGCTTCAAACAATCGTCTACTGAGCCTTCTACCTCCCAAACCAAGCACAGCACCAATTTCTATAATAAAGGTCCCTTCAGAGGTGGAAATAATAAAGGTAAAGGAAATGCGTCCACCTCTAGGGCGACTGTCTCTAATGCATGCTTACACTTACACTTTCCACTGGCTTACACCTCTCCAGTAGGGGTAAGACTACTGCATTTCTATCCACAATGGTCTTCTATCACCACAGATCAGTGCGTTCTATCAATTATCCATCATGGTTACCGTCTATAACTCATCTCCACTCCACCAAATATTCCCCTTGCACTCATAAACTTTCACAAGACCATCTTACTCTTTCAAAAAAAAGAGGTACAATCCCTTCTTCTCAAAGGGGCTATAGTGCCGGTTCCCCCTCACAACAAGGGGTAGTATACTCGCTGTACCTCCTTGTATCAAAGAAAGATGGCTCACTAAGACTGATTCTAGATCTCAGACCACTCAATCTAGTCATTCTATCAGAGCATTTCCTTATGGTTACTCTCCAAGATGTCATTCCGCTATTACAGGAAAGTGACCTAATGACAGCTTTAGATCTGAAGTATGCATACTTTCACTTTCACATTAATCCAACACACCGCAATTACCTCAGATTTGTCATTGCGGGGAAACATCAATTCAAGGACAATGCCCTGTGGATATTTTCTTACGCCTTTCCATCTCTCTCGTTCGCAAAATGAGACAAACATCACTCACCATGATCCATGCAGCTTCCACATGGGCACGTCACCTTTAGCTCACAACACCTTTGGATCTGTCTGTAGTTCCTCACGAGAAACTCCGCAACCGGCCTGACCTTCTCACTCAAAATTATGGTTAAATCAGAGATCCAGACCCCAAAACACTCAATCTTTTGATATGGCTCCTGAAGTCATGGAGTTTAGTTATTTGCATCTCCCATCAGAATGTATGGAAATTCTTAAACAGGCATGGAAACCTACAACTCAACAGTGTTATATTGCAAATGGAAACGTTTTGTCTGCTACTGTCAACCCAAACACATTGACCTACTCAAAGCCTCAGTTCAAGACATTGTTATCTACTACATTTACAAAAAGCAAACTTAGCATACTCATCTATTAGGCTTTATTCAGCGGCTATAGTTGCACCTCCAAAATAGACCACAAATCTCTTTATTCAGGTTTCCGGTTATCAAATCCGTCATGGAAGGCCTCAAAAGTCTCATTCCACCCAGAGTTCCCTCAGCCCCATTATGGAACCCTAATGTTGTACTTACTTGACTTGTGGGTCTACTATTTGAGGCATTCCTGTTGTTTGCAGTTTCTTTCATGGAAGGTAGCCTTTTTAGCAGCTATCACTTCTCTAAGACGTATAAGTGAAAAACAGGCCCTACCTTTATAATAACCACTCTTCTAGTTACACATATATTACATTGATATGACTAAGAAGTTTAGGAAATCTAAAGAGCTTATTGTATTTTCCATTCCTCATAAAGGCAATCTAATTTTAAAAAATGGCATAGCCAGATGGATAGTCAAGTTTATTTAAACGTGCTATCTTAAAGCCAAAAGGCAGTTAATTATTGCTCTCAGAGCACATTCCACTAGAAAAAAGGGTGCTTCCATGGCTTTTTAGGTAACATTCCAGTGGAAGACATTTCTAAGGCTGCTACTTGATCTACATCACATACTTTTACTCAACATTATTGTGTAGATCTTTTAGCACACCAACAAGCTAATGTTAGCCAAGCGGTGCTCAGGACACTTTTTCTAGCAACTCCAACAGGCTAGCCACCGCTTACTTGGAGGGGACTGCTTTACAGTCCAGGCAAAGCATGTGTATCTACAGCCACACATTCCATCAAACGGAAAATGTTTCTTAACCATTAGACATCTGTTCGTGGTATGTAGTGCTGTTGATTCACACGTGCCCTCCCCGGAAGCTTGTGCATGTTGTAGGGGCATTCTTGTATAAATATTGTAATACACTGCATGGACATCTTTTTCTTACTCACTATATATACTTCTTACCTGACCTGCCTGTGGGAAAACAATCTAACAAAGGACTCTATACCCATGTGCAGAATCACTGAGAGGAGTCACTCTACCTCGTGACTCCAAAAGATTCTTCAAACAAAAACAACTTGCAACACTCCAAATCCAAAACTCAATGGCGGACTTATGCAAAGCATGTGAATCTACAGCACTACATGCCACAAGTAGATGTCTACTGGGTAAGTAACATTTTCATTTACTTATGCCACTGAAGCTCTGCTTAGGAGTTAGGAGAATCTCCAAAACCCTATCACATTGGGAGGTGGGGGTGGTGGGTGCATCCTTCGTCACACTTCATCTACAGCTTCACCAGGTGGTGGGGGAAAGAGGCGAGGTGGCACGTCACAGCATTTTCCTGAATTCAATTTATTTACATTAAAGTGCAAAATCAGAGGAAAAAAATATCTGACTCATTTCAGCTAAATAATCTACTATATAGTGTTGTGTGTGTTTATTTTGATATATATATATATATATATATGTATGTTCGATGGCATGTGTAGCTGCAGATACACATGCTGTGCATATCTCACCATCTAGTGTTAAGCTCGGAGTGTTACAAGTTGTTTTTCTTTGAAGAAGTCTTTTTTCGAGTGTTCGGGTCTACTGCGCCATAGCCTGATGGATCGAACTCCATTCCAATTCTGTCCTCGGTGCCCCGTTAAATTTCCTTATAATGACCAGCACTTGGGGGGTCATTCTGACTTTGGCGGGCGGCGGACGCCACCCGCCAAAGTAACCCCGTCGAAAGACCGCTCCGCGGTCAAAAGAGCGCGGGGGTCATTTCGATTTTCCCGCTGGCCCGGCGGGCGACCACCAAAAGGGCGCCCGCCGGCCCAGCGGGAAAGACCCTGCAACAATGAAGCCGGCTCCGAATGGATCCCGGCGGAGTTGCAGGGGTGCGACGGGTGCAGTTGCACCCGTCGCGATTTTCACTGTCTGCAAAGCAGATAGTGAAAATCTTTATGGGGCCCTGTTAGGTGGCCCTGCGCTGCCCATGCCAGTGGCATGGGCAGTGCAGGGGCCCCCAGGGGCCCCACAACACCCGTTCCCGCCATCCTGTTTCTGGCGGTGAAAACCGCCAGAAACAGGCTGGCGGGAAGGGGGTCGGAATCCCCATGGCGGCGGAGTTGCAGGGGTGCGACGGGTGCAGTTGCACCCGTCGCGATTTTCACTGTCTGCAAAGCAGACAGTGAAAATCTTTATGGGGCCCTGTTAGGGGACCCTGCACTGCCCATGCCAGTGGCATGGGCAGTGCAGGGGCCACCAGGGGCCCCACGACACCCGTTCCCGCCATCCTGTTTCTGGTGGTGAAAACCGCCAGAAACAGGCTGGCGGGAAGGGGGTCGGAATCCCAAGCAGCGCCGCCATGGAGGATTCTCCAGGCCAGGGGAAATCCGGCGGGAAACCGCCGGATCCCCTTTTCTGACCGCGGCTTTACCGCCTCGGTCAAAATGGCCCTGGAAGCACCGCCAGCCTGTTGGCGGTGCTTCCGTGTCCCTCCACCCTGGCGGTCCATGACCGCCAGGGTTGGAATGAGGGCCTTGGTCTGCAATCTCTGCCTTTCCCCTGAACATCGTGAGGAAAACTGTGAAGCATGTCGCTCGAAGAAAACACTACGCGATCGAAAGGCACAAAGACAGGAGATGGCGTAGAAGCACACAGAGTCCACCACTGACACCCTCAAAGAGGAGCAGGAACAGACGGCAGTTTCAACCCCAGATTCCGAACAATGATCAGACAACAACAGCCAGCCAGTAGCAGCAGTGCAGTGTTGCGTGGCCTCTCATTATCCTAAATGAGACTACTGGATTTCTAGGTAGCAGGATAGTTCCTGGTGTGGGGGACTGAGTCTGACCCACTTGGAAGGACTTCTGTCACCTTCATTCCGGTCTTGCTACGGCTAACTAGCAGTGCCTCATCTCTCCCAAGGGGAAGGGATGATTGGGCAGCCGAGCGCATGACATCTTTAGAACTTCTCAGGGAAGTCGTGGTCACTCAGGTCCCAACCAACTCTCTCATTTACAGTATGATCTCATACACAAATGACATAGGCAGTTTAAGTTTTATATATTGTTTTTAATAAAACAACTGCATTTTAGATAATAAGGCGGGAGCCGCAATAACCAGAACCATACAACACAGTAGGATTGAAATAGTCACGATGAGAGTGAAACATAAAAACAACGCTATCAAGGTGTTAATAGATTCTATTCTCTCTCAGTAGGTTATATTTTGAGCACAGCATGTTAAGCTACTAACTTGCCTTTCAGATTCCCCGGGAACACATCAACCCTCATACCTGAGCAAAGGCCTGTGATCTGGTTCAGCATCTGCAACAAGGCAGTCAGCGTCTAGTTGTGGTTCCCTGGTCGGAATCTCCCTCTTCCTTGTATTAGGACAAGGAAGTGTTTATATAACTAACATGTCAGTGTGATCACAAAACGTCCCTACGCAAGAATGTATCCAGAGACTAAACTCCTACCACGTCTATCGGCAATGTACCAGACTGTATCCTTGACTGAAGCACAGAGTGAGCAAGAATGTGAGAATGTGTTATTGAGAACTCCAGTGCTGAAGTAGGCTAAACAGTGTGATATAAAAAATAAAACAAGACCGTAGAACTGGCTATTTAAAAAATAACAGTACGAAGCTGAATAAAATGCATTTAGAGCAAAGTGCACAGAGGCTCTATGCTGCAAGCAAGGAATAAAATACATCCAGGGCAAAGTGCGCCAAGGCCTAATGCCAGAAGCGAACGCACAAAGGATACATAAAAATGACCACACTACTCCCTCCCCTTGTCGGTAGTAAGTGGTTCTAACCAAAAACAAAAAACAAAAATACTATGCCCCAGATATAAAAATATACAAAACATATTTCGACAAGTCCAGAGGACAGCAAAGCACAGAACCATATTTAATTTTGTAAGCATGTGACGGTAAAGCCGAATCAATACAATGTCAATTTAGAGGAAAACCCAATTTCAAACGGAAGCCACGGAAAGCAGGATATCCTCCACTTCGGCAGATGTCAACACCGGAAAATCCAATCCAAATACTATCATGGAGCAGGTGTGTTCCAAAGCCCCAGAATCATCCAAGGCGGCACCCCGTGTAGGGCCCAAGAACGAGACCATACCATCTTCCGCCAGGAAGGGAATCTCGTAAACAGCCTCACGAAGCAAACGCAACCGCAGTGCACATGTCTGGAAATGAGGCCTAATCTGGAATATCAAGAGATTAGCATCAACCACTGGGGGGCACTGCAGTGAGAGACAGAGAGCCATCGCATGTTCAAACGAGCACCAGAGGCACCGAAACACGGGTTGCACACAATCCAGAACTGGTCGGAATGACAGAGACCAGTCACACTCCAAATATCCCAGGAGTGTTGCTCCAAAATGCTGCATCATTCGCTCATGACACAGCTGCGCTGATGGGAGCACCCATTTTCAATCCTGTCGCGGTGGGACAGCCATTGCGGAAGAACAACAGCAACAGCAAAACACCAGCCAATAAAGCCAAAGTTATCGGAAATCCCCCAAAGATGCTTCCGAAAATTTAATGAATAGCCGAAGGTATCAAACCGAATATGGAAGAGAAGGCATGAGCAACCCCAACACTAAAGGCTTTAAAAAAATGTGCAATTCCAGCAGTGCTGGATGCATTAAATATACGTCCCACGAGTTCACCAAAGTGACTCGGAAAGTTAGAATTTAAAAGGGACTGTATTTCTGCTGATGACCTCGCCACGTGAAGTGCGTAGGTCTCGCGTGCAGATGTAAGGGCCACATGCTTTTGAAACAATAGAGCCTTTAGTCGACTCAACTTGTTGAAATTCACCTTGGAAGTAGCAATGTGAGGCCAGATGTCTGCTACCTCCCTAAATTGAGTGGGGGGAAACAAAACATTTCCGCAGCACGTAACGGCCTTGGTGACAACGACCACGTAAACTATTCCGGCACACATGCCACAACAGGCTTCACTGTTAAGAAGGATGTAGCTGCCGTTTGAAAGCACCTGGAATGTGTTTTTAATCACGGGGACTGGAACTCCCTTTAGATAGCAAGCCAAATTTGCAACCGAGGCATTATACGCCCCATGCAAGGACAGCTGCTTACAAACCATCGAATGGCTGACAGAAGTTTCACATTCGCTACCGCTAAGAAAAACCTCCCTCATACCATTAAGACATCTGTATAAAAAGGGAAGCTCCCACACCTCATGTATGTAACTGTCTCCCAATTTCTCATATCTGCCCACCGGAATATGCTTCAAACAAGAAGTGAATTGCAGAGTGGAAATAGGCAAATTTATAACCCCGTGTATCAACCATTCAGCTGACGGAATCTCAGCCACAGTAAAAGGCAACTTCTCCAACTTTTCAATATTCAACATCACATATGCCGCCCCTTTTTTAGCCATCAGCTGCTGCTGACGCGTCAAATTAAAGAAAAAAAAAATCGCCCTGGCTTTGATGTGCTGCCACGGAACGCGACCCGCCTTCAATGTCTGTAGAGTCCAACCCAACTGCATAATGGACCGCGTTTGACACTGCCCATGATATAAAGAAGACATATCCGATCTAATAATGCCTATAGCAGAGGAAACAATGTTGTCATTCGTATATACACGGTCGGACAAGGTATGCATTCCATTATCTACAACAGACAATGCTTGTTTCAAATTCTCCTGATCTATCTGCCTCAACCGGGCCGCTGCCTCCTGTTGTGAAAGTTTACATATCTCATTGTACACTTCATACAAAAAACGTTTTTTCCAGGGCATTCTTGGACCTGACAAAAAAATCTTGCAAGTCAGTATAATTAGACAGTAACATGAGATGTGTCTTAACTGCATCTAGTGTGGATGACTTTAACCATTGTTGACAAAGTTTCCCTACGCTATATGTAGTAATGATATCAGCATGTTCTGGTGATATGTAGTGAGGGTCTGCCCTACTAGTCCTGAAACCCCCCGAAGAGGTGACAAAACGTTGATGACACCCATTAGTGTCTATGGGCCACAATAACCACCCGCCTGGACGTGTCAATGAAGTGTTAAGCGTACCATTCTGGACCCAGTCTGTAAGCTCA
Organism: Pleurodeles waltl; assembly: GCF_031143425.1. Taxonomy (NCBI): domain Eukaryota; kingdom Metazoa; phylum Chordata; class Amphibia; order Caudata; family Salamandridae; genus Pleurodeles; species Pleurodeles waltl. Next base: position 715,343,937 of record NC_090446.1, read on the forward strand.
CTAAACGTGGCATTAATATAATGTTGCCAATCTTTCAGTTTGGAAGGGACAGGTATGCCAGACATATTTAATTCTATAATCGTTGCTAAGCCTAAACCGCTAGTCTGTTGTACAGTGTCATTTAAGAAAATCATCTGGACAGGAAGAATACATGCCCTAAACAATGTGTCCCTACCCCGCATTTGCCAATTTTTCGTTCCCCAAACACTTTTCAAATCAAGAGTTTTGGACCAGTATTCATACCCCTCAACAGATAGTTTGGATACAAACAAATTGGAATACAGTAATTTAGTATCAGTCAACAACATTTGCTTATTAGCATGCGGAGTAACTCTAAAATAATATGACTTAGCACTCTGTTGATGATGCCCAGAAAAATATGCAAATTTGTCAGAATAAGTTTTAGAACTCACCTGTGGAGGAGTCGGGCAATGTTCCCACTGCATATACTCAAATATTGATTTAGGGCTACTGGCTTTATGAATAAAGTGGTGTCCATAATAATTGTAACAAAACATGTCACCATAATTATCTCTAAACTGGCAAGCATCTTCATTCTCATAGACAGTATAATACTGCAATTCTGTTAACATAGAATCAACTGTCTTCACATCCCAATCGTCAGATACAATGCCTGGTATAACAATATCATTCATTGATAATTTGAGAACATATGGTATTTGAATTATTTCAGTGGGACTATAGATATCAAACATTACTCTATCCCACACAATCCCATCCGGAATTGGTACAGCAGAAATGTTCACAGAGGACAAGTCTCTTCGAACCATGTGTGATGAAAAATGCGGTTTCAACACCTTCTCCACCTGCTCAATCTCAGATCGTTCAGGAAGAAAATGACCATGTATCACCAGAAAAAAGGTGAGAACAAACCTCAGCCACAGGAAAAAAGCCATCACAGTCATAAACAGCCACAGATAGTTCCAAGGAAAAACAAAATACGTATGTTTGAGCCAATACGACAGCTTACATGGACCCAGGGCTGGTGTTGAAGAGGACGAAGAGTCCGACACGGCATCATCATTGTTATTAAAGCAGTCCTCGCAAAAAGGTACAACCGTAAACAAAGGGGCAGATTGTGTCTCTCGGCGTGGTACACTGTAGATAACAGCTTCAGTACCATCAGTACTCACAGCAACTTGATCAAAAGATTCCAAACTATTCGCCGTCAGTGGAACAATCGCAAGATCAGCGTCCACCCTCCCCATGCTCGGAGAGGAAACAGCATCGGTGCGAATCACCTGCAGTGGAACATCATCCCCAGTAGTGAGAGGGATTCCGGAACTACTGGGCGTTCCTCTTGGTCTGCTGTGCAGAATCGGCCACATGTTGTAACTTGACATTGTCGATGGATACAAAGCGATTTCCTTTGGCCCCTTGCAACTGCGGCAAAATCACAGTTCTTGTGCCGTGGACCCCTAACACAGGGACTGGTGCTCAATACGAAGGGCATTATTTTTTAACTGCGACCTTTTCACGCACAAGATCCCCAACTCTGGGAATCCAACCAGTGGGCGTCACTGGTTCATCCTTAATTCCTGTGGAGGCAGCACTGGCAGAAGAGTTATCTTCACGGAATTGTTGTAAATCCTGCAAAACAGTGACACGATCATTTATGTCAAAGGGCGTATCTGCCGCCTCCACACCAGGACCATCCAGATCAGGAACATACCTTCGCGTTCCAAACAGGCACTCATATGAAGTACGACCCCCCAGGGACCTTCTAGGAAAGTTATTCAGTGCTCTCTGTACTCCATACAGGTGGGCTAGCCAGCTACGACCTGTACCTATAACTCTCGCCGTTAAGGATTGCTTTAAATCACAATTTAAACGCTCCACGACAGAATTTCCCTTGGGATGAAATGGAGACGAGAACTGGAGTTGGACTCCCCAATGAAGCCATGCTTAGAGGCAAAAGCAGGGCCCTGGTCCGAATGAAAAGCCGCAGCTGCATATGTATCGACAAAGATGCGCAAATCTTTAATAACGGTCCGAGCTGACATTGAACCTATTTTGGAAGTTATGGACAGTAAGCAGAGAAGAATACAAATCCAGAAAGAGACTGGAAAAATTGTTTCTCCACCTCCACAGACTAAAAGAAAGCTAGCATTTCAGGAGACTCTTGATACTGGCCCACCACCAGCCAAAAAATTTCAAGCGGAAGGAAAAGCATTCACCGCAGCTTTCTTTCTCACCACAACCTGTCACTCCACTACCACTACCGTCAATATCATACTCACATACTTATTCACAGGGAGACACTGTGGACCCATGGGACGCTTAGGATTCGGATGCTATACCGTCTAATGATCCAGATCTCTACCCTACTAAGCAATCCCCACCAGAGGATAGTACGGTTTCTAACCAAGTTATATCTAGGGCAGCTGCATATCATGGGGTACAAATGCATTCGGAACCTTTAGAGGAGGATTTTATTTTTAATACACTATCCTCAACACATAAGCAGTACCAGTGCTTACCAGTGCTTCCTGGTATGCTTAGGCACGCAGAGGAAATATTTAAGGAACCAGTTAAAGCTAGGGTTCTAACTTCAAGGATTGATTAAAAAAAAATACAAGCCTGCACCAACAGATCCAATGTACATCACACAACAATTACCACCAGATTCTATTGTGGTCAGTGCGGTCAGGAAGTGTGCTAATAGTCAGTCTTCAGGGGATACCCCACCCCCTGACAAAGAAAGCAGAAAATTTGATGCTGCGGGGGGAAAAGGGTGGCAACACAGGTAGCCAACCAATGGCGTATTGCCAATTCCCAGGCCCTGTTGGCGAGATACGACAGGGCACATTGGGATGAAATGCAAGAATACTTGCAATACCTACCCATAGAACACCAAAAAAGGGCGCAACAAATTGTAGAAGAAGGTTAGGCCATACCAAATAACCAGATTAGGTCTGCTCTAGATGCAGCTGACACTGCAGCTAGAGGAATTAATATCAGCAGCACAATAAGACGACATGCATGGTTGAGGTCCTCCGGTTTTAAACCTGAAATACAACAGGCAGTGCTTAATATGCCGTTCGATAAACAGCAACTCTTTGGACCAGAGGTAGACACAACCATTGAAAAACTCAGGAAAGACTCTGATACTGCAAAAGCCATGGGAGCCCTTTATACCACTCCTTTTTGAGGTTCCTTTCAGAACCACAGTTTAGGGGAGGTTTTAAAAACCAAACTGCAGAGGCTTCCACCTCCCATCAAAAACAAGCACAGCAGTACTATTCAAGAGGGTCATTTAGAGGTTCTTACAGAGGACATAATCTCAGGGCCAGAGGAAAATTTACAGCCTCAAAGGGTGCTTCCACACCCACTAAACAATGACTTCCCAAACATCCCACAATTCCATATGTCTCCTGTGGGAGGAAGACTGCAACAATTCCATTCCCGCACATCAGTGGGTATTCTCAATTATCCGCAATGGTTACTGCCTAGACCTCATCTCCACTCCACCAAATATCCCCCCTCGTTCTCACAGACTCTCTCCAAAACACACTGTTCTATTAAAAAAAAAAAAAGAGCTGCAATCTCTATTACTCAAGGGGACAATAGAAATGGTTCCCATCTCACAGCAAGGGACAGGAGTATACTCTCTATACTGCCTTATACCAAAAAAGGCTGGTACCCATTCGAGATCTCAGACCTCTAAATCTATATATCCTGTCACAACATTTTCCCATGGTCACTCTACAGGTTGTCATTCCCCTGCTACAAAAACAAGATTACATGACCATGTTAGATCTAAAAGACGCTTACTTCCACATTCCCATGCATCCAGCTCACTGCAAGTACCTAAGGTTCGTAATGTCAGCCAGCCACTACCAATTCAAAGTACTACCCTTTGGAGTAAAACCAGCACCTAGAGTGTTCAAAAAATGTCTAGCTGTAGTAGTAGCATACCTCAGAAGACACCACATACATGTCTTCCCTAATCTAGACAATTGGTTAATAAATTCCAGCACCATTCTACAATGCCAACAACACACACAATACACAATAAATACCCTAAACACTAGGGTTCACAATCAATTAGCAGAAATCTCATCTTCAACCAGCACAAACTAAACCGCTTTTTGTTGCTTTCCAACAACCTCATCAAGGTAATCCCATTTCAAAACAAGGATAAGCTAGATGGATCATAATAACTCCAAAAGCACATTCCACTAGGAAAAAAGGTGCCCCTATGGCATTCTTAGGAAATATATCTAATGGCAGATATATGCAAAGCTGCCACATGGTCCTCACCACATCCATTCACAAAACATTACTGTGAATATTTGTTATCTAGACAACAAGTTAATGTTGGACAAGCAGTGTTAAAAACACTATTTCAAACCACTTGAACTCCTACAGACTAACCACTGCTTATTTGGGAGGAGAACTGCCTCTTAGTCTATGCACAGCATGTGTATCTGCAGCTACACATGCCATTGAACGGAAAATGTCTCTTACCCAGTGTACATCTGCTCTTGGCATGTAGTGCTGCCTATTCACATGCGCCCTCTCTCCTCCCTGGAAGCCTGTAGTCGTAGTACTCATTTGTACATACGTATGTATATATTTGCATGGACATCTTATTTACTTTTTATATATCTATAGTTGTACATACACAATCTTTCACTCCTTATTTCACCCTTCTGCTGGAAAACAATCTAACAAAGGAGTCGATGCCCATGTGCACTATCAACGAGAGGAGGAGTCACTCGTCCTGTGACTCTAAAACAGACTTCTTTGAAGAAAAACAACTTGTAACACTCTGAGCCCAACACTAGATGGCGAGATAGGCACAGCATGTGAATCTGCAGCACTACATGCCACGAACAGATGTACACTGGGTACGTGACATTTTCAAAAAAAAAAAATATATATATATATATATACATATATATATATATATACAAAAAAGAATAGAGAACTCTGGGTAGTTCCCAAGTTTAGGTGGAGAGCAGCTCTAGTAAGGAGCACCCTGCAACACCAGCGACACTCTAGATTTGCTCACCTCAAATGTCTGTTTATCTAGCAAAGTTTTTAAGCATTGGATCAGCAAAATACCATCCAAGCCATTTTACCAGTCCAAAGCTGTAATACTGTGTCTGGAGTGGTAAATGGCTTTTGTCATTTTACAGCTCGGCAAGGTTGACACTGTGTCAAACCTATGCTTAAAGACTTTGCTGTACAAATGGCAAAAGACTTTGTCACTATCTAGCTCGGCGTGGATAGCACTGTGCTGATCCAATGCTTAAAAACTTTGCTAGATAAACAGACATTTGAGGTGAGCAAATCTAGAGTGTCGCTGGTGTTGCAGGGTGCTCCTTACTAGAGCTGCTCTCCACCTAAACTTGGGAACTACCCAGAGTTCTCTATTCTTTTTTGCATAATTTATGCGGCACTCTAACCCTGAAAGGGATTTCTTTTGATATATATACATATATACACTCTCCATAGGTAGTTAAAATCCAGTGATGGTTTAGAATTAAACCCAAAACCCACTACAATGTGCATGCTATGGTCAGGATACTCTACATACTCTCACAACAGTCATGCAAAACATAACTCGCAGAGCAAATGTTTTTGACCTAACCCCTAATGAAACAGATGCATTTATAAAGGAAATAAATCATCTTACATATTGTCATTGCCACTTTGTCAGACAACTATGACTGTAGTACATGTCAGAACTGTTTAAGAAAGAACTCTTCAGACCTTGTGACACCTGTGGCAAGAAAAGACTACATTCAGAAGATCCTCATACAGAATGTGTATATTGTCTTCATCCCACAAGGTGACAAACTGCAAGATATGCAGAACTTTGTCCACAAAAACCTTAAAAACCTTCAAGGACCATGAGGGAAGGCATTTACTTTGGCTTCAGGAACTTAAAAACAAGACTGCCATAGTTTCTGAGGAAGAAGATAGTGAGTGTTCCATCTCCTCACAAACTTCCAGAAAGAGGGAAAGGTTTTGCCATGATTCCCCTCATTGCAGTAAAAAAGCTGTGTAAAAGACCCACCATGGATCTGCAGAAGACTCCTTTCATGAGGAAAATAAAAATTGGTTTCTTGATACTCTAAATCTGAGCCCTCAACTCCATCTGCAACCTTTCTTATAAAGCCTAAGTCATTATCTGAACAAGAAGCCAAAAATCCCTACTAAATTATAGTTGTTGACGCAAAAAACATAGTCGACGGCACTCATGAGAAGCCCGACGACGATTTCACCAAAATTATAACAAAAAAGTATAACCACCGTCAACAACCTCATCGTCATCAGTGCCACCGTCTACGATCACCTCGTCGACGACACCATCGTTGACGCAGATGTTGGAAAAATCATCCTCGTCGTCGGCAAAACCAAAAAGAAGCCCATCCGCCTTATTGTTACCTTACTGTCTACAGACTGTTTCCTCTGTGATTTCAAGGATCAGTCTAGAAAGACAGGGCAAAACCAATTATAGGAATGAAGGAGTTATAATCATGAAGACACCAGCAACCGTCATTGCCATCCTCCCTAGAATAGACAAAAAATATAAAGCGCTGGAGGATTCACCTGCTTGTTTGATCAGACATCCAAAGCCTGATTCGGTCATCTCTCAGGCCGCGCAACATTGGTGTAAGAATCCTTCCACCTCAATAACTTCTTTGCCTGACAAAGAGGGCAGAAAATGTACAGTCATGTCAGGTATGACTGTCTGAGCTGCAAACTTACTGGCCATTTTGGGACATTATGATTGCCAAATGTGGTCAGACATCACCCCATACCTAGATTTACTGCTATACGATAAGAAGACCAAGGCCTCACACATTTTGCAGGAGGGCAAAAGAGCAGCATCTGAGATTATTAATGGCACAATAGATAGTGCATCCATAGGTTTCCAGCAATTGGAAGGATTGGCTGTACTTCAACGCCAAGGTTGGCTTTTGGCCACCTCATTCCGCCTGTAAGTGCAAACCAAAACCCTGGAAATGCCCTTTGATGGCGACTCTATTTGGAAAGCACGTCGATGACGTGCTACAGACCATAAAGACAGACACAGAAACAGCTAGATCCCTCAGAACTCTCCAGTTTCGTAAGACGCCTTTCCGCAGCGCACGTGGCTGCAGATCTTACTCGTATCATGAAAGATACCAAAGATACCAGTTACAATCTTTCCAGCAGCCCTTTCAATCACCCTACCATCAACATTAACCTTATTGTGCTGCATCATCGCAGCCTACTCTAGGCAGCCCAGAAAAAGACAGCCCGCTTCGGCCAGAGATACTACTAGAAAGCAGTGACAGTTTTAAAGTACCGGCTATCACCCCTTCTCACCATTCAGTGGGTGTCAGAATTTCTCATTATTCACATCAGTGGACCAAAATAACTATGGACAAAGGGGGTCCTGAATCATATCAAACATGGACATTGTAGCAACATCCCTCTTTTTGGCATGGTTACCCCTACTTTTTAGGGTCAAGCGCGCAAGTGCTCTAGCCTGTTGTATTCTCTCAGTGGGCTTTTAACCATGTTCACTCTTGCTATTTATTCTCTGGTGTACTTGCCTTAAATGCTGCATGTTTATTGGTGCATTTCGTGAAATGTCCCACCCTTGTGTGCGGAGTTCCTTCCCCAGGCGCTTTAACTAAGTGAACATTTCTGTTGACCATCACACTACGTCACGCTTTCTCCTGTTACAGCGTGTGATGGTCCCTCCTCCAGTTTCGGTTTGCCTTTCATCCGAGCTGCGATCCTTTCTAGACATTAATTCAGGGAGCCAATAACTGTTGCGCTCGTGGCGGCGGTGGCACTTTGAATTGGCTTGTTATTCGCTACCCTTCGCTTAGCCACATCTCGCGTGCCTGCATGTTGTACATGCTGAACTAAGTCTATCTAAATTGGCACTTTGTGTCCTTTTTCACACACGTCTGCATGACGGGCAGAAGTACGTAACGTATACCTCAGACGTGGCCGCCTGCCTTGAAAACGCAAATGCGACGTTTGGACTGAAAAGTATCAGGAATCACATTTACTAGAGGGCGTGTCTGACACCCAATCATTCCCTCGACAGCTTACACGATCCGTATGTGTATCCCGCCCCATCACTTCTCGTCCACCCATGTGATATGTTCTGCTTTCTGCCTACAACCAGCGCTCGAAGTCAGAATAAGCATGTGCGCTGCATGAGTCAAACTACTAGAAATCGCACATTAGATGTATTAGTTTAGTGTGCAGACAGCTAGTTAGAAAATGTAGTACATGCACTGTAAAGTTAGCAGCGGATTGTGTTTCAGTGAATTAGAGCAGTCTGCTTAAAAATGCGCTTTGAAAGTTCAGAGGAATAGTCTTAGTCCAGATCAAAAACACTATTCTGTGATGTCTGACCTTAATATGACCTTGAACGTATGAAGTTTTGCTCCAAAGCCACACCAAGCCTGCCCTGCATCAGTGGCGTAAAGCACCATGATGAGGCTCCACTTCAGAATTTGATGAGGGGCTTCCGAGTATTCCATATTTCACAGATGTACATTGGCCTTGGAATGAATGGGGTGGGGGTGCCTTGAAGGGTTGGGGCCCCTTGAATGTTTAACGCGCTGTAGAGGCCGGCGTTACTCCCCTTCCCACATGGAGAGCAAATCTGGCAATTTGCGATGTTGCTCTTTTACCGAAAGGGTTTATAGGTCTTGGCCTCATAAATAGCTCTGGAGCAGAGCAAGCTAGAAAAAAACTTCTGCCCTAGTTTATGGGAAGGAATGTCAGATGAAGAGGGCAGATATACTTTCCACCATTTTGCCCGGGACATTTTTAATAGAATACTTGCGGGTACTCCAGGGAATTTAAGTCTTTCTGATTAGGTTATTATTGTACTAATGAAAAAAGAAAATTGTAGAAGAATATAGTCGCTTTTTAAAAAGGGACATAATGCTGAAAACACGGCAGAAGGATGACCGTTCAACTTCCTTAAATAGTGTTTTTTTTTGTTGATTGACTTCTATAGAAGCAATGTAAATGCTTTATGCACAGCTTTGGTCCACTTTTAATGTCTGCTCCTATATGGAAAGAGATAGGTCTGAGCCACGAACAGGTAATGTGTATGTGCAGTTTGTTTTTTAAGGAGATTTTATAAAACCAAATCTAAAAAATATTGAATTAAAGAAGTCTAGTGAGCTACACAACCTTAACAGTGAAATAACTTGTATCCAATTATAAAGATATGACCACAGCACACGACTCATAAAGAGTACAAAGGTACAGAAGTACACATATGATAATGAATAGTGTAGTCCTCTTCTTAGTGTTCCAGATAAATATTTAATTGGCTCAAGAGTTGTGTACCAGTATGTACAGCCAACACGTGTTTCGTCACACAGTGACTTTTTCAAGGCGATATATTAAATGAAAAATCAAGTGTCTATCAGAGGAGATGAAGCAAATGCGCGGTCTGTATGTGTATTCTAATAAATGGTTGAATAGATACATGATTCCATTCTTAATTAAGCGTTGAGCCAGATGAACCTTGGTAAGTCCTATAGAGCAAGTAGCGGCGAATGTGTCGCGTTATGGAATGTCATGTATCTATTCTGTTGAAGGGGGTCAGGCTCAGGGATGATCTCTGTGGAAGGTGTATGGTGCCAGGCTGAATGACTGGGTCCTTCCAGTAAGGAGGGAGCAGGTACATCAGCACGTGTGTCCTTGGATTCCAATGTCACGTAGACGTTGGGTGAGGATGGATGGCAGACCAGATCAGATGTTGTAGAGAGGTCTATGAGGGTGAAGGCTGCTGTGTCTCTTCTGTCGAAAGTCATGCAGCTGTCATTTGTGGCTGCAATGAGGGCTATTTCTGTGCTCTGTTAGGTCTGAAACCAAACTGAATCCTGCTGAGGAGTTGGTGGTCATTGAGGTATTCGGTGAAGTGTCGGGTGATGATTTTCTCTTAAGACCTTGGCAGAAATGGTAGCTGTGAGATCTGTCTGTAGTTTGTGTGCGTTGAAGGATCCACATAGGGTGAGCCACATTCTTTTCCATACATTTTCACATATATAGTTAGAAGGGATATTTGCGGGTATGATGTGCAGTCCCAAATTTCTTTTTTATTGCAATAGACTAGAATTCTTGCCAACTACTATTAAGGGGGATTATCCCATATGAAGTTCTTTATTGCACTAACCAATGGACTATAGGCACAACAGTTTTATATACAAATTGTAATGTTCCATAGAAAGACCATCTGTTCCGGCCACCTTCCAATTTGAGAAATATTGCATTGTGACTAACCCTCTTAGAGCTGTTTTGCTGTGTCAGAAATTGCAAACCAGTTGGACTCTGTGTAAAACATATGTATTGCATTTACTGTAATGCACTTGGGGCAAACTGGGTGCTGGAAGGGATGTAAAGCAGTGTGCTCCCACCCTTCTCCTGTTTTAAAAGGCTCCCTTGAGGTAATGAGCTGACGAGCTCTGGCTGATGCACCTGTGTGCCAGTCAGCGGTACTGAGACTTCAGAAGACTTTGGAAGCTTTTTCAGCAACCTTAAAAAACAATTTCTGCTCTCTACTGAAGAAAGACGAACTCAAGAAACACACCAACAAGGGTGAAAAACTAGTCCACCGCTGAAGGAAGCATGAACCTGTTCTGCATCTCCCATACTACATCGGGGCAAACTAAATGCTGGGATGTGAGGCAGTGTGCTCCCACCCTTCTTTTGTTTAAAACATATATACATCCAATATATTTGCTCACGTTTTTTTGTTTTTAAAAAAACAGAATTTTATTGCATTTTTTTGCATCAATAGATAGTACATTGTTAAAACAATAGTGTGTTGTCAGGGGTATTTTTGAGAGGGTCTATAGTGACTTCTATTATATACGGATAGCCCCTATAAGCCTAATCTCCAATATAATGCAGTCACCACTTTCTGATTCCTTACATAGTGTCATCTTGTAGTTGGTGTTTTATTTCTTAAACTACATATTGGCGGTACATACCGCTGCACTCAAAATACACACACACATACAAAACTACACCACATAGGACAATTCAAACTACACACACCTGACACACATACACACACCACACCCACACCACTATAAAACACACACCCACATTACACACAACCCTTTACGACTCAATTTTTTTTTTACAACTGAGAGACACACCAAGAGCACCCACAGAATCAGAGCCACAGAACCCCACACCCATACACCATCCACGCACCTCACAGCACACACCCCAACACATCACCCCACACACCCTCACACGCACCACACACACTACACCCATGGCACCACAAAGGCACCCCAGGTTCTCAGGAGGAGCTAAGGGTCATGGTGGAGGAAATCATCCGGTTAGAGCCACAGGTATTTGGATCACAGGTGCAGCAGACATCCATTGCCAGGAAGATGGAGCTATGGTGGAGAATCATGGACAGGGTCAATGGCGTGGAACAGCACCCAAGAACAAGGGATGACATCAGAAGAAGTGGAATGACCTACGGGGGAAGGTACGTTCCGTGGTTGCAAGACACCAGATAGCTGTACAGAGGACTGGCGGTGGACCCTCTCCTTCCCCCCCACAACTGACAACATGGAAGGAGCAAGTCTTGGCAATACTGCATCCTGAGGACCTGGCAGGAGTAGCAGGAGGACTGAACTCTGGTAAGTCAACTCTTTATTACTTTCACCCCCCCTACCTGAATGCCATCACAAACTCCCACCCCTACCCTCACTCCCATCACTGCCTCACCTCCCACATACCGCACCATCACAACCCACTCATCCCAATACCAAGCCCTGCATGTAACACCAATGCATGGACCCCCATCACAGACCTGCATGGACACCCATCACTAAAGCATGCACATTAGAGAGAATCACCAAGCCCACAAAATCTCTACTCAAAAAAGGCAAAGCTGACAGGGCAATCACAACCATACAGGGCAACACACCCATGCACAAAGTGTCACATGAAAAAGCTATAGCACTGCATTTACATCGCTACAGTTCTCCCACCCAGCGTCACTGGAGAGGAGGTGCCAGCAACATCCAGTCCCCCCACAGAAGAGGCCCACAGTGATGACAGCAGCTCTGGACGCCTGGATCTGGATGACCAACCTGGCCCATCAGGGATCTCCGGACTGTCTGTTACCCAGGCACAGTCCCATACCACCACTGAGCCTCCCCCCTCAGGAAACACCAGCACAGCACCCACCCAGCGGGCCCTTACCTCTGTCCCCGGGACACGTCAATCAGCAGTGTGTCCACCACTACAGGGACCCCAGTCAAACCCACAAACACAGGATAATCAGGGACCTGGGGTCAGTGGCAGTGGGCACACAGGTCAGGGGACAGAGGCACAGGAAAACTGGGAAGCTGGGAGGACTGCCCAGGGAACCGACTCTCCACGAGGCACTCACCAACATCCTAGGAGCATACCACCATTCCCAGGAGACGATGGGCTAGATACTGGACAAGTTGCAGGAGACCCAGCGGCTGCAGGGTGGACAGTACATGTGGATCAGGGAGGACTTGAAGCACATAAACACCACCCTGGTCACCATTGCAGGGGTGCTGGCTGACATGGCCAACACCATGAGGGAGGCAGTGGCATACCACCGGGCCCCTGACACTAGCCAAACTGATGAACAGCCCTCCACCTCCGCTGCCGCTAATGGACAGGATGCCCCACCACAGGGACAACAGGCCACTAGCACCCCATCCCTTGCAGAAGGAGAACCACCCCGCAAACGTTCCCTGCGATCCAGGCAGAAGCCAGAAAACATTGCCAAGATCCCCACCAGGAAATAAGACTCTCCTGATTGTCACCCTTGTGGTGTCCCACTCTGTCACCCTGTCCACCTTGAACTGCCATTGTTCCCCTTCCTATGCCCCCTTGGACAATGCACCTGTGATACAAATAGACTCTACCCTGGACGCTCCTCCATCATCACCCCAGCCCATTGCACATCCCCTTCTACCGCTTAGCACTTAAATAAACACCGTTTGAAAAAATACAAGTATGGAGTATGTCAAATGATTGAACTATGTATTCGTTTAACAAGGTTTATACACCGCAATACAACTGTACAGTAATGTATACATAGGAATGACCTGTAGTTGGCAGCAGTCAACACACCAGGTGCCAGAGTGGGGCACAGCCATAGAAGTGGGAGAATCTGCCTGCCATGTACAATGTCAAATACAAAACTGTCAATGCAAAGTGAAGTTAGTGTCTTACCTGTGTGTCACTGGAAGTACTGTTATATAATAGTTGTTCTGTTGCCCCACGCCCATCTCCAGCCCCCTCCTCCTGCAGAAAAGGCACCTGGCGTCTCAAGGCAAGGTTATGCAGCATGCCACGATTATCTGGCACACTGTCTTGGGTGAGTAGCACAGGGATCCACCTCTTAGATGCAGGCACTGCAACCTGGCTTTCAGGAGGCCGAATGTCCTCTCAATTATTCTCCTTGTTTGCCCATGTGCCTCATTGTAATGTTCCTCTGCCCTTGTCCTGGGATTCCTCACTGGAATCAGTAGCCATGAGAGTTTGGGGTAACCAGAGTCACCTGCAATTATCGAGGGACACCTGTTAGACACACACTAACCCTTAGGGCCCACACCATAACCATGCACCAACATCCACTGGGTGGAAACCAGGGCTCACCTATTAGCCACTCCCGGTGCCTCTGGAGTTGAGCCATCACAAATGGGATGCTGCTATTCCTCAGGATACAGGCATCATGCACAGAGCCAGGATACTTAGCATCGACATGGGAGATGTACTGGTCCGCCAGGCACACTATTTGTACATTCATCAAGTGAAAGCTCTTTCGATTTCTGAACACCTGTTCATTTCTCTGGGGGGGACAAATGCAATATGTGTACCATTAATTGCCCCAGTAATGTTGGGGATATGTCCCATTGCATAGAAGTCCGCTTTCACTGTGGCCAAATCCTCAACCTGGGGAAAACGATGTAGCTGTGCATGTGTTTAATCAGGGCAGACAACACTCTGGACAGCAGTATTGAGAACATTGGCTGTGACATTACATCTGCCAAGCCCACTGTCACTTGGAAGGAGCCAGTTGCCAAGAAATGGACCACAGATAGGACTTGCACAAGAGGGGGGATCCCGGTGGGGTGACGGATAGCAGATATCAGGTCAGGCTCCAGTTGGGCACACAGCTCTGTGATTGTGGCCCTGTCAAGTCTATAGGTGAGGATAATGTGCCTGTCCTTCATTGTTGACAAGCCCACCATCGGTCTGTACACGGGGGGGATGTCTCCATCTCCTCTTCATCCGCACTGGTTGTACTCTGGGGGGCAAAATGGGGAGCAGCTGGTCAGTATTCCACATTTCCAAACACTATACTGCATTACATGTTGTGACTGTAATAGTATGTCGTTGGATAGGCCCAAATGGTGCCTATGTGTACTGTGACACACTTAGGTGTCATGGCCTGACTGTGGGTGCTCCTAGGCCACGCCGGACATCACAGGGTAGGTTCCATGTTGGGCAGGGGCTGATGAATACCACCTCCAACCAAGCTAGTTGGCATCCACTACTGGGCAGGGGTCTGTGGGTCTCGGGTATGCTGCTATTGGCGTTAGCTATTCCTGTCCATGGGCTGGTGACTAGCATTGTGACTGGTAGTGCATTGCCTAGTGCGTAGGGCTGTTCCGTGTGAGTGTGTGTGTAGGGTACGCCAATGGTGGTGATGTTGCTGCCATTGACCAAGCGTATCCTTTCTCTCCCCTCCACTTTGTGTTCTGTCACCCTGTCTTTATGTGCATTAGCATCATCTGGCGGAGGAGCAGAGGCACCGGTGATGGAGGGAGCTGCATCCCACAAGGCCCATGAGGCTGAATCCACCGACGGTGAGGGCACCAGTGGGATGGAGGGCGAGGGGAGCACCATGGTGGAGACAGGAGGGGACAGTCCGGACAGTGATACCTCCTCCGATGGAAGCTCCTTGCTGGTGGCAGACACCTCTGTGCCCACCCCAACTACAGGTACAGCCGCCACCCCCGTGCCAGCACCGCCCTCCAAGCAGTCCCTCAGCGAGTTTCCCGTGCCCGCTCACCCAGGAGGTTGGGCATCTCTTTAACTCCAGGCACCTCAGGCCCTGCCCCACTTAGCCCTGCTGCCCTGAGTGAGGAGGCTATTGAGCTCCTGCGATCCATCTCTGTTGGGCAGTCAGCCCTAGTGAATGCCACCCAGGGGCTGGAAGCCCATTTGCAACAAACAAAATGCATTCCTGGAGGGCATGCACTCTGGCATGGTGGCCCAACAGAGATCAATCCAGGCTCTCACCTCCTCCCTGATGGCAGCCATTGTCCCTGCCTCTAGCCTCCCCCCTCCAACTTCCTCTGCCCAGTCCCATTCCCATCAACCCCATCCTATCCCAAGCACACATTCAGACCAGAAATGCACCCAAGACAACACACATGAGTGGCTCAGGCAAACACAAGCACCACACATCATCCCACAGGCACTCACACAAACACCATCCAGATGCAGACATAACAACACCCACTGCCTCCACTGTGTCTCCCCTCCTCCTCGTCCATCGGCCTCCCAGTAGCGTCTCCAATCACACTTGCATGCACTACATCCTCATCCACTACCCCATCACCATCATGCCTATCACTACACACCCCTCACTGGCAGTCACAACCGCCACATCCATGCATACGTCCCCTGTGTCCTCTCCCACTGTGTCTGTGCCCCCCCTCCTAATTTGCGCAAGCACTCAGACACCCAACAGCCATCCATCTCAGAACAGCATCCAGCCCATGCACCTGCACCCAAACACAGCACAGACACCTCCTACAACCACTCCATCTTCCTCCACTCCCAAACCTTCACCCTCTTCCCACCCCAGTGTCCGTAAGAAGCACCTCAGCCACCCAGTCTGCAGCCACAGTAGTGTTGGCAGCTCTTCAGGTGGCAGAGGCTCCAGAGAACCAACCATCAGCACTGACAGTGTGCTTGCATAAGCTGCCAATGGGTAGGGCAAGGAGGCACGACCAGCTGCCAAGGGGAAGGGCAAGGAGGCACCACCAGTTGCAAGGGGAAGGGCTAGGAGGCACCACCAGCTGCCAAGGGGACGGGCAAGGAGGCACCACCAGCTGACAAGGAGGCACCACCAGCTGCCAAGAGCAAGGGCTAGGAGGCACTACCAGCTGCCAAGGGGAAGGGCAAGGAGGCACCACCAGCTGCCAAGGGGAGGGGCAAAGGGCTTGCACCTGCAGACAGGACAGACAGGAGGCCTGGTGCTGGGACTGATTCTGAGCCCCCACCGCCAACCATGGTGGTTCAGCCGTCCGAGGCTGCAGGGGAAGGGCTGGAGCCTCCTCCCAACCTACCTGCACACCACCAGCACCTCTGCCAGTAGCAGCAGCCCCAGTGGGAAGCCGTCCAAGGCTGCATGGGTTGGGCTGGTGCCTCCCCCCACCACTGCCAGCCCCGACACCAGCACTGCCACCACTGAGCAGCCCTCACCGCCGGCGGGCAGTGTGTAGTCCTACCTTTATGGGCCGAATTGCGTCCTGGACCCTGCAAATCCTGTGGGTCTGACACCCAGGTGAGAGACTGTGCCCTTGCACTCCCCAAGATCTGCATCACAGGGCACAATGCCCCCTCCAAAACCAGTGGAGAAGCCATCCACTCACCCCCCCCTTGCCAAAATGAAGCACACAGGGCACAAGGCCCCCTCCAGAACCAGTGGAAGAAGCCATCCACTCACCCTCTCCTCGTCAGGATGAAGCACACAGGGCACAAGGCTCCCTCCAGAACCAGTGGAAGAAGCCACCCACTAGAGAGACTGTGGCCTTGCACTCCCCAGGACCAAGCAGTGGGCAAACCACCCACTTGAGAGATTGTGGCTTTACACTCCCCAGGACCAAGCAGTGGGCAAACCACCCACTAGAGAGACTGTGGCCTTGCTCTCCCTAGGACAGCGCAAAGGGCATGTTGCCCCCTCCAGGACTAGTGGTGTTGTACCATCTTCCGCCTGAGGGCCCCCCCCATTCCCTGTCCCCCTGAGGTGCCTGTGTATTTTCGACCTGATGCCCCAGGAGTGTTCTCTCCGAGATGTTGCAGGAGTCAAGTGGGGCCTTGGCCTATGTGATGTGGACCTGTGGCCCACGGACATTGAGGACTGGGCAGTGTCCCTCCATTTGTATATATGTGTATACTGTTTTGATTTTGAAGCACGATTTGCTAGTATTTTATCCTTTTGCAATTACTTAAATCAATTCCTTTTATCCTTGCATTATTCCTGAGGGGTACGGGGTGTATATGCAATGTTACTGCATCTGCTTGTGTGTATGGTGTTGGGGGTGGGGGTGTTCTGTGTTGCGTATGTGTGTCACTCTCTTTTTCCTCCCCCCTCCCTTCTGTGCTAGGCGGCAGTACTCCCCGTGGTCGTCTTCGCCGGCATTGATGTTCGTAGTAAATGAGGAGGTATATAATCATGGGAAATATGTGCAACTCGGGTTCCATGGCGTCGTGGTTCTTCCTTGAGACTCCAGAGGTGAGTCTGTTGCCTTCTGTGTTGTGTTTCTGCCGTGCTTTTCGATGTCGTTGGTACCGCCCTGAAAAAGGTGGCAGATAGGTGGGTCATATTACTGTGGGCAGTACATTGTCTTCCGCCTGGCTGTTGGTCTTTAACGCCACAGTGCTTGTTGGTACTGCCGTGGCGGTTGGTGTGTTAAAGTGGCTGTCTGTGTGGGCAGTTTCCGCAGTGGTCATAATTCAATTTTTTTTTACCGCCGGCCTGTTGCCGGTATTACCGCCGCTTTATCACCGCCTGCCAGGGTTTTAATGAGGGCCTTAGTTTAGTATTGGCGGAGATGTCCACCAATCAATGTCGAGGAGGTGGCTGCAGTCAACAGCTTACATCCGGCCCGACTTACCCCCACCCACTAGCATTGTCATCTTATGGCTGCTCCCCGGCTTTGTTCTATAGTCTCTGACCAAGATTGTATCCATCACTGATATCACATCAGTCGGTCACCTCAAGATCTGGTCCTCCATGCCCAACAGCTGTGCAATTAGTTCCCTTAATCCAGTGCTCTTCTTGGGTAAATAGTGAGTAGGGAATGCCCCCCAACCACCGTCAGGTGCTAGGCCATTCGTAGTAGTTATCAGTGAGTCTCAGAAGCATTCATCTGCTATGTTGGGGGTGATTTTGGGCATCTCAACTGCCGAATGGTCCGAAGAGCCACCTTCACTAGATATTGAGGCCTTGCTATTTGTTTTTGTCGCCGTCGAGCTGGTGCCTTCTCATCTCTTTCGGCTCATCTCAGCCACTATTTCCATCGCTCTTTGCTGATCTTTTCATGCCTCCTTTTCAGTTAATGTGCTTCCATTTGCGCTTTTGTCTACCAGAGGTGTACGGATAGGTCCAGGTTGCTCTTGGAGGTCCAGCCAGTCCCATACTTCCTTGGGTGATTGAAAAAAATGCGTCCCCTTAGCTTTGGAGACTCTAAGCCGGGCAGGAAACATCATGGCATACTTCACAATCAAATGTCTTAGTCTCGGCTTTGCTTTAATGAACGTCACTCTTTGTTTTTGTATGTCCTTAGTAAAGTCCAAGAACATCATCACTTTTTGATTGTCCACAATTATCTCATGTTTCGCTCGCACCTTTGCCAGGATGAGGTTGCGAAATCGGTAATGGTAGAGACGAGCTACAATAGGCCTTGGAAGCATTCCGGGTTGCAGTGGCTTTGCAGGGACCCTATCCGCCCTCTCCAATGCATAGAAGGTGGAGAGTCCCTCTGGTGCTATCTCCGCTCTCAGCCATCTCTCCAGGTAAGATAATGCATTTCCCCTGCTCCACTCTTTCGGGCATACGTATGATGCGGATATTATTCATCCGGGACATATTCTCTCTGTTCTCTGCTCGGAGTTCTAGGGTGTGCACCTTCGCCTCCACCATAGCTAGCCTGGTCTGCAAGCATCCTTCCTAGGGGTTAAGCTCCATTAGTGTTTTCTCAGCCGCAGTTACTCTTTCGGCCAATTGCCGATGGTCGTACTTAAGAATGCCAAGGTCTACTCTCAGTGCATCTATCTTGGTTTCTATTGATTCTCTCGTGGTTGTGGATGGCTTGCAGGATGTCCATCAGTGTTGGGTATCGCTGGGGTTCTTCTGTTGTGGTATTCAGTCTCGTTGAGAGCGTCCCACTGCCCTCCGCTGCTCCCCCGATCCGTCCTTTTTTTTATTCATCTTTCCCATGCCGGCAATTAGGGGCAAATAGCCTCTCAGGGACATCTCCAGTCAGATGGCGGCCTTCTAGTCTACATGCACTCTGATCCATTCTATCTGAGGGCTCCAAAGGTCTTAATGTGTCGCTACTTCGGCGGGATTGAGCGCC
Organism: Pleurodeles waltl; assembly: GCF_031143425.1. Classification (NCBI taxonomy): domain Eukaryota; kingdom Metazoa; phylum Chordata; class Amphibia; order Caudata; family Salamandridae; genus Pleurodeles; species Pleurodeles waltl. The sequence continues at coordinate 715,363,328 of NC_090446.1, forward strand.
TTTCCCCCTCCTTGTTCTTTTTAGATCATCATGGTGCTCTGGGCGATAGCCCATGATGTCGTGCCAGGCCATGTTCTCCTCTCAATGTGGGCTTCTTGTACCGGGTTTGTGCTCATCTCTGGTACCCTAGGCCCGGTCCACGGCTCCTCGAAGTTTTAGGCCCAGGGGTGCACAGAGTCAGCCTCCCCCATGGCTTCTAAGTCACTCTAGTGTTTCTGTCACGTTTCCTTACTATTTGTCTTCAGGGCGCACTCTTAGATCTGCTGCATGTCTCGTAGCTGTGGGTCCTCTGCTGCCTCCAATGCTATTGCCATGGTCTCCCTCCTAAGTTCCCCCGATGCTCCGTCAGCGCCATCTGTCTAGCAATCCAGCTCCTCACCTCTGTCCTTTATTTCTGCTGGTGTTCTTTGGGAGTGCTGTCTGATGCTTTGCTCTGCAATCCCCTTGGTTTTCTTCTGTCTCTTCTTCCACCGGACAGTACTGTCGGCAGTTAGCCAGGGTCGCCAGTTGCTCACAGGTTCTTCTTTCCGGCCTGGGTGTCCTCTGCTGTTCTGTAGGAGTCCCTTTAGCCATGTTCTATGCCATTTTGTCTCAGCCCATCGCGGTTGCGTGGGCCGCTCAGTACAGGGACTCAGACGGCATCCTTTGTTCCCTCGTGCCGTTTTCGGGGTTTGCAGCGGGGGCCCAGGCTAGTTATAGGGGGAATACCGGAGAGCCCAATCTCATTAGTGCCTCCGTTTGTTCAGGATTGCTAGGGATGTGGGGTTGACAGCTGGGAGCTCAGCAATGCACGTCGTATTGCATCGGCCACTGGCCACGTGCCCTCCCTGCGCCTACCCTCCCCTCTTCTAAAACTGGGGATGTACAATTTTTTCCATTAATTCCATTTAAACAAATGTCTCAAAAAATTGAGAGTTGGATAGGAGAGCATGTTTGAAGATTCAAGCAGACAGTCGAGCAGAACCCCATAATAAATGGGTCTAGACATGAATATTTGGCAAGCATTGTCTATTTAAAGAGTAATGCTTGCATGATGTTTTGCTGTGTTGCTAAATATCAATATCAACTGTGCCCTAAATGTCTGATTTTAATGATACTTTGGCATAATTCATTGGAAATTATTTTCTTTATGGGTTAGTAAGACCATGACGGTGAACATCAAGTTTTTAGTTTGTAGCCACCGGATGCTCCTAAGGGTCAGTAAAGACAGCATTAATTTACCACATTACCCCTCGGGTGACTCACCTAACTCCTTCGTTGTACTTGTATAGCCCATAGAGCATAGTAGTGTTTCTGTGTGTGTATATCTTTTGCCAGTGATCTTTTATGTCATTTGTATTTAATGTGTATTGAAAATAGCTAGCTCAACTGAAAAAATGTGAATTCATTTGGATTTTAGCTCCATAAAAGTGCTTATAAAAATATTCTGTAATGATTCAGATGCCATGAAAATATATACTCATCTGCTTATATTTGGTGATCTGTCTTATAGTTTAAAAATTAGACTGAACTTTAGGTGAGCATAATTTTGTTCTCACTTATAGTCATAACATTTCATAAAGCCAAGCTTCCTACTATTTAAATTTGAATGCCCTGGGTTACACTGAATGAGGACTGAATGTAAGGTCAATATATTTACGGTGTCATCAGTGGTAGTCTTAATCCCCAGGATGTTTTCCTATTTCCTAAAGCCAAGCTTTATACCATTCTGATTTGAGCACACTTAGTTAAATTTTTCCACCAGAATTCGTTACATTCAGAAGTGTTAGAAAGTGTTCAGTGGTGATATGGATGGAGAGGCCCACTCCAGAGCTGGGATTACGCTGGAGGACTGTACATATGTTGATAATCATCTCTTATGAAATAATCAGAATTTAGAGCTTAAATAGCTTATTATGGGTCTTCATTAATGTTGTTTTGTTTTAAAAAAATTATTGTTGGTTACGATTTATCACCACAGCACCACACTGACCACAGTCAATGGGAATACAGACTATTACGTGTGGTCCTAGCATGTACAGAAAAGGCATTGTACTGAAGTATGGCCAGCATTGTAATTAGCCTATCTGTCTGCATTAGTAGAATTTGGTTTACAAATAAACCTTATACGTAATTGTGTGACCTGTTGTGTTTGGAAAACCATTGCATTCATTTATCAAATGTTTCACAAAGATGTTGTGTTGTCCTTTGTATAGTTTTTACTTTCAATAAGTGTTTAATAACTGTAACTTTTTTTATAGCTGGATATCTCACCAGTACACATGCCAACATTGGATGAAGAACTGGTCCCGAATGAAACTGGTCCTTTTGTTTGTTCAAGTGAAATTGTTGCTACTTCTTCCAGTCTGGAAAATAGCCGACAAAGCAAAGTCCCACAGGTGTTAAATCTGCATTTGTCTGTGTTTTTGTACAAATTATTATAGTAATAGAATAAGGCTAATGTTGTTGCTATCAGTGCATCTGCTACTACTATTACATAATTATCAGCATTTACAATGCATTCTGAGCTAGCTACAACTTGTGGGTCAGGTACAGTCCATATTGGGTGATTTACAGTACCCCAGGCATTGCTTATTGATTGAAACAACATCCATGGCAATCTTTCACTAAGGGAAAATTCCCTCGCCTTTTTGGACAACTGTACAAGCAGCTGCACAGAAATTAGTTCAGCACAGCTCCTTAGCGTTTTTCTTTCTCTTTTAGAAACTTGTTTGTACACTGATCCAAGGGACTATTACGTGGGACTCATAAATGAAAACTGTATACTAAACACACAAGAGGTCCTTGTTGTTATGGTGTCAGACGCACTTTGCTATCTTAGGCACTGGTTGAGATATTGAGCATGGAAGGGATGCCTGCAGTGTGGTTGCCTTTTTTGTGTGAAAAGTGGATTTTTTGTGTTAGGGTTGGAACACATCTGGTTGTACTGCATACTGTGTAAATCATGAATGTTTTGAGAGTAAATGAGACAGTTGTTTTATCATGAAGGTAGAATATTTGCCATACATCCAAATTGAGTAATATACAGAACAGCATTACTCTGCTCTGAAGCAAATTGAGCTACAAGCAATGTGTTCTTTATTGACGTCCTTTTTTTATGTAATGATATTCTGTACTAAGCGGTGTTTTGGCTAAATGTTGCTGTCTAGTAGGAATGGCGGCTCTGCAGCAGCAGTTGTATGCCAGTGAGGATGTTATATGCCAGTGAGGATGTTATTCACGTCCTCTTACTATGCACACTTTTAGTAGGTCCCACGCCCACTCCGTCTGCAAACGTGCCACAGAAGTCTGGGGCACCATCACCAGCCTTTCCAGGGGCATCAGCGTCATCTCCGAAACATGGCACAAACCATCTGGAAACCCTGATATCGCCAACACCACCCTCAGTGGTTACAAGATGATACACAGTGGCCGCGGCAACAAACAAAACGGCGGAATCGCCATAATTTTCAAACACATCATCAGGTGCTCCATCATTGACGACCCCACACCGCTCATGGAACACCTCAACTTCCTACTTCTGTTGTGTACCTATTTTAGCCATATTCTAAACACGTTGTTTTAGCTAAGCCTGCGGCTGTGCACTTTAACCCGATTACATTTTATTGAGCGTTGCTTTTTTTTTCTAGAAATAGCTACATTTGCAGTGCTGTTTTATTTTCTCTATCTCATTGTTCTTTCGCCTATGAAAGCATCACATTCTTAGGAGGGCATGTAGTTCATTGTGTGCTTTCTCCAAGGCTACAGTCAGATAGGGTTGCCGACAAACGTGGTATGCTGTGTCTCTAGTATTCACAGAAACACACTCCTACATGGGGACCATTTCTTAGAATGTCAGCTGTTTTATTATATAATCAGCACTTAGCCCCAGACACGTTAGAGGGAGATTCCAGCCAGAGGACCAGGACTGTATGCTGATTGCTGCAAGCTTTGCTACAGCTACTCGCTTAGACGGCCAAGCCCAGAACCAGATGGGACGGTGTCTCTTTAGACCTCAGGCCGATTCTTCAGGTATGATGATGATGTTCTCCCAGAGGGAAACTCGAAGGGCAGATTAGGCTTAGTATGCTGCGCTCATACTTAGCGTAGGTAAGGGGCTCTAGATCCACTCCCCTGTTTAGACAGCATGGTAGAACTGTTATTATGTTTTACACTTTTAGTCACATGCCTGCTCCTATTGGTTTTTATCATCCTTGTTATTTCTATGCATCTGCTTTTATCTAAGATGCAGATATTTTAATAAATAGTTATTTAAATATATTCTGCCTCCGTTGTCTTTGCCTGAGTGAGATCTTGGCTACTGAGAGAAAGGGATGCGATCTGATGTACCACAACTCCCTGGAGAGTCTATCTTACCATGAGCCCGGTTGCCATAATTATCTTGGTCCGAGATGGGGCGCTGCTAGTTAGTCGGAAACCCTGGTTTAGGCCGATAGGTGTCACCTGGTGTGGAATTGTACTCAGAACCCACAACCCAGGCGATCTTACCGCGCAAATCCAGTCACCTCATTACCCTAATGAGAACCTACACGACACTTCAACCTGACCCAAAGACCACAATAGGAGACACCCTTGCCTACAGACCTCCAGGACCCCGTGCCACTTTCTGCAACATCTCCAACTCATCGCCCCCCGCCCCCTAGTCATTGGCTCCCACCTCTACATCCTACTCTGCGACCTCAACCTCCACATCGACGACCCCAGTGACACCAACGCCACCACCGTCCTGGAAAGCCTTAATAACATTGGCCTTACCCAACTGGTCACACTCACTATGCCGGCCACACACTCAACACCATCTACACCTCCAGAAACAGAATCAAGTTCAGCCACACCACCGAACTCACCTGGACTGACCATGCCATTGTGCACTTCACCATCGCAGAAGCCAACCACACCACCTTCAGGCAACAGATCTCCCACCACTCCTTGGCCAAGGTCACCGAAACCACGTGGACACGGGCCCTCTCCTCCTCCCACACTGAAGCCACTGCTGACCTCAGCCAAGCAGTTCAGAACGTCACCTCCTTGATCACAGACTACACCAACAGGGTGACCCCACTGAAACCAGCAAAAACCAACAGAACCTCCAAACGAGCCAGCTGGTTCACTACAGAGCGCCTACCCGTGAACCACAAATGTTAGCAACTTGGGAAGTGATAGCGCACCACCAAGAACCCTGCCAACAGAGCCACCTACAAAGCAGACCTCAGCACCTACCACCGACACATCAAAGAGGCCAAGAAAGCAGCCCTGGCCACCCACATGAACTCGGCAGCCAACCACACCATGGAACTTTTCAAAATAGTAGAATTTTTCCATCCTGACAGCCACAGAGAACACCATTCATCCCTCCCAAGAACTCTGCAACACCCTCTCGGATTTCTTCCACAACAAGATTATCAACATCTATCACAGTTTTAACTCCCAGGCGGCTACCTTCAAACCTGGCAACACGAACCAACAGGCTAACGTCAGCCCGACTATCACCGCCTGGACCCCGCTCACCCCCTCAGCCATCATGACCTCCATCCACTCTGGTGCACCCACTGACCCCTGCCCCGACTACCTCTACAACCTCAGAACCAACTAGATCAGAACGCACCTTATCAGCATCAATGCCTCCTTCTCCACTGCAACCTTCCCAGACAATCAGAAACATTCAAACGTCAAACCCCTCCTGAAGAAACGCTCCTCCGACCCCACAACCTAAAAAACTACCGCCTGATCTCCCTGCTCCACTTCCCGGCCAAGGTTCTAGAGAAAGCCATCAACCTCCAACTGAACACCTTCCTAGAACGGAACCGCCTCAGTCAGGATTCCGTGCAAACCTCAGCACTGAGACTGCTCTGATAGCCACCACAGATGACATCAGAAGACTCCTCGACTGTGGAAAAACATCTGCTCTGGTCCTACTCGTCCTTAGGAATACAAGATGACACCTGTAAAAATTTGTAAAAAGACACCCTCAAGTGGATCGCCTCCTTCCTCACAGGACACACCCAAAGAATCTGTCTGCCCCCTTCACTTCAGCACCCAGATATAATCTGCGGTGTACCCCATTGATCAGCCCTACCCTATTCAACACCTACATGACCACCCTCGCAAACCTCATCCGATCCCATGGAATCAGCATCATCTTCTACACCGACGATACACAACTTATCCTTTCCCGCACCCATGACCCGGCCAATACCAACTTCCCGAGTGCCATGACTGACTTAGCCAACTGCATGAGAGACAACCACCTCAAGCTGAACTCTGACAAAACTGAAGTACTGATCTTCGGGAGCAACACCTCCGCCTGGGGCAATAGCTGGTGGCCAACCCAACTCCGACCCAGTCCTACCCTTGCGGACCACGCCCACAACCTAAAGATCGTCCTTGACAGTCAACTGACCATGAAACGCCAGGTCACCATAGTCTTAGCTCCTGTTTCCACATCCTCTTCATGCTCCACAGACTCTTCAAATGGATCCCTACCAAAACCAGGAAGACCGTCACTCAAGCTCTCGTCACTAGCTGCCTCGACTACAGCATTGCCCTCTAAGCCGCCATCTCCACCCAGTTACTCAGAAGACTACAGACCGTACAGAACGCAGCAGCCTGACTCGTCCTAGACCTCCTAAGACGCACTTGCATAACCCCTCACTTGAGGAACCTCCACTGGCTCCCCATCCAGCAGAGATACCAAGTCAAGATCCTCGCCTACATGGCCCTCCATGACCTCAGACCCTCTTACATTAACCAATGTCTTATGTTCCATCAACCCTCCAGACCACTCTGCCTCTGTTTTCCTCCCACACACCCTCCACAAATACTTTGCAGCCACTGTAGCGGCCGCACCTTCTCATACATCGCTTCAAGAGCCTGGAACGACCTGCCACCCCGCCTCCAGAACTCCTCCTCACTGAGAGACTTCAGGAAGAAGCTTAAGACCTGTCTCTTCGACTAGGCAGAGCGCCCAGATAACCAACAAGATGATAGTGTGCACCATACAAATGCGTATTGATTGATTGATTGATTGATCATTGTGGCAGACTACTACACCAAGGAGAGAAAGCAACTTTTCAAATTGCGTGCCTTATGCTAATATTCTGCTTAGTTATTGTTTGTATTGTCTACACCAGTGGTTTTAAAACTTTTTAGTGACAGACAAGGTGTGAAGGGCAGAGGTTTGAGGAATATGTAGAAACCCTGCCCCTTTGACACCCACTGCCAGCCAGTATATAGATGACAAAAATGTTAGTGATGGCCCACTATAGAGTGGTTTACTGCCACTAATTGTTTTCACTTAAAAGAAAGCACTCTTATCAGCATGATGCTTCTCTTGGCTCCAACCCCCACCCCTATCCAAAATCAGTGAAGACCCCATAGGGGGGCCCACACCCCAGTCTGAAGTCTTCTGGTCTATAAACCGTAAACATATGCTGAATGACTGCCTTATTTGCTAAACATTTTTCACAAGTCATTGAAGCACGCAAAAAGGCCTGCTTTCTTACTCAGATGTACTAGAAATACCCTACATCAGGGAATGATTCAGAAACAAGTGTTCCACTTTCTTCTCCATCAAATAAGGCACAAGGAACTATGAATTTCACATTATTGGGCATAAAGACATGAAAGGTTCCATTACCCAAATCTGTTTACATGCTAAATATTACTTAATTCAAATCCAATTTACCTTCTTAGAAGACCTCATACAATCTCACTGTATCTCTCTCGGAGGCTATTGATACAGTTGACCATTCGACATTCTATCCCTTTTGTCATCCTGGTTGAATTTTAGTAAGAGAGTCTTTGATTAGTTACATCATTCCTCTGGCTGTACTCAATGCTACCTGATGAATACCCCCATGTCCTACGCTTTACCCATACATTGTGGAATACCCCAGGGTTCCATCCTTTCTCCAGCGTTTTTAAGTCCAAACACTAGGGCATATGGTAGCCAGGTTTAGGGTGTCCATTCATCAGTGTGCTGTTGACACCCAACTCTATTACATGTCACCACAGTTGATATTTGACCTCCAGCGTGCTCTCAAGCGATCAGAACCTGGATGGCACAAGGAATTTTCAAATTCATTCCTAGTAAAACAGCCTATCATATAAAATAAACCTCAGTTCTCATCCTTGCCCTTTTTCTTGTTTAAAATGGTACCAGATTTTTGGTTGCTGAATATGACACGCCTCTTGCGTTTCTTCCTGATTTAAAACATTCTCTTGTGAGCACACACCACCAAAAAAGTAGGCTGTCCACTTTCAATGTTCTCTTCCCCAGTCTGTGAAATCATTCCTCTCTGTTCAAGTAAGTATTTCCTGGTGCCAGCTGTTGCTTATGGGGACTATGCTCCCATAACCAAGGTCTCTAAATGTTCTCTTCTACATTCACCTACAATACTGATCAAGAGAAGCAGATTAATCCTATTCTTTAATATTTGAACTGCCTGCTGTGTAGAATTTACACTTACTTGCCTTACAATATAAGGTTCTTACCTTGCAACAGCCCTCATATTTAGCAGCGTAACTCCTGATCTCTGTTGAGTTGCGCACCAATAGTATTACGATTCGTGCTCGCTTTCATGTCGGATTTGCCAGGAAATCACACATGGCCAGTCAAGCATTTTCACTGGCCACGCTGTTTTATCCCTCTCTTAGACTTAGTCACTATTTTCACCCTCTATTAGACTTGGTCCTACGCTACTTGTTGATTTTTCTTCCTCCCTTTAGCTGATAATGTATTTATTGTGATTGTAGTATTTGTTAATGAAATTTCGTAGTTACCTTTTTTTAAAATTTATTTTATTGACAGTTTAGATAGTGAATAGTCACAATGCAGAACTATCTGCAGGACAATCAAAGAACTAGACTTAATCTAGCAGCAGTCAGAAGACCTCTACTGAAGAAAACATATCCTACATGCTGCAAGAAGACCACATTCATATATCAAGCTCAACTTAGAAAAATTTGCCAGGGCACCCCACATTTTAAGATTATTTTGAAGGCATCTGGGGTTCATAAATCGAGGTCCCATTTCGATCTACTCCAGTTCCTCATCTTTTAAGTCTTTGGTTGCTGGGACCATAACATTTTTGGGCAGTGACTTTTTTTGTCATGACCACTTGTAAGTTGACAAAGACTTGTAGAAATCATTGAGTTGGAGCTCACCAAAGATTTTAGGGGGTTATTACAACTTTGGAGGAAGTGGTAATCCGTCCCAAAAGTGACGGTAAAGTGACGGATATACCACCAGCCGTATTACGAGTCCATTATATCCTATGGAACTCGTAATACGGCTGGTGTTAAATCCGTCACATTTGGGACGGATTACCACCTCCTCCAAAGTTGTAATAACCCCCTTAGTGTCTTAGTGTCCCTATCCCAAAAGGTCTCGACTAATACGCAGTTCCAGACAATCTAAAAGAAACTGCTTTCAGTAATTGGCAGCGTATATTTAGTTATACATTCTGGTTATAGTGAAATATAATCAGTGCTGATTAAATTAGATGAGCCAGAAGCTGAACAAGATAGTTTGGAATGACTATGGTCTTGTAGACCCTGAAGATGTTTTGGTTAGACTTGCCATAGTGCATTCAAACCCTAAGGGAACTTAAATCAGGTTCATATTGTAGGTCTCGGATTCCAGGCTTGGCGGTCCTTCTCTACTTGCATGCTGTGGGTCACCGGTACTTGAGGGTTCTCCAGTGGTGTCTCCATGTGGAATGGTTTCAAGATGGTGGTATACTGTTAGACATATCAAGATCTCTCTCGGACACTGCAGCAGATCTCACGTGGTGCTTGTAAAGGAGAGCCTGTCCTGTGTGCAATTCTTTTGCCCACCAGCAGCCTTAGTGGTAATGGAGATGGATCAACTTTATTGGGTGAATGTGGGGGAGCAAGTTGTTTGGGGGCCACTAGGAGGAGCTCTCAAAGGAAAGGGGATTCCATATCAACGTGCTTGAACTGTGAGTGATTTACGTGGCCTTAAAGGCCCTCTGCCCCTTGCTTTGCAACAGCATGGGGCAGAAGTAATCTTGCGACCACATGTGGCATCTCCACCTGCAGGTGGTACACACCAACTTTACCCTGTAGGCACTCCTAAGGTCGACACTTGTGCAAATATGAATTGTCTGCTGTTCCGTGCCTTCCAGTTTTGATTGCAAGGGGCATTTCGTCTGATATGGTGTTTTCCTCTGCACTACGCATTGCTCATTCCCTTGATTCCTCGAGTTTTTAGGAAACTGTGCCAGGACCAGCCAGAAGCGATTCTGGCTGGCCCAGACTGTCCAGTATGGTAAGAAGAAGACCTGCACCTGTCTGTATTCTTCAGCGAGTAGTCATAACAGACTACTTCCTGAAGTCCGTGGGGCAGGTGCTGCATCCCACCTCTACCTCCTTCATGCCTGAAGATTGAGCAAGGACATTTTATTTTATTCCATCTGCCATCAAAGGTGGTAGATATCACCCTCCCAGCACATTTCCGGGAAACCCCAAGTGGGTAGCTGAGTGCTATATTAAACTCTTTAATAATAATAATCACCCCTCCACAAAATCTGTCTATGACAAGTATTTTGTTTCCTGGTGCACAGGGGAAAGTTATGACCTTCCTGAAGAATGTGCTTTTCTGATGTGTTCCGCTTTTTTTAGTCCTGCAAGTTTGTGTAGTGGGCACAGTTAAAGGATTATGTTTTTGGTGTATTCTATGGGAAACGTTTTGCTGCAGGTAAACTTTACTTGACTGGAACAGCAGACACTCCCTTCTCCATGGAATCTCTCTGTACCTGAGGTAAGTGTCCATTGACACAAAGTTTTTCAAGCACCTCAGTAGGCACATCTTGGGGCGGTGGTGGCAAATGGCTTGCGATGATACTGTGCAGTTTCTTGAGCAGTTGTCTGGCAGTGAGCATCTAGTTGCCCTTCTCTATTCACTACATTCCCCTGTAATTAGCAATCTCTCAATACTGTGCCAGAACAGCAGGCCCTGGTTTTGTTTCCCTATTCGTAGGCTCTCTGCTGGGAAGCTATCCATATCCCCAATCCTTTCAGTGGGCTGCAGTCTTGAGTGTCTAACTCCCAAAATATCATACTGCCCCCAGCAGCACAGTATTGCGCTTCTAGATGGCTTCCAAGTTGATGGAATAGCTTGAATTTTGTATTTATTTAGTTTTGGAGGTGTAACCCACAGTTCTACCTCTCAGCGCTGATCTGTAAGGGTGTTTACAAAGTTCTCTTTAATGAGAAACAAAATAGTGCTAGTTAGTGCAAAGTTTTTTTTTTTTTTTAATTTAAATACACTACCAATGCTGCCAGCTTGTTAGGGGGAATGGTGTGATAGTCCTCTTACTAAGAAGGGGGATTCCTTGATCACATATAAGTATGTTACTGGCATGAAGGAATATTCTGTTAGTAAGGAACTCCCACAAATGTGGGGCAACCCTGACACTAGATGGAAATCTAAATGACATAGGGAATGGTCACCATAGTGGGCCTGTTGCGGACTGTATCAGTTGAGAGGCTAATTCACCGTCCTGTAAAAAACCAGTCCGGATGGGGCCTATGATAGGAGAGAGCCCAGAATTTGTATGAAGGTTCCCTACAGTGATGGTGAGGCATAGGCATTTAGGAAAGATCAGCACTACCCCACCTACCATTCCTGTCATCATAAGAAATTTGCCCAGCTGGTCCTGCCGATACCTGCTAACCTAATGTGTTGATTTTAAAGTAGGCTAGCTAGGTTTCTCAGTCATCACCAGTGTGCATAATTGTATCCAAACGACATTTTCTTAGTAATTACAAATGATGCCCTCAGGACCGCTTCTATGATTTGGTCATATAGCATGTTTATGTAAGTGATCCGGCTTTCCGACTGTCAGCCCTAACGTTGCCCTCCTTCAGTTGCTCATGACCACAGAAATGCAAATTCTGTGTGCAAATAACGAAAAACTAAATACAAGCAAGCTCACACAAGTGTAACATCTCCTTCCCACCACCTTCCCCACACATGTAACGAGGAAGCATCTGAGTTTAAATTGGAGATAGGAAAAACACTAATGAAAGACCTGTCTAGCAATACCAGTCCAACTACGTTCCCAAAATAACCCGTTCCATTTTGAGAAACAAAATGCAGGATCCTCGGGTGAGTCATAGGTCATCACAAACTGTTTAGTCTTCTCCACTCTAGAAGGGTTGTCCACCTCTATCAGCATCTTGGTGTGAGAACGTTGATTCTTAGTTGCAGCGGATGGTAGTCCTCTTCAAGTAATAATGGCACCATTCTTTACTAGGTGTAGTTAGGTCTCAATTTAAACCAGAGCTAAACCCTTGGTACCTATAGCACAGAGCAGGCAGGAGAAATGTGTGGTACATTTATCAGTAACAGGAGTTAAAAAATAAAACACAACATAATAAAAATCCCACTCCAATTTATAAAAATAGAGAACATTTTAATGAACAAATAGACACCAAAACAACAAACATTGGATGTGGTGAACCACAGATAAAATTAGTTTTATCTAGTGCAAAAAGGCACAAAGCGCCAACTGCAGGTATCTGGTCATGCCAGAGTGGGGCCAAGTCAAAGATTAAGGCTAACAATGAAGGAACACGGGTCAAATACAGGGGCCAGTCCCGGTGGGGAAAAGTCCTCATCAGTGGGTTGGGCTGTAGGGGCTCGTCGACGGTGGCCAGCTGGAATGCAGGCCCTCGGTGGGAGCCCCAGTTCCTGCAGAAAGTTCAAGGCTGTTGATGTCAGAGGCAGGAAAATTCTGAGCACTAGAAGTCTGAAATTGGGCCCTGAAAGGCATCCTCCGGACTGCTGCTCGATATTGGTCCCAAAAAAGTCACCCAAGGTTTGGACTTGGAAACTTTTCTAAAAGTCAGGATCCTTTCATAGGGACAAACCAGCGAGTTGAATCTGACCAGCAGTTCACATTGGTGACTGTGGCTCTGCAGCAGTCCAGTGGTAGCTTCTGGCTCTTTTGCAGAAAAGTTCAGAAATAGTTGTACAATATAAAGGGGTGGAAGGGTTCACACTAACACCAGCCAAGGGTCCAGTAACTTTTGGGTACCACTTAGGGGTTATGGAAGGACTAGCTTTTGAAGTCCATTCTTCTGACCTGTGTACAAATGGGGACTAGATCCAGTACTTGATTTATTTTTTTGTTTTGTTCTGAAGAGGGTACTGAAGATGTCACTTTTATGCCAAGTTCAAGCCTGTTAGTGGGGGAAACTCCTGGCCATTACATGACCAGTGTGGTAAATGTTCCCACTAGTGTCCCTACCCTTTTCTGCAGCACTTCTTGTGAGTTTTAATGTAGACTATTCCACAGCACTCCTCTCTACCTAAAACCAATAAAAAGAACATTTCCCTTGTACAGACCTACCTGGGTCCACCCAGAAGTGTTGCAAGGATAACAGGCAAACCCTCCCTTATGTTAACTAAACTGATTCTGAGGCCAGACCCTATGCCAGTGGGATTAAAAAAGGGGGAAACCTAGGTGTGAATTGCATCTGTGTGTGACAGGGTAGGCAGATTTTGAGGTTTAATTAAGTTCCTAACCACAGCCTGATGGCCATCCTGTCGGAGTAGGAGGGCGAATATCTCCCCATACCCAATCCTTTTGTTCACTGTCTGGGAGCAATACACATCTCACCCCAGAAGATCCATTAACAGTCAGGTGACACCGAACAGAGACAGAAAGGCACATTCAGCTTAGGCAGGAAAATGCAAACTTTCAAAAAGTGACTCTTAAAAAAAGTAATTTAAAATCCAAAGTGGACATGAGATTGAATTTTAAATGTCTATTAATGTGAGCCCTTGAATCATGTTTCTAGCTATTCCGAAACTGATGCTATGCATTAAATTGTGTTCAAATATAACCCACAGCTTTTCTGTGGGCGAACCAGCCATGCCACAGTGAAAAACAACTGGAGATTTTTCACTGCCAGGACATGTAAAACTTGAATATATATTTCCTGCTTTGTAAATACCGTACATCCTGCCCTGTGGGCATTCAGAGCCTACCTTAGGGGTGACTTATAAGTATTAAAAGAGAAGGTTTTGGCCTGGCAAATGTTTATTTTACCTGTTTGAATTTGCAGTTTTAAAACTGCACACTCTGGCTACTGTGGCAGACCTAGAAACATGCTTTGCCTTGTCACTTTAGTGGTGGCACAATGCCGCAGTCCACTAATGACTTTTATCTTAGATGCCATGGAAACACTTGCGACCATATATTAGTGACTTCTAGGTAAGTTAAATATGCCAATTCGGATTTTTAACTGGCTCAGTGACTTTGTAGAGGGTCCGAGCACATGCATTGGGACCTGGATAGCAGGATCCCTGTGTATAGAGTCCAAAAATTAACAGCATCAGTTAAAACAATTTGGGGATGATCATGCAAAAAGGGACGGTCTTGTACAATTGTCAACAACCACCAAGTCAAGTCTGTGACACATTGAGACAGACAACTAGGTTTTCACTCCCAAATCTTTGGTTAACTATCAAGACTGACTGGGCTTCACACTGAGTGTCTCAATCTTTTCATGTAGTTCTTATGAAACCTGCCAGCTATTCCAGGCCACAGGGGTGTTTAGATTTAGCGCTGAGATTCTTGTGCGCCATCATCCAGTCCCAATCATTTTTGAGACAAAAAATTCAGCTTGCTGGTTAAACAAACACATTTATCCCCTCAGCTGCGGAGTCTCTCTCTCTCTAGAATGCAAATACCTTTTTTGGCTATTTGGGGTTGTTTGCGCTTAGGTCTCCATAAATTCTTTACACATAATCCATATTTGCGTTCTTTTCTCCCAACATCCAGGGGAGTTCCAAAGCTACCCAGGATTTAGTGATTACCATGGCCTTCGAGGAGACTGAACGAAATAGCCAAAATATAGGTGAATTTGGGGATTTTTGGGAAAGATTGAATATATTTATCCCTTCCGCTGCTAAGCCTTTCCCCCTAGAATGCAAAGCCCTTTTTTGGCTGTTTGGGGTTGTTTGCGTTTAGGCCTCCATAGGTTTTTTTCCACATAATCCAAATTTGCATTCTTTATTCCCAACATCCAGGAGAGTTCCAAAGGTATACAGGATTTGGTGATCCCCTTGGCCCTAGATGGACTGAAAAATAGTCAAAATATAGCTGAATTTCGGTATTTTGTGGAAAGATTGGAAAAAAGTGCTCTGCAAGAAGCGTCTGTTTCTGTTCCTAAAAATGGCATCAACAAAAGGTTTGCTGTGCTAAAGTCCTCATTTTCCTGGCTTTCGGAAATATGCAGGGTGGAGTAAAAAAAAACAGGTTTTTTAACCACAGTTTTGTCATTTTTCAAGGAGGCAGCCCATTTTTCCACCTTTTTGTGCTTTCAACCTACTTCCGTTTTGTGGTAGAAATCAGGGTGATCCTGGCAAGCTATAGATTTCTGCAAAGTAGAAAAAATAATTTGTTGAGCAAGGGGTCATTTGTGTAGATCCCTCAAGGTTTTCCTAAAGAAACTAACTGTTAAAATAAAAATAAATATTAAGAATGAGTAGGAAAAAAATGTCCTTTTGTAATGTTTTCATTTGTAACTTCTTGTAAAAATTGCTGATTTACAAAACCAATATACCAATATGTCTGTTAGACCCTTCTGGTTGTGGGATATGTAGGATTTGTAGGTTGTCCGAGAACCCAAGATACTCAGAGCCAACAACTGAGCTGCACCGTACAATGGATTTTCATTGAGTAGAGACAAATTGATATAGTGAAATACATAGTAATAGGTACCAAGGAAACCTTTGTATTTCTAAAATGGGGAAAAGATACAGCGTTTAGGGCCAGTGGTTATTTGTACATTTCTGAATGTGTGAATATCCATACTAGCATGTGATTCAGACTGCATTTTTCAAAATATCTTCTTTCTTATGCACTGGCTTACAATTGGATTGCATAAATGCAGAAAAATTCAATTGATAATATAAAAATGTTCTACTACTCTCTATTACCACAGGTCTCCTGATAAGAATGGTATCTCATATGTGTAGGTAGGCCTAGTGCCTGCAACAGGAAAAGGCCCAGTCCACAACATGGACGCCTGACATTTTTTCACTGAAAACGGTCTCTTTTTTGCAATGTGCCTACCTGTGGATTTTCGGCCCTAGCTCAACCAGCACCTATGAACATCTTGGAAATCCTGTCCATATTTGCAAATTGGACACCTAGGGTTATCCAGGGTGAAGCGACTTGTGTGGCTCCCACCAGGGTTTCCTACCCAAAATCCCTGGCAAACCACAAACTTTGGCTAAAAACACATTTTCCTCACATTTCTGTGATGGAAAGTTCTGGAAACTGATGGGAGCAACTAAGGCCCTCATTACAACCCTGGTGGTAAATGCCACCTACCGCCATGCTGACGGCCGCCAACATACCGTGACCACAGCGGTATACCGCTACGGTTATTATGACCCACACATAGAAATCTGCCACTATACAGTCACCCACACAAGTCTGCCAACCCAAAGGTCAGTGATAAACTGGCGATACCAAAACCCACACTGTTACACCAACAGAAATATGCTCACAGTATCAGGACCCACGAATCACCGCAGCGGTCTTTCATCTGTGGTAAACCATTGGCGGTACACACTGCTGTGCTCAAAATACACACACACATACAAAAATACACCACATTGCACAATTCAAAATACAGACCCCTGATACACATACACACCACACCCACACACTCAGACCAATATAAAACACACACCCACATTACCCACAACCCTTTCAACGAAAAAAAAGATTGCCAACAGAGAGACAAGCCAGGAGCACCCACTGAAGCTGAGCCACAGAACACCATCACCCATACACCATCCACGCACCTCACAGCACACACTCCAAAACATCACCCCACACACCCTCACACATACCACTCACACCACATCCATGGCACCCCAAAGACACCCCAGGTTTTCAAACGAAGAGCTAAGGGTCATGGTGGAGGAAATCATCCGGGTAGAGCCACACCTATTCGGATCACCAGTGCAGCAGACGTCCATTGCAAGGAAGATGGAGCTATGGTGGAGAATCGTGGACAGGGTCAACGCCGTGTGAGAGCACCCAAGAACAAGGGATGACATCAGGAAGAGGTGGAACGACCTACGGGGGAAGGTGTGTTCCGTGGTTGCAAGACACCTGGTAGCTGTACAGAGAACTGGCGGTGGACTCCCTCCTCCTCTCCCACAACTAACAACATGAGAGGAGCAAGTCTTGGCCATCATGCATCCTGAGGGCCTGGCAGGAGTAGCAGGAGGACTGGACTCAGGTAAGTCAAATCTTTACTACTATATCCCCCACCCTACCTGCATGCCATCACAAACTCCTACACCTACCCCCATCACTCCAACACCTCAAATATACCCCACTATCACAACCCACCCATCCCAATACCAAGCCCTGCATGCCACACCAATCCATGGACCCCGTTCACAGACCTGCATGGACACCCATCACTACAGCATGCCCATTAGAGAGAATCACCTAGCCCACAAAATCACCACTCACACAAGGCAAAGCTGACAGGGCAATCACAACCATTCAGGGAAAAACACTCATGCACAACATGGCACACGCAGATACAATAACACTGCATTTACATCCCCACAGGACCCCCACTCAACATCACTGGAGAGGAGGTGCCACCAACATCCATTCCCCCCACAGAGGAGACCCACAGTGATGACAGCAGCTCTGCACGCCTGGATCACGATGACCAACCTGGCCCATCAGGGACTTCTGGACAGTCGGTTACCCTGCCACAGTCCCAACCCACCACAGAGCCTCCCCCCCCAGGAAACACCAGCACAGTACCCACTCAGTGGGCCCATCCCACTGACCCCAGAACACATCAGTCAGCAGTGTGTCCACCACTACAGGAACCCCAGGCAACCCCATAAACCCATGCAAATCAGGGACCTGGGGTCAGTGGCAGTAGGCACACAGTTCAGGGGACAGAGGCACTGGACAACAGGGAAGCTGGGAGGACTGCTGTGGGACAGGGGGAGGACCGGCCCAGGGAACCCACTCTCCATGAGGCACTCACCAACATCCTGGGAGCATACCACCATTGCCAGGAGACCATGGGCCAGATACTGGCCAAGTTGCAGGAGACCCAGGGGCTGCAGGAGGGACAGTACCTGGGGATCAGGGAGGACCTCAAACACATCTACACCATCCTAGTCACCATAGCAGGGGCGCTGGCTGAAATGGCCAGCACCATGAGTGAGGCAGTGGCAATCAACGGGCCCCTGACACTAGCCACACCGATGAGCAGCCCTCCACCTCACCGGCACGAGTAGACAGGAGGCCCCGCCATTGGAAGAACAGGCCACCAGCATCCCACCCTCCGCAGAAGGAGAACCACCCACAAATGGTCCCTGTGATCCAGGCAGAAGCCAGAGACTATTGCCAAGACCCCGCCAGGATATAAGACACTCTTGATTGTCACCCCATTGGACAATGCGGCTGTGACACCAAGAGACTGGACTTTATCCTGGACTTTGCTTCACCATCACCCCAGCCCATTGCACACACCCCTCTACTTATTAGCACTTAGATAAACACCCTTGGAACAAATACACATTTGTCTGTCAGTCTGTCAATTGATTGAAATATGTATTAGTACAACTTTCAGAAAACATTGCAATTCATACGTACAGTAATTTATACATTGGTATGGCCTGTAGTGGGCAGCAGTAAACATACCAGGAGCCAGAGTGGACCACAGAGATCTGAAAATAGAGATGGCAAAGGGAACAGTAAGTGGCCATAGACATAGGGAAATCATGCTGCAATGTACAATGTCCAACAGAAAACTGAAAAGTAAAGTGAAGTTACAGTGTCTTACCTGTGTGTCACTGGAAGTACTACTGTATGATATTACTTCTGTTGTCCACATCTTCTTCCTCTGCCTCCTCTTCCTCACTGTCCACAGGCTCCACCGCTGCCATAAGACCATCTCCAGGCTCATCCTCCTGCAGAAAAGGCACCTGGCATCTCAAGGCCAGATTGTGCAACATGCAACGTGCAACGATGATCTGGCACACCTTCTTGGGTGAGTAGTACAGGGATCAACCTGTCAGATGGAGACACCGGAACCTGGCCTTCAGGAGGCCGAAGGTTCTCTCAATAATCCTCCTTGTTTGCCCATGTGCCTCATTGTAACGTTCCTCTGCCCTTGTTCTGGCATTCCTCGCTGGGGTCAGTAGCCATGAGAGGTTGGGGTAACCAGAGTCACCTGCAAACATCGAGGGACCACTGATATGGTTGGCCATGAGTGTGATGGTCTGGACGGTATTACTAATCCCTTTTCTGCTGTATTTTTCCTCAAGGTCAGTGCCGATCAGAAAAAGGGTATTTGGCATGCCATTGCCAAGGAGGTTCGGAACCTGGGGGTCTTTAACAGGCGGATCACCCACTGCTGCAAACGTGGGAGGAACTGCGCCGCTGGGCAAGGAAGAAGGCAGAGGCCCAGCTGGGGCTGGCCTCCCAACGAGGAAGGAGTGCCCGTCGTACCCTGACCCCCCTGATGTTCCGCATCCTGGCAGTGACCTATCCGGAGTTGGAGGTGCGCTTGAAGGGATCACAGCAGCCACAAGGGGGTAGGTACAAATTCAGATTCATAAGTTGGCATGCATTAACGTTTTACCTGGGTGGGGGATGTGGGTGCCCCTAGACCAGGGTGAACATGGCAGGGTCGGTCCCTTGTTGGGCAGGCTCTGAAGCACTCCAAACCCAATGGTGTTAGAGGGGCATCTACTACTGGGCAGGGTTCTGTGGGTTTCAGGTGTGCAGCTGATGGCATTATGCCATCTTCCCCATGGGCTTGTGACTAGCATTGTAACTGGTAGTGCATGGCCTAGTGCATAGGGCACCTCCCTGTGTGTTGTGTACGCCAACGGTAGTGGTGTTGCAGGCATTGACCAAGTGTATCCTCTGTCTCTCCTCCCCCTTTTTGTTTTGTCACCCTGTCCTTGTGTGCATTAGCATCATCTGGTGGAGGAGCAGAGGCTCCGGCGAAGGAGGGAGCTGCATCCCACATGGGCCTGGAGGCTAAATCCACCAATGGTGATGGCACCAGTGGGGCGGAGGGCGAGGAGAGCACCACGACGGAGACAGGAGGGGACACTACAGACAGTGGCGACTCCTCCGATTGAAGCTCCCTGGCAGTGGCGGACACCTCTGTGCCCACCCAAAAAACAGGTACAGCTGCCACCCCCCTAGCAGCACCACCCTCTCAGCAGCCCCTCAGCGTGTTTCCTGTGCCTGCTTACCCAAGAGGGTGGGCATCTCCTTTGCCCCAGGCACCTCAGGCCCTGCCCAAGTCAGCCCTGCTGCCCTCAGTAAGGAGGCTATTGACCTCCTGAGATCCCTCACTGTGGTGCAGTCAACCATTCTGAAGGATGTCAAGAGGCATTTGCAACAAACAAATGCATACCTAGAGGGCATTCACTCTGGTGTGGCGGCCCAACAGAGAGCATTTCAGGATCTGGCCTCCGCACTGATGGCAGCCATTGTCCCTGTCTTTAGCCTTCCCCCTCCAACTTCCTCTACCCAGTCCCAGTCCCAATCCCCCCAACCTATCCCAAGTACACCTTCAGACCAGCATTCATCCACATCAACACACAAAAGTGGCTCAGGCAAACACAAGCACCACACTTCATCTCACAGGCACTCACACAGGCACCATCCCCATGCAGACACACCAACATCCACTTCCTCCACTGTGTCCCCTCCTCCTCCTTGTCCACCTCCCTCCCAGTAGCATCTCCACTCACACCTGCATGCACTACATCCTCATCCACTACCTCCATCACCAGCACGCTCATCACTACACACCCCTCACTGGCAGTTACCACCCCCACGTCCATGCATACGTCCCCTGTGTCCTCTCCCACTGTCTGTGACTGCTCCTCCCAAAGCACACACCCACCCAACAGCCATCCACCTCACAACAGCATCCAGCTCATGCACCTGCACCCAAACACAGCAGACTGACACCTCCTACAATGACTCCCTCTTCCTCCACTCCCAAACCTTCACCCTCTTCCCGCCCCAATGTCCCTAAGAAATGTTTCCCAGCCAACATTGACCTGTTCCCTACCCCCTTCCCCCTCCCCTGTCCTTCCCCTCGGGCCAAGGTGGCCAAAACCCAGCCCAGCACCCCAGCCACCAAGTCCACGTCCGCTGTGGTTCCTGCAGTTGTCATAGGCTCAAAGGGGGCAGCAGTCCGTGGCTGCAAGTGAAGGGCTGGAGCCTCCCCCCCACCACTGGCAGCACTGGCACCTCCACTGAGGCAAGCACTGCCACCTTCACCGCTGACAGTAGCACCACTGGCAGCAGCAGTACCAGTGTACAGCTGTCCGAGGCTGCAGGAGAAGGGCTGGAGCCTCCCACCACCACTGGCAGCACCCCCACCACCACCGGCACTACCACCACTGTGCAGCCGTAGCCAGCGGATGGACTGTAGCCCTGCCTCCATGGACTATCATGCATCCTGAACACTGCAAATCTCGTGGCTCTGACACCCCCGGTGAGTGACTGTGACCTGGCACCCCCCAATTGCTGCATCACTGGGCACCAAGCCCCCTCCAGAACCAGTGGAGAAAGGCATCCGCTCACCCTATCCTTAGCAGGATGAAGCACACTGTGCACCATGCCCCCTCCAGAACCAGTGGAGAAAGGCATCCACTCACCCTATCCTTGGCAGGATGAAGCACAATGGGCACAAAGGCCCCTCCAGAACAAGTGGAAGAAGCTAACCACTTGAGAGACTCTGGCCTTGCACTCCCCAGGACCAGGCAGTGGGCAAACCACCCACTTGAGAGACTGTGGCTTTGCACTCCCCAGGACCAGGCAGTGGGCAAACCATCCACTTGAGAGACTGTGGCCTTGCACTCCCCAGGACCAGGCAGTGGACAACCCACCCCCTGGAGAGACTGGCTTTGCACTCCCTAGGCCAATGCTGTTGGCATGGAGCCCCCTAAAGGAGCAGTGGCATAGTACCATCTTCCGGCTGAGGTGCCCCCCTTCCCTGTCCCCCTGAGGTGCTTGTGTGTTTTCGACCTGATGCCCCTGCAGTTTTCCCTCCGTTTTGAGGCAGGAGTCAGGTGTGGGCTTGTCCTATGTGTTTTCGCCCAGTGGGCCACGGACGACTTTTTGTATGGACATTGTCCCTCATTTTGTATATATTGTACATACTGTTTATTTAATTCTGAACGTATTTCTCTTCATTTCTAATATTACACTAATTTGACTCCATTCCTTTTGTCCTTGCGTTCTTCCAGAGGGTAACCGGTGTATATGTAAAGTTGTTGCATTTGTTTGTGTGTATGTTGTTGGGGGTGAGAGTGGGGATGTTGCGTGTGTGTCACTCTCTTTTTCCTCCCTCCTCCTCTGTGTGCTAGGTGCTGTACTCACCGTGGTCGTCGTCGCTGCCGTTGGTACTCCTGATGTATGAGAAGATACACCAGCATGGGCAGGACGTGCAGCTCGGGCTCCCTGGTGTCCTGGTTCTTCCTTGAGTGTCAAGAGGTGAGTGGTTTCCCTTCCAAGTAATGTTTCCCCCGTGCTTTTGATGGCATTGGTACCGCCCGGAAAAGCTGGCAGATGGGCGGGTTGTAATGGGGTGGGCGGTACATTGTCTTCCGCCTGGCTGTTGCCGGTTACCGCCGCGGTGTTTGTTGCTACTGCTGTGGCGGTCGGAGTGTTAAAGTGGCTGTATGTGTTGGCGGTTTCCGTGGTGGTCGTGATTCCATTTTTTTTATTTAACACCAGCCTGTTGACGGTATTACCGCTGCTTTAACACCGACCGCCAGGGTTGTAATGAGGGCCTAAGTTTCTACCACATACTATTCCCTCAAGTCTCCTGATAAAAATTATGCTTCACATGTGTGTTTAGGGCTAGTACCTGAGACAGGAAAGGCCACAAAAGGCAATGTAGACATGTCACATTTTCCACTGAAACCTGACCCTTTTTATATTTTTACAATGTGTTTAGCTATGGATTTTGAGCCCTAGCTCAGCTAGCATCTAGAGACATACCATAAACCTGTAAAATGTTTTAAAACTAGATACCTAAGGGAATGTAGGGAGGTGTGGCTCCCATCAGGTTTTCCTACCCAGAATCCCTTGCAAACCTCAAACTTTTACTAAAAACATGTGTTCCTCACATTTCTGTGACAGAAAGTTCTAGAATCTGCAGGGAGCAACTCATTTCCTACCACCTACCGTTCACCCAAGTCTCCTGAATAAAATGATACCTCACTTGTGTGGGAAGGACAAGTTTTTTAGTTTTGGACCCTAGATCAGCCAGAATGTAGAGAAACGTAGTACATTTCTTAAAAACTAGCCACCTAGGGAAATCCTGGGTGGGGTTACTTCAGTGGCTACCACCAAGTTGTCCTACCCAGAAGCCTTTGCAAACCTCAAACTTTGACTACAAAAATACATTTTCCTCACCTGTCTGTGATGACAAATTCTGGAATCTGCAGGGAGCTCCTAATTTGTATTTAAATAGGGAGCGACCCTTGCCCAAAGGGTCGCTCCTCGCAAAAAAAAGAACATCCCTGGTGTCTAGTGAATGCATTTCTGCTGCACAGTTGCTGTCCCACTTGCAATCCTGCAGCAGGAATACACTGTAGAGAGACACCAGGGGATGTCTCCCTGTCCTCCTGGGACCAAAAACATATTTGTATCCTGGACGCTGGAAGTTTTTGATGATTTCAATGCACCATGCACGTGCTGATGTCATCAGATCTCAGGGGAAGGGATCAGGGGTGGCAGCGGAGTCGTTTAGGTTTAGGCTGCCATCCCTGGTGGTGGTTGCATGAGCGGGGTGCCCCGTAGACAGGTGCGAAGACATGCTGGACATGTCCTCAGTATCCTAGCGCCAGTGCTGAAGACATGTCCAGCATGTCCTTAGCACCCAAACAGTTAATGTTCATATTTTATGTTCTTGCTTGACACTAAAGTAACTTCAGAGGATTTTCTTTCACTGAACCTCCCTTATATATGCTAGAAAAACTGACTCAGAACTCTAACCTTATTGTTCAAAACATTTTTTTTTAAATCTCAATTTGGTCTTTGTAAATGAGTGTTTTGGTACTCATAAGCTCTGAAAGATCCCTGCAAGAGATTTCTTCAGGAGTGCACATTGAGCTCAATCAGTTATGAAGCATGGGATAAGTCATGCAGCCACTCCTCCAGAAGTCATTCCGGATGGATCCACTCTGCACCCTTTGAGTTCCATGACTGAGAGGTTGTTATACTGCATCCTTCTTTCTCTGAGAGAGAAGGGTGCAGTATGACAGAAAAATGTTGCATGCTGCCGTTACAGGACTCTGGAACTTAATCACCTGTCTTAATGCTATTTAAAAAAAAAAAAAACATAATAATACAAGGAGGCAGGATGAGGATACCCTGCCCACTTAGTCCCTGTGGGACTGACCTAGAGAGAGCACTACTGGGGCCAAAGTATTTAAACAAATAAAAATAAAAAAAAAGGTTCACCATCCCCAAGGGCTGAAATGTGCGCACACACATCTACCCCATCCCCCCATCCACGACGTTTGGTGACAGAATGTAGCAAAACATTTAAGTGTTGATAGGGGTCAGCTTGGCAAGTGGAGGCTAGCCTTTTTCTGTAAGGCACAGATTGCAGTTTATTTAGAAGGCAACAAACTAACCCCCCCCCCCCCACCCCACACACACCAAATAGGACTAAATGAATAGTAAAATAAAATTCGACAACTATGACAGCTGTGCCACCAGACTAAAAATCATAACATTTTATTATTTATCAAAAAGACATGTATTATAAATGCCCATATATGTATAAATATCTGAGAGATTAAAAAATAAACACCATACAGTTTATAGGATTAGTAAACCTTCTCAGTTCTTATCATCAGAAAGTTGAATAGATCCCAATTCCTTATTTCAGACACACAGTCGTGAGGAATGAAGTTCAAAATATTAGTTGATGTATTGCATGGTATAGCTTGTTGACCACTTTCTTCAGGACATTTGTTTGTACATTTTCCTCACACAAATTCTGATCGAGTTATTGGCATGTAAGGAAGTTAGGAACATGCCTACAAACAAACAAACATAAAACACAATAACCATATGCAATATTATTTGCATAAACAGAACATTACATAACCTACATCGCTTAAATAAGGAGGATATTCAAAAAACCCAAGGCAACAACTCTACATGGAACATTGTTGTCTCAACAAAAGGTTTTACAGTTTGATTATCAAAAAAAGTCCATATTTCTTTTAATTAAACGTCAAAAACAGGTATTTTAGCTATGTCCTTCCACCTGTTAATATACCACCACAAACCTCTGTCCGTAGAGCGAGGGAGGGGAGGCGCTCGCTGACTTAAAGCAGCGACAGCAGGATTTTCTAATCTTGCTGTGTGATCCAACTCGGTGGTTTTACACCTTCCGTCGCAGTTGTTTAATGATATGTCCAAAAAGTTAGTGAAAGCAGTTTTTTAAGTGTTTGGACACGTGCTGGAAGGGGTTTAATTCCAAGTATCGCATTCCAATGTGGCTCGTGGACGAAATCAAGTTGAAGCTCAGGCGAAAACTGTACCTTCTTTATAGTTCTTCCTTCCTTAGCTGCGCTTAGATTTAGCCTGGACATTATTACGCTTCCTGTGCCGCGATGCGTTTGACACTGTTCTGGATGTAGTCGTTGTGTTTAGATGTGATGCAGGTTGTGATTCTTTTAATATTTTGTACTTTGTACCCATTTGTTGATTTAGTGGAATATTTTCACTTTCTTTCCAAACAGTGAATCACTATGTTCCATTGATGATATTGCACCACAATTTCCGCCGTCATTAGCATTTGCACGTGGTACCAGTGTTTTTTAAACTCCTCCGAATATGGCATTCTGTGCAAAATTTCGCATGGTAATTTTTTGCCCCCTCAAAATGCCTGCCCCCCCCCCCCAATAGTTATTCCCCCATACTTAGGACTTTGACTCATAAGTGTTCGGTGCTGGCAGAATGTTACTGAGTGGTTAATGTAATTACATGTATCTGATAATTAAGGCCCTAGTGTCGGGTTCTCTTGTCTCTACGTAGAGTGCATTCCATAGGTGGATTCAACATAAGAATGACTAAATGGAAAATTAAAACATGTCCTTGTAAGTTGTTTCAGTGCTGCAAGAAAAACAAGAGTCACCAACAGTTGTGAATAATTATAAGAACAGCAGTTCAGTGCACCGTTATTACATTAATATTTTTGATAATTTGCTTAAATATTATTTTGTTTGTCTTGTTTTTATGTACCACCTTGGTACAGTCAGTGATGGATATCAGCACCAGAAAAGCCGAATTTGAGGGAACGTCCCAGAACATTGAAGATAAATGCCAGAATATCCAACAAAAGAGAGAGGTGACGTGGGTTTAATACGTTGGAAGTATCTTTTTAACCTTATAATTGTTTCCCTGAATTGTTTTGTCATTTAATTGAGAGCCAAAATATCGATCTGCAACAATATTGAGTGTAGAATATTTGCTAACACTATGATCTGAAGGTAGCTATGTATAGATAAGTGTAAATATACTATTTGTGATTCCTCCTATACGTACATTGAAGATATACATGTCAAGAGTAAAGATTTACTTACTTCTAAATACTTACATTGAACATTATAATTCGTAACTACACTTCTGTGGGACTAGATAGTGGCAGTCTCTTTCCATGAGTAGGACATTTCAGAAGAATGTTCCAGAAGTTTATAGTTGGAAAAAGTATATTAAGGTAATTTTGTTTTCTTGAGAACAAATGTGAGAGATGCATCAGCCGTGATGCTCAGTAAATAGGTGGGAAATATGCTATTTGAAAGCTGTATAAAAACATTTTGCTGTCAGCATAGATATAACGAGAACCCAGACATACTGATCGGGGCAACTTGGTGAGCTACATGTGTTCTGCATCGCTTAATGCATCAGACAAAGAGTGGCATAAGGAGGACTGGCTATATGTAATCCATAGCCTCTCATATTGTTCTTATTCACACATGTGATACGTACAGCACATCGCATAGAAAAACTTCTGATTTTAATAAACACAAGTTGTTGCTTGGACTGTGCAGTTGAGTGTTGGCTCTTTTATTGTTTGTCAACTTAAATATTGTGAAAGTGTATACAAATAATGTATTAATTGTTCTTTATTTTCTGGTGCTTTGTTTTTATCTGTTACTAGCCCAAGAGCTACCCAATTTGTCCACTTCTAACGTTTATGGAAAAAGATGTTTACCCTAAACCTAAAGTTGCTCCGACGTACAGACCCATACCAAAAGGGATACCTATAGGTAATAGAAGTTTAACTTGTTTCTGGGTGTGATCATTCTGTGTCACTTGTTAATTGGTTAGTCATCACAAGTGATAATTTAGAAAAAGTGAGTTTTTTTTAATACTAATACCACTGTAATGCTCTTTTAATTTCTTCATGTGTTTCCCTCGTTTAGGTTACAAACTCTGAGGCAGCATCAGTGATGTATTGGTTGAAAAACCCTTGACCATCGATAGAATTGCATGGGCCACAAGGGAAAACATGTCCTCTTATTTTCAATCAATGTCCCCTGACTGTCCTCATTTTCTTAAATCCTACATAAATCATTTGTTTAAATCTTTTGCCAGTTCTGTCCTGATTTCTGATCTTACCCAACTTCACAGTGTCAAGTGTAACCTTTAAATTATTTGTTTTAATAAAAAGCTATTTACTTTTTCTAGATGTTGCCACTAAGGTTGTTAATAATGCAGTTTCCACCACAATAATCATTTCCATTGAAAAGGTTAAAATTGAGGGCACTCCAAATAGAGAGGAAAAAAACTTGAAAGGTCTATTTAGCGGATGATGAACTTGTAATCCTCTGGTCAGCATCTGCTTTAAGCCTGGAAATGGGCAGTGAAAATGACATACAGAGCATGTACACAGTTTAGAGACTGGCCATGATCCACCTGGAACAGAAATTCCTGCTTAAAAAAAAAGAACACAAAATATAATTTGGAAAGCTTCTTGGCAAAAAATAACTGGTGAGTGCTATAGTAAAGAAATGAAGACTTAGACACCCTGGTAGGTTTGATTCTGCAGGAAAACTGAGTGAAGAAAACCTCATTTAGAGAAACCTACACTTCAGTGACGCACTGACTGATAGCTTGTGGGATATATGGATCAAACCCTATTCTTCCCTGCAATTAATTGGGCAAGAGACCAGATGACAAGCCCGTGCCAGGAGACATGTTTGTTCACGACCTCTTACGTCAGAAAGTTTGCTTGTCGAGGCATCTACCAGCAGACTGAATCCAAACACTTTCCCCACTGCGCCTTGGGATATAAAGTACAAACACATGGAGGCTTTTGGGAAAGAGATGTTCACCTCTGCCAACTGTGCCTGAGGCTCTATTATTTCCATCTGTGTCCTGGGTTCTATCACGCATTGTCGGACATAATCGCCGACAGTCCCAAAGAAAACAGAACAAATCTGACAACACATTATCCATGATGAGCAGAATGTGATCAGTACTGGACGCTACTTACTACTTGGGCTGGGCAGTCCTTGGCAGTGTAGTGTTGGTGTCATGCCTCGATGAGATCCTCAGGTTTTTCATAACATTCAGGTACACTGATGGAAATGCCGTTTAACAGCAATCTGCTTTTTGCAACAAAGCATATTCTGCACTATAACTCTTTCAGGAATTCAGGGTGACTGCACACTCTTTTGGTCCATCTGCAACTATGTGGCAGTATCCCTAACAGTTTTGCGCCTTTAAAGGTTTTCAGCAAGGGTTATTAACAAATCCAGCTCCAAGAACCACCACAATAGCAGAATGCCCTCACCCCTTCCCTCGCCAACGTTCTCAAGGCCAGAGTCGGGTATCAAGCCAGCAGTTGTTTGGCCTTCATGGACAGCACACTGACCAATCACCTGCCACTCATGCCAGTGTTACTACATCGCTTTAAATGGCAGTGTTTGGCAAGTTGTTACTCAATTGGAGGCAGGATACAACATTTTCCCCGGTAGTGGCAGAGCATCAGTTGGTGCTCTAGGTAGTCTAAGTATTCAGCTTGCCATTCTTTGCGCTTCCATCAAACATACCACCAGTTACAGATCATTTTTCAGGTGGCTATTTGTCTGCCCTCTAGCAAGAGGTTCTGGCCAAAGGAGAAACAATCATTTGATATGCAGTAAATCTTGCATTTGTGAGAGTTAGAGGAATTGGCGTTGATAAATGACAATGGGCCTGATTACAACTTTGGAGGAGGTGTTAATCCGTCTCAAATGTGACGGATATACCACCAGCCGTATTCCGAGTTCCATAGGATATAATGGACTCGTAATACGGCTGGTGGTATATCCATCACTTTACCGTCACTTTTGGGACGGATTAACACCTCCTCCAAAGTTGTAATCAGGCCCAATGTCTTTTATCAGTGTGTTTTGGTTTGGAGTGTAGTAGATGTATGCCAGGCGCCACAGCAACCCTCCCAGGCCTGTCGCTGCAGGAGAGAGGACACAAGGCCACCATCTTAGGAGTGCTTTTACCTCATTCCTATACACTGGCTGTGATACCCTAGCGATGCAATTCTTTCTAGTGTGTTTACCTAAACTTTTATTGCACCAATCAAGCCACAAAGAGGCACCTTCATGGCATTTAACCTGGAGAATGTGGGTGTCAAAAGAGTTAGGAGCAAAGAATAGGGGGCAGACATATATTTCTGTGTTAACCTTTAAAAGGAATTATTCCTCTACATTGGCAATACAACCTAACTTTTAAAAACATTCACTGTGTGACAAGAGAATAACAGAAGAGGCAGCTTAACTGCAAAATAATAATAGCTATTTTATCTGATAGAGATTTCAAGTTGTAGATTCCTTACCTACCATCTGCAGGAGCACGGCCCCTGGTTGGTCCCCGACTCATGCTTGACGTGGACGTTACCACACTCTTGGCCTTGTGGCCTGTGTACTCCCAGGAAGCCTGTACCTTGGGATGGGATGGGCGACTTGCTGACTAGACTGACTATGACGTGCAGCTTACATGAGCAAGTGACCGACCAGTACTTACTTTTGCATACCCTCTTTGGGTTTTAGTATCATTATAGGAGAAGTATTAATAGTGGTCCTGAAGAAGCGTCACTGGATCATTTGTGACCATCTAGATGCAAAACATGTTGACCTAGCATCATAGGATCTGGGGCACGACCCATTATCCTTTACCAGAGTGCAGCTGAGCATTATCTCCACCAGCACTCCCTTTTTCATTTTTTAATCTTGACCTTAACCTATTTCTGAATTATTAAATATGATGGCAATGAATCTGAGCCAATTTTATTATTTTCTTTTTTTTCTCTCTCCTTCATACACCTGTAGTCTGTGTTCATCATAGATCTGACCATTATTGGCATAAGATCTTCGGTTAAGAACCACCACCTTTACAAGGGGTGGCCCGTCAGACATTGCAGCGCCGGTCTGATGAGGAGCTTGCCCAGTGATGAAGCTTGACATCCTATTGGGTGTGTGAGGGCTCTCCTTGCTCCTGACTATCAATAGCCCTGTGTCTTTTTCAGCACTTTCATTTTTGGAACAGTGTACTTTGTAATTTTCATTGATTCCTTACCTTGGACTTTCCTCCAAGCGTCAGACTCGATCTGGAGATTTTTCTTCAAGCTGTACTCTCCGCGCCATCAGGTGCCATCAGTCAACTCCACGTTCGTCGTAGGCATCATGGTTGCCATGATGCTGTAGCGGTCGTACTTAAGCGCCACCCCGGCGCTCTGACATCAGCTCTTTTCTTTCCACGCCACTCGCCGACTCTGAGAAGAGCAAACCTGGTCAATTTTTAGACCGATTTCGACCTTTTTGTTTGACTTTTTGGTGTACATAAGAATGTCTCGTAAGATTGTCTTCAAGCCCTACGACACCTGTCACCGCATGATGTTGGTGATGGACCAGCACCTGGTCTGTTTGTGGTGTCTGGAGCGCAACCACGACTCGAAATCGTGCTGAGTGCCAGGCCATGAACCTGAAGGCTTTGAGATAGTAGTCACTAAAGCTAATGATGGCTCTGCGCACAACTCCGCGTCGCTCCCGGTCTTGCACGAGAGGAAGATCTCGAGACCACTCGTGGAGTCATCACCACTCCTCCTCCTCCCATTCAAAATCGTCCGGACATTCGGGTCATAAAAAGAAGTTGAAGAAGGCTAAGCATTCTTTGACTTCACCCCGTTGCACGGGAGATGCGACGCGGGGATGAACATCAACCCTCGATGCCTCAGTCTGCAGAGCCTACTTCTAGGTCAGCTCCAAACCTCCCCAAGTTTCCGGTAGCCAGAGCCACCCCTGCCCAGCCTAAGGAGTTTTATGGGGCCATGTGTCTTGTTTTTGGTCAGACTGAATCCCCTGCGGTGTCTGGGGGGTCTGGGTATTTGAGTGGGGGCCCTTAAGTTCTGCGCTGGCAGCTCCGGCCCCAGCTTTCGAGGGCCCCTCCGAATCTGTTCTCAGATCCGTGCCATTGCTGGTCATACCATAGCGACTTTCCCTTGCACCAGCTAAGATGTCGACTCTCCTGAAGTCGGTTAGGCCTGTAATCAACGTCATCCAAATCCTGATCCCTGATGACCCGGAACAGCGTTGATCTCTCCCTACCGTGGCTACAGCAGAGGAAGCATCTCACCCCATGGTGGTCAGTAGGGCAGCTGAGGTCCTTGGCCTTGAGCTTCCCACTGTGTCAGTCAGGACTAACCTCCTGACAGGTGCTTCAGCCTTTGGCTTCTACTTCGGAGACTGTACTTCTATTTAATGAACCACTCACTGATATCCTTCTGGGTTCTTGGTCCAGGCCCAGCACAAAGGCTCCTATGAATAGGACAATTTCGCCATTGGCCTGTCCCGAATGAGCCTCAATTCCTGTCCCAACACCATACGCCTGGGAGCTTTGTCTTCCAGGCTTCCTCGTCATCTAGCGCATTTCTATCTGCTCCCCCAGATAGGAAATCAGAGACTGGACCAAATTGAGAAGATAATCTTTTCTTCCTCCAGTCTGGCATTGTAGTCCATAAACACTGCATGCCTTTTGAGCCGCTACACCCGTTCACTGTGGGATACGGTCGCACAGGTATTGCTGCAGTTCCCGGAGGAGGTCCGGGCTGTCATCTCCCAAGCTGTTGCTGACGGGAGGGAGGAGGCTAAGTTCACAATTTGTTGTGGGGTGGACATGACCGACTTAGTGGGCAGATCAGTTGTGTTGACGGTGGCCTTGAGGCGCCATGCCTGATTAAAGGCTTCTGGTTTCTCAAGAGATGTCAAACAGAGTCTCATGGACATGCCCTTCGACGGCACCCGTCTCTTCGGAGACAAACCAGACTCAGCCCCCAAGAGGTCCAAGGAGTCCCAAGCAACGGCTCATTTCCTTGGCCTAGCGACTGCCCCTCGCCCATCACAGTCTGCTTTTCGCCCCTTTGGTGGCCACAGAAGAGGCTCCCTGTTGCATCCTTACCCTGCCAGCCACATGGCCGCACATGCTTCCCAGCCACTGTGCGGCTGTTGATGCAGAGTCCCACGGGCTCGTGGAAGAGGGAACCAGAGGTCTGCCCAGTCCACCACCACCCCAGCAGCCTCCAAGCCTTCCTAGTCCGTCCCCCCATCTCATACCAGTTGGAGGCAGTATTCGCCATCACCTACCCCACTGGGAATCCAATGTGACGGACAGGTGTTTTTTTTTAGATGATCCGAAGGGGCTGCTCGCTCCCCTCTGGGACTGCCCCTTTGGCCATGCCTCCATCCTATGGACGCTTATCAGAGGCTCATCTGGCACTTCTCCGCAAGGAAGTCACTGCTCTCTTGGCCAAGGGAGCGATTGAGAGGGTCCCCGCCCCAGAAGTAGGTTGTGGTTGTTAATCCTACTACTTTCTGGTACCCAAAAAGGATAAGGGCCTTTATCCTATCCTATCTGTTCCTCAAGAAGGAGAAGTTCAAAATGCTCACTCTGGCTCAGGTCCTATCTGCCTTGGACCCAGGAGACTGGATGGCAGCGTTGGACTTGCAGGACACTTACTACCATATACCAGTCTTGCCTGCCTATAGGCGCTACTTGAGATTCGTGGTAGGTCACAAGCTTTTTCAATTTACCATGCTTCCCTTCGGCCTTACCAGTGTCCCTTGGGTGTTCACGAAAGTGACGGCGGTTGTTGCAGCTCATCTGCGCAGGTAAGTGGTTTCAGTCTTCCCCTACCTCAACTGCTGGCTGTTGAAGGCAAACACGTCCCAGAAAGTCTTCTCCTACCTTCAGACTATGGCAAACCTTCTGCATTTGCTGGAGTTATATAAAGTGCCGAAGTCACACCTGACTCCTTCTCAGACACTACCTTTCATCGGAGCTGTTCTGGACATAGTGCAGTTTCGGGCTGATCCTCCAAAAAATTGAGTCCAGGATATTCAGGCTATGATTCTGATGTTTCAGCCTCTATCCTGAATTTTGGTAATAACGACTCTGAGGCTGCTGGGACTCATGGCCTCCTGCATCCTGCTGGTGAAATATGCCAGATGGCATAAGCGCGCTCTGCAGTGGGACTTGAAGTTCCAATGGGCGCAGCACCAAGGGAATCTCTCCCACATGGTTCAGATCTCGGAGGGAACTGAGAACGACCTGCTTTGGTGGCTTTTGAATTGCGACTGGGTCAGCTTCAGATTCCTTTCCCTTCCCAAACCAGATATCACAGTAATGACAGATGCGTCACTCGTGGGATGGCAAGCTACACAGTAGTAATCCACCAGGGCAGCGCTGTTAGCAGCGCTGCCCAGAGGATTACGAGTCCCCCTACCGCCAGCCTTTTCCTTGAACCGCCAGGAAAAGGCTGGCGGTACGGGGAGTCGCGGGGCCCCTGCACTGCCCATGCCACTGGCATGGGCAGTGCAGGGGCCCCCTGACAGGGCCCTGTGCAGCTTTTCACTGTCTGCATAGCAGACAGTGAAAAGCGTGACAGGTGCAACTGCACCCGTCGCATGGCCGCAACACTGCCGGCTCCGTTTGGAGCCGGCCCCTGTGTTGCGATCGAAATTCCCGCTGGCTGGCGGGCGGAAAATATGTTTCTGCCCGCCGGCCTAGCGGGGATCTCTAAATGGCCGTGGTGGGGCCGCCCAGTGGTCCAATCTGGGCCATAATCTCCCCTTGCTACCAAAAAATAATGTGTTGTTGTGTAATGTAACTGGTGCTCATGTAAAAGCGCTGTAATACCTTTGTATCGAGTTCACACTACATAAAACTGCAAAATAAATGGATAAAAACGACCCCACAGACATGGCAAAGAAACAGCAAGATGCTCGAAACCAAGGAAGATGAAGAAACAACATACCGCCATGAGCAAAGCGGCGAGACAAAATCAAAAGTAGCACGCCACACTATAGTACATGGATGATCATGCAATAATCCATGTAACAGGTTCAGTCCCCAAAGTGGCAACAAAACAGTCTCAAGGCGGGACAAACAAAAGCATTTATCAACAACATCAAGGGATTTTTGAAAGGCAGGCCCAGGAACAAATGAAAGTGATGGGTGCGGTTAAAGCACACAGAATGGATTACAACATGTTGAGATGAGCAGCGCTTTTTCCCTGCTATGCTTGACCTAATAAGGATTAGATGTTGTTCTTGTTATTTCCTGGTGCTAAAGAAGGATGGAGGCCGTTGTCCGATTTTAGATCTTCACCCTCTCAATTCTTTCTTGAAGTACAAGTTCAAGATGCTTACACTAGACCAGGGTCTATCTCCCCTGGATCCCGGAGACCAGATGGTAGCGCTTGACTTGCAGGATGTCTAATTTCACATCCCTTTCCCGCAGTCCAATTGTGTTACCTTTGGATCAAGGTGTATTTGGAGGATTTACAGTTTTTGATGCTCCCACTTGAGCACATCAGTGCCCCTCTAGTGTTCACAAAAATTATGGCAATAGTCAGAGCACATCTTGGAGGTTGGGAATAGCAGTCTTCCTTTACCTTGCAAATCGTTAATGACAATAGCTCATGACAGTTAATTGTAGACCATCTTCAGACGACAGCAAACCTCCACACTTCTTTGGTGTTCTCATCAATGTTTTAAAGTCACACCTGACTCCTTCCCGGATGCTCCCTTTCATCAAGGCTGTTCTGAGTACAGTAATTATTTAAGCCTTTCCACTGGCTCTAAGAGTCCAGGTCATTCAGTGTATGAATCCATCCACAAAAATCATCTGTGCTGGGGGAAGTTTGTGCTTGATGCACTGATTGTCAGGTAAAACTGTTGCATGACAGATTATCATATGTGCTGCTTTTTGAGTTATCTTTAGCCCAGCACAAACTTGCTGTGGCCACTTTTAAAAGTTTTCTGCCTTTTTACATTTACTAGTTCAGCCTTTCTTGTTCAAATCGCTTGTTGTGATGCATTTAGGTTTTCTGTTCTTGATTGTATGGCGTTTCTCTCGTGTCATGTTTGTCCCACTCAAGAAGCATCTTGGTCTTACCGCTTTTTGATAGGATGAGATGTATCCTTTGCTGTGTATGATGGACTATTTTGTGTTGCTTTGTGTCCCTCCATGCTCTCCCCCTACTGTTGTGGCCTTCCACTCTCTATAAAGTATTAGTCCAAAGCACTTGCCTGTCCACATACCAGTCGTGTGCTGTCACCGCCACCCACCCCTGTATTGGTGAGGACCCATCTTTAAATGGATTTGAACTATTCCAAGATGGCTACTCTTGTCTGTGCATACGTGTGGTAGCCATCTAGGAATGGTTTCTTTTGTTTTAAGAAAACTCATTTGCAAATGGCCTTTTCATGTGCACACACATTTTTAAATGGATTTTCTTAAAATAGAAATCTTCCCAAGATGGCAGCCACATATGCAGGTGCACAGTCAGTGGCCATCTTGAAATAATTTTTCTTCAAACAAAAGAAAAAAGTAAGATGGCTGCAACTCCTGTATGTGCACTGTAGGAAGCTGACCTCATGTGTTGTGAGCACCTGTGGTGTTATCACGTTATACCAGGTCCAGGTATCCCCTATTAGTGAGGCGTAGACAGTGTCATGGAAGCCAAGGATCTCTAGGGGTAGCTGTGGATGAGCACCAAGACTTATATAGTAGACATACAAAGCTTATGCAATACCACTACAGTCACACAGCACTTACACACATGAAAGAACCACATAGTGTTAAAAAAATAAAGATACTTAATTATGGTAACACAAATACTAAAATACTGTGCAGGTAGTACTCCGCTAAAATGTGAGTAAACACACTATTATATACACATTAAAAGTCAGTGGTTAGCATAGAAAACAATAAAACAATAGACAAAACTAAAGGCACTAGAGGAAGACCAAACCATATACTAAGTGGAATGCGAAAGGCAGTGTCCCATCCAAGGAAGTGGAAGCTGTAGAAAGGAGGTGGAGAAACTAGGACCCCCAAAAGGTAAGTACCAGGGTCCCCCCCAGCGACCAGGACAGTAGAGGTAAGTACCTGTTTTTTCCCCCAAACCCACAGGAGAGCTTTGGAAAAGAACTGTGCAAGACCCAGACAAGACTGGAAAAAACTAAATATGGAGCCCGACCGAGGAGGACCTGCAAAAGAAGGGGACCAAGTCCAGTTAAAGATGGAGTGTCCGGTTGTGGCTGCAGGACCAGGTCCACGGTGGAGAAAAGCAGTCAGCTGTGCAGCACCGGAGCAGGAGAAGAGTTCCAGAATTGATGCAGGCGATGTCCCACAACGGAAGAAGAGTTGAAGTCAGTCAGTGGTGTTGGAAAACCACCAACAAGCCTTGGCAAATGCAAAAGTTGGAGAAGAAGGTTTTGCAAGGCTGAAGAGGACCAGCAAGGCCCAGGGGATTAGACCCAAGGATGGGAGTCTGGGGTGACCCTAAGCAGCTGGGATAGTCACAAGAAGAGGAGGGGGCCCTCACAGGCGACCCACAGGCAGCAGGCACAGTATTCTCAGTGAGGCCCACTCAGCACACCTGGAGAGGAGTCCCCTGTCACTGGAGCAGCAGGCAGGAGACGGTGCTTTGCACGGTAGAGTGCTGGAGGCTGGGGCTGCACAGAGCCTGACGATCCTTTGGAGGAGGAACAAACAAGCCTTGGTAGCGGCAAGAGTTGTGGTCCAAAGTGGCATTGTCCTGCGAGGCAAAGCAAGGGCTTACCATCTCCCAAGTTGGACAGCTGGAAGGAGCCGGAGCAGCAATGTTGCAGAGCAACGTTGTCACTGGAGTTGCAGATTGTCGGTTCCTGCAGGGTCCATTTGCAGTCCCGGTGGCCAGAAGATGAATTAAACGATGCAGTGAGTCATGCTGGAATCTTGTATGTCGAATCAGACTATCCACCCGGGAGGGAGACCTTAAATAGCCCAGAAAGGAGGTTTGGTCACCCAGCAGGGTGAGAGCACCTATCAGGAGGGGGCTGTGACTTCGCCTACCTAACCTCGCCATTCAGATGTTCTTAGGGGCCACTGCCCACCTTGCATTCAAGATGGCAGAATCAAGTGGCCACCTGGAGGCACTCTGGGCACCACCTGGGGTGGTAATGGACAGGGGAGTAGTTACTCCCTTTTCCATTGTCCTGTTTCACACCAAAGCAGGGACCAGCGGAAGCTGCTCTATGCAAGGAGGGCACCAAATGTGCCCTTCAAAGCATACCAGTGGCTTGGGGAGGCTACCCCTCCCAAGCCATGTAACACCTATTTCAAAAGGGAGAGGGTGTTGCCTCCCTCTCCCAAAGGAAATCCTTTGTTCTATCTCCCTCTGTGTGGACTAGTCAAGCAGCAGGAGGGCAGAAACCTGTCTGTGGGGAGGCAGCAGCACTGTCAGTCCGTAAAAACCCAGAAGACTGGTAGGAGCAATGCTCTAAGGAGCCCCCCGGGTGCATGGAATCATACAACTAATACTGGCAACAGTATTGGGGTATAATTACCACATGTTTGATGCCAAACATGCCCAGGTTCAAAGTTACCATTAAGTAGAAGGACACAGGTACAATGGCTTCCCCGCACTTATGAAGTCCAGAAAAATGGAGTTGGAGTTCATAGGGGCACCTCTGTTCATGCAGGGGTGCCCTCACACACCGGTACCTGCACCCTGCCTTCTGGGCTAGGAAGGCCTGTCTCCTTATAGGGAGAGAGCACAGTCACTTGGGGTCCTGGTTAGCAGGATCCCAGTGAACACAGTCAAAAACACATTGACAGTAGGCAAAACGTGGCGGAACCATGCCAAAAAGAGGGTGATTTCCTACATGCACTGTGGCTGTCTTCAAAACAAAAACATTGGCAAAGCCCAGTACATGCCAGGGGTGAAACTAAATTTGACTTACCAATGATGTTTTTTTACTTTTTTAGTAGATTCAGCTGCAAAGATAGGTGTTCACTATGTGTCTAATTGGTATGTTGAATA
This sequence comes from Pleurodeles waltl, assembly GCF_031143425.1. Lineage (NCBI taxonomy): Eukaryota > Metazoa > Chordata > Amphibia > Caudata > Salamandridae > Pleurodeles > Pleurodeles waltl. The sequence goes on from NC_090446.1 coordinate 715,401,791, forward strand.
CGTTTTACATCCCTCATGAGGCCCAGATTACTTACATTTGTTCTCCAGAGAAATATTTTACAAAAGAAAGTAGTGGAGACCAGAGTAGGGTAATTCAATTGGGAAGGTATCTAATGATTTTAGGATTGCAATTTCAGTATTTGAAGTATTTGATTTTAGACCATTGTTTCCAGCTCTGGTCTCAGATGCCTCAGGGCACTAAAATTCATCTTTCTTATGACAGTTATGTGTGTGTCACTGGCACAGGAGTGTACAAATATATGGTAGGCATGTCAGTGATTCAGCTGGGCCTTAATATAAATGGCTAAGCCATATCATATGCACAGTATGGATTGGTCCAGGTTTATGATTTCGTAGGCTTCACTGTGGTATTGGACAATAACAACCTTTTCTAGTCTTTTTGCACTCCTGTGAAGTCTACTGTGCAGCTGTTCTGAGCTGGGCTTAAGTTGTCTTTCGTTCGAGAAGGGGGATAACAATTAGTATTTTACAGATGTTTGCTGCTTTGAGAGAGCCCTTTGTGAAGGCAGTTGTTGGCGTAGCAATAATTTTTTTTGGTCTTCAGCATCTGTGACAGATGAGTCTTTGCCAAGCAGTAGTCCTTTTAACCATGACACTATATCTGTGAAGCAGGCTGGTGTGATGAAAAAGCTTCTGAGAGAAGGCGGTAGAGGTATTGTGGATGTCTGTGGCAGATCTTTGTTAATGAAGAAGATGCCATAGATGTTGCAACCTTCTTTCATATGAAGAGTGCCAGTCGGTATGCATTTGGGTGTGGTGACTTTTTAAACTGCCTTGAAATGTTTGCAGACACTGTTGATGGCTTCCTTATCATCCAGCAAAATACTGTAGTTTTGTGCCATAGACTTTCTTGTGGTGGGTGGTGCACAATCTTTCTTATCCAAATTAGGACCTGAATGTTTTAAATATTTTCTGTGACTTTAATATTCATTGTTCTTGGTTTGTTTAACGTAATCCTGATTCCAGAAAGCATTTAAAAAGAAAGTTCACTCATAAACAATGGTAGGGTAGTGGTTGTGTCGTGGGGAAAAGCCTAATAAATCATCCACAAATTGTCGATTTTTAAGTGCGTGGGTTACATCGGTCTGCTTGATGTTGCTGTTATGTCTAATTTTTGGTGAGGTGATTACAATGATAACACAGACATGAGTGGAGATAAAGGAGATCCCTGGCACGTGTGCTTTTTTAGCTGGACTCTCAGGGAAAGCTATCTGTTCAATTTAATCTTCCTGATTTATGAAACTATGCTAAACTACGTTTCTTCATAAATGTTGCAAATCCAGATTTATCCACTGTAGCAAAGTAGCCTTTTTCTAACTTGGTTACCCCCACTTTTGGCCTGTTTGCCAGGGTGTTTGACTGTGTCTATTGGGATCCTGCTAATCAGGACCCCAGTAGTTATACTCTCTCCCTTAAATTATGTTTGCTATCTACTGTTAACCCAGTATTTCACCCACAGTTGACAAACTGGTGCCCCATTATAAGTCCCTAGAATATGGTACTTAGGTACCCAGGGTATTGGGGTTCCAGGAGATCCCTGTAGGCTGCAGCATATCTTTTGCCACCCATAGGGCGCCCATGCAAAGGCTTCTACAGGACTGTCATTGCAGCCTGTGTGAAAAGGTGCATGCACCCTTTTCTCCACCACTTACACTGCACCAGGTCACTTATAAGTCACCCCTAACGCAGGCCCTCAGGGCAGGGTGCAGAGTACTTGTGTGTGAGGGCAGCCCAGCACTAGCAGATTTGCCCCCATGACCTCCAGGACCATTTCCCCGATGTCTTGAGTGCGGGGATGCCATTTTATGCATGTACTGGACATAGGTCACCACCCATGTCCAGCTACATAATGGTAACTAGGAAATGGAACATAGGCAAGTTTCGTATCAAACATGTTGGAACCATACTCCAATGCTTTTCATGCATTGGTTGTATGATTCCATGCACTCTGGGGGTTCCTCAAAGAACCCCCAGTATTGCCATTCCAGCCTTCTGAGGTTTTCCAGGCAGCCCCAACTGCTGCCACCTCTCAGACAAGTTTCTGCCCTCCTGTTGCTTGAGCGGCTCAAACCCAAGAATGCAGAACAAAGGATTTCCTTTGGAAGAGGAGTATTATACCCTCTGCCTTTGGAAATAGGTGTTACAGGCTTGGGAGGGGTAGCCTCCCCAAGCCACTGGAAATGCTTTGAATGGCACATTTGGTGCCCTCCTTCTTGCATAATCCAGTCTACAATGGTTCAGGGACCCCCCCAGTCCCTGCTCTAGCTAGAAACTGGACAAAGGAAGGGTGAGTGACCACTCTCCTGTCCATCACCACCCCAGGGGTGGTGTTCAGAGCTCCTGCTGAGGGTCCCTGGGTTTTCCCATCTTGGATTCTAAGTTGGCAGGGAACTTTGGGAGCATCTGAGTGGCCACTGCCAGCAGGTAACGTCAGAGCCCTCCCCTAATAGGTGCTTACCTGTGTAGCTGACCACTCCCCCTTTCAGGGCTATTTAGGGTCTCTTTCTAGGTTGGTTCTTCAGATTCAGATTGAAAGACTGCAGCAGGAACCCTCTGCATCCTTTACTTCACCTTCTCACTGAAGAAACTGTATCTGGACCCTCCAGGAACCCTACAAACTGCAACAAAGATGCAAAACCGACTTCTGCAACATTGTATCGTCAGCTCCTGCCGGCAACTGCAACTGTTTCCCGGTCATGCGTCCTCCGAGGACTGCCTGTCATCAGCCTGCACCAGAAGACCAAAGGAATCTCCCTTAGAGCCTGCATAACGGGTAGTGGACTGAAGTGGTCCTGATGTCCTACGGTCCAACTTTGGTGGAGGTAAGAGTTTGCCCCCCCCCCCCCCAACGGAAGACAGTACCCTCGTGCCCTGCATGTTTTGCAGTTGCCAGGGTGTTGCATGGGCTCTCATTATTCTAAATGAGACTACTGGATTTCTAGGTAGCAGGATCGTTCCAGGTGTGAGGGACTGAGTCTGACCCACTTGGAAGTACCTCTGTCACCCTAAATCCGGTTTTGCTCTGGCTAACTAGCAGTGCCTCATCTCTCCCATGGGGAAGGGATGATTGGGCAGCTGAGCGCATGACATCTTTAGAACTTCTCAGGGAAGTCGTGGTCACTCAGATCCAAACCCGCTCTCTCATTTACAATATGATCTCATATACAAATGACAAAGGCAGTTTGAGTTTTATATATATATTGTTTTTTAATAAAACGACTGCATTTTAGATAATAAGGCATGAGCCGCAATAACCAGAACCATACAACACAGTAAGATTGAAATAGTCACGATGAGAGTGAAACATAAGAGCAACGCTATCATGGTGTTAGTGGATTCTATTCTCTCTCTCAGTTAGTTATATTTCGAGCACAGCATGTTAAGCTACTAACTTGCCTTTCAGATTCCCCGGGAAGCCATCATCCCTCATACCTGAGCAAAGGCCTGTGATCTGGTTCAGCATCTGCAACGAGGCAGTCAGCGTCTAGTTGTGGTTCCCTGGTCGGAATCTCCCTCTTGCGTGTATTAGGACAAGGAAGTGTTTTTATAACTAACATGTCAGTGTGATCACAAAATGTCCCTACGCAAGAATGCCAAAGACTAAACTCCTACCACGTCTATCGGCAATGTACCAGACTGTATCCTTGACTGAAGCACAGAGTGAACAAGAATGTGTTATTGAAAACTCCAGTGCTGAAGTAGGCTAAACAGTTTGATATAAAAAATAAAACAAGACCGTAGAACTGGCTATTTGAAAAATAACAGTACGAAGCTGAATAAAAAACATTTAGAGCAAAGTGCACAGAGGCTCTATGCTGCGAGCAAAGCAATAAAAGACATCCAGGGCAAAGTGCACAAAGGCCTAAAGCCTGAAGCTAACACGCAAAGGATACATAAAACTGACCACACTACACCCTCCCCTTGTCGGTAGCAAGTGGTTCTAATCAACATGATAATAAAAATGTGCCCCAAATGTAAAAATATACAAAATACATTTCGACAAGTCCAGAGGACACCAAAGCATAAAACTAAATTTAAATTTGTAAGCATGTGACGGAAAGCCAAATCGCTACAATGTCAATTTAATAAAAAATAAATAAAAAAATCCAATTTTAAATGGAAGCCACGGAAAGCAGGAGATCCTCCACTTCGACAGATGTCAACACTGGAAAATCCACGCCAAATACTGTCATGGAGCAGGTGTGTTCCAAATCCCCAGAACCATCCAAGGCGGCACCCCGTGCAGGGCCTATGAATGAGACAATACCATCTTCCTCCAGGAAGGGAATCTCGTAAACTTCCTCACGAAGCAAACGGAACCGCAGTGCACAAGTCTGGGAATGAGCCCTAATCGGGAACATCAACAGATCAGCATCAACCACTGGGGGGCGCTGTAGTGAGAGACAGAGAGCCAGTGCATGTTCAAACGAGCACCAAAGGCACCGAAACACGGGTTGCACACAATCCAAAACTGGTCGGAATGACAGAGACCAGTCACACTCCAACTGTCCCAGGAGTGTTGCTCCAAAATGCTGCATCATGCGCTCACGACACAGCTGCGCTGATGGGAGCGCCAATATTGGATCTCGTTGCGGTGGGACAGCCATTGCGGAAGAACAACAGCAAAACACCAGCCAATAAAGCCAAAGTTATCGGAAATCCCCCAAAAATGCTTCCGAAAATAAAATGAATAGCCAAAGCTATCAAACCGAATATGGAAGAGAAGGTATGAGCAAAACCAACACCAACAGCTTTGAAAAAATGAGCAATTCCAGCAGTGCTGGATGCATTAAATATACGTCCCACGAGTTCACCAAAGTGGCTCGGAAAGTTAGTATTTAATAGGGACTTTATTTCTGCTGATGACCTCGCCACCTGAAGTGCGTAGGTCTCGCGTGCAGATGTAAGGGCCACATGCTTTTGAAACAATAGAGCCTTCAGTCGACTCAACTTGTCGAAATTCACCTTGGAAGTAGCAATGTGAGGCCAGATGTCCGCTACCTCCCTAAATTGAGTGGGGGGAAACAACACATTCCCACAGCACGTAACGGCCTTGGTGACAACGACCACGTAAACTATTCCGGCACGCATGCCACAACAGGCTTCGCTGTTAAGAAGGACGTAGCTGCCGATTGAAAGCACCTGGAAAGTGTTTTTAATCATGGGGACTGGAACTCCCTTTAGATAACAAGCCAAGTTCGCAACCGAGGCATTACACGCCCCATGCAAAGACAGCTGCTTACAAACCATCGAATGGTTGACAGACGTTTCGCATTCACTACCGCTAAGAAAAACCTCCCTCATACCATTAAGACATCTGTATAAAAAGGGAAGCTCCCACAGCTCATGTATGTAACTGTCTCCCAATTTCTCATATCTGCCCACCGGAATATGCTTCAAACAAGAAGTGAATTGCAGAGTGGAAATAGGCAAATTTATAACCCCGTGTATCAACCACTCAGCTGACGGAATCTCAGCCACAGTAAAAGGCAACTTCTCCAACTTTTCAATATTTAACATAACATATGTTGCTTCCTTTTTAGCCATTAGCTGTTGTTGACGTGTCAAATTAAAGGAAACAAATATCTCCCTGGCTCGGATGTGCTGCCACGGAACGCGACCTGCCTTTAATGTCTGTAGAGTCCAACCCAACTGCATAATGGACCGCGTTTGACTCTGCCCATGATATAAAGAAGACATATTTGATCTAATAATGTCTATAGCAGAGGAAACAATGCTATCTATCGTATATACACGGTCAGACAGGGTATGCATTCCATTATCCACAACAGATAATGCTTGTTTCAAATTCTCTTGATCTATCTGCCTCAACCGGGCCGCCGCCTCCTGTTGTGAAAGTTTCCATATCTCATTGTACACTTCATACAGAAAACTTTTTCTCCAGGGCACTCTTGGCCCTGACAAAAAATCTTGCAAGTCAGTATGATTAGACAGTAACGTGAGATGTGTCTTAACTGCATCCAGCGTGGATGACTTCAACCATTGTTGACACAGTTTCCCCACGCTATATGTAGTAATGATATCAGCATGTTCCGGTGATATGTAGCGAGGGTCTGCCCTACTAGTCCTGAACCCCCCCGAAGAGGTGACAAAACGCTGATGACACCCATTAGTGTCTATGGGCCACAATAACTACCCGCCTGGACGTGTCAATGAAGTGTTAAGCGTACCATTCTGGACCCAGTCTGTAAGCTCACTAAACGTGGCATTAATATATTGCTGCTAATTTTTCATTTTGGAAGGGACAGGAATGCTAGGCAAATTCAAGTCTCTAATTGTTGCTAAGCCCAAACAGCTAGTCTGTTGTACAGTGTCATTTAAGAAGATCATTTGGACAGGAATAATACATGCCCTAAACAATGTGTCCCTACCCCACATTTGCCAATTTTTTGTTCCCCAAACACTTTTCAAATCAACAGTTTTGGACCAGTATTCATACCCCTCAACCGAAAGTTTGGATACAAACAAATTAGAATACAGTAATTTAGTATCAGTCAATAACATCTGCTTATTAGCATGCAGAGTAACCTTAAAATAGTAAGACTTAGCACTCTGTTGATGATGCCCAGAAAAATATGCAAATTTATCAGAATAAGTTTTAGAACTCCCCTGTGGAGGAGTCGGGCAATGTTCCCATTGCATATACTCAAATATCGATTTAGGGCTACTAGCTTTATCAATAAAGTGGTGTCCATAATAATTGTAACAAAACATGTCACCATAATTATCTCTAAACTGGTAAGCATCTTCATTTTCATAGACAGTATAATACTGCAATTCTGTCAACATAGAATCAACTGTCTTCACATCCCAATCATCATATACAATGCCTTGTAATACTATATCATTCATTGATAATTTGAGAACATACGGTATTTGAATTATTTCTGTGCGACCATATATATCAAACATTACTTTATCCCACAAAATCCCATCCAGAATTGGTACAGCAGAAATGTTCACAAAGGACAAGTCTCTTCGAACCATATGTGATGAAAAATGCGGTTTCAACACCTTCTCCACGTGCTCAATCTCAGATCGTTCAGGAAGAAAATTACCATGTATCACCAGAAAAAAGGTAACAACAAACCCCAGCCATAGGAAAAAAGTCATCACAGTCATGAAAAGCCACAGATAGTTCCAAGGAACAACAAAATATGTGTGTTTAAGCCAACACAGCAGCTTACGTGGACCCAGGGCTGGTGTTGAAGAGGACGAAGAGTCCGACACGGTATCATCATTGGTATTAAAGCAGCCGGAGGCAGTTCTCGCAAAAGGTGCAACCGTAAACAAAGGAGCAGATTGTGGCTCTCGCCGTGGTACGCTGTAGATAACACCTTCAGCAACATCAGTAGTCACAGCAACATGATCAAAAGATTCCAAATTATTCGCCGTTAGTGGAACAATCGCAAGATCAGCTTCCACCCTCCCCAAGCTCGGAGAGGAAACCGCGTCGGTGCAAATCACCTGCAGCGGAACATCGTCCCCGGTAGTGAGAGGGATTCGGGAACTACTGGGCGTTCCTCTTGGTCTGCTGTGCAGAATCGGCCACATGTTGTAACTTGACATTGTCGATGGAAACATAGCGATTTCCTTTGGCCCCTTGCAGCGGTGGCAAAATCACAGTTCTCGTGCCGTGGATCCCTAGTACAGGGACTGGCACTCGAAAGGAAGGGCCATATTCTTTTTTCACTGCGACCTTTTCACGCACAAGATCACCAATTCTGGGAATCCAACCAGTAGGCGTTACTGGTTCATCCTTAATTCCTGTGGAGGCAGCACTGGCAGAAGAGTTATCTTCACGGAATTGTTGTAAATCCTGCAAAACAGTGACACGATCATTTATGTCAAACGGCGTATCTGCCGTCTCCACACCAGGACCATCTAGATCAGGAACATACATTTGTGTTCCAAACAGGCACTCATATGAAGTACGACCCCCCAGGGACCTTCTAGGCAAGTTATTAAGTGCTCTCTGTACTCCATACAGGTGGACTAGCCAACTACGACCCGTACCTATAACCCTGGCCGTTAAGGATTGCTTTAAATCGCCATTTAAACGCTCCACAACAGAATTTCCCTCGGGATGAAATGGAGACGAGAACTGGAGCTGGACCCCCAACAAAGCCATGGTGTCCCTGAATGCCTTAGAGGCAAAAACAGGGCCCTGGTCCGAATGAAAAGCTGCAACTGCATATGTATCGACAAAGATGCGCAAAACTTTAATTACAGTCCGAGCGTCAGCCGAGCGCTGTTGCCAGACCCACACAAATCTGGAGCACGAATCTACAGCCACCAATATATATTTGTATGCACTATCTGGTGTCAGCGGACCACAATGATCCAAGTACACACACTGTAAAGGTTGATTCGATATTAGAAGGGGCGTCTAGCCGTAGAAACTTTAATTTGTTGACAGATGTCACAACAAAGGACATACTGCTTTGTCTCCTTATAGAGACCAGGCCACCAATAACAAGCCTGTAAGAGTGAAATTGTGGCTGCCACGCCTGCATGTGCAGATGCCGCCCCCTCATGTGCTGCAGTAATTAATCGCGGTCGCTCAATTTTATTGGGCATCTCACGTACACCAACGCCTGGGATTTTAACCTCCGCGTTCAGCATACCACCCATGGAATAGTGATATTTGGAAGGGAATCCTTTAGGATATGGCGTGCCATCAGCCGTAGCCTTTATGGCAGCCAAAATCTCTGTGTCTGGTTTGGAACTCGAACGAGTTACTGCGGCTACAGTGGCAACTGCCACTGCCGATTTCGCGGCTTCATCAGCCAAAGTATTCCCAGCAACGTGTATTCCAACACGCTGGTGTCCAAGTGTATGCACAACATGGACTTTAGGAAGCGTTTCCTTCAGATCCGCAACCTTCCCCCACAGCAATCTGTGTTTTATGGTGTTACCCTTGGAAACTCTGAACCCATTCAACCTCCAGTAATGTAAATATTCATTGAAAGACTGAACACAGTAATAGGAATCACAAACAGTGTGAATATTGCCGGATTCGCATGTTCCAAGGCTAACAACAGAGCTTTCAGCTCAGCCAACTGTGCCGTACAGTCTCCCAAGGTCTGTGTATAAGTATGTTGGGGGCAGAACTTCTCCCCCTCCATATGGCCGCTCACCACCGCACATGCAGCAGAATACTGTTGTTTAGTCCCAACCGCTTGTTGCGCAGAGCCATCGGTGTACATGACCACCTGATATTGATCAATAGGCAATGTGCCAGCGGGAACTGGGTACTCCATTTCATATTGAAGAAATTCCTGAGTCTGCAGTTTAGGGTCAAATATGTAATCTACATCAGTGGCTGTCAAAGACGTTGCCCATTCTATCCATCGCGGGTGTAAAGCTTTAGAATTAGTAACACTCGCTTTTGTAACAGTCTCTAAGGCTGGAATCGGGGAGACGACAATGATGCGTTGGCCCTGGGCAAGAGGACGTTCTTTAATGACAGCCATCTGTACAGCAGTGAGAATTTTCTCAGTTTGTGCAAAACGTTGTTCTGCAGCAGAATACAAGTGGGACTTGTATGCTATTGGGACTGTCTCACCCTCATTAAAGGTGACATATGTAAACCCAACGGCCCCAGCTATAACCCTGATGAGAAGATGTGTCTTATTGTCCCGTGTGTGTAAATGCTTTACCGCTAAGAGATCAGTTTGCAAATCTCGAAGAATATATGTATGCTCAATTGTCCAAAATATACTCGAAACATTTGGGCGAATACACTCATATAATGACTTTATACGTGTAGCATAATCAGGAATGTAAGTTCTGCCAAAATTTAGAAATCCCAATAACGACTGGAGTTTTCGAATCGTATTAGGAGGTTGCAACTGTGCACATTTTTCCAAAAAGTGTGGCGCTAAGCTCTTGCCCTCATTCGACAGCTCATATCCCAGGAAAATGACGCTGAGGAAGACCATTTTTGATTTTTTAAAATTAAATTTGTAGCCAATTTCGGCAAATCCCACAACAATGCGGGCTACCAGCCTTAAATGTTGTAGTAACTCATCATCTGTCAGATATATATCATCGACATATGACAAAGCTTCAGGGTCCAACTCGTGCAAAATTTCAGTCACACGAGCCGAAAACAGTCCTGGGCTATTCTTATACCCCTGAGGCAAACGACAAAAAATTTTCTGAGAGCCAAACACACTAAAGCTTGTAAAATCCTTACTTTCGGGCGCTATATTTTGGCAGAAGAAACCATTCGAGATATCTAAAGTTGTTTTGTATTTCTTACACACAATATTATTCATGAGCGCTGCGCTGTGTGAATTTTGTATTGCATATGTGCGTGTATGTCCATTTAAATGTCTGTAATCCACCACTATCCTATAAGAATGGTCCGGTTTAGCTACAGGAAATAAGGAATTATTCATCAGGGAGACACAGGGTTCAATAACTCCCTGGTACTCCAATTGTGTAAGAATTTTCCTTACTGATGCCCTTGCTTCAAATTTTATAGGATATTGCGGTTGCGGCTGAGGTTAGCCCTTAATCGGAATTACATGATAAGGTGAATCCCTATCCCACCCTACATGATTTCTATATAAGGCGGGTGCCTGTGCCAGAGCCCATGTAGTACTATAGGACTCTGCAAGTTCTCCCGAAACAAGTGGTGAGAACGAAGGTGTAATAACCTCCTCCCGAACTGGACAGTCGCTAACAAAGCCTGGGGGCCAATCCTGTTCGGCCAGCAGAATGTCATACAATTTGACTACACGATCCCAAAAGATGGTGTTTATAGTGCGCTCAGTGTCCCCTTCTAATTGCAAAGTTACTGTATAAACTCGATCGGGATCAGAGACACGCATATCTGCTGTTTCGACTTGTATGAAGTCATCAGTTGCTTTCACCTCCAGATGCTCTAGAAGATTCCGGAGAACTATTGTGACCTCTGCCGCGCTGTCTAACAGTGCTAATGCCCATGTATTGTTCTTCAAGAGAACTCTCTTCTTGTGTGGCATGTCTAACTGAGACTGCCGCCACCTTCTTCTTTTTAAACTGCTGCTTTTGTTGGATCGGTTTCTCTTCTTTCTTGACAGAAACCTCTGTTGAGCGTTGTGATTCCTGTCTCGGTTTCACGTACTCTGTTCTCCGCTCTGACCGCCCACCTCTCTCATTTCTCTTTTCCGATGAGTCCTGAAAGGAACGAGATTGGCGTGTATCAGTATATTGATATCTATCAGGCGTCTTCAAATTATCGCTATTCCTGATATTATACCTAGTCTGCTGGGTCTCCGGTTGCGGAGATCCTCCCCTTTCTTTTTTAGGCGTTTGTTTTTTTTTTCTCCCAGCGCTTTTTAGTACCCTCAGGTTGCTGTTGTTTAGTAGTATCCTTACTACCCTTACTTTGAAACTGTGGTTTCTGTGGTCTAGCCCCTAGGCTATCACGACCGATACTGGAATATGTTTCCGCTATTATTCTCGGCAGCTCCCACTCCTGATCAAGTTGCAGGACGTCACGAAGACGCATATGCACCGCTAGTGCCACTGCTTCCCCTTTTAGATTACTCAGTATGAAGGAAGAAACCTTGGCAAAATTGCCAATCAGTTGCATCCCTAGATCTAAGGCTGGGGCAGCCCCCTATTCATCTTGAATTTGTTTAAGCACTTCTGGTAAATTAGCTAATGTTTGTGTACCGTGTGCTGTAGTGTAGTGCGCGGCAAACACCGTGCCCCATGTATTACAGTGGTCCACAGTAGGAACCATACCAAACGGTAAACACATCGTCAATATTCTATGTTTATCCTGAGGTCCCGTATGGGGAAATACTGCTTCCAGCTTATTAATTTTTTGCGCCAGCCAAAATGGAGTTTCCTCTCGTTTTGCCAGTACTTTACCCATAACTGAGTGTACAGTGGCCGGATTGATACCCGGAACCACTGCATGTGGTTGCGCCGGAGCAGCACGCGCTGCGTTTGTATTTAGTGTCTGCATTACAAATTGAACTAAGCGTCTATATGTAGCCGTTAAGTCTGTATATAAACGACGAACTTCAGCCACCACCAATTGAGCAACCGTAGGATGTGGTGTATATGTAGCCAATAAAGGCCAGGTCGGACCATCATTACTTAGTGGACCTAACCTAACTTGTGCTATGGTGTGTGGGAGGGCGCCATCAAGCCAATTATGGTGTTCTTGATAAGATAAAGGTATCTCTAAGTATGCATATGCCCTGTATTGTCCAGGGGCATTTGCAACAGTGTAATCATGAAAAGTGTGTGATGCCCCATCAACTGCCGGAAATACGACCCAAGAATAAAAAAGCTCTGTTCTATAGGCTGCATGGGCGTCCACCACAAACGTGACCGGACCCCCCTGGTTCGTCAGACCATGTGCTATCAGATGTCCTGTGAGCGGGTGTCGCATATTAAGTGCGATGTTCACTACTTGGGGATTCGCCATTATGAAAACAGCACTAGGTCAGAGAAGGCACACCAAAATCAGGGTTTTCCTTTCAGAGTTCAAGCTTGAACAACCGACCACAAAATGATAGGACGTACCTATATTGTGGTGACGGAAATCCTCAGCGCCACGGACGTCTCCGTTAACGGAACCGAGGAGTCAATATATATATGAGACCGAGAGAGTCAGCCGGACCCGAAAATTAGAACCAGACCAATCGTTGGCGGCGCCATGTCGCGTGGGCTCTCATTATCCTAAATGAGACTACTGGATTTCTAGGTAGCAGGATCGTTCCAGGTGTGGGGGACTGAGTCTGACCCACTTGGAAGTACCTCTGTCACCCTAAATCCGGTTTTGCTCCGGCTAACTAGCAGTGCCTCATCTCTCCCATGGGGAAGGGATGATTGGGCAGCCGAGCGCATGACATCTTTGGAACTTGTCACGGAAGTCGTGGTCACTCAGATCCAAACCCGCTCTCTCATTTACAGTATCATCTCATATACAAATGACAAAGGCAGTTTGAGTTTTATATATATATTGTTTTTTAATAAAACTACTTCATTTAAGATAATAAGGCATGAGCCGCAATAACCAGAACCATACAACACAGTAGGATTGAAATAGTCACGATGAGAGTGAAACATAAGAACAACGCTATCATGGTGTTAGTGGATTCTATTCTCTCTCTCAGTTAGTTATATTTCGAGCACAGCATGTTAAGCTACTAACTTGCCTTTCAGATTCCCCGGGAAGCCATCAACCCTCATACCTGAGCAAAGGCCTGTGATCTGGTTCAGCATCTGCAACGAGGCAGTCAGCGTCTAGTTGTGGTTCCCTGGTCGGAATCTCCCTCTTGCGTGTATTAGGACAAGGAAGTGTTTTTATAACTAACATGTCAGTGTGATCACAAAATGTCCCTACGCAAGAATGCCAGACTAAACTCCTACCTCGTCTATCGGCAATGTACCAGACTGTATCATTGACTGAAGCACAGAGTGAACAAGAATGTGTTATTGAAAACTCCAGTGCTGAAGTAGGCTAAACAGTGTGATATAAAAAATAAAACAAGACCGTAGAACTGTCTATTTGAAAAATAACAGTACAAAGCTGAATAAAAAGCATTTAGAGCAAAGTGCACAGAGGCTCTATGCTGCGAGCAAAGCAATAAAAGACATCCAGGGCAAAGTGCACAAAGGCCTAAAGCCTGAAGCTAACACGTAGTGCTGCGTGGGCCTCCTTTTTCACCTTCTTTGCCCTCGTGCTGTTAGGACTCCTGTGCGCGCTGCCTTGTCTTCTGTGGCTCTCTGAGTTGCTGAGAGCCCCCTCTGATGCAAACCAGACTGCAATCGTCCATCCTTCGTGGAACATCATCCTGTTCTCCCGGGACTCTTCTGTGCTTCTTGGACTTGGTCTCCATTTTTCACAGGACTTCAGGTCCAGGAATCTACTCTTGGTGTCTCTTTAGTCTCTTCTGGTTCTTGCATAATCCTCTTTCTCGTGTTCTTGTGTTTTCGGTGAAAGTTACTGTGATTTACTCCTGCTTTCCTGGGCTCTGGAGTGGGTACTATTACTTACCTTTGGCGTTTTCTAATACTCCCAGCGCCCCTCTACACCCTGCACATGCCTAGGTGGGAAACCGGCATTCACATTCCGCTTTCTTAGTATATGGTTTGTGTTCCCTCTAGGCCCATTTCTAACTATTGTGATCATCACTGTTTTCTAAAAGTTTTTACACCTGTTTCTGCATACTAGTGTATATAATGTGTGTATTACTTACCTTCTCTTTATGGTATTTTCGGTATTTATGTCACCAAAATAAAGTACCTTTATTTTTGTTACACTGAGTATTTTCTTTCATGTGTGAGTACTGTGTGACTACAATGTTATTGCATGAGCTTTGCATGTCTACTAGATAAGCCTTGTCTGCTCAGCTACCCCTACCCTTAGAGGGCCTGGCTTCTAGACACTACCTACATTTCACTAACAAGGGATAACTGGACCTGGCATAAGGTGTAAGTACCGTAGGTACCCACTACAAACCGGACCAGCCTCCTACATCCACAGATTGGAAAATTCCCTGTATATTGACTTGCTCAGAAGGCTGTCATCCAGAGGAAAAAATTGGTACCTGAATACTTAGGCTCAGGTTAATATTTTTCATATTAAGTAGTGTTACGTACATATTTATTGTTTCTGTTAGAGACTTAGAACCACATATTCCTCAACTTAGAATGTTATCCTGGCGTTGGAACTGAATCCGGAAATTCTTGAGCAGTACCTCTGCGGGCCAGTAGGTAATGTCGATCAGCGCTGCATCGGAAGTGATTTTGCAGTGTCCATATAGGCGCCACCCTGGTTCGCTGTCATCAGTTCTTTTCTTTCTTTTTTTTTTTTTTTACATGTTTATTGTTTTTTTTTTTTGCATCGTACACAATAATAATACAGGGCATTGCAGCCCATCGCGTAAAGGAAATAGCATAATGAATGAAGGCAATAGGTGGACAGTACACATTAGCTGTTTCCTCTGGGAACATTTCTTAATCACCAGTCACTTCGCATACTGTAGGGAAGTAGCCTCTTTCTAACATGGTTACCCCCACTTTTTGCCTGTTTGTCAGTATATTGACTGTGTTCATTGGGATCCTGCTAACTAGGACCCTTGTGATTATGCTCTCCCTTTCAAACATGGTTTCTGGAACATTTTTCAACCCACGTTTTGCATACTGGTGCCTGATCGCGTCCTCTCACGATGCACTCTCCCTTTTTCTCGGCAAAAAATGGGGGTCAACCATGTCAGAAAGAGGATACTTTCCTACACATAGATTCAAATTTAGAGCCATTTGTTTCACCGACAGTGCTAGCAGTGAAGTTTATTAAATGTACGTTGCATACCTGTCCATTTGTATTGGCCTTGACATTCTAAACAATGAGCATCCTCCAGGTAATGTGAAAATCTTATCAAACTAGAACATGTAACTGTTTCAACATTAGTGGAACTAGTGGTCTCTGAGGGGGCCAGATAAAGGATGTCTCGGTGTATAATGTTAGCGGGGATGGTGTGCATGTGCTTATTTCTTGTATGTACCTGATGGTGTCACCTACACATTTGTCTGTCATGTCCTATGCAATTAGGGAGAGTGGGAACAGGGCCATCTTAGTAACCAGCATCTCACCAGTGATCTGTTCCAAGTATGCAACGTCTCTTGTCGTAGTGGTAGAGTCAATGATGTACAGTGGCATGTTGTGTCTCATCTAGTGCTGCCCAGTCTCCAGACCAGCAGTTTCCTCTCTGTGGGTGGGTGCGGCTTCACTTTTTCCGTCGGTCTCACTCTGCTTAGACCCCGTGCCCCCCATCTCCTCTTCCCAGGTGTTCCCTACTCTCCGACACCTCAGCTTATAGTCTCACTATGGGACGTCTTGTGAGTCCACAGGCAGCTTCCCACCCCAGAATGCTCTCTTCCGCCCTAGACCACAGGGTTACATCTTTAGCCTAGGCCTCTACCAACCGTCGCGTCACAGATTTCCAGTGCAGTGCGGTTTTATGGCAAGTGCCAGGTCCAAAAATCTAGAGCCTATTTTGAGCCTTTTGGGCCTGGGAAATCCTCCGATCAAGCATATTTCTAAGATACAGGGAAGAGAAAGTTTCAATGTCTCACAGAGAAGGAGCAACACCTCACTCCAGTAAACCTATAGATTTGGACATTTCCATATCATGTGACCAAAGTCCGCAGGTGGCATGTGCGGCATTCCTGAGGTTCTCTGCCGTAAATCACTTGTAGTCTGTGCGGTGTAAGGTACGTCATGTGCAAAATGTTAAATTGCGTGTACGTGAGTCAAATTATGGGAGATTCTTTGTGGAGAGGCCAATATCCTATCCCAGTCCCTATTGCTTACCTCTCAGTCCAGCATCTCTTCCCATCTAGCTGTAAGTATTGCCAGTGGTCTCTGACCCATCTCTAATAAGGATCTGTAGAACAATGTCACCTGCCGTCGTGCTGAGCCTAGTGTAAGCAGTAGTAGAAGCACTGCATGTTGTGGGGGGTTATTCTCTTTTCCCTCCCCATAGATTTGCATAGGTCCTCACTAGCGCCTCATATGTCAGGAATTGGCCATGAGGTACAGCATATTGCTCTTCCAGGCCGTCCAGTGGTAGAAAGACATCGACCGAAAAACAGTCTCCCACTGTCCCCACTCCAGCCTCCGCCCAACTCTGCGGCTGAGCTGAGGTAAAGCAGCCAACCAAGATACCATGAAGCAATTCCACCAATGGCAAGAAAGCAATCCCACCAGTGGCAAGGTTGAGGCTTATAGTGGCGCCCTCTGTGTCCTCGCGTTGCTACACCACCAGCTGTACAGATACACCTGCAGTAAAACAACCAGCCACATGATTAAGTCATGGTAATGTGGCATTAAGCCAAGAAGGTCTAAAGCGCCTCTGTGGGTGCTATCCAGCCACCTAGCCACCCAGTGCTGTTGTGTGGTCAAGTAATATAATTCAAAGTTGGGGCACCAAAGCCACTGCATGCATAAGAGCATCTCAGTACTGTCAACCACACTCTATGGTGGTCGCCATCGCAAATCAGCTCATATAGGGGGGCATTCAACTGCTGGAACCATGCCACAGGAATTTTAACAAGTAGGTTTGTGAAAAAGTATAGTAAGCACAGCAGCATCACCATCTTGGAGATGGATACGCGGGCCATAAGCGACAGCTGTAGGGACCTCCAAACGTCAACACAGGATCGAAGAGAACATAGTGCTTGCCCCAAGTTACCTTTCAGCAGGTCATCTACCCGATGGTAGACTTGTATGCCCAAATATTTAAAGGTTTCTGGTGCCCAGATTAGTCCCGTGGGAAGATCGGGCAGTCTGAGGGCTCCTTAGACTCACAGGAACAGGCATGTCATGGCCCACTGGACTTTTAGCCAGAAAGGGCCCCAGAGGTCTCCAGTTGGCTCATCATCTCGCCAGGCCCCTTCGTGAGATTTGCTAGGTATAGGAGGAGGTCATTTGCGTATAATGAAATAACATGTTTATGCCCCTCTAGTGATATTCCATCCCCCTCCATTTATCCAGAATAGTTCCGCCAATAGCTCAATGGCTACTGCAAGCAATGGGCGACGGGGAAATCCCTGCCACATACCTCTAAAAACTTCATAAGCAGTGGAGATGACAATCCCAGTCTTTACCCGTGCAGTTGGTACAGCATAGAGGAGAGCAGAGCAACCCACTTCATCCTCTCCCATACCCATCCAGCGCATTAATTTCATCAAAGTCTCACCTTAGCGAGTCGGAAGCCTTTTCAAGGTCTTGCCGGCATGAGCATCACATTTGGTGCGTCCTGGACCTCTGATTGGTAGAGAATATGGTAGAGCCTCCTTAGGTTGAGAGAGGTGCTACGGTGTGGTATGAAGGCATTCTGGTCTTCGTGTACTAAGGTCTCCAGATAGGTGAGGATCTGGTTGATATTTTGCTCAGTATTTTGAAGCCTCTGTTGAACATAGACAGGGGGCAGAACGCTGTAACAGTGGCCCGAAGTGTTGGTCTTGGGGAGAGGAATGATTGTCATGCTGTGTGTGATGTCCTTGAGGGTATCCCTTTCCCAGTCTTTGGGCCAGAAGGCCCACAAAGTTTTTATAGAACTCCGCTGGGAGCTCATTGGGCCCTGGGGTTTTACCCCAGGCCATGTCTTTTATGGCTTGCCAAATCTGCTGAGTTGTCACTGGACCCCCAATATTACGCTGTGCCTCTTCTGTCAGTCGGGAGGAGGAGGTAGGTGGTCTAAGAACTTGTCTTGCCTATTATCTGGGAGAATTTTTGGGCTGCTTTATGGGGTTGCATAGTAGTTGCTGAACTCATTATTAATTTGTCTCGGAGAGAAATATGCACACTGATCGCCACCGTAAGGTGATCAGAGTGCCACACACAACGATGAATAAGCCAGGCCAGTAGTCGTCCCGACTTGCCCTCTGTGTCATGTATTTTGGCTACATAGGTCTTCTAGTCATGGCATCTGTCTTTCTAGTATGGTTTTGTAGTGTTCTTTTGTATCCAGAAGGAGACTGTGAGAGGCAGGGCCTGCTCCCGGGGTATTATCTATTGAATGAAGTGTGGCATCTAGTGTGCATAGTTCTGCCTTAAGTTCCTTGCTAATGCCAGTTGTTTGTCCCATGCATTTACCCTGGACCACCACCTTAAAGGCCTCCAATTCTGTCAAAATGGATAATGTGCAGTGATTCACAGTGAAATATTCAGTAATGGCTGTGTGCAGTGTTTCTCTGTAGCAGGGATCTTCTAGCACCGGCGGCTGCAGGTGCCAGGTGGGGATCACCGGTCTGCTGTCCATGAGCCGCAGGCCCAAAAGTATAGGGCTATTGTCAGACAGTGTCCAACCTAAGTACCCTGTAAAGGTGACGTGCTAGCATAGTCTACTAGAACATAGGAATTTGTTTATCCTAGTTTGAAGCGACTACAAGTAGGAGTAAAAACGAGTAGTCCGGCTCTGTACCATGTTGGACATGCCAGTCTACCTCTCACCAAGATATTTAGCCCTGCTTCATCGACCCAGGATTGTAGAAATTCAAAGGGGGAACCCGGCCCTAACCCAAATCAGCACACACCATGCATAGGCGGAATAGGCAGTGGATAGAGTTGGCCATGCCATCTGTAGCGAAGCCTCTCTACTTCAACCCCTTTAAAATGGGTCTCCTGTAGCATAGCGATCTGTACACTTCTGTGAGTCAAATACCTATGTATTTTGTGTCTCTTGGCTGCAGATCTCATCCCCTGGACATTCCAGGTCATACAGTTGCAGCCTGTGGATCCATCAACCATAATGGTACATCATTCATATGAAACATCCATGCACTCATCTGCATCATTTGCATCATCATCCCCCACTCTTCTCAAATAGGGACCCCGCAGAGACAAAACATATTTCCCAACAGGTAACTCCCAGTACCCAGGGCCACACAGCAGTGGCCGGCCACCCAAACTTACAGTAACCAACAGTGAGTGTCATAGTCAAAGCTCCACTAGACTCTTGGAAGGGGTCAAGTGGGAGGGTGCAAGTAAATATGGCACAAAGGATGTGAGTCTGCTCTGGCCCTTTAATAGCAGTTTTGCTGAGAGGGGATCTAGTTCTATCCTCTTTTTGTTGTTTGTGAGGACCCATCTCATGCAAGCCCTGGCCCAGTTAATGCCATTTGTTCTGCAAAGAATCTTGCGTCCTCACGTGCTGTCCTCATGGTGCTATGCCCCACCAGTGACTGAGATTCTGTATATTTTTTAGCATATTAATTGTAAATGGGCCTTCTGCAAATTTCCAAGAGGTCAGTCCAATAAAAGGGTCTACCTAGTGTTAGGCGAAGTCATCAGCATTTTTCCGGGTCACCACTGGCAAGTCGCCCCTGGCCAAAAATGAGTTGCCTGAATCCACAGAGTGTTTGTCTGAAGCGTGTTCTAATTTAGACTCTGAGCGATACCGTGTCGCTAAGACAGCTGCTGCCTACAAGCATGCTTTCACTCTCCTTTCGCCTCCTCTCCGATTTGTCTTTGTGTGAGACTCTTGCTCCTAGACCTGTGGTCCCGCTCCCTCTGTCTGCGTTTATCTCCACCTTCAAGCCACAAATCTACTGCAAGTGATTCCACTTTATAGTTGCTGAGCAAACTCCATGCTGACTGAGGGTCTTTATAGTCCAGTATGATCTTCATTTTGGCTGGGAATATCAAGGAGTATTGTGTAGCGCTTTCTTCACTTCTACATAAGAAGCTCTCTTGGACTGCACCATAGCTGTACAGTCCAGGAACAGTGACAGTTTTCCATTTCCAGCGACATTTGGGCCAGTCGTCCTTGCTTGGTGCAGTAGTGTGTCTGTCTCAAAAAAGCAGGAGCCTGTCTACCACCAGACGTGGTGGATGGCCAGGGGCCGGCTGTTTGGTAGGCATGTGCGCGCTCAAAGGCGAAGAAGGGTATCAAGTGTTCGGGGCAATCTCAGTCTTCATCCGACGTTCAAGGTAAGTTACCATGCCATTCCCTTCGGTCCCTTCTGCGAGGCCCACTATGTGGACATTATTGCGCCTATCACTGCCTTCAGCATCCTCATCCCGATGCTCTAAGGTGCACACTTTGTCCGACAGGGCCTCAACTATTATCACTAGTGGGATGCAGAAGAGAAATTAGGCCAGTGTTAAAATCTAAAGTTGCTACCTGAGGTGAGGCAATTGCGTTGGTTTAGTAGTCAGACCTCATAGAGCAGAGCAGCTGCCACTCCGAGGCACCAGCGTTTAGTTCAAGGTTTTCAGATACAGCATAGGCCTCAGGGTGGGAGTATTTGCAATCTGCCGGTCCTCTCACCTAGTCCACTCCCCTTGCCAGCATTGATGTTCAATCTGCGTCACCTGGGGACACTGTAAAACTGGGCATGGGAGGTAGACAATCACTCCCTGGTTTCTTTTTCATAAAATCAGTTATTTAGTGGGATTCCAAGCAACAGTCTACTGGAGGTTTTGTGGCAGCCACTTGTGTTGGCGCACCAAGAGTACAGGGTGGCAGCCACAGGATTGGTCCAGTCCTTCCTCTCGTTATATGAGGGCCACAGCTCAATACTTCAGGGTGCACAAGTAGCTGATGGCTACCAGAATTGTCAAGTGCTGCAGAATTTTGTAAGCAGTAGGCAAAGGGGGTGGGCCCCCCTTCGCTGTTGTCATTTCTTGTCCTTTCAGGAGCGTGGGGAGCATGGGGTGGGGATATATAAGGGCTGCTCGGTAGAGCAACCCCAAGTGCCCGTTGTTCCCAAGTTCAAGTGTCTCTGCTCTAGTAGTGTGGCGCATCCTGAGTCCGAGGCGGCAGTGGGGCTGACTGTCTTCGTTGGCAAGTATTATTTGGCTCAAAGACCCCTGCAGCGGAGCATTACCTCCTCAGGTCACCATGGGAAGCCAGTATTTTCCAGGGGATGCAGTTTGCTGGCAGGGTTGTCCCCTAGGCGAGGCCATGAGGCCGTCCCACACCTCGCCCTGTTGCGACATCCTCCTACAAGGACTGTAGCCGCAGCTCCCTGGGCTCCACTAGCAATGCTCATAAAGTTGTGCGGCAGGGTAGTTGGGCAGCTCTGACAACGCTGCAGGCGCCTGCCTCCCCTTCTATGTGCGGCCCGGCCCAAGCCATCGTGTAGGCCCAATTTATGCAATCTTGCCTGCCTATTTCCATATTCCCATTCTCGTGAGGCACAGAAAATATCTCAGATTCGAGGTGGCCGGATGTCACTACCAGTTTAGAGTACTAGCAATTGTGTTAAAATACGGCTCACAAATTTTCACCAAATACCTGCCACCAGCAGCAGCCTACTTCAGACTGAGTGGACATCATGTTTCCATACTTAGACGATCGGTTAATAAAAGCACACTCCTGCAGGGTTGCAAGGGACCTCACAAGGGCTTGCCTACAACTGTTCAAGAAATTTGGCTGTTACTTAAAAAATGAGAAATCCATTGTAATCCCACGAATTACAACAAAATTTCTGGCAGCTATCATAAATACAAATATTTTCAAGGTGTTTCCCACAGAAGAGACCGTAAGAAAGATGATTAAACAGGGATCTTCCCTGTCGCAAAAAAGGTTGATTTCAGTACGGAAATACAAATCATTCCTAGGACTGATGTCTTGCATCCCTCTCATACCAAACTGCCAGTTGTACATGAGGCCACTTCAAAAGCAACTGGACAGGCAGTGGACACAGTACAAGGGAGTGTTCGACATTGTCCAGATAATGCCAGAAATGGTGTCAGTGATGCTTTGGTGGACAAAAAGAGGAAACATGGGGAAAAGGGTCAATATTCTTAGTCAAAACCACAAATCTCATTATATAAACAGATGCATCAATGGAAGTATGGGAGCACATCTCCAAAATTTATAAGTGATCCGAAAATGGTCATAAGAAGACAGGAAGAAACATATCATGCTTCAGCAGCTGCAGGCAGTAGAGCTGGGTCTGAAAGCTTTCTTTCCAAGGCTAGATGGGTTGGATGTTTTAATCTGCAACGACAACACAACCACAATGTTTCACTTAAACAGAAAGGCACAAGATCATAAGAGCAGGAGATTTGTTCCTGGTGCCTAAAAAACAAGATTACCATGAAAGTGGAACATGGTCAGGGCACATAAAACCAATGGGAGCGGGCAAACTAAGCAGGGCACTGGATGAATTGAATGAGTGAGAGCTGTCAGACGACCAACTCAAGAACATTTTCTACAAATGGAGAAACTCATTCCCTGGATCTTTTCACAACTCACAAAAACCAAAAAAATGCTGGCACTGCGCAAGCAGGTTCCCCACACAAAGGATCATTGGGGAATGCACTTCAGATGACTTGGGCGGGCATGTTCGAGTACACTTGCCAGCCGATACCTTTGATTCCACAGATACTATTCAAACTGAAACTGGGGTCGTGCAGGATCATACTGAAAGCCCTGGTATGGCTGAGACAGTGCTGGTATTCGGAGCTGCTCCTAATATCAGAACAGTGACACTCGCAACTCAAACCAGTCTTGAGATGATGGCATGGCATACATCCAAACATAGCATCCTTACATTTAGCAGCCTACATTCTGAATACTATCAATTCTATCAGTTAGCTATCCCTCAATAATGCAGAGACATCTTAGCAAAAGCTAGGGCAGAATCTACAAACTAGCGATATTGTAACTGGTGTGCAGCTAATGATTGTCATCCTTTTTCTTCAGAACCTGCACAGATCTTGCCATATCTTCTCAGCTAGTTCGGCCTCTGCAACACTTCTGTTCGAGTTCACCTCACTGCGGTTTCCAGATACAGATGCTCTTGCAATAAGAAGTCTGATAGATTATTAAAATAATTCCTAATGGGATTATTTAGAGCTTTACCACCAATAAGAAAACCACTGATAACATGGCAGTTAAATAAATACGGTCATGTCACAGTTAATGAGGCCTGTTGAGCTGATTCATATAGCTGACATCAAGCACCTTACATGGAAAACAGCACTTCTCCAGCACTCACATCTGTCAGGTGTGTCAGCGAGATACAAGCATTTATGATGCAGGACCCTTATATGCAGTTCAGAAAGGACAGTCATCTTACGTGCTAATTGCAAGTTCATACCCAATGTTCCCACAGATTTTCACCTCAATGAATCAGCTGTCCTAAAGACCTTTTTCTAGAATTCTCAAATGAAGCGGAAAGATCATTTCACACCTTCGATGTCAAGAGATGCCTTAAATTTTATTTAGAAAACAATAGACCCTTCAGAAAATCAGACCAACTTTTTGTCTCATTTGCGCCTCCAAGAAAAGGTCATCCAGTCTCAAAAGCAACCATAGTGAGATGGGTATCAACAGCTATCCCTTTTAGCCATGAAACAGTGGGAAGACCACTGGCATTGAAGGTGCACACCCACTCTACCAGAAGCGTTGCAACCTCAGTTGCTCTGTTCGCAGGAGTATCACTGTTGAACATTTACAAAGTGTGTAGGAAAGTGCCCTCTTTTTGGCGTGGTTACCCCCACTTTTTGCCTGCTGTCAGTATGTTTTGACTGCAAACCAGGACCCCAGTGATTGTGCTCTCTCCCTCTAAATTTGGTTGCCTAGGACTTTGCACAACACACGATTGTCATACTGGTGCCCCTAGTCTATGGTACTTAGGTACCCTGTGCTTTGGGGCACCAGGGGTTCCCCGTGGGCTCCAGCATGTATTATGCCACCCATTTGAGCCCATGCAAAATGTCTCTACAGGCCTGCCATTGCAGCCTGCGTAAAAAGGTGCATGCACCCTTTCACTACAGGTTGCTACACCAGGTCACTGTAAGTCACCCTTATAGTAGGCCCTCCTAGCCCAGACGGTAGGGTGCAGGTACCTTTGTGTGAGGACACACCTGCATGAGCAGAGGTGCCCCGACCATATCAACTCTATTACACTGGACTTTGTAAGTGCGGGGAAACCGTTTTACCTGTGTACTGGACACAAGTGACTACTTGTATCCAGGAACATAAGCTACATAACTCCGAACCTGGACATGTTTGGTATTAAACATGTCGGAATCATACCCCAATACTGTTGCCTGTATTGGTTGTATGATTCCATGCACTCTGGGGACTCCTTAGAGGAACCCCCCAGTAATGATCCTACTAGTCTTTCAGGGTTTTGCAAGCAGCTCGTGCGGCTGCCACCCCACAGACATGTTTCCACTCTCCTGCTGCTTTACCATCTCAGGCAGGGGAAGGCAGAACAAAGGATTTTCTGTGGAAGAAGGATGCAACACCACCTCCCCTTGGAAATAGGTGTTACATGGCTTGGGAGGGCTAGCCTCCCCAAGCCCCTGGTATGCTTTGAAGGGTACATTTGGTGCCCTCCTTTCATAAACCGGTTTGTACCAGTCCAGGGACCCCCGGTACCTGCTCTGCCATGAAACTGGACAAAGGAAAGAGGAATGACCACTTCCCTGTCCATCATCACCCCAGGGTTGGTGCCCAGAGCTCCTCCATCTTGAATCCAAGAGCTCCTTCGCAGTCTTGACAGCCAGGCTGTGGGAAGCACTCCTGGTGAACCTGCGTAGAGCTCCCTCAGTTTCGATTTTCATGAAAGAACTGAAAACCTTTCTTTTCAACAAAAGCTGCCCCCTCCCTTTCCTTCACTATATTTATTGATAATCAGTCCTTCCTTGAGTGCCAAGACGCAATTGACGGAGCAGCTGAGCACTCTACAAATGGCTTTTGATTGAAGACCTTAAATATATTCCTAGCTCTAGATATAAGCCGGTGGTGGTTCACAGACCACCTACAGCTGTCCAGTTGATCCACACAGAAAGTTGCAATGCAGACGGCAGATATCCTGCTTTAGTTTGTGGGCCAGGACTTGCATCCCAACGTTGCATTGTTAACCTTAACAGTTTGCCCCAAACTCATTCAATTTGGTATTAAACCCTTGCCAAGGCTATTTTGTCATTCTCAATAGAGCTAAATGTCCACTAACCATAGTATTGTATACTCTTAAACTTAAAGAGAGTCTATATCTGTGGCAACCAGAACCCTTTATCCATCTAGACACCATGGAAACGTAATACTCTATTTAAAGTACACCTTTCAACTATTTCTTATGGAATGGTCAGTCACAAACCTTTTTCACAAAGATTTTCTAAAGGGTATTAGGAAGTTCTTCCACCAGTCAGCCCACCCTCACAACCTTGGGAACTTTTTAAAAATATTTTTTACTGAGTTATAACAAACCATCACATTATATGGAAACAACTATAGTCATTTGTAAATATTACATCACAATATATCATGCATACAAAATGTAATGTGTGTCCATCTTAGTCTTAGTCAGTGTACTAGTACAGATAACTAGTGTGTGTGTCGTAGCTGTACATACAAGAAATATCATCACACTCTGCAGCATACGTATGGTTTCTATCCGGTTATTCAACGTCCCCTGTTCCATCGCCTGTGAACACTGCAACCTGTACCTCTGAGCTATATCGGTATGATTGTGCAAGAAATCACCTTAGGGGCCGCATATGTCATTGGATCCAGAGGTGATAGGTTGAAGAAAGGTGTAAATGTAGCATTGTTGCAGGTAGTTATATCTCAAATTCACTCTTCCTTACTCTGGTCTGTTGCTTTACACCAGTACATAGCCACTCTCTGTTCAGTCTTTCTTTGAGTGTTGTTTTTACATATCTGCAGATCCAACTCTCTGGGAACGTAACATTGTCCTCTTTAAACTAACTTGTCTTCCTTTTGAACCAATACAAAAACATCCTTTCAGCTGTTGAGTTGTCTTGGAAAGCTGTGCTCCAAGTTGGTATTACCTCTGTTCATTTGGTCAGTGAGATGCACATTCCTTGTTGTCATAAGCTTTGACAGTTTTCTTTAAAAACAAGGTAGTAGAACTCATTCCAAATTTTCTACCAAAGATAGTGTCATATTACAGTGTCAATAAACCCATTTCCTTGCCAACCTTTTTTCAAAATCCATCTTCCCGAAATGAAAAATCCATTCAACACTTGATGTGAAGAGAGTTCAGAAATTCTATCTTGATACCATGAAAGACCTGTTTGCCAAGCACATATCTCTTCTACAGATGTCTTCTATTGGGTTTTGCCACAAGAAGGCAGTCCACTTCTAGATAGATAATTTCTTGTATTTTGCCTTGTTAGCTGACAAATAACATTTCCCCTGCGAGGCCTGAGCTCACTGTACTGTGGCAAAAGCTGCAGCAACAGCTCTACAAAGGAATTTGGCCATTTCAGAAGTGTGTAAAGCTGCCACTTGGAACGTGATTTACCACACTGTTGGCTGCACAGGTTTACCGCTATGTTACAGTATTTGACATGGATTCAGTCACAAGGTTTAATGGTAACTCTTAGGCACTGATTCTGTAGGTCCCTCTTAGATAGACCAAGCAAACTCTGAGGCCTTACAGAAAAGGGCTTGCTCCTCAATACTGTTGTTCATTAGATGTCTAGTGTATGGTTTTATGTTTGACAAAGCTTATGTATCTGTGGAGAATTTAGTGTTGGCAAAAAAAAAAAGATACTAAACAGATCTTTTTTCCAACATTTTTTTTTAATCTTCCTTAGATTCTCATGCTTTTCGTAGTTAACCCTGTTTGCCATGTCTTTGTTTCAATTACTTTCCGCTTCTACTAAACAAATCTGAGTACTTTTTTACATCAGTTAGTTTTCCTATGCTAGATCTTTACTTGCCAGAGAAGAATTATTCAAATAAGGTTGTACATATAAATGATAAAGACTAGTAGCAGTACAGGGTAGTAACTTTTACTTAGCAATATTGGCTTGAAACTTCAGTATAAAGTGGGTGTACCTGAATAATATCAACAAAGGTAATAAATAGCAAGTCAGCCCTCATTTTCCACTGTTGTAATGCTCTTAATGTTATGGCTAGTGTGCAATTTAATTTATATACTGATGTTAACGGAGCTTATAATTGCGCTAGACAATCTTTCATAGACTCTAACATATAAAGCCAATGGCATCTAATGAATGACCCAAGACAATGGGCCAGACCCAGATAATAAATGTGGCCTAATCTGATAAGCCTTAGGAGTAGCCACATTGTATGATCCAAACAAAACACCTGGTTTCCTAACTACCATGTCTCCAGTAGGTAAATCCCCACTCAGTTATAACAGCATATCTGATAGAGAATTCTAGCTGCAGGTTCCTTACCTTAGAATATTCGTCAGACTGGATCTGGAAAGTGTTGCAGAGTTCCCCTGTGCCTGGTAGCTGGTGTCGAACAGCTCTGTGTCAGCGTGATAAGCGCCTTCCACACTGCAAGAGACACGTGCAGTGGCTTTATAGGCTCCACCAAAGCACGCTGACGTCACTTTCTTTCTTTCTGCACCAGCTGCCTGTGTAGTGTGGTCAGTTTTATGTTTCCTTTGTGCGTTAGCTTCAGGCGTTAGGCCTTTGTGCACTTTGCCCTGGATGTATTTTATTCCTTTGCTTGCAGCATAGAGCCTCTGTGCACTTTGCTCTAAATGCTTTTTATTCAGCCTCATACTGTTATTTTTTAAATAGCCAGTTCTACGGTCTTGTTTCATTTTTTATATCACACTGTTTAGCCTACTTCAGCACTGGAGTTTTCAATAACACATTCTTGTTCACCCTGTGCTTCTGTCAAGGATACAGTCTGGTACATTGCCGATAGACGTGGTAGGAGTTTAGTCTTTGGCATTCTTGCGTAGGGACATTTTGTGATCACACTGACATGTTAGTTATAAAAACACTTCCTTGTCCTAATACACGCAAGAGGGAGATTCCGACCAGGGAACCACAACTAGACGCTGACTGCCTCGTTGCAGATGCTGAACCAGATCACAGGCCTTTGCTCAGGTATGAGGGTTGATGGCTTCCCAGGGAATCTGAAAGGCAAGTTAGAAGCTTAACATGCTGTGCTCGAAATAGAACTAACTGAGAGAGAGTAGAATTTATTAACACCATGATAGCGTTATTCTTATGTTTCACTCTCCTCGTGACTATTTCAATCCTACTGTGTTGTATGGTTCTGGTTATCGCGGCTCACGCCTTAATATCTAAAATGCAGTCGTTTTATTAAAACAATCTATAAAACTCAAACTGCCTTTGTCATTTGTATATGAGATCATACTGTAAATGAGAGAGCTGGTTTGGATCTGAGTGACCACGACTTCCCTGAGAAGTTCCAAAGATGTCATGCGCTCAGCTGCCCAATCATCTCTTCCCCTGGGGAGAAATGAGGCACTGCTAGTTAGCCGGAGCAAAACCGGATTTGGGGTGACAGTGGTACTTCCAAGTGGGTAAGACTTAGGGGGTCATTCTGACCCTGGCGGTAAAATCCGCCAGGGCCAACGACCGCGGGAGCACCGCCAACAGGCTGGCGGTGCTCCCATGGGCATTCTGACCGCGGCGGTACAGCCGCGGTCAGAAACGGGAAACCGGCGGTGTACCGCCGGTTTCCCGCTGCCCTGGGGAGCCATGGGGATTCTGACCCCCATTACCGCCATCCTGTTCCTGGCGATGGCGGTAAGGGGTGTTGTGGGGCCCTGGGGGCCCCTGCAGTGCCCATGCCAATGGCATGAGCACTGCAGGGGCCCCCGTAACAGGGCCCCACCAAGATTTTCAGTGTCTGCCATGCAGACACTGAAAATAGTGACGGGTGCAACTGCACCCGTCACACCCCTTCCACTCCGCCGGCTCCATTCGGAGCCGGCATCCTCATGGAAGGGTGTTTCCCGCTGGGTGGGCGGGCGACCTTCTGGCGGTCGCCCGCCCACCCAGCGGGAAACCCAGAATACCCGCGGCGGTCTTTTGACCGCGCAGCGGTATTCTGGCGGTTCCAGCCAGGCCGGCGGCTTCCGCCGCTGGCCGGGGTCAGAATGACCCCCTTAGTCCCCCACACCAGGAACAACCCTGCTACCTAGAAATCCAGTAGTCTCATTTAGGATAATGAGAGCACACTCGACATGGCGCTGCCAACGATTGGTCTGGCTCTAATTTTCGGGTCCGGCTGACTCTCTCGGTCTCATATATATATATATTGACTCCTCAGTTCCGTTAACGGAGACATCCGTGGCGCTGAGGATTTCCACCACCACAATATAGGTACATCCTATTGTTTTGTGGTCGGTTGTTCAAGCTTGAACTCTGAAAGGAAAACCCCGATATTGGTGTGCCTTCTCTGAACTAGTGCTGTTTTTATAATGGCGAATCCTCAAGTAGTGAATATAGCGCTTAATATGCGACAACCGCTCACAGGACATCTGATAGCACATGGTCTGACGAACCAGGGGGGTCCGGTCACGTTTGTGGTGGACGCCCATGCAGCCTATAGAACAGAGCTTTTTTATTCTTGGGTCGTTTTTCCAGCAGTTGATGGGGGTACACACACCTTTCATGATTACACTATTGCGAATGTCCCTGGACAATACAGGGCATATGCATACTTAGAGATACCTTTATCTTATCAAGAACACCATAATTGGCTTGATGACGCCCTCCCACACACAGTAGCACAGGTTAGGTTAGGTCCACTGAGTAATGATGGTCCTACCTGGCCTTTATTGGCTACATATACACCATATCCTGCGGTTGCTAACTTAGCGGTGGCTGAAGTTCGTCGTTTATATATAGACTTAGCGACTACATATAGAAGATTAGTTCAGTTTGTAATGCAGACACTAAATACAAATGTAGCGCATGCTGCTCCAGGGCAACCACATGCGGTGATTCCGGGTATCAATCCGGCCACTGTACACTCAGTTATGGGTAAAGTACCGGCGAAACGAGAGGAAACTCCATTTTGGCTGGCGCAAAAAATGAATACGCTGGAAGCAGTATTTCCCCATACGGGACCTCAGGATAAACATCGAATATTGACGATGTGTTTGCCGTATAGAATGGTTCCTACTGTGGACCGTTGTAATACCTGGGGCACGGGGTTGCCGTGCTCTACACTACAGCACACGGTACACCAACATTGGCTAATCTACCGGAAGTGCTAAAACAAATTCAAGATAAATATGGGGCTGCCCCAGCCTTAGATTTAGGGATGCAGCTGATGGGCAAGTTTGCCGCAGTTTCTTTTATTATATTGAGTAATCTCAAGGGAGAGGCAGTGGCACTGGCAGTGCGTATGCGTCTTCGTGACGTCCCGCAGCTTAAT
Source organism: Pleurodeles waltl (assembly GCF_031143425.1). Lineage (NCBI taxonomy): Eukaryota > Metazoa > Chordata > Amphibia > Caudata > Salamandridae > Pleurodeles > Pleurodeles waltl. The sequence goes on from NC_090446.1 coordinate 715,432,468, forward strand.
CAAGAGCGGGAGCTGCAGAGAATAATAGCGGAAACATATTTGAGTATCGGTCGTGATAGCCTAGGAGCTAGACCGCAAAAATCACAGTTACAGGGTTAGAGTAGTAAGGATACTATTAAACAACAGCAACCTAGCAACCTGAGGGTACTAAAAAGCGCTGGGAGAAAAAACAACAAACACCTAAAAAAGACAGGGGACAATCTCCGCAACCGGAGACTCCACAGAACAGGTATAATCTCAGGAATAGGGATAATTTGAAGACACCTGATAGATATCAATATACTGATACACGCCAATCTCGTTCCTTTCAGGACTCATCGGAAAAGAGAAATGAGAGAGGTGGGCGGTCAGAGCGGAGAACAGAGTACGTGAAACCGAGACAGGAATCACAACGCTCAACTGAGGTTTCTGTCAAGAAAGAAGAGAAACCGATCCAACAAAAACAGCAATTTAAAAAGAAGAAGGTGGCGGCAGTCTCAGTTAGACATGCCGCACAAGAAGAGAGTTCTCTTGAAGAACAAGACGTGGGCGTTAGCACTGTTAGACAGTGCGACAGAGGTCACAATAGTTCACCGGAATCTTCTAGAGCATCTGGAGGTGAAAGCAACTGATGACTTCATACAAGTCGAAACAGCAGATATGCGTGTCTCTGATCCCGATAGAGTTTATACACTAACTTTACAATTAGAAGGGGACATTGAGCGCACTATAAACACCATCTTTTGGGACCGTGTGGTCAAATTGTATGACATTCTGCTGGCCGAACAGGATTGGCCCCCAGACTTTGTTCGCGACTGTCCAGTTGGGGAGGAGGTTATTACACCTTCATTCTCACCACTTGTTCCGGGAGAACTAGCAGAGTCCTATAGTAATAAATGGGCTCTGGCACAAGCACCCACCATCATCATCATCATCCGCTTTATTCGATCAATGACCATAAAAGCACATAAAAACAAAGATAATAAGTAATACTTAAGTAAATAAATAAATACACATCTATAAATTGGTATAAAAACATTAAAACAATAACTTGAATTACACATAAGACTCTAAAACTTATCTATAAAAGAAATGAGGCCTTAAATTACTTTTTGAAGATGGCATCGTATGCGCCAAGCTGTTACTAAATACTTGCTTACTAAAAGAATTACGTCGGTTGAATTATGGCTTTTTAGAACCCGTAGAGCCAAAGAGCAGTTCTTAAATCCCATAGCCCTGCAAAAATTGCGAATCCATTTTGATCGCGGAATCGCATAGGCTGGGCAGAAGAACATGAAGTACTCAATGGTTTCAAAAGTACTGCCACAGGCAGGGCATATATCGGGAAGATTAATCGACCCCCACCTATGGATCAATGACATCAAGGGCAAAGAGCCAAAACGAAACCTTGCATATAAGCTCTTGCCCTGCAAATCCGGTATAATATCCAGATAGGATTCAAACTTTGGGGACCATTTAATATCAATGAAGGAATTAATTAAGCAACCATGGGATTTGTGGGTTATGTAGTTATCCCTAACATAAGACCAATAGGTTAACTTTAAAACATTTTTATGCCGTCTCTCTAGTTTATGGGGATTTTCCCAATAATCACCCAGGCCCAATAGCCGAAGCCAATGGGCCACATGGCGAATCCAGGGAAGAGTGATAGCGTTTTGGCATTTTAATAGATCGAGTAATGAGGTCTTATATATATCTAGTTCGGGGGTTATCCATAACCTGATCCAATAAAGGAGAGGTCTTAGAGTAGCTAGATCTGCCACTCGGCTTAACCCCAGATCTAGAAATAATGGAAGCAGGGGTGTGGTGCGTGGGCATGCAGTTAAAGCCCTTGCAAAATTGTTTTCCCCCACACTAATCTTGTTACAGTTAGCGTAACCCCATACCTCCGCTCCGTACAGGGCTGCACCTTGAGCCTTAGCTGTATAAATTTTTATTGCTGGGGAAACAACTTTTGTAGAGGTGCTTTGATAGCAACGCAATATAGATGAGGCTCTGTGTTGTAGGAGCCCTGCACTTTTTGTAATCTGCTCTTCCCATGATAGTGTACTAGTTAGCCTGACTCCCAGGTAATCTATAGAGCTTACTTCCTTCAAGGGTACTCCCTCAATATGAATGGAACATTTTTTCCTAGGTCCCTTGGATAACACCATCAGTTTTTTTTTGTTAATATTAACCTCCAACCCATGATCGCTACAAAATTGGTTAAACCGGTCAACGAGGGTTTGCAACCCCATTGGTGTCTTAGAGATGAGAAGCGAATCATCGTCTAAGAGCAGGATGGGGATTTTTTGTGTGTTCAGGGAGGGGGCATCATTCTGGCCTATGGACACAGCCTTTACTACTTCATTGATAAATATGGTGAACAGTAGGGGGGCTAGCACACAACCTTGGCGAACTCCCCTTCTAATTGGGATCTGTTCTGTCAGTTCGCCTTGTTCACCCCACCTCACTTGGGCACCCACCTTATATAGAAATCATGTGCGGTGGGGTGGGATAGGGATTCACCTTATCATGTAATTCCGATAAAGGGCGAACCTCAGCCGCAACCGCAATATCCTATAAAATTTGAAGCTAGGGCATCGGTAAGGAAAATACTTACACAATTGGAGTACCAGGGAGTTATTGAACCCTGTGTCTCGCTGATGAATAATCCCTTATTTCCTGTAGCTAAACCGGACCATTCTTATAGGATAGTGGTGGATTACAGACATTTAAATGGACATACACGCACATATGCAATACAAAATTCACACAGCGCAGCGCTCATGAATAATATTGTGCGTAAGGAATACAAAACAACTTTAGATATCTCAAATGGATTCTTCTGCCATAATATAGCGCCCGAAAGTAGGGACTATACGAGCTTTAGTGCATTTGGCTCTCAGAAAAAGTTTTGTCGTTTGCCTCAGGGGTATAAGAATAGCCCCGGATTATTTTCGGCTTGTGTAACTGAAATTCTGCACGAGTTGGACCCTGAAGCTTTGTCATATGTTGATGATATATATCTGACAGACGATGAGTTACTGCAACATTTAAGGCGGGTAGCGCGCATTGTTGTGGGATTTGCTGAAATTGGCTACAAATTTAATTTTAAAAAATCAAGAATTGCCTTCCTCAGCGTCATTTTCCTGGGATATGAGTTGTCGAATGAGGGCAAGAGCTTAGCGCAACACTTTTTGGAAAAATTTGCACAGTTGCAACCTCCTAATACGATCCGGAAACTCCAGTCGTTATGTAAGTTCTGCCAAAATTTAGAAAAATTTTGGCAGAACTTACATTCCTGATTACGCTACACGTATAAAACCATTATACGAGTTGATTCTCCCGAATTTCTCGAGTAGATTTTGGACGAATGAACATACACATATTCTTCACGATTTGCAAACTGATCTCTTAGCTGTAAAGCATTTACACACTCTGGACAATAAAACATATCTGGTCATCAGAGTTATACCTGGGGCCATTGGGTTTACATATGTCACCTTTAATGAGGGTGAGACAGTCCCGATAGCATACAAGTCCCACTTGTACTCTGCTGCGGAACAACGTTTTGCACAGACTGAGAAAATTCTCACTGCTGTACAGATGGCTGTGATTAAAGAACGACCTCTTGCCCAGGGCCAACGCATCGTTGTCGTTTCCCCGATTCCAGCCTTAGAGGCTGTTACAAAAGCGAGTGTTCCTAATTCAAAAGCTTTACACCCGCGATGGATACAATGGGCAACGTCTTTGACAGCCACTGATGTAGATTACATATTTGACCCTAAACTGCAGACTCAAGAATTTCTTCAATATGAAATGGAGTACCCAGTTCCCGCTGGCACATTGCCTATTGATCAATATCAGGTGGTCATGTACACCGATGGCTCTGCGCAACCGGCGGTTGGGACTAAACAACAGTATTCTGCTGCATGTGCGATGGTGAGCGGCTATATGGAGGGGAAAAGTTCTGCCCCCAACATACTTATACACAGACCTTGGGAGACTGTACAGCGCAGTTGGCTGAGCTGAAAGCTCTGTTGTTAGCCTTGGAACATGCGGATCCGGCAATAGTCACACTGCTGGTTTGTGATTCCTATTACTGTGTTCAGTCTTTCAATGAATATTTACATTACTCGAGGTTGAATGGGTTCATAGATTCCAAAGGGTAACACCATTAAACACAAATTGCTGTGGGGGAAGGTTGCGAATCAGAAGGAAACGCTTCCTAAAGTCCATTTTGTGGATACACTTGGACACCAGCGCGTTGGAATACACGTTGCTGGGAATACTTTGGCTGATGAAGCCGCGAAATCGGCAGTGGCAGTTGCCACTGTGGCCGCAGTAACTCGCTCGAGTTCCAAACCAGACACAGAGATTTTGGCTGCCATAAAGGCTACGGCTGATGGCACGCCATTTCCTAAAGGATTCCCTTCTAAATATAGTTACTGCATGGGTGGTATGCTGAACGCTGTGGTTAAAATCCCAGGCGTTGGTGTACGTGAAATGCCCAATAAAATTGAGCGACCTCGATAAATTACTGCAGCACATGAGGGGGCGGCATCTGCACATGCAGGTGTGGCTGCCACCATTTCACTCTTACAGGCTCGTTATTGGTGGCCTGGTCTCTATAAGGAGACAAAGCAGTTTGTCCTTTGTTGTGATATCTGCCAACAAATTAAAGTTTCCACGGCTAGACGCCCGCAGCAGACGCCCCTTCTGATATCAAATAAACCTTTACAGTGTGTGTACTTGGATCATTGTGGTCCGCTGTCACCAGATAGTGCATACAAATGTATATTGGTTGCTGTAGATTCGTGCTCCAGATTTGTGTGGGTCTGGCCACAGCGCTCAGCTGACGCTCAAACTGTTATTAAAGATTTGCGTATCTTTGTCGATACATATGCAGTTGCGGCTTTTCATTCGGACCAGGGCCCTGCTTTTGCCTCTAAGGCATTCAGGGACACCATGGCTTCGTTGGGGGTCCAGCTCCAGTTCTCGTCTCCATTTCATCCTGAGGGAAATTCTGTTGTGGAGCGTTTAAATCGCGATTTAAAGCAATCCTTAACGGCCAGTTTTATAGGTGCGGGTCGTAGTTGGCTAGCCCACCTGTATGGAGTACAGAGAGCACTTAATAACTTGCCTAGAAGGTCCCTGGGGGGTCGTACTTCATATGAGTGCCTGTTTGGAACACAAATGTATGTTCCTGATCTAGATGGTCCTGGTGTGGAGACGGCAGATACGCCCTTTGACATAAATGATTGTGTCACTGTTTTACAGGATTTACAACAATTCCGTGAAGATAACTCTTCTGCCAGTGCTGCCTCCACAGGAATTAAGGATGAACCAGTAACGCCAACTGGTTGGATTCCCAGGATTGGGGATCTTGTGCGTGAAAAGGTCGCAGTGAAAAAAGAATTTGGCCCTTCATATCGAGTGCCAGTCCCTGTGCTAGGGATCCACGGCACAAGAACTGTGATTTTGCCACCGCTGCAAGGGGCCAAGGGTAATCGCTTTGTTTCCATTGATAATGTCAAGTTACAACATGTGGCCGATTCTGCACAGCAGACCAAGAGGGACACCCAGTAGTTCCAGAATCCCTCTCACTACTGGGGACGAAGTTCCGCTGCAGGTGATTTCCACTGATGCTATTTCCTCTCCGAGCTTGGGGAGGGTGGAAGCTGATCTTGCGATTGTTCCACTTGCAGCAAATAATTTGGAATCTTTTGATCAAGTTGCTGTGAGTATTCCTGATGTTACTGAAAGTGTAGTCTACAGCGTACCAAGGCGGGAGCCACAATCTGCTCCTTTGTTTACGGTTGCACCTTTTGCGAGAACTGCCTCAGGCTGCTTCAACACCACTGATGATGCCGTGTCGGACTCCTCGTCCTCTTCAACGTCAAGCCCTGGGTCCATGTAAGATGCTGTGTTGGCTCAAAAATACATATTTTGTTGTTCCGTGGAACTATCTGTGGCTTTTCATGGCTGTGATGACTTTTTTTCTGTGGCTGGGGTTTGTTGTTACTTTTTTTCTGGTGATACAAGGTCATTTTCTTCCTGAACGATCTGAGATTGAGCACATGGAGAAGGTGTTGAAACCGCATTTTTCATCACATATGGTTCGAAGAGACTTGTCCTTTGTGAACATTTCTGCTGTACCGATTCCAGATGGGATTGTGTGGGATAGAGTATTGTTTGATATATATGGTCCCACTGAAATAATTCAAATACCGTATGTTCTCAAATTGTCAATGAATGATATCGTTATACCAGGCATTGTATCTAATGATTGGGATGTGAAGACAGTAGATTCTATGCTGACTGAATTGCAATATTATACTGTCTATGAAAATGAAGATGCTTACCAATTTAGAGATAATTATGGTGACATGATTTGCTATAATTATTATGGACACCACTTTATTCATAAAGCTAGTAGCCCTAAATCAATATTTGAGTATATGCAATGGGAACATTGCCCGACTCCTCCACAGGGGAGTTCTAAAACTTATTCTGATAAATTTGCATATTTTTCTGGGCACAATCAACAAAGTGCTAAGTCTTACTATTTTAAGGTTACTCTGCATACTAATAAGCAAATGTTATTGACTGATACTAAATTACTGTATTCAAATTTGTTTGTATCCAAACTTTCATTTGAGGGGTATGACTACTGGTCCAAAACTGTTGATTTGAAAAGTGTCTGGGGAACGAAAAATTGGCAAATGCGGGGTAGGGACACATTGTTTAGGGCATGTATCATTCCTGTCCAAATGATTTTCTTAGATGACACTGTACAACAGACTAGCTGTTTGGGCTTAGCAACAATTAGAGACTTGAATTTGCGTAGCACACCTGTCCCTTCCAAATTGAAAAATTGGCAGCAATATGTTAATGCCACATTTAGAGAGCTTACAGACTGGGTCCAGAATGGTACGCTTAACACTTCATTGACACTAATAGGTGTCATCAACGTTTTGTCACCTCTTCGGGGGTGTTCAGGACTAGTAGGGCAGACCCTTGCTACATATCACCAGAACATGCTGATATCATTACTACATATAGTGTGGGGAAACTTTGTCAACAATGGTTAAAGTCATCCACGCTAGATGCAGTTAAATCATATATCACGTTACTGTCTAATAATACTGACTTGCAAGATTTTTTGTCAGGTCCAAGAGTACCCCGGAAGAAACGCTTTTTGTATGAAGTGTACTATGAGATTTGGAAACTTTCACAACAAGAGGCGGCGGCCCGGTTAAGGCAGATAGATCAGGAGAATTTAAGACAAGCATTGTCTGTTGTGGATAATGGAATGCATACCCTATCCGACCGTGTATATACGATTGATAACATTGTTTCCTCTGCTATAGATATTATTAAATCAGATATGTCTTCGTTATATCATGGGCAGAGTCAAACGCGGTACATCATGCAGTTGGGTTGGACTCTACAGACATTAAAGGCAGGTCGCGTTCCGTGGCAGCACATCCGAGCCAGGGAGATTTTTTTTTTCCTTTAATTTGACACGTCAACAACAGCTAATGGCTAAAAAGGAAGGGATGTATGTTTTGTTAAATATTGAAAAGTTGGAGAAGTTGCCTTTTACTGTGGCTGAGATTCCGTCTGCTGAGTGGTTGATTCACGGGGTTATCAATTTGCCTATATCCACTCTACAATTTACTTCTTGTTTGAAGCATATTCCGGTGGGTAGATATGAGAAGTTGGGAGACAGTTACATACATGAGGTGTGGGAGCTTCCCTTTTTATACAGATGTCTTAATGGTATGAGGGAGGTTTTTCTTAGCGGTAGCGAATGCGAAACTTCTGTCAGCCATTCGATGGTTTGTAAGCAGCTGTCTTTGCATGGTGCGTGTAATGCCTCGGTTACGAATTTGGCTTGCTATCTTAAGGGAGTTCCAGTCCTAGTAATTAAAAACACTTTCCAGGTGCTTTCAAACGGCAGCTACGTCCTTCTTAACAGTGAAGCCTGTTGTGGCATGCGTGCCGGAATAGTTTACGTAGTCGTTGTCACCAAGGCTGTTACGTGCTGCAGGAATGTGTTGTTTCCCCCACTCAATTTAGGGAGGTAGCGGACATCTGGCCTCACATTGCTACTTCCAAGGTGAATTTCGACAAGTTGAGTCGACTAAAGGCTCTGTTGTTTCAAAAGCATGTGGCCCTTACATCTGCACGCGAGACCTACGCACTTCAGGTGGCGAGGTCATCAGCAGAAATACAGTCCATATTAAATACTAACTTTCCGAACCACTTTGGTGAACTCGTGGGACGTATATTTAATGCGTCCAGCACTGCTGGAATTGCACATTTTTTCAAAGCCGTTGGTGTTGGTTTTGCTCATACCTTCTCTTCCATATTCGGTTTGATATCTTTGGCTATTCATTCTATTTTCTGAAGCATTTTTGGGGGATTTCCGATTACTTTGGCTTTGTTGGCTGGTGTTTTGCTGTTGCTGGTATTCTTCCGTAATGGCTGTCCCGCCGCAACGAGATCCAATATTGGCGCTCCCGTCAGCACAGCTGTGTCGTGAACGCATGATGCAGCATTTTGGAGCAACACTCCTGGGACAATTGGAGTGTGACTGGTCTCGGTCATTCTGACCAGTTTTGGATTGTGTGCAACCCGTGTTTCGGTGTCTTTGGTGCTCGTTTGAACATGCACTGGCTCTCTGTCTCTCACTGCAGCGCCCCCCGGTGGTTGATGCTAATCTGTTGATGTTCCCGATTAGGGCTCATTCCCAGACTTGTGTACTGCGGTTGCATTTGCTTCGTGAGGCAGTTTATGAGATTCCCTTCCTGTAGGAAGATGGTATTGTCTAATTCATAGGCCCTGCACAGGGTGCCTCCCTGGATGGTTCTGGGGCTTTGGAACACATCTGCTCCATGATAGTTTTTGGCGTGGATTTTCCAGTGTTGACATCTGTCGAAGTGGAGGATCTCCTGCTTTCTGTGGCTTCCGTTTAAGAATTGGATTTTTTGTAATTGACATTGTAATGATTTGGCTTTACCGTCACATGCTTACACATTTAAATTGTTTAATGCTTTGATGTCCTCTGGACTTGTCGAAATATGTTTTGTATAGTTTTGTATCTGGGGCATATTTTTATTTTTTATTTTTGATTAGAACCACTTGCTACCGACAAGGGGAGGGTGTAGTGTGGTCAGTTTTATGTATCCTTTGTGCGTTTGCTTCAGGCGTTAGGCCTTTGTGCACTTTGCCCTGGATGTATCTTATTCCTTTGCTTGCAGCATAGAGCCTCTGTGCACTTTGCTCTAAATACTTTTTATTCAGCCTCATACTGTTATTTTTCAAATAGCCAGTTCTACGGTCTTGTTTTATTTTTTATATCACACTGTTTAGCCTACTCCAGCACTGGAGTTTTCAATAACACATTCTTGTTCACTCTGTGCTTCTGTCAAGGATACAGTCTGGTACATTGCCGATAGACGTGGTAGGAGTTTAGTCTTTGGCATTCTTGCGTAGGGACATTTTGTGATCACACTGACATGTTAGTTATAAAAACACTTCCTTGTCCTAATACACGCAAGAGGGAGATTCCGACCAGGGAACCACAACTAGACGCTGACTGCCTCATTGGAGATGCTAAACCAGATCACAGGCCTTTGCTGAGGTATGAGGGTTGATGGCTTCCCAGGGAATCTGAAAGGCAAGTTAGAAGCTTAACATGCTGTGCTCGAAATAGAACTAACTGAGAGAGAGTAGAATTTATTAACACCATGATAGCGTTATTCTTATGTTTCACTCTCCTCGTGACTATTTCAATCCTACTGTGTTGTATGGTTCTGGTTATCGCGGCTCACGCCTTAATATCTAAAATGCAGTTGTTTTATTAAAACAATCTATAAAACTCAAATTGCCTTTGTCATTTGTATATGAGATCATACTGTAAATGAGAGAGCTGGTTTGGATCTGAGTGACCATGATTTCCCTGAGAATTTCCAAAGATGTCATGCGCTCGGCTGCCCAATCATCTCTTCCCCTGGGGAGAAATGAGGCACTGCTAGTTAGCCGGAGCAAAACCGGATTTGGGGTGACAGTGGTCCTTCCAAGTGGGTAAGACTTAGTCCCCCACACCAGGAACAACCCTGCTACCTAGAAATCCAGTAGTCTCATTTAGGATAATGAGAGCCCACGCGACACCTGAATCTGGAAGAGCTATTCTGGTCTTTGGGGGTGTATAGGGATGTTCCCCAAAATATCTGTGGGTTGCCTATGTTACCTTCAAATGTATATGATGGACCATCACCTGATTTGCTTGTCATACATGTCTCTGTGGCCTGCCCGATGGCTGCATTATGAATCTGAAAGCGATTCAGGAGCGGGTGATGGAGCTCCTGGCAGCTCAACATCGAGCTACTTTGCACAGCTCTTTGTCTACATCACATGAAAGACCCTGGGATTACTCTTAGTTATTCCCATCAGTCGTTGTCGCAGTGGAAAATGTCAGGTAAGTCCTACAAACACAAGGTCAAGAAGTCAAAGCTCTCTTTACTTCACGGCATCGTTCCAAGTCAGCGCCGGAACGGTGCCATAACTCTAGACCTTGCTCGGCATTCCACCTGTGAACCCCGCGTCTGGGTCTACTCCACACCTCCTCTAATTTCCAAGAGCTGGCACAATCCCACCCAACTCAGAGTTTTATGAGGCAGAACACCTTATATTCGGATGTGTGATAAGCAAGAAAAATCACAAAAGCATTCAATGAACATTTAGTGACTGTACAGCATAGAAGTTATTCCAGGAATGTTGTAAATCTTATGACTGTTTCCCTCCATAATTCTATTATTTTATCTATTTTAATCACATGTTTTTAGTCTTCTTTCTTTTTTAGTTTTAGGTACTTAAACACATACAGGAACAGGTTCGATTTGACCTGTAGTCTCCAATTTTAGTTAGCAACACAAAAGGATGATGGACGGAGTGCTGACAATGCAAACACTCACCCCCAGTCACAGATCTGGGTTTAATCCATCGTTCTTTTGCCCACCATGCCACCCCAGTTTGGACCCAGCCATATGCAAATCAGTCTTGACCCTGTTTCGCATGGGAACAGTCCAGCCCGAACTGCCAGGCCAGGTCCTCCCTGACCGGAAACAAGCATCCTGGGACCGGTTTCGGGGTTTCACCCCTCGTCAACCAGGCTAACTTGAATCCAGTGGCATGGGAAGCACGGGACCCACGTCTGGGCATACCCTTCCCACTTAGGGCGACAAAGCAAAAACAACAAGTTCTGGACGGAATGCTGAACATTGTCAAACATTCACCCCCAGTACAGTGATCGGGGCCTAAATCCATCGTTTTTTTGCTGCCCATGCCATTCCAGTTTGGACCCAGCCATATGCAAATCAGTCTTGACCCTGTTCCCCATGGGAACAGTCCAGCCCGAACTGCTAGGCCAGGTCTTCCCTGGACTGGAAACAAGCATCCTGGGACCGGTTTCGGGGTTTCACCCCTCGTCAGCCAGGCTAGCTTGAATCCAGTGACATGGGAAGCACAGGACCCACGTCTGGGCATACCTTTCCCACTTAGGGCGACAAAGCAAAAACAACAAGTGATGGACGGAATGCTGAACATTGTCAAACATTCACCCCCAGTACAGTGATCTGGGCCTAAATCCATAGTTTTTAGCAAAGCGAAGCATTCTATTCTGCCTTCACAAACTGGTACCAGGATTGTGTTCTCTCGTAGACACAGTCTCTTAGCTTTTTGCCTTGTGCTCATAATAATTGATAATCTATTCCAGATAGACAACAAACCCTGTTGTCCAGGTATGTGCACCACCTTCAAAACTCAGACTTATTATTTATTCATCTGTTGGAACTAGCGTAGCGCTTAGAGATAGCCCATTGAGGGTTTAAGGGCTATAAATTGTGATGTTACTAATTTTCCCTGTTATTGAAAAGTTTAGCTGCTTTTTATTATCTTCAGTGATGTTACCAATGTTATGTGCACTAGATTCCGGCATTCTAAAATAACTATTTTAAAATAAATATACAGTTTCCCCTGATCTTGAGTGTGTAGTAAGTCAAAGGCATTGACACAACCTCATTTATGTACTGGGTAGTTTTCTGTGGGGAAACAATAACCTGTTTTTCACATTCAGTGCTGGTGCATTGAACTAAGATCACTTGTGGGTAAGAAAACAAACCATGTGGAATTAAGCCAAAAACTCAGTTTCCGCAACATGGGGACCTAGCATTCTTCACCCAGCATCTCACTCCTGAGAGGCTGGTGGTTCAGACATCAGCATCCAAGGTCACACTGGATAAGGAATTCAAAGGGCTGGATACCTTTGGGAAGTGGATATTTTCCTCCACCAGCCTTGCACTGCTGTCAGTGAACACTGCATGCCTTGTGAGCTGATACAGCCACATGGTGCTGGATTTGGTTGTGCAAGTGCTGTGTGCGGTCTTCGAGGGGGCCCGAGCCATCCTGACCCAGTCTATTCTGATAGCAGGGACACAGCAAAGTTCACAATACAATGCAGACTCGACATGACAGACTCACTTGGCTCCATTGCCACTCTGAGCTGAGATCAGCTGATTTCTCTGAAGATTTCCAGGCATCTCTTACAGACATGCCCTTCAGTGGCACTCACCATCAAAGGGCATGTCTGTAAGTGGCTGCTTAAGTGCAACAACCAATCAGTCAGTTACTTGTTAAGTGTGCTACTCACCCGGTAGGGTCTTAAGGCGGCGGGGGTCTACTGCTCGAAAAGCTAGGTCTTGAGATGCTTCCAGAAGGTCCTTGGTCAGCCGTAGGTTGACGGGGAGGGAGTTCCAGGTCTTGGTGGAGAGGTGGGAGAAGGATCTGCTGCCGGCTGTGGTACGGTGGATGCGGGGAAACGCTGAAGAGGGCGAGGTTGGCGGAGCAGGCGTGTCAGGATGTAGAAGTTGAGACGCTCGTTGAGGTAGGGCGGTCCGGCTTCGTGGAGAGCCTTGTGAGGGTGGATCAGGAGTTTGAAGATGATCCTTTTGTTGACGGGGAGCCAGTGGAGGTCTCTGAGGTGGGCTGAGATGTGTTTGTGGCGAGGGAGGTTAAGTATGAGTTGTGCTGAGGCTTTCTGAATGCGCTGAAGTTTTCAGGCTGCTTAAGCGCTTCAATGAGAATAGAGTCTCTGCCCAGTGGTTGGAACTTACCGGGCCCCGCACCACCTACATTCTTCCTTTCACTCCTTCATGGCAATGGTAGGGGCTTTCAGCTGCATACTTTCCAACAGAGCCACCACAGGCAACAGGCTTCACTGCCTTTTGTGGCCACAGACACAGCTTCCACTAGTCCCATGGGAACCGAGGCCAGAGTTCTGCCCAGTCTGCCACCGCCTGGCAGCCACAGCCTCAAAACACCTTTAAAATGCTCTTGCAACAAAACGGGCACCCTGTTGGAGGTAGGATCATGCACCACCTACCCCAATGGCAAGCTATTTAATTGGACAAGGGGGTGCTCCAAATTGTCCGGCATGGTTACTCCATTCCACTCCTAGAGAACCCACTGCCTATTCCACCGCCCTCAGATCGACTCACTGAGGACCACCTCGCCTTGCTGCACCAGGAAGTGTAGACACCTTCTGCCAAAGAAGCCATCAAGAGGGTGCCGATATCATAAGTAGGCCATTTCTGCTACTTTGGTGCCCAAGGAGGACAGAAGACTCCACCCTATTATAGATCTGCTCCCTCTCAACACCGTCCTGAGAAAGCAGAAATTCAAGATGTTAACATTTGCCCAGGTTTTTTCTGCACTGGACCCTAGAAACTGTATAGTAGTATTGGGCCTAGCAGAATACCTGTGGACCAGGATCATCTCCAGATTACGGTGCTCCCCTTTGGTCTCACCAGTGCCCCTTGGGTGTTCATGAAGGTAGGGGCCGTGGTTGCAGCACTCCTGTGGAGGTTAGGGGTCCCAGTCTTCCCCTACCATGACGACAGGTTGCTGAAGATAGGCTGGCTTCAGGCAGTCATCACCCACCTTCAGACTGCGGTGGACCTCCTGTATTCACTGGAGTTCACTATCAGCATTCACACCTGACTCCTCTCAGATGCTCCCTTTCATTTGAGCCATCCTGAACACAGTGCAATTCTATGCCTTCCCTTCGCAATGGAAAGACAGAGACATTCAGGCCATAGTACTGACGTTTCATCCTCAGTCCTGGATTTTGGCAAAACTTTAATTTAAAACTGCTGGTTCTGATGGCCTCTAGCATCCTGTCAATGAGGTACGCTTGATGGCGTATGTGGACTCTGCAGTGAGATCTGAAGTCCCAGTGTGCGCAGCATCAAGGGAATCCAGTAACATTTTTGACGGACTGCAAAAGATCTGCAGCAATAGTTACAGGACTACGATTGAACATTAGGCCCCTCTCTGTTCCCCACCCGGAGCTGACAACAGTGACCCATGCATCACTTCTGGGTGGGTGGCCATCTTGGAAAGATGGAGATCAGGGGCCTCTGGTCTCCGGCGAGGGGTCGGCTCAACATCATTCTTCTGGAGCTGAGAGTGATTGACTTGGCATTGAAAGCCTTCCTTGAAAGGGAAGCTGGTCCAGCTTTTTGCGAACAGCACTACCACCATGTGGTACTGCAGCAAGCAGAGTGGAGCGGGATGGTGGACCCTGTGCTAGGAGGCTCTCGCTTCTGGACATGGCTGGAACGTGAGGACATTTTTCGGGATGTACACCACCTGGCCGAATCTCTAAATGCCAGGGTGGACAAATTGTCATCAATGCCTCCTGGCAGCTGCATCTGGAGGTGGCTCAAGGTCTCTTTCAGGACTAAGGAGAACCTTAGCTAAATCTATTGTCCTCCGCAAGAATGCGCAATGTCGGCGCTTCTGCGTGCTGGAGTTTCCGAAATGGCTGTCGCTCAGCAACATGTTCCAACTAAACTGGAGTACAGGACTTATTTGTGCCTCTCCCCAATACTTCTCCTCCCTAGAGTATTCAAGAAGATCAGAACCGATTTGGCCCAAGTCATTTTGATGGCTCTGGATTGGGGGAGGAGAGTATGGTATTCGGACATCCTGAGCATGATTATCTGTCCTTTGATCAGGCTGCCCTTTCGAGAGGATCTGCTGTCACAGCAACAGGGCGGGATCCTGCACCTAAACATGCGCACACTCCACCTTTATGCATGGAGATTGAGAGGCCTTCCTCCCAAGGTCTGTGACTTCATCTTGGCAGCCAGGCGCCCATCAACAAAAACTGTATATGTTGCTGTTAGAAAAAGTTTGTGACTTGGTGTGCTGAGAAACAAACTGAATGTTTCTGCATCCCTGCCCGAAGTGGTGGTGTTAGTTCTTTCCATAGGCCCAGCAAGACCTTGCTCTGGGGTCAGCTAAGGGGCACCGTTCAGCTTTTTGCTGTTGATGTTCGTCCCTCCCTATTTAGGTCACCAGTTTAGTAAAAGGTCTTCATCATATATTTCCTCCCACACCTTTAGTTAAGTCCCAATGACACCTTTGTTTGGTTCTGATATTGTTGATGTGTTCTGCATTTGAACCCAGGAATATCTATCCTCTCAGACTTTTGACAACAAAAAACATCAATCAATCAATCAATCAAATAATTTCTTAAGCACACTACTCACCCAGTAGAGTCTCAAGGTGCTGGGGGGGTGGGGGGGGTTGGTGGCCGATTACTGCTCGAAAAGGCATGTTTTTATGTGCTTTCTGAAGGTTAGTAGGTCCTGGGTCGTGCGTAGGTTGGTGGGGATGGAGTTACAGGTCTTGGCGGCGAGGTGGGAGAAGGATCTGCCGCCAGAGGTGGTGCGTTGGATGCAGAGGACTGTGGCGAGGGTGAGGTCGGCGGAGCAGAGCTGGCGATGTGGAAGTTTACTCGTTCGTTGAGGTAGGCCGGTCCAGTGTCGTGGAGGGCTTTGTGAGCGTGGACGAGGACCTTGAAAATGATCCTTTTGTTGATTGGCAACCAGTGTAGGGATCTGAGGTGGGTGGATATGTGTTCATGGCGAGGGAGGTTGAGGATAAGTCGTGGGGCTACGTTCTGGATTCGCTGGAGTTTTCTTTGAAGTTTGGCTGTTGTCCCTGCATACAAACCGTTGCCGTAGTCCAGTCTGCTGCTGATGAGGGCGTGGGTGACTGTTCTTTTTGTTTCTAGGGGTATCCATTTGAAAGTCTTGCGTAGCATGCGAAGGGTGTTGAAGCAGGAGGATGATATGGCATTGATTTGCTGGGTCATGGAGTGGGATGAGTCCAGTATGATGCCAAGGTTGCGTGCGTGAGTGGTGGGTGCTGGGGATGGTCCGACGGTGGTGGACCACCAGGAGTCGTTCCATGCTGTCTTGTTGGGTCCGAAGATGATGATTTCTGTTTTGTTTGAGTTCAATTTGAGGTGGCTTGTTGCCATCCATTTGGCGGTGTTGAGGAGTCTGGCGTGCAGGTTAATCTTGCCGGTGGCTGGGTTCCCGGTGAGGGAGATGATGACCTGGGTGTGGTCAGCGTAAGAAGTGATGGTGATGCCGTGGGGGCGGAGGATGTTGGCGAGAGGAGCCATGTAGATGTTGAAGAGGGTGGGATTGAGAAAGGATCCTTGGGGGACCCCACAGATGATCTTGGTGGCTGTAGACCGGAAAGGAGGGAGGTGAACTCTTTGGGTTCTTTCGGAGAGGAAGGAGGTGAGTGTAAAGATCTTCCCTCAAGAGTCCGTTTTAATCTTCTTTTATTTTCTTTAATGTGATACAACAAATTTAGACACCTTCAGCACAGCCTCTCCACACCTCGTACTCCACGACCGTTTTCCCCTACATTCCATCCTTCACCCCATCATTACCTCATCACATTCCACATTGGATTAATGAAAGATGACATCATTACACACCTCCCCCTTTCAATATAACAAAATTTTTAAACCCTGTTCTATAGAATTAAACAATCCTACGCAATGACATTTAACGATATGAACATATTAACAATTAACTTTAAAAATGCGTCCCATGCTCCATGTAGAACCATTCTCTAAGATCACAACATTTTTTTTTAACATCCTGCACAAATTGCGGAGGAAAATACTTGCTTTCTCCCTTCACAACAATCCCACTTTTTTTCACTGCTACCCAATCTCCCTTTTGTATATGGCAACCTTTAGTACACATCCTTTTGTTATATTGTAAAGCACTTTTCTCCTGTAATCTCTCTACCCTAGCTTTTATAGACTCCCTGTCCACTATCACTTTTTGATTGCCCTTTAACCATACTGGACATTCCAATACTCCAGGCTCCCTACCCTTCAATGATACAAATGGTGACACTCCTGTCGTAGAATGGGGAGTGGTACGATACGTCCACATCATTTTATTTAATTCTCTTTTCAAAGGAAGTTGGTTAGCCAAGGACAATTAGATGTTATCCAAGATCAATCGATTTATTCTTTCCACTAAACCATTGGCTTGTGGATGGAAAAGAGCTACTTTCTCATGCCGGATTCCCATTTTTCATAAGTAACCAACCATTTCAGATTATATAAACTGTACACCATTATCAGACACTATTGACTTAGGAATACCCTCTTCCAAAAATACCTCTTCAAAGAACTAAATAACCTCCCTGGTTCTCACATGGTCCACCACTTTGGTGACAAACCACGTGGAGTGGTAATCAATTAGTACAAGTAGATACCTACACTTCATACCCAACTTAAACACTGGTCCAATAAAATCCACTGCCATTTTCCCCCAAGGTCCACTTGGAAACTTTATAGGTGCTAGGGGAGCTTGTCTTATTACCTTGGTCTTATCACTATTGGCACATGCAAAACAGTCCTTCACTACATCTTCAACCTGTTTATCCATCTCTGGCCAGCAAAACGACTGTCTTACCTTTCTCTTCATCATTCCCCTGCCAAGATGTCCCTGATGCGTGATCTCTATAATGTGTCTCCTTATGCCAGCAGGAGGAACAAGCTGATCCCTTCTCTGTAATCTACCATTAGCTGGTCTTTGACTTTAAAATACCCAACCAAGTCACCACAATTGTTCCCACTGTCCTCCCTCCAACAATTTACTACCTTTTCCTTCACAATTTTTAACACCGGATCAGTGGTCACAGCATCTTCCCATTCTTGAGCCGTTATGGCCAACTCACCCAAAACGGTCCCTATAATATCTTCCATTCCATCCTCTACAAGCTCCCCACTATTCTCGGGCACTCTAGAAAGATAATCTGCAACAACATTCTTACTCCCTTTCACAAATTCCACCACGAAATTATAACTCAACACAGATAGTAACCACTTAGAAATTCGTGGCGTAACGCTACCTTCAAGCCCACGACCACCTTTGAAAATATACGTTAATGGTTTGTGATCTGTCCTCAATTTAAAGGGTAACCCCCATAAGTAAAATCTGAAATGGTTAATTCCCCAACAACATGCTAGGGCCTCCCTTTCAATTAGAGAGTATGACATTTCAGCACCTTGTAGTCTTCTAGATGCAAAACCAATTATAAGTTCCTCACCCTCCTTAATCTGCGTTAATACAGCTCCAATGCCCACATCACTAGCATCAGTGGTTAAAAAGGTTTTGGCATTTATATCGAATATGCCCAGAGTGGGAACCTTCAAGATACAATCTTTTAATTTTTTGAAGGAATCTTTACAACTCTCATCCCACTTGTACACTACACCTTTTTTCATGAGCCTTCTTAATGGTTCCACAATCTCAGTAAAGTTTTTCACAAATTTTGAACAATATTCAGCAAGTCCCAGAAATGATCTCAACTCATCTTTTGAACTCGGTTCAGGGGCATGTTCAATTGCAGATACTATGTTCTTTTTAGGCCTGATTCCATTTTTACTTATGACGTGTCCCAAGTACGTCACCTCCTGTTTCCGAACTTGACATTTTTCCCTCTTAATTGTTAATCCATTCTCCTTTAACCTTTCCATCACTTCCAGAAACAAAAGATCATGATGGGATTCGCTCTCGCCCACAATCAGTATATCATCCTGAAAACATAATATTTGAGACATATCACCAAAGATTCGCTCCATCATCCTTTGAAATACCGCGGAAGCAGAGGCAAGTCCAAATGGCATTCTCTTATACCGGAAGGCCCCCAACGGAGTCACAAAGGATGTCAAATGTCGCGAATCTGGATGTAAATTTATTTGGTGGTACGCGGAAGACATATCTAAGACTGTAAACACATTCCCCTTTACTCTTATTGACAACATTTCTGCAATGTTAGGCAGTGGTTGCCGATCGACCCATATGCACTTGTTGAGATCCCTAAGATCTATACATAAGCAGACTTTTCCGCCCTCCTTCAGTGCTACAACCACCGGAGCTAACCACTCCGAAGATTCTATGGGTTCGATGATGCCTTCCCTCAACAGCTTTTCTAGTTCTTGCTTTAAAGGCTCCCTCATCAAATTCGGAATGTTTCTCATTTTGTGTACTACAGGTGTAACGTTCTTCTTCAGTATGATTTTATGGGAAAATCCCTTCAGAAAGCCTAATTTTCCAGAAAAAACCTCTGGAAACTTAACAATAAAGCTATATTGTAATGATTCCGACACCACTTCAATATCCACCTCTTTGGTCAGCAATACCGGTTCCTTTGCATTGGGATTTAGAATTATACCAAGGTCTTTTTGATGACGCCAACCCAGGAGATTTGTTCCATAGTCTGTAACATATACTTTACCGCTAATGATCCTTCCTTTGAAAGAGATTGACATCCAGCGCATTCCGACAATCTCTATTCTCTTTCCCGCATAACCCACAGCTTTTATATCAGGAACCGATAGGTTTTTATGCGCTGAGTCCATCCATCTGGAATCATACATTTCTCTAGATATAAGGGTAAACAAACTTCCCGAATCCACTAGGAGTTTGACCCATACATTGTCCAACAATATTTCAGCATGAGGCTTCTCTAATACATCTGTACTCTCTTTTTTTATCATTTTAATTGACGCTCCATTATGGTCATCAGGAAACACTTTTTCATTTACAGTCAAAATTATGTCTTCCATCGTCTCAAACACATCTTGAACTTCCTGTATGGTCTTATTCCCTACATTGCTGCTTCTTAACCTACAAACCTTAGCAAAATGTCCCCTCTTACCACAAGAACGACAAATAGCATTTCTGGCCGCACATGTTCTACTTGATGCTATGTGCCCAGGTGCATCACAACGGTAGCATTTTATTACTCTCCATTCCTGTACTTTACGTTTTTCTTCAGCATTTACTTTTGTTGTTTCAAAATTCTTGGTTGGCTTGCTCCACTCTACTTTGATATGTGGATCATCCTTCTTTCTGAGTTCTGTTACAATTCTTGGTTCTCCCTCCTTAGGAACTTCCTCAATTTTTTTTTTAACCACACAGCCGCATGTTCCATCCCTTTAGCAATTCGTATAGCCTCCTCCAGGTTCGGGTATTTCACTAATAATTTCTCTCGTATCCTCTTATCATATGCACACCGTACAATTTGATCCCATATAAGAGAATCTAACAATTGATGAAATTCACAAGATAATGCCAAACCTCTCAAACTTGCTGCATATGATGCTATATCTTCATCTTCTCGTTGTACCCTAGAAAAGAACTTATGTCGTTGTAGCACAAGATTCGTTTTTGGCGTGAATTGTTCGTTGAGCATTTGCATAGACATATCAAAGACGTTAATTGGTTGTCCATCGCCCAGTCCCAGAGATACCTCTGGGAAGTTTTCGTATATCCTTCTTCCCTCAATGCCAAGATGATGTAACAAGATAGCTTGTCGCCTTGGAGGAGCATACCAGTCACTACCTATGGCCAACATATAAGTATTAAAAATCTTTTTCCACTGTTTCCAAGGAATTGGCGGATCCCCAGGAGTTGCCAGGAACGGTGGAGGCGCAGATATCCCTTGATCACTCATCTCTACTAATATATATATTATTACTATAATTGTTTTTTTTTTAATTTTATTTTACTTATACTATACTATACTTTTCCTTAATTATTTATTTACACTCCTCTATTATTTATTTATATCACTCTATAGGTTTCCTTTTCATCGTAGCTTGAAATCCTTCCTATTGTTCCTTGACCTCTAGTCCTTTCTTAGTTTCCAATGTCTTCAACGTAGTCCTTCTTCAGTGTTATCAATTTGCCTGGATCTGGTTTTCACTGATTAAACCTTTAATCAGTTTTGGTTTCAGGAGCGTCGAGGTGTTTCAAGGTATTTCCAAAATTAATTGGTTTATTTGTTTGAAGTGCGCATCTAGTTTAATATGTTTAATTCACTTGACTCCGTAAACTTCCTGACGTCGAGACGCATTGCTTTAATCACCATGCAGCGCGATCCGTGCATGCGATTAAGGACCGTTGATTATTTTTAAACGCTTCAGTTTTCACGCGTTTAAAGATTAGTATCGTCCACTTGTTTACAATGTAACTCGGATCAGCGCATTGAATTCTTTTGACACCTCTGACCTTTTAATCGACGCGATTACTTAAACAATGAAGATCAAGCTTAGCGTGTGCAGTATACGCGATTAAGCACTGTCTAAAAATGTTCGTGTTTCCATGCTCCGCATTTTCCGCCCAAGCTCCGTTTAAAGGGCAACGTCTTAAAAGTTCAGTCTCAGTATTATTTGACATGAATTGTTACCTTTGAATAACCATCCAGCAATCCAGGAGTGAAGGTGTCCTTTACCTGTCTCCTGCACAGGTTGCCTGCATCCTCGTCGCCAATGTAAAGATCTTCTGTCAAGAGTCCGTTTTAATCTTCTTTTATTTTCTTTAATGTGATACAACAAATTTAGACACCTTCAGCACAGCCTCTCCACACCTCGTACTCCACGACCATTTTCCCCTACATTCCATCCTTCACCCCATCATTACCTCATCACATTCCACATTGGAATAATGAAAGATGACATCATTACAGTGAGCCAGTCCAGGGCCCTGTGGCGAATTCCGGCGTCAAACAGGCGTGCGCGAAGTGTTTGGTGGTATATTGTGTCAAAAGCTGCAGAGAGGTCTAGGAGGATGAGGGCGACGGTCTCGCCCTTGTCCACTCTGGTCATGATGTCGTCTGTGCAGGCGATGAGGGCGGTCTCAGTACTGTGGTTCTTGCGGAATCCAGATTGGGAGGCGTCGAGTATATTGTTTTCTTCAAGGAAGCGAGATAGTTGTGCGTTGACTATCTTCTCGGCGACCTTTGCGGCAAGGTGGGAAAAAAAATGGGTCGGTAGTTGGTGAGGTCTTCCGGGTCTTTGGGTTTTTTGAGAAGAGCGTTGACTTCGGCGTGCTCCCAAATATCTGGGAAGGTTGCGGTTTGAAGGAACTGTTGATGATGGCACGGAGCTGGGGAGCGATGATTTGGCTGGCCATGTTGAAAATGTGGTGGGGGCACGGGTCTGTTGGGGAGCCTGAGTGGATGGAGTTCATGGTTTTGCCGATTTCTTCGTTGGTGGGGGTCCAGGTGTTCAGTCGGTTGGTGCGGCAGGGTGTTGGTTGTGTCGGTGGTGGTAGTGGTTGGTGCTGATGATGAGGGTGATGAGAAGCTGTCGTGTATGTCTGCAATTTTGCAGTGGAAGAAGTTGGAGAGGGAGTTGCAGAGGTCTTGGGAATGTGGGGGGCAATGGTGCAGGATTTGGGTTTGGTTAGTTCTTTTATGATGGCAAAGAGTTCCTTGCTGTTGTGTGTTGTTGCCTATGCGTTCTTTGTAGAATGATCGTTTGGTGGTCCGGATGAGTTGGTGGTGTTTGGGCATGGCTGTTTTGGGGGCGGAGAAGTTGCTCATTGAGGGTTCTTGGCGCCAGGCTTTCTCAGTTTTTCGGCATTCTCGTTTGGAAGATTGAAGTTCTGTGGTGAACCAGGGGGCGGTCTTGGCGGTGCGGGTGTTGTTGTTTGTTTTCAAAGGGGCGAGGGAGTCTGTGCAGGTTTCTAGCCATCGTGTGAGGTTGTGGGCAGCAGTGTTGGGGTCGTTCGTGATGGGTGGTGGAGCTTGTGAGAGGTTGGAGAGCAGGTGTTCCTTGGAGATCTTATTCCACTTGCGGTAGGGTGTGGTGAGTTGTTGGTGGTGGATTTCATGAAGGAGAAGTGGACGCAGTGGTGGTCAGTCCAGTGGAGTTCGGTGGTGTGAGCGAAGGTGATGTGGTTGCTGGAGGTGAAGATGGCGTCTAGCTTGTATCCCGCTGAGTGGGTGGGTGAGGTGACCAGTTGCTTGAGGTCGAGGTTTGTGAGGTTGTCCAGCAGGGCTGTGGTGTTGCAGTCGTGGGTGCTTTCCAGGTGAAAGTTGAGGTCACCAAGGCGTATGTAGTCTGTGGAGGAGAGGGCATGGGAGCTGATGGTATCGGCGATGGTGTCACAGAATGGGGGGTGGGGTCCTGGTGGTCTGTAGATGAGGGTTCTTCTAAGGGTGGTGTTAGCGTTTATGTGTATTTGAAAGTGTAGGTGTTCTGCATTGTCTAGGGAGTCGTTGGTGTTGGTGGAGATTTTGATGGAGTTTTTGTGTATTATGGCGATACCTCCTCCTGGTTTGTTGGTGCGGTCTCTACATGTGATTTTGTAACTCTCTGGGATGGCGATGGCGATGTCAGGTTCTGATGAGGGGTTCATCTATGTTTCAGTGAGGAAGGCAATGTCAGGGGAGTTTGTGGTGAGTAGGTCTTACTGGTGGCCATCACATAGGCCAAGAGAGTCAACGAGATGAAGGCTCACACTATCCAACCACCATATTACAGTTTCTTCCCAGACAATTTGGTTTTCGGAACCCTTGCCTCCTTTCTGCCAATGGTTGTGACATCCTATCACACTGGCCAAACCATCATGCTGATGACTTTTGTGCTCCACCCCCCTCTCTCCAAGGAAAAACGATTCCACCTGAACTATAAGAGAAGAGTGTCTTTCTGTGTAGACAGTACAGAGGAACATCGGGTGGACAATCAAGACTTCAGGGTTCACTGCTTCAAAGAAGGCAAAAGAAGTGCAGAAATGGACCATTACCATTGACCAGAAAGCACCCCCGGAGGGCTTGCGGATTTATTCAACATGATGCAAGGCTGCATCTACTGCGTTAGTTCACGGAATTCCTGTTCTGGATATCTGTTAGGCTGTAATATGGGAATCTTTACATTAACAATACATTACTGCCTTGAGAGTCAAGGGCGTTTCGCCTGTTCGATCATCTGACTTTTTTTTTTGGTCTGAGTCAATTTGCAGACCCACCTCCGAGAAAGTATTGCTTTGGTATCTATTCCAAGGTAAGGAATCTGTAGCTAGAAGTCTCTATCAGATGAATACGTTACTTAGCTTAAGCAGTGCCTTATCTGGTAGAGACTTTATCAAGCTACAGATTCCTTACAGACCCTCCCATCCTCGCTGTCCTGTGACATGACCCTTTTCAACTTCAAAATGTCCTTATAGGTCCTAAGAATCAGCCCACTGGTCATTGACTTTCCGCTGTGGCTACGTACTTCTGGTGCTACACCAATCAGAAACTGAAGCTGGGGTGGTGCCTATATAGCTACTGCATACATCACATATGGCGCAGCCTATCACACTAGTGCATAACCATTAGACGCCACCTACGGACAAGCATGGGGACTGATCAAGATTTTCCAGATCCAGTCTGATGCCTGGAGAATATTCCAAGGTAGGGAGTGTGTGACTAGATAGTCTCGATCAGAATAGTTGTTACCAAAGGTAATTAACTTCTTTGTGGCTATTTTATGCACCCCCCTTGTAACCCTCCATGACCCATGTACTGTAGCAAGCATTGCCTCCACCCTTTCTACACTCCAAAACAAATACCCTCTTCCTTTTAAGGCATAGAAATCCTACCTTAAACTGAGGTGCAGTGGTTCTACCTTTGATGCCCTTTAATTTAGTCCTTCTCATTGTATTTGAGGAGGCAGGGAGGCATATTTTGAAAAGCATGTTGCTCATACTCCCTTTTTTCTTCATTACTCCCAGGACTTCTCATTGTCATTATCATCTGTGAGCTTTAGCCGAAGCAAGTACGCCCATTCTGGTCTCAGTTCGCCGGCCTCTGATGTAGTTTGAGGGTTGTTTTTTTTGTTACCCAACAAAATGAAATGAATCTTGTCTTATTCTCCCTCTAATCCCTTTGGCCCTGAAGAACTGTACGCTGGAGTCCTCTAAAACAGTTATCCAGTACAGTATACCAAATATTTGTCAAATGTTAATAATATTTGTAGTAGTTTATTAGTTGCTACAGCGATGTCTCTACATTTCAGTTGGTAGGGCAATTGATTTGGGGTGGAGGAGGTACCGGAAGACATGGAATAAAAAATGCTAAATAGGAAAATGATAACAGATAAACAAAAACATAATCACAAAAACAATACCAAGGTTTCTCTTGACAGGCTGCAGAAATTTGCCATGTGAGAGTCAACAACCTTGTGTGTAACAAACAATAAGTGCAACACCACTGGGAATGCAGCACAGGAATCTCACTAAAACTGGTGTAATGATGAAACTACATGCAGTAAATGTCGTCCAGTTTCTTTGTATTTTCTTTGTAACTATTTTGAAGTACATTTTGAATAATTGGTTTATAATGCCATTTTCCAAATATAGTGATATGGTATTGGAATAGAGTATTTTGCAGATATTTGTAGTATATTTTGATCTGCTTGCTTACTTCAGGACTAGTCCTAGTAATGTGTTTTAATTACATTTGAGACAGTGTGTTGATAAAATGGCTAACATAGTAGAAGGTTCTAGTGTTATAATTTGTCCTGAAATAAACTTCGGATAATTTTAAACCAAAGCTTGCTTTGCACATTATTTACCAACATCACTGTGGAGAACAAGGATCTGTTCCTTTTTTTATTTTCCATTTCAATTAGCAGTTAAAACACATTTGCCTGTCCCTGCAAGAAACCAGCAAGTCACCCATGATTCAATCGGTTCATAGTTCATTCTGTTATACCAAAATCTAACTTTATACTAAGATTCTATGACAATAGGATGAGCAGAAGTAGGACTTTCACTTGGCCTAAGCCTTGAAGCAAGTCTTCTCTACCCTTTTACCCCATGTGTTCCATTTAAAGACATGTGACAGTGGCTGTGCACCCCTGAGCAAGTGATTAACAAAGCTTTTGAAGAAACTAGTACACATCTTTTATACACAATACATTTATATAGTGTGTTTCTTGTCTTTTTCAGATTTTCTGACCCTACTCTAAGTTGGTCCTACAGTAACTTCCTGGCTGATCATATGTTTCCAGTGGTGAAAAAATTGTGAAGAGTGAAATCCATTTTGAACATATACGGGCAAGACTCAGAGAAGTCTTATTTTTTGTTAAAATCCAAGCTTTAGTGGGTGGTAAAAAAACATATCACCCCACAATGCTTTTAAAGTGGCATGCAAATGACTTTGTATTTTGTAAACAGGTATTGTTTGGTTTGTAAGTACCAGAGAACCTTGTTTAAAAAAAATAAGAATTGCACCATTTAAGCTTAATACTTGTCCTTGTCTTCAGATGTGTGCTTACATCACACCATGCATTAGCATTGATTGGTTGTATTTTGGTTCACTCCCTAGCACTAACGCTTCACAGACTTTGAATTGAAGCATGTGCTTTATTTTTGTTTCCTTTACATGGGTTTTTTGGCATCCTTGAAGATGTTGTGTATTAGTCTAAAGTTTGAAAAATGTTACTTAGAAAGCAAAAAGATAAGTATTTGTAAAGTTTCTTTTCTGTATTGAATTATAGTGGAAAAAAGTTTTTAAAAAAGTGGTCTAAAATGTACATTACTAAAAATAGGAAGTACTTTGGTTTGTTAAAATAGTTGAAACACTGAATCTTGAATAAATGTGAAATATATATAAAAAAGTTTATTTGTCAACAGGCTCATAATGGCAAGGGTGCTGCAAGGTGTCAGTTACAAAGGTGCATTGCCAGTCTTCTTTTTCCTCTTTCTTCTGGATACCTCATTTTGAATATAATCCTATATATTAGTAACAGCTTGATGAAAGGATGTTCCTGTTTACTTTAACTTCTATCATGCCACTGCCAAAAAATATCACTATTTAGTGGATGATTTACTTCAATGATTTAAGATATGCCCTGCCATCAGTACAGGGTTTGAAAATGTACAAGCAGCTTGTTTTTGTGAGAAGTCCTTGGGATGCATCATGCCTTCTCTTTTTTACCACCCAATGTCACAGTCATGAGAGTATCACTCATCGCACCTTCATTCCCTCTACAAAGTCATTCTTGGTCATGTCATCAGTATTTTGGTGCCTTACAAATATCTGGTTCTTTTTTCCTAATAGTTTGTCTCAGTAGGGGGTTTTAAAGTCTCCATAATTAACTCCTCTAATGCTGTGTAAGTTGAGGTCAGGTCCTCAGCACTCGCGTGTTTCAAGGAGGATCTTCCCTACCAGGATCTTCAGCAGATGTGCTTCTGCTGCAGCTTCTATGATCTTCAATACATTGATGACATTAACGTGATTATTGGGATGCTGGCTACAATCTGGGAGAGGATTGCCGCCTTAGAATGGTTCATTAACTTAATATCCTTTTGAATAAGGTGCAAAATTAACTTTCAGCTTTCAGCATTTAAAGATTTGTTGTGTTTGCCTGATTTGCTGTAATACAATTTGTCCTTTTGAAGACCCCATTTCTAAGTAACCTTGGGGTGGAAACATCACCAAGTTTGTGTCTGGCTCAAAATGGAATTTGTAGAATGAGCATTAGGATCTACTAGACCGTTGCCGTGGCTAATGTGATATTGATCCAGCCATTGACTTACACTTTTTGAGTGATTTCCAATTTCTAATGTCAGTACAGTACTTTGACAACTTATGTGTACTGTGCTGTTTTTTTCACCTAATCTTTTCCACCAGTTAAGTATTTTGGATTTAAATGTATTCCATTAATTATCTTTTCTGATGGCTATTTCTGACTGCAGATTCCTCCCCTTGTGAATACTCCCTATGCATCAAACTTTATCTTGTAATATTTCAGAAGTACCTCTGCGTCTCAGCAGATGGCGTTGTGTGACTCCATTTCGATGTGGTTCTGCTCTGGAAGTGAAGTGCAGAGCTTCATAGAAGCTTCACCAATGTGCTCTGATGTTATTTCTTTTATTTCCACACCTTCTGGAGCTGATTGGGAGTGTCTCCCTTGTCTTTTGATCCTAGTTTTCTTCTCAAATTATCCAGTGAGCAAAGAAAATGTCCCCCCTAACTGACAGGGTTCAAACCGTGCAGAGTCTGTCACAGATACCTGTGTTGGACCTGTACAAACTTGGTTTATGGTGCCTAGGGTCTGGATCATAGCTCAAAGGCCTGTGGAGTCTGTGCCCAGATGAACCCAAAAGTTATTTTGGAATGCATAAGCCAAACACTACATCACAAAGCATAAGCAGACCCCGCACTGTGAGAGGTCTAAGTCAAAAGAATGGTCCTGTTCCCAACCATGAACTTGTTCCCTCAGCAGGTCTCTGTCCTAGTCGAAGTCTTTGTGGAGGTGAAGAAGAAATATAAAAAATGTAAGGAGGAAATGGCCTTACCCTGCCACTCTCAAACTCCAGAGAGTGTGCAAAGGCATCAGCGTGCTTCTAGGTCTTGGTCCCATCTCCATCACAGTCTATTCCGTCGCTCCCCATGAATCACACTGACTTTTCAGGTCATTGTCAATGTTGCAGCAAGTAGAAACCTTCAGGGAGGCCACTGTATGGATATTCAACAGTTTACTGATTCTGAATGGATCTCCTTGGAGCCCTAAGGAAACCCAGGGTCCCCCAGTTAGACGTTGCCAGCAGGTCCACACTCTGCACCTTCTGTGCCCCTTGATTCCACATCTGGTCCTGCACTGACTTCGGTGCCCACTTCAGCTCTGCTGCGACCAACTGTGTCGGACCCATTTGCATCAGTGCCATTTAAAACAAAGAAGGATGTGCAGCATGTAGTGCTACCCAACACCTAACTGAATCCACCATGACTTCAACCTAAGGTGGTGACTGGCATGCAACCTCTTGTTAATTCCTCTAATACTTTGCCCTTAATGCATGGTAGGTTCCAGATTTTGCATAACTCAGTTGGCACAGATTTTGACAGTGACAACCATGAGAAAGTGGACAGTTATTTTCCCAGTATAATGACAACAGCTGGTATGAAGAGCAACAGCATTCCATTGGGTTTGACACTTTGCTTGATGTTGCTTTTGTGTCTCCTCCAGGTCCTATTATGAAGGAAAGTGCTTCTTTCACTGTTGTGATGCGAAGGGCAACTAAACTGCCAAGCATAGAGATTAAAACTCGTGTACTACCTGAAGTTTTGCAGCCTTCTCAGACTCCCATTGAGTCACTGCAATCCTTCAGAGAGGCACTTATGTTTAACACTTGGGCCAAATCCTTTTCAGCACTACCGCTCAGTAGGCCAGTTGCCTATCCGCCTGCGCCTGTCAATCCAGCCTTCCTAAAACAGCATTCCACTCCAGAGAGCCTGGTGGTCCATGCCTCCAACACTGGCATCAGTTTAAATACTTTTTCTCCCACTTCTCCCGATTGTGAGTCTAAACAAATTGAGTCTTTTTGGAAAGAATGTTCCCCTTCACAAGCCTTGCCCTTAGATCAGTCAATGCCAGCTATCTTCTTGCCCATGCCCTTTGTGATACAGTAGCTCAGGTTTTCGGCATCTCTCACTCAGGCCATTCAGGACTTCGGCGATGCGGCAAAATTTGTAATACGGTCAGGACTGGACACATCTGATTGCTTGGGACGTGCCTTGGGCATCTGTGTGTCTATCCATGGCCACGCTTGCATGAGATCCACAGCTTTCCCGGGGAATGTTCACTCATCTTAAATTGATATACCCTTTGTCAGATCCTGCCTTTTTGGGGATAAATCCAACTCCACTTCAGATTCCATTAAAGAGAACAGAGCCACAATACGTTCCTTGGGACAGTCTGCTCCCCAAAGGCAATTCCACCAACAATTTCAAACCTGTTTGTAGCTATGGTTTTCCCATCAGCCAAAACTAGACTACTCTTCCACCCTATCTGGCTTTTCAGCCCTTTCATGGCTGCTCTACCCAGAGACATTGAGGTCCGCATGGGCAATGCCGCAACTGCAAAACCGCTTTTATGTGTCCTTGCTGGCAGGAAGCGACAAAATAATTGTCTGGTAAGGGGAACCGGCATGTACACAAACAAGTGGAGGAATTTAGGGAGGGTAATCATTTTAGTAAGGGCGACTGGACCCAGCCATAGAAAGTAGCAGTCTGGTCCACACAGGTTTTCTGTCCTCAAGCCTCAGGAGTGTCCTGTTGTAGTTGTCATGTATGACGGCATCCAAGTCTTTCCCAATCCAATGGCTGTAAGCATCCTGCCTCCCTAGCCTCCTCATACATGGCCAGTAGTTCTTATGGGCCAGGATATTGGAGTATTCTTTACAAAAGAGGGGAGTGAGACCATTGTCTCCAGGAATACTGCAGATTACTTGTTGGAAGTCTTCAGTGGAAAAGGTACTGAAGAACGGCATATGAGCATCATCAAGCCAGAGAAGTTGAATAGTGTCCAAGTATTGTAAATTCTGTTCAGGGGTGGGGTTTGTGCATGTGCTGACACCGCGGCTAGTGTAGATAAAGTGAAAAGTGTGCTTCACATTGTCTCAGCCCATTTGGGCTGTGCCAAAGCAGTTGACCAGTTCAATAATATGAGCTGGTCTGGAGCTTACAAATGAGTTGGGCCAGTGTTTTCCCAACCCTATCTCCCACCCAATATCGTCTTGCAACTGTGTCTTTGCCAAGATGGTGGGTCTGTTGCATTGCTGCTTCATATTGTCAGTTTACGTCTGATGTTGACAAGCTGTCGTGAGTCTCATTCCATCCTCCCCTAAAAGCAGCTCAGGGCTCTTTGGCCTACTTGGAGTTTTCCCTGTTCCCTCATATAGCCAGCCTAGCCATGGTTGCCACATCTCACTCTGATTATATGGTGTGAGCACCCCCTTTCCCCTCCCACTCTGCTGAAGACTAGCTACTGTTTTGGCTCTTTCTTAGGTTGAGCATAGCAGCGCACAAGTGCTGCTTTTCTACCTGTTATCTTTTCTGTGGGCTTTAAGCATGCCCATCTCACACCCATCACTGTCATTCATTTCTGGGCTTATCTTTCAACAATCCCTTGATGTCATTGGTATATGCTTTACATTTGTCCCGCCTTGAGGCTATTTTTTTGTGCCATGCAGACTGACCCCTATTACACAGATGATTGCACGATTGCCGATGTACATTTGTGAATGTGAACTTCTTTTTTTCTTTTGTCTCTCCCCTTTGTGCTTCATGGCAGCCATGGCACTTTGAGCGTGAACCATGCAAAATTGATGCTGGTCTCATTGTTCACACTGTTAACTAATCAGAGTCATTTCAATTTTGCTTTTGTCTCTCCCGTTCATGCTCCAAGGCTTTCGAAAAACCCTTGTAATTGGTAAATGCTTTACCTAAAAAAACAAAAACACAGAAATCATTAAAGCAGCTTTCCCGGCATAGAGGGAGAGACAATACTACATTATTCACTACACTCTGGGAAACTCGCCCCATAATGCTCTGCAGGCATTCTTATTCAATACATCTTTTACCATAACTCAGCATGGCATGTGGTAGTCCTAGGACAATAGGACCCCCACCAAAGCGTTCAGCATAACATACTCTTTCTGTTTAGGTCATATCTGGGTCCCTCACACTAGGTTAGTGGTGACCCTAAAATAATAACACATCCCACCTTTCAGTGTATTTTTAAGCTCTCTTATGGCTGGAATTTTTGTTTTGCACCTGGGAGTAGTTTGTGTTTTAAGGGCCTTGTTTGTAAAAATATTCCAGTAGGCTTACTAGCCCTTCAGGTATATGCAGGTCCACAGGAATTATGTGACAGAAAGGACCAAAATATACAGCAGGGTTGACTCATTTATGTGGCAAACAAAATCCAGTTATGCATTTGCAACGCCAAGAGCTCCAACTGAAGTCAATGTGAGACCTATTGCATTGCAAATGCTTGTTACTCACTTCATGTGGCGTTCTGGATATCTGTGCGGCCTCATGGTGAGACTCGTGTGTCACAGTTGCGGCTGGAGCAGCCGCACAGTGATTGTGTAGTGGCTGTCAAGTGAGTGGGGGAGTGATTCAGCTGGGAGGAGCTACTATGCTCCAATTGGTGGACTAGCCGTCGCTTGACCGGGGGCACATTGCTCTGGTGCTGTAGACAGCTAGTTCTAGCGCACCTTTAGTCACTCAAATGCTTGGCTAAATCTTTTCCCCGTACCTGGAATGCGGATGGGTTCCCCAATGCTGGATCCATTGCTCCTGGACTCCTGCCCTCTTCAGTGCCTAACACCATTTCCTGCCGGCCTGATGGCGTCATGCTTTCTGCTGCATGGACCTTAGCAGTTCCCTTTTGACATGCGTGGAAGCATAAGACTTCAAACATTTTCTTTTCTCACCTTGCTTCTTTTTCCCTATTCCCCTTCCCGTTCTGTGCACTGTGTTTTGTTTTTGGGGATACTACTTGCTTCCTTGGATGTCCTACAGAGAGCTGATACTTTACTGTATTACCTGTTCGTCTCCCTTCCTGCTCCTTTTTTCCAACTCCTACGAATACAAGGCTGCTGTATAATTTCTCCCTCCTCGCAGTCTTGATTGTTTTTTTCCCAGGAATTGGCTTGTCCTATTTCTCATTGGGTCCTGTGCTGTTAATAGGAACATTGTCGCAAATTCACTCCTATGGATAAACAGGAGTATGGTGTTCATCTGTTTACGGTGGTATAATGGGAGTATCATATTGGATGTGAGGCACTCCATAACGTGGATGAGGATATACTTCTGATGTTTCATTTGAGTTCGTTGGATGGTGTCACTGTCTGTGGCGCACGTCTGAGTGCACTGATACTCACCTCCTCTGCATTTTGTCCCTTTTGTAAGGACACCTGTTCGGAGCATACCACTCTGTCCATTAGAACGCAGCCTGCAGAACCTATATCGAACATCTACCTCGAGTGAGTTGACTGTCGTCAGGAATATTCCTTCTCGTTTCTCCCTTTTTCCCCCTTTCGGCTACCCACCCTCATCTGTTTTCTACTCTGTGTGGAGGGTTAGTCCTGAGGTGAAGGGACGGACTATCTCAGTTTCTGGAAATCGGGTGACTGGGACCCCAAAACAATGATAAAGATTCAAGAACAGTGGCTATCAAGGAAGCTTAGGGAGTTCTCCGATCCTGCATCAAGTAAATACTGGGTATAATTTTGGTTTCAAACATTGGGAGTAAAGCCAAGGATGTGTAATGAGGAAAAGTAAAACACACAAAGGATTAGTTGAAGGCAAGTGGGTGAAACTAGAAATGCTTCTGACATACTCTTTCAGTGCTATTGCAGCAACAATGTTGCAAGTTTGAAAATGGTAAGGAAGGAACTGATGGATCTAGGCAGGTGGTCTGAAGGATTCAGAGGATATGAAAAGGGTGTGGTTTGCGAGGGTTTGGGAAATAACACATTATAATACATTGGTGTGAGTCATTACTTAAGTAACAAGCATTACTTTCACCATGTGCAACCCTCTCCCCAAAACCCAGAGTGATTTGCCTTCATGCAGCATTGAGGCAATACTTTAGAAAGGTGTGTGAAGTTGTTTTTCTTCGAAGAAGGCTTTCGAATCAGGAGATCGAGTGGCTCCTCCTGTGGGTGATAGAGTGCATGGGCATTGAGTCCTTTGTTAGATTGTTTTCTTTCCGCCATTGGGGTCGATTATACACCCTTCGGGGCGACCTTGCTCTTTTTGGGCCTTGCTTCGATGTGTTGTAGTCGAACAATGTTAGGCTGATGGAATGGACTCCATTTTGCTTTTGCCCTCAGTGTCACGCCAAGTTTTCATACACCGGTCGGCACTCTGTGTGCAATCTCTTGTCTCTTTCTGGATCACATAGAGAGGGCTGTGATGCTTGCCAGTCATTTCATTCCAAGAAGACTCTTAAGGATTGAATAGTGCATTGAGTGGAGATTGCGCCAAATTGGCACACCATGCAACCATTTCCATTGCAGACTCTGATCCGGATCGAGATTCCAATGTCGACGGCCAATCCATCCCACCGACGCGGTAGGTGAGTACATCAGCCCCTTCCCATCCAACAATCAAAAGAAAATAAACTTTCCAAGAAACTTTAGGAGCTGGGCCTCCACCTGCTAAAATATTTCTACAAAAGGAGAAACCAAAGGGACCACAACAGCCTTCGCCACCACATTCTCCTTTACTTTCTGCTTCTCCACCTCCTGATACTCCACCACCTTCACCTACACAGCTTCCTCCACAATCCCCTGTTTCACCACATAGGGACAATTTATACCACACTCAAGAGGATATAGATCCATGGTACATATATGACAGATCCTATTCCTCTCAATGATCATAATTTATACCCTGCAAGGCCATCTCCCCCTGAAGATATCACTGCTTACAATCAGGTCATAGCAAGAACAGCTGCGTATCATAGTGTACAACTATGTACAGATTTTTTATTTGATACCTTAACCTCTACTCATAAAGAGTATCAGTGTCTCCCTATACTCCCAGGCATGCTTAAACATGCAGAGGACATTTTCAAAGAACCAGTAAAATACAGAATCATTACCCCCAGGGTGGATAAAAACTATAAACCTGCACCCTCGGTTTCGGTTTTTAATAGAACACAATTACTGGCTGACTCTATACTGGGCAGTGCAGCAAGAAAGAGGGCCAGTAGCCAATCTACTTGGGATGATCCTCCTCCAGACAAGGAAAGTCGCAAATTTGATGCAGCGGGTAAAAGAGTAACAACTCAAGCTGCTAACCAGTTGAGGATTGCAAACTCTCAAGCACTTTTAGCAAGATGTGATAGGGCTCATTGGGGCCAAATGGAAGTAGGAAGGGCAGGCTATTTCCAATAACCAAATCGGATCCGCTATAGATGCAGCAGATACATCGGCAAGGGGTATCAACATCAGTATCATCATTAGAAGACACACGTGGTTAATGGCTTCTGGTTTTAAGCCAGAAATACAACAGGCAGTGTTGAATATGCCCTTTAATTTATTATTTATACAATAGAGAAGCTGAAAAAGGACTCTGAAACAGGTAAACCTATGGGGGCGTTATACACTACACCTACTCTGGGAACTTTTTAGGGGTGGTTTCAAATCATTAACCACAGAACCATCCACATGACAACAAAAACAATGGCCACACTTCTACAACAGAGGCTCCTTTAGAGGCTCTTACAGAGGAAATAATTATAGAGGAAAGGGTAAATCAGCTGCGCCAAGAAGTTCTCTCACCTCAACAAAACAGTGGCTTCTTACACATCCTCACAGTGCATACATCTCCTTTGGGAGGAAGACTGGATTTGTTTTACCCACAATGGCACAACATTATTACAGATCAATGAGTTCTGTCAATTATCCAACATGGTTATTGCCTAGAACTCATCTCTACTCCAACAAACATTCCCCCGCGTTCACACAAACTTAACTCTGGAACATCTCAATTTATAAAAACAGGAGGTCCAATTGCTACTATTCAAATGTGCCATAGAGATGGTACCTATATCCCAACAAAGGTCCGGAGTGTACTCACTATACTTCCTCATACCAAAGAAAGATGGTACTCTCAGACCAATCTTAGATCTAAGACCCCTCAATCAATATATTCTTTCAGAACACTTTCACATGGTCACTCTACAAGATATCATTCCCTTACTACAGAAACAAGATTACATGACCGCATTAGATCTAAAAGATGCTTATTTTCAGATTCCCATACATCCAGCACATCGAAAATATCTAAGATTTTGTTATAGCAGGAAAGCACTACCAATCCAAAGTACTACCATTCGAAGGAACAACTGCACCAAGGGAATTCACCACATGCCTAGCTGTAGTTGCATCATTCCTCAGAAGACAACACATACATGTCTTTGTATCTGGATTACTGGCTCATAAAAGCCAGTACAATTCAAATCTATCAACAGTATACAGTGGACATCTGTAGGAGGCTGGCCTGGCTTATAGTGGGTACCTTGTGGTACTTACACCCCGTGCCAGGTCCAGTTATCCCTTATTAGTAGAATAGAGGTGTTTCTAGCAGCCTAGGCTGATTGAAGGTAGCTATGGCAAATCAGCTTAGGCTGAACTAGGAGACATGCAAAGCTCCTACTATACTACTTATATCATACAGCACAATATCATAAGAAAACACAATACTCAGAGTTACTAAAAATAAAGGTACTTTATTTTTATGACAGTGTGCCAAAAGTATCTCAGTGAGTACCCTCAGTTAGAAGGTAAGTAATATACACAAGTCATATGTACACAAACCCAAAAAAGGTAAGTAATAGTAAGAAAGGTAATGCAAACAGTGTAGAATTACAATAGGATGCAAAAGGTGAACATAGGTCTAGCTGCAACACAAACCATATACTCCAAAAGTGGAATGCGAATCACGAATGGACCCAAGACCTATGGGAGCTTGTAGAGGGTCGCTTGGACTGTAAGAAAACAGTCAGGGTGTCCAAGATACCCCACCCCAAGACCCTGAAAAGTAGGAGTAAAGTACCCCTACTGCCCCAGTAGGACACAATAGTCGTATTAAGGCGATTCTGCAAGAACCACAAACACCAGCAAAACACTAAAGACGGATTCCTGGACCTGAGGACCTGCAAGGCAAGGGGACCAAGTCCAAGAGTCGCGATAGTGTCCAAGGGGGCAGAAGCCCAGAAAACCCCGGAGGAAGGTGCAAGAAGGCTGCTTCTGGGTGGAAGAAGCCAAGGATTCTGCAACAATAAAAAGGGCTAGGAACCTCTCCTTTGGATGGAAGATGTCCTACGGCGTGCTGGATGTTGCAGAAGTGTTTCCACGCAGAAATACGGCAAACAAGCCTTGCTAGCTGCAAGGGTTGCAGTAGAGGTTTTTGGGTGCTGCTGGGGACCATGAAGGACCAGGATGTCACTCCTTGGAGGAGGAGACAGAGGGGGCGCTCAGAAACTCAGAGAGCCCCCACAGAAGCAGGCAGCACCCGCAGAAGTACCGGAGCAGGCACTTACAAGATTTATGAACCGGAGCTGGCTCAGAGTCACAAAGGAGGGTCCCACGACGTCAGAGTCCAACTCAGGGGGTTGAGCACTGCAGGACGGAGTGCTGGGGACCCAGGCTAGGCTGTGCACAAAGGAATCCTTGGAGAAGTGCACAGAAGCCGGAGCAGCTGCAAGTCACGCAGTACACAGGTTTGCAGTCTAGCGTGGGGAGGCAAGGACTTACCTCCACCAAACTTAGACTGAAGGATCACTGGACTGTGGGAGTCACTTGGATAGAGTTCCTGTGTTCCAGGGTCTGAGTTAGTTACTTCAGGGCATGAGTTAGTTACATGAAATAACTCGTACTATAAAAACTGAATGTCTATGTTGTTTGTGTGTAAAATCTGAACCAAACTATAGAGTCCCAGTAAACTTCGTTTTTCAGTGAATTTTTGGTTTTGCTAATTACGTTGATGCCGTTTGACAAATCTTGACACATTTTTAAAAAATCGTATGCTATTCTGTTCACCTTCTAGTCTAGTGGGGGCCAAGAAAGGTGGGGGAGGTGCCCAAAACGCTTTTTCCCCTATGCAATATCTATGGGGATTTTTCATTTTTGAACACGACTACAGCCCAAACTGCTGAACATATTTACACCACATTTTGCAGAAAGCTAGAGCTTGGCCAAGAAATGTGTTCAGTAGTTTTGGTGTTATTAAAGAAATTAAAAATAGATATCTCGGGAAGAGGATCTACATGATCTGGGCGAAAAGCAAGGTCCTGATTGATTGACCGCAATGGAAAGTTGCAGCCTCCATTTTGTTTCTTGGCTGGGCTCCGGAGTGAAAACATAAATAACCATTGGAAAAGCTAATAGGTCTTGCCTTTTCAAGAGTTTTTTCCTCTGTTGTACTGTAGTTATGTGGTCATTCTATAGATACTGTAGAAACTTTCAGAAACCCTTCATATAAAACTGATGGGCTGCACATGCCCCATCAGTGTTAGCTTTAATTGGGACTAGAGTTCTCTGGACCTGGTGACGGCAGACTGCTCCTCTCAGCACCGTTCGTGGCATCTCAGACGGTAGACCAGCCAGCCAGCTTCTGTGCTTGCCCGCCACCACTGTAGACACAATTGCCTTTCAGAAGGTGCCTGATGCTTTATAATATTCCAGTTGCTCTGGCCGCCATTTACGGTAACTCTTAGAATTATTTTGTGCAGTCCTGAAATGTGAATATTTTATTTTCACTTGGTAAACAGCCAAGGATGTCACAGCAATTCCAATATATTCTTTTTTGTTGTAATGCAATCCAACAACTATTGCTTTTCATGCTCTTTTCCAGAGGAGAATATAGCCATCCCTCAGAATGTGTTCACAATATAAATTACATTAATAACTTGTCCCCAGAGTTGGATAAAGCCAGAGAGTGACTTACAAAGCAGGGCCTATGCTTCATAGGGTGTCACTTAGACCTTGTATTAGCCTTTCATATACACAAACACAAGAGTGCGCTGCCCTTAGCAACGCTCACTAGCTACTTGCGATGAAAGGAAATAACACCAGGATTTATTCTATATTTTTTTAAGTCAAATGTACAGAAGCGAAAGAAAAATGCCCACCCATCCCCTTAGAAAGACAGCATTCTTGGAAACCTGACCGCTTCAAATGTTTGTTGAGCCTCTAATTTGGTGTCCAGACAAAAAATGTGTCCTTTTTCCCCCAAGCAGTGTAAATTCTCTCTAGTGGACGGAAGTAAGAAGGCAGGAGGGAGCCTCGGCCTGGGGAACTTATTGGGGCAATAAAGTTCAGCTTGAAAGCCATTTCAGGGCAATGTGTGCCAAAGGCAAACGGAGAAAAGCTTTCCCTCTTCTCCAAATGTGCGTGTTTCTGCTTTTACTGTCTGCTGGCGCTTGTTCGGTCTATGTGAATGTGTGCGCATTGTCATCAGTGTGCAGAGTACATATTTTTGTGGAGCTACACCTAGGTGCATGCAAAAACTTTATGTGCAGAGACAGACAGTTCTGAGCCACATGCGTGTTGGTATGTAGTAAATACGTTTGTGCTGGTGCGTGAGTAATTATCAAGCTGAACTCTTGTTCTATGAAGACTCACGTGCCTCCCTTTCTTTCATGTGTATCCCCAAACGGACAGTTTTGAAACTGTGCAGGCAACATAGCCATTTCTGATAGTGAAACATCTCCATCAATTTAGACGTCTTCTGGTACGCGCTAAATAAAGTATTGTGGAGTCTGTTCGCACATACTCTGGTGGAGTATATAGACAAGAACACATGCCTCCACGCATATAAAACTTATATATGAATGCTGAACACGCTTTAAAGATGGAGGCATGTGGATACTTCTACCACCAGTTAAGTAAGGCCTGCCTCACATCTGCAACCTTCACACACTTTCTCTGCAGTGTTCTGGTCTTCAAAGAAACCCTATGATCTGCCTTTGTTTCCATGAGCTAACAAATAAACAGCCCAGGTGGACTTCAGAAAGAATGCCAGGGCATGTAGTGTGAATGCACTAAATACATTTAATAAACAAAAAAATGAAGGGGAGCAGGTCAAATTTCGGAAAACAAACCCGCTCTCCGGAGTCAAGTCAAAATAACTACATATGCAAAGTCCGTCTTGTTCTTGGTCACAATGACAGGGTAATATGGCCCATCTTACTAAACTGAGCGAAATCGGTTTTGTCGTGTTTTCCATTCAGATAAAAGCACCAAACAGAAAAATAGGGCATTAGTCAATACTACCCAAAAAAACATTACATTTTTGGAGTATCTTTCATGTGGCCTTATGTTTGACAATTCTCATATTGGTCTCCTCAAAGAAAAAGCAGCGCATTTCTGAAATTATACAAAATGGCTCATGTCTTCCTCTGGGTACCTAAACACATGTTCAAAAGTGAAACTTAAAAAGTTTCTGAAAGCATTTTACACGTTTTTTTCTTATTTCATTCTTTTTTTTTATTTCAATGCAGTCTTCTTAAGCGATAAAACCGAGTCTTGATGTGTGATTTCAGACAGACCCGAGTGTTTTGAGTAGCATCAAAGGTAATTATGCACAAAAGGACGTTCAGAACAGCAAAAATGCATTTAGGATCACGTCGGTGTCGAGCAGGATTCTGTTTAAATTATACTCGCGCAGAGCATCACAAAGCCAAACTGTGAATATATGACCAGTAGATGGCAGCAAATAGCATGTTTTCACATGTCTTTGAATTGCTATTTGCAAAGGGAAATAGACTATGCTTTCTTAAATAAACCAAAAACACTCTACTTTTACTACAAACTCTCCTTAATTAGTGTGTAGTCTCCTATTTATGAACAAAAACATTGAACGTTATTTTCTTTCTTACGACAAGGATGTGTTCAGTTCTCTCCGGGTTCAGATGAGAGGTTAACAAAGTACCACAAATCTTAACAAACAATATCTTCCATAAAGTGGCTAAAGTAATTTTTTTCCCATATATGCACAGACAAAGGGTATTACATCCCACACTGAGCACCTTCAGCTGAACCTTTAGAGCAGGCAATGGAGGGGGAGGTGCGGAAAGTATGGCAGCAAACAAGGGGTTGGAGAGGTCAGGAGCAAAGATGCAATAAAATATGGGCACTGAAGCTGAACACACACCCACAGTGTAACACGAGCAGGAATGAAAAGGATAGTCCCCCAAACTAACAGATAAACAACCAGTGCGTAAAGATACAGTCCTTGATCCCTGCTCCTTTGGAGGAAGCAAAAGACAAAAAGGTAGGACAAAGAGGAAGGTTTGACCACTAGCAAGCAAGGATTTTTAAAGGACACTGAGTCAAACAAATGAAAAGCAGTGGGGGGGTTGCAAGCCCGTGTGCGAGCCACTCACCTGAATTCCAGGCATCCTGATGGGGCAACAACAATCCCCCAATCCTGGTGAGCCATATTCCTTTACTATTGTCTCTCTATTACAGGAAATAAATGATCTAAGGTAGAAGATGGAAAAGGAGAGAGGGGACTCTGCAGGAAGATGACCGGAGGCTGTCCAGAGGATGAGAAATGCCAAAACTTGACTGGAAGCTGGTCAAAGAACGAGAAACACTGGAATTCAATTGGGGGCAGGCTGGAATTTGACTTGACTGGAAACAGGTGAGCAGAGCAATAGGTACAAAGTCGAGCAAGGCCTCAGACTCACAAGCATCCTTAAGTAAGCAAATGTCCACGTGTGCATTTTTGGCAGTTGATTGCGTATTAAGGAAATAAGCAATTATCCTCCTAATTCTGGCACATGTTCAATACAGATTACATTGTGATTTCAGACATGCCCCTTTGCGAGTGTTTTCAGTAGCCTCAAAAGTAATTATGCACAAAATGACGTTCAGAAAATAAAAAATGCATTTAGGGTCATGTCTATTTAAATTAGACTCACACGCAGAGCTTCACAAAGCCAAACTGCAAATATATGACCAGTAGATGTCAACAAATAGCAAGTTTTCACATGTCCTTGAAATGCTGTGCACAAAGGGAAATAGACTATGCTCTAATTTTACTACAGAATCTCCTTAATTAGTGCAACGTCTCCTATTTATGAACCGAAACATTGAACGTTATTTTCTTTCTTATGTGTTCATTTT
This sequence comes from Pleurodeles waltl, assembly GCF_031143425.1. Taxonomy (NCBI): domain Eukaryota; kingdom Metazoa; phylum Chordata; class Amphibia; order Caudata; family Salamandridae; genus Pleurodeles; species Pleurodeles waltl. The sequence continues at coordinate 715,474,119 of NC_090446.1, forward strand.
TCTCCGGGTCCAGATGAGGGGTTAACAAAGCACCAGAAATCTTCACAAACAATATCTTTCACAAAAGTGGCTAAAGTGATTCGTGGCACATGTTCAATACAGATCACATTGTGAAGAGCACATGTTTTGGCAGTTACAGTTGGCACAAGTTTAGCAGGTGGAATACAATGTGTATAATCAACATGCATTAGTTATAATAAATGAGACATTTAACAAGCAGTGGTTATTGCAAACTTGATATTCAAGGATGTAATGAATATACCCAAATAAGTCTGAGTGTTGCAGGCAACAGCACCTTACTGTAATTGAGCTCTTGGATGTGTCTGTGTACCCACAACAGTTCTCCCCCTCCAAAAGCCGACGTGCTGGGGGTGGTTTCATAGCATTTTTTTGGGGCCTGCTGGGCTAATTTTACGAGTAGAGAGCTATGCTAAATCTCCAGTTTGGTACATGAGTTCAGGGCTTCTGTGTTAGTCAGAATGTAATTTTGTTTGAGTCTTGTGTTTAGCTGGCTTGTTTTTTGCTTTCCTTTGGATGTCCTGTAATCAGTGACGGAGGGGACTGAAAGGATTAAGTTTGGAGGGGTTACTGGAAGATTATGGGGATGGGTGCTGGTGAGAAAATAAAATGGTGAGCACCCTAATCCTGAGTGGATCAAGTTGTATGTGGATTCTGCCAATGGTAGGGCTTGGTCCCATGTCCCAGTTAGTGAGGACAGGAGGCACCTGAGTGTTTTTTCTAATGTCAGATTTTTTTTTTTCTGCTTGACCATCCATTTGAGGGTGATAACCAATGTATAGGGATAAGAACAAGGCCTTCCAGAATCTTGATGTGAATTGACTTCCACGATCGGAGATCATTTTCGTGGGCAAGCCATGGAGTTTGATTATATGGTGTAGGAACAGAGCGATGAGCTCAGCAGCTGTTGGTAATTTCTTGAGTGGCACGAAATGTGCCATTTTTGACAAGAGGTCTAACACAGTGGTATATTTGTTAGATTCTGGTAAGTCTGTAATAAAATCCATGCTGACTGTGTGCCATAGTTTAGGGGGAATTGGCAATGGTTGGAGAAGGCCAGCGAGGTGTGAAGATTTATTTCGAGCACAGGTTGGGCATGAATTTACATGGTCATAAACATCTTGGCACATGGTTTTCCACCAAACCTTTCGTGAATAGTTTTCTAAAGCCTTTTGTATACCCTGGATGTCCAGCCAGAGCAGAATCATGACTCTAGACTAGTACTTGATGTTGCACTTCCTGCATTGGAATATACAATTTCCCTGAATGCAGGTAATAGTCCTGTTCAATCGTATTATATGGTTTTCTGAGCCACTGTTTACGGGGAGGTCTTTCGACGCCTTCTTGACATTATCCATGAATGTATCTATTGTGGTTAGAGCTAGCACTTTGTCTGCAGGTATTATACTGGAAGGGTTACAAGAACTAGCTTCCTTTGGGTGCCCTATATGTGACAAGATATCTGACTGAAGTTATTTGGTCCCTGGTCTATATGTGATAATGAAATCAAAATCTCTGAAGAAGTGAAGCCAGCACATTTGTTTAGGGGTCAAAGCCTTAACTGAACTAAAGAATTGCACATTCTTATGGTCGGTGTACATGGTGGCAGTGCGCTTTGCTCGCAGCAAATGATGTCGCCACTCAGTAAATGCTGTTTTAATAGTTCTCTTTCAGCAATGGTATAATTTTGTTCATCTGGAAGGAGTTTTTACGAATAAATGTCTGCAGGATGGAGATGCCCTGTTTGTGGATCTTTTTGCAATAATGCACCTCCCAGAGCGGATTGAGAAGCATCAGCTTCAGCATAAAATGGTTGCTCAGGATCTGGGTGGCGTAAAATGAGAGCAGGGGTGAAACTTCTTATGAGAGTTCTGAAAGCATGTTCTGCTGCTCAAGACCAGATAAATGGTTGTCTCTTCTTTAATAAGATGGTTCTAGGGAACACTGGGAATTGTGGGATGAAGGGCCTATAAAAATTGGCGAAACCAAGAATCTTTTGAACATCTTTAACAGATATAGGGGTTGGGCATGAAAGAATAGTGTCTACATTTTTGGGGTCCATGGTAATGCTACTGGGTGATAAGTGATATTCAACGAACTCTACTGAGTCAGTGTTAAAGGTACATTTTTGTAATTTGGCATACAGGGAGTGTTCACATAGATGTTGCAGAATGGCCCTAATGTGCGGAGTGTGTTTTTTCTTATTTTTAGAGAATATCAAGATGTCATCTATATAGACACCAGCACAAACATCTAGGAACTCATGTAATACATCATTGATGAAGTATTAGAATGCCACTGGGGCATTGTAAAGCCCAGAAGGTATCACTGTGTATTCGAACAAACAAAACATTGTCTAAAGGCGGTCTTCCATTTGTCTCCTTCCTTGAGCTTGGTGTAAATGGTCGACCCCTGGACTTGGTCCAGCAAGACCGGTATCAGAGGCAAGGGGTAAGGATTTTTTATGGTTGCTTTAATAACCATTCTGTAATCAACACAAGCCTGCAAATCTCAAGATTTTGTTGCCACGAAGAAAAGAGGTGACAAAATGGGAATGTCTTATAAACCTCAAATCCAACAACTCATCCGAATACTTTTGCAGATATTGATTCCTAGGTTCTGTGAATGCATATATTCTACTGCAAGGAAGGACTGCACCAGGAACTAGGTCTATCCGACAATCATAAACCCCATGGGGTGGCAACTGAGTTGCTTTGACTGAGTCAAAGACGTCTTGGAAAACCTGATATTTTTCTGGTAGAATAGTGGGAGAAGGGTCATTGGTTGCAGCAGAATGTAGGGGTGTCGTCGGACAGCGGACTTCTTGATAGCATGTGGTCATGCAGAAGGTGGAGTCCAAGGTGACTATTTGAGGAACCCAATCACTTTTAGGATTATGGTGTTCCTGCTAGGGAATATTAAAAATAACACCAAAGGTGGGGGTTTCAGTTAAGTCAAAGGTTGTCTCTTCTGTATGTCCATTGTCACATAGTATAGTTAACGGGTTAGTGTGAAACCGAATAAGGCCAGAGGACAAGGCTGAGCCACCAACTGCCCTAACTGGTTCAGGTACGGTTTTGGTAGCACGTGACACTCCCAGATCGGCTGCTAGGGCCAGATCAAGGAAGTTACCTGTAGCACCCGACGCTATGGGCACTACTTTGTCTATTTTGAAGGGATAGAATGAGGGTTACTCTAATAGTCAGGTGTCTAGGTACACGGTTTAGGACATTAATCAAGTATTGGAGATCAGGTAAAGGGACCATCTCAGAGAGGCGATCTCAGTTCTCTCCGAGAGCATTTCTTTTCCTGCTGCAGTTCGGGAACACTCAAACTAGCAACAGCTTTTTTCTTTTTAGGTTTTACTGTGCAATCTTGTGCAAAGTGACCGGATTTACCACAATATAGGCACAGATTGGCCTTACAGTGCTGTTCCTTCTCCTCAATAGGTAACGGACTTCTAACTCCCCAATTTGCTTGGGTTGTGGTTTCTGTGCATTTTATTCGATTTCTTTATCTGTTTTTAAAACAACTAACCTGTGTTTGCTCCAAGAGTGTTCAGATTTCCTTTCTCCTAACCGAAGATCTAGTCTCACCACTAAATCAATAAATTGTGTGCAATTTTCTGGTAACACAACGATATGGGATAAACTATCTTTTAAATCATCCCTCGAGCCTCTGTTAAAAAGTGAGGTTTTTTCCAAGCTATCTAGTCTCAGTAAATAACCTGTTGAAAGTAGTAATGTAAGTGAGGAGGTCCTTGGACCCTTGTCGTAAATGTAATAACTTGTTACCACAAGACTGGATAAAACATGTTTGTGAATAATCATGTTAGGGCTGCCTTAAAGTCAGCAAAATTATATAGGATGGGATCATTGTTAACAATAAGTGGAACAGATCAATTGGCGGCAACACTACCAAGATAGGAAAGTTCAAAAGCTACCTTAGCAGCATCAGATGTAATATTTGAGGTTTACACAAGAATGCATTGGCTCATGAAAGAGGCAAAGTGAGAACTATCCCCAGTGAATTTTTCAGGGTTGGCCAACAGCACACATGTCAGAGTGGTCACTGTTACATGTAGATTCTGGTCAGATGAATTATCAGGAGTGGAATTGGAGGGTTGAGTAACGAATTTTGGGGTTTAATAATGTGCAGTCGACCTGAGGGATCCCAATACTGCATAAAGGATGTGAAACGTGTTAGTGTCTCCCTAAGCTCCTGATTCTTAGTTTGTAATTTCAGGTCTTGTGCCTGTAAATTTTGTACTAGAACTGCCAACTGCTCTGTAGGGGTTAAATGATCTGATTCAGTTACAGACTTATGATCTATGATGAGTTTTCCCCAAGGGAATGTTGAGGCTTTGTTTTCTGTTCTTTGCGAGCCACTCACCTGAATTCCAGGCGTTCCGATGGGGTGATGACAATTCCTCAATCCCGGTGAGGACTAACGTGACCGTGATGAAGAGTACATTGCCCTCTCGCAAGTCATCAAGGGGAACGGGTTTTGGGAAGAGAAAAAGAGAAAATACCAGCTTCTACTTCATGGACTGCAGAATTGGACTTCTGGACCCTGGACTGTGTGCCGTGTTGGGCGTCAGGACTTCTGATTTCTCAAAATACTGGGTTCTTCTTTTTTAGGATTCTGGGCTGCAAAAGATGTACTTCATTAATATATTGAATTTGCATAAGCTACTACAAAATGTCAGTTATTGTTCACACATTGTGCATACGTTTCTATAAGGCTGAACAAGTCTCTTCCTCTTTTTACAATAGTTTCATAGTCTCTGAAGCAACGTCCAAACTCAAAAACAATCAACTGGAATAGAGGGCGCCTTTGTGTTCTGTCATAATCTCTTGCCAATAATAGCTTTGATAAACTTGCTCTATTTCTGATCTCCTATTTCTCAGGGCAGAGCTTGTTCCAGGAAATATGTCTTTCTTTAATGTCTTTTTAGGGGTATCTTGGATTCCTTCCCAAACGATAAATCACGCTAGTTCTTCTTGTCATAAATTATTTAAAAGACCGAGCTCTGTTTTGTTTCATTTAAGCAATTAATCTTTCTTTGCCTTGAAATGAAGGTACTCGCCTGAAAATTTCAGCAAGAACCCAGACTGGGTTTTTTCACCTTTCTGATTTTCTCTCTTTTTCAGGAAATGCGGGATCATAGGCACAAGACGTAAGAGAAGAGCCGACTGGAGGGCGGGTATCGACAGAACTCGACTGGAGGCTGGCAGGAGTATGAGAAATGCTGGAACGTGACTGGAAGCTAGTCGGAGAACGAGGAACACTGGAAATCTACTGGAGAAAGGCAAGAGGACAAGGAACTTGACTTACACTGGAACTCCACTGGAAGCAGACTGGAGAACAAGTGACTTGACATACTCTGGAACTCCACTGGAAGCTGGCTGGAGAACAAGGAACTTGACCTGACTGGAAACAGGTGAGCAGAGCAATAGGTACAAAGCCAAGCAAGTCCTCAGACTCACAAGCATCCTTAAATAAGCAACAGTGCACATGTGTTTTTTCCAGTTGATTGCTTGTTAAGTAAATGAACAGTTATCCTCCTGATTGTGGCACATGTTCAATGCACATTTTGAAGAGCACATGTTTGGCAGTTACAGTTGGAAAGGCAATTGGTAGCTTGTTAAGGAAATGAGCAATTATACAGATCACATTGTGAAGAGCACATGTTTTGGCAGTTACAGTGGGCACAAGTTTAGCAGGTGTAATACAATGTGTATAATAAACAAGCATTGGCTATAATAAATGAGACATTTACCAAGCATTGGTTACTGCAGACTAGATATTCAAGGATATAATGAGTATACCATAAAAAAGTCTGAATGCTGCAAGCAACAGCACCTTACGGTAATCAAGCTTTTGGATGTGGTAGTGTACACACAACAGCCCACAAAGAAGTATATACAAAATAAATGCAAGCTCTACCTATGAAAACACACAAGGTGCCAGGATTGAGGTACAGATTGAGGTGTCTCTGAGTGACTCCTCATGGACAAAAAAAGTTGCCCAGTTTAAAAAAAATAATTATTGTTTGCCAATCTGCTGATCCACCGTGGTGCACAGTGCGACCTGCCCCCCATTGTAAACCTGCAATCGATCCACGGATCCGAAGCACAAGGAATTAAAAAACAAAAAAACTCACACACCATACTCCCGCCGCGGACAACCAAAGGTTGTGCACAGTGTGGGGTTGGGAGCAAGCAGGTGACAGGTGGCTTCCAGAGTTTAGGTGTGTCACTAGGAAACATCCGGAACAACTAGGTCTAAACCACTACTTGCCTGAACCACTACTGCTAAACAACTAAAAAGTCTCTACAACTAAGTACTGAACAACTACTGTCTAAACAACAATTGTGCCTGAATAACAATTGCCTGAACAACTAATTTTAAGGTAAGGTTTTCCTTTTGGTTTTTATGGTTTATTAGTTGTTTAGAATGTATATATATATTAGTTGTTCAGGTAATTGTTATTCAGACACAATAGTTGTTCAGACAGTAGTTGTTCAGTACTTAGTTGTAGAGACTTTTTAGTTGTTTAGCAGTAGTGGTTTAGGCTATAGTTGTTTAGGACCTATTTGTTCTGTCACATATTCGGGTCACTTGTAAAGGGCAATGGGGTTGCACTAGTGGAAATGTGGGAGACCCAGCTAGATCCTAGGATGTGGCCACCACCAGCGCACTGTCACAGCTCTGTCCTGGTGTAATCTTCCAACATGTACATAGCGGCACTCGCAAAGCAGTAACCTACAGTAGAAAAAGGAGGTCCTTTATCTTATCCAGCTGGAGCCAACCCAAAATTCTCACCTAAAGGACCACTCACTCTCTTTTAGTTTGAGTCTTTCTCTGCCAGGGAATACTCTGGAGCACCCCGATGCCATTGAGGAAACAAAGGCGCTTAGCTTGTTGTCTCTTCACAAGTGCTTAACTGCAGATAAAGTATGTTTTCAAGACAGGTATTTTACATTTCAGGCTTTGTAGGAAAGTGATGTGCATGCAATATAATAATGTCAGCTGTATCTGAATATAGCAATAATTATAGTAATAACGATATATGTAGCACATCAATATATATTTACTACTTAATGGAATAATTTTAGTGATTTTTGAATGGCGATAGATTAAGAAAACCAACAGTAAGTTTGTAAATGTAAGCCTTGCAGCATGCATGATACTTCTTGGTGTTGGTTTCAGGTTTTTAAAGGCTGCATTCTCTTCATGTAGACACATGGGTGTTGTGGATTCAGGAAATGAAAACGACACAACTCTGATTGGCAAATAATATGAGCATTTATGAATAACGGACGGGAGGGCACCACAGCTCAATGACTGATACCACACTCAACTTTGTCATCATGAACCACTTCTTTCAAAATACCTTGAATGCATCTTACCACTTGTCATGCACATTGATTTAAGCGCTTGCTTGGTACATTGTTATCTCTACTTACGTTAGCACAAAGCAATATTTCTCCTTGAGAAAGCATCTAATTACAGATTTACAGAAAAGCGAAGGTTACACATCTGTCATGGACACATTTGCTAATAACCATAGTGCCTTTTGATCTCACATTCTGAAGCCTATCAATATGTCCTTCCTCAGCTAACTCCACGCTTGGAAACATTTCTGTCTATCCTCCCTTGCACAGCTGCTGGCCTTCAGCATCAAAGCTTATCATGTTCCCTTTCCAAAACCACCATGGTGTACGCTTTCCCTTGTGACCGTGGATCAGAATGTGTGCTCTCCCAGTGAGTGTGTTATCAAGTTATGGCTCAAGCTTTCGTGTTGTGGCCTTCTGCATCCAGCTGCATTATGAATAAATGTTTCTGCTTATCCCTGTCCTTACACCCCTGCATCCTCTCTATCCTTGGCTCTCTATTTGGACATAATGAACTTTTTAGGCCTGTATTCTTCTCTGATCGTGTACGATTCTGCATATTTTCCTCCTATTTCATGCATTAGCAAAAGTGTGCCTTCTCTTTTTTCCACATTTTCAGTAACATTCCATCCTTTAGTTGAACTTTCAACTACTATCTCACCTTCCTTGCTACATACATTCATTAGATGGTATTTGTGGTCCTTGTCCTCCTTCACTTTCCTGACCGACCTAAAAGTGAACATCCCACTCAACTTCTGGCTAACCCTCTTGCAGAATCCTACCACTACCTGGAAGATACAGTACATCAATAGGATCACCTCGAGGATCGAGAATAACCCCTTAAACAGTCCTGACAACCAGGATGGCATCCATACAAACCACCCTGAAAACCCCCCGTCTGCCATCTTCTTCCACAGGTTATGTAGAATTTGTATGGCCTCCGTTATTGTTCTGTTGTCTGCATCGTTAGCTGGCACGTACGTACAGCAGACAGTTCTGATTTTGGCACAAACCCCACCCTCCATGGCCGTCAAGTCCAGCACATCACCCTCACAGCCCTCATTTCGTCCTTGACTGCATTGAAACCATCTTCAGTCGCGTTAATGGTCTTCATCAGTTCCCATTTGGTTATTTGCAGCCAGCGGGCAGTTGCCTTTGCTTTGACGAATGGGAAGATGCTTCCAAAGAACAACTGGGCATCATCAAACAACCTGTGCTTTTGTGGAACTTCTTTCCAGGTTGTAGTGCCTAAATAATCTGCAGATCTCTTCTTCGGATGGTGTGGCAATGTGGTGGGACGGCTCAAGGGATGTAACTTTGACCACCCCTAGACCAAGGAGCATGTCACCAAGGAGGGGATGTGCACAGTAACGAAAGAACAAAGACCTCTCCATCTGGAAGGAAGTCGCATATACAGCCATTCTTTTCACTGCCAATAGTAGTCCATCAGACTGGAGGTGCACCATTGCATGTCCGCATTGTAGCTTGTGGTGATGCAATTGATGTTCCTCCGCACCGGACGGTTCCATTTCCCCTGAAACATAAAAAGAAAACAGTTGGTGTTCTACCTGCTCGAAGAGTGGATGGCGTTTCTTCCCCAGGTTAATCTGGATATATTTTCGTCCCATATAGCCTGACATTTTTGTTATTGCTATTGTTATTATAGTTATTTTTTGCTATTGTCACTCTGATTTCCCATCCATAAAGAGAAAGCTTTACATCCAAATGTTGCACCATGGTGCCACTGACCATACACGCAAACTGATCCGTTCGACAATATGGCCTCTCCTGACAATCATGGGGGATAGGTGTGGCAGAGTAGTTCATACAGAAAAGTGTAGGTCGTGAAATTCCCAGGATTCTCTGCTCTAATATTCTAGTTTTCCATTTCTTACTCTTACACCTCATGACTCCTCTCCCAGCCATTGTTTCTAACTTTACTATTAACTCCGTGTGGTCTGTCAGGACATTCATTATATCGGCTAACTCCTCCTCATATTGTGTGGTGTTTACTAGGAACGCCCCCTGCCTTATTTTGTAAGGGTTGCATCTGTGCTCACATTCTACAAAGATACAGGTGTAATAAACATTGAATAACATTCAGGGGTACCTCTTTTGATGATTTCAGCCTGTCTGTGTCTCTAGCATGTGGAATCAGGGAACAAACAAAACATGACTTATTAGTAGTCTGCATGCCTATCTCTGTCATATGTTGGTACCACATGTTATCTAGCAAACTAACATGGATATTATGGGCTACATTTTCATACTTATATACATCTCTCAGCAGGCACTTAGTATACTGACATATTGCCATGCATGGGCTAAAATACTATTGAAATGCAATTGCTAGCATAACAAGACATGAACAAAATTGAAATACATGGGGAGGTTGTCCTTCATCTTTTTCTTTGCCCTCCTCTAAACGTTCCTGTGAAGATGGCGATGCGTGACATGAAGCAGGGGCCATTCGAACGTCTGACAGATGTGTCCATGGCTTCCTGCCCTCCACTTTTACTGCTGTGGAGGTGCTCTGGATAGCTAAGTAGGGGCCCTCTTTCCTGCTGTCTCTCCATCGTCGTACGGAATTGCGGACGTACACTTGCTGGCCCACGGTTTAGAAAAGAACTTGGCAGACTTCAATAACTGAGATAAATAACTACTCATCTCCTGTCCTAAAACCACAGCTGTCTTTTGAGCATCTGTTTTGTCGAGCTATTGTTAAGGGAGTTGGCATAGGACGCCCTGTCACTATCTGGTGAGGGGTCAAGTGATGATTACTTCCTGGTTTGTTTCTGAGTGCAAATAAAGCTTGTGGTAGGCAATATAGCCAGTTTTTCTGTAGTGTGGCACATAGTTTACTGATTTTGTTTTTTAAAAGGCCGTTAAGGCGTTCCACTGTACCATTACTTTGGGGATGATAAACAGATGACAATTTATGTTTTATTCCTAGAGAGGTGCAGATGTGCTGAAACATTGCATTAACAAAGTATGTGCCGTTATCTGAGCAGATCACTTCTGTGATTCCCCACCTAGGTATCACCTCTCATCAGAAAATTGGCTGCTGCTTTAGCATCATTATGTACACATGGTCCTGCCTCGATCCACCTCGAAAAAGGGCAGACCACCACAATAAGGTATCTATAATTGTTGCAACTCTCAATCATGTCGACACAATCTAAATGTAAATGTTTAAATGGGCGCGGTATTGTTGAGGTAATGACTTTTAGTGTGGGTTTAGGGCTGTATTCTGAAATGTACATAGTAATCATTTCAGATAATTGTGGAATGAACCAATCTGTCTGTAGCGTAGCAAGAAGATATCCCTTGGTAGTGTGCAGGGAGGTGTAGTTGCTCTAGGACTGTGTATAACAGGGCTTGTGGTATTACTGGTTTACCTGTGCTTTCTTGAATATAGATGAACTCTTTTAGTGACTGTATACACCCTCGCTGTTCCCACGGCTCCCTTTCATGAGGTAGTACTTGTTCTTGCAATTCGCGTAAATGTAATTGTGCAGTCTCTGTATATGGGAGTGGTAATTCAGTAGCATTCTGTTCTCTGCTTGTCATCATCCCTAATGTGTGTTCATTCTGTTCAGTATAATTTGGAGATGTTTTGCTGCCCAGTCTGCCAAGGCATTACACCTGGAGACAAGGTCTTGCTGATTGGTGTGTGCTGCACGTTAACTGCCATCTTAGATAGTAGAGTTAAAGCCTTTATCAATTGAGCCACTAAATCTTTATGCCTTACAGGGGATCCATCAGATTTAAGAAATCCCCTCCTTTCCCACCTGTGAATCCTAGAATGCACAGTGGTGGTGACATAGTCTGAATCTGAATAAATGGGGACCTCTATTAATTCGGCTTGCTGCAGCGCTTCAATAATGGCCACTAATCCTGCAGCTTGTACTGAGAAATGGGGTGAAAGTGGTATATGAATCACTATCTGTAAGGTGTCAGATGATCCCTGCTGTTCGGCTTTTACAACGGCTGCTCCAGAGTGCCTAACCCCAGTCTCCTGATCTGTGAAAAAGGACCTATCAACAAAGAGCAACGTGCTCCCAGGGATGGGGTCTTCTCCCACCTTACTCTCTTCTGAGGTGTAATTGGCACAGTCATGTACTTGTTCATTGTCCAAAACTGGGTGTGCAAAGAATGTTGCTGGATTAACTGTATGACTTGCAAGAATGGTATTGAAAGTATTACTTCATATCCAGATACCCTTTGAGTTGTAAGGGTGCTCTTGCTTTTTTGCAAGATGGGGAATACAGCATGCTCTACATACAGTGTTAAAGGTGATCCCATCACTATGGTGGTGCTTTTCTGGACTGCAAAAGCTGCTGCAGCCAGTGCTTGCTCACATGGATAATGCCCTTTCATGACGGGGTCTAGCAGCCCACTGTAGTAGGCAATTGTTTTGTGTCCCATGGATGTTTGATGGAGTTAGTACCGCTGTCATCGTCATTCCATTATAGTGACAGAAGAGTTAGAATGTTTTATTATAATCAGGTGTACCTTACACTGGAGCTTTTGTGATTGCTCTCTTTAGCTCCATGAAGGCTGCCTCCCTTTCGTCAGTCCAGTCGATGTTGTTTGAATTTGTGTGGGGCTCCTTTAAGGCAGTTAGAAGTGGTACGGTTGCGTAATGGAATACCCGCTGCCTCACATAATTGCAGGGTCCTAAAAACGTCTGCATTTGTTTTATGGTTGTTGGCTTAGGCAAGTTCCTGATGCTCTCTACTCTGTCCGGTGTCACCCTCCTCCCATCTTTAGATAATATCTGTCCCAAATAGTGGACCTCTGTCTGCTGTATTGCAATTTATTTTTGTCCACTTTGTAACCTTTTTCTGCAAGCATGCAGAGGAGACCAATGGTGTTGTCTCAATATATGTCTTACGCTGCAAACCATGATATCATCCACGTATTGTAACCGAGTATTCATGCATTTTATGTTTGCTAAATCCTTTTTCACTGTTCTGTTGAAAATGCTCGGAGACTCACAGAAGCCTTGGGGGAGCCATCTGTAGCAATATTGCGTCTCTCTAAATGTGAATCCAGTCAAATATTGGCTGTCAGAATGCAATATAATGGTAAAAAACGAATTTTTCAAATCGATTATGGAAAAATAAGTGGCAACTTTAGGAATGTTTGTCAGTATGACTGATGGGTCGGGTACCACTGGAAATTCTGGTATCACTACATCGTTTAGGGAGCCCAAATCCTGAATCATTCTCCAAGTCCCCCCCCTTGGCCTTGCGTATTAGAAAAATTAGTGTATTGCACGGTGTCCACCTCTCATATTACTCCTTGCTCAAGTAACGCTTGGATTGTAGGTAGGATGCCTTCTTCTGCCTCTTTGGACAAAGGGTGCTGGTGTATCCTGAGCAGTATTGCTCCAGGTTTCAATGTAATTTTCACAGGCTCAGCCCTTTGATCAGTCCCACATCATATGGTCCCTTTGTCTACAACACGTCTGGGACTTTTGCCAAATCTTTCTCTATTATTGTTCTGTCTTGTGCGTGTCTGGACACTGTCCTGTATTGTACCAGTATTATAATCTCAATGTCCATCTCAAACACAACTGTCTCAATTCATGGGCAATCATCAAATACTTCTTCATCTGATATATCTCTTAATGTAACCTCTGGATCTGTGAATACTATCGATGCCCACATCTCCTGCCTTCTGTCAGCTGTCATTAGCACGGAATATTTTGATCTTATTTTAGGGGCGGATATTTCCAATATCATTTCAGGTTCTACTGTGGGATTCACAGGGTCATAAGGTCTGAACAGCAGTTCCTTTGGTAACTGCACTGTTTTCCCTCAAACGCTGGTGTGTGCGCTATCAAGGCATATATGCCTCGCAAAAAAGCCTCTGTCGACAGGAACTGCTCTAACCTGCCGTTCTAGCTCCTCATGGGCTATGAGGGACAGTATTCTGCTTGGTGTGACACCTGGTGTGTGACATACCATTGACCCATCCTCCAGGAAGGAGATGGTCATGTTCAATTTACTCATTAGCTCTCTCCAAAGAAGATTGACTGGTGACTCTGGGGAATATAATAGTGGCCCTTCAATTTGTGTATCTCCACAATCATGCTTACTGATTTGGTGAATGGAACCCTCCTCACAGCCCCTGAAAACCCTTGTGTGTCCACTGAGTTACATAAAAGTGGTAGTGTTCCTTCCTTTATACACAATTTGGTGGCCCTGGTGTCGATTTAAAACCTGTAGGGGCGACCTTCTATGGCTACCGTCACAGTGGGTTCCTCATCTGACCTGTGGGTTACCAATAGTATCGGATACACTGTAGTCCTCTGCGGGCTCTGTTATTGGGTATAATTTTGAGTTGGCGTTCCCCCGAATATTTGGGGTGATGCATAAAAGGGGTTGCCTCCTTGCACTGTTACTCCTCCCACCTGAACCTGTGCTTGTCCTCCCATAGTGTTGCTGACACCTTGGGGCCCGCCCTGTGACATTGGCCCTTGTGGTGCAACCCACTGGGCTTGAGGGCCCTGCAGGGGCCTCTACGTTGCTTGCTGCTGGGGCACCCATTACACCTGTTGAGGCCTCACCTGCCCTTGCTGGGTATTCCAACCTTGTACACTGTCATCATTTTTCCTGGCTCTGTATTCACTTGCAAAATGGCCCATCTTACCGCAATAATAATGTTGTTGTCCTGCCCTATAGCTTCCTTGTCTTTTCCCTTGTGTCGACCCTTGCTCTCCTATAAATCTTCCCTGTCCCTTCCTCGTATCACTTACTGGTTGTCCTCCTGGTGCCTGTACCTGCACTGTCGTTGTGACAGTTGTTGGTGGGCGCGGTCAGGGGTGCTCCTTCTGTACTCAGTTTCTTAAGTTTTTGTTGCAACAGCTTAGCTGCGGCCCTTTCTGTCTGTTCTGTCCTTTTCTTGTTTTCGCTTAAAATAATGTATTATATGGGCTTGTATTTCGGGCCATGGTTTAGCCTCTGTTCCCACCACTCCATCTAAGCTTGCTTGTATATCGGTGGGAAGGCCTGGTTTTAATACATTATAAAACAAAATTGCATTTCCTCCCGTGTTTTTCCAGTTCCATCCTACTTCCTGCACCCATTGTTCTTTCATTCTAGTAATGAATTCTGCAATATCCTCATTAGGCTTTATACTTTCTGCCATAAGGGCTTCAATGTCTGGTCTATCTGGATACGTCCACCGAAGTGCATCCCAAACATGTTGGCGGACATTGTTAAAAGATGATCCGTCAAACTGTGTATTTATCAATGTCACTTGAAGGAACCCTGCCCTAACAAAAATTGTGTTTACTTCGTCTCCCACTAATGAGCTGAGCAAGCTTTTGACATCACCTAAGGCAAGGTTTACCCCAGTAGTGTGTTTTTCAAAACATCCTATCCATTTTCTCGCACCTTCAGACAGCAGGGACAGTGCTCTCCTTAAATTCTCTTTGTCCATCTGAGGCCATGGCATGTATGTTGGCACCTGCCCTCCCTTAAAAATAAGGGCTTCCTGACCTGAGGCCTAACCTTGGATCTGATCTAGTACCGCGTGTCACTTAAGTTGGTTTGTCTATAGTATCCTGCCCCCAGACTGCAAGGCATTCTTGCATGTAGGGGTAGTTCCGCTATGGGTCACCCCGTCCCTGCCGTATGCAATCGTCTACAGTCGCTAAATCAAAGGGTTGAAAAGACCCTTGTTGGGCCATGACTTACTTCCTTCCTTTTTGGTCCACCTCGCCAATTCATCTGAGAAGGGTTGACAATAATAGCTACCCTCCTTTTGTTCTATTATTTCTATAGGTGTCAATTCTGACCTTGTTTTTATGATTGATCCTCTTTCTGTATCTGTGGCACCTCTTGCTGTCATTAATAACTCTTGTGTAGGGCGCGGGTGAAAATTATATAACCTTCTGTTAACCCCTTGTTCGTGTGCACTCCTATTAAACCCATTGTCCCAGTCCTCATCATCTTCTTCCCCTGTTACGACCTGTGAGCCATCCGGGGGCTCCTCATATTGTGGCATCTCTACATCCCTCCCCCACCTTCCTCTTCTATCCATTCCTCTGCTGCCTCTCTCAGAGTGTCTGCAGACGTGTCTCCAAGCCTAAGAACGACATGCCCTGTGATCCATTGTCCCCAGAGGGGGGCAAGGCTCCTAAAACGCTCTGCCTGTCTCACCGTGTGCTGCTACTCACTTATTAGCCTTCCTCACCCATTCTGTTCTGGTTCGGCTCGAGGAATAACTTCTCCTCCTTAGGCTCAACCCGAACTGGATCGTGGTACCCTGCATCTGGCAGGATAGGGTAAAGAACCATAAGGTGGGGGTTCCCCTAAAGACTCTCCTGGGGGTTCTGTTTGTGTTTGCGGCACTACCTCTTCGGGCGCGGTTGACTTTACCTTTCCCTTTTCATGACAGAATACCTGCCATAATGACAGAATAGCTTCCCTTTTCTGTCTCTTCTTTTTCTTATACGTTGAGCGAATGTAAGTCAATGTGTGTTCAGCTATGTCCATATCAAATGTCCCTTCCTTTGGCTATTGTTGGGCATGATCCTCAGTGCCTTTGTGCCACTGCTTACAATATTTTAGTATTCTTAGTTTTCTTATCTGAAGGGAAAGTTTTTATCATATGGTCCACAGGGGTGTCCATGGTCCCCACAGGATGTGTGTTTCCTATGCGTACGTCTTGCAGATGTTGTGGAGTCAGGAAATACAAGAACAACACAACTCTGTTTGGCAAATAATATGAGCATTTATGAATAACGGTCGGGAGGGCAGCACAGTTCAATGATTGGTACCGCTCTCCACTTTGTCATCATGAACAACTTCTTTTATAGTTTCAAAATACCTTGAATGCGTCTTATCACTTGTCATGCATATTGATTTAAGAGCTTGCTTGGTACATTATTATCTCTACTTACGTTAGCACAAAGCAATGTTTCTCCTTCGGAAAGGATCTAATTATGCATTTACAGAAAAGCGAAGGTTACACATCTGTCATGGACACATTTGCTAAAAACCACAGTGCCTTTTGATCTCACATTCTGAAGCCTATCAGTATGTCCTTGTTCAGCTAACTCCACGCTTAGAAACATTTCTGTCTATCCTCCCTTGCACAGCTGCTGGCCTTCAAGCATCAAAGCTTATCTTGTTCCCTTTCTAAAACCACAATGGCATACACTTTCCGTTGTGATCGTGGATCAGAATGTGCGCCCTCCCTGTGAGTGTGCTATCAAGATCTGATAGAGACTTCTAGTTGCAGATTCCTTACCTTAGAATTCTCCCCAGGCGTCAGACTGGATCCGGAGAATTTTCTTCGAGCAATACTCTTGCGCGTCGGTAGGTGGCGTCGGTCGACTGCGGGCCTCGTTGGCATCGTAGTCGCGGGATGACGTCGGGAGTAGTATATAGATGTCGCCTTCACGCAGTGACGCAGTTCTTTTTTTTCCGCGCCACGTGCTGATCCGGAAAAGAGCTACCCTGGTCTCTTTTTGACCGACTTCGACCGTTTTGTCTAGTTTTGTGAGAATTTTTGGTGTGTCGAGGATGTCCCCGAAGACCGGTTTCAAGCTGTGCAAGGACTGTCACTGCACAGTTTTGGTGACGCATCCTCATCAGGTTGGTCTGTGGTGTCTCGAGCGCGACCACGACCATGCACCCGAAGGCTATGAGGGAGCGGTCCTTAAAGCTAATGGCGGCCCGGAACTCGACTCCGCATAAGTCCCGGTCTCGATCGAGAGGAAGGTCTCGAGACCGTTTGTTGTGCCATCACCACTCGTCTTCTTCTAAATCTTAGGGTGCAGGGAAAAAGTTGAAGAGGTCCCATCGCTCTCCAACTTCTCCCGGTCGCTCAGCTGACGCGATGCGGGAAGAGCATCGACGTTCAAGCCCTCCACCCTCTGAGCCTGCGTCTGGGTCCGCTCCACACTTCCCCGAGTTTCCCAGAGCTGGAGCAACCGCCTCCCAGCTTAAAGAGTTCTATGAGGCCATGCGCCTCATCTTTGGGTCGACCTTCGGGCCTATAGAGTTTGGTTGAGGGGCCTTCGGGTTCCGCACCGGCAGCTTTGGCTCCGGCCACCGAGTTCCCCTCTGGAACTGCTCGCGGATCCGCACCGGCACCGGTCGCACCCTTGAGACCTTCCCTGGCACCGGGTCGATTGTCGACGCTCCCAACGTCTGTAGTTAGTGCCCACTATCAACGTCGACCCGATCCTTATCCCTGACAACTCAGAGTTGGAGTGGCATCGGCTGACGCCACCTTTGTCTTCAATGGGGCCTATTCGCCCCAGGTTGGATTCGGACACTATTTCCTATGGGTACCAATTCGGGGAGGGATTTGGGGGGTCCCTGGACCCTTATGAATACCAGGAGGACCCATCTTTGGACTGGGCTCAGGAATTGGGTGAAGCCGTGGTCTGGATACTTCTCCTGACGCTGGTATGCTGTCTCCTCCTCCCATGGATACGGCGGAGGGAGCAACTTATGGTATGGTTGTCAGTAGGGCAGCTGAGGTTCTTGAGCTTCCTACTGTAGAGGTCAGGTCTAATCTCCTGATGGAGGTGCTTCAGCTTGGGGCTTCCACTTCAGAACCCCTTTTGCCATTCATTGAAGCCCTCACCAATGTCCTTTTGGGTACTTGTTCCAAACTCAACACAGGGTCTCTGTGAATAGGACTATCGCACACCGCCATTGGCCCACTCCGAACGACCCTAAATTCCTGTCCCAACACCCCACTCCTGAGAATCTTGTCATCCAGGCTTCTACTTCTTTAGGCGCATTCCCTTCCGCACCCCCGACAGGGAATCAAAAAGGCAGGAACAGTTTGGTAAGAAGTTGTTT
This sequence comes from Pleurodeles waltl, assembly GCF_031143425.1. Lineage (NCBI taxonomy): Eukaryota > Metazoa > Chordata > Amphibia > Caudata > Salamandridae > Pleurodeles > Pleurodeles waltl. Next base: position 715,492,372 of record NC_090446.1, read on the forward strand.
TCTTCCTCCAGTCTCGCGCTGCGATCTGTGAACACCGCATGCCTTTTGAGCCGCTATACCCACTCTTTGAGGGATACGGTTGCGCAAGTCCTGTGAACGATGGGAGAGATGCGGCAAAGTTCACAATCCTTTGTGGGCTGGACACGACCAACTCTCTGGTCAGATTGGTTTCTACAACGGTGGCCTTGAGACGCTGCACCGGGTTGCGTAATTCTGGTGTTTCTGGGGCTGTCCAACAGTCACTCATGGACATGCCCTTTGATGGCTCCTGTCTCTTTGGAGACACTGTGGACTCGGCCTTGGAGAGATTCAAGGATTCCTGGGCTACGGCTCGGTCCCTTGGTCTTTCCTCTGCTCCTCGCCCCAGCAGTCCACTTTTCACTCCTTTCGTGGCCACGGAAGGGGCTCCCTGTCGCTTCCTCCACCCAGCCACGTGCCACTCATGCTGTCCAGCCTGTGCGTGGCCAGGTACATGGAATCGCAGGTGGGCGTGGGACAGGGAACCAGAGGTCTTCCCAGTCCACCTCTGCCCCCTCTGCAGCCTTCAAGCCCTCCTAGTCCATCCCCTCATTCCTATCCAGTTGATGGCAGGATTCGCCATCACCTACCCCACTGGTTATCCATCACTAAAGACAGGTGGGTTTTGCAGATCGTTCAAAAGGGCTGCTCCCGCCCTATCGAATCTGCTCCACCAGCCAGGCCTCCATCCTTCAGTCACCTTCCAGAGGATCATTTGGCACTTCTCTGCCAGGAAGTCACAACTCTTTTGGCCAAGGGAGCTATAGAAAAGGTCCCAGTGCCCGAAGTAGGTTGTGGTTGTTATTCCTCCTACTTTCTGGTGCCGAAAAAGGACAAGGGCTTACGTCCTATCCTAGACCTTCGGGACCTGAACTACTTCCTCAAGGAGGACAAATTCAAAATGCTCTTCCTGGCTCAGGTTCTGTCTGCCTTGGACCCAGGGGACTGGATGGTAGTGTTGGACTTGCAGGATGCTTATTTCCACATTCTCCATCCTCCCTGCCCACAGACGTTACCTACGATTCGTGGTAGGTCACGAGCACATTCAGTTTACCGCGCTCCCCTTCGGCTTTACCAGCGCCCCTCAGGTGTTCGCAAAAGTGATGGCGGTGGTTGCAGCTCATCTGCGCAGGTTAGGGGTGTCAGTCGTCCCCTACCTCGACGACTGGCTGTTGAAGGCGGACTCACACCAGAAAGTCGTCTCCCACCTTCAGACTATGGCGAACCTCCTGCACACGCTGGGGTTCACTATAAACGTGCTGAAGTCACACTTGACTCTCTCTCCAACGCTCCCCTTCATCGGAGCTGTTCTGGACACAGTGCAGTTTCGGGCTTATCCTCCCAAAAAGCAAGTCTAAGACATTCAGGCTATGATTCTGATCTTCCGGCCTTGGTCTTAGGTTTCTGTGAGACTGACTCTGAGGCTGCTGGGCCTCATGGCCTCCTGCATCCTGCTAGTCATACATGCCAGATGGCATATGCGGGCTCTGCAGTGGGACTTGAAGTTCCAGTGGGCGCAGCCTCAGGGGAATCTCTCCGACATGGTTCAGATCTCGGAGGGGATTGCGAAAGACCTGCAGTGGTGGCTTTCGAATCCGCATTGGGTCCACACCAGATCCCACTCCCTTCCCCAACCAGATCTTTCTATAGTGACAGATGCGTCACATCTGTGTTGGGGCGGCACATGGGAGAGGTGGAGATCAGAAGCTTCTGGTCTCCGGTGGAGTCTGGGCTCCATATAAATTTTTGGGAGCTGCAGGCGATCAGGCTTGCGTTGAAAGCATTTCTTCCCTCTCTCAAGGGGAGGTGTTCATGGACAATACTACCGCTGTGTGGTACTGCAACAAACAGGGCGGAGCAGAGTCCTGGACCCTTTGTCAGGAGGCACCACGCATCTGGACATGGCTGGAACATCAGGGCATTACCCTGGTGGTTAAAAATCTGGTGGGTTCTCTCACGCCAGAGCGGACTAACTCAGCCGTCGAAGCACAGCCGATTACGAATGGTGTCTCCATCCGGAGGTGGCGCAAGGACTCTTTTAGCAGTGGGGAGAGCCTTGGTTAGATCTGTTTGCCTCAGCAGGGAACGCGCAATGTCAGCTGTTTTGCACGTTAGAGTTTCCAAGGCGGCACTCGCTCGGAGACGCTTTTCGTCTCAAGTGGAACTCCGGTCTCCTTTACGCTTTCCTGCCTATACCACTTCTGCCCAGAGTTCTCAAGAAGATCGGGAACGACCGGGCCCAAGTCATCTTGGTGGCTCCGGGCTGGGGACGGAGAGTCTGGTATCCAGAGCTTTTGAGCATGTCCATCGATCCTCCACTCAGACTGCCTCTTCAAGCGGATCTTCTGTCACAGCAACAGGGGACGGTTTTCACCCGAACCTGTCCAACCTCCGCCTTCGTGCATTGAGATTGAACGGCGACAGTTGACAACATTTAATCTTCCACCCGAAGTCTGCAATGTTATCTTGGCAGCCAGACGTCCTTCAACCAAAACTGTATATGCATGTCGTTGGAATAAATTTGTGGCATGGTTCACCAACAAATCTGTTGATCCCCTCTATCCGAGGTTCTTCTGTTCATTCTTCCTTTGGCCCAGCAGGGCTCTGCTTTGGGCACCCTTAAAGGGTATTTATCTGCCATTTCGGCCTTCCTTAGGTTACCTGATCAGCCCTCACTTTTTAAATCTCCTATTGTGAGTTTCCTAAAAGGCCTCACCCATTTATTCCCCCCCCCACTCCATTTATCATGTCTCAGTGGGACCTCAATCGTGTCCTTACTTATTTAATGTGTACTCCCTTTGAGCCGATGCACAATTTTCCCTTGCGGCTCCTCACCTTCAAAACTGTCTTTCTTGTTGCCATCACCTCTGCTCGCAGTGTGAGTGAGCTTCAAGCCCTTTTGTCTAAACCTCCATACTTGTCTGTGCACCCGAACAAAGTGGTGTTGCTCACTAAGGCTTCCTTTCTTCCAAAGGTGGTTACGCCTTTTCATGTAGGCAAGTCCATTACCCTGCCTACTTTCTACGCACCCCTACATCCTTCCCTGCTGGCAGTACCTTTCTCCAAATTACCGCCAACCGCCAGGGTCATAATGAGGGCCTTAGAATCTAAATATGCCCACGAGGTTGACCAAGAGAGATTAAAACAACACAATGGGAGTTGTAAGTTAACTTGTTAAGAGCTAAAATGTCCTCACCCATAAAGGACTTTTTCAATTTGATGAATGATAGAAGTTGCAGTGTCCTGGCACTCGGCGCGATCCGTCCACAAACAGGCTTGCTTTTGGTTCACCAGTGTTGAGTCCGCTGTGCAGACATGCTGCTCGGAGACTTAAATATCCCTCCATTGAAGGGGCGTGGCAGTTTGCCAGTCCTGCAAAGCACAATGGCAAAAACAGTGGGGCAAATAAATAGGTGCAGAAACTTGGGTCCAGCTACCCCTGCAGTTCTCATAGGCTCCTCTGTGCAGAGCTGTATACTGGTAAAAGAACAGTAAGTTAAAAAAATAAAAGAAAAGTGAGAAATAACTAGTAAAGCATAAAATAATAAAAAATGCGAGAGCACTCCCTTCAAAGATGGCGCCTAACCAAGGCAGCCATAGCCAAACACACCCCTTCTTCACATATCTCTGGCTCCTATCATGATCTCATCTTATTGCATGTGCATGTATTTGTCCTCCCTATTTTGAAGGTAGTCCATTTCCTTATTTATTTATTTATTCCCCGCTTTTTTTTTCCCCGTTAACCTCTCTCTACACTTCTCACGTTCTCATCTTTAAATGTATGTATGGCCTTGTCCCTCTCTGTCTTTCTTTATCCGTGTGTCCCCTCCTCTTCCTCCTCTCTTAGCTCTGCCTCTGTTTCTTCTTGTTTCTCCTCAGTTTTCCTGGACCCCCGCTCACTTTGGTCGCTGTTGTTTCTTCCACGTACATACTGGAATTCGCTACCTCTGTTGTACACCTCTTTCCTCCCTCTTTAAAGATCCCCTCTATCTACTGTCTCCTCTTACTTAGATACAGTTCACTTTGATTGTTTGTTCTGCTTTGTAATAGCTTCAGCTAAAGCATCCTATAAATTCAATACAATTAAAAGTGTAGTGAACAACAGGGTCTTTCGTGCTTCCTTCTACCTATCTACAAGAACCTTCTCTAACCATCTTCCTGTCTGTAAAGATTTTGCTCTATAAGCTGTAATTGACTATCAATTCTAAAACCACTCATGGGAAGAAAGTAGTAAGTTAGTGCTACCTAATTGGACAACAGTGAATCTTGACGGTTTGGCAAGGCTACGTCTTTTGCCCCAATGAGGTGCCATGGTTGCTTTTATTTCCCTAACTAATGCTCAACAAGTATTGGCAAAACCACAAAGTCTTGCCTATCCAAGAGCTACTGGTTTTGCCAATGTGTTTTAGCCATGTTGTACACCAGGTTGCCTGCTTTTCAGCATGGCTAAAAGTTAGTGGCCTAGAGGAGAGTTGCGTGGAGTGTCGTAGAGTGGAATGGGACAGAGTGGAGTAGGGTGTTCTGGAGTTTATGACGTAGAGTGCCAGTGGCATTGAATTCAGCAGCATATAATCCAGTGATTGTAGTATGTAGTGGTGTAGAGTGGAATGGTGCAGAGTAGACTGGGGGCATAGTGCAGTGGTGTATAGTGGTGCAGAGTGGAGTGGCTTAGAGTTGGAGTGACACAGAAGGCAGTGACACAGAGTAGAACCAAGTGGCTTAGAACTCAGTGGCATGGAGTGGTGCAGAGTAGCATAGAGTGGGGCTGAGTATAGTAGTGCTGTAGAGTGCAGTGGCGTAGGTTGGACTAGTACAGAGTAGAGTAGCGTATAGTTCAGTTTTGCAGAATAGAGTGGCAGAGTGCAGTGGTATAGAGTGGCAGAGAACAATGGCATATAGTACAGTGACCCAGAGTAGAGTGCAGTGGCATAGAATGCAGTGACAATATAGTTGTTAAGAGTAGTGTAGAGTGCAGTGGCATGCAGTGGCATAGAGTAGACTGAGTAGAGTGAAGTTGTGTTGAGTGGAGTGGCGCAGGGTAGAGTGAAGTTCCATTGAGTGTTATGGTGCAAAGTGGTGCAAATAGATTAGAGTGGTCTGTAGTGGATTGGCGTAGAGTGCAGGGGCATAGAGTTGATTGTTACAGAGTAAAGTGTATTGGCATAGAGTACAGTGTTGCAGAGTGATGTAGAGTGGAGTTGTGCAGAGTAGATTGGTGTGGCCTAGATTGCAGTTTATCAAGCACCCTGCCCTCAGAAGACAGTGCCTGATGTTTGACTTCTGTAGTTGAATGCACTGCAGATGTGATAAGATGAGAACAAGATTTAAAGGCCTGTTTACAGAATAGGATTGTAAGGAGGAATACAGTAAACATGGCAACAGGCGGGGTGTTCTGCACCTGGCGAGCCTAAAGCAAATAAAGCCAGCAAATAGAAAGCCCAACAATGTGAGTTACAAACGGTTAGAAACAGGGTCTCTAGTTGGCAGTCAGTTTATACCCTGCTCAAGTAGGGACCCTCAATCTAGTCATGGTAAGGGAGATACACGGCTCAGATAACACCTGCTCACTCCCTTGGTAGCTTAGCACAAGCAGCCAGGCTTATTACAGAGGCAATGTGTAAAGTATTTGCACAAACAAATACAGTAACACAGCGAAAACACCACAAAAGAACTCCGCACCAGTTTAGAAAAATGGCCAATATTTATTTATCTAAATCAAACAAGACCAAAATGACAAAAATCCAATATGTACAAGTTAAGATATAAAAGTTTAAAGTAAAAAGAATCTTAATCCATAAGAATCAATGGATACGTCGTTTTAGCACAAAATACCTGGTATGCGTCCAAAATAAAGCCACAAAGGAAGGTGATGCATCAGAAAAGCAAACGATGTGTTGATTCCTTACTTGCAAGTGAGGCCGTGTGTCTGTTCCTTCCCCATCGGGTTGGCGATGCATCAATTCTTTCCCTGCAGGAGAACGGTGTGTCGATTTCCAGACATGCAGCCTCGGGTCGGTGCGGTGATGTTGAAGATTTGACGCTCAGGGACGATGCGTGGAAAATCCAGACGCATGGCAACGATGGATCTGTGCTGAAGCAGAAGATGCGTCATTTTTGCAGCCGTGAGACAGGCGCTGCCTTGATTTTTCAGCAGCAGTGAAGGTGTTGCATTGATTTTTCAGCTACGGTGTGTGGATTTTCACTCAGGTTACCAGCTTCCAATTCTAAGGGCCCAGGGACTGGATTTGGCAGCACTTAGAAATGCAGGACAATCAGCAGAAGACACTGACAGATGAAATCTTTGATGTCCCTGAGGCCTCACAACAAGAGGCAAGCTCAGTCCAAGCCATTGGAGAAACTTCACAAGCAGGATGTAGAAAGCAAAGTCCAGTCCGTTCACTCCCAGGGCAGAAGTAGCAGAAGCAGGCCAGCACTGCAAAGCAACGGGCAAAGTGGCAGGTTCTCCTCAAGCATCCAGCTCTTCTTCCTGGCAGAGTCTCCTCTTGCTGCAGAATTGATCTGAAATTGTGGGGTCAGCAATCCAATAGGGATACTCATTTCTGCCTCTGAAGTAGGCAAACTTCAAAGGGAAGTCTTTGTAGTGCACATGACCCTGTCGGTCCGTGTCCTGGCCCCAGGCACACTCTCATGGGTTGGAGAGTGTATTGTGTGAGGGCAGGCACAACCCTATTCAGGTTCAGGTGACAACTCCTCCCTCCCACTCTAGCCAAGGAAGACCCATCAGAATATGCAGGGCACACCTCAGCTCCCTTTGTATTATTGTCTAGAGTGAATTCACAAACAGCCCAACTGTCAGTGTGACCCAGATATGTATGCAGCAGCCAGGCAGAGGCACAGAGTTATTAAGCAAGAAAATGCCCACTTTCTAAAAGTGGCATTTTCAAACTTATAATCTAAAAACCAACTTTACAAAAAGGTGTAGTTTGAAATTGTGAGTTCAGATACCCCAAGCTCCATATGTCTATCTGCTCCCAATGGGAAACTGCACTTAAGATACTTCAAGGCAATCCCACTGTTGCACTATAGGGGAGATAGGCCTTGCAGTAGTGAAAACCAAATTTAGCAGTATTTCACTATCAGGACGTGTAAAACACTCTAGTACATGTCCTACCTTTTAAATACACTGCACCCTGCCCGTGGGGCTGCATTGAGAATACCTTAGGGGTGACTTGCATGTAGTAAAAGGGAAGATTTGGGCCTGATAAGTGGGTACACTGCACACACAGACACTGCAATGGCAGGACTGAAAAATGTTTACAGGGCTACTCATGTGGGTGGCACAATCAGTGCTGCAAGCCCACTAGTAGCGTTTGATTTACAGGCCCTGGGCACCACTGGTGCACTCTACTAGAGACTTGCAGTAAATCAAACATGCCAATCATGGTTAAAATAATTACCAATATAATTTAGACAAATAACACTTTAACTTAACCACTGGTCAGCAGTGGTATAGTGCCCAGAGTCCTACAGACAACAAAAACAGGTTAGGAGGAGGGAGGCAAAACGTTTTGGGACACGGCATCCAACCACATCCATTTCCCTCCAGCCACCATGCTGCGCATGCTGCCCAGCCTCTGCGTGGATGAGGACGTGGGATCCAACTTTCCCGTGTATCAGGGAGCCAGCGGTTGGCCCAGTACATAACCACCACCCCTGCCGCAGCCTGCAAATTTCCTAGTTTGTCAACGCTACACCACAGACCAGTTAGGGGTACGATTCGCCATCACTTGCCCCACTAGGAATCCATCACGAAGGACAGGTGGGTTTTGCAAATAGTCCAAAGGTGCTACTCTCTCCCCTTCGCGAATACCCCTCCAGCCATGCCACCATCCTAGGATCAGATGATGGAGGATCACAAGGCATTTCTCCACAAGGAAGTTACGACTTTCTTGGCTACAGGTGCCGTGGATAGGGTCTCTGTGCCAGAAGTAGTCTGTGGTTGTTATTTCAGCTACTTTCTGGTGCCCAAGAAGGAGAAGGGCCTCCGCCTTTTCCTCGACCTCTGGTCCCTCAGTCTCTTGCTCGGGAAGGAGAACCTCAAAAGTTCAAAATGCTCACTCTGACTCAGGTCCTATCTTGGACCCTGGAGACTGGATGGTTGCGTTGGACTTGCAGGATGCCTACTTTCACATTCCCATCCTGCCTGCCCACAGATGTTATTAGCGGTAGGTCACAAGCACTTTCAGTTTACCATGCTCCCCTTGGCCCTACCAGTGCCCCTCGGGTGTTCACGAAAGTGTTGGCAGTGGTCGCAGCTCATCTGCACAGGTTAGGGGTTTCAGTCTTCCCCTACCTCAACGATTGTCTGTTAAAAGGGGGCTCACCCCAGGCTGTCAGTTCCCACCTTCAGAGTACAGCGAACCTTCTGCGTTCGATGGAGTTCACTATAAACATGCAGAGTCACACCTGACTCCCTCTCAAACACTCCCTTTCATCTAAGCTGTTCTGGACACAGTGCAGTTACGGGCCTGTCCTCCCGAGCAGTGAGTCCAGGATATTCGGGCGATGATACCGATATTTCAGCCTCTCTCCTGGGTTTCGGTGAGAATGACTCTAAGGCTGCTGGGCCTCATGGTCTACTGCATCCTGCTGGTCACACATGTCAGATGGCATATGCATGCTCTGCAGTGGGCGCAGCATCAGGGGAATCTCTCTGACATGGTCCAGATCTAAGGGGAACTGCACAAGATTAGAATGGTGGCTTTCGAACCACGATTGGGTCAAAGACAGATCCCTCTCCCTTCCCCAACCTGAACTGACAGAAGTGACAGATGCGTCACTCCTGGGATGGGGTAGCCACATGGGGGAACGGAAGATCAGAGGTTTCTGGTCTCCGGTGGAGTCTGGGTTACACATCAGTCTTCTGGAGCTCAGGGCGTTTAGGCTTTCATTGAAAGCATTCCTTCCCTCTCTCAAAGGAAAGTGGTGCAGATGTTCAAGGACAACATCACCGCCATGTGGTACTACAACAGGCAGGGCGGGGTGGGGTCTTGGACCCTTTGTCGGAAGGCTCTAGCCTCTGGGCATGGCTAAAACGTCAGGTTCAACCTCTGGCGTGCTCTCTGAACACCAGAGCAGACAAACTCAGCCGTCAATGCATGGTCGATTATGAATGGCGTCTACATCTGGAGGTAGCGCAAGGTCTCATCAGCAGTGGGGAGAGTCTTGGTTAGATCATTTTGCCTCCACAGAGAACGCACAATGTCAGCAGTTTTGTATGCTGGAGTTTTTAAGGCGGCACCTGCTTGACCACGCTTTTCGCCTCAAGTGGAACTCAAGCCTCGTATACGCATTTCCACCAATACCACTTCCTCCCAGAGTTCTCAAGAAGATCAAGAATGACTGGCCCCAAATAATTCTTGTGGCTCTGGACTGAGCTCAAGGAGTATGGTACCCAAGCTTCTGAGCATAGCCGTCGATCTTCCACTCAGATGGACTCTTCGAAAAGATCTTCTGCCACAGCAGAAGGGGACGGTTCTCCACCCGAACCTGCCCAGTCTCCACTTTCTTGCATGGAGATTGAGTGGCGGCAGTTGACAGCTTTCAACCTTCCCCACAAAGTCTGTAATCTTATCTTGGTCTCCAGGTGTCCCTCCAGCAACACACAATTGTGATTGGGACAAATTTGTGGCATGGTGTACCAACACATTTCTTGATCCCATTTCTGCACCTCTGTCTGACGTTCTCTTGTTCGCACTGTCTTGCTCAGCAGGGCTCTGCTTTGGACACCCTTAAGGGGCTGTCTGTCTGCCATCTCTGTTTTTCGCAGGATACCTGATCAACCCTCTTGGTTTAAATCTCCTATTATTGTAAAATTCCTGAAGGGTCTTACCCTCATGTTTCTGCCTACCAAATTCATAATGCCCTGGTGGGATTTGAACTTGGTACTCACTTTCCTCATGTGTGCTCCTTTTGAGCCTCTTCATAATTGTCTTCTTCAGCTCCTGACCTTAAAAACAGCCTTCTTTGTGGACATCACTTCTGCACCGAGAGTGAGTGAGCTGCAAACTCTTTCTTTGAAGCCACCCTTCATCTCTCTGTCCATCCTGACAAAGTGGTGCTTCGTACCAAGGCCTCTTTCCTACCTATTCTGGTCACGCCCTTTCATGTAGGTCAATCCATCACCTTCCGTACTTTTTACGCACACCCACGTCCTTCTCGTGAAGACGAGAGACCCACCTTCTGGATCCAAAAAGAGAATTGGCGTTCTACCTTAAGTGTACTAAAGACTTCTGGGTGGCAATCAACTCTTTGTTGGTTATGTGGGTGCAAAGAAAGGACGGGCGGTGCAGAAACGTTCCATCTCCAGATGGGTTGTCCTCTGCATCAAAATGTGCTACTCTTTGGCTAAAAAGCAACCCCCTGAGGGCTTGTGTGCTCACTCTACCAGAGCAACTGCAGCAACCACTGTGTTGGCATGCGGAGTTGGCTTCCCTGCACATGTTCCATGTTCACAAAACTACTGGCTGGACAGTCGGGTCCACAGGGACGTTTTTTTGGCTGTTCGGTCCTGCAGGACTTCTTGGGTATCTATTTCAAGGTAAGGAATCTTCAACTTGAAGTCTCTATCAGATGACAAATTACTTACCTTCGGTAACAAATTATCTAGTAGAGTCATATTCTAGTTGCAGATTTCTTACCGACCCACCCATCCTGCCCGCTCTGCGAACTGATTTCTAGGGAAAAAGACTTCCCTTTCAGGGTCCTAGTCCTGATGCACCAGTCTCAGTGTACTTCACGGCTCCGCACTTCTGTTGTGGAAAGTTGTGAGAAAAAAAATGATGTCAGTGTGCCAAGGTGGCGCCTATATACGATCACGACGTCATCACGGTGATCACGACTCCAACTATTAATGCAGTCAACCAGCGCCACCTGATGGCGCGCAAGGGTACTTCTCAAAGAAAAATCTCCAGATCCAATCTAATGCCCGGGGGAATTTCTGAGGTAAGGAACATGTTTCTACCAGAAAATTTGTTACCGAAGGTAAGTGACTCGTTCATCAGGAAGCCCAATTTAGGATGTTGCTTTTGAGATGAGAGCTGATTGCCCAAACCACTTTTGCTTTCCGTGCCCATTTCTAGTGTTTAAGGGCCAAGATTTAAGAAACCTTGCGATGCAATGCTTCCTGTTTCAATTTTTCGTGGTGGATTTGTTGCTTTCTACATTACTTTTTCCCCTACATTTTTGGACCAGTTTGTTTCTTCTCCAGAATCTTCATCACTTTACCCAGCTGTTCAAGGGTCCTTGGTTTTCTTTTATCTTTCCATGGCCTGTCAATCACTAATTGGTACAATGTCTCGTGAAAGCATTTGTCCTTAGCTCTGGGTTAAGACCTTCTGGATTGAGGAACAGGTATCTCCATCGCTCTTAACACTCGTGTCATTGGATCTGTATCATTAATTTGTTGTGAAATCTGTGATTCCTTTACAGGAAAATTTGTTTAGTCTCTCCTAACGTGAATGCAAATTATCTTAGAAGTTCTCTCACTCCCCATTACTTTTGACATCACCACAATCAGTGTTACATTTTTAAAATAAATTGCACCTAGCACAAAATATCAGTTTGATAAGTTATATATGATGAGTAACTCACGCCATGCCCTGGCTGGCCTTTACTACCAACTATCCCAACTGTACTAACCACAACAATAACTGTCCTTTGGCAGCACTATCCTAGCCCCACATCACCCCATTGTTGACACCCATTGACGTGTATCATATGGCCACAGAATTTGTACCAGGAATGCTGGTGATGGACGTATGTTTAGCCAATGGATAACTGGTAATCATCATATGTGCATTCCGTGCAGAACTGGTGGTGTGGTAGTGCAAGAGTGGTGAAGGTTCTAGCTGCACGGATGGTGGTGGTGGTAGTAGATGTTCTATCACATATTGTTTGTCTCCTTAATGCAAGGATCGCATTGCTTGAAGGGCCATGACCTGTAGATACGAGTTCCTGCTCTTCTTGCGTTGTCTTACTTGAAAAAGGAATAGTTGACTGGCCAATTTCAATGGTGCGTTAATGAGGCACACGAAGTACTTTGTACATGGATGTGATGATATCAGTTGGTCTATTGCGTTCATGTAGCCTTTATGAATTACCTATTGCGTGCATCTTGTGGGCAGATGGCATTACAAGAATGTAATGTCCCATCCAGTCTTGTCAGACCTTACTGTCATAGGGCACCTTGCACTAAGGGCTGAAGATTCAATTCTCTTATGTATGCCGGAGGCAGTACCTTCTGCATTAGAAAAACTGATAATGTTTCAAGAACATTTCAGTGACTCTTTACTGCTGAGAGTATACACCCAGCACACAATATTCGTCATGGTTCCATTTTATCCACGTCCCCGAGACAAGCTCGCAAAGAGAGCCTACTAAAGTCCACTAATCAGTATTGTCTAGTTTAATTTAGGTTTAGTGTTTCATGTTCGTAGAAATGGACACGTCTAATGTGGATCAAATTACAAATAAATGAAATGTTTACAGGGAGAATAATCTAAATGCATGTAAATTCGCAGTACACTAAAAGCGTACACGTTTCAAGAAGTTTACAGTAGCATTGCAATTATTGTTTAGGCGAAGGTAGAATGTGTTCATGTCCTAATTGCTGTATGGTCCTGATAATTTAGTAAATGACTTGTGGATTGCAGCTGATCATGCCAGGTTTGCACACTTGCTGTCCACCGTCCTTCGTATCTGACTATGTGCTCATCGCTAGTGCATCGACTGAATATTCACCATTGTCTTTTAACGATGAGCACCAAATTATGTGAGTGGGCCATCTCCTTCAGCATATGCATTCATACATTGGGTATTCAACACGTCTTTTTGTCCTGCAACATGTTACTGACCATTGCAATACAACGTGCTGAACTGAAGAATATGAGTGTACCCCAGGAGCAGAAGTCGTGCACGAGACAACCCTAGTGAGAATGCAAAAGTTGGCATCAGTGACAATCTGAATGGCGGCTGTGCTGTTATACAGCTGCACTACATTGTGAGTGCAAATGCACGAAACTTGGCTGAAGAATGTTAGGAAAAAAGCCTCTTCAACAGGTCCTAACAACTAGCTTTATTCTCCATGCCATTTATCTACTTAGTCAAGAAATTTAGCATAGGTGCAGAGAATGTAATTTCTCTTGCATTTTAGATCCATGCACAAGAAAGTTTGAGCAGAAGTGCTGATAAACTAGTTTCATGGACAGGATTGTTCATCTAGTTCACTATTCCAAGGGCAACCAGTGGATAGTGCAAACAGCTGGTGTCACGAGTGTTAGGTCTCTGACCCGCCAACAGAAGAATTATCATCTTCTGCAGCATCTCAAGGTGTTTAATATTTGAGAAGACAAAGATAACTTCCATCAGTGTAGCCTGTTTGACAGTATGTGCACCCGCACTTCGCAAGGTTTTTGTGCTTGTGGCAATAATGGAAAAACAACATGTTGATGGATGGAATGCTTGAATTAATCTCAGCCAGTAACAATCCCTCGGGCTGCATCCCAATCCATCGTTCTTTGTCCACCATGCCACCTAAATTTGAACCCAGCCATATGTAAGTCAGTCTTTCTCTTTAAATTTGTGCTCCAGGAAACCAAGTCTTCAAGTGGGGGCAGAGACAAGGGTGTCATTAAGAGAAGGGCAGTGCAGGGCCTAGTGGACCAGAGGGCAGTGAAGGCTTGTTATGCTTCCGGTGATGATGCAGCAGGGTGGGGGTTTGTGGTTCATGTAGGAGCAATACTGCCTTTGATGGAGATTGACATGCTCCTGCTAAACACTGTTACAACTGTAGGGGCAAAGTTGATGACAAAACGGCTTTTGACACAGAAGAAGGAAGCCCCAGTGCAAGATCGAAATACTATTCTCAGCCAAACCAAACAACACACACACAACTTGACTTCACAGATAGACTATCCGCTTAATTTGTCTTCTTCCTCTTACACTACCTCCAGCTAGACTACATCATCATGCGAGTTCCAACTTTTTTTTCAGTTTGATATGATCCTTTTCCCAGTAGTTAATATACTCTATAACAAGTAACGTTGACATGGAGGTATGAATGAGCAGAGTAAATTAAAACTGACAATTGAAAAGTTGGGAATAATGTTTGGCGGTATATGTGTTAATAAAATAGTGAAACTGGAGAAGGTAGACTAGCCTCAGTGTAATATGAGGTTGTCCGTTCCTATGATGGTAGGGACAGGAACCATCAATACTTACAGCTGTTTACAGATGATAGCTGCCCCCACCCACAATTTTGCCATCAGGCTGGTTATGGTTAAAGAAGGGTTACCTTTCTGGCACTGCTTCAAAGATAACTGGGACATAAACATCGGTGAGCCCTGTTTCAGTAATTAAGAGTATACCTGATAGAGACAGCTAGCCGCAGATTCCTTACCTTTGAATTTCCCCTGGCAACTTCAGGGACCACTCTCTCAAAGCTCTTCGTGCAATGGGCCGGCAGTCCAAGCATGACTTGGAGTTCTGGTCGCATTCAAGACACCATAAACAGACCAAATCGGGTTCTGAAACCAACATGGCATTGTGGCCGGTGCAACACGGCTTAAACTATGTCTTCCTCGAAGACATCCTTGACACATCCACAAAACACTGAATAAATTCTCTCAAAAACTGACAGAGGGATAGCTCTTCCCGGATCAGTGCTAAATGGTGCCAAAACAACTGATGTGTGCTGAGGTGGCACATATATACGTGAATACGATGCCACTTTTGGCACATACAATGCTGTGTGGAACTGAACTAAGCCACCTACCACAGGGGTACTGGTCACAAAAAATATTCAGAATCTAGTTTGACCCCTGGAAAAATTCAAAGGTAAGGAATCTTTGGCTAGATATTGTCTCTACCAGATAATTTGTTAATGAAGGTAAGTAACTTGTACGTCTGGGTTATTGTTAAATATCATCATAAACTGAAAGCCTGTGTTTAGTAAGTGAACAACTAATCATATCTTCAATGCTGATCATCTTGTTTTTTTCAGTTGGAAGAGGTGTTTACAGTGTTAGACCCTGCTGCATCCTGTTTAGTAGAAGATTTAGGGTTAGCCAGAGGTACATGTGTTGTGGTGCTGTTTAATACTGTGAGAGAATTCAAAGTTTATTTGCACATTTGAACAGGGTGGCTGCTCCCTGCTCAACTGCCGAGTCCAGACAGACTTGGTTTGGTTTCCTTTCTGTGTGCATTCTCTGGATATTTGCCTTTGGCGTTCCTTAAGGTCCTTGCACATGCTACGAGCAGCAGCTCCAGAGCTGGACCTCTTACCTGAAAGATGGAAAATGGCTGCTGCAGCTGAATAGAAAAACCCATGTCTGTGCTGAATGAAGCTAAAAACAATAAAAGAGGAATAAAAAAAGGAACAATGTAAAAAGTCCTGTCTTCCTTATAATACAATAGGTGAGCTTTTTGCAAGATTTTACTGGATCCCGTCAGGGATCTGGGGTGAATCAAAGGGTGAAGAACTGCAGGAGGTAGATAGAGAAACCCCAAGACAGAATTACCAAAGGGTAAGTAACGTATTCCCCAGTGCTGTCACCCATTGTTGCAACTAATTAGGCATTGGGGGCCTGACTGGTGTGGCATTGGTCCTTCGACCACCAATCTGTGTGTGCCCTCGAGCTCTAGGCAGGTTTGTGGCTGTGGTCTTAACTCATAGGTGATCCGGTGAATGAGGAAGAGATCTCCTTATGTGGAAGGAGCTGTCGCTCCTTTCTGACTTTCCCCTTTTTACATGCCCATTATCTATCCCTTCTAGAAATCTGTCAGATGATCCATCAACATCTCTCACACCCTAAACATGGATCGTGTCACCAGGGTCTTCTGCACAGAAACAAGATGTCAGTCACCACCCGTCAACTGCTAAGTAACCAAGAATCAATATGCTGTGTAGTGTAACCACAGCTCCTGTGTTTTTGATAGCCCTGTTACAGGCTTACGGTCACCTGGTGGTCAGTTCTAGACAGAAAGAAGGGTTTTTCAGTCTGCATTCACAACAGTGTGAAGAATCCTAAATCAAGCAGAAGATGAGAACAGACAATCTCTTTTAGGCATGTCAATCCCTCTTCCATACTAGCTCAGTTTTTCGACAAACGCCTGCATTTTATGAGGAAATTGCTGGATGCAGTACGTGATCATGTAAAGGCAGTTACAATTGGCTTTACAGTTTGTTTTGGTCCAGTTATGTGAATTGCTTAACATGTTGTGACTGACACCAGATGGTATAGGAAGTGCTGGTATGTCTAATCAAGTAAGAGGTGTTTTTCGCAACTAAATCTAGACAGATGCTGGTGTTTTACAAATTCTCAAACAGGTTGCCTCATCTGAACAGATCTATTAAAAAAAAATATCAGAAGACTTTTAAAGGAAGGTTCTTTGCTTCTTCTATCAACTAAAAAATAAATAATAACAACTGACTCCTTCAGGCTGCCCCTGCTAAAGCCTATTTTTAAGAGAGTGCCCCATAGGTATGTGATCTGTTAAAATCTAAACCGCTTTCATTTAATTAAACTTTAAAACACTAGCACCATTATAAATTGCACTAATGCTTCATCTGATGCAGTAACTATCTAGAAAACAATAAACACTAGGATAGGATCTTATTCTCTCGTGGAAACACTATCCACACAATGATAATTTAACACCTCTGTTGCCCATTGGGCAGTAACACTCCATAAAGAAATGTTACTCTGTGAAATGGCTGCTATATTCTAGTAGCCAACCACTGCCTCCTGCAGTTATTGAGAAAGAAATGTCAGTGGCTTTCCAAAAGCAGTTCCCCATATATGTGACCTACAAGTCAGCCAGTCACTCTACAACATCCACTTGTGAAAGAAAACGTGTTGGGGGCTAGCTGTAAGGTTGGTGCTCTCTTAAACCATGCCATGCTAGACAACGCACTGGGCTAAATTATAATGCTTACTCCCAACCTGTTTCAGTCTGTATGTTACTCATTTTAGGTTTTGTGAATGGTGATGAGAGGAATAGGTATGCAGGAGTAGGTACATTCAGTGTAGTGTAAGAGGCACCTGCTTTCTCTTGGTGGCCCTCACACCACTCCATTTCTCTTATCTCAGTGTAAATTCTAATAGTTTATTATGAAGAGTGGAGCTGGAGAAGGAAGGATGTCTGTGGAAAAAAGGCTTGATTATGCCACTTTTAATCTTGAGGTTGAAATCAGATGTTACTGTTATGACAGGTGCTTCGTTCCCTTTCCCTAGAGAGAATCTACATCCTTGATGTAAGAATAAAGATTACTAGCTATCGGGTACCAGAATGCTCAGCAACAACATTCATTGGCAATCGCTACTTGTTCCTTCACTGCTAGAACCAGCTTCGCTACTTCGAGCAGTAAAGGGAAATAGAGTGAAATGGAGCAAAAGCAACATATACTGGAGTTATGTATGTAGAAATGTTACAATAAACCAAGCAAAAAAATTAAATCTCCACCCTTACGCAGTAGAATCATACTAACTGGGCTCCTCCCTGATGAAGCGAAAGGCCAGTCTGAATTGTCAAGTGAATCCTCAGAAGATCTTGGACGGATGTTCAGCTAAGATGAATATCCCAGGTGCAATGTTAACAAACAAGTCCTGATAGGAAGGGAAATCAATTGGAGCAGAATGAAGCTGGTTAATAACTCAATGACTGCAAGCAAACCTGCAGCATTTCACAGTATTTCCATATTACGGATAACCGGTTCAGTTCCTTCATAAGTCTGCTAAAACAGTAGGCTCCATTTTTTTTTTCTAAAATTGAGCTCATTGCCTTTGGAGAATCTAGATAGTTTTTCCATTTCTAGCATCCACCACAGTCTGTCCACCCATTTGTTTCAAGTGGGTGCCGTTGATTGTCCACACATGGAAAGAGCAGTTTGTTTCACTGCTAGGTGCAAATGAGAAATAGATTTTCCCTCTCTCCCTTGTAGAGAGTATATATTTCAGTTGACATTCTGCCCATGTTTAGCATTTCGGGACAACCGCCAGCTCTGATCATGTGATTTTTTCAATTATTTGAAGCACCTTCTTCCAAAAAGATTGTATCCGCGGTA
This sequence comes from Pleurodeles waltl, assembly GCF_031143425.1. Lineage (NCBI taxonomy): Eukaryota > Metazoa > Chordata > Amphibia > Caudata > Salamandridae > Pleurodeles > Pleurodeles waltl. The sequence continues at coordinate 715,510,475 of NC_090446.1, forward strand.
GGACTGAATGATATTAAGAGTACCTGGTCACCGCAGCCTAGCCACCACTCACACCCCTGGCATTTCCCACCCCCTTCCCGGTGTACCATTGTTGCAAGTCTTGAGGGTGTGTAGTGCTGCTGTATAGCTATTTTAGCCATATTTTAGACACGTTATTTTAGCAAACTAGGGATGTCGTTGCGCACTTTAGCCCAGTTACATTTTTATTCAGCATTGCTTTATTTTTCTAGCAATAGCCACATTTGCGGTGTTTTTATTTTGACTATCTATTTGTTCCTTCACCAAGGAAAGCGTAATGTTCTTAGCATTGCACTCTGTGCTTTCCTCAAGGCTGCAGTCAGATATGGTTACCGCTCAAAGTGGTACACTGTGTCTCTAGTATTCACAGAAACATACGTTTCCTAAATTGGGACTTTTCTTGGAATATCAACTGTTTTATTATAAATACACTCCTTTGTCCCATACACGTTAGATGGAGATTCCAGCCAGGTGACCAGTACTGCATATTGAATGCTGATTCCCTCGCTATAGCTGCTTGCTCAGCCTACCGAATCCCTGGCCTCTATGAAGAGGGTGTCTGTTTAGACTACAGGCTTCCTTGCTCAGGTATGAGGGATGATGTCTTCCCAGGGGGGGGAACCTGAAGGGCGGATTAGGCTTATTATGCTGTGCTCCAACGTAGCTTAGGTAAGAAAACTATATATCACTCCTAGTGACAGTATGGTGGGACTGTTTTTGTGTTTCACTCTCCTTGTCACAATCTTGCTTTTATTGTGTTTATCATCATAGTTATTGCAATACATGACATTTTATCTCAGTTGCTGTTACTTCAATAAATCTTTATTGAACTACATTCTGCCTCTGTTCATCTTTGCCTGTGTGGACTAACGTAACTGAGAGAAAGGGACGCGATCTGATCAACCATGATTCCCCTGAGGAGTCTTTCTTGTCATGCCCCCAGTAGGCACAATCATCCTTGTTCTTGGACAGAGTTGAAGCGCTGCTAGGTAGCCGGAAAACCCGGATTAGGCCATCAGGTGTCACGTGGTGTGGAATTTTGCTTAGCACCCCACAATCTATGCAACCCTGCCGCCCAAATCCAGTAGCCTCATTAGGATAGTTAGAACCTACACGACATGGCGCAGCCAACGTTTGTCCAGGCACTAATTTGCAGATCCTCCTAAGTATCTCTGTCTCACTAAAGGCTAAAGACACCTCAATACTATATTCACAGACGTCTGTGGTATCGAGGATTTCCTCCACAGCTAAGTAGGTAGCACCTATCTAGCACTGTAGGTTGTTCAAGCTTGAACCTCAAAAGGAGTAATCCCTATTTGGTGACCTTATCTCTGAACAAACAGATTTTACTATTAGCATGGCAAACCCACAACTGGTAGCAATTGCATAAATATGCGACCGCCCCTTACTGCACACTTATTGGCAAATGGCCTAATGGCCCAGGTGGGTCAAGACACATTTGTTGTTGAGGCTTATCCAGCCTACAGAACAGAAACATTTTATTCATGGGTCACTTTTTCAGCAGTTGATGGGAACACGAATACATTTCATCACTATCCACCTGCAAACATAGCTGCACAATACATACCTTATGCATATTTAGAATACCTTTATCTTATCAAGACCATAATAATTGGCTTGATGGCACCCTACCACCTACAGTATTACATGTTAGGTTAGGTCCTCTGAGTAATGATGGCCCGACCTGGCCTTTACTGGCCACATAAACACTGCACCCTGATGCAACAACCTTAGCGGTAGCTTACTGGAATATACAGACTGTCAGTACAGTTTGTAATGCAAGCATTAAATACTAACCCAGCAGGTGCTGCCCCAGAGCAACCACATGCAGTTACGCCAGGCATTAACCCTGCAACTGTATATTCGATCATAGGTTAAGCACCCGCCAAGTGGGAGTAAATTCAGTTTTGGTTCGCTCAAAAAATACATGCGCTGGAAGCAGTCTTCTCTCATAAGGGTCCTCAGGATAAACATAGAATCCTCACTATGTGCTTGTCATTTGGGACGGTTCCCACAGTAGATAACTGCAACACATGGGGCAGGGTATTTGCCACGCTCTATACTACCCCACACGGTACACAAACACTTGCCAATCTTCCGGAGGTTTTAAAACAAATTCAACATGAATACAGGGCTGTCCCGGTCCTTGGCTTGGGAATGCAATTAATGGGCAATTTTGCCACTGTTCCTTCAATTGTATTAAGTAACCTTAAAGGGGAAGCAGTCGCACTAGTAGTGCGCATGTGGCTCCTGTACAGGATCAGAACGTGATCTGCCTAAGATTATCGCTGAGACCTACTCAAGTATTGGTCAAGATAGTCTGGGGACCAGACCAATTAAACCACAATTACAAGGAAGATCTAATAAAGATTCTACTAAGCAGGCACCGGAAGTTTCTAAAAAAATGCTGGGTTAAATAACAACAAACACCTAAAAAGAGAAAGGGGAGACCCTTCAAAATAGATATAATGTTAGTAATAGAGTTAATATCAAAAGGCCCGACAGATATCAATTTACTGATACACCCCAATGTCGTTCCTTTCAGGGCTCACCGGAAAAACACTTTGAGAGAAGTGGGTGGTCAGAGCAGCGAACAGAATACATGAAACGTAGATAGGGCTCACAACGCTCGTCCAAAGTTTCTGTTAAGAAAGAAGAGAAACTTCCCCAACAAAACCCCAGTTCAAAAAGAAAAAGGTGGCACCAGTTGCAATACGACATGCCACTCAGGAAGAGGGCTTTACTGAAGAACAGGAAGGGGGCACTGGCACTGCTAGACAGTGCGGCAGAGGTCACAATAGTTTGCCAGGACCTTCAAGTGCATCTGGAGGTGAAAGCAACTGATAACTTCTAGCAAGTTGAGACTGTGGACATGAGTTTCTCCACACCCGATAGGGTGTATAAATTAACTATACAGTTGGAGAGAGGCATTGAACGCACAATCAACACTATTGTTTGGGACCGCATTGTCAGTATTTGATATTTTACTGGCTGAAAAAGATTGCCCACCAGAATTTGTCCATGATCTCCCATATGGAGAAGAGATTATTGAAAAATCCTTCTTGCCCTTGTTCCCAGAAAGTTTGTGGAAATGCACACTATTGATTGGGCAGTGGTGCAGGCGCCTGCGTTATACCGCAACCACGTAGGGAGGGATAAAGATTCCCTCTATCATGTAATACCAATTAAATCCTAACCTCAACCCCAATATCCAATAAAGCATGACTCTAATGCACCTGTGAGGGAAATCCTCAAACAATTAGAATGCTAGGGCATAATTGAACCATGTGTTTCACCAATGAACAGTCCAATGTTCCCTGTCACTAAACCTGACCATTCTCGCAGAAAAGACTTAGACCCATATTTATACTTTTTTAGCGCTGTATTTGTGTAATTTTTGGATGCAAAAGTGGCGCAAACTTACAAAATATAATTGTATTTTGTAAACTTGAGCCGCTTTTGCGTAAAAAAATGAGCAAATGCAGCACTAAAAAGTATAAATATAGGCCTTAGATTATAGACATTTAAACAGACATATACGCACATTTGCTATACATAATGCACACAGCACTTATGAATGATATAGTGTGCAAAAAATACAAAACGACTCTGATATTTCCAACGGGTTCTTCTGCCAAAATATAGCGCCTGGAAGTAGGGGTTTAACAAGTTTCAGCGCATTAGGCTCTCAGCAAATTTCTGCCGACTCCCACAAGGATACAAAAACAGTCCAGGACTGTTCTCAGCTCGTCTTACATCTATTTTACATGACATTGACCCTGAGGTGTTGTCATACGTGGATGATATCTACCCTATGGACGACGACCTCATGCAAACATATAAGACGGGTAGCCCGCATTGTTGTAGGATTTGCCGAATTCGGCTAAAAATGTTACCTCAAAAAACAAAAATAGCCTTCCCTAGTGTCCTGTTTCTGGATACGAATTATCAGATGAAGGCAAAAGCCGTGCGCCCCAATTTTTTGAAAAATGCGCACAACTACAACCTCCAAACACAATCAAAAAGCTACAGTCTTTATTGAGCTTTTTAAATTGTGACAGAACATACATTCCATACTATGCACAATGCATTTACTCATTATATGACTTTATTTGCCCTGACTTTACCAGCAAATACTGGACAGTCGAACACACGCGTTCTCAGAGCATTACAAAAAGACAGGCTTGAAGCAAAAAACCTACATGCAAGGGACAACAAAAAACACCTGGTCATGAGAGTAATTGCTAGTGCCATTGGTTTCACCTATGTAACATTTAATGAGGGTGAGACTGTCCCAATAGCATATAAATCACATTTGTACTGTACAGCAGAACAACGCTTAGCTCCCACTGAGAAAATTCTCACTGCTGTTCAGATGGCTGTCATTAAAGAGAAACCACTGTCCCAGGGAAAATGCATTATTGTCATATCTCCCATTCCAGCCCTCAAGATAGTAAAGCTAGTGTTCCTAACGCTAAGACATTACATCCACGTTGGATCCAATGGGCAATGTCTCTGACAGCCACTGATGTTGACTATATTTTTTGACTAAAAATTACAAATCTAAGAGTTTTTGCAGTATGAATTTGAACATCCAGTTCCAGCAAACACATTGCCCATTGAACAGTATCAAACAAATTTGTATACTGATGGATCAGCCCAACTAGCTATAGACACCAAACATCAATATTCCGCTGCTTGCTTAGTCATGAGTGGATACATGAAAGATAGTAAGTTCCATCCACAACATACCTACTTGCAGACCATAGGGGACTGCACTGCACAACTTGCAGAGGTCAAGGCTCTGGTGATGGCACTAGAACATACAGATCCAGAGCAGATGACGCTGATTGTGATTCGTACTATTGTGTCCAGTCCTTCAATGAATATCTACATTAGTGGCACCAGAATGCGTTCAGAGATTCAAAAGGAAATACCATTAAACACAGACTTCTGTGGGAGAAAGTAGCAGATCTGAAGGAAATGCTACCCAATGTCCATGTAGTACATACACTAGGACATTTGCGTGTTGGAATACACATTGCAGGCAACACTTTGGCTGATGAAGCAACCAAATCAGCATAAGCTACGGCTTCTATTGCTGCAGTAACTCGTTCTAGAACTAAATTGGATGATGAAACATTGGTAGCTGTGAAAGCTTCGGCTGACGGCACAGCCTTACCAAAACCATATCCTGCTAAATATTTCTACTGTATATCATGCCTTAATACAGCCCTAGAGGTTATACCAGGGGTGTGTAATCGTGTGATTCCTAATAAAGACTAAAGACCAGAATTAATCAAAGCAGTGCATGAGGGAGTTGCCTCTGCCCATGCTGGTGTGGCGGCTACAGTATCATTGGTACAAGCCCGGTACTGGTGACCAGGTCTCTATAAACAGACTAAGCAGCATGTCCTTTGTTGTGACATCTGCCAGCAAATAAAAGGATCCACCGTCACACGTCCACCGCAAACACCCCTCCTAATATCCAACAAACCATTACAATGTCTGTACTTGGACCATTGTGGTCCCCTGACACTTTATAGTGCATACAAATACATCTTAGACGCTGTTGATTCATGCTCCAAATTTCTATGGGTTTAGCCACATCACTCAGCTGACGCTTGAACTGTTATTAAAGATTTGCAAGTCTTTATTGGCACATATGATGATGCGGTTTTCCATTAGGACCAGGGCCCTGGTTTTGCCTCAAGGGCTTTCAGGGACGCCAGGGCTTCATTAGGGGTCCAACTGCATTACTCGTCTCCATTTCATCCAGAGGGAAATAGTTTTGTGGAGCTAGGAAACCGAGATTTAAATCAATCCTTAACAGCAGGAGTATTAGGCACGGGTTGAAGTTGGCTTACACACCTGTATGGAGTCCAGAGAGCACTTAACAATCTTCCCCAGAAGGTCCCTGGGGCGGCATACTTCATATGAATGCCTCTTCGAAACTCAAATGTATGTTCCAGATCTTGACGGTTCTGGCGTCGAGGCGGCAGATACACCTTTTGACATAAATGAACGTGTCACTGTCTTGCAGGACTTAGAACAGTTCCGTGACGACAACCCATCTGCCAGTGCCGCCTCCTTGGGAATAGGGGATGTATCAGTAACATTTACTGGCTGGATTCCAATATTTGGGGGTCTAGTGTGTGAAAAGATTGCTGTGAACAAGGAGCTTGGTCCTTCTTATCATGCACCGGTTCCAGTCCTGGGAATACACAATACCAGAACTGTCATTCTACCACCACTGCCTGGTTCAAAAGAAAATAGCTTTGTTTCCAACGACAGTGTCAAGCTACACCATATGGCCGATCCTGCACAGCAGACCTAGGGGACTCCTGGGTAGTACCCAAATCCCTCCAACTACAGAACCAGATGTTCCTCTACAGTTTTTCAGCAGCAACGTTGACACCTCTCCAAGCTTGAGGAGGGTGGAAAAAGAGCTTTCATTGGTTCCACTAACTTCTTGTACTACAAATAACACCAATATTATTGATTATTTTGTATTCAAATTCTACACAAATGGATGGCATAGTCTACTATGAACCACCAAGAGAGTATTCTACAAGGTCTCCTCTTCCAAACACAGCTCCAGTTTTTAATTGAACTTCTTCTGGATATTTTGCCGACATCAATGACACTTTACACTGAGTCATCTGCCTTGACTGCAACAGAACTGTCAAGAGCACGTAAGCTGATAAATTGGCTCAAAATTAATTATCTCATTCTTTCATGGACTTGCCTTTGTCCTTTGGATTGGGTTTGTCATTGTTTTCTTCTTATTCATGGTCATTACACATTTTTCTTAACACAAAGTCCGCAGAGACTTGTCCCTAGTGAACATTTCTGCTATACCAATTCCTGATTCTTTGGAATAAAGTATTATTTGATGTATATGGTCTGACGGAGGTCATTTAAATTCCATATATATTCAAACTTTGCATGAACAATTTAATTACACCCGGAGTGGTTTCTGTGATTGGGATTTGAAAACAGTTGATTCTATGATGTGTGATTTGCAGTGTTATACTCTATTTGAAAATGAGGATGTGTATCAATCCAAAGAAAATTATAGAGAAGTGTTCATACACATAGTGGGAATACTGTCCAACTCCAGCAGTGGGAAGTTCCAAAACGTATCCTTAAAAATTTGCATATTTCTGTGGGCACAATGTTAAAAATGCTGAGTCATGTTATTTTAAATTGCCAGTGATGGAAAGTCAACATGTCTAAATGACTGATACAAAATTGATTTATTCTAATTCCTTTGTGTCCCGGTTAGCTATAGAAGGCTATGATTGCGGGTTAAAGTCAATAGACTTGTAAAATGTGTGGGGAACTAAAAATTGGCAAATAAAGAGAAAGGAAGCATTATTGGGAGCAGGTCTGATACCTGTTCAAATTATATTTTTTAATGAAAATGTACAACAAATGAGTTGTTTAGGCTTCACCAAAGATTAAGGAACTGAATGTGCCCATTATTACTAACCCTGAAAAATTTTACAAGTGGCAAAAGTATATAAATGCATATGAAGATCAGCTTGATGAATGGGTACAGAATGGAACATTTAACACGTAACTTTAACGTCCTGCTGGGTGGTTATTGTGGCCTGTAGAAACCAATGGGTGGCATACACATTTTGTAAACTCCACAGGGTTTTTTTGAATAAATAGGCCGGACCCTCAATACGTGTCCTCAGAACACTCTGGTATAGTAACAAAATATAGTGTAGGAAAACTATGCCAGCAATGGTTGAAAAGTTCCTCACTAGATGCTGTTAAGGAACACCTCAGTCTCCAGCCTAATAATACAGATTTACAGGACTTTCTGTAAGGCTCTAGAAGACAACGCAGAAAACGCTTCTTATATGCAGTATATAATGAGATTTGGAAACTTTCCCAACAAGAAGCGGCTGTCCCGTTAAAGCAAATTGATTAGAAAATTTACAGAAAGCATTAGCTATTGTAGATAATGGTATTAAGACCTTGTCCAACCAGGTATACACTTTAAATAACATTGTATCCTCTGCAATAGACCTTGTACGGAGTGACATGCCATCTTTACACCATGGACAGAGTCAGCTAAGGTCTATTATGCGGTTAGGTTGGACACTACAAACACTGAAAGCAGGTCGCGTTCCCTGGCAACATGTTTGTGCAAGGGACATATTGACAACATTTAATTTAATTTAAAGCAACAACAACAAATAATGACTAAGAAGGAAGCGACGTTTGTCATGCGAAACATCGAGAAATCAGAAAAGTTGCCTTTTACTGTGTCTGAAATACCATCTGCTGAATGGCTAATACACAAGGTTATCAATCTGCCTATTTCAACACTTCAATTTACATCATGCTTGAAACACATTACAGTAGGCAGATATGGAAGGCTGGGAAATAGTTACATATACGAGGTGTGGGAGCTTCCCTTTTCATACCAATGCTTCAGTGGCATGAAAGAGGTCTTTCCCAGCGGAAGTGAATGCAAGACTTCTGTGAACCATTCGATGGTTTGTAAGTAGCTATCCTTGCATGGGGCATGTAACACCTCGGCAGCAAACTTAGCTTGCTATCTGAAGGGAGTTCCAGTCCCCTTGATTAGACCTGCATTCCAGGTGCTGTCCAATGGTAGCTATGTGCTCCTTAACATTGAGAGCTGTTGTGGAAAGCGAACCGGAATAGCTTATGTTGTTTTGGTCTCCCAAATTGTCCTCATGTTGCAGCAATGTCCTTTTCCCCCTACACAACAAAGAGGAGTAGTACACATATGGCCTCATATTGTTACTTCAGATGTGAATTTTGACAAGTTGAGCAGACTCAAGGCTCTTTTTTGTTTCAAAAACATGTGGTGCTTTCATCTGTGCGCAAGAACTATGTGCTTCCAGTTGCGAGGTCATCTGCAGAAATTCAGTCCCTTTTAAACACTTTATTTGAAATTGTGGGACGAATATTCAAAGCGTCCAGTACTACTGGTATCACGCATTCATTTAAGGATGTTGTTTCTGGTTTTGTTCACACCTTTGCCTCTATATATGGCTTAATACCTTCAGCCATAACTCAATATTTTCAAGTGTTTTGGGGGGATTTCCGATTAGTTTGGCTATAATAGGTGGCATCTTGCTGTTGCTACTTTTTCTTCGCAAATGCTGTCCCGTCACATAAAGGAGGGCTGAAATCATTTCTACCAGTGCAACTGTTTAGAAGGCTGGCCTGGTTTGTAGTGGGTACCTTGGGTACTTACACCTTAGACCAGGTCCAGTTATCCCTTACTAGTGAATGTAGTAGTGTTATAGCAGCTTAGGCTGATAGAGGTAGCTACAGCAGAGCAGCTTAGGCTGAACTAGGAGACATGCAAAGCTTCTGCAATACCACTTATAGTTACACAGTACCTGTATACAAGTAAAGACAATATTCAGTGTTACCAAAACTAAAGGTAGTTTATTTGGGTGACACAAGGCCAGAAATAACTTAGAGGCAATACTCCTTCTGGAGGTAAGTACTATACACAATATATACACGAGACACAAAAATAAGGTAAGTAATTAGACATAGGATAGTGCAAACAATAGGAAATGCTATAAAATGCAATGGGAGAAAATAGGTCTAGGGGCAACACAAACCATATGCTAAGAAAGTGGAATGCGAATCACGAATTCCCCCTTAGACAAGTGTAGTGTGTAGAGAATCACTGGGAGAGTAAGAATACAGCAAAGGTAAGTAAAATACCCCACCCCGGAGCCCAGGAAAGTAGGAGCAAAGTACTGCAGGTTTCCTTAGGACACACTACAAGTTGTGTTTAGAGTTATTGCAATAACCAAGCAAGACTGCAAACAGCAAATGGTGGATTCCTGGACCTGAAGACCTGCAAAGGAAGGAGACCAAGTCCAGAAATTGAAAGAAGTTCCAGGAAGGACAGGAGCCCCTGCCAACCCAGAAGACGGTGCAAAAGAAGAGTCCCCGGTTGGACGAACACTACAGAAATGCACCCAAGGAAGATGTCAGCTGGTTCCTGCGTGATGCAATGGATGTCCCACGAAGAGAAGTTGGATGCAGGTGAGGTTTGGCGCTGGATTCGTCCAACAAGCCTTGGTTCTGGCAAAGTCGCGTTTTGCATCAAAGTGGTGCTGTCTGGACCCAGGAGGGACCTGGGGTCCTCAACTCTGCGTGAGGAGGAAGAGGGGGCTCTCAGCACTTCAGAGAGCCCTCAGAAGATCAGACTGCACCCATGGGAATCCCAGGACACGGGGACAAAGGAGGTGCAAAATGCGTTTGGTGCAGCACTACAAAGGAGGGTCCCACGCCGCCAGAGGTCAACTCAGCGAGTTGAGCGTCGCAGGATAGAGTGCTGGGGATCTGGACCAAGCTGTACACGAAGGAATTTTGCAAATAGTGCACAGAGGCCTCAGGAGGTGATAAAGACGTGGTGCACAGGGGTACTGTCGTTCTCGGGGAAGGCAAGGTCTTACCTCCTCCAAAGTGGGACATCAGGACCTCAGGACAGTATGTGTTGAAGGGGTCCACTCTCTGTATTCCAAGGAGCACACTCTTCACCAGGAGAGGAGTCCAAGGGAACCGTACGTCGACATAGAAGTAAACTTGCAAGTAGAATCTGAAGAGAACCCACAGGAGAGACCCTAAATAGCCCTGAGAGGGCGATTGGCTTCCTTATCAGGTATGGACCTATCGGGAGCGGTCTCTGACGTGACCTGCTGGTGCTTGCCACTCAGAGGCCTCCAGAGTGTCTCTACACCTTGGAAAACAAGATGGTTGAAGTTTGGTCCACACTGGAGGAGCTCTGGGCACCTCCCCTGGGGTGGTGATGGACAGGGGAGTGGTCACTCCCCTTTCCTTTGTCCAGTTTCGTGCCAGAGCAGGGCCTGGGGGTCCTTGAACCGGTGTAGACTGGCTTATGCAAGGAGAGCACCATCTATGCCCTTCAAAGTAACTGTAGCACTGTAGCCTGTAACACCTATTTCCAAAGAGAGATGGTGTAACACCCTTTGATTTCTCAAAGGAAATGCTTTTTTCTGCCTTCCTGGGACTGAGCTGCTCAGACCCCAGGAGGGCAGAACCCTGGCTGTGAGGTGGCAGCAGCTGTAGCTGCAGTGCAAGCCTCAGAGAGCTGGTTTGGCAGTACTGGGGGTCCATGGTGGAGCCCCCAGGATGCATGGAATTGGCTCCCCAATACCAAATTTGGATTTGGGGGACAATTCCATGATCTTAGACATGTTACATGGCCATATTCGAAGTTAACATTGTGAAGCTACATATAGGTATTGGCCTATATGTAGTGCACACATGTAATGGTTTCCCCGCACTCCCAAAGTTGCGGGAATTGGCCCTGAACTATGTGGGGGCACCTTTGCTAGGGCAAGGGTGCCCTCACACTTAGTAACTTTGCACCTAGCCGCCATTAAATGAAGGTTAGACATATAGGTGACTTATAAGTTACTTAAGTGCAGTGAAAATGGCTGTGAAATAATGTGTGCACTATTTCACGCAGGCTGCAGTGGCAGTACTGTGAAAGGGTTTGTCTGAGCTCCTTATGGGTGGCAAAAGAAATGATGCAGCCCATAAGGATCTCCTGGAACCCCAATGCCCTGGGTACCTAAGTACCATATACTAGGGACTTATAAGGGGGGGTCCAGTGTGCCAATTGAAAATGGTAAATGAAGTCACTAGCCTATAGTGACAAATTTAAAAGCAGAGAGAGCATAAGCACTGAGGTTCTGATTAGCAGTGCCTTAGTAACACAGTTAAGCACTATACACAACACACACATTAGGCCATAAACTATGAGCACTGGGGTCCTGACCAGCAGGATCCCAGTGAGACAGGCAAAAACATACTGACATACAGGTAAAAATGGGGGTAGCATGCCAAGAAAGATGGTACTTTCCTACAAACTGTGTCGTGAACGCATGATGCAGTATTTTGGAGCACCACTCCTGGAACTAATGGAGTGTGACTATTCTCTGTTAGTCCGACCAATTTTGGATTGTGTGCAGCCTTTGTTTCGATGCCTTTGGTGCCTTTTTGAATTTGCACTGAAAGTCTGTCTTTCTACACAGCGCTTACTTTCATTGGATACTGATCTGTTGATGTTCTCGATGAGGGCTCCTTACCGGACATGCGCATTGAAGATGAGTTTTCTACGTGAAGCTGTCTGAGTTGCCCTTTGTGGATAATGCTACTCAACTCAACATTGGGCACAAGTAATGCTGCTGCCTCAGCTGGAGCGCAGGCTTTGAAACACGAGTGCTCTATGGTTTTCCTTGACAATGATTTGGATACTTTAGCCCCTGCCGAAGTAGAAAATGTCCTGGATTCAATCGTCCCTGACATAATTGGCGACTTCCAAAATTACACTGACTTTTGAATTTGGGTTTCTTTGGCACCACTATTGAAGTTTTAAATTGTCCTTCTTTTCCTGCTCAAATGTCTTTTAACTTGTCATTATTGACATTGATGTTTATATGCTTTTATAAATATAATTTTTCTAGATTTTCTTAGGTTTTATTTTCTTTTAACCTTTTAAACTACGTATGAACTGGCAAGGCGAGGATGTTGTATAGCTATTTTAGTCATATTTTAGACACGTTATTTTAGCAAACTTGGCCTGCCGTTGTGCACTTTAGCTCAGTTACATTTTTAGTCAGAATTGCTTTATTTTTCTAGCAATAGCCACATTTGCAGTGTTGTTTTATTTTCTCTATCTATTTTTCCCTCGCCTAGGACAGCATAATGTTCTTAGCATTGCACTCTGTTTTCCACAAGGCTGCAGTTAGATAGTGTTGCCGGCAAAAATGGTATGCTGTGTCTCCAATCTTCACAGAAACATACATATTCCATATGAGGACCTTTTCTTAGAATATCAACTGTTTTATTATAAAAACACTCCTTTGTCCCATAGAAGTTTGATGGAGATTCCAGCCAGATGACCACGACTGCACGCTGAATGCTGATTGCCTTGCTACAGCTGCTTGCTCAGACTACCAAATCCCTGGCCTCAATGGGGACGGTGTCTCTCTAGACTACAGGCTTCTTTGCTCAGGTATGATGGATGATGTCTTCCCAGGGGGAAACCTTAAGGGAAGATTAAGCTTATTATGCTGTGCTTTAACATAGCTTAGGTAGGAGTACTATATATCACTTCTAGTGACAGTATGTTGGAACTGTTTTGTGTTTCACTCTCCTTGTCACAATCTTGCTTTTATTGTATTTTAACATTGGAGCAACTGTAATACATGCCATTTTATCTAAGATGCAGTAACTTCAATAACCCCTTATTGAACTACATTCTGCCTCTGTTATTCTTTGCTTGTGTGAGACTAATGTAATTGAGAGAAAGGGACGAGATCGCATCGGCCACGATTCCCCTGAGGAGTCTTTCTTCTCATTCCCCAGTTGCCACAATCATCCCGGTTCTTGGACGGAGATGAGGCACCGCTAGTTAGTCAGAAAACCCGGATTAGGCTGACAGGCATCACCAGGTGTGGAATTGTACTTAGTACTTCACAATCTATGCGATCCTGCCACCCAGATCCAGTAGCCTTATTAGGATAGTGAGAACCTACGCGACAGTGCCATCTGTAAAATACTTTCATCATTATCTACCTTCCTCCCACATGTAGGGCAAAATGATTTGTTTGAATAAGGATATCCTTCCACTCCATTTCATCCAGAGATAAATTCCTTCTCAAACGCTTTATGCCGGTATGAATAACTTAAACGTTTTTCCGCTTTACTGCTGGACTCCAAGCAGTGAACTTTGGAGGTGTAGTATGAGACAGAGAGAAGCTACAATCAAAACATTTAACAATTCTCAATATATCATTGGAATTTCATATGAGTCAATGATAAGTTTTACTAGTTTTAGTATTTTGTTTATTAATTTTCTTAGTTTCTCATCTTTATTGACAGAATTAGAAAACACACATCAAAGTTAAACAGAACAATGTGTATAAGTATGTTCCATACAATTTAATTTCCCTAGTCTAATCTAGAGGATGGCTTTGTAAAAGGGAGTAATCAGTTAGCGAGAAGAACCTATAAAGAGTGCATAAATCAAATATGTGGAAGCATTTAGAAAGTCAGTAAAGTTTTAGAGCAAATACGTTTCGGGCAGAAAGTCTTGGATTGACTTTAAGTGTCAAAATTGAAGCAGCTCAAGGTGAGTCTAAGTAGTACTGCAGAGAGCGTCAGTGAGAAATCAGTGTCAGAATGGAGAGTAGGATTGAGCCTCGCTGCTAAGCCTCCAAAAGCTTCTCTGCTAAAAAGCTTCTCAAAGTCCTCTTACAATAATCTAAGAACACACTTTTTATAATCGCACAATTTTTTAACTAGTATGTTCTTTCTTTCTCTCCACCACTGGTTCGTCCAATCAAATTTCGATGTCCTCATGAGAACAGGTTAGCTTCTGTCAACTAATCTATCTAAATAAAGCAGCTAAGAAGCATTTTATTTATTTTGTTCTAACGTTGCAACTAAACTATATACTGGATGCCTGTTCTCAACATTTTGAGAAACCAGAAAAAAAGATCATGGTTAGTGTAATGCATGTTTGCAATTCACAATTCCTTTCTCATATGCTCTTTTCTATCCAACTTATTCACACAGAAACTGACTTTTATGATAATTCTAACATTTTTCATTCATTAGATGAACTTATGCACGTTAAGGTTAAAGAAAATGTTTTACAGCATGGGTCATTAAGAGTTTTCAAGCAAGTTTTAACGGTTATTCATAATACGTTCTTAACCTAGGTCACTAATGACAAATCAAGTAAAATATGTGCCCGATGGTGCATTCTTCAACTAAAGCCTACAGATTATTGTTACCTTGTGCTTTTCAGCTGCTAGGATAGCACAGAAAGAAAAATAAATGCACTTTTCTCTCATTTTCAGGCCACATGTTACTTCATCACGTTTGATTCTGCACCCAATATTTTTGTTAATTTAAAAATAAATGCTCTTCCACAGTTTTTCCATTCCCAGCATCCATCACAGTCTGTCCACCCATTTGTTTTAAGTGGGTGCCATTGATTGTCCCCACAGGACAAGAGTAGTCTGTTTCACTTCTAGGTGCAAATAAGAAATATGTTGTCCATCTCTCCCTTGTAATGGGTTTATTTCAGTTAATGGTCTACCTGTGTTTCATTTCAGGACAGTCTGCAGGCTCGGACACTGTGATTTTACAATTATTTGGAGCACCTGCTTCCAAAAAGATTGTATCAGGGTAGGACTGAATGATGTGTTTAAGTGTCCCTGGTCACCGCAACCCAGATAGCACTCCCACCCCTGAACCCTCCTTCCCAGTATCCCATCTTTGCCAGTCATGAGGGTGTACAGTGCCATATCTAAAATACTTTCATCATTGTCTCCCTTTCTTCCATATGTGTGGCAAAATTGTTTGAATAAGATTATGCTTCCATTGCCATTCATCCAGTGATAATTCCGTCTCAAAAGCTTTTTTGAAAAGGGAATTTGTCTCTCATATATGCTTCTTTAAGAAACTTGTACATCCAAGATATTGAATGCTTTTTGTTTCCACAGATCAGAAAGGACGAGAGCTGTAGAAGCACCCTGTATGATGCTGGTTTTCAGGAACCAGTCTCTTAATTAAATACAGTGGAAGCATTGCACTGCACTCCTTCAAGTATTCGAAAGACTTTGTGTCACTCTGTTCCACCATATCCTTTATAGTTTTACAACCCTTATCCTGCAACTGATGAAAGGCTTGTCCCACAGTATAAAACCTCTGTTGCCCCCCACAGTGTTGTGAAGGGTCCGTTGTGAGTCCACTTTTGACTGCTAGCCGGTCCCTTACCTTCAGCATTGCCCTGGTAACTGCTCAGATATAAAGCTTGGGCTCTCTCTATGCTTTTGGTTTCCATGTGACTTCACATAGTGGCTCTCCGCTCAATGTATGGTCCATCATGCACCAGCCCTTTTCTCTTTGCTAGTCCGTGCACCAGGAAATGCAGATGAGCTGCATAATATTAATCAAGAAGGTTGGGAACCCCACGTTCACCCTGTCTCAATCATACATGCCAACGTTTTATATCAGGCAAGTGGGAGATTAAAGTAGTTGTGAGAATGTAGTCTCTCCATTGAATCAGATTGAAGAATAGGCAACCCTCCTGATGTACTGTTATTTATGGTGACAATCAGGATTTCATTTTTGGCAGTTTAATAACATAGTGCAACCAAATAGAGTTCTAAACTCCGTTTTTTTATGCGCTATATAAAACTGCCAAAAATAAAATGTCAAGGCCTGTCACATGCTCTAATCTTCCCCTTCAAGAATTAATTACGTAACGTTAACCTTTGAACCGAGAGGTAATTCTTGGCGGGGGAGATGAGCGCGTGTGTGACAGGCATCAGCATTTCACTTTTGTCTTGTTTGTAGCAGATCATGATTCAGCAATCCGAATTGGGTTTCTGCATGACGACGGATGGGAAATGGTTCGGAGGCTACCCCGTTTACTTGAAAGCGTGCGGTTGGATTGGAGTAAAGTAGCCTTACAAGAGCGCGGAATTTGGGTCCAATTCCATTATTTCTTAGGACTTGTTCCAGGTAAGACCAGTTCACAGTATCGAAGGCTTTTTCAAAATCAAGTAGGAGAAGGGCCAGAGGGGACCGAGTCAGAGTGTTGCGGTGTGCCAATGCGACATTCAATTGCCTAATGCAGTGTCTAGTACTGCGCGACGGCATGAATCCACATTGATCTGGGTGCACTAGTGAAGGGAGCGCTTCCCTCAACCAGGTAGCGAGCAAGGTTGATAGCACTTTGATCTCGGTGTTCAGGAGGGAGATGGGTCTATACGCCGAATGATTACGCGATGGCGGTTGGGTCTTCGGGATTACCACTATTGTGGCTTGGTCGATCCCAGAAGGGAAACAGCCGGTTTTCTCAGCTTCGTCATACATATTGAGCAGGTGGGGACCTAGAATGTCCCCGCATCTGTTGTAAAGTTCCGATGGGAAGCCGTCTGGGCCGGGCGTTTTGCCTGAAGACAGGCTGGATATTGCTGCTGTAATTACTGCCAGTGTTATGGTTTCATCTAAGTTCTCCCTGGTCGCTTGTGAGATCTTAGGAAGGACAATGTCGTCCAAGAGGGGGGACTCCCTTTCAGCCGGGGGACGAGGCTGTTCCGCGTATAATTGTGCGTAGTAGGAGGCAAAACTCTGAGCAATTTCAATAGGAGTCTTCGTGAGTGAGCCCGTCTCGTCCACAACCTCGGGGATAATTCTGTCGGCTAGTGGGCGTGAGGCTAACCAATGCAGGAGTTTGCCGTTCTTGTCTCCTCAGCCATACACGCGAGCTGCTGACGCTCTCCAGGTATCCTTTGCGGATTCTAGTGCCAATTGTCTTATATCCTCTCTAACCATGGTAAGGCGTCTCAGGACAGACGCTGATGCGGCGGAGGTCTCCAATCGCTCAAGGTCTGTTGCCTTGGCTTCAAGATCCGCCACCCGCGAGTCGCGTGCACGCTCCCGGGCGCACACACGGTGCTTAGCATAACCTCTAAGTGTGGCCTTACACGCTGCCCAGATCGTGCCCGGGGACTGCACGGACCCTAAGTTCTGCTCGACATATTGTGTAAGATGGTCCCTTATCTCGAGGGTATAATTCTTATCCTGTAAGTACCATGCATTCATGCACCACGTTGGACGCTGGGTCGGGTCAACGCCAACCAACCGGATTCGTACTGGAGAGTGGTCTGAGACTCCGCAAGGTAATATCTCCACACCGGTGACCCTAGAGATATCCAGTGCGGGCATAAACACAAGATCGATCCTGGCCTGAGAATGGTGGGCAGACGAGGTGTGCGTGTACTGTTGTGATCTGGGGTGCCAGGTCCTCCACACTTCGCAGAGGCCCAGACCTGCAGCCCACCCATTCATGCTCGACGCCCTCCCGGATTGAGTGGCGGATATAGGCCC
This sequence comes from Pleurodeles waltl, assembly GCF_031143425.1. Taxonomy (NCBI): domain Eukaryota; kingdom Metazoa; phylum Chordata; class Amphibia; order Caudata; family Salamandridae; genus Pleurodeles; species Pleurodeles waltl. The sequence goes on from NC_090446.1 coordinate 715,528,469, forward strand.
AGACACATCGAGTTTTGGGTCCAGGACGGAATTAAAGTCCCCCCCAATTAACGTAATTGCCTGGGGGAGGCCTGTCAGCACCCAGCGGAGAGTAAGTAAAAAGGTGTCAAAGCCAGCTGGGGGTGCATAAGCACACACAAGATTAAACGGTGATCCGTGTAACGTACCGGTCACCGTTACAAACCTACCTTGTGGATCCGTATGTGTGGCGGTAACCACTATGGGTAGCGAGCGGTGGAATAGAATGGCTACTCCCCTAGAGCCCCTTGAGAATCCTGCATGGTAAACCTTGTCGAAGCCACCCTGTGCCAACATGGGGCATTTAGTGCCAAGTAAGTGGGTCTCTTGCAGCAGGACCACTAAGGGGGCATATCTGCGCAGGGTGTTGAACACTGCGGATCTCTTAATTTTGTCCAGGAGACCGTTCACATTCCATGAAAGAATCTGCATCAGTGAGGGAACTGCGTGCATAGTGTTCGTGTGATGAAATGTCGGAAGCCCGTTCGGGGACCCAGAGACGAACGCTGTGAGTGAGGAGGATCGTTGTGGCAGGTGTAGGTGCAGCAAAGGAAACTTACCAAAACAACCTTACTAAACCATAGTGAAAACTTTGTACCCCTCAACCTCCCCCCAACCCATACTTCTACCCTGGAAGCATCTGTCGCCCAAATACCCAACCGGAGGGTCACAGTCATATGGACTGTCACTAAATGGAGTGATGGACCCCTCCTTCATGTCGGATCAGTTGCAATCAACTAATGAAATCCTAACCTAAAAAGGTGTTGGAGCATGCAATGTTATGTTATTGTGTATGCGGTCCTGTTCCGCCTGTGCGGGTCGGTGTCCAGTGTAGTTGGTCCCCCCCAATGTGTTGGAGTCCAATGTGCGTAGAGCCCAATTAACCAAGTGCAGGGGACTGGCTCAGGCGATCCTCTCCCGTCTCCCCCTCCGGAGCCCGGGTCCCCAAGGAGTCCCCACGTCCCCCAACCGCCGGGGAGTTCAGTACCTTCCTCTGTGAGCCAGTCCCATGCCTCCTCAGGTGATTAAAAAAAATGTGCCTTGCCGGCCATGATAACTTTTAGGCGTGCAGGGAAGAGGAGCATGTAGGAAAGCTGCATCGCTCTTAGCTTTTGCTTTACTTGTTCGTATGAACGATGCCTGGCCTGGAACTCACGGGTGTAGTCCGGGAAAATCAAAATTTTGTGGCTTTCCCAAAGGAGGTCGGGGGAGCGCCTAGCTTCTCTAAGGATGGCGTCTCGGTCTTTAAAGTTGAAAAAGCGTGCAATCATAGGTCTTCGAGGCCCACCTGGAGGGGGCCGTGGGGCCAGGGCCCTATGCGCACATTCAATCGCAAACCATGGCGATAGAGTGTGTTCCGGCATCCAGGACTTAATCCAACTTTCCAGAAACTCAGGGGCTTTATTGTCCTCCGCTCCCTCCGGAATGCCAGCGAAGTGCAGATTGTTGCGCCGGGAGCGGTTTTCGGCATCTTCGGCCCAGCGGTGTAATTCACCAGTTTGAGTTTGTAGTTGGGCCACCTTAGTTCTGAGGTCGGCCAGGTCGTCCTCCGTCTGTGAGACACGGCCCTCCACTTCCGTGATTCAGCCCACCTCGTTTCTAAGATCTTGTCTCATGAGGCCCATATCTTCCCTCACCTCCCCAATTTTGGTTTCCACCGCCCGTTGTGATGTCTGGATTGCTTGAAGGATAGCATTGACCCCATCTGGGGAAGGGTCATTGGACGAGGTGTCTCCTCCGCTCCGAGGAACCGTCGGCGTGGTAAATTGGTCAATCCTCTGTTGGGACGGCTGCGTCTGTCTTGAGGCTCTATCTTTTCCCATATTTCCTTTGGGGTTGAGCGAAAGCAATTGAAGCGTTGTTCGATCGTGTGGACGGGGGTCGGCCACGTCAAGGGCCTCCCACTTACCCCCACAGAGGCAACCCTGAGTCCACCAGACAGCCCTCGGAGGCGGGGGTCCAGCCAAAGATGTCAGGGCGCAGGCCAGCAGTCGCGGGGTGGGACGTCAAGCTCCCCGTTGGATCCACGGGCCCAGGGGCAGACAGGGTCACTACCCCCCAGTCACGGCGGGCCCCCAGATCTATCCAGTGGGGGGGGAACACCCCTCCCCTCGGATCAGCAGACCAGGGAATATTCTTTTGGCAGGCTCCCTAGGAACAATGGTCACCTACCGGGTGTCCCCAATGCCATCCTGGCTCAGTGGTTGCTATTCGTCGGACGTCCACGACATTCTGGTGTCCTGGTGCCCCTCCGCGATCCTGGGGATGGGGCCCACCACAGCAACCAGGGTTCCCTTTCCTCCTGTCGGGATAAAGCTGCTCCTGCACTTCCGGGCTGTGCGGCGGAGGCCTGAGGCCCCTGGTGGTCTGTCTGACACAGGTCCGCGACCTCGCCGCCACAGATCGTCGCCGCAGGGCTGGTCCAGACCGGTCGCCACCTCACACAACAGCGGGCCGGCCAGACCTCTTATCTCCCCCCGGTCCAGCCACTTCGTTCAGGCTTGGTCCCAGTCACGGGGCCCATCTCACCCCCGGTCTTGATGGAATCAGGGGGGGGGCAAATCCAGCCTGTGCCCCCTCTCAGGCTCCCCCAGGAGTCAAGTTCTGACACCCCGCGATTCGGGGTGCCTCTTCGGTCTTCGTTTCGGCCCCCAACGCACGGGCCGCTATGTGGCCGAGGGTCCGGCTCGTGCAGCTCCCCCCCTTCTCACCTCCACCCCGGGCTCGGCCTAAACGCTACACGGCCCGTGCCCGAGGGGAAACAGCCAGCCTCCGGGGGGGGGGGGCGCTTCCAGGACCATTGAGCTGGTCTCTGGGCCGGCCGGCCCCGGAGTCTTCCGGGTTCAGCTGCGGTCACCAGGCGAGCGGCAGGTACCGCGTAGACCTCCAGTTGCACCGGATCGGTGCTAAGTTCCAGCCCACGCGCCGGCGGTCCCCGCACGCCTCCGCAGGGATGTCCAGGCCGGGAGCTAACGCCGCAGCACTGAGCGCTGGGCGGTTCCCGCTCCAGACGCTGCACATGCCGCGAGTCGGCTCCGTTTTCAGATGGTGCGCGGCCCCTGAGCGCCACGGTTCACGGCTCACCGGGGACAGCAGCCACTGGGGTACTCTCGGCGGCCCATCGAACAGGGGCACAGGACCAGGGAAGGTAGTGTGTTAGGGCGGATGACGGAGGGGTCCAGAGCACTCTTTGAGTGAGACCGCCATCTTGACGCCCGTCAAGTAGGGAAAGTTTTAAAGTTAGACTATAGTATTTTGTACTGGAAAGGCACCTTTTGTACTGGAAAGGCACCCTTCCAGTACAAAACCAATGCTAGACTCACGCAGCTACTGTTGCACTATTGTGCAAAGGTGTGTGGGTGGTGCTTGGCAGCCCAATTGTGCGCCAGTGCTATGGAGAGAGCAGGATAGAGCCATATCTTTTGAGATATGGTGCTTTCCTGCTCTTTTCCTCTCACGCAGTGCAGCAGTTTTGAGTACTGCAGTGGGTTGTGTGAAAGTTTTGATAATCTGGGCGTTAGTCTCGTCCCCTTAACTCACTCTAACTCACATTCTTTCACTTGCTCATTCTTACTCATACTCAGTCCCAATCACTGTTACTCACTCACATACATACTCACATTCACTGGTTCTCATTCTTGCTTGCTAACACAATTAGACACACTCACTAACTCAAGGCCCTGGTGCACCTGCTGCACCATTGATACTTACATCTAGGAGTCACATCCTCTCACAACCTCCAATCAATTACACATTCTAACACACTCCTACACCTTCACTTACTCCCTCGTATTCACTTTCACAAATTCATACATACGCCCAAACTAATTCTCAGTTTTACTCTCAAACAGACACACATACCTTGACTCAATCCCATTCACGTTCAGTCACTCACAAACATATGCTACCTGGAGGCTCCATGGCATCAGCAAAGCAGGAATTTGATGATTGGCATTGAAACCAGCAAGCCATGATTCCCAATGAGAAGCCAGACAGAGCAGCAACGGAAATATTGAAAACCGGAAGACCCACCTCAGTACCTTTTCCATCTTCATGATAGGACTGGAAGTACAGGCCTAAAGGAAGCTGGAGCAGTACTGTGGATACTGCCCCTGCTGCACAGTTTTGTAGCACGCTCCCCAAAGAGGCAAGACTGCTGGTTTTGGGTGGTGGCAGCACCACCACATGTGGAGGATTGAGTCAATCCCACACCATCTGGTAGCTGTCGGCCAAATCCTTTCAGCTAACTAGCAGCACCTCACCCAAACCTAGAAAGTAAAGGTGATTTGTGGCAGCCTGACGCATGCCACTTTGACTCCTCAGAGAAGTCATGGTGGAACAGATCTTACCTCTTTCTCTTATTTGCTTACAATCTCATACATACAAGACAGAGAAATGCAGGACTGATTTCTACATATCTTATTGAAATAACTGCATTCTATGTAAATAAAAAAAAATAAAAAAAGAGCTGCGATTATTAGGAAAATAAAACAATACTATTGTTATTGGAGCCAAGAGTGTGAAACAAAAAAAGTCCCAGCATCCGGTCACACTAGGGAATCTAAATCCCTACCCACACTTCTGCATAGCAGTGATAGCCCTTTTCTGCCTGTACTAGTCTCAGAAAAGAAGTCCCAGCCCCATACCTGAATAATAATCAGGGGTGATTTGCCTGTAGTCTGCTGGCAGTCCTCCCAAGTGGCTGGAGCAATGAGGCCAAAGTTCAGCAGAGTCGCGACAACATGGTAGAGCATAAAATGGCTGGCTTGCATGTCCCCTCTAACCTAATGGTACCAGAGTGATGTTTGTATAATAAAATGTGTCGTTTTCTAAGAACTGGCCTGATGTGATAATGTGTCTTTTCTGTGTAAGGTGGACTTTGTACTATTGGATAGACATTACATGGTAAATTATCATATACAGCTTTGAGCAGAGCACAAGATGAGAATGTTGTGCAAAAGGAGCTAATAACAATCTTTGCATGGAAAGACAACTGATAAAAAATAATAAAACATCACCACTAAAATGAAGCCATGCTAAAATAATAAAAGGGAATAAATGAAATGTACTCGGTAAAAGGGCACAGGCCCAAAGCTAAAATAAGTGTGCCCATGCAATATGCTAAAATCGACCCACGACACCCTCCCCGTTGTCAGCACAAGAGTGCGGGGACTAACCTAAAAGTCTATGATAATATCGCTATTCCTCAACTGCTATTTTAAAGCAGGCTAAAATATACATTAAAAGAGACAAAGGGCCTGATTCTAACTTTGGAGGACGGTGTTAAACCGTCCCAAAAGTGGCGGATATACCACCTACCGTATTACGAGTCCATTATATCCTATGGAACTCGTAATACAGTAGGTGGTATATCCGCCACTTTTGGGACGGTTTAACACCGTCCTCCAAAGTTAGAATCAGGCCCAAAATGTCCATGTTGGCAATCAGGATAAACAAAAGATAGGCCAAATGTAAACAGTCAATTTAGAATTGAAACAGAAAGAGACTCAAATTAAGGCTAGATGTCAAAATCAACAATAATCGTAATCCTGCAGAAAATCACCAATATCTTCAATAGTGATGGAACCCAGGAAAGATCCCACTCCAGCATCTGATAAGTTAACCAGTTCATCAGTAAAATTGAAAAGGGAGCCCACCTGTTCCGGTGCCTCAGCTATAGGTTAGGCTGAGGAGGCAGCATTCCGTGCAGTGCCAGGTGTTAGAGCGCCAGAAGCCACTAGGTCCATGAAGGGAAGCTCATAGGAACCATCCCGCAGCAACCACATTCTCAATGGGCACGTCTGGCAATGAACCCTCATTGAGAATGCCATCAGACTTGCATCCAAAGAAGGTATATGCTGCTTCGCAAGACACACTTCCGGTGCATGTTCGATTGGATACCACAAACCGAGAAAGATGGGCTGCACACAATTGATAACCAGCCAGATTGACAGTGACCAGTTTAACGCTCATCCATGAGTGGTATTCCAAAGTACTACATCATGCATTCACAACACAGTTGGGCTGGTTAAAGCTCCATCATTTCTCATTGTTGTGATGTGGCAGCCATTGCAAATGAAAATCAGCAACAGAAGAATACTGACAATTAATGCCAAAGTTATTGGGATTCCCCTAAAAACCCTTGAAAATAGTGAGTAAATTGCCAAAGGTATTACTCCAAAGACTGTTTGTAATATGCTAACAAAACCGGAACCAACAGCCCTAGAAAACTGCACAACCCCAGTTGTGTTGGACGCAATAAAGATGTCACAAATCAGTTCACCGAAATGTTTTGGAAAGTTGATATTTATAGGGACTGTATCTCTGCGGATGACCTTTCTAATTAGTGGTCATATGTCTTGCAGGCAGATGTAAGCACCACATGTTTGTGAAACAAAAGAGCCTTCAGTTTGTTCAGCATGTCAGAATTTCCATTAGAAGTTGCAATATGAGGCCATATATCAAACTTTTATCTCTCATGTGGGTAGAAAAAGCAAATTTCTGTAACAAGTCACAATCTGAGAGATTAAAACCATGTAAATGATGTCAGCCCTCATACCACAGCAGCTTTCCTCACTAAGCATCACATAACTTCCATTCAAGAGCATTCATTGGCCACAATAACCACCTGTTGGGACCTGAAAGTGTTGAATTAAAGTTGCCGTTCTGAATCCACCTATTGAGCTGCTCTTCACCGACATTTAAAATATTTTACCATTTATCAAATTTAGCTGGTGAGGAACAGTGGGTGCATTCAATTCTTTAATTTTCGCCAAGCAACTTGTTTGTTGTACAATTTCATTGGGAAATATAATTTGTAAAAGAATACAGCATTCTCTAAATAAAGCTTCCTTACCCTGTATTTGCCAATCTCTAGTTACCCACATACTTGTTTTAATTCAGTTGACTTCAACCAATATTCATAGCTTTCTATACCCAACTGGGAAACATAGGAATCAGAATAAATTTTGTGTCAGTTAATAAAATGTTCCATAATTTTCAAGGTGCCAATTTAAAATAATAAGACTCAGCATTTTTAACATCATGCTCAGTAAAATGTGAAAACTTTTCTTCATATGTTTGTGAACGCCCTACTGGCGGGGTCTGACAATGTTCTCATTGCATGTAATTATAAATTATTCTCATGGGTACTGACACTATGCAGAACAAAATGTCTTTAATGGTGGTAGCAAAACATTTACCCATAATTAGCAGTAGTCAAATAAACATCTTCACTTTCCAATACAGTATAATATTCAAGCTCAGAAAGCATACAGTCAACTGTTTTTATATCCCTGTCTTCAGAAAAAAAAACTTGTTGTTATATCATTCATAGATACTTTGAATACATATGGGATTTGAATCATTTTTGTAGGACCAAAGATATTAAACAGTACTTTAACCCAAACAATCCAATTGGGTATTGGAACAGCTGGAATGTTCAAAGGGACAAGTCTCAATAGACCTTATTTGAGGATAGGTAAGGTTTCAAAACCTCATCAACCAGTTATACAGCATAGTGTTCAGGAAGATAATAACCATGTATCAGCAAGAAGAAAACAATAACAAAACCAATCCAAGGCTGAAAGACAAGCAAAGTCAGGAGTATCCAGAGATAATACCATGGACGAATCAAATAGTTAATTTTAAGCCACATGTAGAGCTTACATGTTTTTGATACAGGTGCTACAGATGATGCTGAAGAGTTTGAAAACGAGTTGTTGATGTCAGAAAAGTAACCAGAAGCCGTTCATGCAACAACTGGAGCTGGTGCAGGTGAAAGAGAACTGGCATACATATCCCTTGGTGGTTTGTAGTAAACTATCCCATCCATTTGTGTTGAATTTGAATAGTATAAATCAGAATTTTGTACATTTATTTTCGATGATGTGGTGGCATGAACTAAGGAAAGATCATTTTCCATCCTTCCCAAGCTCGGGGAAGTTTCTTCATCATTGGTGAGTGCTTGTAGTGGTACATCCTGACTGGCAATGAGAGGGGTACGGGAACTACCCGGGAGTCATTTTGGTCTACTGTGCAGAACTGGCCACATGGTGTAACTAGACATTGTCAATTAAAATGAAACTGATTTCTTAAGAAATAGGCCATGGTGATAAAATGACAGTTCTGGTCCCATGTATTCCCAGGACTAGAACTGGTGCACTGTATGATGAGCCAAATTAATTCTTTGCAGCATTTCTTTTCCACACACTAGATCCCCAACTTTCAGAATCAAGCCTGTTAACGTTGTTGGCAAATCCCTGATTCCCAGGGTGGTGGCATGTGCAGATAGGTTTTCATCATGGAACTTTTGTAATCCCTGCAAGACATTGACACGTTCATTTATGTTAAAATCTGTTTCTGCCTCCACGCACCAGAGCCATCGTGATCTGGGACATATATAGGTATCCCAAACAGGACTTTGACGGAGTATGTCCCCCCAAAGACCTTCTGGGCAGATTTAGTGCTCTCTGGACTCCATACACGTGGTGCAGCCAAATGCAACCTGCACCTAATACTCTTGCTGTTAAGTACTGCTTTAAGCCTTGTTTTTTCTGCTCCACAATCACATTTCCCTCCATGATATGGAGACGAGAAATGCAGTTGAATACCCATCATTGCCATGGTGTCCCTAAATGCCCTGGAGGCAAAATAGGGCCCTGGTCCACACATTGAAGTGGTTTGTTGGAAAAAAAAAAGAGGAGTGTCTGCTGTGGGCGTTTAACCACTTCACTGCTAGAATTCCCCTCCCCATGCTAAGCCTTTTTTTGGCTACTTGGTGTAGTTTTCACTTAGGCCACATAACTTTTTGTCCATGTGAGCTGTCAATGCCAAACTTGCTTCTTTTTTTTTTTCCCCCAAACATCGTAGTGATTTAAAAGGTATCCAGGGTTTGTGAATTCCCCTGGAGGAAACCAAGAAATTACCCAAAATATAGCAACATTTAGGGGTCATTCTGAGTCTGGCGGGCGGCGGAGGCCGCCCGCCAGACTTCCCCCCTCCAAAATACCGCTCCGCTGTCGAAAGACCGCTGAGGGTATTTTGGCTTTTGCTCTGGGCTGGCGGGCGACCGCCAAAAGGCCGCCCGCCAGCCCAGTGCAAAAGAGCCTTCCCACGAGGACGCCGGCTCAGAATTGAGCCGGCGGAGTGGGAAGGTGCGACGGGTGCAGTGGCACCCGTCGCGTATTTCAGTGTCTGCAATGCAGACACTGAAATACAATGTGGGGCCCCCAGGGGCCCCACGACAACCCATACCGCCATCCTGTTTCTGGCGGGAGAACCGCCAGGAACAGGATGGCGGTATGGGCTGTCTGAATCCCCCATGGCGGCGCAGCAAGCTGCGCCGCCATGGGGGATTCCCAGGGCAGCGGAAAACCGGCGGGAGACCGCCGGTTTTCCACTTCTGACCGCGGCAAAACCGCCGCGGTCAGAATGCCCTGCGGGGCACCGCCAGCCTGTTGGCGGTGCTCTCGCCGACCCTGGCCCCGGCGGTAAGGAACCGCCGGGGTCAGAATCACCCCCTTAGTGTTTGGGGGGAAAATGTGAAAACGGTGCTGCAGAAGAGTCTGCTTTTCCCCCCTGTAAATGGCATCAACAAAAGGTTTGCAGTGCTAAAATCCCCATCTTCCCAGCTTTCAGGGTCTGGCAGACTTGATTCAGAAAACCAAATTTTCTTACACAGTTTCGGCATTTTACTGGGAGATAGCCCATATTCCCTCTTTTTTGTGCTTTCAACCTCCTTCTAGTTTGTGGTGGAAATGGGTGTGAAACCCATGGTGGATCCTGGAGAGCTATACATTTCCGAAAACTAGACTAAATTCTGAACTCTGCAAGGGGTCATTTGTGTAGGTCTTTCAAGGTTTTCTTAAAGAAACCAAGTGTTGAAAAAGAAAAATATTGAAAATTAGTAAGAAAAAAACAAGCATTTGTGACAACACATCATTTGTAACTTCTTATCACGATGACCGATTCAGATGCAGATTATATCTGCTTGACCATTGTGGGGATTTATAGGGTTTGTGGGTTTTTCAAGAACTTGAGGTACAAAGAGTCAATATGGTTTTTCATTGTGTACCAGGTATAGAGCAATTCATATGGTAAAATATAAGCAATGAAAAGTAGATATCAAGAAACCTATGTATTTCTGGAATGAGCACAAGACATGAAGTTTAGAAGCAGGGGTCATTTGCATATCTCTGAATTTGTGGATACCCATTCTAGCATATGAATTAAGGGGTACTTCTCAAAACTACTTCTTTCTTACACATTGTCTTACATTTGGAAGATGCAGACAAATACAATTGGTAATAACACTTGTTCTACTATTCTCTGTCCCTCTAAGTCTCCAAGTAAAATGGTACCTTGTGTGGGTATGCCTAGTGCCCGTGACAGGAACTCCCCCCCCCCCCCCCCAAACACATCATCGATACATCACATTTTTCTGCACAAAACTGGCCTGCTTTTTGCAAAGTGAGTAGCTGTGGCGTTTGGGCTCTACCTCAGCCGGCACCTAGGCAAACCTTGCAAACCTGTACATTTCTGAAAACTAGACACCTAGGGGAATCCAGGATGGGATGACTTGCATGGCTCTCACTGGGTTTTTGTAACCAGAATCCCCTGCAAACCTGAAACTTTGGCTACAAAAACACATTTTCCTTATATTTCTGTGATGGAAAGTTCTGGAATCTGCACAATGCCACAAACTTCCTTCCACTCAGCATTCTCCTAAGTCTTCTGATGCAAATGGTACCTCACTTGTGTGAGTAGGCGTAGAGTCTGCGACAGGAAATAGGCCGAAACACAACATGGGTACATCATATTTTTCCATGGAAAACTGACCAGTTTTTTGCAAAGTTGGTACCTGTGGTTTTTGGGCCTTATCTCAGCTGGTACCTAGGCAAACCTAGCAAACCTATCTATTTTTGAAAACTAGCCACTTAGGGGAATCCACGGAGGGGTGGGTTGCATGAATCCCATGAGGTTTTTTTTTTACCCACAATACCCTGCAACACTCAAATTTTGCCTGAAATCATATATTTCCCTACATTTCTGTGTTGGAAACTTCTGGAATCCACAAAAGTCCTACCACCCAGAATTGTTCCACTTATGCCAATAAATATTCTGCACCACTTGTGTGGCTTGGCTTACTGCCAGTGACAGGAGCTTATCAAACCAAAGACAATGGGAGCCCTTGCGTGGGGCCTAGTATTGACATCAGTTTTATCCGTTCCTGTTGCTACCACTAGGCCCAGCCACATAACAGCATTTGTATCGGCAGAAGTGGGGCAATTCTGGATGGTAGGAATATTATGGATTCCTGTGTGTTTTGGAAGTTTTCATCACAGAAATCTGAGGGAAAATGTGTGTGTTTTAGTCAACATGGTATGGGATGCAATGCACACCACCCTGGACTCCCCGAGCTGTCTAGTTTTCAGAACTGTCTTGGTCTGGTAGGTTTTTCCAGATGGCAGCCTATCCAAGCCCAAAACATGAAGCTGTTCACCATTGCAAATGGGATGATAGTGGGAGTTCGCCAAACTCCCCTGGCCTAATCTAAACACAACAACAAAAAATCAAATATCTTTTTGCTTGCCATTGGGATTGGATGCTTTAGTTTGCAAGAAGGACTGTTTCTCCATTTTTGAGGGTTAGGGCATGCCCATGCTGGGCAGCCTCCACCCCTATAAAAAAAAGTAATCCCTGGTGTCTAGTGGGCTTCCTTTTGGGGGACAGGGGGTGGAGTGAGGGGATGCCCATGCTGG